>NC_140595.1:492864589-494103406 GCF_964204655.1 Triturus cristatus
TTGTTAGCAGTTTTTCATTCCACTTGGTTCTGTAACATTGTTTTAGCAAAGTACTTGCTCTCACAATCTAAGAGTGCTATCAACCAACATGTTTTATGCTATGGTATCAAAAACAATATGGAAGAGTCTGTACTGAGTATATGCACAGAATGGGTCACAATACCAGTGCCCAGAAAATTGACCGGTAAATCCACTCACCTAAGTTGCTGACCCTGGGGGTGCAAGTAACTTCGGGTGAATGGTGTTACTGGTCCAAGAGCAGAACTCTGAGAATCCCGTTAGAAAGGACTTTTTCATTGACGTGAAGGAATGTGTGTGCCAGATGGCTTGAAAAGGTTTGCGGGAATCGAACAATACTAGATTCTCACTGGACCACAGCCACTGGACCCATGGCTGGTTTTTCATGCATGTTGATTTGCTACTGAATGTTCAAACTTACGTAACCTGATTAAAAAGCTACTAGCTCGAGTATGTGACTACAGATAATCCATTAAGAATATTGAAGAAACATTGTAAAGCTCTGGCTGGAATTTGACATGTTCCGTATTGGTTGGCTTTTACTCATTTGAATGAGTGCCCTGAAAAAGCCCATGTGTATGGGCGAAACGCATTGGCTGCGTCTGTATATTTGAAGGATTTTGAACTTTGAAGAGAAGAAAAAAAGAAAAGAGAATAAAGATTTATCTGGTTCAAACTAAAAATTATGGACTGAAATTGGTGAAATACATTCTTTTCACTTCATCCTAAGGGTTGTGATCATGTTGCCTCTCATCATTTTTCTATGATTGTCTTTCATTTATGGGCATGTGGCAGCTGGTCATTTGAGGTGGGCAATACAGCTGGTTTATGAATTTTTATGTGACCAACCTAGGGGGTGCAGAAATGTATGCCTGAGCTGGCATTTCTCGTTCAAGGATTTAGAAGGAGAATCTGTAAGTCCGGTCTGGATACCCACTTGTAATTCCACATTTCTCCCCGGTATTTATTTTTACCCAGAGACTTCACATGTTTTTGCAAGTAGACTCTCCAGGTGAGATGTCCGGGACGTCAGAGTTATAGGAGAATGTATAATTCCCTATGGAATGGTAATTCTACTTGTCAACCCATTTAAAGCTAAAAAGGTGATCGTAAAATCCAAGGGCAATACCTATTGGTAAGAAGCTAAAAATTAGGACTGCAAAATTTAAGGAGGGGGTCGAAAAACGGTCTGAGAAGAAAATTGTGTATGTGTTAGCAACCAGGCCGGGTCATGCTGATCCTATCAATGTCTCGCGCGAGGAAGCAGCTCGTGATTATCCCGAGTGGGCCTGAAGTTCAAAGAAGAGGATACAATGAGGCTCTTAGCTGCTTACGTGTCCACACGGTTATCTTTCCGTCTCCAAGTGTCTTTGGACTCATAAACAATCACCAGCAGCGGGGAAAAAACCTCTTTGATGCACTAAAACAGAGGAAATATGTTTAGAAGATGGAAAGGGAAGGCGCCAAGAGGACACATTCAACAGTTTCAAACAGATTTCGAAATAATGCCCTGGTTTATGCTTTGATATCCATTAAGATTTCATGAGCCTGGGAATAAAAGCCTTTGCAGAAATGCCACCATAATTTTCTAATTAAAGGCCAGAAAGGCTCAAAACAAATGTAGGGTAATTTTTCAATTAGTGGTAATGCATTTATTAATAAGTCTTAGCTCACCATCTAACGAAGACGAACAAGGGAAGGAAAAACAGAACATGTTAAACGTGTTTACAAGAAATGCCAAGCTTGTTTATATTTTTCCGTTCCATTTTGCTTTAATTAAAAGGGAGGTTTTGCGTATGGAAGTATTAAATGATAGCAAACACGCACGCAGCCAATTTAAATATTCCACTGAGCGTGCTGTATTTCACAACACCGTGTAGTTTATCTGGTTTAGAATAAACTGCCACATTTCAAAATATTATAAACACTGGGCCTCATTTATGAAAAGTGACGCATCACTGCGTGAAAACAGTGATGCGTCACTTTTCACTGCGCCCTCCCTGCGACTCCAATGATGCGTCATATTTACAGTATGACGCATCATGTCGCAAGGAGTCACAGATACGTCAGTATTTCTGACGTATCTGTAGGCGCAAAAGTGACGCATTGCTGGAGTGTGTCACAAAAGTGACGCAACGCCAGCAATGTGTCCTTTCACATGGGGCAAGCCCCATGTGAAAGGGCCTGCGTCAGTCTTACGCCTGCTGTGAGGCAGGCGCAAGATATTGACGCATTTGCACCCTAGAAGTGGCGCAGTGAAATCTCGTAGATTTCACTGCGTCACTTCTACGATGCTTACTTACGTGGGCACGCCCACTCTGCATACATTATACCTGACGCAGGTATAATGTAGCGCAGGGGTTTACAAAGTGACGCATCTAGGTAGATGCATCACTTTGTAAATATGGCGCATCATGGCGCATGTTTTACGCCACTGGTGCGTCACAAAAAGTGACGCACCGGTGGCGCAAAAGTGACGCAGGGGCTCATAAATGAGCCCCACTCTATTTTAGTAATGTAGCATTGGTCGTCGAGTCCACATAAAGAAATAAGCAAACTACCAGTTTAGCCTCACATATTAGTCAAGACCAGTGCTTAATTTGTGCCGGTGGCTGCAGGTTGTGGGATCATCAATAATTTTTGGGTACCATTACTTATTTTTTATCATAAGACTTTGAGCCTTAGGAAGAGAGAGAAAGACAGAAATGAGAGGAGAACGTAGGAAAAGAAAGGTATGAAAGCAGTGACAATTATAGTCAGGGCTTTAAGTGGGATAAAAACACTGGGGACGTGGCCAATGTAATTAAGGATGTGGTTTAAAACACATAAGCTAAAAATCTGTGCTTAGCATAGTGTGCCTTCCGACTTGTATTTTGCTGCTTCTGTCATTGCATCCAGATATATGATACAACAAGTAACATCATACCTACAACAAGTCAGGGCTATTGGCTTTGTCAATCGATGTGCCTGCTGTCACGGATCGCCTGTGCTGGGGCACAAAACAGAGTCCGATAGAGACCCATTTCGAAACCCCCTTTAAAAAACCTTCCCGTGCTCAGCACCAGTGAGACCCGGCCCACGTAAAGCCCTGATCATAGTAGAAAGAACGGATAACAAGAGCCTGCCACACCATCCACGGTTGGACAAAGGAATGCCTCTTTCACATAGTACTGGTCTGCCCAATGTATGGTTCCTGAGGCCACGGCGCCCTCGCACAACCACTAATATGTGCAGAAGAGACAGGTGCTGTCACAGGCCACAGTAGGTGGGAAGCAAACAGCAAAAAAACCGAATTCCTTGAAAGCAGGGGGCTGATGATTGAAGACTGTTGAACAGGAGATCAATACTGACACTAGATATCACTGAAAAACCAGGCTAGAACAAGACCCCCAAGCAGGAATCCAAGGATGAGAAAATTAAAGAAAAAAATTAAAGGACAAATATAGAAGCGAAAAAGGGGCAAAGAGCAAGAAAAAAAATACTTTGAATCCGAAGTGAACCGCTGTCACTGATTCCACGAGACTCTATATAGTGAACAAACAAAAAGTTTTTAAAAAGTCAGGAAAAAGAAATTACCTACAGGAAGTGTGGTGTGCATTTTACCATGAGATAACTACTATTTCCTGTGATGTAAACACCTCCATCTTGGGTAGGTGTGTACAACAGGAATATGAAGTGGCTAGAGCAGTAACTAAAAATGATTTCAGAAAGTGCGGATTACATCTTGGTTTAGGAAGAATAATATCACCAATGCTGTGAAAGCATCCATCTCAGATATGTCTGTTAGATCAGAAGGAAATCCAGGGATGGAATCACCAGGTCGACGTAGCACAAGGAGAAAGGCTGAGACCTGGTCAGTATGGCTACAGCATGTGGAAGAGTTGAGGGAAACTGTGTGGCCACCATGGTCGCAGGAAAGAGCTCTCACAATGTCAGCTGTTAATCACAATCCCCCAACGTCTGTGCTACTGTGATTCCCCTCAGGCAGAATGCAGCATCTAAAAGGGAACAACCTAGGGCCTAACAAAGAGTGAGATTAAATGACAGGAAGTGGAAGGTGGTGGAAGAAAGAGACATAAAGTAAATCAAAACTGAGGAGCCTTGTTATTTGGCAACCTGAGCATTTGGCAGCACCAATGATAGGCTCCTGAGAAACTCTATTATTTCGCAAATGTAGCACAGGCACGCATACTACTTACCTCAAACAAACAATTACTTCTGGGTTAGCTTTATATGTGGGGCAAAGCAGCACTCATTGGATATGTGGCAAAGGTTAATACATTGCGTTCATATTTAGCCATCACTATAAAATACATAAAACTGTGTTATCACTTACCAATGTTATGAGCATTTGCATATTCATTTTAACATCTAAATGTATCAACAACGTTTGAGTGCCCATATCCACATTTTCTTGGGCCCCTTAAGCGAGGCCATGTTAAGCTCGCATTTCAGGTAATATTTCATAGATTTATGCTATATATATAGTCCCCTTCATGAGAGCGTTCACACTCCAATGAGGCTTTGCCTGGGAAACTCTGAAATATTAAACAGAGAAAAGTATAATGTGATCAAGTTAAAAAAATAGTCATTGGATGAATCCATCTCTGGTACAGCCTTTCACCTGGAAGCCATCTGCCAGTTCACGCCAATTCAAGAGGCTGAAATGACAGTTTATTAGCCCCTGCAGTTGCCTCTGAATGGAATCTGCAGCTCCAAATTCATCAAATTAGGGCAATTTTGCCCTTTCACTCTTCTTCAGCAAATGCATCAAAGGACTGACCCCAATAATTCAAACATGGTCGTATAACTCCTTGGTGAAGAATTCAGGTGTTGATTAGAGACCCTGTCCAGACATGCACCAATCTCAAGTGCCCCATCTAATGGAAGATCATAAGACCAGCCTACATATCTGCCCAGATGGAGCAGAACACCCTCCACATTAACTTCAAGCCAGGATTCACCCACTTTGTTAGATGGAGACCACTCACACTTTTCAGGCAGGAGCTGCTTTA
The DNA here is from genome assembly GCF_964204655.1 of Triturus cristatus. NCBI lineage: Eukaryota > Metazoa > Chordata > Amphibia > Caudata > Salamandridae > Triturus > Triturus cristatus. The sequence goes on from NC_140595.1 coordinate 492,869,623, forward strand.
ATCGATGGATCAAGTAATACTTGCTCTCAGATCCTCAACAGCCTATTGAAAGCATTTGGTATCAGTGACAAAATAGCTCTCCTCAACCGGCTCTCCTAAATTTAGTATTCAGGTGAAGCAGTGTTTCACCTCCTTGCTGACTTTCAGAGCATACAGCGTGAAACTGGGAAACTGGTCTTCCAGCTCAGTCTTTAGTAAGGAGTTCCTGCTAAAAGCTCTTCAATGTAGTCATTAAACCCTTGCTGATCATATCCTGCAGTAACAACCTAGGCTTGCACATATAGGCTGATATTGCTTGGATATGTATGAAAGCATCCAACAAGCTAAGCAATCATCAACCTGTCTCAGACTGCCTAACAGGCACCCAAAAATGGATTCCCAAAAAATGAGTACTGTTTCAAAAAGAGAGACTGCTGTTAAGCATCATTGCTTCCTTTCAGAAATGTCTCTATATTAACTACCCCATCAATCCTACCCAGAAAGGGATCACTGACAGAATATCGAGGAGCAAAATATCGACTTGCCCAAATTTTGATGAAAAAATATAGAATGACAGAATATCGACTTCCTATCTACAAACAGGTAAGTACAAAAATATTGAATCCAAAATATCGTTGTAAATAATATAGGGGTCGATTCCGATCCTGGATAAACCGGGTACAAACCGTCGGATGGAGCGTTTTCTCCGTCCGACCCGTACCCGGTAGAAATACCTTACAAACATGCAAGTACGATTCGTACGCAAACACCATTTGCGTACGATTCGTAAGAAACACCGACCCAACAAAAAATACCCACAATTCTGATCCGGGACACCGCGGACGTGACGTCCAGACGGAGTCAGGCAGCGTTTCACGAACCAGCAAGTACGATTCGTACCGACGTCACTCCGCACGGACAATATTTTACGGGAGCCAAAAACTGCCGGGAAATCAGGACGACATGCACAAGGAGCACCTGTGCGCGACGGACAGCCATGGACCCCAACCTACGTGTCATCACGGCCCTCATTGCAGTCCACCTGGTGTACAGGAACCGACGCAGACGCCGCAGAAGGTCAGAACAACACCCAGGGGCAAAGGGGGGGGGGGGCAGGGGCAGGAAACATAACCCCCACCCAAGTCCAAAATCAAACATGCCCTGTACATACCTGACCCCCAGGGCCTGGTCACTTCGGGGGCGTCTCCACCAAGGCCTGTGTCCGCCATAACGGAAGTCAACATGGACGCGAACCGGCAACACAACAATTGTGGGACGCACCGGACCCACACCTTAAGAGCGTGGGTAAGGGTCGTACCACACCCACCCCTACGTCACCCCAACAATGGCGGTACGGCCCGTACCCACGTCCCAAAGGCATGGGTACGGGCCGTACCGCCATTCTTGGGGTGACGTAGGGGTGGGCGTGGTACGACCCGTACCCACGTCCTAAAGGCATGGGTACGGGCCGTACCGCCATTCTTGGGGTGACGTAGGGGTGGGTGTGGTACGACCCGTACCCACGTCCTAAAGGCATGGGTACGGTGCGTACCCCTACGGCACCCCAACAATGGTGGTATGGCCCGTACCCACGCCCCCAGAGTGTAGGTACGGCCCGCACCACGCCTACACCTAAGTCACCGCCACAATGGTGGTACGGCCCGTACCCACGCCACCAGAGCGTGGTTACGGGCCATACCACGCGTACCCCTACGTCACTGCCACAATGGTGGTACGGCCCGTACCCACGTTCCACAGGCATGGGTATGGCCCGTACCACCATTGCAGTGGTGACGTAGGGGTGGGCGTGGTACGACCCGTACCCACGTCCTAAAGGCATGGGTACGGTGCGTACCCCTACGGCACCCCAACAATGGGGGTACGGCCCGCACCCATGCCCCCAGAGCGTGGGTACGGCCTGTACCACGCGTACCCCTACGTCACTCCAACAATGGGGGTACGACCCGTACCCATGCCTCAAGGACGTTGGTAAGGCTCGTACCAGGCGTACCCCTACATCACCACTGCAATGGTGGTACGGGCCGTACCCAGGCCGTAGGACGTGGGTACGGGTCGTACCACGCCAGTGGACGGACACATAGGGGTGTGTGGGCATCAGCCCCAGCAGTGCCCAGACACATGAGGGGTGGGTGCAGAGTCCCCCCAGCAGTGCCCAGACACATGAGGGGTGGGTGCAGAGTCCCCCCAGCAGTGCCCAGACAAATGAGGGGTGGGTGCCTATCACTCCCAGCAGTGCTCAGACACATGAGGGGTGGGTGCCTATCACTCTCAGCAGTGCCCAGTCATAGGAGGGGTGGGTGCCTATCACTCCCAGCAGTGCCCAGACATAGGAGGGGTGGGTGCAGAGTCCCCCCAGCAGTGCCCAGAGATAGGAGGGGTGGGTGCAGAGTCCCCCCAGCAGTGCCCAGACATAGGAGGGGTGGGTGCAGAGTCCCCCCAGCAGTGCCCAGACATAGGAGGGGTGGGTGCCTATCGCTCCCAGCAGTGCCCAGAGATAGGAGGGGTGGGTGCAGAGTCCCCCCAGCAGTGCCCAGACATAGGAGGGGTGGGTGCCTATCACTCCCAGCAGTGCCCAGACATAGGAGGGGTGGGTGCAGAGTCCCCCCAGCAGTGCCCAGACACATGAGGGGTGGGTGCAGAGTCCCCCCAGCAGTGCCCAGAAAATGAGGGGTGGGTGCCTATCACTCCCAGCAGTGCCCAGACACATGAGGGGTGGGTGCCTATCACTCCCAGCAGTGCCCAGACATAGGAGGGGTGGGTGCAGAGTCCCCCCAGCAGTGCCCAGACATAGGAGGGGTGGGTGCCTATCACTTCCAGAAGTGCCCAGACATAGGAGGGGTGGGTGCCTATCACTCCCAGCAGTGCCCAGACACATGAGGGGTGGGTGCAGAGTCCCTCCAGCAGTGCCCAGACATAGGAGGGGTGGGTGCAGAGTCCCCCCAGCAGTGCCCAGACATAGGAGGGGTGGGTGCATATCACTCCCAGCAGTGCCCAGAGATAGGAGGGGTGGGTGCAGAGTCCCCCCAGCAGTGCCCAGACATAGGAGGGGTGGGTGCCTATCACTCCCAGCAGTGCCCAGACATAGGAGGGGTGGGTGCAGAGTCCCCCCAGCAGTGCCCAGACATAGGAGGGGTGGGTGCAGAATCCCCCCAGCAGTGCCCAGACATAGGAGGGGTGGGTGCAGAGTCCCCCCAGCAGTGCCCAGAGATAGGAGGGGTGGGTGCAGAGTCCCCCCAGCAGTGCCCAGACATAGTAGGGGTGGGTGCAGAGTCCCCCCAGCAGTGCCCAGACATAGGAGGGGTGGGTGCCTATCACTCCCAGCAGTGCCCAGAGATAGGAGGGGTGGGTGCCTATCACTCTCAGCAGTGCCCAGACATAGGAGGGGTGGGTGCTTATCACTCCCAGCAGTGCCCAGACATAGGAGGGGTGGGTGCAGAGTCCCCCCAGCAGTGCCCAGACATAGGAGGGGTGGGTGCAGAGTCCCCCCAGCAGTGCTAAGACATAGGAGGGGTGGGTGCAGAGTCCCCCCAGCAGTGCCCGGAGATAGGAGGGGTGGGTGCAGAGTCCCCCCAGCAGTGCCCAGACATAGGAGGGGTGGGTGCAGAGTCCCTCCAGCAGTGCCCAGACATAGGAGGGGTGGGTGCAGAGTCCCCCCAGCAGTGCCTAGACATAGGAGGGGTGGGTGCCTATCACTCCCAGCAGTGCCCAGAGATAGGAGGGGTGGGTGCAGAGTTCCCCCAGCAGTGCCCAGACATAGGAGGGGTGGGTGCCTATCACTCCCAGCAGTGCCCAGAGATAGGAGGGGTGGGTGCAGAGTCCCCCCAGCAGTGCCCAGACATACGAGGGGTGGGTGCCTATCACTCCCAGCAGTGCTCAGACATATGACACATGCATACCCACCCCTGGTGCTGGCAGCACAATACACACAATGAGAGCATGCAACAAGACTGTATACTCATGTGCCACCCTACTAAACTAAGAGACCCAAAGGGAACACACACTGTCACGCTCATTCCAGGACTGATAGGAATGTACAGGTGCTGGGGCAGCCAACAAGTTGGTGCCTACTATGGAAGAAAAAGGGTGGAGTACCCACAGATACAATGCCCACAATTGTCAGTCAGGTGACCAAAGACCCTGCAGAACACGCAACACATGTGTGCGAGGCTGGGAGTACACACATGCATAGGGCGTAAAAGGGAACATGTCCACATGAAGTCATGTCAATATACTCCATACACTAGTACAGTGACCACCAAGGATGCCACAAATGATGCAGGTGGAGACATTGCTGAGCAGGCATGGCCAAAGTTGAAGGGATCCGTCACACACCCAGGATATGTAGACACAGCTCAGCACAACAATTGGGAAACGGCCTGCAGGGAAGATGTCAGGGTCCACAGAGGAAGGAACACACCGTGGGACAATATCACCATACAGTAAGAGCACACATGACCAAAGATTTTTTGCAGAGCCCTTGTGATGGCACACAGATACCAGGGTCCACCCCATGAGCAGCACACTACAACATTTCCCAGACACCTAACACATTATCACCACCCCAAATCATGGAGCAGCACCACCAACAGCAAGTCCAGGAAAGCATTAGTGTGCAAAAGAAAAACAAAATGCTTTATTCAGCAGAAAATAATATTTGCTAAATGAATGTCCAGAATATAGAGGGTCCATAGGCCAGGCCATGTGAAAAGTCCTGGTGGGGGACACTTAGGAACGTGTCTCCCCTAGCTTGCCTGCACAGTTCACATGTCCATTTTATCCACAGAAGGGGGGGCATCATGTGGGGGGGAAGGACCAGGCACCGCAGGGACAGGAGGGGCAAGGGTAGGTGTTGTGGGTGCAGGGAGGGACGACTCCACCACAGGGGGTGGGGCAGCGCCAAAGGTGGTGGTGAGGATGGTGCTGCATACGGTGGCAAGGTCTCCCAGCGTCTCCCCTGCACCCGAATGAACCACAGGCCCCAAGGACGGGGGGGTCAGAGGGATGGGTTGCAGCGCTACTGGGGGAGGGTGTGGACAGGGGGGGGACTCAACTCCCCTGCCCGGGGACCCTCTCGACTGCTTGCGGGGTGGTGTCACACTGGGGCTGTGGGACAGACTGGCCATGAAGGACTCCTTGTCCGACTGTTTGGTAGGGGAGCTAAGGGGAGTGGTTTTGGAGGAAGTGGGTCTTGAGGAATGTGGACTCCCACTCTGGCTGCGTGGCTGCCGTTTGCCCCCAGACCCAGTGGGTGTGCCTACTTCCCCCTGTGTGTGCATGACTGGAGGAGTGCGCTTTGCCTTCCCTGGTGGTGTGCTGCCTGTGTCTGGTGGGGTGCGTGCATGGTGACGTCTGGGTGTGCGTGGGACAGGCATGGGAGTAGGAAGTGTGGATGGTGCAGGGGTAGGGGGGGACGGAGCGCTGCTGGAAATCCACTGCTGCAGTCAGTGTGGAGTCTATGGACTTCAGCAACATCCGTTGATCAGACATCGCTGCTGACATGGCCTCCATGTATGACTGCATCTGTGTGAGCAGTGTGGTGTGGCCATGGAGGACAGTAAGCATCGATGCCTGACCAACCTGCAACTGCCGCAGAATGTCCACAGACTCGGCATTGATGGCAGCAGGGGAGACAGGGGCAGGGGGTGCGGTGCCTGGCACGAAGGAGACCTGTTGGCGCCTAGCACGGTGGGAAGGGACCCGAGCAGGTGGGAGGTGGGTGATGGGAATTGAGGGGGCGGCGACAGATGGCGTGCTGCTCTCAGCTCTGGTAGCAGCGTCCGCCCTCTCAGGGAGCTCAGCCTCGGACCCGTCAGCGTCATAGTCGGTGGTGGGACTGGACAGGTCCTCCGCCGTACTCCCCTCCGCCTCCGTGCCACTCGCTGAGCCAGACACGCCAGCACTGGTGGCATCGCTGCTGGATCCCTCCTCAATTTCCGTGCCAGTGTCTCCCTCAGTTTCCCCCGACGATGCTGTGGGCAAGGTGAAGAGACAGGAAATAATCAGACACCTGTATACATATGACACATGATTCAAAACTACATAGGTCACAGTGCATAGCATGAAAAGCAACATGAGTAACATCTACAATACTACACACATATGTAGGCCCTGCACCGCACAGTTGGTTGACCCACCATGCCACTGAGAAACAATGGAGAGCATGACACAACAGCAAAGAACTTGAAATCTAATTAGACTGAGGAGCTAGACTCTGGGGACAGTCGAGTACAGCATCTGGACCACACACCGTAGCCAAAAAAGGGATGAGCAAGAACCATGTCTTGTAACTTTTGGCACATGCTGCTTAGCAAATACATTTAACCCTGCCCAACATGACTGGGTCACTGCATGTTTAGTGTATGGTCAGACAATCATCACACACAGGCCAGACCTGGCAAGGACACATACGGTTTGGACATGTAGGCCTTTCCCGCACAAACCCCCCCTACCTGAGACAATGTGAGTGACACAGAGGAAGTACTTACACCTCTTACTCAGGGATTACTAAGAATGCCCTTCAATAAATCCTGAATTTACACGAACTAACCGTCGTGCGCACGTCCACACATAAAATTGACAAACATCCATCATCAGATAGTTGTCCCAAAACACACTGGCACCGGCCACTGTGAGTATGCACAAGCCAAATGGGGTCACCCTGTACAGTGGACACATGTAGCACACTTTACGTATATACACATTAGGCCAGGGTACAATGCCACAGAGCCCAACCTATGCTGAAGACACAGTGAATATCCACATTGTTGGATGACATACATGATACCTAGGAAAAGGTGCCCCAGGGGACTGTAGTGGCCACACCCCTTCATGGTCCGGGATGGATATGACTGCAACAGAAGCAAACGTCCCTGCACTATGCATATCTCCCACTCATGCACCTCATGTCTGAGGCAACAACATTGGTCATGCATGCTGTAAGGCAGTACACTTTTCAGACACACTCCTATGTCGGGACTCAGCATCAGTGCCAACTAACATGGACCCCACATTGACTGTACTGGCCAGGGCACAGGCAAGGTCCCAACACATGTTACACACCACCCCCACACATGATGCTGCAAGCATTGGGCACTTGGATTAATTGGCAGCCCAGATGACCTTGTGCAAGAGTGACTACACACAGACCAGGGATCACGTGTCAAGGAGGGGAAGGGAGGAAGAACAGCACTGGTTTACTATGGGGAACAGGATATGTACTGCACATATGGACCCTGGCAGTGTATCCATGCAACTGCGCACTTCCAAAAGCTGGTGACACACAACAAACACACATGTACCTACCCCTTTCCTGCTGCTGCTTCTCCGCTAGGCGCCTATCCAAATCAGGGAAGACCACCGCCAGCACACGCTTCATCTGGTGGGTCAGGAGCCGGCGCCCACGGTTCTTGTGGCTCTCAGGTGAGTCCCCCAGCAGGACCCGGGCGATCCTCCTGGTCCAGCATCGGATATCCTGCCAGCGTTTCCTCACCTGGGGCAGGCGCCGCCTCCGACCCTCCACCGACCTCACGGCACTGACGGCTTCCCTCCAGATCTCCCCCTTGGCATGGACGCCTACCTGTGAGGATGACAAAGTGAGACAACATCAATACACCTGCTACATGTCACAGAGACACACATTTGAACAATTTGGCTGGTTTGAACTGGGCATAGTATGCAGCAAAATCATTGCACCTTCATCATAGGGACATTATCCCCTGGGGAAGGCCAAAGTCACGACGTGGCATTGTAAGTACACATGTGAAATGAGGGGTGCAACACAATCACTGATCCCGGCACACACTGTGCATCACAAGCTACACCACGATTATGTACAGCACCTCAAAGCAGTCACATGCCCCTGGCCACTGGCGCAACCTCAGCAGGGTACACAGACACACAGGCGCAGGACAATCACCTGCCATTGGCAACTGCGGGTACAAACATCACTCTGCACATGTGGCACTAGACCGGGGGGTGTCACAGGTGTGGGGCAGGCTGAGCACGTCAGACACACAGCACTGCTCCCTGCTCACATCAGATGGGTAGGGTATATGCATCCCTCATGCAGCTGGGGTGCAACACTCCACATAGACACTCACCCACATGACAGGGGACTTACACACACACACCAATGTCCAGGGGACGAACACATCATTTGGACACTCTCACCACAGGTACACTCAACTCACACACATCTGTGGGTACAGTCACCTGTCACACTGGGGGGACCACAGAATCACATCAGGACTATGGAAACAACATTCCCAAGGGGATTAGCCAGGCTGAATGTGGCATGCACCATGCAGTGATTGTCACAGTAAGCACAATGCAAGTGAGGAGTGCAGATATGAACCACATCAGGCTCTGCATAGGAGACATAAGGCATTCCCCCCCCGGGACCCACCATGAACAACATTGTATGTCTGTCACACCTGGACACAATGCCAGAAGTGACAGTCACAAAAAAGGGGCACAGTCTAAGCTAATGGAGTCTGCACTCACCTGCTCCCCTGGTCTCCCATACAGGCAAGGGTACTGTGGGAGGATCACGTCCAGCAGGGCCTGGTTCTCCTTCTGGGTGAATGGCTGGGCCCTCTCCACAGACCTGGACATGGTGCCAGAGGAATCACGAGCAGCAGCAGTGGTGTGGAATGAAAGGTTGTGCAGGCAAGTGCTCTCTAATGAGGCCTGGCTGCCTTATATTTGCCTTGCTGGCCTGTTTCATTTACAGGAGTACAGAGTGATTGGTCAATCTCATTTGCATCCTACGTTTCTTCCAATCGTTTTAAACCTACCCCAGTGGGTGCCTTTGCATGTTATAAAAAATTAGCATGATGTCAAGTCAACAACCACTTTGCAACTTTGTATATTGTCTCCAACCGACTTCTGCTGGCCACCTGATGGAAAAATTTGAACTTGAAACTGGGTCTCCATGAGAACCAGCATGCATTTAGGCCCTTATAATTGTCCCTCATGTGTCCCCTATGTAATTTCACTATACACACACAGGTACGGGGCGTTCCACGCCCCTAGGGCACCACTACTCCAGTGATACAGTCCGTACCTGCGTGTGTAGGGTCCGTACCACCATGGTTGTGCAGCCCTAGGCGTACGCCATGGTGATACGGTCCGTACACGCGTGTGTAGGGTCCGTACCACCATGGTTGTGCAGCCCTAGGCGTACGCCATGGTGATACGGTCCGTACACGCGTGTGTAGGGTCCGTACCACCATGGTTGTGCAGCCCTAGGCATACACCATGGTGATACGGTCCATACATGCGTGTGTAGGGTCCGTGCCACCATGGTTGTGCAGCCCTAGGCGTACGCCATGGTGATACGGTCCGTACCTGCGGGTAGGTGGACTTGGGTAGTACGTTAATGAATGGCATAGAAATTCGTTTTACATAAATAGGACGTTTAAGAGTGATTTAGTTAGGAATATGGGATGTAGCTTTTAAGATGGGCACGTTTTCGGTGTTGATTATGACGGAATAAATAGGCGGCGGGGGAGATGTAATAGGTAGCAGTAATTTTTTCTGTTTATTATTTACTGTTTGTTATATTTTTTGATAGCAAAATATATGGGTCTGATTATCGTTTTTAAATTGTTTTTTGATACCCCTGAGGAAGGTTTTTACAAAAACTGAAATGCATTGGGTGACATCAAAGTGTACTGAATGGAATGGAGTTTACTTACATGCCAGTGAATAGGCCCGGATGGGCAATTCTTGAGCGATTAAAATGTGGAAAAATGGTGAACTTCATCTTCGACGTGATGGATTAAATACAGTTGTAATAAGAGAATAAAACTTGGATGAACTTTGGTAATAACAAGGAGTACAAGTGATTATATACTTCAAATGTGCATAGAGCTGTGCAACTCTACTGTGGCACGGGACACGCGTGCCACACTTAGTGAAGTTATACTACATTTTTGCACAAAGGAACGGTGCGCAATAAAGAGTGTATGCACGCTGAACTGGATCAAAATCAAACAATATTTAATTAAGGCAAATTAGAGGGTGTGCTTCGGACTTTTTCAGATGTGTAGGTATTTTGCCATCTCTGTCCCCACAACGGCCACTTAGCTGCATGTGCATCCATTGTATGTGTGTGTGCCATGTTGGACCAGACACTCCTCCCTTCTCATACTCCTTTTGCAGTGGTCCATTCTGACATGCGTGCGTTAGTGTGCAACTTGTGGCATGGTTTCCAAGACATGGCGCCTGCTGCTGCAGGCCCTGCAGCAAGGGCACACAGAGTTTATAGATTAGCCCTCCCACACACGACTCTAAGACGCAACCCCCTTCCTCCCTCCACCCATTCATTTTGGTGTAATCTGCTTGTGTGTGACACAGTTGCGGTGGCAAAGGCTGGACCGTCTGTACATGCCACGTGCACATTGCACGTGCCTCATGTCCTTGCATGTGCCACATCACGCTACACCATGATGTTGAGGCCACCCACCAAGCAATGTCCATCCAATACATCTGTTGCATGCACTCAGGCATGCACTCATCGGCCACACGACACCTTTGCATAATGAGTGTGCAACTCCAACTGCCTACACAGCGCTGGCACGCCTTCCAGGCCCTGTCACACCAACCAGATCATGTCCCTCCTACTCCCCACAGGCTCTGTACCCCAACAAGGCCATGGGAGTGGTACTCCAGGCCTCTGCATGTAGTATGGTGTCGTTGTGGGACACATGGCACAGGTATCATGTCTCAGCGTGTCAGTCTACAATGTGTCCCGGATACCCCTCTACACCATGACATGCGCACTGCATCTCATCATCATCTGGTGTCCCATTGCCAGCCAGGTGCTCCTCACCCTCCCCAAAGACGCAGTCCTTGCCAGTTCCCATATTGAATAATGCATGGTATCCATTGGCAGATGGCTGCACGTTGGCCACCTGATGCTGGACTTGTACACGACTGAGGTGTTCATCTGTGGATTGTCCCCTTACAGCTGGGTCAACTGCTTGTGTCCCACCCGCAAGGGCCCTGCACAGGCACACAGTGTCCACGCACACAAGCTGGTGTGCATCATGGAAAGCTTGCCCACATGTGCTATGCTGATCACCAGCATCTGTACCTCAGGCCTCAGCACACTCTGCCTTATGCACAAGGTCCACTGTTCGACCCACCTCAAGGCAAGACAGACCATCCCCCAGGTCAACTTCCACATCCATGTCCAATCCTACCCTGCACTCTAGGGAGAAGTACCTTACAGCTCCCATGACACTTGTCCACATCCAGGGTGCATCTGCACAGCTCTGCTTCAACATCCGGCAACCCAGCCACATCACCATCCAACAGGGATGGCGGCAATGGATCACTGTCATCTGCAGGATGACCTTCACAATCCACGTCCACACTCAGGATGCAGCCCACGAGCACGCCCCCAAAACAACCATGTGGCACTGTCATCCAAGACCCCATTGTGCCATCTCCATGCATCCAACCTTGGCCTGGCCACCATTCTCCACATCCACCTGACTCCTGCTTGCAGGACATAGTTCTCCCACCTCGCTACACATACCTGGGACTCCCAACCCAAGACAATCCACATGATCCCTGACCTCTGCGCATGACTGTTGCTCTTCGAAATTGGTCTGTCCGCACAGTTGTCCAGGCACCCCCTCAGCTGGTTGGGGTCATCACGGGTGAGTATGGTGCTCCATATCTGTATTGGATGATACATTGTGACCCATGTGTGTCCTGTGCCTGACTCAGACCCCAGGGTATGCATGGTTGGAGTTACTTCAAAACTCAGGCATGGTTTGACTTGCCAACACACACATGTAGTGGAATAATGCTAAATGACGGCATCATCTCGTGATTTGTAATGTTTTTATTGGTGGTGGGGTACGTGTTGGGGGGGATGCAATTAGGTGCTGTACCGGGGGTATAGAATCCAAAGTTCACAGGGGGAGATGGTATCCTTGCCATTGGAAGTCATCAGAGTCCATGCCACATTCTTTGTCAACATTGGTCAGACAGTGACCAGCAAGTCCATGTGGCAGAGAATGTCATAGGATGAGGTTCTGCTGTTGCGCCAGGGAGCCAGGTGCCAGGCCAGGTGACCTGGGAGATGGTGATGGTCCGCTGACTCTCACGGTCTTTTGCGTGGACGACCCACCTTCCTCCGGGGACCCTCAGATGCAGGCCTTGACAATGCTGGGGACGCTCTGTCAGATGAATCCTCCTCCTCCTCCTCCCTGTGTCTGGTGGTGGTCTACGCCTGGTGGCACAGGGAGGGTTTGCCAGGCTTTGGGCGATCTGACGGAGTGATTGGCTCACGTCCCTGTGCACCGCCAGGAGCTCAGCCAGTCTTGCCTCCATCCGTCCTTGGTGTTGTAGATGACTGGCATGATGCTCGGCCTGCATGTTCTTGATCTCATTGAGGGTCTCCACTACCTGGTCGATGCCTCTGGAGTCACGCCGGTATGTGTCCAGGATGTTGCGGACGTGTGACATAACCGGGTCCTCAGCTGCCTGGTCAGGCTCGCGCCTCCGCCGTTCTCCACTCCCACCACCCCTGCCCACTTGAGCCTGGCCTGCCCTTGTGGGCACGTTGGGTCTCCGGGTCCCCTGAGGGATGGCATTTGCGGGGTCGCTTGCCTCCTCCTGGGTGCCCGGGAGCCCTCGTCCCTCCTGGTCAGACTGGCTGCGTTGTGTGCGAGCAGGGCTCCTGTGTGTATCCTGGGATGTGGCAGGAATGGGGGTGGTGGTTGGCACAGTTGTACTTGACGCAGGTGCTGCAGCTGCTTGGGCACCAGAGGGGCCAGGTTGGCCGGGGTCACCCACGGTGTGGTGAGAGTCGTCGCTACCGGTGGGATCATCGTCACGCCGAGCCGGGTCCTGTGTGTCTTCCCCCCCAGTGTTGGGGGGAGATCGACGATGTTGCCCTGTGTGTGAGAGAGAGACAATGTTAATGGTGTTACATGCGTCATCCATGTTTCATACATAATGAAGTTGGCACAGTTGCTCTTGGTAGTTGGATATGTCTAGCCTTCCTCTCACAGTGCACTTGTGGATGGGTATGTTGCGGGGGTCAGATTGATATGTACTCCTGGTCATTTGGCCTGTCTGATGAGTGTTGGGATGCTTAGTTGGCTATGGATTGGTCTTGTTGTGTCACATATCCATTGTGGGAGTGCAAATTTGCGTTGTGTGGGACCGGCCTCGTGGCGTGGGCCCCCCTGACCATTAGTCCCTCCAACCCGACTCATGCCACCCCCCCTGATCCCTGGTTATGGACCCCCGGCCACCATGTCCCGATGTTCCGATGGCCGACCCAGGGCCCCAGCGAAACCTAGACCTTAGACGCGCCATGCCCAGCCAAGGGAGAGGGAACCCCCCCAAGCAGGACAGGGAGGAGTAGTCTCTGTCGCACCTCTGACCTCCTCTCAATGGAGGGTTTCGATCGCCCTCCGGGCCCCCAGGGAGCTGGCTCCCCGCATGCTGGGTGTCTGGAGTCCGTCCCGGCCCTACTTCAAAGGATCAAAGAGCTGAGCAACAGGAAATCCCAACACACCGCCCCCGACGCCAAGACCCCTCTCTGTGAGGACGCTGGACTTCAAAGGGAAGAAGGCGTATAACAGAGGGTGCTGAGGGGACTGGGGGAGAGAAGACCTGGAACTACGAGAGCCCTGAGGACTTGGTCGCGGCTCGAGAGCTCAGTGGTCTGGCTGGACCCGAGACTGCACCGTGTCCCCCGGCTCGAGGATTGAGAGCTATGCGAAGGATACTCGGCAGTGACTCTGAACCAAGAACTGTCCCGCTACCCCAACCACCCTGTGCAAGAATTACCAAGCTTATTGTACCGACCAAAGACTACCTTGCGGATCATAAAGGTCCAACGAATCTTAGATAAAGATCTCCGTCTCCTGAAACCTACTGTGTGGTGTCTCTTTGTCACGTAGTGCAAGCTCAGCACGTGCGAGGCCAAGTACGAGACCTCCCTTCCTGAAGGGGCCTCACTGCCGGTGCTCGGCCTGGTTCTGGAAGAGGCGGGTCACAGGGTGGTCAGGAACGTGTTCTGTAACCCCCCTGGGATCGCCCTCCCAACACGTTGGCTGCCCCGGGGGTGTGTGCTTGTGTAAGGGGGGGGTGTGACCGGGCATGCTGTTGGGTGTGGTGTGATTTGTCATTGGGTCTACCAGGTGATGTGTCTATCCCCTCATGGTGCCTGCTGGCATGACAGTGACCCTCCTCCCTCCCTCTGTCTGTCACCCTCTGTCGCCCTCTGTCTCCCTCTGTCTTGCTCCCTCTCCCTCTCCCTCCGTCTGTCTGTCACCCTCTGTCGCCCTCTGTCGCCCTCTCTCTCCCTCTCCCTCCGTCTGTCTGTCACCCTCTGTCGCCCTCTGTCTCCCTCCCTCTCCCTCCCTCTCCCTCTCCCTCCGTCTGTCTGTCACCCTCTGTCACCCTCTGTCTCCCTCTGTCTCCCTCCCTCTCCCTCCGCCTGTCTGTCACCCTCTGTCACCCTCTGTCTCCCTCTGTCTCCCTCCCTCTCCCTCTCCCTCTGTCTGTCTGTCACCCTCTGTCGCCCTCTGTCGCCCTCTCTCTCCCTCTCCCTCCATCTGTCTGTCACCCTCTGTCGCCCTCTGTTGCCCTCTCTCTCCCTCTCCCTCCGTCTGTCTGTCACCCTCTGTCGCCCTCTGTCTCCCTCCCTCTCCCTCCCTTTCCCTCTCCCTCCGTCTGTCTGTCACCCTCTGTCACCCTCTGTCGCCCTCTGTCTCCCTCTGTCTCCCTCCATCTCCCTCTCCCTCCGTCTGTCTGTCACCCTCTGTCGCCCTCTGTCGCCCTCTGTCTCCCTCCCTCTCCCTCTCCCTCCGTCTGTCTGTCACCCTCTGTCGCCCTCTGTCGCCCTCTCTCTCCCTCCCTCTCCCTCTCCCTCCGTCTTCTGTCTGTCACCCTCTGTCACCCTCTGTCTCCCTCTGTCTCCCTCCCTCTCCCTCTCTCTCCGTCTGTCTGTCACCCTCTGTCGCCCTCTGTCTCCCTCTGTCTCCCTCCCTCTCCCTCTCCCTCCGTCTGTCTGTCACCCTCTGTCGCCCTCTGTCTCCCTCTGTTGCCCTCTCTCTCCCTCTCCCTCCGTCTGTCTGTCACCCTCTGTCGCCCTCTGTCGCCCTCTCTCTCCCTCTCCCTCCGTGTTGTCTGTCACCCTCTGTCACCCTCTGTTGCCCTCTGTCGCCCTCTCCCTCCGTCTGTCTGTCACCCTCTGTCGCCCTCTGTTGCCCTCTGTCGCCCTCTCCCTCAGTCTGTCTGTCACCCTCTGTCACCTCAGCCCAGCTTCCTGGGCACACACACTTTGCAGGTATTTCAAAGGCCATTGGCTTGTTCATGTGTCTTTGGATGGAATCTCCCGCACCCCATTGGGCAGAGTGTCTCTGAGTCTGCGCTGCAGCGGCGGTGTGTGCTGACACTCTTTCACAGTGTTGCCTCTTCATTGGCTGCTGTTATGTGCGAATTGGGCCTTCATACCCATGTCATCCTGCGACGCGGCCGCCATTTGCAGGTGACACAGTACAGCGTCGGGACACACTGTTTGTATAGCTCTGCCCTAGGCCATATGGGCTGAGGGCATTGGTGTCTGCTTCTGAGTTGCACAATGTGACTTTGGAGGCCCCCCCTCCCGGCATCACGGACATCCTGTCTTGTGTTGGTGTTTTGTGTGGCCTGTGACTTGGCATGGCCTTGCTTGGTGCATGGGGCATGGAGCCGATAGTGGCATGTGCGTGTTGTTGGAATGTGGTTGCGTCCGGTGATGGCTTTGGGGTAGTTGCGTGCATTATCGGGAGTTGGGTTGTGGATGCGGTTCCCCCCATGTGGGCTGATTTGTTTGTGTACTCACCAGGCTCGGTGGGTCCTTCTAGTCCGTGTACTCCCACCGGCGGCAGCGTGCGCATCACCTTCTCCTCCCAGGGATGGTAGTGCACCGGTCTGCGGGACGGCCCACCTCCAGTGATGTTGGCTTGGTTGTGTTCATCGGTCATTTTGCGGCGGACCGTCCTCCGCAGATCGTACCACCTGGCTTGGCATTCATGCCTGGTCCTTCGGATGGGCGCAACAGCATTCACCCTCTCGATGATCCTCTGCCACATGGCTGATTTTTCTGCTACGCTGGTCTGTCTGACCAATGTTCCAAAGAGCTGTGGCTCGACTCTGATGATTACATTGACAAGGATCTCCAGCTCCGCTGTTCTGAACTTTGGATTCCTGTCTGTGGGCATGGTGTGGGGTGTGGGTGTGGATGGTTGTGGGTGTGTGTGTGTGGTTGTGAAGGTGTGTGTGTGTATGTGATGAGGGGGTGTTTGTGAAGGTGGTTGTGTGAAGGTGTGCAAGTGTAAGGTGTAGTAAAGGTTGAGGTCTGGTGCTGTGGGTTGTCTGTGGGGTCTGGCTGTGGTAAATAATTTAATTACCGGGACTTAATTTGATACGGAAACATAATAAAAATAGCTCAGTAAATAAGAGGCAGGATCCGTGGTATTAGAGGTTCGGAATGGGCTTTATTCCAATACTGATTCGAATCAGGGATTTCAGGTTCCATCACCACGAAGGTTCAGGAAGTGAAGGCAATACATTATTGACAGGTAACAATATATATATGAAAAGCATTTACATTAAGACAGATGCAGGAGGCGTAACAGCTGATAATACAGATAAGAATACACATACGTAATGAAAAGAGGCGTAATAGGGCGTAACAGAGAAACGTCATTGGTTGTGATGTCACAAATGGGTGGATCTATGAGATAATTTCGCAGTATCAGCAGAAATACTTGGCAGAGATGTGCGCGCAGCAGTATGACGTGTGATTGACGTGCAACTAGGGGGTGAAGGGGACTTGATATTTAGCTCTACATGTGGCGACAGAAGTCTGGAGGGTCAAGTCAACCTAATCCCAAATCATATATAACATCCTATGTTTAAAGAACTATGTTATCCAAAAGAGAGGTCTCTTAGAGTAGAATCTTATTCTATACTGACTATACTGACGGTTAGTGCGTGTACAAGCGTCTAAGTGTCTACACCAGATGCGAGGGCGGAATCTTCCATAGTAACAGGGCTATGAATTACTTGTATGAAGACAGAGAAGTCGGGCCTTTGCTTGGTAGCTGGAAGAATGTTTACTTAAGCTACTAGACAGGAATGCATTGGGCAGGGAGCGGAGCAGATAATTTTCGAAGGTGAAATACAGTTCTTGGCAGGCAGCAAGCTGATGTCAGGCTTCGTGAGCCGCGCAGAGAATGAGACAAAGTTCATGGTCACAGATGCAGGCTCGGACTGGAGCTTCAGAGACAGAAAGCAAGAGAAGCTTGATGACAGAATCAGGGCCTACTTGCCTGGACTGTAAAATGGCATAAGTGAACCATATAAAGGCGGTGGCCTTTCGTACTTAGGAATGGAATATCCGGCCCATTCATGGCGGATCAACAGAGGACATGTTAACGGTGGACGCACATGTATTTGCGTCTTCATAACTGGAACTAGAGGGAACATACATGTACTTGTAACATGCACATAGAACCGTTGGGGTCCAAGATAGGGGACATAACTGACCAGAAAAATCCATATTTCCACATTCCCTCCTTGTCCCCTACTTGCCCGTCAAGAGATATCAATCTTCATTAATCCATTGATCTGTTCATATAGCATCATTTGTTCTTCTTTCTTCTTCCGGGATCTTGAATGAAAATCTTGATGTGGAATGCACGATGTGGCACACAGACCACAAATCGCTGGTCCACATTGCAGGCATAAGCAGCAACTGAATAATATGAGAAGGCCAATACCTAGGAAGGATAGAACTCTCCATCCCCAGGCTGATATCACGCTCCAAAACCAACCGGACCAAGTCCAGGTGCCTGGATTCTGGTGTATCTGGCTTACAATCTTATGAAGGCGGGTTATGGCCTTATATACAGATGGCGAATTTTCTGGTATGAATATGCAACAGCTTGATCCGATGACCCTACAAGCTCCACCCCTATCGGCCAGGATGACCTCAAGGACAAGACGATTTTGAAGCACAACAATCCGCATAGCAGACTGCTCTTCTGTTAAATTGCCTAAGGCGGAAATAGTTTCGTTCACTACTGCTTCAAGGGTTCTAGTCAATCTACGTATCAGTTTACTATTAGTAACGGTACCTATATAGGGAAAGAGACCTTTATTGAAATCGGTGTATTTTTCCCATGCTGTTTCAGTGTAGTCGACTATCGGGAGATCTCTCCTTACTCTATTATATACTAAATTAATATTTCTGTGATAATCAGGAGGAGCTAGGAAAACAGGTGGCAAAAGGAATCCAATGTAGCAGGTACCATCCCAATCTAGAGGCAAACGTACATATGCCGTCTGACCACATATAAAATAGGAATGGCGGGAAGCTCTAAATGTAGACTTGCCTTGATCACTAAATTCTACTACAGTGGTGCATCTACTATGGCCCATATGAATGGAACCATTCTTTCTTACACATAATTCACCTTTTACTGGAAATATTGACATAGCGGGCAAAATTGGAGTAGCTTCGGATTCGACATTTAGGATCATAAGATTAAGCGTAAAATTACCTAATCCATATACTTCATTTTCTAGATCAGTTCCTGTTCTTTTGGGAAGTCCCTCCTTGTTAGGATAGCAGACCTTAAGTAAAACTAAATTCAAATGTCCCCAAACCCAGTTATCTTGATAAACTGCAGAATTCGAATCCAGAGAATTAATTAGGCTAAACCATGCTCCACAGGAGCCGTTGTGTGTGAACGGGTATGGAAAAAGAGGTAGAATTCCTTTATCATTCTGATAGGGAGGGAGTCGGCCACATATCCAACAATTTGTAGCATTGCTAACCTGATGGGAATGATGTAACATACTAATAAAAGTGTTATTGCGCAGCGCAAATCTATATGACAATTCAAGCGGAGGTAATTCACTAAAAGAATGTTCAGCAGTAACATTGTAAACATGTCTAGAAATAGGATAATATATGTGCAACAATATACTTGCAGTAATTATTAAAAGACTCAAGAAAAACAAAATTAATAACGTCATTATGCAATGGCTACGCAGTGATTTACAGTACGCCTGTCGTTTCAACATTTTTCGCAATTTTCCATGATTCAGGTCTAAGGGATACATGTCGGAGACAGATTCAACCGCTTCACCTTGGAGAGGACTTAAACAATCAAATCGTCCGACGGTTTAGGCCTGAGTTTCAGTTTATAAAGTTCCTGACTGTTGGCCTCAGCCAAAGGTAGTTTTGAGTCAATGGGTGAAGACACACGAGGTGGGCTATTCACATCCGAAGGAAGTCCATGAAATTTCTTGATATGACTTGAATGCACCCATCCTTTTCTGCCTTCGATCTTCACGGCTGTCCTTGTGGTGAGCAGGACCAATTTGGGTGCTTTCCACCTGGGCTCCAGCTGAGTCTTTCGGTCGAAATTCCTCACAAGAACAAGGTCCCCCGGAACTACGTCAAGGGGTTTCACCTCAGTGTTGTCGGGAAAGGCTGCAGCTACCTGTGAACGACAAGATTGTAGTGTAGACATCAAGGAAGCCAAGTAATCTGTCAGCATATTACAGTCAATATCAGTTATTTTTCGTGGCATAGGCGTCCCCCACATATTTGGTGGTCTGCCGAAGATCACTTCATACGGGGATAGCCCTGTTCGAGAGTGTGCTACCATTCTTGTGTAAAAGAGTGCAACTGGTAGTGCTACTACCCAGTCGACACCTTTCTCCCTGCATATTTTGGACAATCTAATTTTCAGGGTCTGATTATGTCTTTCTACGAGACCTGCTGCCTCAGGGTGTCGGACACAGTGGAATTTCCACTGATAGCCTAACAAAAGTGAAACGTGTTTCATTAATTCGGATGAGAACGGCTGGCCGTTATCTGAGTGAACAACACGTGGTAAACCGTATCGTGGGAAGAATTCTCGAACCAACTGTTTGGCAGTAGTCGGGGCAGTGTAATCTGAAACCGGGTATGCCTCCGTCCAACGGGAAAGAGCACACACAACTACGAGAACATATTTGAATCCTCTGCATCGTTCCATCTGGATATAATCCATCTGGAGGATTTCAAAAGGGTGATCAGGAGGATGAAATCCACCCTGTTCTACGGGAACGCTTTTTCCTGGGTTGAACTGGCAACAGATCAGACAGGTACGAACCTTTTGTTTGGCTGCAGCTCGTAAATGTTTGTTGAACCAAATATGTTGAATGCTGTCTAGCATAGCTTTCTCTCCTAGATGCGCTGGACTATGGATAGTGTTAATAATGACTTGGACCATTGAATCAGGAAGGAACCACACAGACTTTTCCTTCATCAACCATCCTTGATCCGTTTGGATCCCTCCTAATTCCGTCCATTTCTTTATTTCTTCTGGTGTAGCATGTGTCTGTATATCAATTACGTCAAGAGTAGGATCTTTAACCGTCATACAATGTGTTGGCGTCTGGACTATTGTCTTTGTCATCTCGGATGTTTGAGTTTGAGCAGTCTGTTTAGCTGTTCTATCAGCTAGATCATTGCCTTGAGAAATGATATCAGTAACTTTCGTATGTGCTTTGCATTTCATAATCGATATTGCAATGGGTAAATGTATTGCATCTAATAAGGCATGAATGAGGGGTCCGTGCTGAATGTGGGCACCGTGAGAAGTTAAATAACCTCTCTCTCGCCACAGCACGCCGAAGTCATGTACGACTCCGAATGCATAACGTGAATCAGTGTATATGTTGACTTTTTTATTTGTGGCTCGAATACAGGCTTGTGTCAGAGCGACGAGCTCTGCTGCTTGAGCTGACAAGGTATTAATACGATTTGTTTCAACGACTTCAGTGTCTGTTGTGACTGCATACGCGGCCACTAGCTCTCCTGTACTTGTTCTCATACATGAACCATCTACATACAACGTCAGGTCTGGGTCTGACAATGGGACGTCTGTCAAGTCTTGTCTGGGTTTCGTCGTGATTGTAATAACATCAATACAGTCATGGGCTAGTGGGTCTGTTCCATTTACAGGTAAAAGTGTGGCAGGATTCAATGTGTTACAACGTCTGATTTCTATATGTGGCTGAAACAGTGTTAGTTCATACCCTGTAAGTCTTGCTATAGTCAAATGTTGTGTTTGCGTTCGATTCACAAGAACCTCCACTGCATGTGGTACTTGTACTGTCAATGGATGTCCTAACACTATGGCATTGCTTTGTCTGATTGCTAAAGCTGTCGCTGCCACTGATTTTAGGCACGCAGGCAGAGCCTGAGCTACGGGATCTAATGTACTAGAAAAATAAGCACATGGTTTGTGTGCTCCTGCTTGTTCCTGTGTGAGTACTGACAAGGCAGTACCTTCGCGTTCTGTAACAAAGAGTGTAAACTGTTTTCTGTAACATGGCGTTGCTAAAACAGGTGCTTGACATAAAGCTTTCTTTAGGCTTTCAAAAGCTTGTGTATGTTCCTGAGTCCAAGGGAGAACAGTCGATGTGGCTGCCTCCTGTGTTGTCAACTGAATGAGTGGTTTTGCTAAAAATGCATACTGAGGGATCCACTGTCTACAATATGAAGTGAGGCCTATGAAAGCCCGCACCTCCTTTTGTGTCTTGGGTATTGGCATGTTAGCTATTAACTGAATGCGGTCTGGTGTAAGCTGCCTTCCCTCCTTGGACAGCGAGTGACCAAGGTAAATAACTCGCTGGACACAGAATTGCAGCTTAGAAGGGGACACCTTGTGACCCTTTTCAGCTAGAAATTGTAAAACTGTCAGTGATGCTTTCTCACATTCGGGTTCGCTTCTAGCGGTGATCAACAGATCATCGACATATTGAAGCAAGGCAGTGTTAACTGGCATGTGGATGCTGTCGAGTTCTCGTTTCAGTGCTTGGCTATAGATGCTGGGGCTTTCTGTAAATCCTTGAGGTGCGCGTGAGAATTTGAAGCTACGTCCATTTAAACTAAATCCGAACAAATATTGGCTTTCCGGATCTATTGGGACGCTGAAAAAGGCATTTTTGAGATCAATTACAGTAAAGAATGTTCCTTCGGAATCAATAGCTGTCAGTAATGATGAGATATCGGGGACCACAGGGAATTGCGGCACAATACACTTATTTAATTCGCGCAGATCAACAACCAATCGATATACTGGCGGGGCCTTCGGATCTGTTCGTTTGAGAATCGGAATTATCGGTGAATTACATACATTGGAGTCTGTTTCTACAACCACTCCTTGGGCAATGAGCTCGTCAATGATTTGTAGTAAAGCCACTACAGCATCTGGTGGTAACTTGTATTGTCGCATTCGTGGTAGTACCACTCCTGCCTTTAGTGTGACTCGATATGGTGTAATATTCATGCAACCAACATCAGTAGGGCCTTGTGCCCATAGATGTGTAGGTAAAGTCTGCAATCGGGGATCCATGTCTCTAGACACATAATGACCTTTAAAATCACGTAAAAACAATCTTACTCCTTCCGGAGAACAACATATTATAGCTCCTAGAGCCTTCAGTGTTTTTATTCCTAACAGGTTTTCTGGACATGATTTAGTAAGCAATAAATCTGTAGTTCGGGTCAAAGGTCCTATCGTAAGTGGAAGAGGTTGTGACACTTCATTAACAATAGGTTTTCCTGAAAAACCAAGGGAAATATTCTGTGAGCCTGAGAGGGGTGCCCCTGGAACTTCACTACGTTTTATTGTTGTTCGACTTGCCCCTGTATCGAGTAAAAATTTTCTGTCTTGGCCTAATAATTCACTATGTACATAAGGTCCTTCTTGATCTACAGGGATCTCGATAAGGGGTAAGTCAACTTCCCTCTCTAGGCTGGTTCATGCATATCGTTGATAATCAGGATAGTCATACTGTGCGGTCTGGTACAGTTGTCGTGTCGTGGTTTGCGTGGCAGCAACAGGCAGCGCTGGTGCAGCTGGCACAAACTGTATAGTCTGTTGTGGAGCTGGCATGGACTGTGCATGCTGCAAGGCTCCTTGTTCATTCTGATCCTGTCTAAGTGGCCGTGGTCTTTCTTTTGTAATGCCCGTGGCGATATTACGCTTCAGGACTGGACAATCGTGTACATGATGACCTAGTTGTTTACAATAGTTGCATGTCCCTTTTACAGGTCCCGCTAAATCGCCAGAATGTGTCGTACCCTTTTTATGTCCTTCACCTGGAACTGTCTGGGAGACTAGCATTTTCATTTTCGTGTCTTTCATGCGTCTTTGTTCATGATCTTGTTCCTCTCTAATTTTATTGTGATGATACTGTAACATTTGTAACATTTGTGATGGAGTGTTACCTTGCCAGGTACTCTCGAATTTTAATACTCTATTCTTCACTTGGGGCAAGGAATTTTCAACTAATTTTGTCACAAACAGATGTGGGTATGATTCGCTACTCGCTTTTATACCACTATTTATACCAAAACATTTTTCAAATCGTGCATAGAAATCACTAGTGTCTTCATCTTGCTTTTGTTTACAGGCTGAAATTGCACCCCAGTCTTCCTTTTTCGTGGTTAATAAACGTGGCAGTACCTGTACTAGTAGACCTGGTAGTGCTTTAGTTTTGTCCCCAAGCCCCGAACCTGGACCTCGGGCCTTTTCTTCTGCTTCTAATGCTGTCCAATCTATCTTTTGGTCTCCTACCTCCCACTCTTTTTCCTTGAGTTTTTCATAAATGCCGGCAGGCATCAATACCTTTAATATTGTCATAATGTCGGGATAGGTATACTCTCCCATGAGTAACATGTCTTTAATTTCTCGGTGGAAACCCGCTGGGTCTTTGTCATGACTGGGTACCACTTTCTTCATTTCCAACAATTCTATTTTCGATATGGGCGTATACACATATACACGTTTAAACTCATTGTCCTCGCCCTTTATTGGGTGCACTTCTCGTAAGGGATTCTGTCTGTCCATGTAATACATGGTTCTTTCCTTGATGGGCAGTGAGACATGTTCTGGGCATATAAAAAGAATGTACTGCTTTCTTGATTCTAGTATTTCTTTAATTAGCTTAGTACCTGAACCTCTCCATCTATTCGTGAGTAATTCGGTCAATATATCAGGTAAGGGACCAGGATCTGAATGTTGGCTTTTATATAGTATAAGAAGTTGTTGAATCATATAAATCCCAGCTAAACGCTGTTCATCTGGGGTGAGATTCAAAAATGTGTGAGCTACTGTGTCATCACTATACTTCCCGGGACTGTCAACCCAATGGACAGCTGACCTGGCTAATTCTTGTTCATCCATAGAATCGAGAAAATGATAACCCCTTCGTTCTCGGAGTAATTTATCTGCTGCTTGGAATGAATGCTCGTTAGACCTTATATTTATTATTGGTGTTTGAAATTTCCTGTTATTTTCTAGACACATCGGACGTATCGGATCAGTAAGACATCTAGTACTATTACAAGATCTTCTTCTACCTACATAGGCTATAGTTTCTGACTGTCCTGTGGGCAGTCCTGATGCTTCTTCCTCGCTTTGTTCGAACTGGTCTACCGCTAATCTTTCTTCGTGTAGGCGTTCTATTTCTTTACGGATCTTTCGGCACATGGCTATTATACAGTTTTGCTTATCATGTCTCCCTTCGGATATATTCTGGCTCCATCTGGTAAGAATCTGCATTACTTCCGGGTCTACCCCCGGTCGGTCTTGATTTCTGATCACACAATTTATGAGGAAACGCAACAGTTCCCCCTGTATTTCCACTTTCTGGTATTCCATAGCTCTGTTAATACATTCAGAATCTCGCCCGGTTTGGACAAAATGATATATATTATCTAGATGTGCAGTCATTCCTGGTAATTTCCCTAAATACACTGCGGCTCGTCTGATACGTAATGATGCTAGGGTCATTTCGTCCTCTTTTCCGGGCACAGGGTCATATCTACAATCTATAAGAAGTTCCTTAAGCGTACGGGCATTTATGAGTTTGGGGGTACGTGAATGTGCTGACTCTTGAAAAGTAAGTTTATTTATTCTAGGTGGCGTAGAAAAGATATTGGTAGCACCTCCGGTAGCCCCATCTGGGGTATCGGGTGTGAAAGGATTCGTTGAACGTGATACAGCAACTATAGGCGTGGATACAGCTATAGAAGTAGCTGTAGGAACAGATGCAGAAACAGATGTGCTTGCCGGAACTTGTGTCAGAACTTGTTGCTGTAACGATACGGGTACTGGATCTTGGCGTTGAACCTCCCTGGCAGGCGGTCTATGTGGGGCGGGATGAGCATACTCGGGAGCTGCGTCATCTAAATATGAGGAAAGAAAAACATCTTCTGCGGTTCTAGGATGCCCCTTAGGATGCACCTTTATTGGAAATAATGGGGTTGGCAAGTCTTTTGGTATCCCTGGAGTAGCCTTAGGTAATCCTTCAGCCAGAAGGGGATACATACCATTCATAAGGGCATTTCTTTGTCTGTCTACTTGTTCTGATTTCACTCGTGCACCTTCTTTAATTAATAGATTTTCTCGGACTTCATTAGAATTCTCTTTACTCTTCTCTTCCTGTCTACGTGCTTTTTCTGTTCGTCTATGTGATTCTTTACGCCATAATTCAATGGCGTCTTTCTGTGATTGTCTAGCTTTCTTTTTCCATAATTCTTCCTCTACTTTCACGATGCACTCTGCATCCCAGGTCCCCGCTGCGGGCCACCTCTGACTTTCTGGTAATTCCTTAGTGTAGTCTACCCATAGATCAAGAAATAATATGGCGTCTAGGCCATGTTTATGATACATGAAGTACCCTGGAGTGTCCCTAGGAGGAATGGGAACAGCTTCTTCGAGTACCCCTTTTCTAGTTGTGATCTGTCTTAGTTTCGAAAAGAGCGGCATATTGAGAACTGATCTGATACTTGATCTTGAACAAACTTAATACAGTAATCACAATAATGAACAGTCATTCATACCACAATATGCAGAACGTACTATAAACATTTAACATTTAACATTTAACTGAGCAGCAATGATGATGACGATCTAAGGAAAACTTAATCATTAAACATGATACTCGACTTGAACTGAATTATTCTGAATTTATATACTTGATATACTAGATACACTGCTAAACAGTACAGATACACTGCTGAAACAGTGCAGACCGGATTTGTGTACCCAAACCCGTCTGGACCGGCACAACTTATGTGCACGCCAGAACGCCTCCCCAGTAATGGTACTCACCGGGTAGCTCGGAAACGGAAGGCCTCAGAAACTGGACTGAACTTGAACCGGACTGGACTCGACTCGAACGCTTCGGACACTGGACTCGACTTGGGACTTCGGAAACTGGTGGGCCTCTGTATACCTCGGATCTTGCTCTCTCAGCTAGGCTCTGGTCGGGATACTTCGCACTTCTCACCGCCTCGTCTGGGTGTTGATCGCAGCCTCAGTCGCCCCCGCTTGACCGGAGGGAGACACAGGAAATCCTGCTGGTACGCGTTATTGTCCGTCCAGCTGTGGCAGGAGACCGGGCCTGCAACGCACCGCCGGCGCGTGAGATGAGAAAGTGTCCCTGTTCGGGCGCCATTCATGTGGTAAATAATTTAATTACCGGGACTTAATTTGATACGGAAACATAATAAAAATAGCTCAGTAAATAAGAGGCAGGATCCGTGGTATTAGAGGTTCGGAATGGGCTTTATTCCAATACTGATTCGAATCAGGGATTTCAGGTTCCATCACCACGAAGGTTCAGGAAGTGAAGGCAATACATTATTGACAGGTAACAATATATATATGAAAAGCATTTACATTAAGACAGATGCAGGAGGCGTAACAGCTGATAATACAGATAAGAATACACATACGTAATGAAAAGAGGCGTAATAGGGCGTAACAGAGAAACGTCATTGGTTGTGATGTCACAAATGGGTGGATCTATGAGATAATTTCGCAGTATCAGCAGAAATACTTGGCAGAGATGCGCGCGCAGCAGTATGACGTGTGATTGACGTGCAACTAGGGGGTGAAGGGGACTTGATATTTAGCTCTACATGTGGCGACAGAAGTCTGGAGGGTCAAGTCAACCTAATCCCAAATCATATCTAACATCCTATGTTTAAAGAACTATGTTATCCAAAAGAGAGGTCTCTTAGAGTAGAATCTTATTCTATACTGACTATACTGACGGTTAGTGCGTGTACAAGCGTCTAAGTGTCTACACCAGATGCGAGGGCGGAATCTTCCATAGTAACAGGGCTATGAATTACTTGTATGAAGACAGAGAAGTCGGGCCTTTGCTTGGTAGCTGGAAGAATGTTTACTTAAGCTACTAGACAGGAATGCATTGGGCAGGGAGCGGAGCAGATCATTTTCGAAGGTGAAATACAGTTCTTGGCAGGCAGCAAGCTGATGTCAGGCTTCGTGAGCCGCGCAGAGAATGAGACAAAGTTCATGGTCACAGATGCAGGCTCGGACTGGAGCTTCAGAGACAGAAAGCAAGAGAAGCTTGATGACAGAATCAGGGCCTACTTGCCTGGACTGTAAAATGGCATAAGTGAACCATATAAAGGCGGTGGCCTTTCGTACTTAGGAATGGAATATCCGGCCCATTCATGGCGGATCAACAGAGGACATGTTAACGGTGGACGCACATGTATTTGCGTCTTCATAACTGGAACTAGAGGGAACATACATGTACTTGTAACATGCACATAGAACCGTTGGGGTCCAAGATAGGGGACATAACTGACCAGAAAAATCCATATTTCCACATGGCAGCAGTGGGTCTGTTGCAAAGGCTCATGGTTTGTGTGTGTGGGCCCTTTTTATTGGTCCATTTGTGGGTGTGGCTGTGTTTGAACTTTGGGTGGGTGTGTTATAAGGGGTGGTTGTGTTTTGGGCCTCTGTTTACCTGTTTGGCTGTTGCAGGTCAGTGTATTGGGTGTCTTTGAGCTTGTTGGACGTGTTTTGTGGTGTTGTGCGATTCGAATTGACTCTCCTTGTGGTGTTTTGCAGTGTCCTGGTTCAGTACGTGTGTTTTTCGCGTCTGTGCGGTGCGTACATCGGCTATGTTGTTGTACAGTGCTCACATTTGCAATGGCTTGGTACGACTCGTACATGCGCAGGGCTGGGTGAGGGTGCTGGTGTCGGGCCTCGGGTAGGGTGCGTACAGGCACGGGCAAGGTGTGGGGGCCTGGGGGTGCATGGCGTACATACGTGAACCCAGGGTATGACGCGTACATGGGGGGGCTGGGGGTACGGCGCGTACATACCGGGTGCTGGGGGTACGGTGTGTGCCCCCACCCCCGTATGGACGGTGCGTACCCCCACCTCCGTATGTACGGAGCGTAGCCCCAGCCCACGTATGTAAGCACCGTCCCCCAGCACATACCCCCAGCCCCCGTATGTAAGCACATCCCCCTGCACATACCCCCAGCCCCCGTATGTACGCGCAGTACCCCCAGCACCCGTATGTACACGCCGTACACCCTGCCCCCCCATGTATGCGCCGTACCCCCAGCCCGCCCCTATGGACGGTGCGTACCCCCACCCTCCCCCGTAGGTATGGAACGTACCACCACCCCCCGTCGGTACGCTGTGGACCCCCAGCGCGTAGCGCTGGGGGTCCGCACCGTACATAGGGGGGGCGTACACTCCGTACCTACGGGGGGTGGGGTTCGCTCCGTACCTACGAGGTGGGGTGAGGGTACGCTCCGTACCTACGGGGTGGGGTGGGGGTACGGCGCGGACATGGAGGGGTGCTGGGGTACAGCGCGTACGTGGGGGGGTGTGCTGGGGGGGTGTTCGGCACATATGCGGCCACATATTTGGACGTCTCCATAGTTGCTATGGGAGTTCGCACCGTACGGTGTTTTTTACATACGGTTGTGCATTCGGACGGACGGGACGGATCGTACTTGCGCGCTCGGACTTCAGTTTCCCGAATCGTAGGTAAAACTGTCCGGGGACGTGTCGGTCACTATTTCCGACCCGAGGACGTGTGGGGGAATTTTCCCAATGCGATTTGTATGGATTTTTTCACATACGAATTGTACTTGCCAGTTTGTACGGGACTTGTACGATTCGTACGGTAAAAAAAACGGATACGATTCGTACGGGGGAAATTTTTAACGGATCGGAGTCGGCCCCATAGTTTGTTAAAATATCGAATTTTCTGAATGTCTTAAAAGTAATGTAAAATAATGAAATAATGAATATAATTAAGTAAAACATACTTAAAAATACTTAAATAACCTTAAAATTAATACGGAATTAATGTAAATTAAAAACAAATAAACATACATTTTTATTTTTTAATACATATGTTTGTTAACTTAAGATTATTAAAAAATATTCAATATTTTTAGTGTTGGCTAGCGGGAGGGTAAAATGTACTATTCCCACTCCAGTGAGTTCAACAGTAGGGAAAGTGTTGGATAGTGGGAGGGTATAAATTACTATTCCCACTCTAGTGAGTGCAATAGTAGGGAAAGCATAGGATAGCGGGAGGGTAAAAATTACTATTCCTACTCCAGTGAGTGCAACAGTAAGGAAAGCATTGGATAGTGGGAGGGTAAAAATTACTATTCCCACTCCAGTGAGTGCAACAGTAGGGAAAGAGTTGGATAGCGTAGGGTTAAAAATGACTATTCCAACTCCAGAGAGTGCAACAGTAGGGAAAGTGTTGGATAGCATAGGGGTGAAAATTACTATTCACACTCCAAGAGTGCAACAGTAGGGAACGTGTTGGATAGCGTAGGTTTAAAAATTACTATTCCCACTCCAGTGAGTGCAACAGTAGAGAAAGTGTTGGATAGCGTAGGGGTAAAAAATACTATTCCCACTCCAGAGAGTGCAACAGTAGGGAACGTGTTGGATAGCGTAGGTTTAAAAATTACCATTCCCACTCCAGTGAGTGCAACAGTAGAGAAAGTGTTGGATAGCGTAGGGGTAAAAAATACTATTCCCACTCCAGAGAGTGCAACAGTAGGGAAAGTGTTGGATAGAGTAGGGGTAAAAATTACTATTCCCACTACAGAGAGTGCAACAGTAGGGAAAGTGTTGGATAGCGTAGGGGTAAAAATTACTCTTCCCACTCTAGTGAGTGCAATAGTAGGGAAAGCATTGGATAGTGGGAGGGTAAAAATTACTATTCCCACTCCAGTGAGTGCAACAGTAGGGAAAGAGTTGGATAGCGTAGGGTTAAAAATGACTATTCCCACTCCAGAGAGTGCAACAGTAGGGAAGGTGTTGGATAGCATAGGGGTGAAAATTACTATTCACACTCCAGAGAGTGCAACAGTAGGGAACGTGTTGGATAGCGTAGGTTTAAAAATTACCATTCCCACTCCAGTGAGTGCAACAGTAGAGAAAGTGTTGGATAGCGTAGGGGTAAAAAATACTATTCCCACTCCAGAGAGTGCAACAGTAGGGAAAGTGTTGGATAGAGTAGGGGTAAAAATTACTATTCCCACTACAGAGAGTGCAACAGTAGGGAAAGTGTTGGATAGCGTAGGGGTAAAAATTACTCTTCCCACTCTAGTGAGTGCAATAGTAGGGAAAGTGTTGGATAGCGGGTAGGAATAATTTACTATTCCCACTCTGCCAAATGTAACAGTAGAGAAAGTGTTGGATAGGGGGAGGGTAAAAATTACTATTCCCACTCCAGAGAGTAAAACAGTAGGGAAAGTGTTGGATAGCATAGGGGTATAAATTACTATTCCCACTCCAGAGAGTGCAACAGTAGGGAAATGTTGGATAGCGTAGGGGTAAAAATTACTATTCCCACTCCAGTGAGTACAACGGTAGAGAAAGTGTTGAATAGAGTAGGGGTAAAAATTACTATTCCCCCTCCAGGGGGTGCAACAGTAGGGAAAGTAATGATTTAATAATTAAATATATACAAATTAATGATCAATACCAATAAAAAAAATAACAATTAATTACCAATTACAAATTATTTAATAATTAATTAATTAAAAATAACAATAAACATCAATTATTAAAAATTAATTACTCATTAATAATTAATTAACATCAAATTAGTTCCCAAAACCAAAAATTAATAAGCAATAAAAAAAACTTACCAATTAATAATTAACAGTAAATTAATTATTAATACACAAAACAAAATTCAATAATTACTTAATTACAATTAAATTACTTCCCACCCTATTCCCCTATAAACGCACAACCCGCTCCGAATAATAAATTAATACAATTAATATAATTATCAATTAAGCAATTAATAAAAAATAATTGCCAATTAATAAACATGTATTACAAATGAATAATTAATTAACAATAATCAATTATCAATACCAGTAAATAAAAATAATTAATTACCTAATCACAATTCAATTACTTCCCACCCTTTTCCCCTATAAACCCACAACCAGCTCCGAATAATAAATTAATACAATTAATATAATTATCAATTAATCAAATAAAAATGAATTGCCAATTAATAAAAATTAATTACCAATTAATAATTAATTAACAATAAATTAATTATTAATATCAATAAATAAAAATAAATATTTACTTTATTACAATTAAATTACTTCCCAACCTATTCCCCTATAAACCCACAACCCACTACAGAACTAAAACGCAAAATTAAATTAAAAATAATTAATAATTCCTAAAAATTAATATTTAATTTACTATAATTAAATTACTTTCCACCCTATTACCCTATAAATCCACAACCCGCTATGGAATTAAATTACACAAAAATTAAATAACATAAAATGTATTACTTTGAAAAAATTCAAACATACATTACAAAAATAATACATACTTTTAACACATATACTAACACTTAAAACCCTATAAAAAAATCGAAATTTTTAGGGGGCAAGATGGCCGCCGTGACGCCGTAGTGGATGGTCGCATCCTGTAACCCTCCAGAGTGGGAAGATGAGGTGTACTACGTGCTCATATGTTTAGATTGCAGACTTACAGATTTGCAGATTCACTGATCTACTACCAAGCTAAGTTGATTTAATCTAATCTGCTGTGGAAAATTTGCCTTTCTTACTGGGAGAAAAGAGCGCTCGATACTGATAAAAGCGATGCTGAGAGAACTCACTGGCTTGCTTTTTTTGATATGTGACTTTCCACAAGAGAAAAAGTGGGCTCTGCAGAAATATCTGCACAAACACTGTTCAGCTTTGATTTCCCATTCGCCCCTACCTGGAAGTCGCTATTGGAAAGTTGCTTCAAAATCTATGGCTACAAAACCTGCACTTTACTCAAGGAAGAATCGTGACCGAGACGATTGGAGCCGTGACTCTGAGGTGGAGGAGGATATGGATAACCTCGGGGCCCCAGCGCTTAATTTAAGAGGGAAAGCACGATCTAAAGCGCAGCAAAGGCGAGAAGCGGCAAAGGAAAATAAATTAAAGAAAATACGTGAAAAAGAGGAAGGAGGGAAAAAAAAGAATGTGACTGTCCCAGTGTCAGCTATTGTAAGGAGAAGAGAGGAAGCAAAACTCACCGCTGGGGAGGTACTTGGAAAGGAAACTGCACTCCGCCAGATGACCATAGTTGAGACTTTTTTGCCCGCAGCAACACCAGTAACGACTGACCAAACAACTTTGCAGTTGAATCTGCCACAGGGAGTGAGAGTCCCCACGTTGGTGAGCCTGTGCAGGATGTTGCAGCCTGCTGTGGAGAGGGAATCGTTTGAACAGGCAGGAGCAGATGGGGATGGTACCTGCATGCTCGAGGTACAGCCTCTAACTGAAGTTACAGAGGCAGCAGAAGGCGGAGACTTTTCTACTGCTCTGGAAGTGGGCGGACCCAAGCTCTTAAAGGAGAAAGCCACAATTCATTTGGCACCAGTGGTATCTGGAGTTAAAGGGCCAGGCGCAGAACAAAGCCTGGTGGAGGATACTGTTGTGGAAAAAAGTAATTCTGAGGCTGCAACTAACTTAATTGAAACAGAGCTAAGGGTTGATAAAGATATTAACTTGGATTCAATTAATAAGAGGGATGCAAGCACACGCAAATTACCTGATGCACTTCCTGCCTCTCCCAGTGATGAGGTTTTTTTCACTGGTAATGACGAGGCGGATGATGAGGAAAGTATGAATGGAAGTCTGGGATCAATGACAGACACGGAGTCAGAGACGGAGAGTTCAGATGATGAAACAGTGAATACTGACACGGGAAGTAATGAGACTGTATCAGGGACTGACTCTGAAAACTCCTCAACTCCTATTAGTAGTGAGATAGAGCCTATTGATAAAGAATATAAGGATTCAGTTCAAAAAACATTGCAAAAAGACGTCTCTTCTAGATCAAAGACAAATCCTGAGGGTAGTATCAGATCTGTGGAAAAAATTAAAACTAAGAGCAAAAAAAGGAAGTCAAGCAAACGAAAAGGGAAATCTAGACAACAGAGATTGTCAAAGGAACACAGAGGCAATATGAAAACAGTAGTGAAAAAACTAAATTTGGATAAGATGGCAGAGAATTCTGGAATACCGGCAGATGAGTTTGTAAATGGTGAAACTCTGGACTCTGCGGACCGTGGAGCGGATGGTGGTATGTCTAATTTTGAAGTCTTATTTACAACATTAAAACAAATGCAGAGTGAGGCTCGCATTGAGAGCCAAAAAGCAAAGCGCAGGGCTAAACAGGCGAATAGGAAAATACAATCCTCCTTGCGTAAGGTCAGCAGGTTGTATGAGGAGATGGCTGAGAGAGTCTCTGAAGTAGAGACTAGAACCGGGAAATTAGAAGATGATATGGTCAAAGTGAAGGATGACAGAAAAGAACAAGACAAGACTACGGCCGACATGCTATGGAAACTCGAGGAATTTGAGAACAGACAAAGACGCAACAATGTTTGCCTGATTGGAATACAGGAAGGGAAAGAAGGAAGTGATGTTCGGGGGTATGTTGTTGACTTATTAAAGGGTGCCCTCCCAGAGTTGTCTACATGGGATCTTGACCATGAAATACAAAGGGCGCATCGTTTTCCTCTGATTCAGAAAGCAGCGCAGAGTAAGCCTCGCGCAATACTTCTATACGTGGGGAATTTTCTTCTGCGAGAAGAGATAATTAACAAAGCAAAGCCCCAAGCTAAATGCAAATACAACGGCGTAGAGTTCGTTGCACGTCCTGACTTTTGCCACACCACTGTGGAAAGAAGGTGGAGGATGAGGCAGCTCATTACCCCATTTCAAAACATAGGTTGTGAGGCTTACCTTCTGTATCCCGCTCGTTTGAAGATTGGAGTAAATGGGAACTTTAAAATTTTCTACTCTGAGATACTTGCACAAGAATATCTTAACTTTCTGCAAGACCAACGGAAAACAAGGCACAAGGAGAATGTTGAGAATAATGATCATGCAGTAGCTCTTAGGGATATTCCCCAAAAGAAACGAAGATAAATATAATATGGAAAATAGAGACTGTGTAAAGTAATTTTTGGGGACGAAAGCTACATATGAGGACTTATTTAAAATAATAGAGGAAACTGTTTGCTCAAGGTCTATGAAAAATTTATTTGATGTTTTACTCCTCTTTATCGGATGGTTTTCTTGAGTTGTAGCTTTTTCTGCTTCAATAAGTAAAGATTGGTATTAATATA
The DNA here is from genome assembly GCF_964204655.1 of Triturus cristatus. Lineage (NCBI taxonomy): Eukaryota > Metazoa > Chordata > Amphibia > Caudata > Salamandridae > Triturus > Triturus cristatus. Next base: position 492,904,195 of record NC_140595.1, read on the forward strand.
AGAAGAATTGGGGTAGAGGTTGAGCACGAATAGGGGTGGTATTTGTTGGACATACACTGAGCACAGTAAGATGAAGGGAAAGTTAGGGGGGTTTACGGGTTTGACATCCAGGAGGCAAAAGTCGGCCAGACATAGATCCGTTGGACCTATTTGCCTGTAGGGGGGGTGGGACTCTGAGGGTGGGCAGTCTGGGGTGGGGTTGGGGATGGGCAGGGAAATGGACAGGGCACAAAGGTACAAGACACTTAAGAGGATTTGACAAAAGTAATTTGTATCAACTGTATGATATGGGTAGTGACACTGAAGATGTGGAAGACAATATTGAAATTAACAGGGAAGTCTATTTATGCAGTGTGCTAGGCCTAGTATTGTATATCGTTTCTAGAACATTAAATAAAAGCAAGCAGATAGGGTCTGAAGAGAACTGGCTGGGGAAAAAAAAAAAAATGAAAAATGTCTATTAGATTAGTGACATGGAATGTATGCGGCCTAAATGATGTAACGAAAAGGCAGAAGATAGGAATACGGCTACGGCAAATGAACGTAGATTTTGTGTTTCTTCAGGAGACACATGTAATGAGTACCCATGAGATATATCTTAATCAGCTGGGGTTTCAATTAATAGTTGCTTCTAAACAAGGAGTTAAACAGAGGGGGGTAGCGATTCTATCGAGGGATAAAAATGTAGTAACAAGGAGAAAGTTAAGAGATAATTGGGGGAGATGGGCGATGGTTGAGGTACTATTAGGGGGGGTGTGGACAACATTAGTTGCAGCATATGGTTCTACACAGGACGATCCAGAAATTTTGCAGTTTTTGGATTCTGAGTTGGCAGACTGGGCCCCTCGAGTTATTTTAGGTGGAGACTTAAATATTGACGGAGCGGAGGGTCTAGGATCAGGCTCAATAAGACAGTATAAGGGGAGGAAAAAAAAGGTCTATAAGGCCCTTACTGATCTTTTAGAAAATAATACATTGCGAGATGTCTGGGGGTCAATCAGATCGAAACAACTCGGTTATACATATTATTCAGCACCGCATCAGATATGCGTTAGGCTGGATTACTTCCTGGTTTCCAATGATTTAATTAGTATAGTGGAAATTGATAGACTTCCTCGGATACTTAGTGACCACAATCCCCTAATCCTAACGATAAAGCGGAGTGGGGGAACAACAATAAGAAGGGAGTGGACATTCGAAAGGGGATTGCTTTTAGACGATGACTATATAAAACATATGTCTAAATGGATTACTGAATTCTTTGAATATAATAGAGGAACTGCTGCAGTTGGCATAGTATGGGATGCCTTTAAGGCAGGAGCACGCGGTGAAACGTGCAGTTATAGCGCCTTCAAGAGGAAAACAGAAAGACTGCGATATAAGGAGAAAGAGGGAAAAGTACTGGAGGCAGAAGAACAACTTAATAACTGTGTAATAAGGGGAGAGCCGACTGAACAATTCGTAATAGAATTACTGAAGGTGAAAAGTGAGGCAGAGGAAGAACTTGCTAATAGAGCCGCAAAGCAATATACAATCAAAAGGGAGAGATGTTACGAGTTCAGTGAGAAAATAGGGCGAGTCCTTGCTATACGAACCAGACAGATAGCGGCGGCAGGGACGATTAAGGAAATAAAGGATGAAAAGGGACAACTACATTCAGATTCAGAAGAAATTCGGGAGGTCTTTAGGAAGTTTTACCAATCTTTATATGATGAGAAAGATCCCAGTAGTATCGATAGAATAAATGAATATCTCCAGAACATTGAGGTAAAAACTATATCCCCTGAAGATGCAGAGGAATTAGAGACCGTATTGGATGAAACTGAGATTAAAGAAGCAATGACTGCTCTACCCTCGGGGAAGGCTGCTGGACCTGATCAGCTACCGATCGAGTTTTATAAAACTTTCTGGGGATGTTTAGGTAATAATTTAACTCAAATGTTTCAAGCTGCACAAAGTGGGGTATCCATTCCCAAATCCTGGAGCGGGGCAGATATAGTATTAATTTAAAAAAAAGAAAAGCCCCCGAATGAACCAGGGTCGTACCGCCCAATAACATTGATGAATAATGACACCAAAATGTATTCAAAGGCACTGGCTGCAAGATTTGCAAGAATTATAAGTAACCTGGTTAGTGATAACCAACATGGGTTTATTCCTGGTAGAGGGACAACTCACCATATTAGAAAAGTTATAACTTTATTTGATGTGGCGGAAGTAGCAGGAGACCCGATGGCAGTTATGCTTTTGGATGCGGAAAAAGCATTTGATCGGGTCTCCTGGCAGTATTTGTGGCAGACCCTAGCTAGAGTTGGGATTAGAGGAGGCTATTTGAAAGCAATTCAGACTCTATATATGGATCCAGGTGCAGCATTAAGGATAAACGGGGGTATAACTGGTCAATTTAAAATCAAGAGAGGAACTCGCCAGGGATGTCCTTTCTCTCCCTTGCTATTTGCCATCTATATGGATCCCTTAATACGGAAGATAGAATTAGCACCAGAGATCACCCCAGTCAATACAGTTCTTGGGCCATGCAAGATATTAGCCTATGCTGACGACGTTGCGGTGATAACACCTTGCCCAACGGAAGCAACTACATTTGTAGAGGCCGAGGCCTTAAGATTTGGACAAGTCTCAGGGTACTCATTGAACGCGTCTAAAACCCAGATTATTAAAAACTCTTTTACACCTTGTGAAGATAGAAGAGTAGTGCCGGCAGGGAAATACCTCGGAATTAATATTATGTCTAATTTAGATAGTTTGGTGGATAATAATATTGCCCCAGTAATCGAAAAGGCAAGAAAAGATTTGGATCGTTATGAGAACTTACATTTATCATTAGTTGGGCGAGTTAATATTATTAAAATGCTGATCTTACCCAAACTGTTGTATCTTTTTAGGGCAATCCCTCTTCTAATTGAAAATAAGTGGTTTAAAATTTGCGAAAGTATGGTAAATCGTTTTATTTGGGCTAGAGGTAAAACCCGGAGGGCATTGAGGTATATGTCCCTTCCCAGGGAGAGAGGGGGGTGGTCACTGCCGGATCTAAAGGTATATTATTGGGCTGCAGCAATACAAGGAATGGCTGGATTAATTGGGGGGGCTGAGATGGATGGATGGGATAAGACAGGCTCGCTGGCTATATATGGTTTAGCTCTGGGTACAAATGCTGAAAATATTTTTTTAAGATTTACTGATGGAAGTTACTTTAAAAGAACACGTTTCAAGATAATTATGGCGGCCTACAGCATATGGAAAGGATTTTCCAAAAAAGTTGGAATAGGGAAATATAGTGTATATACTAGATTCAAAAATAATCCCTCATTTCCTAGGGCTGTGTTCTCAGGAATGGTATATGAGGAATGGGAGAGTCAAGGTATAAGAATGATTGGTGATATGTGGGATGATAATGGCATCTTACAATTTATAGATTTGAAAAACAAGTATATGTTAAACACAAATCATTTCTTTAAATACCTTCAAATAAGGAGTTGTATATTAAATAAAAAAGGGGGAGCTATAGGCTTTGGGAGGAGTATAATGATGGATCTCATACAAAAAGGTAATGACTGTACTATAAAAAGATTTTATTTAGAAATGACAAAGTTAAAAAAGGATGATCTTGACAAATGGATAATTAAATGGTCCTCAGATTTAGATATAGCTAGAGAAAGAGATACTTTCTCTGAATCACTTGAGATGGGATGTAAATTACTATGCTCAGCGTCTCTTCAGGCCCAGCACTACAAGAGCCTGTATCACCTGTATTATACGCCATGGAAAATTGCTCAATGGGGGGCTGTGTCGGGCATTTCGTGTTTTAGATGTGGCAGTATGGAGGCCAATTTGTTACATATTTTCTCTACTTGTCCACACTTAGATAAGATAAAACAAGATATCGGGAATTTTTTCCGGAATGCCTTAGACACAACAATAGAGTTGGACTCAGCAACTATTTTGTTGGGAATATCCCCCAACGGACAAATTAATTGTAAATATTTTCTGTTTGTAGCAATGTCGATTTTTAGACTGCTTGTGGCCTCAACTTGGTTAGATCCAAATCTTCCTACGTATCATCAATGGCTAGGAAAAACTTTGTCAATACAAAAATTGGAAACAGCTATTTACTCTAGGAAAGGGAGAAAGGGTATAAAGCTGGGTATACAAATCTGAGGTCCTTTGATTCAATGGAAGGCTGGAACTGAATAAGGTATTTTGAGGAATGTATGTATTATGGAATGTTAACATATATTATTTGTATCCGTATATATTATGATAGGATCTGTATGTAGTATGTATATTGTAATATTTCACTTTCCATTTTTCTTTTGAATATGTAGTTGAGTATGTGGCTGCCTTATGAAACTTATTGTGCCTTGTCCATGTAATGGGGGATGGGGGGGGGGAAATAAAATGTGGGGAAAAAATTTATCAATAAAAATATTTTAAAAAAAAAATAAAAAAAACGAAATTTTTAACAACTATATTATGAATGTCGATATTACTATCTTCGATATTATGAAAATCGATATTGCTTACCTGAATTTCGATATTCTGCACCACTATATTTTTGTGACTTGATATTGTGTCCACTCGATATTTAAAACTCAATATTTTGCCATTTTGATATTAAAAATTCGATATTGTGACTGTTCACCCCCAGAAAGTCTGCATCCTGAGTGTCAGGGGGAGGATGCGCCCTAATGGCTACGGCGATCAACCTCGAAGCTGGGGAACATGGTTCGAGTCTCGGCAGGGACACTCAACATCCTGTGATTCTGGGCAAATAACCTAATCTCCACGTGACTAACAAAAAGGAATGAGTTGGTCTGTAATGTAACTAGTGGTCGTGTAAAGTGCTCTGATACTTTCGGGTCTAGATTGCGCTATATAAAATTCCCCCCAAAAATAAAAAAAACATGATGCAGTCCTTTTATGTGTCACTCAATTCAACATCATTACCAAAAAGTGTTCTTCCACCTGTGAAATGTTGTCAACGCTGCTCTGGAAGCAGCAGATCAGCCTTGTATTTGCAGTCTTCATCACCTTCAAGAACACTTACAATGGTATCCATGTTGGCCTTAGCACAAGTATGCTTGAGGGACTCCTGTGCTATTCATCCTTCTAAAACTGTACCATAGAAATCACATCTTTTCCTTCTACCATGTGCCCCTCTATTAGCTCCAAAGTCAAGCAACAGCTTAAATTCAATACATGTACCCTAGTGCCTTGCACAATAAATCACAATATTTCCTCAGAAAACTAATGGTGCCCCCATGTAAAATAGATGCTTAAAGTTCTCTAAGCAGAGCAGATGCTTCATCTACTTAGCAAGGCCCCAAACAGTTTGGGGTATGAACTCCACATTTGAAGGTGCATCTTTATGAAGGTGCCGATCACGATCCGGTAAAAAAAATTCCCCGTACGACTCTTATCCGGTCTTTTCACCGTACGAATCGTACAAGTGCCGTACAAACTGGCAATCACGATTCGCATGGGAAAAATTCCATACGAATCGCATTGGGAATCATTCCGGACACGTCCTCGGGTCGGAAAATGTGTCCGACACGTCCCCGGACGATTTACCGTACAAATGTGAAAAGTGAAGTCCGACCGCGGAATTACGATCCATCCCGCGCGTCCGATGTTACAACCGGATGGGAAAAACACCGTCCGCACCGAACTCCCATAGCAACCATGGAGACATGTGCCCGCATACGTGCCCAACACCCCCCCAGCCCTCCTATGTACGAGTCGTACCCCCCCAGACTCCGTGAGTACGCGCTGTACCCCCCAGCCCCCGTACGTTCGAGTCGTATCCCCCCGTGTATGTACACCCGTGTACGTGTCGAACCCCCCGTGTATGTACACCCGTGTTCGAGTCGTACCCCCCGTGTATGTACACCCGTGTACGTGTCGAACCCCCCGTGTATGTACACCCGTGTTTGAGTCATACCCCCGTGTATGTACACCCGTGTACGTGTTGAACCCCCCATGTATGTACACCCGTGTTCGAGTCGTACCCCCGTGTATGTACACCCGTGTTTGAGTCGTACCCCCGTGTATGTACACCCGTGTACGTGTCGTACCCCCCGTGTATGTACACCCGTGTTCGAGTCGTACCCCCGTGTATGTACACCCGTGTTCGAGTCGTACCCCCCGTGTATGTACACCCGTGTACGTTCGAGTCGTACCCCCACCCGTGTATGTACGGTGCGTACCCCCAGCGCATAGCGCTGGGGGTACGCACCGTCCATACACGGGTGGGGGTACAACTCGAACGTACACGGGTGTACATACACGGGGGGTTCGACACGTACACGGATGTACATACACGGGGGTACGACTTGAACGTACGGGGGCTGGAGGGAGGTACGGCACGTACTCACGGGGGCTGGGGGGGTGTACGGCGCGTACTCACGGGGGCTGGGGGGGGTACGGCGCGTACTCACGGGGGCTGGGGGGTGTACGGCGCGTACCGGGTTTTGAAGAAGGAAAGGAACGATTGTGTGAAGGAAAGGGTTTATTGAAGTGAGTAATTAGTAACCCCCAACAGCTGCTCCTCTGCACACAGCTGTCCTGTCTCCGTGACTCTCCAGGCTAGAGTCCCGTAGTAGAACCCCCGTTGCTAAGTCACAGCTGCTGGGCAACCCTCTGATGACATCACCATCAAGAGAGTACACCAACATATATAAGATCACAACATATCCTCTTTCCATAACAAAATAAAATAACACTTACATATTTAAAAACGTACATAATCACGAAACTTTACTGGAGTAAATACTCTTCTTGAACTGATCCTTGTCCTAGTATCGACTTTCTCATTGTAGTTGGTTTTTTTGTTCACTACAGAATTACTGGGTTTGGAAGTATTCATATAATAGTATTCATCCCTCAATGATGACTTTCTCTCTTCAATTTCCATTTCATTCCTTTTGGTAAAATCTAGCGCTCATTGAGTGATCACCTAACATGTGAAGAAATACTTTCTTGTGATTTTAATAGGGAAGATTGGGCCATTTATTCATGATATTTTATGTATATGTTGTTTCAGGTCTTCCTTGGGCTTTGTCGTTATTGAATATACCTCTGGTCCTGATGAAGGTGGCACCTATGCCATCGAAACGCGTCGACCACTGACCATTGACATTAGCATCCTGCTCTTGCAGTTGTCTTATTAATTATAGATTACTATGTACTTTATGTCTCCAATGTTCAGTATACGATAAAACTTTTCTCTTCTTTCTTCTTTTGATTGTGACAGATGTATGAATGTGGAATGTGTTGGTATGTATGCAGATGAGATTGTATGAAGACATAATGAATTTTCTTTGTAATTAGTGTGCCCTAGGATTTCTGTCTGATATGATGCATTATCACTGTAATTAATATAGTCAGTGATTATCAAATATTCCAAAAAAAAGGAAATGTATTGAGTTGTTCTAAGAAAAATAGAAAAGGTTAAATAATAAAAATCAAACTACTAAAAATTTAAAAAAAAAATTGTGTGTTGCATCACTGTTTTTAGGCCTGTTTTTCCCTTACTGCAATTAAATTGTATTGTTAAAAATAGAGGTCGCGAGGGAAGTTTTATTATATGATTGTCTTTATTTCCCCTTTCTCCCTGACCTTAAGTACATTTCAAGGGGGTCCCATATTTTTTGCTGTGCATTCACGGTTCTTTAACCGTGGGACGTGTGTTTTCTGTAGTTCTTTGAAGAATAATTTATAAAAAAGGATTTCTTCCTGTTGGGTGACACTGTGTGGATTTTACATCAATAGCTCTGTTAATATTTCTATCTATATTGGCACTTTTTCTAATTTCTGTTCTGTTGTGTCCAGGTGTATATTGTAGATTTGATAGCGCAAGAATATTGGGGTTATTAGGATTGGTCCCTTGACTGGCTTGACAGACTGGTATATAAGCGTACATTCACTTGGCGACAAAGATGGAGGGACTTAAAACCTTTGGTTTTACGGACGATGACTTTAATACTCCATTGGGACAAATGACATCAAATGATAACCCAACCTCTTCACACCTGCACGATAATGCGGAATGGAACAACTTACTGAATTTAAAAAAGAAATTTAAGCGCATGGATTCCCATGCTCACTATATGCTCGAATACCTTCGGGCTGGTGTTATACCATCAGGTTTAAGGGTACGCAATATTCCAGCTCTCTTCGTAGAAATCCGTAAGTTCCTGGAGCGGTGGTCACTGATTGCTAACCGCTGCTCCAGGGACTGGATGATCCTTATAATAGAAACTGCTAGAGAGGTTATGGCGGTACTGAATCAAGAGATACTAACCTTAGAAGATAAACTTAAAACTTCAACTGCGTTGGATGATGCTAAGGCGAGACTTGAGAAAGTCAACTCTGAAATGAAAGATTTTGATATCTATCTTACAAATAAAAAAAACGAAAAACTGAAAAAGGACATCAGATGGTATACGGAGGAAAAAGCATACCCTTACCTCAATGCCACATATTATCAAGATTGGAATCAAAACCAAGATCATCAAGGGTATAATAACTATAACCCTAGAAGAAGATTAGTAAACTTCTCAGATACATACTCATCGGATTCTGACAATGACAATGGGCAGGACGCGCCAGGTGGACATTATGGCTCATATAGGGGCAGACGAATGGCACAACAATCATTCCGTGGCCAATCTCCTTTTTTATCGAGAGGCCAATTCAGAGGCAGGAACAGGAGGTGGGCGTCGAACAGAGAGGATTCTCAATCAATGGCCCCTCAACATCAAAATCAGCAACCGTATCTGAAAACCCGCAATCAGCAGTACTGGCGTTAGAAAGTGAGAGCAGTAGGTTGGCAGGTGATGATACACTGCCTATCTTCAATCTCTCCTCCACCACCCTTAAAGATGATGAACGAGCTGTGTTAAGTCGGGGGTTATCATTTGTTCCCTGTACTCTCCCGAATTTGTTCAAATTACATGAAGATCTCTTTTCTTTTTTCAGAAAAGTTAGACTAAAAAAATTCTTTCTTGACCGTCCCACCACTGATGATACAGACAATCAATCCAGATGCAAACCCCCATCACAATTTACTCCCACCCTTGATATGGTGGGCCCTGAGGTTAACATCTTCGAACAGAATGTCCTTAAGGAAATAACACGTGTCATTAAAAAGCCACCATTTGTACATAACAACCTTACTCTTTCAGAAAATAATGCACTATGTAGCATTAAGACCAACAAAGACTTATTGATAAAGCCTTGCGATAAAGGCGGAGGGATAGTCATAATGGACAAGAGTCAGTACTGTGAAAAAATGACCAAAATGTTGGCCATCCCCCAACATTATACGAAATCCCATCCCAAGGAATTAATCAAACTCAAGGGAATTATCTCAGACATCACAAGTAAAGCTTTGGATCGTGGTGATATATGTCAGGATGAGTATAATTTTCTGAATAGATCTTGCCCTATAACTCCAGCTCTATACGGACTGCCAAAAACCCACAAGGATATAGTGGATCCACCTATGCGCCCCATTATCTCTACAATTGGCTCAAGTACTGAGCCCTTGTCTAAATTTGTGGACTCTTACCTCTGTTCCTTAACACAGAACTATGCCTCATTTATTCGAGATACAGGGGATATGATTAACAAAATTGAGGGTATGCCATTCAATTGCAATCAACACATATTAGTAACGCTTGATATTGAGGCTTTGTACACCAACATCCCTCAGTATCAGGCGTTACAGTCTGTCTCCGCCTTGTTACGTAGAACCCCAGGAGAAAGACCAGACGCTTTTATTTTGGAATGCTTGGAGGTTGTACTCATGAATAATTTCTTTGAATTTGAAGGTTCTTTTTACAAACAAATCAAGGGCACCAGCATGGGAGCCTCTTGTGCTCCCAGTGTGGCCAATATATACATGGGTGAATGGGAGCTCAAGAATGTGTTTAACGAGGCAGCTCCTTTTTCGGATAATGTCATCGGTTGGAGACGATTCATCGATGATATTTTCTTTATATGGACAGGAACAAATGAATCTTTGAACGAATTCATACTCTGGATGAATGCGAGCGATTGCAATCTCAGGTTCACTGCTAAAAGCAGTATACATCAAGTGGAGTTCCTGGATATCCTTATCTCGGGATTTAACAATGTCATTGGGGTAAGCCTATTCAGGAAACCTACTGCAAAGAACACAATACTACACTACCAGAGCTTCCACCCTACAAGTCAGAGAGATGCCATTCCTTTTGGTGAATTCCTGCGTATCAGGCGCAATTGCACTGATATGCATGATTTCCATAAACATGGAGATGCCCTGCGGGTACGACTTCTGGCTAGAGGCTACCCACATAGGCTCATAAGACATGCCTATAAAAGAGCCAAATATTACGATCGAGAAGCATTATTGGCAGGCACCACCCGCACATCTAAAGATCAGGTGGTATGTGTTATAAACCATTCTCCATTAAACCACAAGATCAGAAATATCATCATGAAGAATTGGAAAATTTTGAATAGTGATGATAACAACATCCAGTTGGAACAACCATTGGTAGCGTACCGTAGAAATCGCAATTTGCGCGATCTCTTGGTACACACCAGACCTATTCAATCCAATACAGCACGTCAACTTACCATATCAGGTTTGCCTTTGATCTTGGGCAATCACAAGTGTGGTTCCTGCCATGCTTGTGATAGTGCTATGGTTACAGACTCCATACAATATGAGGGAAAATCTGTAAAACTGAGATCTTTAACTAATTGCAGGAGTCACAACATTGTATATATGCTACTCTGCCCTTGTGGACTAGCATATATCGGAGAAACCGCACGAGAATTTCGTATCAGATATAGCGAGCATAAATCAGCTATACGCAACAAGAAGATCACAGCTCCGCTTGTACAACACTGCATTGATAAAGACCACTTGGAAAGTGAATTTAAATGGCTTATCCTAGAAAAAATTCAGAGTAAAGCAGGTACGCCTATGGAAAGTACTCGCAAACAACGCGAAACTTTTTGGATTTATACCTTTAACAGTGTCAAGAAAGGTTTAAATCTGGACATACAGTGGTATGTGACTCAGACTTGGTGAGTCACACATATATCCGGGTTATCTTGAAAATCTATCTAAACTGATCAGTCTGTTTTTATAGGTGCTATGGACATACCTGGATGATCTACATTTAGTTTTCATTCTTTATGTCATGGCAATGATAAATAACTTAGATAATGTCACATATTTTTTTGCATTGATCCCGGTACCAACGATCTTGGTGAATAACATGAGTCTTTTCGATATTCTAACATGACTCATATATAGAAATCACAATTACTATTTATTTATCGTGAGAAACAGATTTTGTGAGACTGAGTCAGGACAGCGAACACGTGACTACTATATCTCGTATAACATACCTTACGGGACGTTCGCTTTGTTTGTAAGTTGTGCACGAATTTAAATTTCTATACAAACCACATCGCGGATCTGGTTGCAAAGTTTTTTTCACTTTATGAATATTGTATGTGGGGGTGATCATATTGACTACCCTCTACCTGACAAAGGGATAAAAAAGAGAAATGTCTACTTTCTGTCAATATGGGACAATAAAGTTATGTATACTTTGATCCTTTATTTCAAGATCGGCCGTTTAATGGCTACCATCATGGGTCGGCTAAATGGCACCCGTTCCAAAATGGTGCTGACTAACCTTAGGAGGTAGTCCTCTTTTGTTGTCCATTATCTGGTTAGTGAAACCACGCCCATTGGTTTCACGTGTTGGTCCTATTGGCCAAGCACCAATATATTAGGTCGAGCTTTAGGAGGCGTATACGTGCTGCCGCTCCGTTGTTGCTGGTTCACCCGAAGGACTGTCCGATTGAGAACACTTTATGCCAAAAGAACTTCAAAAAGAAGGTAAGCTCCCAAGCGTGCACACAGTTTAGGAAGAAGTATTTAACACTAGAACGGTTTCTTCCGTTGCGTATGATTTGTTGTAGAACCGTCTATAGCGTTTTTTCCATTATGTTTTGACGTTTTTAGATACCACGACTTAGCGTCTTTTTGGAAATCTGCCTTGAAGTCGACCCTCTGCACAACTTAACAAAAGGTTAGCCTTTACATACTTAGACCATATCAATTAGAACAAGCTCATCTTTGGTTGCTAATATGTCAAGCATAGGATTATAACAGCAGTCATTTTTAGTTTTGCCATTACTACCTAGCGATTTTTTCACCACAGTCGAATTATAATGTTGTTTTGGGACAATACATCTATTTCTATTTGATCGTTAAACATATGTTTAGCCTTATTGTCCCCCTCAATTAGTATTAAGTAATTGATGGTGCCACTATTAAAGAGCAGGCATCATTTCCAATTAGGTATTACCTGTTAAGTAACCGCTACATATTTTGGTGATTTTCCCTGCTCCAAAAAATTAACATCGTTGGATAATATTATGTGCGGCTATTACTCATAGAAAAATAGACCGTTGAAGTTTGATTTGTTTGTCATTTTTAGTAACACAAGAAAGGGGATTCCTTATTGGCTTTTGACTCTCCTGAAAATATTCGGACTTTAACACTGTACCGAGACTGTGATCTTGTTAAATAACAGTGACCCATGAGGACGGGCAGTGAGACCTTTTTCCCAAAAATCAGGTAATGGAACAAATTGGTCATTTATTTAACAAATTTGGCCTCTTAGGTCGTGAGTAATCTAACAACAGTCCTTTGTATTCTTTCAATAAGGATGTTTCAAATCATTAGAAACCATGATGGGATGTCTCATCTTTGACGGGAATTATTTATTTCTTTAGAAAAACAAGTAAGCCCCTTTTTCATCTACGACATTGGGACATAAATACTGCACAAAAGATGACTATATTGGTCTCACACTTGGTGTCCTGATATTTTATTGGTGGTGGTACTTTACGTATTGTTTTCCCTCTCTTTGAGCAATTGTCCTTAGTCTGAGCAAGGTCTCAGAAAATATGTTTCTTTGCACGTAGAATAATTATCTGGGTATGTTGAAGTAGGTGAAAATAGTAGAATGACAACAGTAATATCCCTCAATGATGACTTTCTCTCTTCAATTTCCATTTCATTCCTTTTGGTAAAATCTAGCGCTCATTGAGTGATCACCTAACATGTGAAGAAATTCTTTCTTGTGATTTTAATAGGGAAGATTGGGCCATTTATTCATGATATTTTATGTATATGTTGTTTCAGGTCTTCCTTGGGCTTTGTCGTTATTGAATATACCTCTGGTCCTGATGAAGGTGGCACCTATGCCATCGAAACGCGTCGACCACTGACCATTGACATTAGCATCCTGCTCTTGCAGTTGTCTTATTAATTATAGGAGATTACTATGTACTTTATGTCTCCAATGTTCAGTATACGATAAAACTTTTCTCTTCTTTCTTCTTTTGATTGACACAGATGTATGAATGTGGAATGTGTTGGTATGTATGCAGATGAGATTGTATGAAGACATAATGAATTTTCTTTGTAATTAGTGTGCCCTAGGTTTTCTGTCTGATATGATGCATTATCACTGTAATGAATATAGTCAGTGATTATCAAATATTCCAAAAAAAAGGTAATGTATTGAGTTGTTCTAAGAAAAATAGAAAAGGTTAAATAATAAAAATCAAACTACTAAACATTTTTTAAAAAAATGTGTGTGTTGCATCACTGTTTTTAGGCCTGTTTTTCCCTTACTGCAATGAAATTGTATTGTTAAAAATAGAGGTCGCGAGGGAAGTTTTATTATAAGATTGTCTTTATTTCCCCTTTCTCCCTGACCTTAAGTACATTTCAAGGGGGTCCCATATTTTTTGCTTTGGAAGTATTCATGTCATCAGATCTTGATCCCCCATTATCATGCACCTCTTTCAACCATTCCCCAACTTCCGTTTCATTGCACTCGGTCACTCTATTTACATTCCACCACTTGCCATCTGACAACTTTACAAAAAGCCCATTGTCAACCAACACTTTCCTTGGTTCAGATAATTTGGATCTTCCTTTTCCCTGGAATGAATCTAATTTAACTCTCACATATGTATCTATAGCAAATGTTTTTGGTTTCTTGCATATGTTATCATTATGTCTCCTGACATATGAATCTTGATTCTTCTCAATCTTAGATCTCAAATCACGTTCATTCACTATTCTTCTCCCACACCTTCCCATCCATGCAGGTACAGCAATAGAACATGGCGTTCTACCCTTCAATAAACAGAAAGGAGTTTCACCTGTCACAGAATGAGGTGTTATTCTGTAATTCCACAACATGTTTTTTATATCATTCTTCCAACACCCATTGTTTTGTAATGACATTTGTATGCATTCACCAAGCACTCGGTTAAAGCGCTCAATTAATCCATTACCCCTTGGATGATATACCGGAGTTTTTAAATGCTTTATCCCCCACCTTTTGAGAAAATCAGAGAACTCGCTCGACATAAATTGAGACCCATTATCAGTTAAGATCTCTGCCGGACAACCTTCTCTACGAAAGATTTCCTCACAAAATTCAATAATGTTGGTCGTCTTAACCTCTTTAACAAATGTTAATTCCGGCCATTTTGAAAAATAATCCATTGGCACAACGGCATACCTATTCCCACTTCCCAAAATATCAAATGGGCCACAAATGTCCATTGCCAACCTCTCCCATGCACGTTCTGGCCACTTCGTTTGATGAATAGGACTCTCTTGAACTGTATGAGATTTGTCACTGCGTGAGCATGCTACACAATTTCTCACAAACCTCTCTATTTGTATATCCATCCCTGGCCACCAGAAATCATTACGTGCTTTCCTTTTCATTGCAGACATACCTCCATGTCCCTCATGCAATAGATCAATTAACTTTGGTCTGAGTGAACTGGGCACCACTAATTTATCACACCTCCTCAATATACCACTTACAACAGCTAATTCACTCCACTCTTCTTTGTACTGCAATAGACTCTCTTGTAATTTCCAGCCATCAATACTAGGTAAGCACTCTATTACA
Source organism: Triturus cristatus (assembly GCF_964204655.1). Lineage (NCBI taxonomy): Eukaryota > Metazoa > Chordata > Amphibia > Caudata > Salamandridae > Triturus > Triturus cristatus. The sequence goes on from NC_140595.1 coordinate 492,919,230, forward strand.
CTCTTTATAGCTACATCTTCTTGCATAGCTTCCTTCCATTCCACTTCAGATATAGCTTGACATACATCAGATATACAGGCAACTATCCAATCATCAAACTCATGGTCTGGCTCATCATTATCACACTTATCCACCGGAAGACGTGACAGACAATCAGCATTGATGTTTCTTACACCGGGGACATACTTTAATTTGAAATTGTATTCTTGTATCCGATAAATCCACTTTGTGATCCGTGGGGAAGCTTTACTTGCACCAGAAGTGGAAAATAAATCAATTAACAGTTTATGGTCAGTCTGTAGTTCGAAATTGGTACCCCACACAAAATTTCGGAAGTGTTGTACCCCCCACCAACATGCTAACGCTTCCTTTTCTATAGCAGAGTATGTGCTTTCTGCTCCCTTTAGTGTGCGTGACGCAAACGCTATTACTCGTTCTTTTCCATCACGCACTTGCATCAAAACAGCTCCTATACCATAACCACTGGCATCAGTGACAATTATACTTTTGTCATCAGGATTGAAAGGTTTTAAAGCAATGGCGCTCGCTACTGCTTTTTTGATATCTTGAAATGCTTGTTGACACTCATCAGACCAATGAAAATTTACTCTTTTCTTCATCAGTTCACGCAAAGGTGATACACATGTAGAAAAATTCCGAATGAATCTTGAATAATATTCTGCTAGACCTAAAAATGATCTTAGTTGATCCTTGTCACATGGAGTAGGGGCATTTTCTAAGTCTTCTACTAATTTAAATTTTGGTTTAACTCCCTCTGATGATAATGTGTGTCCCAGGTATTCGACCTCTGATTTATGGAATTTGCACTTCTGTAATCCTATTGTTAAACCTGCTTGTTCTAATTTATTTAACACGTTCTCTAGAACTTTGTCGTGGTCGTGATCATTAGTACCCCACACCAAAATATCATCTTGGAATACTACCACATTTGGATCATTGCCTAATATATTTTGCATCACCCTTTGAAAAACTGCTGATGCCGATGCCAAACCAAAAGTCATGTGTATAAATTGAAAAGCACCTTCAGGTGTGATGAAAGATGTTAGATGTTTAGATTCAGGATGCAACATAATCTGGTGATATGCACTTGATAAATCTAACGTGGAAAAAATATTCCCACCTTCAATTGTTGCTAGCATTTCATTAATGTGTGGCAAAGGGTAACGATCAACCCATATACATTGATTCAGATCTCTTAAATCCACACACATGCGGATACTGCCATTGGGTTTGCGTGCTAAAACTATGGGACTTAACCAATCCGAGGCCTCTATGGGTTCTATGACACCCTCCCTGCACAACCTGTGTAATTCGTCCTTAAGCGAACCTCTAAGAGCCAACGGAACATTTCTCACCTTATGTACCTTAGGTATGGTACCTTCTTTTAAAATGATGCGATGTTTGAACTTTTTTAAACATCCTAAATCATTTTTGAATACATTTGGGAATTTTGATTTCCACATTTCTGAGTCTAAAGATTCTGTCAACAACACTTGGGCAGGATGGTTAGGATTTAATATGATATCTAACTTTTTCTGTTCTCTCCACCCTAACAAGGACTTACCCTTCTCCACAACATAAATCTTAGCCTCCGTTTTCCTGTCTTGAAATCTAATTGTGGTTGTAAAATATCCTAAAACTGGTAATTTCTGGCCACAGTAACCAACTGGGTTAACATCTGTGGGTGCTAATGGCTTGGAACCTAATTTTTCCCAAATGTGCTTGTCTATTAGTGTAAACGGGGAACAGGAGTCTGCCCATATAGAAATCGTACAATTATCAATTATGAGATTACACTTTGGAGGAATGTAATTTTCACCATTGTTAGCACCAACGTCGTTAACATCCTCAATTACATAAATTTCTACTTCACTTTCATCAGAACTAGCTACTGAAATGTCTCTGATTACATTTACTTTCATATTGGTATTCTGAGCAATGTTAGACGCCTTACAAACTCTCGAAAAATGTCCTATTTTTTTGCACTTATAACATCTAGTTTTTGCAGCTGGACAATGCATAGCGTCAGCAGAATGTCTGTTGCTTCCACACCTATAACACACTTTGTTTGCATAAACCAACTGTTTCTTTTTGGTTTCTGGATTCTTATTACTTTTCTTTTCTGCTCCTACCTCACACACTTTTGTATCACTGGATTCATTTTGTGGGGTGTTAGAATTTGTTAGTTCCTTGACATATCTTGACGTATTTTCTATGCGTTTTGCAATCTCAATAGCTTTATCCAATGTGGGATCCGTCAAGTCTAGCAGTTTTTCTTGGATCTTTTTGTTACATGTAGCATTAATTAATTGATCCCTTATAATTTCATCTCTCAAATCTTTAAATTTACATGAAATAGCTAACTTTCTCAAAGCAGCAACATATTGTTCAATCTTTTCTCCTTGTACCTGTTTGCGTGAAAAAAACTTATGTCTCTCCACTACTATGCTTAATTTTTTTCCAAAATTTTCCTCAAGCATAGCCATGGCTACCTCATATATGTCTTCGTCATCCTCGTCTTCTGAGTTCGTATTAGCCCTTCCAATAGATGCAGGTTTTGGCAATGTCTTTAAAACATTTCTCCCTTCGACTCCTAAATGGTGCTTTAAAATTGCCAACTTCCTGCTGGCTACATATATTTCTGCTCCAATGGCTTCTAAATATGTTATGAAGGATTCCTTCCAATCCTCCCACACCATGCAAGGCGCTCCTGGTTCTTGCAAAAATGTAGGTGGAGGTATGATGGTTTGGTTTGCCATACTGGTGTTGTAATGGACTGTATTTATTTAAAACATTACTTGTTTTATTCTTTGCTTGGTACAACCCCTTTGAAATATACTTTTTAGTAGACAGATATGATTCTTACCCTTTACAATTTTTTTTGCTTTTGCCAAGCTTGTGAAGTAATTAGCGCTTACCCCTCACGTGCAGATCGTCACTCCATGACTAACTTGTTGTACCAGCGTTTCTCTTTTTGCCAAATTTGTGAAGCAATCAGTGCTTACTCCTCATGTGCAGATCGTCGCTCCGTGATTAACGCGTTGTACGAGCGTATCTAGGCAACGGAGACAATAAAGGCGCGTACGCGTAACGTGGTCTTACGGAGGGTCACGCACGCTTGTTCTCCTTCTACACGCATGCGCATCACGCATTCCAGGACTTCCGTACCGAATGGCAGCAACGCGTTGAAAATGCACAACACGGACGTCGCGTGTGGACCAACGCTTTACTTTCACGGTAACTTACTTTGTATACTTACAAAGCTGTTGTCCCAAATACAATTGCCGCTCGCTGTGACGAAAACAAAACTTTACTGCATACACTCTTAGTCACGAATCTTCACGAATCTTCCTAGTTGTTATTCGATTCAGACGCTTTGGTAAATTACACAATTCTGTCCATAAACACCTGTATATTTTGTCAAACACTGTCCCACTGACGACTTGTCGCGTAGAACTCTTCCACAATAGATTTAACGTTGTTCTCTTTGGGTACACGCACCTCGCCTGGCACCGGTACTCCAATATGCCTTATATAGGGTTTCAGTTATGCCGACAGTTACAAGGCAACGTCGAAGTCTAGAGGAAAGTCCAGTAAATCCAATTTCATGCCGTCCACACTGACCTCAATGAGCTTCCATGCCTTGGGGTTCTCCACTGATCAAAAGAAAGATCCAAACTGCACTTTTGCCAAAATAGATCTCCACTCTTCAGTAAAATTTCTTCCTCCTTCTTCTTAAAGATCGTTATCCCACTCTCGTCGCCAATTTTGAAGAAGGAAAGGAACGATTGTGTGAAGGAAAGGGTTTATTGAAGTGAGTAATTAGTAACCCCCAACAGCTGCTCCTCTGCACACAGCTGTCCTGTCTCCGTGACTCTCCAGGCTAGAGTCCTGTAGTAGAACCCCCGTTGCTAAGTCACAGCTGCTGGGCAACCCTCTGATGACATCACCATCAAGAGAGTACACCAACATATATAAGATCACAACACCGGGCCCCCTATTCTGGTCGTTTTGCGGCGTACTTTGCATTTCCGGCACTTTTTGGCTGCCGTGAAAATATTTGCCGTCCGGACTGCTGTCGGTTCGAATCGTACTTCCTGGGTCGTGAAACGCTGCCTGACAGCGTCCCGACGTCACGTCGGCGCATTCCCAGATCACATTGGTGTGTATAATTTCGTCGGACGGTGTTTTTTACGATTCGTACGAAAATGGTGTTTCCGTGCGAATCGTACTTGCATGTTTGTAAAGTTTTACAACCGGGTACGAGTCGGACGGAGAAAACGCTCCGACCGACGGTTCGTACCCGGTTTTTCCAGGATCGTAATCGGCACCGAAATGTCCTTCCCCAGCAGCCTTAACTACTAGAAATGCAAAAAGAACAACTGATGGACGAAATGCTGAAAAATGTCAAACACTCACCCCAGTACAGAGATCTGGCCCTAATCCATCCAGCCTGACCTGCCAGGTTGGGTCCTCCCTCATTTGCATTTGGCTGGGTCAAAACTGAAACGAGCAAAAAAACGAGGGATTTAGGCGAATATCTTTGTACTGGGTGTGGGTGTTTGACATTGTTCAGGTTTCCGTCCATCATTTGTTATTTTTGCACTTGTCGCCCCAAGGAGGATGGGTATACCCAGACTTAGATCCAGTGCTCACCATGCTACTGGAGTCAAGCTATTCTGGCTGATGAGAGTTGATAAGGCCTAAATGATAATTGTTTCTGATCCAGGGAGGACCAGACCTGGCGGTTCAGTCTGGACTGTTCCCATGGGGAGCAGGGTCAAGACTGATATGCATTTGGCTGGGTCCTCAAGAAATGTCTTGGGCATAAAAAGTTAAATTTTTCCTCCTACAGAGGGCAAAGATCGGCAGAAAAGTAAAGTTGCAGGGTTAGCTTTTCACATCACAGGGCACATACCCATCAGGTTGCAGCAGTTCAAAAAGTTTGCTTCCTCACAGGCTAGCTACAGGATGGCAGTAGCAAAGCCAGCTTCCCACTCTCACAGAAAGCGGCAAATGCAATTTTCCGTTCCCAGCAGAACAGATCCAGCAGGGAAGACTAATGCAAACTTTAATCCTTCACAGAACATGTACAGTTAAGACATGAGTGACGTGCAGGTTAGAGACGTGGGTCCCCTCCTAACCTTGTCACTGGAGTCAAGTTATCCTGGCTGATGAGGGGTGATACCCGAAAACCGGTCCTAGGATGCTTGGTTCCGGTCCGGGGAGGCCCAGGCCTGGCATTTCCTACTGGACTGTTCCCATGATTCCCATGGGGAGCAGGGTCAAGACTGATTTGCTTATGGCTGGGTCCCAACTGGATTGGCATGAGGAGCAAAAAAAAGATGGATTTAGGCCAAGATCTCTGTACTGGGGATGAGTGTTTGACTTTGTTCAGCATTCCATCCATCATTTGTTCTTTTTGCATTTGTTGCCCTAAGTGGGATGGGTATGCCCAGACTTGGGTCCTGTGCTCACCATGCCACTGCTGTCCTGGCTAATGAGGGGTGATACCCCAAAACCTGCCCTAAGATGCTTGTTCCCAGTCCAGGGAGGGCCTGGCCTGGTAATTCAGGCTGGACTGTTCCCATGGGGAGCAGCATCAGGGCTTATTTGCTTATAGCTGTGCCCAAACTGGAATGGTGTGGTGAACAAAAAAATCAATGGATTCAGGCCCAGATCTCTCTACTGGGCATTAGTGCTTGACAAGTGTTCAGCATTCCATCCATCATCAGTTCTTTGTGCAATTAACAACGAGGAGGACATTGGAATATTTAGAAAATCCTTCAAAAGCCATCTGGTTTGTTATCTGTGAGTCAGTAAGGCAAAATATGTTTTTGGGATTATATGTTCGACTGGCGGTCATCACAGGGCAGTAACTGCAAGACGTGCTGCACCATTCCAAGGCAGGGTCACAGGCCGGTGCTAGAAAAGAGGGATGTCAGCACACTTATTTCCTTTTAAAGGGTCTCTGCTACTCTTATTGTTCTGGGAAACAATGTTTTTTTCACATGCCGTTTTTTTTTACCCCAGGGAGTGTTAATGTGAGCCCATTAGCAATGAGATGCTCCTTTTTACATTTGAAAGGCTATGTACATCTTCTCAGTAACTGGTTTAGCCCACAAGGATAAAGAAAAGCAGAAAGACAGGACAAAAAAATTATTTTGCATTTCACTACTCTGTAAAGTGCACTATGAGCATTGCAACTGGAATTATGTTGCAGGATTTATTAAATTATGCAGCAAGAAAAAGAAAATGATGCAGCCTAAAGTGGCAAATTTTGAAGTGGTATTACTTCACTATTTTTTGATTTTTACACATTTCAACAATATATGGGCGAAGTTTTCATCTCATTAATATCAGTTTAACACATAAATACGACTATCATCAACTGAAAGGTGGCCTTCCTTGTCATGACAAAAGGTTTGCCACTGCACAGCACCTGTGTGGTAACATTTTTTATAACTTTTGATTTGTTTTTGCTAGAAACAAAATTTGTTTTCAGAAAATCCGGCACATTTTGCAGAAGATAATGGATTATGGGTCAAGTTTAGCAAATCCATGACTATTCAGAAAATCCCACAGTTTGCCAATCACATGATTCCAGTAGCCACGCTATGATGTATCAGCCATTCCTCGCTTTTCAGCCAATACCATATTGCATTGAGGGGCTTGTATTTTTGCCATAACACTTTATTTATGGGCTCAAAGCACGAAAATGCCAGAACTGACAAGGATGTAATACCTGACATGGAGTCACTTGTCAGGTATGTTTTAAAATGCTACAGGGTCATCTACTGCATTTAAAATTCTGCTTGATTCACACATAAAACAAAATGTAAACTCTGCACAGATATTCTGTGAGGGTTCACTCTTTCATGCACACCATGCATTAAAAAAAGGATTGGCAATAAAAATAGTTTTGATTTTTTGTGTGGTTGAATGTTTTATGTTGAACTTCACAACACAACACAACAAAAGTACAACATGGCCAGTAGCTGCACATATTTCTCTAACACAAAGATTAAGTAAAGGGCAGGTGCTAGAGTTAGGCGGAACATCACATAATTCTCTCATAAATACAGGACAGCTACAATACAGGTGGTTCACACATTAAAGAGGTAGTGAAAGGAGTTAAAGAATATTTGAAGTATCTCTGTAAACACATCTAAACATGCAAGAAGCAAACATATCTGGAAGAATGAGCCAGATCGCAAAAATAAATAAATCATACATTCATGTAATCATTTATAATGATGAAACCGACCTACGTAGCATAGTATAATTCATCAGTGGGTTCCAAAACAAGCACTCTAAACATACAAGATTACTAATGTTCATTACTTGTATGGTCTCCTAATTATAGGTTCCCTAGCTTTTGTAAGGTTATGTCTCTTAAACCAACATTTATGTTCCCACTTTGTTAAACTCTCAGACCTATATTAAAATTGTATTACAGGTGTCTCCTGGGTACAAGATTAAAAATAGAGGGTAGAGTAATTAACACACCTCTTTTCTGTCAAAATGTTTTGGCCCTTCAATGTTACCCCTTTAGGGAAACGAACTTACTCAAGACGACAGGCACCTCACTTCAAATATTGTGGAAAAGTCCCTGTTCATTCAATAGAACCTTTTTCCTTCATAACCAGTGAAGAAAACTTCATTTAGCAGTCGAAACATGCCTTCATCATGAAAAATGAATGTTTTGGGCAGAAAAAGTGAAATGTTTCCTCCTACAGAGGGCACAGATGGGCAGGAAAGTAGAAGGGTAAGCTTCTCACATCACAGGGCACATACACATCAGGTTGCAGCAGTGCAAATTTTGCTTCCTCACAGACTAGCTACAGGATGGCAGTAGCCAAGCAAGCTTCCCACCCTCACAGAAAGCACCAAGTGCAATTTTCAGTTCCCAGCAGAATAGATCCAGCAGGTCAGAGTAATGCAAACTTTAATCCTTCAAAGAAAATGTACAATTAAGACATGAGTGACGTGCAGGTCAGAGACAGATCTCGCGAGCGTGTGCTAAACACACCGAGGGCAATCTATAGGTGAATGAGTGAGTGAATGTGCGAGTTATGACACCATTCTCAGTTCTGTGATATACCACGTCAACATCTTCAAAGTCCCAGGTTTTTTATTTTCGTTTATGATATTGAGAAGTAGCCTTCGAATCATATGTCAGTATTATTTGTAGCATCCCGATCACAGCCTAAGTAACTATGCTGTGCACAGGCACACGGGTAGCAACCTCTTCAAAAAGATTTTTCATGCACATGCGCCAATTGTTGTGCAGTCCCAGCCTCGGTGCTTCACCTGTTCAAAATGTTGAGAGCTGCCAGTGATAAAATCTATTGAATGTAGCCAGCATAAAGCACACAAATAAACAATAGAACCTCTCCCACATAAACCATCTTGTTCATATTCAAAAGTACACCAATCTTCAATATCAATTCATTCTATTCACATGTACACCCCGGACCCTGTCATGTATTAGCCCCAGGACACCCTGTTGGGTATTTACTCGTTGTACCAATGAAATACAATAGAAGTAAGAAATAGTCTGTTTTCCTCTTATTAGAAGATCAATATGTTATGTAGGAAAGTCTAACGGTGATCGTAAAAGTCACTATCTAAAACAATAATGTATATATAATAATTCTTATTACACTACTTCTCTAAAGTGCCAGTTACAAGGATATATATTTTGTCTGCTAGTTTCATAAAATTCCTATAATATATTTTGACCCTCTCACCTCCCACACAAAACGCAGAGGCTGATAAGGGACTTCACAAAGATACAGGGAGATAAACCAACCCTCTCACAGTTTTGATCTTCTTAAGGCACTCAGTAATATAAAAGCGAGCTTGCGGCAGGAGCCTACTGCAATTTCATAAGATTGGTACCCACTCCCAAGGTAAGAAGATCAGCAAGGGGACCCCTCTACTGCACTTCATTTATGGACGATCTTAAAGATTGTATATGGCACTTGCACTTTTCCCTATTGTTATGCGTTCTAAGAACATCATAATCTGCTGCTCCTTTAAATATCTATACATGCCAGCTACAGATCTTAGGAATTTGCAAAGTACAAACTGCAAAAAGCTCTCACACTTTAACAGTAAAACTGAAACCTTTAAGGGTTCCCAGAGCACTTGGCCTTTAAATGTGATTGTAGATTTAAGTCTCTGACTCAGCTCGGTCTCATGATTTTATTGTATGCAATGGTTTTAATTAACTTATGCAAATAAAGAAATAAACTATGAAATTACAATATTATATTTTGATGCTGCTATCATAATATTTACTCATTTACAAATGTACTCATCATATTTACAGTTGTTAAACACAACAAAAGTGCAATATTTAGTGCTCTTACTTTCTCAATATTTATATAAACCTGTTTTTAATCATCCTTTACTGCTACCCAAATTTACGTGAGACAGGAACTAATGCTCAATTGATATTTCTCTAACTGAGCAGTGAGAGGATTTATTAGAGATGCTTCTTCTGGGGTCGCATGTATAAGATGAATCTGCACTTGGCAGTATCCCTATATCAAATTTCAATACATCTACAGGTGAAAGAATAAATTAATCGAGTCAGAGTTGACTTATTTCTCAAGACATATTTTCACATCAATTTGATCAAAATTAACTTATTTCCATTGGCTTAGGTCCACTTTGTAAGGAGGTTTCTATATCTGATGGCATATGTCAGTTCCATAACCAGCTCTTTCTGAAATCACAAATAGTGCAGAATTACCACACCTGCTTTCAAGTGGGAAATAGTGCTCCAGGTATATCAGAAGACTAATTGAGAGTTTGGTGGATGACTACTCCGCCACAAATGTGATGGATATCCTATCCACCTTATTACAAGTGCATTTCTTCGTAGTCCCATGGTAAAAGAAATGGGATTACAAGTTTAAATGAGGATTGTGAGGCAATAGCACCAATTTCCAGAAGCTTTTCAACATTCTATGTGGAACCAAAGGGAGTCAACTTGTGATCCTTCAGTAACGATGGGGCTCGGGATTACCGATAGCCCTTATATCAGTATTACCTGCCCTAAAATCTAGGGCACCTGTAACTGACCGCTTAGATTCAACTCATTTGTATTATCTTTGGTAAACTTTATCCCAGACCTGGTTAATAAATCAGGTTTTGCCTAAAAGCCTGCTAAATGAAGACTAGTTAGATAAGTTTATACAGACTTGAACCAGGGAAGGGAATGTACCAGTGCTACATGTACTACATATTTCTGTGAATCCCTGAATGGGGCAAGCTTTGATTTTGACCAAATTTGTACATTAAAAAAATACTGGTATACAGTTCCTTTTATGAAGAATGCATTTTATCCCAATCTCCAAAAGGGGGCAAATATAGGGGTACTTTGTGCAAAGGTGGTATCTTCTTAAAATACTCTCTCTGACTACCAAATTCCATCATATTTGTGGAATCTACTTTGTATAAGATCACCAACATCACCTGTGCTTTACAGCTTTTCAGAGCAGACAAAGCCAGTTTTCCACACAAATTCATAATAACGTTCATCAGTGAACTCCCTGTTTGGACTGGTATATTTCAGATAATTAGTATCTGTGCCCTTATAATTAATGGGATTCCCTAGATAATGCATGAGGAGATATTTCCCACAGGACCACCATTAAATAGTGACTGACAGTCAACTACTTTTCTTTCGTTGGTCACAATCATCTTAGTCTTTGCCAAATTCATGACCAAGAACTTCCAAAATATATTTAATTCATTCAAGATCTTCTGCAAACTTGCCTTCTTCAGCATAGTAGAATCAGGTCATTGGAAACGTTTTTTTAAACATGGTTTCAATGCACAAATGAAATAGCTTCGAGGGCAGCACAAGTTCCTGTTTGTCTCCCTGACGTATTGAAAACGTCTTTGCTGTCTCACTTGTTGTGCTGAACTATATGCAAGCAGAATTATTCATAAGGGAAAAAAAATATAAAGCAAGTCATAAAATCTGCCTATTTATGAAAGCAAAAGCTGCTTTTGATCTACAAAACCAGAAAACATGCTACCTCTCCATAGATGGGCATATTTCAATAAAACATTGAAGGACTAAATATTTGCTCAATGTTTGTTATTCCATATGCAAATTGCATCTAAATATAGGCAATTATATTGTTTTCCTCATTCCATTGTTCAAGACATGAAGAGGACATTTTACATATGATTTGCCCAATTAATCCTCTAATGCAATCGGGTGATATTTTACTGGTATTTCGTATGGGCCATCGTTTGAAAAACATATATTGGCTTTAAGAATTTTGACATTCAGTACACTAGAATAGAAAATACTTTTGAGATTACAAATTCTCAACACAAGTTCACCTCACTTTCTGTCAACTCTGTGTTATCTTTTGTGTAATTGAACTGTTTTAAGTAACATCCCAACAGTTCCCCTCCTTCCCCAACATGGTCTTCTTAAGTTCTAGAGCTGTCCACAGGTCCTGATTTTTACTTTCTGTGCTTTAATTCTCAAATAAAATATGCTCTATTGCAGCTTGAGCAGCTTCTCATCCTCACTGCATCCTTCAGGGCCATTATTTTCCTAAAAGTTTTTTTCATGTGCTTCTGCCACTTCCTCTCACCTATTTCATGTTTTTGCTGTCTGTACATATACTTTCCTTTTGGAGTATCTCTGACTTGAATCCCACCAACCACGGCAGCATCTAGGAACATCTGCATAGTTACAGAAGAGGCAATGCAAGACTCAATGAACCACATAATAATTTCTGACATTTGTTATGGCCAAAGGAAGTTCTTCAGCTGGAGCCATGTTACCAATTTCATGCATATATCACGTATATCCAATCCTTGTAACACAGGGTAAATGTGTACTTCTGTCTAAAATAGTTAAGAGTGATGATTCTAGCTTTGGTAGGAAGACATGTAGATTTTTACCATAAGTGATTCTTGATATTTTTCTTTTGAGTCTATCTCTTTGAGTAAAAGTCCTAGAGAAAGAAAGAAATTCCAGATGATGGGAGGCCGGCATTGTCAGTGAAAATGTGTGGAACTGGCTACATTTACAAACCCAAATGAACTTGTATTGAGTGCATGATCCTTTACAATAAATAAGTCATGTAATATTGATGTTTAACCACTGTTGCATATTTTATCTGTCATGGAATAGAATTAGTATCCTGTTTCATGTCATGGCAGCTAACAATAGTAAACATGTGGCAGGGAGAGAAAATGTATTCTAATTATTGTATCTATGTATATATCTTTGGGTTTCATATGCCACAAATGTGACTTAAGAGCATTAAAGTGCTTTACAAACTGAAAGACAGAATTACAGGTGGCCAGTAAGCATCTCAAAATGTACAATTTGAACTGGGGATTGACGCTAAATGCAGAATTATAATTACAAATGTCGATGTGTTGACATGACAAATAACACAAGTAAAAGCAGGGAACAAGATCAAGTACCTGAAGAAGTTGTGATGAAATGAAGTGCATCTCAGATGAGAAATTAAACACATGGAAACATGACAGTGGTGTGAAAGTCACAATAATTAGTAAGTGAGACAACATTTCACATGTACAAAAGTGGGCAAGCTATGGTCAGGGAAGAGAGACTTTAGAATAAGGTAGAGTAGTTACTACCCTAGCTTTGGGGCTATCATAAGCTAGAGTGGTAGGTAAAATGAAAACAAGATGTAGGTGTAAGAGAAGCAACAATGCAGAAATAGAGAACAGAAGAGGAAGTAGTTAGTGTAGAAGACAGTGACCTAAACCATACACATATATTTTGTTTGGAAATGTCCTCATACAAGGAAGTTTAAGAACGTTCTTGAATGACACAACAGAAGTAGTAGTAGAGAGTATAGCTAGAGAGAGTGAGTTCCAGATTTTGGTCCACTGTTAGAAAAGAAGTATTCACGCTACACTCTGTTTAGAAAGCCAGAGAAAGACCAAAAAGAAGAGTCACAACACCGTGTGGAGACTGTAGACCACCAGGCTCCCTATTATGTTAAGGGTACAATTTCCTTGTTTGCGCCCAGCACACCCTCAAACAGGTTCACCGGGTGCAAACAGGCTAAGAGCGCCCTAGTGCCCGCAACAGGATACGCCCCGTGAACTCAATGTGGACACATCACATTTTACCAGTGAAAACTGACCCTTTTTTTGCAATGTGCCTAGCTGTGGATTTTGAACCCTAGCTCAGCTGGCACCTAGGGAAACATAGCAACCCTATACATTTTTAAAAATTAGACACCCAAGGGAATCAAGGATGGGGTGACTTATGTGGCTCTCACCAGGTTCTGTTACCCAGAATTTCTTGCAAACCTCAAACTTTGTCCAAATAAACACATTTTCCTCACATTTCTGTGATGGAAAGTTCTGGAATCTGCGTGGATCCACAAACTTCCCCCCAACCAGCACCCCCCAAAGTGTTCCTATAAAAATGGCACCTCACTTGTGCCTCACTTGTAGTCTTAGTGCCTGCGACAGGAAATGGCCCAAAACGCAACGTGAACACATCACTTTTTTTCCAGGGAAAACTGACCCTTTTTTGTAATGTCCCTAGCTGTGGATTGTGTACCCTATCGCTGCTGGCACCTAGCGAAACCTAGCAAACCTATAAATTTTTTTAAACTAGACACCCAGGGGAATCCAGGATGGGGTGACTTGTGTGGCTCCCATCAGGTTCTGTTAGCCAGAATCCCTTGCAAACTTCAAACTTCATCAAAAATGTCAAATTTTCCTCACATTTCTGTGATGGAAAGTTCTGGAATCTGCCTGCATCTACAAACTTACACCCACCCAGCATTCCCCAAAGTCTCCAAATAAAAATGGTACCTCACTTGTGTGGGTGGGCTATGTGCCTGAGGCAGGGAAGGGCCCAAAACATATTGTCCTATAACAAAACGACCTCGTTTTGCAAGGGGGGATCACCTGGGGTTTTGCCCGAGGGCTCAGCGGCCATCTAGGGAAATCTACCAAACCCAGACATTTTTGAAAACTAGACACCCGAGGGAGTCCAGAGAGGTAGATCCCCCAATATTTCCCTACTCAGAATCCCATGCAAACCTCAAATTTAGCTAAAAAAAAACATTTTCCTCATATTTCTGTGATGAAAATTTCTGGAATCTGCACACATCCACAAACTTACACCCACCACGCATTCCCCAAAGTCTCCCGATAAAAATGCTACACCACTTGTGTGGGTGGGTTAAGTGCCCGTGGCAGGGAAGGGCCCAAAACGTGTTGTGGAGACATCCAAATTACCTATCACAAAACAACCTGGTTTTGCAATGGGTGCACCTGTGTATTTGGTCCCTGGCTCAGCAGCCATCTAGGGGAACCTACCAAACGCAGACATTTCTGAAAACTAGACACCCAGGGAAGTCAAGGGATGTGTGGCTTGCATGGATCCCCCAATGTTTTCCAACCCAGAATCCCCTGCAAGCCTCAAATTTTGCTGAAAAAAACATATTTTCCTCACATTTCTGTCTGGTATCACGGTGCCGGCCCAAACGACCTACCACATAGTGTTTCCCTCCTTCTCACTATAAAAATGATACCTCACTTGTGTGGGTGTCCAATGCAGACTCACTCAAAAATGTATTTTTTTAATATAGTGCTTAGAGTGCGCTGTGCTATCCCCTCAATCCCTATGTTTTTGGCCCTTATACTTCCCCTTGGTCCGCCCACATATGTGAGGTATCATCAGGGATCCACTAGGGAGGGGTACCATTGGAAAGGAGAGTTCTCCCCTTTCCAATGATATCGCTCCTGTCTTTCTAAGTGCTCGGGGGCTGAGATAGCCCCACAAGCACGTACAAAGTGAAATTGAAATGAGCCTATCCGCTCATTTCTGTTTTGGTTTCTCTGAAATGACGTCAGGCGACGTGCGTGCTGATCGTCATTTCAGAGAAACCAGGGGAACAGACTCAGGAGCTGGGGAAGCTCTTCTCTAGCTCCCGAGTCTGTTGGGGGGAAAAGGAAATTCCGCTAGTGCCAGCACCAGAGGGATTTCCAGTGCCATGGCGCCGGACTCGCAGAAGCCGGCTGACGCTCATGAACACCCACGCATCTGGTTAAGCAGAACAGCAGTTCTTCTGGCAGAGCTTCAGTTACAAGTCCAGTCGTGTCTGAGTTTAGGGACTCAGAGACCTAGTCCTCAGACCCAACAGTGCCTTTGATGTGGGAGTGACTTCAAAGCAGCTCTCTGAAGTGCACACGTATCCCTTTCTACCCAGCCCTGTCTGCCAGGCTATCTGTGGGAGGTAATCATTCCTTTTTGTGGGGACAGGACACTGACTATTCAGGTGAAGTGTTATCCCCTACCTTCCATCCTGCCCAGGGAAGGCCATCAGAATGCAGATGTATGTATATGGGTACTCAGACACACCTTTTCTTTCTGTGTGGTGGCTATCTAGAGGGAATGCACCAAGTGTAGCTGTCACTCACCCCAGACGTGTATTGGAGACAGGCTGCCAGGTGCACAGAGCAGTAAGCGCAGAGAAATATCCACTTTCTAAAAGTGGCATTTCTAAAACAGTAATGTTAAATCCAACTTCACCAGTGAGCAGAATTTATCATTACCATTCCAAAGATATAAAAGATGAAAAAGCTACTCCTTTCTGATCAAGAATTGCAGCTTAAAAATGCATTAAGGAATTCTCAATGCTAGCTTATGAAACGGGTGTGCCTCCCAGTACTGAAAAACAAATGTGGGTGTTTGTCACTACCAGGACATGTAAAGATTAAACACACATGTTGTACCTTTTACTTATATGGCACCCTGCCCTTGGGGTTACTTAGGGCCTACCTTAGGGGTGGCATATGTAATATAAGTGGAGTTTGAAGCTTGGCAAGTAGTTTCAAATGCCAAGTCGAAGTGGCAGTAAACTACACACGCAGGACTGAGACAGGCTTGAAAGGCTACTTATGTGGTGCAGCAGGCCCACTAGTAGCATTTGACTTACAGGCCCTGGGTATATGTTATACCACTTTACAAGGGACTTACTAGTAAAACAAATAGGATAATCAGGTATACGCCAATGTCACCATGTTTAGGGGAAAAGCACATGCACTTTAGCACTGGTTAGCAGTGGTAAAGTGCTCAGAGTCTTAAGGCCATTAAAAAGAATCAGCAAAGTTAACCAGAGTTAAAAGGCAAAAGGTCTGGGGAAAGACCAGCCCAAAGATGACAGGTCGAACAGGCCCTATCATAATTACAAGATCCACAGAATCACTGCAGATTTGATCATTCACTGGAGGGGATTTCATCTGGTGAGCGCTGTGGTGAATTATTGGGGAGAAATGAGAAAAACCAGGGGACTTGAGTGCAGTGTTCTCCATTAGTTCCTCACTGCTCATTCATTATACCTAGTACCAGAGTTACTGATTGGTAGCCCCAGAGGCAGAATTGCCAGGTCAAACTCCTGGGGCCTTTGAAACAATCAGTTTGAGACGGCCATCTTGGCACAGTTGTGCTGCTTTGCTTCATTTTTCTCGCCAAGTTATCTCAGGTAGATCCATACATTTCTGATTACCTCTGTTAGGAGTAGGGTTTCCACCTTTTCCATAGAAAAATACCAACCATCTGTTCACATGTTAGCATTCTACAAAGGGCCGATATGATTCTTAGCAGAACTTTATATGAAATGGTCGGTATGGATTTTTAATGTGGCCTTTCTATCTTTTGTTTACTTTGATTATCAGTCAGGGGTCATTAGGGCAGCTGTAGAACACATATTACATTTTTTTTCTCCATATATTTACTGTTTAAGGTATGTAGCGATAAGGAGATGAAATACCAGCTTTGGATAATTTTCCTAATTTTTGTACCGGCAGGCACATTACAATACCAGTCAAGAAGGTATAAAACCTGCCACGTGGCAACCCTTGTTAGGAGTGACTTCTGTAGAACCGGTTTGATGCCCTAAGACTGGCGACATCTGAACGTTGCACCACAACAGACATACAGAGCAAAAGGTATTTGAAGACGGGAAGGTTTCCCGCGCACTGAACTTCCACCATTGGTGGCGGTGCTTGCTGTTGCCGACTTTATTTTTTGCTTTGCAATGTCATTATTCCGCTCCCTGACTGTGCAGAATAATATCCCACAAGAGAATGGCTGCTTTTTTTGAATATTTTATTATGTCTGATTCTTCTTCCAAACCAAAAGCTATTTACAAATGCAACCTCCTACAGGCTAGGAGATATTGTTTTCACCATGCATTTGAGATCTGAGCCTTGGCCCTGAACATAAACAGAAATTCTGTCCTGGGCTTTAGATGTTGGAAAGATGAGGCAATCTTTTCTCAAGCTGCGCGCTGATAAGGTGAACAAAGATTTGCATATTGTAGAGAAGTAAGGTAGAGATGCCATGGTTAGTGTGAAAATATGTAGATGTGATTTCAGGGAGTTTTTCTTGTCAAGGTGGTTTTGAACAAGGTCGTCCTCTAAAAAGCTGCAGAGTAAGCAGAGTAAACGATTGGAGGTGTTCCTGATTTATCCAGGAACATGTTCAGATTTTTTTAAATCTCATTCTGTCAGAAATGCAATATTTATCCAGAACCACTATTATTGGTGCATAGCAAACTATAGGCTTATAGAAATAAATAGACGTTTACATTAGCATGTATTTATCTTCATAAATGTTTTTGAACTGCTTCTAATTTCTTTTAGGTTTTGGTTGGTATAGTAATTAAACCACAGGAAGGTGAAGTAATCTGACCAAGATCACCCAAAGGTGTCAACTGGGGTAGCTGGGATTAGTACTTGGTCTTCTCCAACGTACAGTTGCCATCCTAGCCACCACACCATTTTAGAATAGAGCCTCTGTCAAAGTAAGGGGGTATCATCACAAACCCTTGACTGCACTCCACACTCTTCCTCTTCACGTATACTCCTTTTGCATCCCACTTTACAGAAATCTTCCTGGCACTTCTATCAAGACATGCAGAAACTGCCCACACGCATTTTACAATTCCGCCATGTTAAAGAGCATGTGCATTACAAGTCCTTTACTCCATTGTATTCCCCAAATTAGAGCAAACTCCAGAATCGAGTCCATGTTGGAAATCTATTTAAAATAATATAAAGCTAGTATAGCTAAACAACATTTTACAAGACAAACAGGAGTCAGAATTATGCTAGGATAAGGAAAAGAGTTTGGCCTTAACAGAAAACTATTTCTCCCACATATTAACCAATTCTACATAGGTAGCTATGTTATCATACACCAAATTAGCAATGGGAATCACTTGTACACAAACAATCTTTAAAAAATGCAATTTTGTGACTTTCATGTATGCTTATTTAAGCAGCACACATGAAAGTGACAGAATGGCATTTCAGGATTGTTCATGTGCAGGAAGGGACACCTTCCTACACATAAACAATCCTCCCCTGCATGCAGACACCCTTGCTCTATGGTGCACGGGTGCCTGCGTTGGCCCTACACTGCTAAGTGTAGCGCCATCGCAGGGAGAAACGCAAGGCTGCACCATATCGTTGTAAATATGGTGCGGTCTTGTGTTTCAGATGTGGCGGAGTGAGGCATTAAGCCATGACGGCTAACGCCTCACTCCGCCACTTCTATTGTACATATTCCCCTTTGGGTCTCATCTATAGTTGGCGGAAAATGGGAAACCTGCCCAAAATTGGCAGATTTGGTGTCTGCCAGAATCACAATTCCCCGCCTCATTCAGAGTCAGCAGAACTGCTTGATTTCTCATAGCAGAACCTCAACTGGATCAGCTGTAAGAAACCTGTCCCAGCAGTCCTTCTACCACAACACTGATGGTTTAAGAGCATCGGAAAGCCTGCTCTTTTCAGGGTGAACCTTCAAACACTGTCATTTCAATACATCACTGCCATCAAAGGCATGATGTTGAAGAGCGGTAAAACGCGAGAATGAACCCCATGCACGGAGAAAAAACTCCCAGCCACTATAGGACTTTGTTTTGTGGTTTTGTAGTCATTTGCTCGCACATAAGCAATGAATGGAACAGTAACTCACATATGTAAAATCAACACAATGCACATCTTCAGGCAAGGGTGCAGTGCAAATGAGTGTCAAGCTCAAGAGGTCCACCAGAAGTGAAGCCTAGCATAGTCTGGGTCAGGTGAGGGGGGCACATCATTTTCATTAGCAGCCAGTCAGAAGTAAGCCCATTCACATTACGGATAGATTGCCAATCCCCTTTTCAAGCAAAGCATCCCTTGATCATGTTACTTTGTCATGCTAAGCAACATCAAATCATGCCATCAGTTCACTTTGTTCACACTACATCAACAAAACAACCCAAGATGGGGTCAGTGCGAAATGAATGAGAAATTACAGGTTCACGAGAAAACGGTGCCCAGGCATCGAAAGTGCTACGAACCATACACATGGCAGGAGTGTGCAATACAAGTACTGCTAACACAAACAGAACCTGTCATAACAATATATCCTCTCCTGACCGATTGCTCAATATTTTTGGAATGCGGGTTTCTTTAAATACAAAATGGCACGTGTTGAGCCAGTAACATTTGTTGTACTGTGCACCATGACAGGGCATTCAGTGCATAAAGTTTGGAAACTGAGTTTGTATTGCATCTTCTTGTTCATAATGATCCGATTCTTTGTATTTTGAGGCACTGTTCAGAGATCGGATCCATCAATTCATCCAACCAGATTAGGAAAGCATGCCAGCGTAGAGAATTATATTTCAAATGTTGCCGATTCTGCTCCTCCCGAAAGATTTCGGCTTCCTATACATTTACATAATTGCGCAAAGAAATCGCCCCATTAGCTGCACAAATGACAGATCAATGCTGTAAGGAAGAGTCATAAGATTGCTTTGCTTGCCATGAAATTCGACAAATTCAGTTCTAAAGCCAGATAGCATGCCTCCAAAAGTAGGTTAAGATGCAGCAGTAGCAACTGTGTGTCTAAACACACCTTTGTCGAGCAAATGTGGCTGGGAAGCTACTTGTACAAGGGCACTGGCCAAGACACTAAATATTCCCATTTACAAGAGGCAGGCAACAAGTAAATCTAGAGTGGTAGGGCATAATGCCCCTTGGTGAGATGAGTCTCGAGCTGCAAGAGGGTAGTACCAGCTAACTGAAGCCACTGATCAACAAGCATTGGCAAAGACAATAGGTCTAATCAATCAGAGAGCTATGGGCGTTGGCAATGTTAATGCATTTGTTTTTGGAGCTTGGGCTGGTTCTATTCATATAAGGGTTCTCAGTCAAAGAAAGGTCCTGTAGCTGGTGTTGCCCGTTATGTCACCACTGTGCGTCGCATAGCGTTCGTCAGTGTTATAGGTATAAAGTCAGCACTCTCGCCTTGGCGTCTTTCTTCCATGTGCATGACCCAGCTAATTTTACAGTAGACATGGAGCTGTTCACTTTTGCATTGCAGAAATCATTCTAGTGCACCCACTGCATGAACATCCCTAGTACCGGAAGAGTTGATTGTAAAGCATGCATGTCAAATGTCACAAGAGTCACACGTTAGTGACCGCATGCTATACTTGAATGGATCCCGCCATCCGAAATCCATTACCATTCTCTTTGTTCACTGTTTTGCATAATTCAAAAGGCTTAGAAAAGAGACCAGTCCACATGTTCCTGAGTGTTAGTCGTTTTGCTGCAGAGCTTTCCATACGTGGTGCGCTTTCACAGATGCCATTTCTGCAAAGTAAATGAAGGTGCGCACAGGGAGCATGTCAGCCATCGAGATATGGGCACCACATTAATTAAGCCATTTGTTAAATAATGTGTTTCTATTGACTAACTTTGTTATCGCCCATTATGTGTTCTAGTAAATGAAAGCTGGGAAACCTTTGTCACGAGCACCAAGCAAGCAGTGATGAAGGGTAGTGGGGGGACGGGCCAAGCTGCAAATTGAGAGGGGGTTGGGTGATGGGCAAGCAACACTGGAATGCACAGCAATGTGATGAAATAGGAACAAGATTTACAGACCTATTTAGAGACTTGCTCGGAGAAAATGTAAACACGAGTGTTTGTGAAATGCGCTGTTAAGCAAAGAAATAGGATTTAACGGCCTGTTTAGAGAAATGCTCAGAGCAAATGTAAGCACGAGTGTTCATGAAAAGTGGTGTTAACTAAAGAAAAAAGTAGTTCTGAAAACATTTGCTAAAATGGTCGCCATGTATGGATGTTAGTAATTGGTCCCTACTCTCGAGGAGGGCAAAACACAGGAAGAGGCATGACAAATGCATGCCATGGACAAATGGGATAAAGAATAGAAGAGCGACAATGGAGTCAGCAAATGGGAAGCTTATGAGCAGGCTGAAGCCCGCAAAGTATTTACAACATGTCTCTTTTGAGACAGCGCATGCGCTGTCTAGAGCCAAGACCTAAAAATGCACAATTGGTAGAAACTTCACTGCAGAAACATAGCAGTGGAATTGCTACTGTCTGGCTTCAAATCCAAAGTGATTAGCCCTAAGATGAGCAGCATTCTCAGTTACTGAAGTGTCAACGGTGTTTTGCTTTTGACCGAGAGCACCACAACACAACTTAAACCCTAATTCACCTTCTGAAGCAATTGACAATACTACAGATAAAAGCCCCTTTGGGGCCTTGACGTGATTCATAGACTGATAGGCTTCCACAACAGCTCTCAGATCTACAGGAGACGACAAGAGAACATTTAAATTCACAATGTTTAATAGAATTTCTGTATCAGCAATAGTAAAAAAACACTTCTACAGCGCCTTCCCAACAGTTAAGTATGCTCGATTATATGTCCCAAAGTAAACACAGTTTGGCATAAGTAGGGTTTCAATTTGCATCTGGTTTTGTACATTTCACATTCCTGAAACCTAATTTGTATGTCTTGTTGAGGAGACAATTATCAGTCAAAAGTGTATTATTAATAAAGAGTGTAAAAGTAAGAGGTTTGCATTTTTTGCTTGTTACCTCTGACACAAGCTTAGCTCTTCCTTCTGGCAAGTTCTCTTCTTATCCGGAAATGTGCTCCCAGGTTTCTAGCTCCCTGGAATTTCATCCAAAGATACCCACCCACCAAAATGGTTGTTTCCACAGAGATGGCAGCCTCTTTGAAGAAACCACTACCTCCATGGTAGAAAAGTAAAAAAAAGAGTATTTTGCAACGCAAGTGTGACCTTGGGAACAAATCCTTCACTCTTATGAACAGAAATACGACCTTTTCATAATTCCTAATCAGCTCGTTAATCTTTTATATGTGTTGTTTTGTATTGTTTTGTGCCAATGTATAGGGCTGGACTGTTACCATTGGAGCAGGATCAAGACTGATATGCAGATGGGTTGGTCCAGACTGAGGTGGCATGGTGTTGGACTGGGCTGGAGTCCAAATGATTACCAGTGACTGGGATTAATTCAAGTATTCCATCCATAACGTTTTGTTTACATTTGTCTGTCTCCCTAAGTGAGACAGGAATGCCCAGGCGTGGGTCCCCTGCACACTGTGTCACTGAAACCGAGTTATACATGGCTGATGAGCTCTAGCTAGGGCGAAACCAGTCCTGGTTTGTTTGCGTTCTGGCTCGGGGGAACCTGGCAGTTCAGGCTGAATTGTTCCCATTGGAGTAGGATCAAGATTGATTTGGATACTGCTTTGTCCACATTGAGGTAGCACGATGGGCAAAATACGTTGGAGTGAGATGCAGGCACTAGTGATTAGCATCACTGAGATTAATTCAAGCATTCTATCCCTCACATTTTGAATACTTTCGTTTTTTACAACATAGGTTGCTGGCCATAGCATAACCACCACCCAGGAAAACTTAACAAAGTTTATTTTATCCAGAAACCCTTGCAATTCTCAAACTGAAACTAAAAATACACATTTTACTCACATTTCTGTGAGGGCAAGTTCAAGAATCGGTGGAAAGCTACACATTTCCTACAACCCAGCATTCCCTACGACTCATGATGAAAATGGTACCTCACATTTGTGGTTGGTCCTGGTGCACTCGACAGGAAAAGGTCCAAACCGCAACATGGACAGATCACTTTTTTCACCCAAAAACCAACCTTTTTCCACAATATTGATGGCTGTGGTCGTAGCCCAGCCAGCATCCAGGAAACCAACTAAACCTGCACATTTCTGAAATCTGGACACCTGGGGAAGTCCAGGGTGGGATGAGTTGTGTGGCTCGCACCCTTTTTTTCCCCAAGAAGACCTTGCAATCCTCAAACTTCAAACACACATTTTCCTCACATTTTTGTGAAGGAATGTTCAGGAATCTGTGGGGAGCCATAGATTTCCTACCACCCAGGGTTTCTCATGTCTCCCAATAAAAATGGTACCTCAATTGTTGGGTGGGCGTACTGTCCGCAATAGGAAAAGCCCTGAAACACAACATGGACATTTCAATTTTTCCACAAAAATCCATACTTTTTCTGCAAATTGTGTAGCTTTGAATTTTGAGCCCTAGCTCAGCCAGCACCTAGAGAAACCTACCAGTGCTGAACATTACTGAAGACTAAACACTCAGGGGAGTCTAGGGTATCATGACATGCATGGCTCTTATCAGGTGTTGTACCCAGGAGCACTTGCAAATCTCAAACTGTGGCTAAAACCACACATTTTACTCACATTTCTGTAACAGAAAGTACTGGAATGTGTGGCTCCCCACAGATTCCAGAACCCTACAACCCAGAGTTTCTCCATGCCTCCTGATAAAATTGTGTGGGTAGACCTACTGTTCAAGAAAGGAAAGGGCCCAAAATACAATATGGTCAGATCAAATTTTACCACTGAAAACCAATCCTTTTTTGTAATTTGGTTACCTGTAGAATATGGGTGCTCCAGGGAAACCTACTAAACCTGTAAATTCCTGAAAACTAGACGCCTGTGGAGTCCAGGATTGTGTGATTTGCATGTAATGTAATGAAAGGTAAGGTGGATTTGTAAAGCGCTGCTTATCAACCGTGAAGGGATCCAGGCGCTAAGTAGGTGCAAGTAGGTGTGTGGTGAGGCTGGGCCTGAGTACAGGCAGTCTTGATGGCCCAGTAAGAAGACTAATTGGAAAGCCAGGTCTTCAGCTTCTTGTGGAATTCAAGAAGTGAGAAGGAGGCCCTGATGTCTTGGGGCGAGGTTGTTCCAGAATTTGGCGGCTTGGTAGGAGAATGATTGACCTCCCTTTCTGCTTCTGTGGATGCGGGGTGTGTGCGCGAGTGAGAGTGATGCACAGCTAAGTTGTCTCGTGGGCTGGTGGAAGTGAAGCCAGTGATTGAGGTATGCAGGTTGCGTGTTGTGTAGCGACTTGAATGCGTGTGTGAGAAGTTTAAAATAGCAGCCCTTTTGGATAGGGAGCCATTGGAAGTCTCTGAGGCGTGGTGTAGTGTACGACTGGTACAGGAGGTCAAAGACAAGACAGGCATGGCATTCTGGATGGCTTGAAGTCTGTGAAGAAGTTGGGTTAGGGTGGGTTGGGATGCCGACAGAATGTGTTTGCTGTAGTCCCATCTGCTTGTGATTAGGGCCTGCATGATGGTATGTCTGGTGCCCAGTGGGAGGTACTTGAAGATTTTACGTAACAGCGGAGAATGTGGAAGTATGCTGAGGTGACCGCATTGACCTGGGGCTTCATGCTGAGGTTGTTGCCCAGGATGAGGCCTAGGTTCCTAGAGTGGTCGGTTGGGGTGGGTGTGGGTCTGAGTTTGGAGGGCCACCAGGTGGAGTCTCAAGGTGAGCCCTTATTACCCCCAGGTCCCTCCGTCCTCGTCCCATTCCTTACAAAGTGGAGATTACTATCTCCGCGACAGAAAAAAAGAACAGGAGCATGCTTGGATACCTAACCCACTCCCTCCCGCTGGGAGTACATAAGCGGTACCAGCCCAGCATGCAGCCTGTTCTTTTTTTCTGTCTTCCGACAGATTAGGACGTGCTGATCTTACCTGTGATTTCTTCGTTGGATGTCTCGTGGGGCTGCTGGGCTGTCCTCGACATCCTCTTCCGCGTCTCCTGGCCTGCTGGGCTTGCTGGGAGTCGCGTTGATTGGCGCCCGGCCCTTTGCGGCTGGGGCGCCGGATGTCCGGATTCCTTCCGGGTTACCGCGCGCGTCCTCCTACGGCTTGGCCTGGCTGGAAGACGCGCTGCTGTGGATGAGATGGGAGCCCAGGGGCTGCGCCGGGCGGTGCTCCTGGTCTCCCTTGGTGTGCTGCTCGCCTCCTTTCCTACCAGTGCCCCTGCTGTTCCTGAGGTTGGTGCAGGGATGATGCTTGATGGGGGTCAATGTCTGATCGGTGGCTGCAGCTCTCTTCCTCGCCCGGCGCTGGTGTCTTGGAGGGCGCCTGGGCTGGGTCTTGGGGGCAGGGCGCTTTTGGTGTGCTCTTCCTGCCCCTGTGGTGAGTACCGCATAGCGGTTCCGATTTCTTCCATGCTTGTTCCTCTGTCTCTGTGCTTTGCCTGCTGGGTCTGGCTGTGCACGGTGGGCTGCTTCGGCGGTCTTGGCTGTGGGTCTTGCTTGGCTGCTTCGGGGGTATTCTCGCCGTGCTTGCTGCCTGGCGATTTTTTACTCTGGGGCCTGGCGTCCTCTGGTCTCACCGTTTGCTGGTTGATTCCTGTTGGGGTTTGTCCGTGCTGGCTTCTGGCGCTCCCTGTTCCTGCTTGCTGGGTTGGGGGCGTTGCGTGGCTTTCTGCGCTGTGTCCCTGCCTTGCTTCCCGATGCTGCGGGGGGGGGGGGGTGCTTCCTCCTCCGGTTCTGGGTTCCCTGTCATCAGGAGCTATAGCTCAATGGTGAGTCTTGTGCCTACGGTTGTAAAGGGTCTCACAGGACAAGGGTTCGAGTCCCGCACACTCTGTCAGAGTGGCATAAGGTGGCAAGTTTCTCACTCATCTTTAAAGCTCCTTGTTTCCGCTTGCTCGACGCTTGTTGCTGAATGGCGTCTGGGCGGAGGGGTTGGGGGACGGTCTCTGTTTTATGGGGTTGGCCTGTCCCCCTGGTGGGTGCCGTTTTTCTTTCTTCCATGTGCTGCACTCTTCTGCTGTGCTGGCCTGCGGCCTTGGCTCCCTGTTTTCCACTGCTGGGGGTGTGCCGGGGCGGGCGGGTGCTGTGGCTGTCCCCCGTTCCCCTGTGCTTGCTTCTGCTCCCCTGGGCTATTTTCATTTTCTGGTGAGGTTCGTCCTGGTTCGTTCCTCTGTCCTGTGGGCTTCCTGCCTTCCTGCCCTGCGTGCTTCTGTTTCCCCTGGTTGGTGCTTGGTTGTCTGTTCGCACGGATTCTTCAGCCTGCTGCCTGTCCGCCCTGTTGGTTCCTGCTGTTCTTTTATGGCCAGCCCTGGTGCGTGCCTGTCTGGGTGCCTGCCTGCGGCTCAGGCTGCTGGGCGCTTCTTGCGTCCTTCCAGGGGTGTTGGTGTGGCCCGTGCTCGGGGTGCCTTGTTTTTTTCTGCCCCCCTGTGCCTGTCCGGTGCTCTGAGCTTCAACGTGTGGGGTTTCCTGGCCTGTGGCCTTCCCTCCCTGCTGGCGCCTGCTCCTGTCTTGGTGTTGCGGCTGGGCACGCCGGTGCCCTTGCGTCCGCTCTCTCCTGCCCTCCGGCGTATATTCCTGCCTGGGTTGGTGGGCTCCTTCCCCGGCAGGTTCCCTGTGGGTGTACTTCGTGCTGGTTGTGGTCGGGGGGGTGGGCCTGTGGCCCCCGGTGTTCCCCCGTCTGAGGATCCTCCACTTTGCGCTTGGCCTCTGCTTGTGTTTGGCTGGGTTGCTCCTTGCATCCTGCATCTGGGTCCTTGTTGCTTCCGGACTCCCTGTTTCTTGGGTTCTCGGGGGGGGGGGGAAGGGGCTGTTGTGCCTTCCCTCTGTTCCGGTGGGTCTTGGCCTTGGTTGGCTGTTGACTCCGGGGCATTCCTGGTGGGCTTTCTGGCTGGTGTTGCTGCTTGCCTCTTCCCTTTTGCCTGGTGCTGTGTTGTGGTGCGCTGGGTTGACTGATGGGGTTTGGTTTCCTGTTGTGGTTTCCTTTCCCCTCGTGTCTCTTCTTTGTGGCTTGCGGTCGTTTGCCTCTCGCTGCCGCTCCTTTGCCTCCTGTGATGGCTGGGGGTTGTGGGTCTTCCTTGGCTTCTGCCTGGGTGGTTCCTTGTTTCTTGGGTGCACTGCTTCTGGGCCTCTCCCTGTTTATGGGTTCGGGTTGCCCTGTGCCCTTCTTTCATGCTTTGGGTGCCGCTCCCGATGTCCTCCTCGCCGTGCCTTATCTTGGGCTTGGCCAGTGGTTTTGTTGGTGGGACTGCCGGTTGTGGTCTAGCCTCCCGTAGTGTGTGGGCCATGTTGCTACGTCCCCGCTCCTCTTTTCGGCCTTGTGCTGGTGGTTGGCTTTGCCTGGGTCCTGGGGCTCTGGTTTTCCCCTTGTGGGCCTTTTCCTTAGGCTTGGGGGTTTCTCGCTCCCGTACGGCCTGCTTTTCGGCCTGTGGTGTCTCTGGCCGTTGCTCTTGCTGGCTCTGCGTGCTTTGTTCTTCCCTTTTTGGGTGTGTGCCCGCTCCCCCTGGGGGTTGTGCGCCTTTGGTTTCTCCGGGCTCCTCTCCTTTGGTTTGGGGGTGCCGGGGGTGTTCCGGGGTGCTGATGTGTTTCCTCCCTCCGGTCCTTGTTTTTGGGCCTGCCTTTGCGGGTTCCCTGCCTGGGTCCCTGCCTGTGTTCTTCCCTGGCCGCTCGTTCTCTGGTGCTTTGGGCCTCTTTTTGGCCTCTTGCTGGCCGGTGGTTCTGGCCCTGTTGGTCTGGGTGCCGGGTTGGTCCTGTGTTCTTTCCTGAGCTGCTCCTTTGCGCCTGGCTGGTGTGCTGTGACCTCTGTGTTGGTTGCCAGTTGTGGCTTGCCGGTCTCCCTCTCTGTTCCCCGGCTGCTTCTCCTCTCTTGGTGGCTTGGCTTGCTTTGGTGCCGGTCCCTGGTCCCTTCTTGTTTGGGGTTTTTGGGTTTGGGTCGGTTGACCCTTTGCCTCTCCTTTCGGGTTCTGCTGCTCCAATTTGGGGCCTCCGGGCTGGCTGGCTTGTCCGTTGTCCGGTTGGCTTCTTGGGTCTTCTGGGCTGCCTGCGTTGTTGGGCTGTTGGCCTCCTTGTTGGTCGTTCCTGTTTCGCCCTTTTTGGGGTACGCCTTAGGAGGTTCCTTGGTGTCCTCCTGACCTATGGGTCGGCTCTTGGTTGGTGGGGGTTTCTCCTTTCCGGTTCTGGGGTTTATTTCCCCGATTCTGTGTTCAGCCCTTGGTTGTTCTCTCCTGGCTGTTCGCTGACCGTGTGTGGAGTCTGCTTTGGGTGGCGCTTGTTGCTCTCCCTGGCCTTGCTTAGGTGGGTTCCTGGGTTCGTGTCCCTGTGTCTCCTGCCTTTGGTTGCCTCGGTCCTGGCCTTTGACTGGTTCCTGTGACCGGGTTTTTTTTCTCCCGACGTGGCGGCCTTGGCTGCGGCCTTCCGGTGTCTCTGCTGGGGTTGACGGCTTGTCTTCCTGCCTTTTGGCCTGGGCCTTCTGTCCTTTCCTCTTCGGTCTTTGAGGCTCTGCGGGTGTCTTCCCCTGATGTGTTGGGGTTGGTCCTGTGAATGGTCGCGCTCGGTGTTTTCCGAGTTTGACGTGCCTCTTCGTTCTCCTCTTCATTCCCCTCGCCTCTTGGTGTGGTGTTTGTAGATTGGTCCGGCTGTGGGTCGCCTTCTTCTCTGTTCTGGGGGGTTCGCTCTCTGGCTTGCCCTACTATGTTCCTTCCTGGGTCTTTGGCGTGTCTTCCTGTGCGTCATGCTCTCGGGTGCTCTGCGTTGGGCCTGGTTGTGCTGTTTTGTCCCATTTGCTGCAGCTGCTTGGTGCTGCCTGGGGCTGTGGGCTTCTCCCTTGGTGGTTTTTCTCCCGGGTTGTTTGTCCTTCCTGGTTGGATTGCTCCTTTGGGGCGCTTCCGCTTCTCCGGGGTTCCCTTTCCCTGGTGGTTAGGGGTGGTGGTTTCTCTTTCTGCCCCTCTGGGGGTTTCCTTGGGTCTTGCTTCTGAGTGCGGGGCCTCCTTCGGGCTTTCCTGGGGGGTCTTGTGTTCGTTTGCGGTCCTTTCTTGCTAGTCCCCTGCTTCTTTGGGGTCTGGGTTCTTTTCGGCTTGGTTGGAGGCATGGCTGGTTGTGTTCTCCTGCCTGCTTTTCTTGTGGGCTCCCTATTGCTTCTGTTGGGGTCCGTTTTTCTCGGTCTGGTGACCCTGGCTTTGGTGGGGTTCCGGTAGGCCGGGTTCTCTGCTTTGGTATTCTCCACTTTGTAAGGAATGGGACGAGGACGGAGGGACCTGGGGGTAATGTCCTATTACTTACCGGTAATCTTCATTACTCCTGGTCCCGTAGTCCTCGTCCCATTCCTTACTTCCCTCCCTCCCTCCCTGGCGGCCGGCCTTCCGGTTGTTGGCTTGGTATTTCAGGCTGCATGCTGGGCTGGTACCGCTTATGTACTCCCAGCGGGAGGGAGTGGGTTAGGTATCCCAGCATGCTCCTGTTCTTTTTTTCTGTCGCGGAGATAGTAATCTCCACTTTGTAAGGAATGGGACGAGGACTACGGGACCAGGAGTAATGAAGATTACCGGTAAGTAATAGGACATTCCTGAAGATCCGCACTTCAGTTTTGTCAGTGTTAAACTTGAGGCAGTTCTCTTTCTCCCAGTAGCCCACGCTGGTCATGCATTGTTTGAAGTTTGTCTTGTTGGTGATGGTGTCGTCTGAGAGGGAAAAAATTAGATGGGTGTCATCAGTGTAGGAGATGATGTTGATTCCATAGGATCTGAAGATGTTGGCCAGAGGAGTCATGTACATGTTGAAAGTGTGGGGCAGAGTAATGATCTCTGTGTGACTCCACAGATGAGGTCCTTGGGTTTTGATGTGAATGGGATGTGTCTAACTCATTGTGTTCTTCTGGAGAGGAAAAAATCTATCTATTTGACTGCTTGTCCATGTATTCTCATTGTGTGTAGTCTGGTGATAAGTGTGTGGTGAGAGACGGTGTCAAAGTGGGGGAGAGGTCAAGGAGGATGAGGGCGTTGGCCTGTCCACGGTTGAGGATGGTGCGTATGTCGTCTGTGGCTGGCTCTCACCAAGTTTTTATTTACCCAGAACTCAAACCTTGTCTGAAAACACACATTCTCCAAATATATTTCTGTGAGGGAAACTTCTGGAATCTGCGGTGAGCCACAAATTTCCTAGCACCCTTATGTCTTCCAATAAAAATCGTAGCTCATACGTGTGGGTGACCCTAGAGACCACAACAGGGAAGGGGACAAAACGCAATAAATATCAATAGTTGTTATCTAAAAATGACCTGATTTAGCAATGGAGGTAGCTGCAATAATTGAGCCCGGGCTCCGTGGCCACCCAGGGAAATCTATCAAACCCAGACATTTCTGAAAACTAGGCATCCTGGAGAGTCCAGGGTGGTGTGCCTTGTATGGACCCCATGATGATTTGCTATTGCTGATTTCTCCATGTTGCATTTTGGGGCATTTTGTTTTGTGGGAGATCGACCCAGCCACACAAGTGAGGTCATGTTTTCATTGAGCAAAGAAGGGGAATAATCGGTGATGGTAATTTTGTGAATCCCTGTGCATTGCAGAGGTTTACGTCACAGACATGTAAGGAACATTTGGTTTACAGGGCATTGTGAATAAGTAAACATTGAGTGATTCACATGAGGAACACCTCCCTGGTCTAGTTTTCAGAAATGTCTGGGTTTGGTAGGTTACCTCGGGTGACAGATGATCCAAGCCCAAAAAGTGCAGCCATTCAGCTTGGGAGGTGAGACAATATTGGAATATAGTCCCTCTCTACTGGCCCATATGCAAAAGCAATGCCCAAAAGAATCGAAATTCCATCTCTCTAGCCATAAATATGGGGATGCAGTATGCCACAGGGGGGGCAGAAAGACTGAGCCTTGTAGGAATACAGGAGGAACTTGATGTCAGTATGAGATAGACGATACCCCTTTATTTTATAAAAAATATTCCTGGTGTTCAGAAAGCTTTCTGCCCCACCCAGGGCAAATTGGGACAAGCCCTGTTTTGCCTCACATGGAGTGAGAATATAGCCCACTGCCAGGGATGAACGCCTGCATCCATTTACTTTGACCAAATGTGAAATCCCTTGTGTCCAGTGAGATTTGAGTTTCAGGGCAGCCTTCTTAATTGAGACAAAACTCCTATCTTCCCTGGGGGGGGCAGAATGACTCTACCGCCCCTTCTGAGGTGGGGGTATGGCTCGATGCCAGGTTAAGCCTCACCCATCCTTTTGTTTGTGTTGCTGCCATGTTAAAACTCGGCCAACCCACCACCCAGAGGGGCAGAAAAACGTATGCTGCCATTTTGGGTTAGGGACATGCCACAATGTCTGGGTCCCCTTTTGTTTTTGGCCTATTATTTCCTAGAGCTACTGGGTTTTCTGTTCCCATGGAGTGGGGGTAGACTAGGATGATAGAAAGGCTGTTGTGCCTGTTTCAGGATGGGACTGAGCCCAATGCTTGACAGGACTGCCCTCACCACTTTTGTATATCCCACATAACAAAATCCCTGCTTTATAATTGGCTCTCGCAAATAATAAACAAAGACCAACGAAACATCCCACCAGGACTGAGTATATCAACAATCTCAAAACAGTGGTTCCGTGGGACTCTTTTACAAGAAGAGGGAACAGTATTAAAATAATACACGGTAACTTGGGTTATTCAATCCATTCAATGATTGTAATTAATATAGTGTACAGACCTTCCTTTTTTGAAGCATACGTCATTTCTTTAATTTACGCATCTTATCTTCCTGTAGGTACAGAACATAAACTCTTTGCATAGTGACAAAGTGCAGACAAAACAGTGAAAAACAGTGCACAGCTTAATTATATACATAGAACACCAGCAAATTCTAATAGTAGTTGTCTCTGATCTCTTATACAAATCAAGTTGGATCTTGTTACAATTCACAGTCCTATATTCCAACAATTTAGAAACTCCAAGGCAAGGTACCTCAATGTTGACGTTGCAACCTTGAGTCATCTTAGGACTATTGCCACATTGCATTCTAAACAGTGACTCTGTGTAACATTCAAGAGTTTGAGCCATGTACCATTTCTACACCAATATCATGAAGTGTGCCGAATGAAAGGGATTAAATCCACCATAAACTTGGCTCGTTTCCACTCATAAAGCCGGGACGCACTTCCACTAACTACTCCTTTGGCTTGTGTGAATGGCTAGAGGGGTTTGTGCACACCCACTGGGTGCAGGTTTGGGGCCAATCCCCTCAAATCCACCTGAAGGGTGCAGAAACACTGTCTTGGTTATTTGGGGCATAAGGGCTCAACCAAATGCCTGGGAGGGCTACCCACCCCTTTTTTTGTGCTAAAGTGCCTCCCATGGTTCTAATGGGCTTTCTGCCCCGCAGGGGCAAATTGGAGGTAAACTTCTCCTATTTGCCCCCATTGGGTGGTGTAATGCTTTAGTGCCTGAGGGGTTGGGGGCACTAGCCAATGCTAGCGGGGCTGCTGGCCCTTTTTTAGCACATAAATGTTCCTGGTGTACAGCATCTGGGGGCGTACAACCAAAGATTCAATGTTGTGGCTAAAGGATGGACTTGAGTTTTTGGGAACAGAAATCTGAATTCCAATGCTGTTTGAGATCTTCTATGGGGATGGAGATGGAGAATTATCTGCTGCTGCCACCTGCAGCTACTTGTAGCTCACAAAAGACATGGGTAAAGAGGTGAAGTGAGTTGTAGTGGCTGCCACTTCTTTAGCTGTTCACTTATGTTTGAGGTAGGGCTGGGGCAGCAGTATAGGGGATACAGATACGGCGCTGGCCCGAGAGGACTGCGTATAGTTTGCAGCCTTTTCTCTGCAGGTTATGTATGCCCAGAAATAATGGGGCCTGCTGATTTTTGCACAGCCAAATCCAGAGATGATTTTGCATAGCCCAGTATTGGGCTACAGATGGCATAGCGCCTGGTATTGCAACAGTACATAGAGCTCAGAATAAGGGCTGCATATAAAGTCTGATGAGGAGAGTGACTATAGAATTGGCTTTTTGAAAATCTACACCCAGTGGAATGTGGATTTCTATGTGCTTTTGTCATAATTATGCTGATCCTATTTGTGCTTCCCTCAGAAACAGTGTGATGGAGGTTAGGGTGGAAAAGGGGTGCAGCAGGTAAAGCACAGATATGTTATCTGTACTAAATAGAAAGCTTTGGTGTCTAATTTCTTACTATGCCTATTTGACCTAAACATAGTTTTAAAATAGGTCCTTGTTGCATTGGTGTGGCCATTAAGTAGTTTTCATTCATTTGCCTTTTATCAGCTTTGACAATTGGGTACTTGTCCTTCTTTTCGCCTTTATTACCTGGCATTCCTCTACATTAAAAAATGTCTGGGGCTATTCAGATCATTTCATGATGGTAGGCCCCCGCTGTTCCAGTCCTGAACTTTCACATAACTGAGTGCATTCTGGTAGTTGTTTTCTTGGCATGCTTTAATGAGATAATTGAACCAGAACACCCAATGATTGGGAAAAGAAAAGCCAGGTCTCGAAAAGTGCTGATGTGAGGTCCTGGCAATTACCACCAAATTCCACAGATTTTGGTCATGGTGAGATTGCTCTGGGCACTAGAGCACAAACCTGTGCATGAAGATACTACACTGGTCATTAGAAGCTTTCATATTGCTTGGAGAAGCTACAGTGAGCATTGAAGGCTAAACTTTAACAAAAGGAGGCTGTAATGTAAGATGCAGGCTATATCTGCACATGGAGAGGATGTACTCAGCAGTTGAGTGCACTGGTATTCATGGCAAGAATGTACAGGACATTTGAGGCTGTACCTAACCATAATGAGCCTGTGAAGGGAGGGATTATGTGCCTGCATTGTAGCTCTTAATGAGCTGATGAAGCTGCTAGAGGGCCTGACGCCTTCCATTTCATTATGGACGTTTCTTCCAGTCACCTAATGCATTCTGAGTGTTGTAGTTTTTCTTTGCTTTCATTTAGCTAATTAGACGGGCACAAGTGAAAGTAATGAGGTGAAAGGTTCAGGACTAGAATAAGACCTTGAGGCAGGTGGTCATACTACAGGCTTTACGTGGCAAATGCATCTAAATCAGACATTATGGGGCTATAAAAGAGATTGTGTTGATGTGCATGGGCATATGATGGCTGTGCTTGGCTTTTAAGGATCAAAAGGACATTTGGGCATGCTTGGGTATTTTAGCTTTTAATTGCCTATACAATGTTTGTACCTGTGTAAATGATAGCTGCACCCTGGCATATAAAGTCTGTACTCCTAGCATGTTATGTCAGTACACTAGTTAATATGTAGTTTGCAACACAAATAGTAATCTGCTTTAGTGGTGCTTTTGTGTTTTTAATAATCCTGTAAGTGTTATGTTTACTTCAATAATTTCACTTACCGTGATGCATTTTTTAACATGAGGTCATCGTGGCCAAAGGTAATTTGATGTCACTTCCTATCATGTGATACACAAATGAGGTCACTTACGCTACCCCTACCATTTTGGTGAATCGAAGTCCATGAGTAGATTGTACCACAACTAATGAACTACATCTTGCAGCCTTGTCCCAGCAGCTGCTCTAAAATGCCACATCCCATAACTCCATTAAAGAAGGTTGCTCGCAAGTTCACACCATTGACTTAACCTCACCCTTCAGAAGTCAACTAGCAAAAATAAGGCCCAGTTTCTAGTTAAGCAGTTATGCCAGCTGTCCACCACTATACCTTCTTTAAATAGCAAGAATTCTTCTCCAACACATGGCCCTTAAGCTCCAAGTGCCCTACTAAACTTGTGTAGATCAGGACAGCACAGCTATAACCACTTACCAGAGGCTGATAGGGGATGGCCCAAAGAGAGAGTGGTGGCTCTGAAACCAAACTGTGAAACAATCAACCTCCCACCTGCTGCATGTCCCTATGTGGTGATTCTTACAGAAGTACCTCAGCTCCATCAGGGTCAGAGGGAATCAGGTGTTAAATTATTAAACAAAGTATTTCACTGGTTCATGAATAACAGAGGTTCTGCCTTGTAATCTGCTGACGATATATAACTGACATGAATGGTGGGCTGAATAGTTTGAAAGATATTTAGGGTGACTATATGATTATAATTTCCGATTACCTCACTTGAGTCCACTATAGGGGCCTGTGTTTGGAGTTCCATTAATGGCCAGGAAATATGCATGCCACACTGCTCGCATTGCAATTTTGCTCCAGTATTGTGAGCGGCGCTGAAAGGTCAGCACAAATGGTAGCATGCGGTGTGTAAGAGTGTGCAGCCATTCGACTTGATTTTGTTGCCACTGTAGTAGAAAATCTACTCCAGCTGTTGTAGTAACAAAAAACCTTGAAACCCTCACCCCGCACTTTACAAACATTGATTCATTGATGGAGAAGAGCCCAGGGCTTGAAACATGATGTTCTGATGACAAGACTCTACGTGGCACCCACAGACACCTCAACAACAGGGAGTGCAGCATTGCACGACACCCCATTGCAGATGTGACCGGAAGCTACATAACTGGTGTTTTTTTAACTTTATTTACCATCTTGATTGTTAAGTTGACAAACATATGTAGCAGTTACTCAATGCAGCAGTACAAAAATGTCAATAATGAATAGCAGTGTCTCATATATACATGTTACCATGGGTGCTTCACACATTTAGCGCAAGGAACAGAAAAAGTCATACTTCACATTGTAAAATGGCTGTGGCTACTCCCTCTTTGTGTAGCTTATGTATATACTTTAGTTTCCATTGTAGGTCAACCAACCCCGGCGGGGACAATCCTGTCAAGGGGCTGTGATGTAGAGTCAGATCTCTCCTCAAGCAAATAGCTCTTTAAAGGGCCCCATATGTCCTTGGCCCTCGACGACGGCAGCATTGTGGTAGCAAATAGATCACAGTTTGTATTGCAATAAATTAGACTGTTAAACCAGGCTTTAGTTGTTGGAATGAATCTAATGCCCAACTGTGGCGCTAGTTCTCGCTTAGCTAAAAGCAAGGCAATGGCTAAGAATCTTCACACTTGTTTTGTGAAATTACGGACATACCCCAATAGGGCTACCTCTGGTATAGGGTTAATCTCAAGTTGTATCATATGTGACAATATTGTATACACTCCCTTCCAATATCCCCCCACCTTAACACAAGTCCAAGTCATGTGGGTGAAGTCTGCTTGTTGTGCTCCACATTTCGGGCACAAGTGTGAACGCGAGGGATCTATGGAATGAAGTTCGGCCGGTGACATGTATGCCCTCCATAGAAATTTAAAATGGATTAGTTTATGTTTACTGTTCAAGGAGATTTCCTTAGTCTGGGTACAACAGAAAGCCCAATGTTCATCTTCTATTGGTTGGCCTAGGTCGCGTTCCCAGGTCTCCTGTATCTTGCCGTCTCTGCTTGGAGTTCATGCCATAGAGGCCCTATACAGTTTGGAAATGAGGTGAGCTCCATCTTGATTTGTAATCAAAAGGGTCAGCAGTGGAAAGGAGGCGGGCTCTAGCGGGAACTCAGTTATTCGTGCCCTCAGAGCGCTACGGAGTCTCCTGAATACGAAATGGTCCATGAAGGAGGCTTCACTAAACCTGTCTTCCTCTGTACTGGAGAAGACATGCCCTCCCGGAAACAAATCCCCAACCTTATCTAATGAGTATATGCTGAGTGTACGCTGTTCGAGCTTTTCTTCCGTAATGGGCAGCCATAGGCTGTTGACTACCGGTAGGGTTGAGGAGTATAGAGTATGTTGTGCTGTCATTCTCGCCAGTTTCTTCCAAGCACAGCTGGTGGTGGATACTGTCTGTATGTCCCGGGAGTCTCTAGGGAACCCCTTTGGTGGGTTCATTCTGAGTGGGGCAGGGAGTACTAAATCAGCCTCTGGTCTACAGTAGAGTATTCTTGTGTCAACTTGGACCAAGATGATGATGAGCAGGAGGTACCCGAGCATGAGGCCCATGCTGGAATAAATGGTCATGCTGGAATACCCAATGGCATTAATGGACATGTGAATGGAATTAATGGTCACGCTGAAGAGGAGCTGAAGGATGCAGCCCCCAAACCTTCCCTGAGGCTTGGGTTCTCTGAATATAGAAGGATCTCCAATCTGCTTGTTCAGCACCTACGAAAGATGGAAGAAGAGGATGATGACTCTTTAAAAAGGACTGAGCTCATTAATTGGTACTTGAAGGAAATTGAATCTGAAATCGACTCTGAGGAGGAGCTGATAAACAAAAAGCAAGTCATCGAGAAAGTGATTCACCGGCTTGTACACTATGATCACATTCTTATTGAGCTCACTCAAAGTGGATTGAAAGGTGATACGGAGGAGATGGAGATGGAAATTACAGAAAGCGACCCTTACTTGGTAGTTAATCCAAACTACGTGCTGGACGATTAATTGTTTCATATTGAAATATTGCACAATTTGACAGTCATGTGGGAGGTCACCATCTCGAATTGGACTCTGGTCAAAAGTTACGTCTGTATATATGCCGAGCAT
This sequence comes from Triturus cristatus, assembly GCF_964204655.1. Classification (NCBI taxonomy): domain Eukaryota; kingdom Metazoa; phylum Chordata; class Amphibia; order Caudata; family Salamandridae; genus Triturus; species Triturus cristatus. Next base: position 492,956,724 of record NC_140595.1, read on the forward strand.
TCATTTTACTTGGACACCAGGAGTGCGCAAAACTACATTGCGCTACTAAATAATAAATGTGGAAGTTGGGGACCCCCAGACCACCCCCCTCACATGGCAGGGTCAGCGTGCCCCAGCTAATTCTCGCTCTGTCGCCACCCCATATCAATCTTATCAAACGGGACTGTATTGTGCAGAAGAAGCTGTTAGCTAGTGGGACGGGGATATTGGGAAACAAATATAACAATTTTTGGAGTACCTTCATTTTAATGAGAGCTGCTCTGTCAGCAAGCGATAGGGGGAGTTTTATCCACCGTTCGACCTGTTGCTCCAGCATGTTAAGTGCAGGACCGTAGTTCAATAATATAATCTGGTTGACCTCCCTATGTATCTGTATTCCCAAGTATCTGGTGGACTCATCACACCACGTCAAGGGTAATGTACATTCCCACCTAGCAGTGGATGTTGTCAGTGGGAAGATTTCTGATTTCCCCCAATTAACGCCCAATCCTGAGAACCCCCCAAAATGAATAACCTCTCTGATGAGCGGATCAAGATTCTCCTGAGGGTGACATACATACAGTACAATGTCATCAGCATAGAGGGAGATAAGTAGGGGGCCAGCATTGAATTGGAGTCCCCTGTGTAAATGCCTTTCCTGTAGATGTCTAACCAAGGGATCCAGTGCTATGAGAAAAAGTAGCAGAGACAAGGGGCAGCCCTGCCTGGTGTCGCGGGAAAGCTGGAACTGGGAAGACAAGGTTCCGTTCAGTCGAAGCCTAGCCGTCGGCGAGGTATATAGTAGTGCTGTGAGATTGATAAAAGGCCACTCCAGGGAGTCAAATGCCTTTTCGGCATCGAGTAACACAGCGGTGGCCGGCACTCCCATGGGCTATCCTGTGAAGGACCGCAAATAACCTACGGAGGTTGAGGGCAGTTGACCTGTGCGGGACAAATGTCGATTAGGCAGGTGAAATGATCTTATCCATCAGTAGTGCCAATATAAGTGCTAAAATTTTTGCCAGGATCTTGTAATCAAGATTTAACAGGGACAGCGGTCTGTATGAACCACAAAGAAGCGGGCCCTTTCCGGGTTTGGGGAGCAATATAATCACGGCTTCCCGCAGTGTGGGAGAAAGTATTTGCCATTCAAGCGCTTCATTATATACTTCTAATAGATAGGGAGCTAGGGTGCTTTGGTAGGCTTTGTAGAAATTTTCGGTGAAGCCATCGAGGCCAGGGGCAGTTGCACCATCCACAGCATCAATGGCGCTGATAATTTCCTCTGCGGAGAATGGTTCAGCTAGGAACTGCTGCAGATCCTTACCCAGCCATACTAATGCAATTTCTTCCAAATATGCCGTCCGGGTCTCATCACTATGTCTATCTCGCGTCGTTTACAGACTGGAGTAATAATCCAGGAACTCATCCCGGATCTCAGGGGTACCAGTAATTATCCTACCCTGTGATGAGCGGAGACTGGTGATGTATGCCCGCCCTGAAGGCCCTCAATGCGCGACCCGGTCTCACCCCTTCTCCATAACGACGTGCAATTGAGTACTTGCTCAAGAAGTGTGCCTCTCATACTGCCGCCACCATAAATTCCACCAATAGCGCCAGACGGCAAGCACCTGTTGTCTGATCAGGGTTTCTGGCCTGTTCCTGGTCTAATAAGCTTAGCTGTTGTTCGATACTCGTGAGTGTGCGCCGTAGGTCTCTTAGCACCCCGGCATGCTTTGAAATGCACACCCCCCTAGCATAGGCCTATACTGCCTCCCAGAGTGTGTCCCAGGGCTGGACCAACCCCACATTCAACTCAAAATAATCATTGATTGCCTCCTGCAATTCAGCACGGAAGACCTCGTCCAGTATGACCTGGCTGGGAAATCTCCACAGTCTTTCAGTATCCGCCGGGCGTGGGACTTTAAGTGTCATTATAACTGGGGAGTGGTCAGATAGCAGGTGCTGGGAGTCTTTGTACCAGGCACCCAAGTTAGGGGATACCAGACAAAAGTCCAGTCTTGTCAGCATGTTGTATTGTGCCGAGTAGTGCGTGTATGTGCTGTCGCCTGGTCAGCAATGTCGCCATACATCTATCAGACCGAGCTCGTCACATTGGGGCCAACAGCGCACGCCGAGCATGAGGCTTCGTGGCTGGGGATTCGGATGTGCTATCTCGTGCGGGTTATAGCAAAAGGTAAAAGTCCCCGCCCATGCAGACATAGTCCGCATCTAACTGTAGGATCTGCGCATGTATGTCCTGGAAGAACTCTGGATCATCTGTGTTAGGTGCATACACACATATATTAACGCTATTCGTCTGCCCATAATATTTCCCACTACCATTGTATACCTGCACCCTTCGTCAGGTCGAAAACTGATGAATTGAAAGGGTCTGGTGCTTATGTATCAGTACGACCGTACCTCTTGCATACGTACTGTAATTTGCAAAATATCTGTGAGGTCCCCATGCTTTGGCAAAATGTGTCTGTGCTGATTTAGGCAGGTGTGTTTCTTGAAGAAACGCTACATCAATCTGGTGGCGCTGTAAATAGTTCGAAATTTGCTTACTCTTCTTTGCGTTCTTTACTCAACGCTAACCTGGAGTGGAAGGCCAAATTACCCCCTGTTATCATGTGATGTTTCCCGCACCAGGACTGTCTATGCATTGCGAAACAACTGTACAACTGCCACACTGAGTAGAAAATAAGAAATGACTGGTAGACAAAATAAACAAACAATCCCCTCCCCCGCCCCCCCCGCCCATCCCTGCACCCACAACTGCAGGGAAATGCCCTGTTGCCTAATACACAGAGTGTACCATGTATGTCCCCAATTGTGATGAGCAGTGGAATAGAACATCATACACTCAAAGTAGTATAATCCAATCAACGTGATACACACATGGGGTGTGGCAACGCCTCGCCAACCCACCCGAATTTGCTAGGATAATTAGATCGATTAAACAACGACATATGTAATTCCAGCATATTAACATATCGATTAGCCAAGACCGAAATAAACCCTAGAACAATTCTGACAAAATGCACCAGTGGATCAAAAGTTACCATTATTCTGTGGATAATAATTCCACACTGGCCACTGAGCCACGGTGTGGGGGGGAGGCCCCAGCCGGGGTTTTCTGTTGGGAGCCTTCAGTTCCTTTGTACTTGTGGCAAAATTCTTGGACTTCCGAGGGGGTATCAAATACACGAATTTTCCCTGCCACGTCAACACGCAAGTGAGCAGGGTATATCATGCCATACTTCAATCCCAGATTTCAGAGCGTGGCTTTCACACCTGTGTACTTCCTTCTTGCCTCTTGGACCATGGCCATGAAATCCAGGAACAGCGCGATAGTAGAACCCTGCAAGGATAGGGTACCATTTTCCCTTGCCAGTTGCAGTGCTGTGTCCCTATCTCGGAAATTGAGTAGAAGGGCCAAAATAGGTCTCGTTGGGGCGCCTGGGATCGGGCGAGGACCAGTGTTGTGGTGCGCCTGCTCTACATCAAAAGTGGTGGTAAAGGATTCCCTACCAAATAGGTCAGTCAGGCGTGACTCCACAAAGGTGTACATTCTACAGGTGCTTGTGGACTCTGGAACCCCAAAAATGCGCACATTGTTGCGCCTACTCCTGGCTTCTAAATCTTTGTTTTTCATGGTGACACCCTTCAGTGTTTTCTCCATTCTGTCAAGGCGTTCAATAGATTGCGCAGCGCCGTCCTCTAAATCCGACACTCTACCTTCAACTGTGTCAAAGCGCCGTTCGTTCACATCTAATTTAGCCCCCATGGTGTCCAAACGCTTTTCCAGAGAAACAAAGCGTCCGTCTAGATCCTTGAATCCTGCTCTCAATTCCATCATCAAAGCATCTGGACAAGAGGAGCCCCCCTTTGGTCTGGTTGGTTCCGCGCCCCTCTCTGCCATTTCTGTGGCCGGGTTTGTCTGTGCTACACTTGGTGCGGAAAACTGCAATACCCTTTGTTTAGGGTCTTTCCATCCCATGACCTCCCGGTTGCAATGGAATGTGCTGTACCGCTGGTTTAGGAAGCGGTGCACAGCGCCCTTTCAATCGTTTGATCTGCACCTAATTTGATGACCAGGACCTCCCTTAGCCCAACATTGTGCTGGATTCACATCACCTAAAGTAGGTGAGTCTGGTGGTAAATACCGGGAGAGTCTGAATCTCTACCTTACCGTCACGTGGTATGCACCGGCCCAGCGCCTAAGCAGAAATCAGTGTGGTCTGGGTGCTCGCGCAGCAATGTGCTACAAACAATGTCCACGGGGTCCGCTCTGCACAACATCCCGCCCGGCAGCCAATTTACCCAGGGCTAGTGCGCACTTGAGTGTGGTGCGGGTTAGGCCCACGGCATCACTTCAGCGGCTTAGGCCTTCTGCGTCACTCCAGTGGCTCTTAGTCTCCCAGGATCTCAACCCACATAGGTCGGACTCACCAGTCGACTGACCGGCCCCCAGGCTCACCCACGGCTCCTCTCACCGCCGGGCCTCCGGGAGCTATGCAGCTGGCTTACCTGTGGGTCCGGGAGCCAGTGGACGTGGCACGGAGGATCGTCCTCATGGCAGAATCACTTCCTGGCAGACCCTCGTTCACCACAGCAGGTCTAAAGGCGATTTCTCACTGGGTCACCGGGGTGTGCCTCCCAGCTGGTCTCTTCCGGATCATGGTGCACAGGCTTCAGTTTGCGCACCTCCAGTGTCCACTCGCACGTTCACGGCTCCTGCAGCAGCTACAAAGGTCGCGATGCCTCCATTCATAACTGTGTGTTCGCTGAGGTTTACAAGTGGTCGAGCAGTAAACAAACTTTGCATAAACGGCTGTTATTATCGATTTTGTTGTGTAGCTAGCACTCCTGAAGCATCTCAAATGCTTCACAGCACCTTTGGTGGGACTGGGAACAGGGACATATTATGTTATGTACATCTTAAGGATTATGGGGACTCTGGGCCAAAAATATTGTGATGCCCTGTTGGGAACAGCTTTTAATTTAAAAATTAATTTCAGCTCTTTCATGCCCTCTTTGGCCAGGTCACTGACTGACTGCACAATTTTTAGACAGGTGGAGCTAATGCAGGCCACACCTACATTATGCCTATTGGTCAATCAGACTGTAAAGCAACAACTCTAGATCAAAAAGAGTCCACTGTGCGCTTTCCTATTTTCTCATACTGTTATCCATGCTAAAGGACGGTGACCCCAACCCAATGAAGTTGCCATAGTGCACTGGCCATTTCCTGTCTTACATCCAGTGTAGCACAAACTCAGTGGATGAGGATATGGGCGAATATCACAGTCTGACCACCTTGTCATATGATAGAGAATACAATGTGAGTGTCTGCTGCACATTTTTTGTTCCCCACCCTCCTCATTTGTGTTGTTTGCCAGTCCCAAATACCCGTGCTGTTTTAGAACATTGCACTTCACGTCACACAGCAGCACAGTCGGTAAAATTACAAAAGAAACGCTATTACGTGGCCAATGCTGGCTGCGTCATAGCGATTTAAAAAACTTTTTCTTTATTCATTAAGTTGCTGTTGTGCTCTTGTCTGCAATGCAAGAATTGTCTCCATTGGATTATGACCCTTGGGTCTCAGTGGTCTCAAAGGGTGTAGCAGTATCTGATACTTCAAGCATCCTTGAAGCCTTTATATGTGTTTTAATATTTATACCAGTACACTTGTGCAGACCTCTTTTGGGATCGGGTTCAAAGTGTGTGATGTTCAAAACTGCTCAAACACACCTTCAGTTTATGGTGCGGCTATAATCCCATACCATCCATTGCCCGATCATGGTCCTGTCACTCAGGTGTTTTAAAGCTGCAAAATCGCTCAGTGTAGTGTTCCATTAATAACTGAAATGGTAATACATTAATTAAGACAAATAAAGTCACTCTGTAATTATAATTTTTATTTGTTTATTTTGCCCCGACATCATATAAAAGAGCCATCAGCCACCTGTGTGTTTTTTTAATATATATTTTTATTAAATAACGGGTAGTCCCTGTCACCTGCTAAACATTCCATCCTACATTTTATGATCCTTTTTCTTGGATTTTCATTCATCCATTCACACCCCTTTCGTTAACATAGCTATAGCTTTACTGCACCGTTGCTAGAAAAGCTTATAATGTGGTATAGTGTGCACTTTTTAAATAACACCACTGCAAACAAAAACCATAAATAAAAAACATTGCCATTTACAATACCAGTAGCGCCAACTCCAACAAATGCGTGACCTATTGCATTGCAAATGCTTGTTTTACTTTGCAGCTACTGAAATGAAAAGTTATATTGGACTTAGTTGAGCCTGAAGAGGGAATTCCATTTAAATCGCATGTTAACAATTTGATAGCGTAGTAGTCTTTCGGCATCTTTGCAGATTGTAATATTTCAAAATAATGCTGCTTGTCAGATCCTACACAATGTGTTCTTTTTCTGCTTTCAGGGTGGAAGCACGAAAGAGAACTAATGCTTGTGCTTAACTCGTTTCCTGTTAGTTTTCTGTGGCAGGACTAGATGGACAGGCCAAAAATGGACGTCTTACATTTAACTGCGCACAGATGGTGTGCAGCAGGTGCTTCAACCCTCTGGCCAGAGGGATTATCTCCAGTCACGAGAGGGAGATCGGATATCAGTGCCCACTCCCTCACAGGCCTCCTGTGCATTGCGGAGTCAAACATAATAGTGCTTTGGACTTCTTATATTTTGTCTTTTTTTAAAATATTTTTGAGTGGGACTATGTGTGCCTTTTTAACTGCAAATATTGAACCTCAGAGCATGTAAATAAATTAATGGAGCAGATTATTGTATTTTGCGATTTTATATTTATGAATTTACTCTCAAATGACAGTTAAAGTAATCTTAGCAAAAAATCATAGTAGAAGAGTTGGTCAATAAGCACTTCGCCATACTTATTTGAAACAGTGCACCCACATTTGTGCAGGTAAAACTAGAATATTTTGCATTTTCACACACTATTTTCCTATGGTGCACACTGTCTCAAAATGGAGACCAGCACTCAAAAGGCGTTTGGTGGCCAAGATGCACCTCGGCTCTGCGTGACCCACTTGAATGTCACAGCCTGGTGTGGAAACGTGAGCAGTCCGTGTGCTTAAACCCGAGATGTCGAGATAATGCTTCTAACCCCCAGGGTGAGTGACTTTGCCTTAATTTAGAGACTCGCTTCTGTCATCACTTGTAGCAAAATACCACACTGCTCTGAAGCCTTCGCCGTGCAGTGCAAGTGGAATATGGATGTCATGATACTGTAGACAAAAGCTGACAGACACTTGAGCCGCCTGTTTTCCTTGCAAACGTATGTGTTGAGGGGTGCAGTTTCATACGGTGTGCGAGTTAGGGTGAGGTAGTGTGATAGTGCGGTCTGGGTATTGTTGAGTGTCACAGTAGTGTGACTCTGCTGTTAAAATATGTGATGGTGCTAAGGAGGAAGCGTGCTATATAATGATGGGCAGGGATGGACAGGGGACTGAAAGCAGCCCTAGTGAATTCTGTCATACTTGCCTCCGTTTTGCGCAGAGCGTGCCCAACTACCTGAAGGCAAGATTGGGGGCAGATCCATTGAGAACCAATATTTTAAACCAGGGGTCTCTAACTTGTTGTGTAACAAGAGCTACTTATGTTCAATGCAAATCATCCAGAGCTACTAACGTTATTAGTGTTGTAATAGTGACCAACCAGACTGGATTACGTTACTGCCCACCATATGCAAGATTCCTGGTTGTGATCACTTCAGTACATCCGGGAGGATTGCTAGCAGTAATGTAAAAAAGGCTTTATCAATTTAAAATGCGTCAACGTGGGTATTACATAAATAAATAAATCTGTAATTGTAAAGCGCAAACTACTCACCCTTACGGGTCTCAAGGCGCTGGGGGCCATTGTGGAAATTAAGTGAGCTACTGCCCAGAGTCACATGGTGCTGAGCTGCCGCTGGAGCCGGGGTTCAAACTGTGAGCCCTGTGCTCCAAAGTCAACTGCCCTGGCCACTGCACCACACCTCAACATAGAAGCTCAAGAGGAAATGCCCGTGGCACCAAGGTTATGATATTAGTAATAAGTCTGCCCAAGGCCTCATATTGTATCACTCAAATATCAGATTTAAATATATTTTGAATTTTGACCCATTTCTCTCGAACATCAGCTATTGAGTTTTGAAAATGCGTCCACTTTCATCTCAAGTACATGTTCTCATTTTCGGTAAACATATATTCAATCCAGTAAAAGCATCTAATTTAGTAGACTGGGCCACAGATAGGTTAGTTACTCACATGTCGGTGGAGAGCTACCAGTAGCTCACGAGCTGCTCGTTGGAGAAGCCAATATGGTAAAACAGCGTACTTTAGAAGACACTTTCCCACATATACTGTGAAAAACGATTTCTCTTTGAGCAGTTTCAGTTAATAAGCCTTGTGTGGCTCCTTATTGCACGTCTGAATATTGGCTCAGATGTTCAATGTGAAATCCGATTACATTTCTTGGCCTCAGTTGAGAGACCTTCGATCACTTCCCATTGTACCTTTAGGAAGCACCATGGAGGCTCTGAGTCACTTTCCATTCTCTGAGTGCTTTCCAGAAAAGAGTCCCTGCATCCCTAGGCCCAAGAAAGAAAAGGCTGTGCTGTCAGGGTTGGATTGGTAACGCGGGCACTCGGGCAATGCCCGAGGGGCCGTGACGAGTTCCAGCTGTGGGCTGCTTCCTTGAGCAGTCTGGGGGGGGCGATTTGGGCGGTTTCTGCATTGTTTAGATACCGCCAGCGGCCAAGTGTGTGCCTGAGTGGCCTTTCTGGAAGCAGATGGGCGTCCATTACCTCCCTTTTATCAATGGGCAGAGGTGTCACTTCCTTTCTCTCGCAGGGTTGGCCCATTGATATATGCATACTGAGCGGGGCAGGGGGGGCCTGAGCAAAAGTGGCCTCACTTGTTTTCAGGTGTATTTCACCAGTGTAAACTAATCTGGGCATTTTTTTTTACCCCTCCCCCTTTTTTAAAATAAAATTCTGCCAAAGCAGTGTTTTGCAAAAAGGCAATATGCAAATGTGGGTCTCTTTTTTTTAGCGTGCCCGGGCCAATGTGTAAACCCAATCAAACCCTGCCGTGCTTCACTGTTTTTCGCTGGAGCAGGACTTGGCAAAGTTTCAATGACGTTAGCGAAATCTGGAGAAAAAAACCTCAAAATATCAAATTACGCAACATTTCTTGATCTTTTAAGCAGTTGTGCAAAACTTTTCATGAATGAACGTGTGCCCCGTGTAAAAAATTCTAGCAACATACCAGCAGGAGAGTGGGTCTCAGAAAATGTCTTGCCTAGAGGTATTTTCTTCTTGAACGATTCACCTGCCTGTATCTCCTGACACTTTGACATGAGGTGAACACACACTTAAAGCTCGCATGAGATACTGGTAAACCATGTTTCTCTTCGAAAGAATAATTTGGAGAAATCTAACTACATTTTCGTGGAATTTGAGGGCATTTGGTAAAAATAATTGTGTAGTTTCACACCCTCTGCTTCACTGCTTCGAGTCCTTGGCATCGCCTACTGTTTCACTTGGACTAGAGTGCAGAAGAGACACGTCATCTTACTACACTACCACCACCCAGTACAGAGGTGCGGACTGCCTAGCATGTCACACATGACCTCCGGTGTACTTTCAGTAGAACGGTGTCACTCTACGAGCACCGTTTCAGGGGCAGCATATGAGCAGGGAGTACAGTGTGCTTTATCTGGCCCGGCTCACTGAATAGCAGGTTCATTGTTTCTCACTTAATATATCCAAAGCCAGTGTCAAACGTATAGGCCCACTTACTTATAATGGGGACTTCCTTAAAATCTGCGTCCTTATTATTGGGATTCTATTGTATGCCCAGGTTGGCATCTTGGCAAAAGCCGCCACCACTCCCACAAATACAGTCACTGGCAATCAAGAGTCTGACCTTTAGGACTGGGGGAAATGCTTATTTACCATCAGCAGCAACAACCAATGCCCTGATAGATGAACTCATTGTACGGCAGTCACTGGTCACTCACCATGCAACGCGATGCTTAAACCACTGCCACAACTGTTGACTGTTTCTAACGCTTACACATTCTAAGGATGCACACATTTGATGGCCTCCTTTCCTGTCTATCCATGGGGGTGAGCCGCAAATGTCCTCCTTTCCTGTCTATCCATGGGGGTGAGACGCACAGACCTCCACACGACGCCATGAAGGAGGTGTCTCGCCTGCGCTCAGCCAGCCTAAGTCTGCAGTGCAACAGCGCATCACCAGCGTTGCATCTGTGATGAGCCACAATCGCTACAGCCCTGTTTCTTTAAATTAAATTGTGTGCATCAAGGTGCTCTGATATAGACACGTCATTGTGAAGTACTGTGGTGGATGTGGCAGGACCCACTGTGTATGGCACACCGCAGGCCGGACAGCCCGCATTGTGTTCACTCTGCCTCATCTCTAGGACCGAGTCTGCCACTTGTGCAATGACAGTGAAAGACAGTGCATGTGTCAGACCTAGAAAGGATGCAGGAGAAATCGAGCGCGTTGTGTGCCAGTGCCTGCTGTTACTGGACCAGTGAAACTGGCTTGGGGTCCAGTCCAGCCCCATATTCCCCAGGCCCTATGTTTGCCCTTGCAGTACAGTAGAGGTCATATTACCAGATTCAGATGTTACCTCTGATTGATGGAGCAGTGCACTGGTGCAGGTCTGTTGGGCTGGGAGCGAGGGGGTGCTTCCGAAGCATCCTCTACGCATCCAGCCTATAGGATGTTCACCTGATAGCTCGAATGGTCAGTCCAGCTGTGATGATGAAAACAAAAGCAGCGGTGGAATATTTGGAGCTAGCGCTGAAGAGAGTGCGGGGTGACTATTGAACAGCATGTTGACTGGAAGGGATGTGTGGGAGGTGAGGTGGTTTCAGACCTCAGGCTCTCTCTGCTCATTTAAGATTGTGTTCCTGTCACTTGCAGTGAGGCCCTTATTGACTTGGGACTGGTGCAGTGCTTTGAGAGATCAGTAGATGGCATATCCACGTCCAGTTCTGGGCAGGAGCAGCAAGATCTCACACCAAGTTCACCCACTCCGCTTGGGACTTTTGGCCAGGCGCCCAAATTGCAGGAGTGGTCTGGGTGCAAGATACTGGCAGGACCACCTTCCAGAGAACAAACACAAGTAAACACTCAATCTTTGTGTACCACCCACGTCATGGCATGGTCTTCTATGCCTGATAACCTATTTTAATGGAAGTGAAGCATTCAAGCAAAGCTTTGACAAGTTTTAACTTTTCTTGCGGCCGTTGTTTATCACAAAAGAAAAACAACCTTTCTTATGGATCAACGGGTTTCTAAATCTGATCCTTTGCTTCCTTCTCAAGTAGAGTTCAATGACTTAGGTCTTGGGTCTTAGGCTTGGAGTTATCCTGATGAGGTTCTTACCTGATCAACACCAGCAGCGATGGTCTTTACTTTGTTTTTGGTTTTGTGGCTAGTGCTGTCTTGTGCTTAGATTGTCAGAATGTTCAGGTGTTATCTCGTGCCAATGCTACCATGATCCAGCCCTTATCCCAATATTCATGTCTTGTCTTATATTTGGGTTTCATAGCTTATCACTATGTTCATACCTGGGCGTTTATTCACCTCTCATGACTCAGCACAAGGTTCATGCGATGCCTTTGAGATTTACAGGAGGCATTCTCAAGTAGGTGTTGACTTTCTTTGTCTTGTAACGGAGGTGAGTTTTTCTATCCAAGAGAGGACTTGCTCTGGGAAAAGGCTTGATCTATATTGAGTTGTATATGAATCAGTGAGTAGTGTTCCCACTAATATGATGCAGGTCTCACGGGACTGGTAATGCATAATTTGTTTGGAAAAGGGGAATTCTCACACGCGAGTGACATCTATGAATTGATTTAGAGGTATTCGCCGGATACATTCTAGCTTTTCCGTTTTTAAAAAAAACACACCTGCAGGGTTGCATGACCCTAACCTCAAGCCAGAAGCCGAGGGAAATCAATAATGTCTGATTTACCTGTTTCAGGAAAGGCTAAGCGTGTTGTCCTAACCTTCACGTGAATCTTTTCATCTTTTTAACATGCTCCGCAACCGCCGGAGACAGCCTCCTGATTTGACTCGAAACGCAGTAGACTCCTGTGGGAAGCTTGTGACCTGCTGCAGAACCTTCAATCTGAGTCTGGAGGTCCATGGACGACCAACCGCCTTCAAAAAAAGTAAGCTCGCGGCTGTGGAAAGAAATCATACTCACCGGGGAAGTACTGCGAGTGGAGTACCTAATGTCCAGCTTGTGAGACCATTCGTAATAATCCTAGTTGGATTTTGTTTTTGGAACTACGGGTGTAAGTAGGCCCATGCAGCCCCCCCGGTGCAGAGGGCCCCCAACCATTCAGAGGGCCACCAAGCCTTCAGAGGAGGCCCCATTCAGCCCAAGGCTATAAACTATATGTGAGATGTGGGAGACTCAGAGGCCCCTCATCACATTCTGTAGGGGGGAGGGGTTATATTGCATTATACCACAGGCTTGGAACCAGTTCTAAAGAGCCACAAGAAAACCATGTTAAAACCACAGTTACCTTTCCTTTACTTACAGATTACAGATGCAGATCACCTAATTCTACTCAGAGAAGTTTCATACACACAATGGTATGGTACAAGAATACCGAGACAGAAATATCGTCTGATAAAAATATAGCCCATCATTTATTATTTTTGGTGCAATGTAGTGCAGCTGTCAAAGTTGCTGCTCTGTTTTGCACGTGGGTGTGAAAACACAGCAGATCCATATTTATTTAAAAAATAACCTTTGGAACTACGGCCCGCGATGGAACAACTTTCTTTACAAGTGGCCAGGTGGGTACAACTACCCCTGTCCATGCGGGCCGCATAGCCCTTATTAAAATGAAAGTTCTGTCTCAGTTCCTCTACTTATTCCGCACCATACCCATCCCTCTTCTTAACGCTTTTTTTGCCCAACTGCACAGTCTCCTCGCCCGCCTTGTCTGGGTGGATTGCAGACCAAGAGTTTCATGAGACACGCTGACACTTCCCTATACCCGTGGCGGTTTTGCAGTCCCCGATTTTCAGCTGTACTTTTTGGTGGCCCAAGAGCAATACTCACACCTCTGGTTCCACCCAGATGCCCGGATACCTTACACCATTACCGACAAAGAACTAGCTACCCCAACTCCACTCGCGTCCCTCCTTCCCAAAGGCAAACCATTAGATCCACGGGATATCCAACCGCTATCCACCACATGTTGGGCCTGGCGGAAGCTTAATCGTATGTTAGGCTTGGGCCCCTTATACTCACCAGTGCTCCCGCTCGTTAATAAACCACGTCTCCCTTTAACTATGGAAAAACAAGTTCAAACAACTCTAACAAAACTGAAACTATCCACTCTGGGCTCCCTTTTACCTAGCAGACAGGCACGCAAACTCTCTGACATAACTCAATCAACCGATTTGACGTACATGGACAAATTTACAATGGCAAGAGTACAGGGCGCTCTTAGGTCCGCCTTTTCCACTTTCCCTGCACCTTATGCGGATTTCACTCCTCTTACCCTACTTATCTCCGACACTAGTAACTTCCACTTAATCACTAAACTATACAGAGCTTGTCTATCACTTAAGAAGGTACGCGACAGGGGGGTGCGACAACAATGGGAAAGCGATTTGGGTCACCCTCTGACAGATAAGGAATGGACTTTCTGCCTTGACCAAATTCAGCGAATTTCCCCCAATCATCGCCACAAACTCCTTCATTTCAAATTCATCCACCGTACATACATCACTCCCCGGCAATTAGTTAACTTTGACTCCACTAAATCCCCCATTGCCCTATATGCAACTCCTTGAATGCAGACTTTGCCCATATGGTTTGGTCCTGCCCACGGATCTTCCAGTTCTGGATAGAGGTGTTTCAAACACTCACTTCGATCATAGATACTCCCTTGTTGCCCTCGCCTAGACTGGGCTTACTTGGTCTAGTAAATCGAGTCAAACGTAGCTATCGGCAATTCATAGCCATTGCCCTGTTGCTTGCGAAGAGGGAAATAGCGATTCACTGGGGGCGCGATCCAGGCCCCTGAAGGCAGAGTGGACGCGCAGCCTAGCCTATTGTAATTTACAGGCAGAGATTTTCTCCTCCTTACAACCTCCCTGTTCCAGAGCCCAGGATATATGGTGCATTTATCGCAATCACTTGCAACAGAATCTTGCTACCTCTCAGGGCACCCCTAATCCGGCACTCACTGGCAGAGCGGTACTCCCCAGATCTCCAGCCTCAACTTCAACATAACTCCACTGCTTGTGAACCCTTCCATTCCTACCCCTATTTTCAGCACGCGACGTTGCATATCGCAAAGTCCCCTTAGCGTTTCCTAACCTTGTTAAGACTAGTATGACCGCCTGCACCACTCACCCACTGTCACACTGGACCCATCCCCCTCCTCGTTTCTTGTGATGATGTATTAGTTGTTTACATATGATTTTGCTGTTTTGCCATGACTTACACCAACTGTTTTGTTATTGCACAAACATCCTGCTCCAACAAACATTATTTTGAAAGTGTATCACCAATGGCACTCATTAGAATCCTAATGTATTGTATTGTTTGAATATGTTTTGTTATTATTTCAATAAAATAAAGAAATAAAAAAATAAATAACCTTCTGACGCTGTCATGTCTTGAGATTGTGCATTAAAAAGGCTGTCAGGCACAATGCGCAGCCTCACAATGGTAAGTGTGCCCTCTCTAGAACAGGGTTTGGACTGGGCGTGTACCCTTCCAGTATATATTTCTATGCAAAGCCAAATTCTGAAGCATCCAGTACATTGGATGTGTAGTCTGCACGGGTGCACACATGCAAACTTTGTTTTTTTTGAGAATTGACAGCATTTTCTCTATTTAATGCCTGCTTGAGCAGGTGTTAATTTATTAAGTAAAGGTTGTTAGCCTTTCTAAGCAGATCTCGCTTTGCGTCAAAAATATAGATGTTTCACTGATCCCTCCAAAATACGTAACAGTAACACCCCTTAACACAAAGTGACAGAAGGGCGCACAGAGAGCTTGTTGTGTTGAGAAAGGGGCACATTTCACGTGCAAAATAACGTTTGCACTGGGAAGTAATGCCCTTGCAAGAATTTGAATCGCTTTATGCAATGTTGCACGGGTGCACATGATTAATAAATCTAGGCAACAGTATCCTTATTATTATTTACTAAACTGCTAGTCCATTAGTGTTAATATTAGAAAGTCTATACTCATAAGAGCGCCATTTTTGTAAACAAGATTTAGGTCACCATATTTGAGTCAGATATTGTCTTAGTTGTCGACATTCTGACACATGTCCTTCACAAACCTATTTATGGGGCCTTTGAGAGCATTGGAGCTGCGTTCTGGAGCCTGTAACTAATTCAGGCCTCTAACAGCATTCCCTGGCCCCACAATAGGGCAAGGCACCTCACGACAAAGAACACAAAATGAGGACAAGCACCCAATGACCTCCTTTGAGCCTTAGACATCGAAAGGTATTTTCTCCTCAGTCATTACTTTTCTTTCTGAAAACGTCTGGTTTACAACATCATTGATTTATGAGTATCTGGCTTTGCTATTGCCTTATCAAATACAGCCTCTTACTTTTCAGTGGCGGCTGCTGGGCAAGAAAAGTGGGGGGCAGCATGGGCAACGCAGGGGGCAGTGTAGGGGAGAAAACTAATAAGAAAAAAATAGCGCTTACCTGTGGCTTCCGCCTCAATGATCTTCTGCTCCTTTCGACTACGGAAGTCTATACACACACTCCCCATCCAATCCAGATGCTGCTCTCATGCTATTACCAAGCATGAGAGCAGTCGGAAATGGCCTGAGCCGGCTAATTTGATGCTCGCTCAGGCATAGGGAGTCTGTGTCGTTTCTCCACCCGGCTGTGGAACACAGCTAAGTTGGAGAAACCTAAGTGCGCATGTCGGTTTGGCCGTCCTAAGATGGCCGGCCAAATCGACATGCACACTTGTAGTGTCCACCACTTCTCCTCCCATAGTGGCAACCAGGATGGTCCGACTCCGCCCGTGAATTGTCCTAGCAAGGAAAAATACAATGATAATAACCTGTTTCGTTATCATTTTATTTTTCCTTTTTTTTACTGCTGGGAAAGCAGTGGGGCAACGCTCCTGTGCCTTAACGGACAAGCCACTGCTGCTTTTAAACACTGGAAAAATGTTCCTTCACAATTCAGCGCAAGTTCAATTAAAACCCATTCACCACCACATAATCCCAAAACCTTTCCCATTGCATGAACCATGAGAACTTGTGGGTCATCCTCACTTGGTCTCTGGTTCCACTGATGTTGCATGAAAATCATTTAAAAAAAACATAACATGCCTTGTCTGTTTTTTAGATTTTCTTTTAACATTTCCTCTTTATAAATATGAAACCGTTGTTTTCCATAGTGCCTCTTCTTAACTGTTTTTGAACTTTATTATTTCCTAAACTCCTTAACTGATTCTCTTCGCTTCTTTGGCATCATACTTAAATGTACACCTTTTGTAATCGTACCCTCTCTATGGCACCTATTGCAATAGGCTTTTAGGCACTATACCTTAGTGAGCAGAGGAATAGTGGTGTTGGGATACTTGAGTGGGGTCTAACTCGTTCATGCATGGAATTTAAGTGACCGAATGTCTGTATTGGTGTAAAGCAAATCGACTGAAAGAATCTAAACAACTCCACTGAGAAGGACAATAGATTGAGAGACAACCAATTACTGATAATTCAACTCTAAATATTTCACAATAAACAGCGCCTCGTCTCTCAGAAATAAATACAAATGTTTAGAATTGTCTAAAACGTGACTAATCGAAAGAATGTAACCATAAATTCTGAGAATCTAAACAAAGCAACTATATAGATGTGTGGGACATAGCATAAAAACTTATGGAATGAAGGAAAGGTGGTGGTTTAAAATTTTGCACCATCATTTAAGATTTCCGATCGCATGGAATGCATCTCAAACCTTTTTATCTGAACTCAAGTAAACTACAATGCATCGAAGATTGACATTATTTGTTTTAGGCATGTTTATTGGATTCATAATTTCTGCATTTTCAACTCATAATTCAAATAAAAGGGCATGATGTGAGATGGGATTCCTAAAACTTAGTCCGTATAAACTCATATTGGTAGAATAGAAAATGTTAATTTGTTTACTTTTAAGAATGCAACTCTTAGCCTGCTTAAAAAGTCCATGGAAGAACACTGGGGTTAAAACCGAAACTTAAACTTAAGAATAAGCAATAAGAATAATACTCCTTAAAGCATGGCATATGTCGTACACAGATTTTCTTTGTCATCGGTACAACACATATATTTAATTATTTCCAGTGAATCAAGGGATAGCGTATGCTTACTTTTACAAATAGTAGCCTACACAATTAAAGACAATGGAAACTGCAAAGAAAAAAAATAAATTGAGGGTTGTTCTCTGCAAACACTTATCTGTGCCTTTCTTTGTTTCGACATGTCACATGAAGGCAGTCCCTATCAGGCAGGTCAAATGTCTCTCTCTTCTGACTTTCTTTAAAGTTCCAGCAGTTAGTGCATTAGATCTGCCTTAAATCAAGAGTTGTAATTTACAGTTCCGAGAGGATTTATAGCACATCCGCCTCCAATGACAGGTAACTACCCTCACCCTAAGGGCCTTATTATGACTTTGCCAGTCTCGGAGCAGGGCTGCCACGCTGCTGCCCCGTGAGACCGCCAAAGCCATAAAAAAACGCCCACCAGAGTACGACTTTTAAAGTCGCTGGCAGGCAGTTATTTGGCAGTTCCACAGCGGTGCCTTTGAAAAAGGCACCGCAATGGGTGCCAAAGCCAGTTCCATGCCCTGCAGGAACTGGGGGTGCATGCAGACAGGGGGGCACAACATGTGCCCCCTACACGCATCCCATGGCACAGAGGCACAAGGGGGTTCTGTAGGGCTCCCTTTGTTTCCTCACCACCACACTTTTCATGGCAGTCGCAGTGCCATGAAAAGTGTAACAGTGAGGAAACTCGTAATATGCTTGGCGGGGCCGCAGTGGCCCTGCCAAGCATATTAGATCCTCAAGACCGTCGCAACACCGCCAGGGACCTCTGATACCTGGCAGATGCGGCAGTGCCAATGTGGTTTGACCGCCCAAGTTGTAATGAGGTGGTCAGACTGACGGTGCAGTGTTGCCCGCACTGCCACCGTGGCTATAGCGGTCCATGGGACTACCATAGTCATAATAAGACCAAAAGTAAAAAGACACGGTTTGCTTCCTGGCAATGAAGATAAGCATATCTTCAAATCCTTAGTTATTACATATTATGGTCTGTTTTCTGACAATATTCTTTATGTCACTTTTATTCCATATTTCTTATTTCAATAAGGTTATATTCTCATTCTACTGCTAAAGAATAGATTCATATCAGGTGAATTTATTAGCAATAATGTTTTATTTTTGAAGAATTTGAGGATTTTGTTATGGAACTGATCTGCAAATTTGATTAGAACTTTACGTATGTCTGGAAGAGGCAGCCTTGAACGGCTGATGACTTCACCCAACACCTATTTACGTTTCGACTTGTCAAGAAGCTATTTTATGTGTGTGTATTTCTTACCAGGGAGCATTTCAGGCATATAAACTTATATCAAGCACAGTTGACATCAAGAATGGACCCTCTTTTGGCAATCCAAATAATTACGGTTGCCATACAAACATGAAAAAGGGGGACATCTTAATTGCTTAATCCCATGGGCCATGGCCATTGCTGTCATCTTGAGATCAGTATAGGTTCTGCGTAGATTTTGGAAGCCAGCTAGCTGCGGAAGCAAGAGTAGAAAGTTTAAGAAGGATACATCAGATAAATATAGCGCATAGTATGATTGATGAATTTAGGGTCAATTGTTGTATAGTCGTGAAATTGAAAAACCAGGCTGGTTTACTCATGGTGAGCCTGTTCCCTTATGTTTGATGTTCAGATAAAACGCTGCACCGTTTGACTCATATAGTCTCTGTGCTGCTCATTTGACAAATTAGCAATTATTTCATTATATCGACTTCGGTTGGTTTCATGAAGGTAATGTCTGCTGTTTCAGTGTGAAAGGAGTTCTATCTTCTGCATGTGAGGAATTTTAAAAGGTTAGCACTCAGGGTGTGATGATGGCTCGTCCTAATATATAAGCCTCATTATGTTACTACAGCATGGAAAGTATTTTGGCCGTATTAGGTCCCAGTCATCATGAAAGACATCTAGTACAGTAGAAAATTCACTGCATCAGTTCACCTTTGATTTTCTGCCATTTAAGAGCCTCTTTACAAGTAGCAGTATCCTGATCAGGAGGATACCAGCAAAAGCAATTCAAGTAGCCATATGTCTCCAGATCTGATAATACTGATCCTGGAGCCAGCATGTCCAGTTTTACTCGGTGCAGATATGCACACGGTGAAACCACTACAGGGGCAGGGACTGCAGGCCTCAGCACATCCCTGCACCCGTCGGACCCATGCAGCATCACAAGTGTCTCATACAATACTCACCCCAGCCCAACACTTCCCTGAAATGACTTATCCTTACATCCATCCCCCCATTTTGTGACAATTCTTCATCTTTCGGCACACCATCAATCTTTTCCAACTGCCACAATGATGTAATAAGAGTGACACCTGGTGGCTACCTGTGGTAGCCAGGGATTTTCTACTGGTTTCAATCTATAGCTATTGACATCAATAGTTTACAGATTGGCAATTCCCACTACCACTCTACTCCACTGCACCCTTTCGGTCCCTACCTCCTCACTCTTTGAGCATGCATTGAGGTGATTGCAGGGGTGAGTTTTACATCCATAGATACTGTATCATGTATATTTACATATATTGTTTTTCCCATTTTCACTTTGACCAGCCTTAAGAAAGTCCACAGTATACTGTCAAAGAATCAAACACACATTGGCATAAGAACCTTTTGGGTGTAGTCATAAAATAACCCCAGACACTGGTCGTAAGGATCTTGGTTTACCAATAAACTGAAATGAGGAGCAATAATAAACATAATCAATAAATCATTAAAGAATTTAAATTCATTCAATAAAGAGAGTTAGTGTGAGTGAAAGGATTATATATATAGACCTTTTAGTCTTCACCTATTTATTGATTAGGCACTTCTCTATAGATTTTAGCATTAAAATTTGATATAATCCAATAATCAATATTGTATTATAAAATACAACAAAATGTTCGTTGAGATCACAATCAAAACAGTAACAATAAAACAAGCGTGTTCCATAAAAGAAACTCCCTATTCTAACTATATTTGGTATTAAGAGAGAAAAATTTGTCAGTTCAGAAACCAAGTGAAGAATTCTGATAAGAAAGAGAGATCAATGCTCAAGCATACATCCTTTGCAAATCAGACTGGTAATTATTTCGGTCATCAGACATGTGGAATTAGGCTAAATAACCTCTCATAGAGAGATGTAGAGAAGTCTAGAAGATCAGAGAAGAGTATCCAGCCAAAATGTTGAGGAAGGAATTCACCCTACTCTAGGAACACACACTAATTTAAACACAAATTCTATGTTGCAACATTATTTTCTTTCGTCTTCTTTATCCCCTAATAGTATATCCGCAACTCCTAGCAATAAGCAAACTCTCCAATTTCTTATCAGAACATAAAAGAAATTCAGGCATGTGTCCTTGGAAAGTTACAACGTTGTTTTCTTGCAGTCCAAAATGTCTTACCATCAACAGTTAGGCTAACTAAATTCAGCACCTTATTCATTGGCAGGCCTACAACATTTAAGTGTGGCTACGTACTACACATTTTGTGTGTAGTATATGTTTTATTTAAATGAAAGCTTATGCACATTATTAATAAAAGTGTTGTAACAGCGGATACAATTTGCGGCAACAAACCTAACACCCAAATTAATCATGACAGTCTAAGAATCACTTATCTCCCCATATAGTTAACTGAACAGAAAATACCAACCTGTTCTAGAACTAGCTTGTCACTTTGGAAATAGTTTTTATTAACGCATAAGATACAAATTACCAATCTGAAATAAAAAAGTGCTGATTTTTTTATCTCCCAAACATGCAAAATAATTAAGACTGCTAGGCTGGATTTATACCCCTTTGGGAAAGCTAGTTGCCCTGAGGAGAAGAACAGTGTTTTTTATCCTCATAGATATCTGAGCAGGGTTCAACAGTTTTGTTAGAGCATTGTTGAGAAGGATAGCTTCAGCTGAAATGATATCATTCCATAGGCCTGTTCTATGTCAGTAATGGAGCATCAGTGCCATATAGAGTATTTTGTTATGATTAAGGAGGTCAGGCATTGATGCCTCCTGGATGCTAACTTATTTGATATCCTCATAAATATCTCTATGATTTTCTGGGAAATTCAATGTAGTGTCTCCTATGGTGAATGAGGTACCTACCCCATGCCTATTACATGCAGATCATTTAACACTTCCCTACTGACATAGAATGAAAATGCTTTGCACACCCCCTCAGCAGGTTTTTAGATCACTGTTAACATAAGGAGTTAAAGACAAATGCATCATAATACAATATATTGATAATAGGAGTCAGTATTATCCAAGGAGATAATTTTGTTCAAATGATGAAACATAGAGCGTTGTGCGACTTTGACATCCTGAGTAGCGCTTGGTTGCATAAGAGGCTCTCTTCCCACCAAGTGACTGAGTACAGCAATTTTGAGAGGTGTGCTGCTACAACAGCTGTTCTCAGTCTCAAATTGAGAAAAAGACAATTTTCTGCTAGGTTACAGTATATACAGTACATAGGGCAAAAACCATGGCAGTGGAGTTGTAGGGTAATTTAAATATTAATTCCTCATCTGATGCACTGAGTGAATTCTTTAGAAAAAGTCTGTAACATTTCTCAATCAACACTAATGAGCTTGTTCAAATAAAAGTTAGGAGTTCAAAGTAAAATGTATGTGGCTTCTGTTAGACCATCCCTTTTGTGGATAAAGTGATGGGCAAAGGAGGAGGGATAAGTGTGTCAAGATACCATGCCCGATCTTTTGACTTCTGGTTGAATATTGGGACTCCCATGGATAGTGCATGTTATGTTTTATTTTGCCGCTTTTTGTATATAGTGCGAACCCAAGCCAGAGGTATTGGGATGCTTTACATGAGCAGTAGTTACATTAGACAAAGCTACATTATTTTTAGGCAAGGGAAGATTAAGTGGCATATTTATCAAGATGTTGTGCCGCCCTTGCACCACGCAAGGGGACATATATGGTGACACACAACCTAAATGAGATTTATCAAGCCACACAAGACCACCTTGCATGGCCCTTAGTGGCTTGATAAATCTAGAGTAAAGCAAGGCAGTGCAATCGCTGTTTAGTGTTACTCTTTGTCAGGGAGGCTTTCCATGGGTGGAGCCTGGGTGTTCCCATTCATCTACCCATGGAACACCTCCCTGCCACAGAGTAACGCGAGGCAGCAATTTGCACTGCCTTGCTTTACTCTAGATATGGGTGGAGCTTGGGCGTTTCCATGCATCCACTATTCTGACACATTCCCAGATTTACCAACATTGGTAGACCTGAGAATGTATCAGAATAGTACACCTCCCAATAAGAAGAACAACGAGGAGACATATCTTTATTTCTTCTTGTTGTTTCTTATTTCTAAGTGTGCTGCGTTATGCAGCACACTTAGAAAGAGGGAAATGCCTCTAAAGATTGTTTTTATGCAGGAAGATGTCCCTTCCTGCACAAAAAACATCCTAGCACCCTTGGAGCATGACGCAAGGGTGCCTGGGTTAGCAATAGGTAGCCAATAGTGCACAGCGCTAGGAAAGCACAGTAATGTGCCATATATTGGTTAACCCCTTCGCTGCGGCGCGAATTCCGCCGCAGCGCTGGGGGGGTTTGGGGGGGTTGTCGGCGCCGCTGTGCTCATGACGGAACCACGCCGTCATGAGTCACGGGTGAGCTGTGCTCATGACGGCGTGGTTCCGTCATGACTCCACCCACTGCGCTAATCGCCCGCACAGGCGGGGAATTAGCGCCGCGTGGGAGGAGCGGCAGCCAACGGCCGCAGCATGACGGAACCACTCCGTCATGAGCACAGCGCACCCATGGCTCATGACGGAGTGGTTCCGTCATGAGCGGGGAAGGGGTTAATATGGCACTTTCCTTCCTTTTCCTTTCATGCAGTGCAGTAAGGTGGCTTGCGACACTGCACTGTGTGAAAGAATTATAAATCTAAGTGTTTTGTCCAGAATTACTGGATGTCAGGTTGATGCCAGCCTTGAACCTGGTTCCACAGTTCCAAAGTCTGTAGCTCTGGCTGTAAGACCACATCCTCACCTCTTGGTTAATATTTGTTTGAATTAGATTCGGTAAGATTCTCTTTCAAATTCCAAATATACAGTGACACCTTCTAAAGAAAATACAGGGAGAGATGTATCTGTATTGTGATTGATTTTATATTGAACAGTTCACTTTGGCCAAGTTAAATGCAAAATAGGGTTGTACCAGATCCTGAGTAATATCTGGATCAGATGATGTCACCTAGTTGGAGTGCTTTTTATATCTGCTTTCATCCGTGAATTGTGCCCAGGATCAATTTACAGTGAGATGGGAAAAGACCCAACAAAATTATTATTACATCTTGTGAAAACCATGAAGGAATAGGGTCAAACCACTCCTACTTGAGTTCCAATGCCAGGCTAGGTGGTCTGCTCTAAATTTTTGTACAGAGAGATCTTGAAAGTGCAATATTATATTGAAAGTTGCATCTTAAAATCTTGATACAGGCAAAATATATAATTGATGGTTCACAGATCTAAGATTAACCAAAGTGGTATTTTATTTAAGTAGCTTAATTATTACTTTTTATTTCTGTATATTGATAGCACTAGTTTGATCACATTGTGGTATGCACATTTACGTTTATCCTTCTAGACATAGTTCTTTTTCATGTTTTTAATCTTTTAAATCGCACTTTAAATGCATAATGAATGTTTGCCTCTATGTTCTAACATATTTTCCCATAGTCACAGAATGGGAAAATACTTTGATATGCCATGCCCTTTCTTGTTTAGCATTACCACCAAGAAGGCTGGTGTAAGCCTTCATATCGGTTCATCAAAAATAGTTTGTTTACCTTAAAAACACAAAATAGGTCAAATACTATTAGACATTCTCACAGTACAAAAATCCTTTACATTTTCAAAATGTAAATGTTTAATTGATACAAAAACAACACAGAGTACTACAACTGCTAACAACCTTTAACTATTTTCAGTCTTCCACGTTTGATCTAATCTTATGAGCTTCCATGATGAACCAAGTAACAGAAAGACTAGTAAAACAAGAATTCATCATCAATAGATTCAGGAGTACCAGTCTACAGTTTTAAATACTTCTTTCTAGGAGGATCATAACATTTGAAAAAAAAAACATGACTAAAAAAACAATTCCAGCACAAGGGCACATAATACAACTCTACCCTTGAGAAAAGTCTTCATTTCTGCAAGGAAACCTATCCTAAAACATAGCAAGATATTTCTCTCTAAAGGGTTATACATCCAACCAAGATACTGCTCCATCCTCTCCCATCTCTGAATATATGACTTTGCTTTTAGAGATGGCGTACTCAATTCAGTCGTCTCCTGCTCTTGTGAGGCAATTAAGTAAAACAGTCCAACAATTTTCCCTTTGTAGGATAGCAACATCATTTTGCTATCTTCACTGCTTTTCTCCTTGAACATGTGCAGATCCAGAATAACCACCCTGATGTTATCAATTAAGATTGACAGATGCACAATTTATCTTATTATCTAGGTATTATACTGCCAGTTCCTGATATATTAAACAAGTTGGAGTTGACTGAGGTAGGCCAAGAGTTCTGTGAACAAACCTATTTTCCTCTGCTTGCAAGATAGTAACTCCAGAAGAGGCATATATGAGTGATATGCAATACCACAGCCTTCGACAAATAAACTCTAATGATTGACAGAGGGAAGGCACGGATTGCACTTTATATAATGAGGAAATATGAATTTTTATGATCAATTGTGTCCCCTATCTTAGACCCCAACGGCTCCATGTATGTGCTACAAGTACATGTATGTTCCCTCCACTTCCAGCTATGAAGACGCAAATACATTTGTGTCCAACGTTAACATGTCCTCTTTCAGATCCACCATGAATGGGTCGAATATTCCGTTCCTAAGTATGCTTTGCCACCGTCTTTATATGGTGCACCTTTCACGTTTTTCAGCTCTGGCAAGTTAGGCCCTGAATTTTGCCATCGAGCCTTTTCCTGCCTTCTGCCTCTGAATGCTCCAGCCCGGACCTGCATCTGTATCCATGACCTTTGTATTACTCCCTGCGCGGCTAACGGTGCCTGGCTCGGCCTGTTGCCTGCCAAGACTGTATTTTGCCTTCAAGTTATCTGCTCCGCTCCTCGAAAAATACATTCCTGTCTAGTAGTTTAGGTAAACATCCTTCCAGCTGCAGAGCAAAGGGCCCGGCCTTACTGTCTCCGTGCAAGTAATTCATAGCTCCTGTTACCATGGTAGGCCCATGCCCCCTCGCATCTCATGTAGACACGTAGACGCTTATACACGCACTAGTAGTCAGTATAGGATAGCCTCTGCCCGAGAGACCTTTCCTTCCAGAGAATACAGTTCCTTAAACACAAGATATTAGATACGATTTGGGATTAGGTTGTTCTGACATCCCAGACCTCTGTCTCCTCATGTAGGGCTAAATGTCAAGTCCCCTTCACCCTCCAGTTACACGTCAAAAAAAACGTCATGCCGCTGCACGCGCATCTCTGCCATGTATTTCTGCTGACATTGCAGGATTCTCTTATGGATCCACCCACCTGTGACATCCTCATAATGACGTTTCTAGTACACGCTCTTATGCACGCCTATTGTAACGCCTTTTTTCATTACGTATGTGTATTCTTATCTCTCCTCTCAGCTGTTACGCCTCCTGCATTTGCCTTTACTGTAATGCATTGACTATATATATGATAACCTGTCAATAAAATATGCTCAATCCCTTCCCGAACCTTCGTGGTGACGGAATCCGATTGCCTGGTTCGAACCAATTCCTTTGTAAGGAATAAATCCCCTTTTAAAACCTCAAATACCACGGATTCTGCCTCTTATTTATTCTAAGTTATCCTTATTGAACTTTACTGCATAAATTAAGTACAGGTAATTTAAAATTTACCACATAATTGGCGCCCGAATAGGGACTCCTCCCCCACCCCACGCGCCGGAGGTGCGTTGCAGACCCGGTC
Source organism: Triturus cristatus (assembly GCF_964204655.1). Taxonomy (NCBI): domain Eukaryota; kingdom Metazoa; phylum Chordata; class Amphibia; order Caudata; family Salamandridae; genus Triturus; species Triturus cristatus. The sequence goes on from NC_140595.1 coordinate 492,983,075, forward strand.
TCCTGCCACAGCCGGACGGACAACTACGCGTACCCGCAGGATTTCCTGTACCTCCCTCAGGCCAACGGAGGTGACTGAGGCTGCGATCAACACCCAGACGAGGCGGTGAGGAGTGCGGAGGATCCCGACCAGAGCCTAGCTGAGAGAGCAAGATCCGAGGTATACAGAGGCCCACCAGGTTCCGAAGTTCCGAAGTATCTACGTCACGAGTCGAGTCGAGTCCAGTCCGGTCCAGTCCAGTTCAGAGTTTCCGAGGCCTTCCGTTCCGTGCTTCCCGGTGAGTACCGTTGCTGGGGACGCATCTAGACGTGCGCATTGGTTTGTGCCGGTCAAGACGGGTTTGGGTACACAGATCCGGTCTGCACTGTTTTAGCAGTGTATCTGTACTGTTTAGCAGTACATCTAGTATTATGCAGTTAGCTAGTTTTATTCTAATTATCGTTGTTCGTTTCAAAATGTTTTAATGTGTTTTAAATATCGTGGTATGAGTGATTGTTCGATCTTCATTACTGTGTTTATTGTATTAATTGTGTTCAAGTCCGAGTAAGAATCAAGTAGCAAGGTTTAAGATGCCGTTATTCTCAAAATTAAGACAGATAAAAACTAGAAAAGGGATACTCGAGGAAGCCGTTCCCATTCCACCTAGGGACACTCCAGGGTACTTTATGTACCATAAACATGGCCTAGATGCCGTATTATATCTCGATTTATGGGTGGACTACACCAAGGATTTAGCAGAGAATCAGAGATGGCCCGCTGCTGGGACATGGGATGCAGATTGCATCATGAGAGTAGAAGAAGCATTATGGAAAAAGAAAGCCAGACAGTCACAGAAAGATGACATTGAATTATGGCGTAAAGAATCGCATAGACGCACAGAGAAAGCGCTCAGAAAAGAAGAGAAAAGTAGGGAGGATTCAGACAAAGCCCGAGAAAACGTATTAATTGAGGAAGGTATCCGAGTAAAAGCAGAACAAGTAGACAGACAACGAAACACTCTTATGAATGGTATGTATCCTCTTCTGGCCGAGGGTTTACCTAAGGCCACCCTGGAAGTACCAAAAGATCTGCCATCTCCATTGCTTCCGACTAAATTGCACCACAAGACCGCAAAGGATATTTTCCTTTCTTCTTATTTAGACGATGCAGCCCCCGAATATGTTAATGTTCCGCCGCCACGCACACCACCTGCTAATGGCGCTCGACCCCGAGATAATCTGCCCCCACTTCTGCAGCAACATACTCCTCCTTCCGTTCAAAACCTTCCGCCTGTTCCTCCACTCCTTCCTGCACCTATTCTCCCTACCTTACACCCAACAAATTCTTTTGGACCTGGCACCTCAGGAGGTGCGACAGGAGGTTTTCATACGCCACCACCAGCACATCGATTGACTTATAGGGATTTAGCACACCAACGTACACCTCAAACAGCGAATTACGACATACTTAATGAGCCTCTTGCAGACTGTAGATATGATCCAGTACCCGGTAAAGACGACAGAATGATGCTATCATCAGTACGTCTACGACGAGTTGCGAACTATTTAATGATACTACCAGGAATGATGGATCATCTAGACAAAATATATCACTTTGTCCAAACAGGGCAAGGTTCTGAAAGTATTGGCGAGGCCATGGCATACCAGAAAGTGGACACGCAAAAACTGTTGTTACGCTTCTTCATAAACTGCTTGATAAGAAACAGAGATAGGCCTAGTGTAGACCCGGAAGAAATGAAAGCACTTAACAAATGGGGTCAGAATATAGCAGACGGAAAACATGATAAACAGAATAGTATAGAAAATATGTACCGAAGGATCCGAAAAACAGTAGAACAAATACATGAAAGAGAACAGCCGGAAAGAGAAATAGATGCAGATAAGACTGAATCCTCAGAGGAGGAGGAACGACCAGAAACGACAACAGGACAATTACAATTACCGGCTAGAGAAATGATAGCTTACGTAGGTAAGGGAAGATCCTTTAATAATTCAATGCATCCGATACGTCCAGAAAGTAAGAGAATTTTTCAAGCAGCCATGTCAAATCCAAAGACCCCTGAACACTTATTTCAGGCTACTGATAGAATACTTCAAGAACGAATGGGGTACCATGTACTCGATTCTATGGATGAACAAGAATTAGCCAGGTCAGCAGTACAATGGGCTGACAGTTCTGATAAATATAGTGATGACGCGCTAGCACACACGTTTTTGAATCTTTCACCAGACGAACAGCGTTTAGCTGGTATGTACATGATACAACACCTCCTTATATTGTATAAAAGCCAACACTCCGATCCTGGTCCCCTACCTGATATACTGATAGAACTACTCATGAAGAAATGGAGAGGTCTAGGTACCGATCTAATTAAAGTAATTCTAGAACATCGGCACAGATACAGTGCCTTCCTGTGTCCACAGCTTGATCCAGCTCCCTCCATGGAAAGAAAAATGTATTACATAGACAGACAGAATCCCTTACGCGAAGTGCACCCAGTTAGAAATGATGATAATACTTTTAGACGCGTGTTTGTGTACACGCCTATAACTAAAATAGAACTATTGGAAATGAAAAAATTAGTGCCCAGCCATGACAAAGATCCAGCAGGTTTTCACCGTGAAATAAAAGACATGTTACTCATGGGTGATTATACCTATCCTGACATTATGAAAATATTAAAAGTATTATTGCCTGCCGGTATTTACGAGAAACTCAAAGAAAAAGAATGGGAGGTGGGAGAGCAAAAGATTGATTGGACAGCATTAGAGAACGAAGAAAATACCCGAACTCCAGGCCTAGGGCTTGGGGACAAAACTAAAGCGTTACCAGGATTGTTAGTACAAGTATTGCCACGTTTATTAACTACGAAAAAGGAAGACTGGGGTGCAATCTCAGCCTGCAAACAGAAACCCGATGAAGACACTAGTGATTTTTATTCCCGATTTGAAAAATGTTTTGGTATTAATAGCGGTCTGAAAGCAAGTAGCGATTCATATCCACATCTTTTTGTAACAAAATTAGTCGAGAATTCCCTGCCCCAGGTTAAGAACAGAGTATTGAAAGTTGAGAGCTCTTGGCAAGCTAATACCCCTTCACAAATGTTACAAATGTTACAGTACCACCAGAATAGAATTAGAGAAGAACAAGAACACGAACAAAGACGTATGAAAGACACGAAAATGAAAATGCTCGTTGCTCAGTCAGTTCCAGCTGACGGTCATAAAAAGGGTGCGACACAGTCCAGTAATTCAGCGGTTCCTGTTAAAGGGACATGCAACTATTGTAAACAGCCAGGTCATTATATAAACGATTGTGCAGTTCTGAAACACAATATCTCTACGGGTAAAACCAAGGAGAGACCGCGTCCACCTAGACAGGATCAGATCCAACCACAAGTACCTCAGAATGTACAGCCTATGCAAGCTTCACAACAGACTGTAGCAGTACCACAGCCACAGCCTAGTGCCGCAACACAAAACACGACACAACAGATGTACCAGTATGCACAAAATGACTATCCCGATTATCAGCGATACACATGAAACAGCCTAGAGAGGGAGGTTGGCTTGCCTCTTATTGAGGTTCCTGTAGATCAAGAGGGTCCTTATGTACATAGTCAAGTATTAGGGAAAGACAGAAAGTTTTTAATTGATACAGGGGCAAGCAGAACAACTATAAGTCACAACGAGGTTCCAGGGGCACCCCTCTCAGGCTCACAGAATGTTTCCCTTAGATTTTCAGGAAAGCCTATTGTTAACGAAGTATCGCAACCTCTTCCTCTTGCAGTTGGTCCATTGACACGGACTACAGATTTATTGCTTACAAAATCATGCCCAGAAAACTTGTTAGGTATAAAGACACTAAAAGCTCTAGGAGCTGTAATATGTTGTTCCCCGGAAGGGGTACGACTATTTTTGCGTGACTTTAAAGGTCACTACGTATTTAGAGACATGGATCACCGGTTACAGAATGTCCCTGCACATTTATGGGCACAAGGCCCCACTGATGTAGGTTGTATGCACATTACACCATATCGAGTCACACTCAAAGCAGGAGTGGTATTACCACGTATTCGACAATACAAGTTACCTCCAGATGCTGTAGTGGCTTTGCTGCAAATCATTGACGAGCTCATTGCACAAGGAGTGGTTGTGGAAACCGACTCCAATGTATGTAATTCTCCTATTATTCCAATTCTTAAACGTACTGATCCAAATGCACCCCCAGTTTATCGATTAATTATCGATCTGCGCGAATTGAATAAATGCATTGTACCACAGTATCCCGTGGTTCCAGATATCTCCTCATTATTGACAGCTATTGATTCAGAAGCAACGTTCTTTACTGTAATTGACCTCAAGAACGCCTTCTTTAGCGTCCCAATCGATCCGGAAAGCCAATATTTGTTCGGATTCTGTTTAAATGGACGAAGCTTCAAATTTGCACGCGCACCTCAAGGATTCACAGAAAGCCCCAGCATCTATAGCCAAGCACTGAAAAGACAACTTGACAGTATCCACATGCCTGTTAACACTGCCCTGCTTCAGTATGTCGATGATCTGTTGATCACCGCCCGAAGCGAGCCCGAATGTGAAAAAGCATCACTGACGGTTTTACATTTTCTGGCCGACAAGGGGCACAAGGTGTCCCCTTCGAAGCTGCAATTCTGTGTTCAGCAAGTTGTGTACCTTGGGCACTTGCTGTCCAAAGGGGGGAGACAGCTCACACCTGACCGCATCCAGTTAATTGTAAACAAGTCACCACCCAAGACACAAAAGGAGGTGCGGGCCTTCATAGGCCTCACTTCGTACTGTAGACAATGGATTCCCCAATATGCATTTCTAGTAAAGCCACTCATTCAGTTGACAACCCAGGAGGCAGCGACATCGACTGTCCTCCCTTGGACTCAGGAACATACACAAGCTTTTGAAGACTTAAAGAAAGCCTTATGTCAAGCACCTGTTTTAGCGACACCATGTTACAGTAAGCCTTTTACACTTTTTGTTACAGAACGCGAAGGTACTGCCTTGTCAGTACTCACTCAGGAACAAGCAGGTTCACACAAACCGTGCGCTTACTTTTCTAGCACATTAGATCCAGTAGCCCAGGCTCTGCCTACGTGCTTGAAATCAGTCGCAGCGACAGCTTTAGCGATCAGACAAAGCGATTCCATAGTATTAGGACATCAATTGACAGTGCAAGTTCCACATTCCGTGGAAGTTCTTTTAAACCGAACTCAGACCCAGCACTTGACTATAGCACGACTGACAGGTTATGAATTGACATTGTTTCAGCCACACATAGAAATCAGACGCTGTAGTACATTAAATCCTGCCACACTTTTGCCATTAAGTGGAACAGACCCATTGGCACATGATTGTATTGAAGTCATTACTATTACGACGAAACCCAGACAAGACTTGACAGACATTCCATTACCAGACCCAGACCTGACACTTTATGTGGATGGTTCATGCATGAGAACAAGTACAGGAGAGTTAGTGGCCGCTTACGCAGTCACGACAGACACCGAAGTTATTGAAACGAATTGTATTGACACCTTGTCAGCTCAAGCAGCAGAGCTCATCGCTCTGACACAAGCCTGTATTCAAGCCAAAAATAAGAGAGTTAACATATACACAGATTCACGTTATGCATTCGGAGTTGTACACGACTTCGGAGTCCTCTGGCGAGAGAGAGGTTATTTAACTTCTCACGGTGCCAACATTCAACACGGCCCCCTCATTCAAGCTCTGTTAGATGCAATACATCTGCCTACTGCGATATCTATCATGAAGTGCAAGGCCCATACAAAAGTCACCGATATCATTTCCCAGGGTAACGACCTGGCAGACCGAACAGCTAAGCAAACAGCACAGAATCGAACTCATGCAACTGACTTGACAAAGACAATAGTTCCGACATCGACACACTGCATGACAGTTAGGGATCCCGCCCTTGATGTAATTGACATACAGACACATGCTACACCAGAGGAAATCAAGAAATGGACTGAACTAGGAGGGATCCAAACAGATCAGGGATGGATGACGAAGGGAAAATCTACATGGTTTCTCCCCGACTCCATGGTTCAAGTTATCATTAACACAATACATAGTCCAGCGCATCTAGGAGAGAAAGCTATGCTAGACAGTATTCAAAACATTTGGTTCAATAAACACTTACGAGCAGCAGCCAAACAGAAAGTGCGTACTTGCATGATTTGTTGTCAGTTCAACCCAGGTAAAGGCATTCCTGTAGAGCAAGGTGGATTTCAACCTCCCGATCACCCTTTTGAAGTCCTCCAGATGGATTATATCCAGATGGACCGTTGTCGAGGATTCAAATATGTCCTCGTAGTTGTATGCGCACTTTCCCGTTGGACAGAAGCATATCCAGCCCCAGATTACACTGCTCCGACCACTGCCAAGCAGCTGGTTCGTGAATTCTTCCCACGGTATGGTTTGCCCCGTATCGTGTACTCAGATAACGGTCAGCCGTTCTCATCCGAGCTAATGAAACACATTACACTCCTGTTAGGCTATCAGTGGAAATTCCACTGTGTCCGGCATCCCGAGGCAGCAGGTCTCGTGGAGCGTCATAATCAGACTCTGAAAATTCGACTTTCTAAAATCTGCAGAGAGAAAGGCGTCGACTGGATAGTAGCTTTACCAGTTGCGCTCTTTTACATGAGAATGATAGCACATTCTCGAACAGGGCTATCCCCGTACGAGGTGGTCTTCGGTAGGCCACCAAATATGTGGGGGACGCCTATACCTCGTAAAATCACTGATGTTGATTGTAATATGCTGACAGATTACCTTGTTTCCTTGATGTCTGCACTACAATCTTGCCGTTCACAGATAGCTGCAGCCTTTCCCGACAACACCGAGGTGAAGCCCCATGAAGTGGTTCCCGGAGATTACGTGTTTATAAGAAATTTCGACAGGAGGAGCCCGCTGGAGCCTCGCTGGCAAACGCCGAAATTAGTACTTCTGACCACGAGGACAGCAGTGAAGATTGAGGGTCGCAAGGGTTGGCTGCACTCGAGCCATAGCAAGAAATTTCACGGACTGCCTTCTGATTTGAACTCTCAGCCCTGCCCTCCTCCACAGACTGACTCAAAACTCCCCCTGGTCGAGAAAACTGCTTCCCAGGAATATAAACTGAAACTAAGGTCTAGCAAGTCAGACAATTTAATTGTTTAAGTCCTCTCCTAGGTGAATCGGTTAAATTAGTTTCTGACATGTATCCTCTAGACCGAAATCGAGAGAGAAATAGACAGAAACAGCTCAAGAAACGTGCATATTGTAAATCACTTCGTAGTCACTGTATAGTGACATTATTGATTATGTTTTTTCTAAGTCTCCTGATTATTGCTGCAAGTTTACTGTTGCACATATACTACCCTATTTTCAAGCGTGCACATTCTGCTTTCAATGTTACTGCCGAACACTCTTTTAGCGAATTACCTCCGCATGAATTGCCCTACAGACTTGCGCTGCGCAACAACACATTTATTAGTATGTTACATCACTCCCATCAGGCCAACAACGCTACAAATTGTTGGATATGTGGCCGACTCCCTCCCTACCAGAAATACAAGGGAGTTCTGCCCCTCTTACCGTATCCGTTCACACACAATGGTTCCTGTGGTGCATGGTTTAGTTTGATTAATTCTTTAGATTCAAATACCGTAGTTTACCAGGACAACTGGGTATGGGGAAACCTGAACTTAGTTTTGCTTAAAGCCTGCTACCCCAACAAAGAGGGACTTCCCAAAAGGACAGGAACTGATCTAGAAAATGAAGTATATGGATTAGGTAACTTTACACTTAACCTCATGATTCTGAATGTTGAATCCGAAGCTGCACCAGTCTTGCCTGCTATGTCAGTATTACCAGTCAAAGGTGAATTATGTGTGAGAAAGAATGGTTCAGTACACCTGGGTCATAGTAAATGTACTACTGTGATCGAATTCAGTGATCAAGGCAAGTCTACATTCAGAGCTTCCCGTCATTCCTACTTTATTTGTGGTCATACCGCATATATACGTTTACCTCTAGATTGGGATGGTACCTGTTACATTGCATTCCTTCTGCCACCTGTTTTCCTAGCCCCTCCTGGTTATCATAGAAATACTCATCTAGTACACAATAGACCCCAGAGAGATCTCCCGATTGTCGACTACACTGAAACGGCATGGGAACAATACACAGACTTCAATAAAGGTCTCTTTCCCTACATAGGTGTTGTCTCTAATAGTAAACTGATACGTAAATTAACCAGAACCCTTGAAGCAGTAGTGAATGAAACTACTTCTGCCCTAGGCAACTTAACGGAGGAGCAGTCTGCGATGCGGATTGTTGTTCTCCAAAATCGTCTTGTCCTTGACGTCATCCTGGCCGATAGGGGCGGAGCCTGTAGAGTCATCGGATCGAGCTGCTGTGTTTTCATTCCAGAAAACGCGCCATCAGTATATAAAGCCATAACTCGTCTTCATAAGATTGCAAGTCAGATACACCAGAATCCAGGCACCTGGACTTGGTCCGGTTGGTTCTGGAGTGTGTTGTCAGCCTGGGGATGGAAAGTCCTATCCTTCCTAGGTATTGCCCTTCTCATATTATTCAGTTGCTGTCTGTGTCTACAATGTGGGCCAGCGATTTGCGGCCTGTGTGCCACATCATGTATTCCACATTCAAGTTCTCATTTAAAATCCCGTAAGAATAAAGAAGAGCAAATGATGTTACATGAACAGATTGATGGATTCATGAGGATCGATATATCATGAAGGGTCCGTAGGGGACAAGGAGGGAATGAGGAAATATGAATTTTTATGATCAATTGTGTCCCCTATCTTAGACCCCAACAGCTCCATGTACGTGCTACAAGTACATGTATGTTCCCTCCACTTCCAGCTATGAAGACGCAAATACATTTGTGTCCAACGTTAACATGTCCTCTTTCAGATCCACCATGAATGGGTCGAATATTCCGTTCCTAAGTATGCTTTGCCACCGTCTTTATATGGTGCACCTTTCACGTTTTTCAGCTCTGGCAAGTTAGGCCCTGAATTTTGCCATCGAGCCTTTTCCTGCCTTCTGCCTCTGAATGCTCCAGCCCGGACCTGCATCTGTATCCATGACCTTTGTATTACTCCCTGCGCGGCTAACGGTGCCTGGCTCGGCCTGTTGCCTGCCAAGACTGTATTTTGCCTTCAAGTTATCTGCTCCGCTCCTCGAAAAATACATTCCTGTCTAGTAGTTTAGGTAAACATCCTTCCAGCTGCAGAGCAAAGGGCCCGGCCTTACTGTCTCCGTGCAAGTAATTCATAGCTCCTGTTACCATGGTAGGCCCATGCCCCCTCGCATCTCATGTAGACACGTAGACGCTTATACACGCACTAGTAGTCAGTATAGGATAGCCTCTGCCCGAGAGACCTTTCCTTCCAGATAATACAGTTCCTTAAACACAAGATATTAGATACGATTTGGGATTAGGTTGTTCTGACATCCCAGACTTCTGTCTCCTCATGTAGGGCTAAATGTCAAGTCCCCTTCACCCTCCAGTTACACGTCAATCACACGTCATGCCGCTGCACGCGCATCTCTGCCATGTATTTCTGCTGACATTGCAGGATTCTCTTATAGATCCACCCACCTGTGACATCCTCATAATGACGTTTCTAGTACACGCTCTTATGCACGCCTATTGTAACGCCTTTTTTCATTACGTATGTGTATTCTTATCTCTCCTCTCAGCTGTTACGCCTCCTGCATTTGCCTTTACTGTAATGCATTGACTATATATATGATAACCTGTCAATAAAATATGCTCAATCCCTTCCCGAACCTTCGTGGTGACGGAATCCGATTGCCTGGTTCGAACCAATTCCTTTGTAAGGAATAAATCCCCTTTTAAAACCTCAAATACCACGGATTCTGCCTCTTATTTATTCTGAGTTATCCTTATTGAACTTTACCGCATAAATTAAGTACAGGTAATTTAAAATTTACCACACAAATAAAATCCTAGGCAATTGTTAATGATAGAGCTGAATGTGTGTCATAAGGTCAAGGGAGAGAACTAAGAACCACAATGAATATGAAAATACATGTCTTGTTTATTTTCTAATTTAAAATAATTCATACAAAACTGAATACAAACAACAAATTATTATACAAATATTTGAATTAAAATCATGACAATCATACAAATGTGTTATACATAAAAAAAATGAACAATATTGCAAAGTGACTAATTATAATCGACGCGCGTTTCGGCGTAAGTGACGCCTTCGTCAGTCGGCGTAAGTGACGCCTTCGTCAGGACAGAGTCACAATTTCTGTAATCAAGAAAAATAAAAGGGGTATATAAGCAATAATTTAACAATTTATTCTCATTTAATACATTTGACATGTAGTAGTGGTTTAGCATGACCGACACATATTTATTATAATTAATTTATGGTATGCTTTCATAGAGAATTAAAGTACATGTGGCGAAATTCTGCTATCAATGAGTGATGTCCACTGTTCAGCGAACTGCTATAAGGTGGAGAGGAAAGAAATAAGGCTGGTGAAGAGGAGGTTGAATACGTGTGAAAGTGGGTACGTGAGTGAGGAAGCTAGAGTAAAGAGTGATAAAGTATGTACCAAGGATTCCCAAGAAAGAAATATATATACATATTCAGGTCCTCAGATGTGACAAAAGATAAACAGTACATCGGTAAGTGTACCTTTAGTTCGAGAAGGGGGGGACTACTGAAGGATAGGCGTCTAATGCTGTCTTCAAAGGATAAAAGCATCTAGTTATACAGACATATAAGAAAAAATAAGGTTAATGTAGCTGTTGAAGTGCATCAAAGTTAGTTGATTTCTTAGAGGGTAGTAATATGCACCTAAAAGATGTTCTGTATGTGTGACCATCGATACAGCAACATAAGGGTTGGTAAGGGAGTGGATGTGCTAGATAAGGCTGATAGGTACGTATAAGGATTATTAGATCTGGGGAGACAAGGAGAAAAAAAGAGCGTTACATCTTTAGTTGTCTGGCGCGTGCCAGTGAACGCATCCCCTATACTGTTGGAATAATTCCCAAATGGAAAGTACCTGGTTGGATGCAAGATCTGTATATGCTGATAATGGTTGGCAGTTGCTAGGATGGCCAACTTATGTCATTAAAGAGAATTGTACCGGGTCATCGTGACCTACAAGGAGGAAAGAAAAAGGGGATGAGAGTAATAAAAAATAAAATACAAAAAGAGGGAGCGCAAAATGGAATGGGTATTCAAATTGAATGAGAGGAGGAAGCCCGTGATGTAATTAACAATCTCTGATTAATTGTTGATTTACGTGGGGGCAATTATAAAGAAATGGTAAAGAATAGGTATTCATAAGTTAAAATTAAAGGAATGAGTGAAAATGTCTAAATTCTATCTAAAAACGCTATTCGTATTATAGGCACATTGATCAACACGAGCAAAATCTAGTGATTTATAGAGGGAATGAAGATCAGAAACTAAACCCCAAAGGAACTGTTTGGAGTGCTGTGCATACAAAAATCCAAGACCAAGAAAACATATTGCTCTGACAGTAACGAAGTATACCGGAACAGAGGTTAAAAGATTGAAATAGCTATTGGTACACCCAGGAGCCCTAACTTAGTTTAAACGGGGGTAGGTGAGACCGCACCGGGCAGAGGATTGACAGCTCACCTCATCTGAAGTAGTATACGTTCCGTTGATGGGATCGGAAGGGTTTGAAGGCAGGATCGCCAGGAGTCGCAATGCAAACGAACCTGGGCGCGCGAAAAGTCTTTATATGGAAAACGCCGACGTTGAAGAGACGCGTTTGTAGTCACGTGTGCACGAAGGACGTGCATCGCGTGAGACGCTGCTCACAGTGCTGGTAACGATAGGTAGTGAAGCGTGTGATGCAGTTAAGCAAGGGGGCATGGTATTGGCTGAGAACTGATAAACGTGAAACTCGGCACAGCAAGGATAATGGATGCTACATGTTTAGAGTCAGACAGGTGCTGGCTGTGTTTATTGACAGATGAGCCATCTGTGCAAAGGTGGAACACTGCCAATGTGTGGCATATCAGAGTTCACAAACAGACTTAAATGGAAATCTGTGTATTATATACAGAAGATGTTAAAGGACACAATAATGAGAGCGGAAGAAAGGAATGATACATAAATAAACTGCCATGAGTGAGTGTATACCTCTAATTGAAGGGGAGATGTATGCCTGGTAATGAGAAAGGGAGGGACAGATATATATTTTTGAATGTGAGGAATATGGGAAAGGGGGGGGAAGAAAGAAGGGGGGGGGGTTGAGGGTATGGTATTAAAGGTTAATGGTCCAAGACTGAAAGAATCTAAGGTGAGAAAAAATTGCTGTACATAGATGTATGTACCAAAAAGAATCGTTAGCGGCAGTGGTGTGAATCTGAATACAGGTTCAGTGATGTTTATATAATTGCATTTTCCCTAGGTAATTCACTGTTTAGACCCTTTTTGAATGTATTCAATGAGAAAATGCAAAATACCTCTCGTTTTTTGCGGATAGTTGTACTGGCATCATCATTAGAGATATTGATTTTTTCCAGGATGCACCAGCGAATTTCTTCTGGTTTGTGTCGCAGATCAAGAAAGTGTTTCACTAGGGGAGCCATCAGTTTCTTAGTTCTGATAGCTGAGCGATGTTCCGGTATTCTAATGTGTATGGCTCTGGAAGTTTCACCTACGTAGCCAAGCTGGCAGGGACACAGAATCAGGTATATACCGTTAGATGTTTTACAATTCCACATATTGGTTGCTGAAATTTTGTACCCATTATGGGTCAATGTATCACCTGAAATAATCAAATCACATGATTTGCAATTCATACATTTGACTGTTCCTTCAATGGGACAGTTACCGTCTATAGATTTCTGAATGAACGGAATTTCTGTACTATGATTTTCAAATCTGGAATGTACCAAAATGTCTTTCAGATTCTTGTTTCTCCGGTAGGCGAAAATGGGTTTCGCCAGTTTGTCAGTACTTGTGGAATTGCAATTCAAAATGTGCCAATTTGAGTGAATGATGTGTTTCACTTTGGCATTAAGAGTTGAGTGTTTTGTGACACATACCAATTGTTGGTTTTCCGATTTATGTTTTTTAATGAGGAGGCTGTCACGATCGTAGAATCTAGCTCTCTTATAAGATTCTCTTATGAGTCTATGCGGATAACCTCTTTCGAGGAATTTAGCTTTCATGCTGGTAGCCTGTCTATCAAAATCTAGAAGACTGGAACAATTCCTTCTTACTCGCAAAAATTGTGAGAATGGAATGCTTTGTTTTTGGCTGCGATGCACGTCCTTCGTGCACACGTGACTACAAACGCGTCTCTTCAACGTCGGCGTTTTCCATATAAAGACTTTTCGCGCGCCCAGGTTCGTTTGCATTGCGACTCCTGGTGATCCTGCCTTCAAACCCTTCCGATCCCATCAACGGAACGTATACTACTTCAGATGAGGTGAGCTGTCAATCCTCTGCCCGGTGCGGTCTCACCTACCCCCGTTTAAACTAAGTTAGGGCTCCTGGGTGTTCCAATAGCTATTTCAATCTTTTAACCTCTGTTCCGTTATACTTTGTTACTGTCAGAGCAATATGTTTTCTTGGTCTTGGATTTTTGTATGCACAGCACTCCAAACAGTTCCTTTGGGGTTTAGTTTCTGATCTTCATTCCCTCTATAAATCACTAGATTTTGCTTGTGTTGATCAATGTGCCTATAATACGAATAGCGTTTTTAGATAGAATTTAGACATTTTCACTCATTCCTTTAATTTTAACTTATGAATACCTATTCTTTACCATTTCTTTATAATTGCCCCCACGTAAATCAACAATTAATCAAAGATTGTTAATTACATCACGGGCTTCCTCCTCTCATTCAATTTGAATACCCATTCCATTTTGCGCTCCCTCTTTTTGTATTTTATTTTTTATTACTCTCATCCCCTTTTTCTTTCCTCCTTGTAGGTCACGATGACCCGGTACAATTCTCTTTAATGACATAAGTTGGCCATCCTAGCAACTGCCAACCATTATCAGCATATACAGATCTTGCATCCAACCAGGTACTTTCCATTTGGGAATTATTCCAACAGTATAGGGGATGCGTTCACTGGCACGCGCCAGACAACTAAAGATGTAACGCTCTTTTTTTCTCCTTGTCTCCCCAGATCTAATAATCCTTATACGTACCTATCAGCCTTATCTAGCACATCCACTCCCTTACCAACCCTTATGTTGCTGTATCGATGGTCACACATACAGAACATCTTTTAGGTACATATTACTACCCTCTAAGAAATCAACTAACTTTGATGCACTTCAATAGCTACATTAACCTTATTTTTTCTTATATGTCTGTATAACTAGATGCTTTTATCCTTTGAAGACAGCATTAGACGCCTATCCTTCAGTAGTCCCCCCCTTCTCGAACTAAAGGTACACTTACCGATGTACTGTTTATCTTTTGTCACATCTGAGGACCTGAATATGTATATATATTTCTTTCTTGGGAATCCTTGGTACATACTTTATCACTCTTTACTCTAGCTTCCTCACTCACGTACCCACTTTCACACGTATTCAACCTCCTCTTCACCAGCCTTATTTCTTTCCTCTCCACCTTATAGCAGTTCGCTGAACAGTGGACATCACTCATTGATAGCAGAATTTCGCCACATGTACTTTAATTCTCTATGAAAGCATACCATAAATTAATTATAATAAATATGTGTCGGTCATGCTAAACCACTACTACATGTCAAATGTATTAAATGAGAATAAATTGTTACATTATTGCTTATATACCCCTTTTATTTTTCTTGATTACAGAAATTGTGACTCTGTCCTGACGAAGGCGTCACTTACGCCGAAACGCGCGTCGATTATAATTAGTCACTTTGCAATATTGTTCATTTTTTTATGTATAACACATTTGTATGATTGTCATGATTTTAATTCAAATATTTGTATAATAATTTGTTGTTTGTATTCAGTTTTGTATGAATTATTTTAAATTAGAAAATAAACAAGACATGTATTTTCATATTCATTGTGGTTCTTAGTTCTCTCCCTTGACCTTATGACACACATTCAGCTCTATCATTAACAATTGCCTAGGATTTTATTTGTCAAATATATTTTACCCTGTCCTAGGAATTGGAACTAACAGGGGGTCCTTGTTGTACGCGCATATTTACCCACAGCCTGTCTGTGTGGGACTGTTCTGATTTGCACCATAATACCAGAGATATTCTAGGTTCGGATGTCCGCATGGTATGCTTCCATCTATGAATAACAAATATTTCATTGTGCCTTGACTGTGGTTTCTGCATTTCACTTTTCTTTTTCTTTTTCTCCTTTCTTGTCCTTTTTCTTTTCTCTCCTTTACCCTCTTTTGGGTTTCTCTCTTCTCGTTTCTACCCCCCCCCTTTTTTGTCTTGGTATACATCACACCTTCACATCCTTATATACATCATGGCCCATCTTAAAACATTTGGGTTTTCCGATGAAGAGTTTGCGTTATTAGTAGGATCTAGTAGCTCTTTTAGCAATAACTCCAAGTCCAACGCTGTTAATAATGAAGATATCCATAAACTAATAGACCTCAAGAAAAAACTCAAAAGAATGGAGGCACATGGCGAATTCATGCTGGAATACTTAAAAGCAGGCATAATTCCCCAGGGCTTACGAGTCCGTAACATTCCAGGACTATTTGTCCAACATAAAGAATTTCTGGAAAAATGGAGCATGATCGCGAATCGTTGCTCCAGAGATCTCATGATACTCATTATTGAAACTGCTAAAGAATTAACATCAGCACTTAAAATTGAACTTAACGAATTGGAAGACAAAATCAGAAAAAACAACACCATAGAAGAAGCCACTAAAAAACTAGAAGAGTCAAACAAAGATCTGGCCTCATTCGCGGAATACCTAAATAAAAGAAAGTCAGATAAACTAGCCAAAGACAAAAGATATTACACACTAGAAAGAACTTACCCATACCTTAATATAGATTTTTACAAACAGAATCACTATATGGATGACCATACATCTAGACAACAAAAAGTTGTCACCTTTTCGGACACTTCAGACTCTGATAATGATGGCCCATCACATCAATATGAACCACCAGAAATATATAACTCTTTCAACCCCAAGACCTCCCATCAGTCTTTTTTAGGCCAACGAGCGCCACGAAGGGGCAAACAAAGAGTCAGATTCCAACCCCAACCCCAATCCAGAGGGAACTATCAGGGACATCATTATCAACCAGATCCCCAATATTTGCTGGAAACGAGAAATCGGCAATATTGGAAACACGGAATGTAATACCCATTTTCAATTTGTCATCCTCACAATTAGACCATGCAGCCACAGACCTTCTCTCTAAAGGTCTAACATATGTCCCTCATGCTCAAGCGAACAAGTTTGAACTGTTTCAAGATATCTTTTCCTTTTTTAGGAAAATTAGACTTAAAACATTATTTGGATCTAACAATCAAATAGACAACCTTCATATTAACACCATAGCACTACCTTCCAAATTCACACCTACCTTAGAACAAGTAGGTCCAGAAGTCTTTACCTTTGAACAAATAGTTCTGAAACAACTAGAACAAAACCTGAGATTTATCCCCAAACCTGTGTACAATCTCAACAAAGAAGAGTTCTTAGCTATGAATAGTATAGCCCAAACACCTCACCATAAAATGCTGCGATAAAGGAGGAGGAATTGTTGTCCTAAATACAGATGAGTATGAAACCAAAATGCTAAACATGTTAGCAGACAACACATTCTATTCCAAAATCAAGACCAACCCTACCAACAAAATAGCAAAAAGAATACAGAATATAACTGACTCTGCACTCGAAGAAGGACATATTACCACCAAAGAATACGACTATCTGAACTCTTCACAAAGCAAAACAGCGTGTATATATGGAGTTCCCAAAATCCATAAAAACTGTGAAAACCCCCCATACAGACCAATAGTTTCCACTATTGGGACAGTGACAGAACCATTGTCCAAATTTGAAGACAACCAACTAAGACCTTTTGTTCCCCTCATTAGATCCTACATACAGGATACTAGAGATATAATCAACAGAGTGGAGCATCTTACATTTAACAGCCATAATGATGTACTAGTGACGCTAGACATAGAGTCACTATATAGCAACATCCCCCAAAGGAAGCGATAGAAGCCACAGATTGGTTCATAGAGTCCTTTAATATACCCTGTCCTAAACTGTTCATCAAACAATGCCTCCAAATAATATTGACAGAGAACATTTTCAAATTTGGTAGCCATCTCTTTCGCCAAACAAAAGGCGTTAGTATGGGGGCATCTGTAGCACCGTCAATAGCCAACATCTACATGGCTAGATGGGAATCTACATTCATTTTCAATGAAGTGGCCCCTTTTTTTGAGTCCGTCACCCACTGGTCCAGATATATTGATGACATCTTTTTCATCTGGACTGGTGGCGAAGACACTCTACCCGAATTTATCCAATGGCTAAATCTAACAGACCCCCATTTAAAATTCACTGCCAATAGCAGCAACATCCAAGTTGAATTCTTAGATATTAACATCATCAACCGAACAGGACAATTAGAAGTAGACCTTCATGTAAAACCTACTGCAAGAAATACATTGCTACACTTTCAAAGTTACCATCCTCGCAGCCAAAAACAAAGCATTCCATTCTCACAATTTTTGCGAGTAAGAAGGAATTGTTCCAGTCTTCTAGATTTTGATAGACAGGCTACCAGCATGAAAGCTAAATTCCTCGAAAGAGGTTATCCGCATAGACTCATAAGAGAATCTTATAAGAGAGCTAGATTCTACGATCGGTACAGCCTCCTCATTAAAAAACATAAATCGGAAAACCAACAATTGGTATGTGTCACAAAACACTCAACTCTTAATGCCAAAGTGAAACACATCATTCACTCAAATTGGCACATTTTGAATTGCAATTCCACAAGTACTGACAAACTGGCGAAACCCATTTTCGCCTACCGGAGAAACAAGAATCTGAAAGACATTTTGGTACATTCCAGATTTGAAAATCATAGTACAGAAATTCCGTTCATTCAGAAATCTATAGACGGTAACTGTCCCATTAAAGGAACAGTCAAATGTATGAATTGCAAATCATGTGATTTGATTATTTCAGGTGATACATTGACCCATAATGGGTACAAAATTTCAGCAACCAATATGTGGAATTGTAAAACATCTAACGTTATATACCTGATTCTGTGTCCCTGCCAGCTTGGCTACGTAGGTGAAACTTCCAGAGCCATACACATTAGAATAGCGGAACATCGCTCAGCTATCAGAACTAAGAAACTGATGGCTCCCCTAGTGAAACACTTTCTTGATCTGCGACACAAACCAGAAGAAATTCGCTGGTGCATCCTGGAAAAAATCAATATCTCTAATGATGATGCCAGTACAACTATCCGCAAAAAACGAGAGGTATTTTGGATTTTCTCATTGAATAAGTTCAAAAAGGGTCTAAACAGTGAATTACCTTGGGAAAATGCAATTATATAAACATCACTGAACCTGTATTCAGATTCACACCACTGCCACTAACGATTCTTTTTGGTACATACATCTATGTACAGCAATTTTTTCTCACCTTAGATTCTTTCAGTCTTGGACCATTAACCTTTAATACCATACCCTCAAACCCCCCCCCCCCTTCTTTCTTCCCCCCCCCTTTCCCATATTCCTCACATTCAAAAATATATATCTGTCCCTCCCTTTCTCATTACCAGGCATACATCTCCCCTTCAATTAGAGGTATACACTCACTCATGGCAGTTTATTTATGTATCATTCCTTTCTTCCGCTCTCATTATTGTGTCCTTTAACATCTTCTGTATATAATACACAGATTTCCATTTAAGTCTGTTTGTGAACTCTGATATGCCACACATTGGCAGTGTTCCACCTTTGCACAGATGGCTCATCTGTCAATAAACACAGCCAGCACCTGTCTGACTCTAAACACGTAGCATCCATTATCCTTGCTGTGCCGAGTTTCACGTTTATCAGTTTTCAGCCAATACCATGCCCCATTGCTTAACTGCATCACACGCTTCACTACCTATCGTTACCAGCACTGTGAGCAGCGTCTCACGCGATGCACGTCCTTCGTGCACACGTGACTACAAACGCGTCTCTTCAACGTCGGCGTTTTCCATATAAAGACTTTTCGCGCGCCCAGGTTCGTTTGCATTGCGACTCCTGGCGATCCTGCCTTCAAACCCTTCCGATCCCATCAACGGAACGTATACTACTTCAGATGAGGTGAGCTGTCAATCCTCTGCCCGGTGCGGTCTCACCTACCCCCGTTTAAACTAAGTTAGGGCTCCTGGGTGTACCAATAGCTATTTCAATCTTTTAACCTCTGTTCCGGTATACTTCGTTACTGTCAGAGCAATATGTTTTCTTGGTCTTGGATTTTTGTATGCACAGCACTCCAAACAGTTCCTTTGGGGTTTAGTTTCTGATCTTCATTCCCTCTATAAATCACTAGATTTTGCTCGTGTTGATCAATGTGCCTATAATACGAATAGCGTTTTTAGATAGAATTTAGACATTTTCACTCATTCCTTTAATTTTAACTTATGAATACCTATTCTTTACCATTTCTTTATAATTGCCCCCACGTAAATCAACAATTAATCAGAGATTGTTAATTACATCACGGGCTTCCTCCTCTCATTCAATTTGAATACCCATTCCATTTTGTGCTCCCTCTTTTTGTATTTTATTTTTTATTACTCTCATCCCCTTTTTCTTTCCTCCTTGTAGGTCACGATGACCCGGTACAATTCTCTTTAATGACATAAGTTGGCCATCCTAGCAACTGCCAACCATTATCAGCATATACAGATCTTGCATCCAACCAGGTACTTTCCATTTGGGAATTATTCCAACAGTATAGGGGATGCGTTCACTGGCACGCGCCAGACAACTAAAGATGTAACGCTCTTTTTTTCTCCTTGTCTCCCCAGATCTAATAATCCTTATACGTACCTATCAGCCTTATCTAGCACATCCACTCCCTTACCAACCCTTATGTTGCTGTATCGATGGTCACACATACAGAACATCTTTTAGGTACATATTACTACCCTCTAAGAAATCAACTAACTTTGATGCACTTCAACAGCTACATTAACCTTATTTTTTCTTATATGTCTGTATAACTAGATGCTTTTATCCTTTGAAGACAGCATTAGACGCCTATCCTTCAGTAGTGCCCCCCTTCTCGAACTAAAGGTACACTTACCGATGTACTGTTTATCTTTTGTCACATCTGAGGACCTGAATATGTATATATATTTCTTTCTTGGGAATCCTTGGTACATACTTTATCACTCTTTACTCTAGCTTCCTCACTCATGTACCCACTTTCACACGTATTCAACCTCCTCTTCACCAGCCTTATTTCTTTCCTCTCCACCTTATAGCAGTTCGCTGAACAGTGGACATCACTCATTGATAGCAAAATTTCGCCACATGTACTTTAATTCTCTATGAAAGCATACCATAAATTAATTATAATAAATATGTGTCGGTCATGCAAAACCACTACTACATGTCAAATGTATTAAATGAGAATAAATTGTTAAATTATTGCTTATATACCCCTTTTATTTTTCTTGATTACAGAAATTGTGACTCTGTCCTGATGAAGGCGTCACTTACGCCGAAACGCGCGTCGATTATAATTAGTCACTTTGCAATATTGTTCATTTTTTTATGTATAACACATTTGTATGATTGTCATGATTTTAATTCAAATATTTGTATAATAATTTGTTGTTTCTATTCAGTTTTGTATGAATTATTTTAAATTAGAAAATAAACAAGACATGTATTTTCATATTCATTGTGGTTCTTAGTTCTCTCCCTTGACCTTATGACACACATTCAGCTCTATCATTAACAATTGCCTAGGATTTTATTTGTCAAATATATTTTACCCTGTCCTAGGAATTGGAACTAACAGGGGGTCCTTGTTGTACGCGCATACGGATTGCACTTTATATCATCCAGCCATAAGTGATATTTTTCCAGTGGTGTGAGATTTGGAACTATTAATACATTATGGCGTTCTATGATGATGCAATTATTTTGGTTTTTTTTAATGATGATTTTGAATCCTAAATCAACAAACAGAAGGATGGTGATCCCGATGTGGCCAGTAGCAGAGGTATCAGCCGAATGAGTAATTACAATTCCTATGGGATACCACACTCTTTTCCCCCTTCACGCGTTTCACCAGCCAAAAGCTACTGATATTTCCAGATGGGAAATCAGCTGAAAATGAGGAATTATGGACATTGGGTGAATTGACACAGATTTATACGGTAAATTCCTATATCTTATGGGCCACTCAAGCTCCCATCCAGACGTTTTTGACGCTCTGGTGACACAATATTCCGCTGCAAATTTGCAAGGCCATACAAAGCCACTTTATGTGGCTTTTCATGGCCTTGTAAATATGTGCCCCTTTCATGCAGAACACTATGTGAAAGGGGCGTTCCATGAGTGTTGTTGTGGTTGTTCCCACGCAACACCCATTGAATCTGAAGCATTGCAGGGGAGGCGTAGGACTGACGCAACGAGGAAAAATATTTTTATTTCTCCTCTTTTTTTCCTCTTTCTATGCGTGCTGCATTTTGCAGCACACACAGAAAGAGGAAAATGGCATCAATTATTGTTTTTGTAGAAGTAGGTGTCCCTTCCTACCCAAAAACAATCACCCCCACAATGCAGGCACCCTTGCAACATGACGCAAGGGTGTCTGCGTTTTCGCACAGCTGCTGTTTGTGTGCCGACACAGGGGAGAAGGACAGGAATGCGCTGTATCTTGTAGATATGGCACATTACTGCCCTTTTCTTTTGACACACGGCTTCGCAGCAGGAAGGCCTGCTGCAGTTTTGTGCGTAAAAAGTTTGTAAATGAGGCCCATAGTATTCTGAAAGTACAGATAACTATGGTATTGAAAACTGCCGGTTTGTGAGTATGGCTGCAGTGTTTCTGTCCCAGGTGTAAGGAGATCCTTTGTTTTTTACCATGTTTTATTTACTACTTTTCATGGCAATCAACCCCTGAGAAGTCCTTTTGGGTCTAGCTGTGTACTCAAAGCATCACCACATTATGTTTTATTATGTAGTTTTTTTTTATACTCTTGACATTCACTTCACATTATTGCCCCACTGCCTTTATTCCTCTATAAACAGCCAGTTGAACTATGAGTAACTTGAGGTTCTAGACTTCAGTTTGAGTAGCTATTTGGAAGATGAGAAGGGCAATGCAGGATGCACATTTCTAATTAATTCAGAGAATTTGCACCTAATGATTAAGTGTGGAGAACACGCCTTTTATCCCAGAATCATAGAAGGGTGTGGAGATTGTGCCCATATTCAAAAAGAGGCCCACAATGAAGCAGGCAATTATCACCCTATTAGTTTAGTCGATAACTTACGAAACATATTTTGCAAACCGAATTTAGGCAAGCCTACTCCGTGGATGTCAGAAAATTGCATATTAAGCCATCTTCAAGTGAGCTTTAGACCTAAAGTAAGCACAATAGATCAGCCCTTCCTTTTCCAATTGATTAGGTGGAAGATAGCGAACATTGAAAGGGGCTTGTCGGTTTTGTGGATCTGTATGCAGCATTTGATATGGTCCCTAGGGACAAATTATGGCAAGTCCTTATAGTTCTGGGCATTCCATCTGACATACCATTCATCATCAGAAGCCTATATTCATAAAACTATGCTCAGGTCCACAGTCGCCCCAACAGCGAAGTCACAAGGAAAATAGAAATCAGTAGATGGGTTCGCCAAGGATGCATGGTAGCACCAACTCTAATTCTTCTGTTTATTAATGACTGCCTTGAATTATTGTTTAACTGTAAGAATGATTCACCCACACTGGCAGGTCAAAAGATTCCAGGGCTACTCTTTGCAGAAGACACCTTACTAGTATCCAAAAGGCAGAAAGACCTCCAGACACTGATTGAGACGTTTGGTCTATTTTTCAGGAAAAATGGCTTAGAGATAAATGCACAAAAGACCAAACTAATGGTATTACATTTCAAGAGATTGTACAGGTGCAGAATAACTCTGGCTTCCAACATTCTGGAAAAAATCAAGGACTGTGATTACTTGGGTATTAGGGTGTCCGACTCTGGCAGAGGTGGTGTACAAATTGAAAAGAGCTAGCTTCTGTTAAAACATAGTCATAATGATGTCAAAGATCTTGCATCCCCCAGAGTCATTTTGTAAGATTATTGCTGAGGTTGCCACAGAGCACGCCTCTATTATCCCTGTTTCTAGATTTAGGCTTGCAACCAAAAAGGAAGCATGCTAGCTTGAAACCCATTATATTTTGTGCCAGAATTTGTTTACCCATTTTAGAGCAGGCCTGCATGATGTCATCAGCAGACCTCAATCGCAAAAAATCCCATGGATAAGGTACATTAAAAAGTCTTTCGCCAACCTAGGACTGGGAGAATTTTGGTCTCACCTAGCTTGAACCCCCCCAACTCATCTCTTATGGTAAAGATTAACTTTCAACACCCGGCCCAGGCCAAGAAAAATGAACCCCTCCTCTTTGGGGAGTTTAACAGGTTATTTTTTAAACATAAAGTTTGTCTATAAATTTGAGGAATTTCTAGGTTATGTGCAAACCCTGATTTCTAGGAAATTGTACATACTAAACAGGCTGGGCACTCTCCCTCTAACATCTTTTAGGGATAGCTGGCCTGATCCAAAGTTAGACCATGGTACATACCCCGTATGCAACAATAATTATGAAAGTGTCGAGCATGTACTTTTCTTTTTCCCCGTTTATAAGCCAGAGAGATTAAAATGGATCAAACCACTTTGCCTAGCCCTGGGGATCAGATACTACTGAGAAGCACTGAGGATCTGTAAAACAGACACCAGTCATATGGTAGTGTTTACTGTGTCTAAATTCCTCTAAGTATCTTGGACCAGAAAATTAAACAACAAAAGGAAAACATACTTAGTACTGGTTAGCAAACTGGACTTTTTCCACCTTCCCGGGCACAAAACCTGCATGAGCTACTTTCCTCCATTGTTTATAACTCCTGGAGCTAACTTGCATGAATATTCATGGATCATTTGTTTTAAAATTGCCATTGAATGTTTTATTGAGCTTTATGATTTCTACGTTTTTAATGCATCTGCCATGCCTTTTAAACCTATTGATTAATTCATTTGAACTGACAAATAAATACATTTGAATTTTGAGTAGCTATTTGGAAGATGAGAAGGGGACTGAAGGATGCCCATTTCTGATTGTTTCAGAGAATTTGCATCTAATGATAAAGTGTGGAGAACATGCCTTTCTAAGCTGCAGGAAATCAGGGTAAGTTTTCCTCATCAGTAGTTTAGGACCGGTGACATCAATACACTATGCACCAGCCTGGGACCATGGAGGGAAGAACTTTAGCCTGCTTCTCCTAGCAGTTTTTGATTCTTAGAGCATCAGCTCAGACTAGCAGCTAATCAGAACATGTACTAGTGCATCATGTAAAGAAACAAACCCTCTTGCTGTGGAATTCTAAGGGGACTTGTATTTAAAAGTAATATTTAAATCATCCTGAGTTGCGCTATTTTGACTATATGGATATCAGTACAACAAATTATAGGTGAACATCCTTTATTGGGACAATGTGAAAGTACCAGAGAGTGTCGTGCTGCTAGAGGCACTGTTTTGCTTGCTAGTGAACCATCAACAGGATTGTATACTGACCTGCTCTGTCCACACTAGCAGAGACCTTTTGATGTTGCTTACGTTGCTCCAGTTGGTGGCTTCTGTAGCATTCACGGAACACAATGCTTCACAAGCCCCTTTTCCTGCTGCTGTATCACTTCTTAGTCCAGGCATAATAACTCAAATGGCCCTGACGACTGAGTACTGAGCGACGTGACTGGTCTGTTCTACCTTCGGCAACCAGGCATCTTCTGACGTGTGCAATCAAGGTCCTGATTCTGCTTGCTCTGACAGTCTGCCATTGGTGTTGCCTTTCTCTGCTTGACTGTGTATGAAGAAGAAAGAGCTATGGAATGGTACTATTCTCATACATTAGTTTCTCTTCTTCTGAGGGAGCCTGTCACCACCCGTGTTGAGACGATGATGCTCTACCTTTGAATGTCCTGCTACTCCCTACACTTCCTTGAAGACAAAGTGCTGTCTAGTAATCTGAGAAGAGTAAGTCTTGAAGGATCAGAGTGTCCTGTTTACTACATGGCAAATGCCACTGTTTTATTTGACTATGCTTGGGGTGTCATACTTTGTAAGTCAAGGTTGCACCAGTCACCCATCTACAAGCAAGCCTATCACATATTACAAAGATTTTTCAACAGTTCAGGGCACATCACTGAACAAAGTACCACAGGTGACATGACTAATATGGATGGGTGTATCAGTATTTTTAGCTTGGGGGTGAAACAACCCCTTTGTACCATTGGAAAAGGAATACAAATCCTAGGCATGGCCAAAGAAATGCAGGTCACCAGGCATATTGATGTTAGCAAAAAAAATATAATTGTGGGTCTGCTTTATCATCTTATCATTGATAAACATAATATGTCAAATTCCTATGCACTAATGCACATTATTTGAATTTAAGTGTGACTCAGGGGCTAATAGAGAAAAATATGTTGCTCCGAATGCTGAGGTATATCTGGTGACAGGACTGAGTTTGATAAGTTGGTAGAAAACTGGTTGTACTGGTTTGAGAGGGTAAACAAAATCCTATCATTGCCTGCGTGATAGGGCAAACCGACCTCTCTGACAGAGAAGACGCTGGGGGATTGTTTCAGTAGGGCACACAGGAAGTGCTGCAAAAAATGAGTAGGTTTGTCTCTGGGAACTTTTACCTTTTTGGTTAGGGAGGGGCCAGGAGTCATTCTCACCCACAGGCTGGTGCAAAGCATATATGTGGTGCACACAGTACCCTCCTGATAACACTTTCTGGACCTGTGGAAGAACAGATGAGGACTGGACCTGTTGTCGGTGACCTGAGAAGAGTCTAGGAGACTGGACCTGCTCTACCCCTTATACCCAGGACAATGAAGTGAACTCCAATGGTCATACAGCTGACCTCCTTTTCAAACTACAGGGACACAACAAGATATAAGAGGTCAAATCTGCAACTACTCAGCTGGCCAGTTCCAACTGGACCTGCCTGGTCCCTGATGCTGAAATCTGCTGGAGTAAGTCTCAACCCCCAAGTACTGTCCTAAAGGTCCTGGACTCTTGGCTGGTGTCAAGTGTACTCCTACTAACCTTTCCTGAAATCTGGGACTTTGAAACCTTTTGGCTCCAAAGACCTATGGAGGACCGGGACCAACCAAGTCAATCCGATGAAGGTGCGTTGCCATTGGGCCAAAGACTCAAGGTGCTCTGGCGCAGAGTTTTTCTGCAGGAGAAAGTCCAATTCAGCGGGACATCGCAGAGATGGTATCCGGCCTTGTGGAGGCCACTTCCGCTACAGCCACCAGTTTGGCCCTGGTGGACGAAACCAAGGTCCAGAAAACAAACTAAGACTGAACATAGAAATCTTCACCAGGCGAAAGCGGCAAAAGTGTCCAGACAGTGGGGGACCTTCTTTGGGAGAGAAATTTGAATTTCACCAAAACTTCATCTAGCAGCTATCCGACTATGTGAAGTCCTCAACAGCCATAGTCCAAAGTAATACTTCCAACCGTGTCAAACTTGGTTTCGGTATCCAACATGTGCTCCATTGTGGTCACCCATAACTTGCGCCTAGGTACTGGTCAAGCACAACCAGATGACTGCTTTTGGTGCGTAAAGTGTTTGAAACTATTTTAGTCAGAAACTGGAATACATGTACAAAATGTATGTTGGATAATGCTTCCAAGTCATATATTCAATAAAAAGAGTTAAAAAAATAATTATAATAACTCTGTATTAAAAAATTCATAACTCTGGTTTCCCTTATTGGAGTTTTGTTGTTTTGGTGTCATTTTATTTGTTTAAATTTACTCAGTTTTTTCTAAATTGGTTTGAGATTTTTCTTTTGTTGTGTTTTGACTTTATTACTGTTTTGGGACTGCTTAAATACTTTAGACATTGCCTCTAAGTCAAGCTTGGCTGCTCGGGTGAAGCCTAGGTTAATTTAGTGACTTAAGTGATACACCCTAACATGAATTTTTGTTAATACTTGAGGTTGGCACATACCCCCCGAACTAATACCAACGTTCCTTACATCAAGCTACTATCTATATGTGCTGTAGAGGACCAAATTATGTGGCAAGGTTATCTAAATTATGTGGCAAAAAAGCAAATATGTGACACACTCTCTGTCTATTATGTTATGCATTTCAGATAAGAAAAAACATTTATGGGGAAATCTGCACATTGTACAAATTATGTAGCAATTTATATGGCAAAATGAAGCAATTATAATTGTGTGGTAAACAACACAGCCATAGAATCGCATAAATCCATTGACCATCATTACCCATAATTACATTAACAATTTTTTCACGAAACGTAAATAAAGCCTAAAGATCATAATTACGATTGTTAGTTTCACTTTGAAGAAAACAGCATGTTTTGAGCTAACTACTCCTATCTAAACGTGTTATATAATAAATACATAACTGATAACATTTGTACCGTGGTCCTACGTTACCATCTCTCATGATCCTTACAAACCACTCGGCCTCTGGATAGCAATATTGGACCATATTTATTACACGGCTACCCATCAGTCTATATAATGTGTATGTGCGTATGTACCGCACGCATTTATACATTTGACATACCACCTCGCTGCTGATTGTAATTGTCATTAAGGGAAGGGGGCTGCAGAAAGCTTGAAGGGTTGCTTTCACTCTGTGCCAAACCGGAAAATAACTCGGCTACAATCACACATTAGAAATTCATTTCCGGTTACAGTAGTGTTCGGCCAACGAGAAAGGACCCCAATCCGTTTCTCTTTTCATTTCAATTGTTTGTGTTTAAATTAAAAACTTGGCATCCACACGAATACCCACAATAACGGCTGAATCTTGACAAAGGCAGGAAGCCAGTTATCGCGAGAACCTTATAATACACTTCAATCTCAAGCAGAATGTAGTGCAGGCTTCCTGGAGCCCATTTGAAGATGATATCAGAAGCAAGGCTAAAGCCAGCCCGGCTCTCAGAGTGAGCCGGATGAGCAGAGCAAACTTCAAAGGAAGTTTACGGACCTGGTACAGTACTTATTGGCTGACCTTTCCCATCCATCATCACTTAGTAATGTCTTCCACCACTCCCAGCATATTTAAGTTTATTTTTAAACAAAGACTTGAACTTGGCCTGTGATCTGAGAAGAAATATTTCGTCACCACATTGTGGTTCATCGTGCCCCAGGTGTGTGTTTTAATGAATGTAAAAAGCTTGTGTGGCACCAGGTCAGCAGTAAAGTGCTATGCTATACTTTATTTAGTTAAGTTTGTTTGGTTACTATGCTTAAACAATACCAGAACCCCAAGGCAAGGCATAACTCAGTCTCAAGGTGTAAACCCAACGTTAAGCTTCACTTTAATGTAAACTGTGATGGCCTTGGTGCAGTGTGTGTCACCGAGACTCTCTGACCAAGCAATAAAGTGTATTGGCGTGACTGCTGCCTACAGGCACAACTCGGACTATCGGTTCCGGGTCAGAGTACCCATTGAAACTTTAATGTGCAGTTACTCCAAAGCAGGAACAGATAGTCTGAGCAGGACCATTTCACATTGTGCGTGCTTATTGCCTGTGCAGAGCATGGGCTGTATGATGATGATCTGGGCAGAATCAGTGCAGAGCCGAGTCTGTTATTTTGCGTCCGAGGCGTCTAAAGCTGATATATATAAATCTGAATTTGTCTGAGTTAATACGTAAGTGTTTCAACAGAACAAGTCAGAAACAGAGAGAGGCAATCTCTGAGGGACCAAGCCAGTGCATCTGGTCATGATATGGCACCATTTAATATTGCCTTATAGCCCACCGTGGCGGCGCTCCAGCGTTTGGCGAGGGCCTTTAACAAGGGAGTAGGACTTTAATGCTGGTATAGCCCAGCCATGAAGGGCTATAAGGCTATTAGATCCTTCCGTCACTAGAGGGCAGAATGTTCTTCCGAATAAAACAAAGGCCTCATGGAGCCAGAAGGGATTTAAATACCTTTGGGATCCAAGAAGCTTTTGTTCACAGCAACAGCTGTTAACGACATCAGTGGAATGTTGGAGCTCCGGGCTTCTACCCACCATTAGAAGCCCAGAGCACTCCATTGTTTTTAATGAAGCTCCCAACATTCCAATGTTCTAATAAATGGTGAAATCTTTATAGTACAAAGACCCAGGCTTACTTTTTTTAGAACAGGCACGCATGCAATGCCGAGCAGCGGAAATAGTAGTGCCAATCAACTTTCTCATGCATTAGATTTTTAGCGTGGATAGCCGACACAAGTACATCACTAAATGGCTTTGCATAGCACCAAACACCAGATAATGCATGCAAGGGGGACGTAGCAGGGTGGCATCAGAACACAAATCCCTAGAGTTCCATACGACCTCAAATTAACTAAAATAGCATGACCTTGAGCATGTAGTCTTTACCTGACTGGTAAGTGTCACTGAGGTACTTATATATTCAGGTTTTATCCTTTACCACGCAAGCTTTACCACACAAGTAAGTATGTATACATTTTTAATAACATAATTTTTATGTTATATAAAAAATGTTTTGGTGAAGGTTGAGATAAAGTGGATAGGGTTGATTTTAGAGATAAGGAAGGGGTAAAGGTAAAGTGAGGCTAGGGTGATTTTAGGGTTAAGGGTGGACAGAGCTAAAGGAAGGTAGGGGGCTTAAAGGTTAAGGTGTGGGTAGAGGTAAGGGGAGGTAAGGGGAGGTAAGGGTGACTTTTGAGGTAAGGGGTAGGTAGAGGTAAAAGGAGACAACAGAGATTTTATACTTAAGACATGGATAGAGGTACAGGAAGTTAAGGGTAATTTTAGGGTTAAGGGTTGGGTGGAGGTAAACGGAGGCAAGGGAAAAATTAGGGTTTAGGGTTGGGTAGCAGTAAAGGGAAATACTAGTGATCTTAGGGTCATGGCATGGGTTTGGTAGAGGTAAGGGTCTGTTAGGGTTTCAGAGAGGGTAGAATTAAAGGGAAGTAGGGAGTTTAATACTTCAAGGGAGGGTAGAGGTAAATGGAGTTAAAATAGTGTCGTTCAGGGAAATAGGCCACACACCACAAATATATATATTCATGAAAAAACCCAAAGGTTACGGGGCGTGCACAGGGTGTTTTTCATGTGATCGAAATGTATTTTGCTGGCTGTATATTCCGAAATAAAAATAATTAAAAAAAACATTACAGGCACATTATAGTTATCATCAGATTTAACTCATACAAAACATAGACATTCTGCAGTTATAGTTACCTGAGCTAACTAAAACGTGCACTCCTGCGATGCACTGCTTATGACCTCACATGTTACATCACTCATTACATGGTCAATTACATCACTGATGACATCTCAAATGACATCACTCATGAAATCATCCAGTGATTGCGAGTGTTTTAAAAAAAGGTTTATGAGTGTTAAATATATATATTAAGCTACTACAAAGTTGAATTAGTATAATTTGTGTACCACTAAGGAGTGATACTATTTCTAACATATATTGTGTGAATGGCTGTGTCTGTGTGTGCCCATGTGTGAGTGGGTCTGTCAGTGGATGTATGGGTTTGTGAGTGGCTGTATGATTGGCTGTATGGGTGAATAAGTGGGTGTGTGAGTAGCTGTATGTCTGAATAAGTGAGTGTGTGAGTAGCTGTTTGGATGAGTGAGTAGCTGTATTGGTGAGTGAGTGGGTGTGTGAGTGATTGTATGGGTGAGTGAGGTGCTGTCTGAGTGGCTGTATGGGTGGGTGAGTATGTGAGTAGCTGTATGGGTGAATATGTGAATGTGTGAGTGTCTGTGTGTTGTGAAGTGAGTGGCTGTGTGAGTGGCTGTATTGTTGAGTGAGTGGTTATGTCAGTGGCTGTATAGGTGGGTGAGTGGCTATGTGAATGGCTGTATGGCTAAATATGTGGGTGTGTGAGTTGCTGAATCAGTGTCTGAGTGGCTGTATGAGTGGCTCTAAGGTTGGGTGAATAGCTGTGTGAGTGGCTGTATGGGTTGGTGAGTGGGTGTATGAGTGGCTGTATGGGTGAGTATTTGGCGGTTTGAGTGGTGTATGGTTAAGTGAGTTGGTGTATGAAAGACTGTATTGGAAAGTGATGTGTGTGTGTGGCTATATGGGTGAGTGAGCAGACATGTAAGTGGTTGAATGGATGTATGAATGGGTATGTAAGTGGTTGTGTGAGTGGGTGTGTGAGTAGTAGTATGGCTGAGTGTATGGCTGTGTTCAGAGGTTGCATGGGTGAGTGAATAGCTGTGTGACTGGTTGTATGGTTGAATATGTTAGTGTGTGAGTAGCTATATGGGTGAGTGTGTGGCTGTGTGAGTTTTGTATGGGTCAGTGAGTGGTCATGTGAGTAGCTGTATGGGTTGGTGAGTGGCTGAATGAGTGCCAGTATAGGTGTGTGAGTTACTCTATGATTGAGTGGGTGTGTACGTGGTTTTATGGATCTTTGAATGGGTCTGTGAGTGGTTGTGTGGGTGTGTGAGTAGGTGTTTGAGAGATTGTATAGTAGTGTAAGAGGTGTGTGAGTGGTTATGTGGATGATGTCATCAGTGTTGTCCTCAGTGATGTCATTTGAGATGTCATTAGTGATGTCAATGACCATGTCATAAGTGATGTAATATATGAGGCCACAAGCAGGACACTCAGGCACCTATAACTGTTAAATTTCTATGGTTTTGTATGAGTGAAATCTGAGCCTAACTACAACAGCCCTGTAACCTTTGTTTTTTTCAGTGAATGTCAAAGGTTTTTCAAATTCAATTTCTAAAATATTATATCTCGCTAATGTTTCATTCTTTTATTTAATTTGTGGTGTTTATTTGTAATACTAAGTGTATTACAATTTATCTTTATTTCTAATTTAGTTTTTTTGGCACTGCACACATTCTTTTTTATAAATATACTTTAAATATGTTTAAAAACAAAAAGATCACATATGTAATTGATGTAAAGTAGACTCCGTTTTTTAATGTAATTTAACCAATTTTATTTTGAAAAAATATTTTTGGGGTACCCCAGTTCCCTTGCGGGTCCACGAACAGGATGGGCTACTACTCATACGCAACCCTAAATCTTTTCACCGAACATGTTATAAATTACTGCGCATATGAACCCGTCTCTAATGTCATTAATGACTTCAGTGTTAATATATTTACAAGTAAATATAAACCACCTCATATTTCCAAAAAGTTTACCCATTTTATTAGTTTTGCGTATCTGCGAATTTACGTACCGGATTCACGAATTCACTCAAATACACACCCAAAGCTTGTCTTCTGATTTGATACATTAAGACCCTACCTTTGCTCATGGAAAACCACACACAAAAGCAATTACTTCTCCAGTGAAGTCTTTAGAAGGAGGACTGAAAACAATTGCTGCTCTGCCTTCACACAATGGCTGAAGTTACATCATCCATCCAAGATGTGCATACACAACCGCTCCTACCGTGAAAGTCTCGGGGGGATTCGTCAAGCGGGGGCTGAGAAAAAAGGGGGGTCCCAAAATGCGTTTTCCCCATGCAATTTTCCATAGAGAACTTTAGTCCAAGGTACAGCCCGAACGGCTGAACAGAATTACTTGTAATTTGGCAGAGAGGTCGTCCTCATCTCAGGGATGTGCCTTTTGCATATATGGAGTCAATCTGTTCAGTAGTTCCTGAGAAAATTGCAGTTAAAAGCACATACATATCTATAGCCGCGCACCGTTAGCGCACCGTGCGCGCACCCTAACGTGCGCGAGCGTAATTCTGATTGGTGGTTACATGTTAGTCAACGTTCGAATCGGTCGAAATCAGGAAGTGTCGGCCGCCATTTTGTTTGTTTTCAGTACGAGAGTGAAAAAGGAAGGTGCCGAACGTGAAAAGGGGGCAGGGTAGAGAGTTCCTGACCCCTAGCCTTTGTCAGGGGGTCCCTGAAGAACACCGAAGGCAAAGAAAAACATTTTAATTTTTTTTTTTTAAATCGCGGGGGTGCGCGCACGGTGAAAAACCCAAAAAAATAAATAAATTTTTTTTTTCATACGTAGTTTATTGTAAAATAAATATTTTAAAAAAATAATAATACATACATAACTTAGCATTTAAAAAAAGTACAAATTCACTGAAAAAAACATAGGTTTCACACACGTTATAGTTAGGAATTACCATTTAAAAAACATTGCAAACTTACTTAAAAAAACCATAGGTTTCACACATGTTATAGTTAGGTGGA
This sequence comes from Triturus cristatus, assembly GCF_964204655.1. Taxonomy (NCBI): domain Eukaryota; kingdom Metazoa; phylum Chordata; class Amphibia; order Caudata; family Salamandridae; genus Triturus; species Triturus cristatus. Next base: position 493,016,613 of record NC_140595.1, read on the forward strand.
TACTTCTCTCGTAAAAAAACAATGAAATTCCCCCGTTAGAGTTAGTTCAGATAACTATAACTCGCGCGGCCGCCACTCTATCACAAGGATGATGTCATCAGTGATGTCATGAGGGATGTCACTGACCATGTCATGAGTGATGTAATATGTGACGTCATCAGCAGTGGATTGCGGTCGCGCGAGTTATAGTTATCTGAACTAACTCTAACGGGGGAATTTAATTGGTTTTTTACGAGTGAAATATCCACCTAACCAGAACATGTGTGAAACCTATGGTTTTTTAAGTGAATTTGCAAGTTTTTTTAAATGCTAATTCCTAACTATAACGTGTGTGAAACCTATGGTTTTTTCAGAGAATATATATATATTACCTACTGGCGGTCGCCAGTAGGTAGTTATAGTTAGGACCCCTTTTCCATAGGAAATCCGCAACATTCTATTTTGAATAACTTTGGCGCCGGTTGATGAATCCTCGCGAATTTCTCAAAATAGGTGGGGCGCTACGCTCCGCTCCTACCCTGAAAGTCTCGGGGGGATTTGTCAAGCGGGGGCTGAGATAAAAGGGGGGTCCCAAAACGCGTTTTTCCCATGCATTTTTCCATAGGACCTTTAGACAGGGCTACAGCCCGAACGGCTGAACAGAATTACTAGAAATTTGGCAGAGAGGTAGTCCCTAGGTCAAGGAAGTGCCTTTTGTAGGTTTGGTGTAAATCTGTTCAGTAGATTCTGAGAAAATAGCCTTTAAATCAATATATATATCTGAGCCAGCTTACGGTACGCTTACCGTAAGCTTACCGTACGCGTACGGTGGCGTGCGCGAGCGCGATTCTGATTGGCTCTTAGATCTTAGTAAACATTCGAATCGGCCAAAACCAGGAAGCGGCGGCCGCCATTTTGTGTGTTTCACTCAGAAAAAAAAGAGTGAAAACAAGAAAAGGGGGCAAAGAGGAGAGTTACAGACCCCCTTACATTTGTGAGGGGGTCAAAGAAGGACAGAAAAGTACAAAGAAAACATTTATTGAGTTTTAAAAAAATCACGGGGTACGCGTACGGTAAGCTCACCGTACGCGTACGGTAAAAAAAAAAAAAGAAAAGAAATGAAATACAGATTTAAGTGTTTAGATATTAGGGGGCTCTAAAAAGAGCCGTTGTGTTTATGAAGTGATTTTTTATTGGTACCTACAAGTAAGTACCGATGCAGAGTCTAAGGTTCAAGAGGAAGACTCTGTTCCCTTCATCATTGAAGTGCACACCATCTCCTCTATAAATGTCTTGCATGTCATAACGCAAGTTGTTGTGGTAAATGGCACCCATACCATAGTCACGGAGGAAAGCAGAAACAGATTTGTTGACGTGCTTTCTTGCTTTGTCAATTTGCGGACAGAAATGATTGGACCAGTTCCATTTTTGCCTTTGGCATATGTTGGAAAACACAAAGGCAGTTTTAGGGAAAAGAGAAAACAGTTGTGCAAAGGTGTCCTTCATAAGCATTTCCAGACCTACCCCAGTCAAAGTGCCTAGGTCATTGCCACCACAGTGCACCATGAGGTCAGGGTGTTGGTTTTGCATGAAGGATTTCACCAATGGCATCAATTGGTGCCACTTTAACCCTCTCTGACCAATCCATTTAATGTCTACATTTGGTAAAGCAAGGTCTCTCACCATATCTGTTTTCTCTGCAAACTTTTCACTCCAGAAGACATAGCTGTGCCCTACAATCCACACTGTGAACATCTTCAAAGGAGATCTGGATGCACTCAGGAGGTGTAATTCAGTAGAATGGGAAAAAGAAATGAAAAACAGTTTGGAAATGGAGGCATACATATTTTTAAATAAAAAAAAAGAACTGATTGGCTGTTTCATACCATTCTACACTAAAAACTAGGCTGTATGTGTAAATTTATAGAAGCATGTTTTGTATTGGTACAGAAAAATGTGTTACCAAAGAACAGTACTATGGATTTGCTGTAAGGTTTGAAAAGTCAAGCACTCTTGCTCTGTGGAATTGAAACATTGTTTGGCGAACTTCTGACCTAACTCCACACAGCAGTGTTCCATGAGCTGTTGCTATGGTAGCAGGCAGAAGTCAAGTTGGGGGAAGGGTACTTTAAGAAAAGGGTTGGTTTTCAACCAATAGAAATGTGTGATTACATTTGAAAAAAAGGGGGAAGCACTGAGATTTGAAACTTACATGTATATGTGTGGGAAAATAGAGGGAAACTTTGCCATTTTCTGGTTCTGCTGAGAGGAGAGAGGTGTAGAGAACAGAGATCCTGGCTCTGATAATCTGCTGTTTGAGTGCCACATTTCTTTCACAACTAACTAATTTTAAAGGTGAGTTATGAGTTTGAGAGGGGATGTATATGGTAAATTAAGAAATGAATAATAGAATTGGAATTCCTTTTGTAGAAGTTGTGTTTATTATTTTCTGTTTTGGGAGAAATTTAAATGTGAGGAACATGTAAAATAATATGGACTATTTTTTCATGATAAATTAAGGTGTACTGGTAAAAATAAGGAATACTTTAAGGGTTTGAGGTTGCAGTCAGTAATGCAAATACATTCAGCATCACTAAGGCTGGTTGCCCTTGCTGGAGTGTAGGCAGTCACCGAGGATACACATGGTGGTGGTCTGAAAAAGCAGTTTGGACATGTGCATTTAAAAAAATCTAAAAAGTGGATTCATAATGTGTCAGTCTGTAAAAGTGATTTTCACTTGCCAAAAAAAAAGAGCAGTAAGTGTGCATTTAAATTGGCAAAGAAATTTCGTTTTGGGACTAATGTGAAAACATGACTCTGTGTGCAAATAGGAATTACAGGCAGAGATTTATTGCGTTTTGCTCTGGTGATTTCACAGTTGCATTAGTAGGAAAAAGGGGGAGCGATTTTTTGGGGGAAGAAGCAGACTCTTAGCACACACCCAGCTCCTTTCCATGTATAATCATGCACAGTATTTAGAAGCGAGTGGGGTTTTGAGGTTTCAGTCTGTAATGCAAATACATTCAGCATCACTAAGGCTGGTTGCCCTTGCTGGAGTGTAGGCAGTCACCGAGGATACACATGGTGGTGGTCTGAAAAAGCAGTTTGGACATGTGCATTTAAAAAAATCTAAAAAGTGGATTCATAATGTGTCAGTCTGTAAAAGTGATTTTCACTTGCCAAAAAAAAAGAGCAGTAAGTGTGCATTTAAATTGGCAAAGAAATTTCGTTTTGGGACTAATGTGAAAACATGACTCTGTGTGCAAATAGGAATTACAGGCAGAGATTTATTGCGTTTTGCTCTGGTGATTTCACAGTTGCATTAGTAGGAAAAAGGGGGAGCGATTTTTTGGGGGAAGAAGCAGACTCTTAGCACACACCCAGCTCCTTTCTATGTATAATCATGCACAGTATTTAGAAGCGAGTGGGGTTTTGAGGTTTCAGTCTGTAATGCAAATACATTCAGCATCACTAAGGCTGGTTGCCCTTGCTGGAGTGTAGGCAGTCACCGAGGATACACATGGTGGTGGTCTGAAAAAGCAGTCTGGACATGGGCTTTTTAAAAAAAATCTGAAAAGTGGTTTCATAATGTGTCAGTCTGTAAAAGTGATTTTCACTTGCCAAAAAAAAGAGCAGTAAGTGTGCATTCAAATTGGCAAAGAAATTTCGTTTTGGGACTAATGTGAAAACATGACTCTGTGTGCAAATAGGAATTACAGGCAGAGATTTATTGCGTTTTGCTCTGGTGATTTCACAGTTGCATTAGTAGGAAAAAGGGGGAGCGATTTTTTTGGGGAAGAAGCAGACTCTTAGCACACACCCAGCTGCTTACCATGTGGAATCATGCACAGTATTTAGAAGCGAGTGGGGTTTTGAGGTTTCAGTCTGTAATGCAAATACATTCAGCATCACTAAGGCTGGTTGCCCTTGCTGGAGTGTAGGCAGTCACCGAGGATACACATGGTGGTGGTCTGAAAAAGCAGTCTGGACATGGGCTTTTTAAAAAAACTGTAAAGTGGTTTCATAATGTGTCAGTCTGTAAAAGTGATTTTCACTTGCCAAAAAAAAAGAGCAGTAAGTATGCATTCAAATTGGCAAAGAAATTTCGTTTTGGGACTAATGTGAAAACATGACTCTGTGTGCAAATAGGAATTACAGGCAGAGATTTATTGCGTTTTGCTCTTGTGATTTCACAGTTGCATTAGTAGGAAAAAGGGGGAGCGATTTTTTTGGTGCAGAAGCAGACTCTTAGCACACACCCAGCTCCTTTCCATGTATAATTATGCACAGTATTTAGAAGCGAGTGGGGTTTTGAGGTTTCAGTCTGTAATGCAAATACATTCAGCATCACTAAGGCTGGTTGCCCTTGCTGGAGTGTAGGCAGTCACCGAGGATACACATGGTGGTGGTCTGAAAAAGCAGTCTGGACATGGGCTTTTAAAAAAATCTGAAAAGTGGTTTCATAATGTGTCAGTCTGTAAAAGTGATTTTCACTTGCCAAAAAAAAAGAGCAGTAAGTGTGCATTCAAATTGGCAAAGAAATTTCGTTTTGTGACTAATGTGAAAACATGACTCTGTGTGCAAATAGGAATTACAGGCAGAGATTTATTGCGTTTTGCTCTGGTGATTTCACAGTTGCATTAGTAGGAAAAAGGGGGAGCGATTTTTTTGGGGAAGAAGCAGACTCTTAGCACACACCCAGCTGCTTACCATGTGGAATCATGCACAATATTTAGAAGCGAGTGGGGTTTTGAGGTTTCAGTCTGTAATGCAAATACATTCAGCATCACTAAGGCTGGTTGCCCTTGCTGGAGTGTAGGCAGTCACCGAGGATACACATGGTGGTGGTCTGAAAAAGCAGTTTGGACATGTGCATTTAAAAAAATCTAAAAAGTGGATTCATAATGTGTCAGTCTGTAAAAGTGATTTTCACTTGCCAAAAAAAAAGAGCAGTAAGTGTGCATTTAAATTGGCAAAGAAATTTCGTTTTGGGACTAATGTGAAAACATGACTCTGTGTGCAAATAGGAATTACAGGCAGAGATTTATTGCGTTTTGCTCTGGTGATTTCACAGTTGCATTAGTAGGAAAAAGGGGGAGCGATTTTTTGGGGGAAGAAGCAGACTCTTAGCACACACCCAGCTCCTTTCTATGTATAATCATGCACAGTATTTAGAAGCGAGTGGGGTTTTGAGGTTTCAGTCTGTAATGCAAATACATTCAGCATCACTAAGGCTGGTTGCCCTTGCTGGAGTGTAGGCAGTCACCGAGGATACACATGGTGGTGGTCTGAAAAAGCAGTCTGGACATGGGCTTTTTAAAAAAAATCTGAAAAGTGGTTTCATAATGTGTCAGTCTGTAAAAGTGATTTTCACTTGCCAAAAAAAAAGAGCAGTAAGTGTGCATTCAAATTGGCAAAGAAATTTCGTTTTGGGACTAATGTGAAAACATGACTCTGTGTGCAAATAGGAATTACAGGCAGAGATTTATTGCGTTTTGCTCTGGTGATTTCACAGTTGCATTAGTAGGAAAAAGGGGGAGCGATTTTTTTGGGGAAGAAGCAGACTCTTAGCACACACCCAGCTGCTTACCATGTGGAATCATGCACAGTATTTAGAAGCGAGTGGGGTTTTGAGGTTTCAGTCTGTAATGCAAATACATTCAGCATCACTAAGGCTGGTTGCCCTTGCTGGAGTGTAGGCAGTCACCGAGGATACACATGGTGGTGGTCTGAAAAAGCAGTCTGGACATGGGCTTTTTAAAAAAACTGTAAAGTGGTTTCATAATGTGTCAGTCTGTAAAAGTGATTTTCACTTGCCAAAAAAAAAGAGCAGTAAGTATGCATTCAAATTGGCAAAGAAATTTCGTTTTGGGACTAATGTGAAAACATGACTCTGTGTGCAAATAGGAATTACAGGCAGAGATTTATTGCGTTTTGCTCTTGTGATTTCACAGTTGCATTAGTAGGAAAAAGGGGGAGCGATTTTTTTGGTGCAGAAGCAGACTCTTAGCACACACCCAGCTCCTTTCCATGTATAATTATGCACAGTATTTAGAAGCGAGTGGGGTTTTGAGGTTTCAGTCTGTAATGCAAATACATTCAGCATCACTAAGGCTGGTTGCCCTTGCTGGAGTGTAGGCAGTCACCGAGGATACACATGGTGGTGGTCTGAAAAAGCAGTCTGGACATGGGCTTTTAAAAAAATCTGAAAAGTGGTTTCATAATGTGTCAGTCTGTAAAAGTGATTTTCACTTGCCAAAAAAAAAGAGCAGTAAGTGTGCATTCAAATTGGCAAAGAAATTTCGTTTTGTGACTAATGTGAAAACATGACTCTGTGTGCAAATAGGAATTACAGGCAGAGATTTATTGCGTTTTGCTCTGGTGATTTCACAGTTGCATTAGTAGGAAAAAGGGGGAGCGATTTTTTTGGGGAAGAAGCAGACTCTTAGCACACACCCAGCTGCTTACCATGTGGAATCATGCACAATATTTAGAAGCGAGTGGGGTTTTGAGGTTTCAGTCTGTAATGCAAATACATTCAGCATCACTAAGGCTGGTTGCCCTTGCTGGAGTGTAGGCAGTCACCGAGGATACACATGGTGGTGGTCTGAAAAAGCAGTCTGGACATGGGCTTTTTAAAAAAACTGAAAAGTGGTTTCATAATGTGTCAGTCTGTAAAAGTGATTTTCACTTGCCAAAAAAAAAGAGCAGTAAGTGTGCATTCAAATTGGCAAAGAAATTTCGTTTTGTGACTAATGTGAAAACATGACTCTGTGTGCAAATAGGATTTACAGGCAGAGATTTATTGCGTTTTGCTCTGGTGATTTCACAGTTGCATTAGTAGGAAAAAGGGGGAGCGATTTTTTGGGGGAAGAAGCAGACTCTTAGCACACACCCAGCTCCTTTCCATGTATAATCATGCACAGTATTTACAAGCGACTGGGGTTTTGAGGTTTCAGTCTGTAATGCAAATACATTCAGCATCACTAAGGCTGGTTGCCCTTGCTGGAGTGTAGGCAGTCACCGAGGATACACATGGTGGTGGTCTGAAAAAGCAGTCTGGACATGGGCTTTTTAAAAAAACTGAAAAGTGGTTTCATAATGTGTCAGTCTGTAAAAGTGATTTTCACTTGCCCAAAAAAAAAGCAGTAAGTGTGCTTTCAAATTGGCAAAGAAATTACGTTTTGTGACTATTGTGAAAAGAAATGTAGTAATATATTTAAATAAAATAAAGGAATTTTTTTTTAGTTTTTTTCAGGTATTGCTGAAGAGCAGTGGACAAAATTTAAGATGCCTACAAAATCCAGAGTTCAAAAAACGCACAAAAAAAACCTATATTTGAAGACAACTAGAGGACCAAAGTTAGTAGAAGATGCTCATGTTGGGAAAAAGAAAAAATCTTCTGGTAAGCAGAAAAAACAATTTCTAAAAAATATATTCAAAAGAATGAAAAATGTACAAAATGTCTGTACTCGAAAGGATGTTTTGAAAAAAAAAGGAGAGGAAAAAATTGACAATTTAGTTAATGCAAATATACCTTCAGCAACTGAAAAGATTTATATAAATAGAAAAACAGCGTTTAAAGAGATACGTAGAAAAATGTTTCAGAGAAGAGTTATGTCCAATTTGATGAAGGATGTGAAGAAATATAAGAAAAAGACAAAGTTTTATAAAAGAAAAAAAGAAATAGAAGCCATTGCAGCAAAGGCATTAGAATTAAAAAGGAAACTATTCATTTTAATTTTGAATAGGATGCGTACATTAGACAAAATGGTTAATGTACTGAAATCACATAGCAAAAGGAAAAGAGTAGTGAACAGAACAAACTTTTGTAAAGTGTTTTTAGGAAAGTGGATGCATAGTTCAAGTAGTGAACCTTTTTTTAATGAAGAGAGCTATTTTCAAAGTAATAGTTTGCTGCATGCAGTTGACACCAGAGGTCGTTCTTACGAAGTAAAAAATGGTTGCATAATGGAGAAGGAGATAATGGTTCCAAGAGATGAGGTACAAGTGATGGCAGATGAGGCTATGGGGAGACGTCCTAAAGCCCCAGTGTACACTTGGAATTGTAGTAGTATTTGCACTGTGCGTCAGGAATCTATTGACAAATTTCGAGAGGTTCTAAGAGAATATAGTAAAAAAAGTATAAAACAGAAGATTAAGGTGCTTCAAAGTCTGGATCCATGCAGAGTGAGAGAGAATACTGGTTTGCAGAGTCATTCTCTGGCTTGTCTATCTAGAAAAGTGTGCAATAGTGTTTTCCATCATTTTAGGATGCTGGCTGTTCATCATACTGAAATGAGAAAGTTTGTGAGACGGTTGTATTTTGCCAAAAGTCCAGCAATAAAGTTAAATGAATTGAATAGGGCTCTGTTCCGAGGAACGGTATCAGATGTAGAGAAGGTTGTGGATGAAATTCAGTTTTGTTACTTTGGTCCTGAACAAAACAGTGCAGAGAAGGACACAGTAAATGAGGAAGAAGTGGAAGAGAATGTAGAACGCTCTGTAAGTAACACATTTAATGATCACATAACAAAATTTGCAATAGTCTCTAATGAAAGACCAAATTTTACTTGTATTTGTTGCCGCAGAACTCATTATAGAAAACAAACTAGGAATGTTGATCTCTACAGAAAGAGTGAAAATGAAGATAATTATAAGTGGAAGGATTTTGCCACATATATATTTCTAGAAAATTGTTTTGATTTGGGTGAAGATCAGCGTATTTGTAAATACTGTTACAACAAGTTAGAGGAAAATAGAATGCCGACCAGAGCTGTACATAATAATTTAGAATTGGATGCTATTCCTGCTGAACTTTCTGAATTAAATACATATGAGTCTATACTCATTCAATGTGTTCATCCGTTCCAGACCATAGTACGTATGGAGCCCAAAACTGGTAAATTACCTCCTTCTGATTTACTGAGAGGTTTAAAAGGAAGAGTGGTGTATTTGCCCTTGGATTTGAAAAAAAATATGGAAACTATTGATGCGGATACTTTGGAAACTGAACCATTAGTTATTCTGGTTAATGGTGTACCTACAAAGAATAAGAAGATTTGGCAGGAGCTGGTAGATGTGCGGAAAGTACAAAGAGCAAATTTGTATTTGAAAAGGAATAACAAATGGTATGAATCAATTTATATAGAAGAAGAAGAAGAAGAAGATTTACAAGAAGACACAGAAACACCAACTGGACAAATTGAAAAAGTGGACAAGTCAAAGGAAGAAGAAATTTATGAACATTTTAGCATACATCCTCTTCATTCAAAAGAAGTTATGGGAGACAATATTGATCTCTTTCAGATGAAGAAAGCAAAAGGAACTCCCGTGAGTGTATGGGAGGAGAGCTTGGAAGCTCGATGTTTTCCCCAGCTGTTTCCTAAAGGAAAAGGAGGACGATACGATGAACGTCCAGAACAGATTCCAGCTTCTGAGTATCGGACTACAAGACTATATGCTGAAGATCCCAGATTTCGACAAAGTATTCCTTATTTGTTCCATCTTTTATTTGAAAGCGACTTGTCTGCACTGTCTTATGCAGTAAATCACATTTTAAAAAGTGGAGTACATTTACAAAATGTGTCTGCTAAGGATTTTATGGAGAAAGTGCAGCACCGAGATGATCATTTGGAAACACAACTGATCAATCTGATGGCTTGTCAGCGTGGGACAAATGAATATTGGTACCGACGCCATGGTGAATTAAAATGCATGTTACGGAATTTAGGAACACCAACATGGTTCGTTACCCTAAGCTGTGCGGAGTACGCTTGGGATGATTTACTGGATTTTCTACGAGAGGCAAATTCAAACATTAAAAACATCGAATACAAGACAGCAGGAGAACTGTGCTCATTGGATCCGGTTAATGTTTGCAGATATTTCAATCATAGATTTGAGGCTATGATGTCCTTCATCTGCAATAAAAAAAATCCACCTCTTGGAGAAGTAGTAGATTTCTTTTGGAGAAAAGAGTACCAGGCAAGAGGTGCTCCTCATATTCATATGCTGTTGTGGATCAAGGATGCCCCAAAGTTTGGAACAGATACTGATGAAGCAGTGTTATCTTTCATTGAAGAATATGCAACATGTGCTATACCAAAAAGCACAGAAGAGAAAAAGTTAAAGGAGCAAGTTTTACGTTTCCAAAGTCATCGGTGTGGAAAATACTGTCGACGGAAATACAAGAGCAAAGATAAATACTACACTAAATGTCGATTTGGATTTCCTAGACCTGTTCTTTCAAATGGAAGAGTCAACAGTTTTATGTCAGCTGTGAGACATACTATCACAAGAAAATCACCTAAGAATACCTACAACCTAAAAAGAAAAGAAGAATAAAAAAATATAAATGACTACAACCCAGTCATTTTATCCATGTGGAACGCTAACATGGATATACAGTATGTAGCTGACAATTCCATTGCTGTTGCTCGATATGTAACGTCTTACATTACGAAATCAGAAAAAACAGAATTGAAGGAAATGTGGGAAGAGATTTCTCACGAGAAGACTGTCAGTAAGAAGCTGTACAGTTTCAGTTTGAAGATGTTATCGCATCGAGAAATTGGATCCTACGAATGTTCAGATAGGTTATCTTCTGCAAGTCTCTACTCGAAGTCAAGAAGAAGAATTTGGGCAAGTTTAGGCCTTGCAGCAATGAGAAATCGGGTACTGAAATCTGTTGGAGAAATTGAATATTTGGCCGAGAATGACTCAGAAAGTACAGATATTTTGAAATCAAATATGTTGGTCACATATTATCCCAAGAGAAGTCAACATCTGGAGAACATGTGTCTCTATGAAGTGCTGCAGAACTACATTTATTCACGGAAAGCCGCAGAAGACATCAACAATGGAAAATATAAAGTCGTTGGTGAGGAAGGATGTTTGGTGAAGCAAACAAAAGGAAGTTTGATAAATCACAGGAAGCTGAGTTGCGACACTACTGACAAGAAGGAATTTTACTACTTGGCTCTTTTACAGTTGTTTAAACCATGGCGTACAGTGGATGAACTACTGGGAGAATTTCAAAGCTATGAAGATTCTTTTAATGCTTGCAAAGACAGCATACAATGCAGTACATTCTCAAGTTATCTGCAAATGTTAAATGAAGAAATTGAACAGGAAACTACAATTGCAGGAGAAATAGCTAGAGACAGTTCTCAGGACAGCCAAAGTTCAGGAACACTCAGTCAAGATCCCCTAGGACAACCAATCGTTGAAAATGAAGCATCAATAGCCATGAATGAAGTGGAAACGGCTATGAATCAAGCTCAAGAAGAATTTATAGACTTAGAAAATTTGGAAAGACAACTGAATCAAGAGCAGCAACAAATTTATGAAGAGATCAGAAACAAAATTGATCACGGATTTCTACATGAAAAAAAAGAGTGCTCATGCACATCATTTCATCCAATCAGGATGTATGTAAGCGGACAAGCTGGAACTGGAAAAAGTTTCCTTATAAAAGTCATCAGAAGCTACCTACAGCAAAAAACAGATTCTACATTGTCTTGTGTGGTTACTGCTCCAACTGGGTTAGCAGCATATAACATAAAAGGAATCACTTTACATCGTTTGCTAATGTTACCAGTGGAGCATGAGAACAAAATACAATACAACAAGCTAACTGGAGAAGCATCCTTGGAAGTTTCAAGAGTATTGAAGAAGATGCAAGTTCTCATTATTGATGAGGTGAGCATGGTATCAAACTTAATGCTTGCCTTTGTGCATTTAAGAATGCAGCAAATTTTGAAGACAGACTATGACATGTTATTTGGTGGAAAACACGTCATAGTTTTTGGAGATCTTTTGCAACTTACTCCAGTTAAAGGACAACCAGTGTTTAATACTGTCACACATGAAGACACGAAGAAGTCATTGGGAAGCATCGGAAATACAAATATTTGGTCCTTCTTTGAGGACAAGGAACTTACTACTAATATGAGGCAAGCAAGCGATGAAGAATATGGAAGTATTCTGAAAGATATCAGAATTGGACTACTCACTGAAGCTGGCAAAAAAGCATTACAGAGTCGGCTGCTACATAATTTATTTCCAAAGGAAGAAATAGTTGCAGAGAAGATATACAAGAACATTGCAGAAAACAAAAGTGTCATCTGCTTAATGCCAACTCTACGTGAATGCTCAATATTCAATGAGGAGCTTTTGAAATTGGAAAAGGAAGAGATCAGGAAATTGGAAGCAGTTGACAAAATTGAGGATGGAAGAATTACTGTCACAGTAACAGGCACACTGAAAAATAAATTGAATTCACTAGAGAAGAACATTTCCAAAACAGCTGGATTAGAAAAAAATCTATATGTTTGCATGAACTGTAGAGTATTTTTAAGGAGAAATTTGGATGTTGAAAAAGGTTTAGTTAATGGAGCTATGGGAAGAGTTGTGGGTTTTATTAATTATCAGAAAAAAGATGGAATTGAATGTTTAAAAATAAAATTTGATCAGATAGAAGAAGTTAAAGATATTTGTCGTTGTTCAGTTCGTTTCATGCTTGTGAAAGACTTATATGTACGTAGGAAGCAGTTTCCGTTTTCTCTAGCATACGCTGTAACTATTCACAAGTCTCAAGGATTGACTGTAGATTGTGCATTTGTGAACATTGGTTCAACTGTGTTCAAAGAAGGTATGGCATATGTTGCTTTGTCACGAGTGAAAACATTATCAGGTTTATTCATGATAGACTTTGATGATTCAAAAGTTAGTGCTGATACAAACTGTGTAAAGGAGTATAATAGATTAAGAAGAAGCTATGCTCCTCATTTAGGTCAGTATCCTGTGTTGGAGAAACGTGTAGTTTCTCGTAAAAGGAGAAATGAGAATATCTGTAATGAAGATGTAGAGAGGAGGAAAAAAAAGAGGAGTGATGTAATTGCAAGCAAAAAGAATAAGGAAAATGAAGAACAGGTTGTAGGATGTCATTTTGAAAATAGCTCTGGTGTCAACTGCTACGCAAATGTAGTGCTGAATGTTGCATTTTATCTGGAAGGTTTGCAAGAGCAGATAATAGTAAATCAGGGAAAAAGATTCTGTTCTGAGCTGAGTCTCCTTTTTCAAAAGCTGAGTAAAGATAAAACTCAAATAGAAAGTGCTACTGAAATTAGAAAACTTTTAGATGTATGTTCAGGACGAACACAGTTTTCTCAAAATGAACAGCAAGATGCACACGAATTTTTGATGTATTTTCTTCAAGTACTGGAAGAAGAAGAAGTTGCAATTGATATTTTATTTGGTCTCTCTTATAAATGGGAACATAGTTGTGAAAACTGTTATAATATATGTGGCTCTAATGTTGATAATGAAAGGTTTATTTATTTGACATTGCCAGAGAGTAAAACAGTCACTTTTGCAAAATTAGTTAAAGATGCTAATCATAGCATGAAATGCGGTGAGTGTCAATCTGACATGTTTTCAACATTAATTTTAAAGGAATACGGACAGTATGTAATTTTAATGATGCAACGATGTAGAGCTGATGGTTCAAAATTGGATACTTTAATAAAGAAGTTTACAGGACAGCAATTATCAATTTCAGGAAAAACTTTTGTAACTGTTGCAATAATTTTCCATGATGGACCTACTGTTACTTCTGGACATTACAGAGTTTATCTTAAATGTGAAAAAGGCTGGACACTGTGTAATGATTCCCAATTGATTTTCAAACAACGTTTGCCTTTTGATTTAGCAAATTCCTATCTAATCTTCCTGAAACCTACATTTTAGAGAGACTTGGCAAGATCTGGACAAAATAATTTTACCATTTTACTGGATTACCATTGGAATTTTCAAAAAAAAAGATTTTTTAAATTATCATTTGGCCTAATGGAAAGATAACCAATTGTAATGTGGACTTTTTAAATTTTTTATGAAACTTTCAAAAACCAATAATTTAGAGAAAATCGGTAACATCTGCACAATTTAAATTTTGGAATGTTATTGGAGTGCCATTGGAAATTTTTTCAAAAAAGATTTTTAAAATTACTATTTGGCCATGCGGAAAAGTAACCAATTCTATTGTGGACTTAATAAATTATTTAAAAAAATTTCGGGAACCAAAATGTTACAGAGAATCGGTGAGATCTGGACAAATTAAACTTTAGAATTTTATTGGATTACCATTGGAAATTTAATCCCCAAAAAATTTTAAAATTACTATTTGGCCTAAAGGAAATGGAATCAGATGTATTGTGGAGTTATTTGAGATATAATATTGTGATTATACTTCTGAAACAAAAATATCAGACGGTATTTTAAAGAAATAAGTATTGTTTTTTGATGATATTTTTTTAGAATATTATGCATTTCTGTAATGTTAAGTTTAAGTGAGAAGAGATTCTGGGCTTTTTTAATACAATCTTTGAGATTGTTATTTTTTTTTTGCCCGCTGTTAAATGATGAATGCAATTGCTTTCACAATTTATAGTGAAATGCAATAAATTCTGAAAACAGCAAAAATAAGGCAAAAATATTTTTTGGTAAATATGTAAATACGTGTACTGTATTTTAAAATGTTTAAAAAATATTAATACTTTTTTCTTTTTTTTCAGATTGATATAGAAAATTTTCGAAAACTAGAACCATTTTTAAAGCAATTTTTTTTAAAAAAAACAAATGAATAAATATTTTTTTGAGTGGGTATGGTAAGTCAATAATAATAATTGTAGTGTCTCAAAGACCTTGTAATGTGATAATTGATTTTTAGTGTTTTTTAAAAAAAAAAAAAAAATTACGCGCACCGTACGCGTACGGTAAAAAAAAAAAAAAAAAGTTTTTAAAAACATATATAAAAAAAAGATGAAAGATAAGGTTGGCTCTTAAAAGAGCCGTTGTGTTCATGCAGGGAGAGAGGAAAGAAAGAATGGGAAAATTAGTCTCTGTGACAAGTGTGCTGATCTATTTTGAGGTTCACTAGGGAAACACTGGTCTCCCTATGACAAATTAGATCATGACAAGAGGCACATCGAATATCAACCCTCAGAAATCGAGGGTTAATTTCCAGAGGGCCAGCAAAAGGAGATGCTCCCCCCACAGATGAAGGGCTCACCTGACCTGCAGAAGAAGGAGTCAGCCCTGCAGATGATGGTCCAGGCTGAGCTGCTGTGGATGTGCTTGGTTGACTTTCTGAAGGGTTACCCCCAAAAAGTCGAGCATGTGTCCTTTTGTGTACATCCTTGAGGTGCCTCATCATGGTATGATTCCCAAAGGAATACTTCCTGTCAGGATTACCTCTTGAAAGTACACGCTGACACAGCTTGCAAGTCACTAAGGGTGCATTTACCTTTAGCTGGCCTTCAGGAAAAGTAAAATAATCCCATACATAAGAGGTCTTTTGTTTCCTCGCTCTCTGCCTCAAGGTAGTGCTGCTAGTGCTAGCCTCACTCTCAGAAGGGCTCTGCTGTTCTGCCATCGTATCACAAAGACAACCCAGCTCCTTCTCCTAAGGGATCACAAGCAGAAATGAGGGGAATGGGTGTGGTGTAGGAAAGTTCTAGAACTGAAAGTAGTTTCATCCAATCAAAAGTTGTGTTTCATGATCACATGACCTACCGTACGCTTACGGTACGCTTACGGTGCGCTTACGGCAAAAGTACGCATGCGCGTAAAAAAGACACGCGCTTGCGCGCATGCGCATAACAGTCACTACCCGACACTTCCGCGTAACGTGCGCGTGTAGCGTACACGCGTACGCGTCCCACGCGGAGTACGCGCGGCTACGCAAATTGCGTAACTATACGCAAACAGCGTAGATAAATTACGGGCATTGCGTAAACCGTACGCTTACCGTAAGCTTACGGTACGCGTACTAAAAAAAAAGGAAAAAATGTACTGCAAAAAATTTTAACATGTTTATTTTATGAAATATATTTAAAAAAACATATTAAAGAATTTTTAAAATTTAACCATAGTCTTTATAAAAGGTTAGAACATTAAATTAAAAATATGTTAAAAAAAATAGAAGAAAAAAAAAAGAATTAGCGTTTAAAAAACCTTGCAAATTCACTGAAAAAACCATGGGTTTCACACACGTTATAGTTAGGAATTAGCATTTAAAATACCTTGCAAATTCACAGAAAAAACCATGGGTTTCACACACGTTATAGTTAGGAATTAGCATTTAAAAAACCTTAGAAATTCAGTGAAAAAACCATAGGTTTCACACACGTTATAGTTAGGAATTAGCATTTAAAAAACCTTAGAAATTCAATGAAAAAACCAAAGTTTTCACACACGTTATAGTTAGCTGGACATTTTACTCGTAAAAAACCATTGAAATTCCCCCGTTATAGTTAGTTAAGCTAACTATAACTCGCGCGCCCGCAATGCACTGCTGATGACGTCACATATTACATCACTCATGACATGGTCAGTGACATCACTCATGACATCACTGATGACATCTCAAATGACATCACTGATGACATCACTGATGACATCATCCAGTGAATGTGTGTTTTTCTGAAAATTAAATATGTTTTATATATGTATATCTCAAGGTCGATGGAAGAATAAATGGGTATATAAGTGTCTAAATGGATTTGTTTTTGAAAAATTGATTGTGTAACTGACTGATTAAGTGTATCATAGTGAATACATGGCTTAGTGAGTAATGTTTAAATATGTATATATCTGTATCAGTCTTTCACTTTGTGTATAAGTGGCTGTATGGGTTGGTGAGTACCTACATGAGTGTCTATATAGGTTATTAGTTGGTTTTTTGAGTATCAGTCTGAGTGTCTGCATGGTTCGGTGGGGGGTATTACGTAGTGCATAGGTGCATGAATGAGTGACTCACTGTTTGTATGTGTTGAAGATAGTATGTGTGCAGGACTGCATGGGTGGATGAGTGTGTGTATGGGTGTGTTAGTGAGTGAATGACTGTCTCAACAGTGTCTTTATGAGTAACTACATATGTTTTTAACTAGTATATGTGACTATTGGTGTATATAAGTGAGTATATGTGAGAGTGAGAGATTGAAAGAGTTCCTGTATGAATAAATATGTGTTTCTATAAGTGATTGTTTAAAAGACTAAGTATGAGTAAGTTTTTGTAGAAGTAAGTGTGGTGGTGTGTGTATAACTATATGCAAGTAAACGGATGTTTGATTCTTTATTAGCATGAGTGACTATGTGTGTGAGTAACTCTACGGATGAGTGGCATTGTGTAACAGGATGTATAGGTGTATGAGTACATATGATGAGTGAGTACATGTATGAGTGACTGTATAGGACTGTTGGTGAATGAGTGGATGTGTATGTGGATCTTAGAATTACTGAATAGGTTGTTGTAACTGGTATTGGTATGTCCATTGTTTTGAAAAGTTTAGTCTCTATTTTTGAATGTGTGTATCAAAGGTTATATTAGGGTGAGAGGAGGTCTGCCACTCTATCACAAGGATGATGTCATCAGTGATGTCATTTGAGATGTCATCAGTGATGTCATGAGTGATGTCACTGACCATGTCATGAGTGATGTAATATGTGACGTCATCAGCAGTGCATTGCGGGCGCGCGAGTTATAGTTAGCTTAACTAACTATAACGGGGGAATTTCAATGGTTTTTTACGAGTAAAATGTCCAGCTAACTATAACGTGTGTGAAACCTTTGGTTTTTTCATTGAATTTCTAAGGTTTTTTAAATGCTAATTCCTAACTATAACGTGTGTGAAACCTATGGTTTTTTCAGTGAATATATATATATATATATATATATATATATATATATATATATATATATATATTTATATATTCACTGAAAAAACCATAGGTTTCAGAGACATTATAGTTAGTTGGACATTTCACTCGTACAAAACCATAGAAATTCTCCCGTTATAGTTAGTTCAGCTAACTCGCACCCCGCAATGCCCTGCTTATGACGTCCCATATTACATCATTCAAATGATATCACTGATGACATAATCCAGTGACTGTGTTTTTCTATCAAGTTTAAATATGTATTATATATATGCCAAGGTGTATTGAAGAATGAGTGGGTGGGTAAGTGTCTGGATGGAGGATTTAGTAGGTGCGTCACTGACTGTTTAAGTGAGTTATTACATGTGTCTTATTGAATGCATGGGTTAGTGAATAAACTCTGAATGTCTGTATCAGTCTGTCTGCTGTTGTATAAGCTTCTCCATGGGTTGGTTAGTAGCTATATGAGTGTCTATATGGGTTATTGATTGTTTGACAGAGTATTTGTCTGGGTGCCTGAGTGTGTGTGTGTGTGGGTGCGTGGGAGGTGTGTGCCTCTGCATACATGTTTGAATGATTGATTCACTGACTGCATGGGTTCAATAGTGCATGTGGAAACAGCTGTATGGGTGGGTCAGTGTGTGTATGGGTGTGTTACTGAGTGAATGGATGTCTCAGTGGTACATGTCCAAGTAACTACATATGTAAGAGGCAGTGTATGTGAGAGTTGGAGTATATAAATGACTAAATGTGAGAGTTAGTGATTGCAAGAGTGGCTGTATAGATGAGTGTTTACTTGTATCAGTGATTGTATAAGAGAGTAATGATATGTTTGTTTCTGTTTGAATAAGTGATCTGTTGTGTGTATAACTCTATAGGTCAGTAAAAGGAAGTGTGATTGATTCTTTGCATGACTGACTAGGTGTGTGAGTAACTCCATGAATGATTGGCGCTGTGTGAGTGTTTGTATAGGTGTATGCGTGCATATGATAGTGTTGTATTGATGAGTGACTGTATGTATGAGTGATTGTATGGGTGAATGAGTGGATGTGTGTGTAGACCTAGGAATCAGTGAGTGTGTATGTAGTAACTGGTATTGGTGTGTGGTGTGTTGATGGTTTCGAAAATGGTAGTCTGTATTTTACAGTGGGTGTATCAAAGGTTATATTAGAGTGTGAGGAGGTGCATCAGATTTTGACGTGGGTGATGTCATCAGTGATGTCATCAGGGATGTCATATGAGATGTCATCAGTGATGTCACTGACCAAGTCATGAATGATGTAATATGTGATGTCATCAGCAGTGCATTGCGGGGGCGTGAGTTATAGTTAGCTGAACTAACTATAACGGGGGAATTTCTATGGTTTTGTACGAGTGAAATGTCCAACTAACTATAACGTCTCTGAAACCTATGGTTTTTTCAGTGAATTTCTAAGGTTTTTTAAATGCTAATTTCTAACTATAACTTGCTTGAAACCTATGGTTTTTTCAGTGAATTTCAATGGTTTTTTAAATGCTATTTTCTAACTATAATGTGCCTGAAACTAAGGATGGGCGGAATTTGTGAAAGTGCCTTTCGCAAAATATTGCGAAACGGCAAAAAATCTCCGCGATCACGCGAAATTTCGCGTGGTCGCAGAGATTTTCGTGTGCTGAATTAATGCGTTACTGAATTTGACCTTCAACTCGGGCACCTGCTTTATTCATATCTGTAAGACTTACAGATATAAATAAATAAAGCAGGTGCCCGAGTTGAAGGTCAAATACAAGTGCTTCCTGTTGGGGTTTCATTTTTGTGACGAGCATCGTGCCAGAATGAATCCTGCTCTGCATATTTACCCCAGAAGATTCCACAGTTTTGTGCAATACCTCTACTCAACTGGAGTACTTGCTACTGGCTAATCAGTAAGTGCTACCTCGTTGGGTAAATGCATAGTGCTTTTCCTACACTACAGCTGCGTAAAGGGCCAGAAGAGTTGTCTACAGCGACCATGTGTGTCTGTAATGTTGCCACAGCGCCGACGGGCGCCGGGGTCCCTCGAGTGAGCTGTCCATCTTAGCGGGGGAAAGGGAGGGAACAGGGAAGACAATGCACACCGCTGGGGTGGGGGGTGTGGGGCCAAATGGGAGAGGCTTCCATGCAGTTCACATGCCTCTTGTTTATAAAGGGCCAGAGACGGATCAGAGCAGCAGATGAGGAGACAGAACCTCCTGGTGTCAGGAACTACACAGGGATTGCACTCGAGAAACTCATGGATACACAGAGCTCCATCAAGGATTCTACTGGCTAATCAGTAAGTGCTACCTCGTTGGGTAAATGTATAGTGCTTTTCCTACACTACAGCCTGTAGTGTAGGAAAAGCACTATACATTTATCCAACGAGGTAGCACTTACTGATTAGCCAGTAGAATCCTTGATGGAGCTCTGTGCATCCATGAGTTTTTTTAGTGCAATCCCCGTGTAGTTTAAAGGGCCATAAGAATTGTCTACAGCGACCATGTGTGTCTGTAATGTTTCCACAGCGCCGACGAGCGCCGGGCTCCCTCGAGTGAGCTGTCCATCATAGTTGGGGAAAGGGAGGGAACAGGGAAGACGATGCACACCGCTGGGGTGGGGGGGTGGGGCCAAACGGGAGGGGCTTCCATGCAGTTCACATGCCTCTTGTTTATAAAGGGCCAGAGACGGATCAGAGCAGCAGATGAGGAGACAGAACCTCCTGGTGTCAGGAACTACACGGGGATTGCGCTGGAGAAACTCATGGATGCCCAGAGCTCCATCAAGGATGACAGCAAGTAGCAGATATGGGGAGAAAGCACACCTGCCTAGGCGACAATTTCCGTTCCCTCGCGGATCACTGAAGTTTTGACATTTTCGCGTTCCGCGCGGAACGCGAAAATGTCAAATTTCCGCAATTTCCGCGAGCGGAACGGAAATTATTGCCCACCCTTACCTGAAACCTATGGTTTTTTCAGTGAATTTCAATGGTTTTTTAAATGCTAATTTCTAACTATGCCTACAAAGTTAGGACATGTGAAGAAAGAGGAAGAAAAGCGCAGAAAGAAGCAAGACAAATGCAGAAAGAGGCAAAAGAAGTCCAGAAAGGCGCAGAAAACTGCAGGAAGAAACAAGAGAAGTGCAGAAAGAACCAACAGAGGAGCAGAAAGAGCTCCTGTGCCCCCAACTTTTTAGTGATGGGTACTGGTGGTAACTGACTTTGATTAACCAGGACCGGAGCAAGTGCTATGCTAAAAGACACTTAGAATACAGTAACAACACCTACATACACTAGGGAACACTATGTGTTGGGGTACCCCTGTAATTAGCATGACCTCCTCTGTGTTTGCCTTGAGTTAGTGCCTGGGTCATTGCATGAGTACATGGGTAGTGACTGGATGATTAGAGTGCTGCAAGGACAGTGCATGATGATTTTATAACTGCTTGCGTTTTGGCGGAGTGATTGGATAAGTACATGATGCTGGATGGCTGATTTGAGGAGTGCATGGTTTGTGACAGAGGGATTTATGGAGTGCATGGGTACAACCTGGATAATTGGAGAAGTGGATCACTACTGTGTAGGTGGTTAGAGGTCTGCATGGGTAGTGCACAGAGGATTGTAGCAGTGCATGTGTTACTGCCTGGGTCATTCCATTAGTACATGGGTACTGACCGGAAGATTAGAGTACTGCAAGGAGAGTGCATGGTGAATTTATAAGTGCTTGGGTTTTGGTGCAGTGATTGGATAAGTACATGGTGCTGGCTGGGTTATTGGAGGAGTGCATGGGTAGTGACAGGGCGATGGATGGACTGCATGGGTACTGCTCAGGGTATTGTAGCAGTGCATGAGTTAGTTGCATGAGTCATTGCATGAGTGCATGGGTAGTGACTGGATGATTAGAGTGCTGCAAGGAGAGTGCATGGTGAATTTATAAGTGTTTGGGTTTTGACAGAGTGATTGCATAAGTACACACATGTCATATCAGGCCCGCCCCCTCCCTTCACCACTGTGCAAACACGCCCCCTGGCGGGTTTTAATTTGGGGGATTAATTTCCCTTGAATCCTCACATATTACATCACTCATGACATGGCCAGTGACAACACTGATCATATTACTGATAACATCTCAAATTACATCACTGATGTATGTCGGGTGTGATTGGCTATGTAGGTAAGTGAGTGGGTGTGTGAGTGGCTGTATGGTCTGGTCTATGAGTGGGTGTGTGAGTGGTTTTGTGGGTGTATGAAATGGGATTATGGTTTAATTATGCACGCAAAAATTAATTTACAGATTGTTTTCTTCGAAGGAGTAACTGATCTCCACAGATAGAATGTATGATGCATTTTCAAGTATTTCTTTTTAACAACAGAAGAATGACTAATGAAGATTCCTTATCTAAACTTGCTTTTATGATTTTATTTGCAAGTTATTAAGGTAAGAAGGGGATGAACCGGTAGTGAAATATCTATTTTTCTACGTCTGATATATATTCAAGCATTGATGAGATTCAGTACATTTCATTAGGGATATGTTAATCAGTTTACACATAATAAGGATTTGCTTTTTTAATCATATATTGGTTGATAATTCTCAAAGCTTCAGTTACCCGTATACCTGCCCCCAACTATATTATCCTTGGTGCGTGTGAAAACATAGCACGTGGAATAAGGTAAATGACAAGAAGGGACACCTTTCACATAATTTTGACACTAGTGAACAGAAGTGATATAGGCTGTAAGCAAGACGTATACCAATTGTTGGTTAAAAATTGATTCAGTGGTCTGAAGAGGTAGCTTGTGACATTCTAAAACCTGCCTCTGCTCCATCTATTGCAAATTATATTTCTGGTACGCTGGTCATGTGATGCAAAAGAATGAATATCATATGTATAAATTATCAAGGAATTCAGAACTGTCTAATGCAGTGCAGGTTATGCATTCTTAACAGCAGCAAGGCATCTAATCAGAGTCATTTGGGCTACACATAGCAGCAGTGCTGTGTACCAGATTTGTCTCCATGTGTTTGGATCTACAGCCCACAACCCCCCCTGCTCAAGTTATGCTGTTCAGTCAGAGAGGACATAGGGTACAGAGACATAAAAATCCTCTTTTCTTTGACATCGACTTGTGTGGTGTATATTAGAGAAGGGCTCTAAGGCGAAGAACCACCTTAAAATTCATATTATATTGATCCAAACAGGTCTAATGGGCAAGGTCAGGAAAGAGTGTGCAAGGTCTTCCTGTCACATAATACTTTACTGCTGAATTATGCTTTACTTGTGGCTACCAGGTCTAAGAGAGGGAGAGACATAGGGCCTAAAGAGACCGTTTTACCTGCTCCACTGCTGTGTTCGGCTACACACTACACTGCTCAGCCAGTGGCTGGGGTTCTCGAGGTTTGTCATGTAATCTGAGGAGTGACTGGTCCAATACTGAGTCCACACCCGTGTTCGGGCCTGTTTATGCTCTGAGTAGTCACAGTGACATAGAATGCTGGTTTGCGCATTGGTAATTAGTTAAATCCTTTTGTGAGATTTCGCATTGAACTGAGTATTAGGTTTGCTCTGCCTAATTGTCAATCATTTGTTTTTAGCTTGATGGCTATTGAGATTATACTTCTTCCCTGGAGTGCTCTAATAGAGTTAATGTGATGCTAAATACTTAGCTCTGGCGGATAAGGATGGGGCAGAAGGTTACAGAAAACCCAGATATGACAATCTGTTTTTTTATTTAATTGACGGTCAGGAAGCGTCCATCAACAGACCTTCATTGTCTCTCAGTAGCAAGAGGCATGGTATGGGAACAAGATCACTAGAAGAGATCTCCCACTACACTAATATTATTCTTGCTATAGTCACACGATTTCTAGAGCATCAAGGACAACTTTAGAGGCACATCTCTGATAGGGTGTTTTTGGGGAAAAGGTTGATCAAATGTGACCTACCTGTGCTTGAAGACTGTACTCAGCTCAGAAGGACAAAGGGACTTGACACTTCAAATTTGCACTTATCAAAGTGTGCTTGATGTTAGCACATACTTCTAAGGTTCATGGTCTGACCACAGAAGACGTATTAGATGTACTTATGGTTACAAAGCCACTGCTGGGTGATTCCTTATGGTCTGATGCCTAATTACCATCCCCGACCCTCACGCCATTATCACTATGGGTGGATCTTTATAACAGGAAGAAGGGCTTGCCATAATATTTTAATTAAAAAACTGTTAAGCTATGTATAACATGTGAATGATCTCTTTGGCTATGCTTACCTCTCATATTGCATGGGTTGAATTGTATTGTCTTGAAACATTTTAATTTGGGGTACGGCTATTAACAGAATAAGCCTGTAATCATTTTAATGAGCAGGTTTGAAGGGTTTGGATTTAAAGAAACATCTTTAGGATAATACCTCCTGCTCTGTCAGTTCCAGCTCCAACTCATAATTTGTAAAAAAACATAATTTCCAGGAGCCAAAGAGTTCATCAGAATCTAGAGGCCAGCCCTATTTAATGTTGGCTTGTGCATACTGGGCTGTGAAGTCTTGATTCCCCCTCATGTATCTTTAACCCACTATCAGACACTCCCTGCTCCTTTATCTCACTCTTTCAGATTCTTTTTCATCACTGCCTTTCCCCTTTGTCATGGTTTTTCCATATTTCTCTTCCTCATTCCTTTTCCCCGTGTGTGTTTTTCTCTCCCTTGTTTCTAGAAAAGTCTGATGAGGAAAAATAAGTACTGGTCCCCAAAAATGAGTGCCGGTGGGCCCCAACTGCAATCACCTACTCTAAATAAGTACCGGGGCTCTCTTTATGAGTCATTCCACTTTCCAAAATCCTCCCCTCCCCCAGCTCTGTAAATGGAGGGAAATCCACTCAATGTGACAGGAAACTGTGGTGGCCAAGACATGGTCCAGTCTGTAATGCAAAACTCCAAGGTTGGGTTTTGCCTATTTCATCTTGGTCAGCATTTCTCCATACCTACACATGTACAAGTGGTTACTGTCAAATACGTAAGTGCAAGAAGTGCAAGAAAGAACACTGTGAGGGTCTGCTGAATTTCCATTTCAAAGATAAAGCAATACAGGTCTCACGTTGAATTTAAAGGGACAGTGATAATAGCCGTCCAGTTTCTGCAACTGAGCTTGCTGGAAAAATCCAACACAGACAATAAAAAAAACAATGTGATGCAATGGCTTTTATGAAGTCTCTGCTGTGTGGTCCAGGGCAGCAAACGTTGGTGGGTTGGGTGGGTTATTTAACTTTACCTAACTGTTTGGCTTTGGGCTGCGACTCCCACATATTCCACAAACCCAATTCTAGCGCAATGTGTTAAGTTCTCCTTCAATACACATTGGGCCTCATAAAATTCTCTCATGTTCCTCTAGATTGATCCTGAAACTTTTTGTTGGGCTAAATTTACAAAGGTTAAAATAATGGCAATATATTAATATTTTTATATTTACCCTCACCCCCGCATACAAATAGCATAAATGCACCATCACAATTCTTTTTTAGCTTTAAAAAGAGTCTTTAAATTAGTCCTCATCATTTTTGCCGAATCTACTATATTATGAAACCTTTTGATCCCAGATTCTAGTACATGCCCTTATGAGAGGATCTAAACAATGGCATACCTTCAGCCTTGGATAAGTTACCACACCATAAAGAGAAATCAATTCCAGTGCTTGGATGGAGAATCCGTTCAATTAAAAGTATTAAAAAAAGGTTATCAGCACTTTGCAAAAAATACACCCTGATTTAAACCCTTTAATGTTTGCTCGTCTCATAGAAGTATAGAAAATAATCCAGACGAAAGAAAAAAGGGCAGAAAGGGGACACCCTTATTGTGTTCCACTCTCCAGAGAGAAACCTATGACAGTTAGCAAATATGGAGGCTTGAGGACTTAGTTAGTGGAGACCGTTTCTACTGATAATAACAAAAGTTGTTGCAGAATTGTTTTCACTTTGCAACAACAAAGGAACCACAGGTGGACTAAGTCTAGAATAGAATTCAGCAGGACAATCCACAGTCCAGGTTATTACCCACCTGATCAAGCTTAGCTTTTTAAAAATCACTTGCTTTCTATGAGAGTCCTATGTCATGGTAGAATGAAAGGCATTTTTGAGAATTTCTTTATTCCATTAGTAGCAATATTTACTTTTTGTATAACTATCCAGAAAATTCTGCAAAAGTCTTGTTTACATTTTTGCTGTGTGTCACAATTTGACTACCAGAGGCAACATTGCTCCATCTACCTTCTGTGACATTATCACCTCCACCCCAAAAACCTTGGGGGATATTCACAAGGAAGTGGCGGA
Organism: Triturus cristatus; assembly: GCF_964204655.1. NCBI lineage: Eukaryota > Metazoa > Chordata > Amphibia > Caudata > Salamandridae > Triturus > Triturus cristatus. The sequence continues at coordinate 493,042,625 of NC_140595.1, forward strand.
GAGAGGCGCTAGCCTTCTTGGCTTAACGCCTCTCTCTGCCACTTCAGAAACGCAAGGCTACACCATATTCACAAGGATATGGCGCAGCTTTGCGTTTCCCCCTGCGATGACACTAAGTTTCACAACTTAGCGCCAACGCAGGCACCCTTGCACCAGAGTGCAAGGGTGTCTGCAAACAGGGAGGTTTGTTTATGTACAGGAAGGTTTCCCTAAAATGCCAGTTTGTAACTTACATGTGGGCTGCTTCATGCAGCCCACATGCAAGTTACAAAACAGCATTTGAAAAAAGGTTTGTTTATGTGCAGGAAGGGACACCTTCCTGTACTTACACAATCCATAAATCCACAATCCACAATCCACAATCAATAAAGCATTTCTCCATGGTTCGCCATTTTAAGACCAGGGTTTTCCTGGCCTTAGTTTTGGCGCTGCCTCCTATTTACGCTGCCCTTGTGAATAGGGGGCATCTTCAAAATCAATGGGTGTTGCGGTGGAACGCCCACCACAACACCCACTGCACGCCCTTTTCGCGCTAAACACAGTGTGAAAGGGCGCCTTATTCACAAGGCAGCGTTAAGCCACGTTAAGTGGCTTAACGCTGCCTTGTGAATAAGGCGAGGCCCCTATCGCTACCACAACATCACTGAAAGTGACGTTGTGGTGGCGATAGGGGCTTGTGAATATGCCCCCTTGTCTAATGCAAAAATAATAGAAGCAAATTGCGCTCCAACTTTTTTATGACTGGTCTTGGTTTTTTGAAACTATGTACTAATAGGTTACATTGAGAAATCACCATTCACAGGCAGTGCAGACTTACCTGCATAATGTATATTAATAGGGGAGGTCACAAATTGGACCACCTGTGATTAGCTCCAAACACAGGGATGGTGTCTTGCAAGGGGCAGCAGTTCACCCTCTCTGCGTCTGCATTGCCAAATGGATAATGTTTTTTAAAGCAGACAATGTTCCGAACTAGTGATGCTTTAAAAAATAAAATAATTTTCCATTTGGCAAAGCATCATGGGGGCACGCATCTGCTTTCGGTGCCACTGCCTACTCTCCTGAGGCTGCCACCGTGATCCCCAAAGTGTTTGGAGTTACTAGGGGCAATCTTCCTCTTTGCGAATCAGTTACTTCCTCTTTTGAGGTGTCAGTAACTGTTTAAAGGTTTGTGACTGGAATTGCAGTTACAAACCATTGATGCATAGTGTACTGATTCGCAATTAGGAATGAAAGCTTTACTGCAAAATCTGTATTGAACAAAAAATGATTTTATGAATCGGAAATACTTTTCTGACTTGAAAAATGGGTTTAATATATGAGATAGACATTTTGCTGTCGCTAATCCATTATTTTTGTGAATCACAGAAGTTGGAATTTCGTACACCTGGCCCATAGTTCTTTTTTAATACGACATTCATGTTTTTTGTTGAGTCTAAATGAATGTTCACCATTTTGACTTTAGCAACAAAAGTTAGTAACAGACACGTTTCCCCAGGTATATCCCACACTCTTAAAGGCTTTAGTTCCCTTTGATACACATGGTTATTCGATGCACATGAAACACTAAAGTAACACATGTATAGCTGTCTTCCTCAGTTGCTTCATCTAGGACCTATACTGGTGCAATCTAAGTGCTTGCTTTTGTCTTCAGAAGAATGTTCACATTGTATTTAGTTTTGCTGCATTGTAGCTAATGCCAGATGGGATCTCACTCTCTCAGAAACAGATTTGAAACTGGGTCAATCAAAATCTTTTGAACTCCGTAACATGTTTACCTTCGTAATGTCCTTTCACTTTTTCTGACCTGAATGATACATTGCACTTTCAATTGCATAGTGTCTCCACTTTGCCTAGTGAGATAAGTCAAATTTATCTATAACTAATATCTGTGTCCTTTCTACGGACAGCGGCAAAGACATCATTGGCGAACATGGATCATAGTGTGTTATTGAGTCAGTAATAAACGACTGTCCACATCTTTCTATTTTGGTTGCAAAACATTGCTATGTTATTATATTGTTAACAGGAAATCGAAACAGGTCAGAGACACTGCCAAGCCCAATTGTATACAAACTTCTTCATTTTCTTCCTTCCAGCAATCACACCTTTATCTAGCCCTACTAAATCTTCCACTGAGGCCTTGATTATGATTGGTCAGAGATTTCTGTCCCCTGTGTAGACACCTACTTGAGCAGCAGTCAGAATTCAGAAATGTATGGGGATTTTCTGCACCCAGCAATTACCAGGCTGAAAGAAACCAGTAAGTGGAGCAAGTATCCTTTTATTCAAGTAGAAGAGTAGACAAGATGAGTCGGACCTCCGACTCTAAGGACAACCTACTCCCAACTCCAAACCGACACCCCAACGTTCTGTTCCCCAGGTAACCCCATAGATTCTACAAGTAGAACCAAACACAACTTCCCCCTTACATAACAATAATAACAGAAGTCAAAGGAATGGAACACAGGATGAACAAGACACATTAAGATAAACACAAAATAATGAACAAATGCTTGTGAAACAAAATAATAACAATCTAAGACACAAAATCAGGCAGCCTTGAAGATGGAAATCTGGCTCTGGTGTACACACGGCACTCACCACCACCAGTCACAACATCATTGCTTCCTCCTCTACCTGCAGATTTATCAACCACACACCTGTGAATATCATGAGCGATGGAAATCTTATCTTTGTTCCACCACTTTCCATTTTGTAACTTTACCACATTCTTTTTCACATCCACAACATTTTGTGGAGAGGAGAACTTGGAATCCTTCATGGCGATGATCCTGGATACTTTAATTCTAACAAAATCACCAACTGCAACTTTGGACTCCCTTCCCCGCACACACACATACTTATCCTGGGCATGCGCTCTTTTCTTGATCACATCCTCCACTGTCTGCCTGGAAAAGGTGGAACACCCCATCCATTCTCCAGTCAACTTAGATGCAGGTAATCTGCCTCTTAGATGGGAAATCGGAGATAGGTCCGAGTCAACATTAGGGATGGTGCGAACAGCTCATAGCAATTTGCGTAACTCCTCTTTACTGTTCAAACCACTAGACCTAGCCAACTGAATTTTATCCTTGATGACTCCGTTCTACCAGTCCATTGCTCCTGGGATGATACCAGGAAGTCCTGGTGTGCTTAATGCCCAAAAAGGTTACAAAATCAGCAAATTGAAAGGATGTAAACTGACAGCCATTATCTGACAAGATTTCATCCGGAATGCCTTCCCTAAGAAAAATGGACTCCAAAAATTCCATGACATTGAAGGTATTGGGAGACTTGACAAAAGTAACCTCTGGCCATCGACTGTAGAAATCCACAACAATACCACATGGCAGTAAACCTCCAGAGATAACCATGGTACCAATAATGTCAATTGCTAACTTCCCCCATGACTTGGGAACCTCAATAGCTTCAACAGGACTGGGAACAGTGACTTGACACTTGTTGCTTCCAGCACCATCGATACAATCTCTAACAAAGTGTTCAACACTCCTGTCCAATCCGGGCCACAAAAAATGTTCCCTGATCCTCCTCTTCATGGCTCGCATACCAATATGCCCCTCGTGAGCCAAAATGAGAACCCTAGTCCTCATACTCTCTCAAAAAACGAGCAAACTGGAGCAGTAAAGCAGGCCATTAATAATAGAAAGTTTCCCAAAAACATTTTTGTAAGCATCACTCTTTACACCATCAGACTTCCATTCAGACCAACCTTGAAGAATAAAATGTTTCACTTCAGTCATCTGGACATCAGTGTCACAAGCTGTAAGCCATTCACTGTCAAGTATAGCACCGTCACACCTCTGTTTAACCGCACACACCAAATCAGCATCCATACTCTCAGATAATTCAAATTCATCCATTCCTTGCAACTAGGCAAACAAAACATGCAATCTGCCAAGACATCTTTGGCACCTGTTACATATTCAATAGAAAAATCTTATTCCTGACGTCCATACTGTCATTTGGCCATTCTAGGTATAGCTCGTTGCATGCCTTTGGTAGTGAACAACTGCACAAGGGTTTGTGATCAATTGGAACAGTAAAGTGGGAACCCCACAAGTACATTTTAAAATGAACAATGCCCCACCAGCATGCTAAGGCTTCTCGCTCGATTACAGAATGAAATGATTCGGCACCGTTTAAACTTCTTGAGGCAAAAGCTACAACTTCATCCTTGCCTTCTCTGCGTTGCATGAGAACGGCACCTACACCCTTCTGGCTGGCACCAGTCATAATGATAGTTTCATCAGAGGTGTTGAGGTGTTTCAGGGTTATAGCATGAACGAGTTCCTTTTTGATAAGAGAAAATTCTTGATCACACAGATTACACCAGACAAAGGTTACATTTTTCTTAAGAAGGTTCCTCATGTGGAAAGATTTTTCAGTACACTTTGGAATAAACCTTGAATAAAATTCAACTAGGTCTAGAAATTACGTTAGTTGATCCTTGTTTTTGGGAGTATCAAAATCATCAAGGGCTTTTACAAGATTAAGCTTAGGCTCAATACCTTTAGCAGATAGTTGTAACCTAAATACTCAATGTCGGAAACACTACATTTACACTTCTCTGTGCTGAGAGTTACACATTTAGCCTTCAAAATGGACAAAACATGATGCATTTTATTGTCATGCTGATCTTGATCATTGCCGAACACTAAAACATCATCCTGAAATGCAACAACCCCCTTGATATCCTAAACATGCCTTCAACCACCCGTTGAAATACGGCGGAAGCTGAAGCGAACCCAAAAGGCATGCGCTTCAATTAAAATAAGCCCTCAGGTGTAATAAAGGATGTCAGGTGTCTGCAATCAGGATGAAAATTGATCTGATGGTATGCTGAGGTCATATCGAGTAAGCTGAAAATGTTACCGCCTTGCAAGGTGGAAAGTATTTCAATGATGTTCGGCAAGGGGTGGCGATCAATCCAAATTTGCTTGTTAAGATCACGTAGGTCCACACACATGCAGACAGAACTATTAGCTTTGCATGCCAAAACAATGAGGGCAACCCAATTGGAACATTCTACAGGTTCAATAATGCCAGGTCACAGAGTTTCTGTAATTCAGCTTTCAACTCAGCTCGCAAGGTTAAAGGAACCCTCCTTACCTTGTGAGCCACTGGACATGATTCCTCAATCAGCTTGATCTTATAGGTGTAACTCTTCAAGATACCTAACCCTTTTTGGAAAACGTCAGGAAACTGCATCTCCCACATGTTAGTATGTTTTACAGGCATAACAGGTAAATAATTGTCCCTTAACACAACCTGAGCTGGATTATTGGGTTCAAGCAAAATGCCCAAATTCTTCTGATCGTGCCAACCCAATAAACAGGAATCATCCTTGGCTATGTACACAACCCCATCAGAAGTGTTGGATTGAAACCTCAAAGTTGCAGAGAATTCACCCACTACATCAATGGTTTTGCCACCATAAACTACAGGACGTACTTTGGAATCAGTTAACAGAGTATCATTGAACTGGTTGTGCCAAACTTTCTCACTCAACAAGGTATGAGGTGAACCAGAGTCCACCGTAACCTTTATATCAATGCCATTAACATTGACTGTGGAAAAACGATCTAGAAGAATTATTCAAACCAATGCGACAGATAGGATCATCTGCAGCAGGGTCCTTGATCAAAACCACTTCATCATCATCACTAGAAATTTGATCTTCCTCAACACCTTACTAGGACTTACTCCAAGAACTTTTTTCCTATATTGAACCCTATTGGAAGATCAACAAACTTTAGCAAAGTGACCCTTACGCATACAGTTAGCACAAGTGCGGTCCTTAACAGGACAAAAAATGGCATTCCCTAAATGAGAAGGACTCCCACAACTATACCATTCTAATTGTCTGAAAGGAGGCCTTTTGACTTGCTTGTCCAAAGATTTAGCAGTCTCAGAACTACTTCCGGGAGCATACGTATTTTTGGATTTGGTATATTTGGATTTAACTGCTAAAACATCAGAAGAGTGAGATTTACAATCTGACACAGTCAATTGACTCATGAAGGACGTAGTGCTCTCCATCCTAGAAGCAATTTCTACAGCCTTCTCTAATGTAAGATTAGGTTTAGATAACAAGGATTCTTGAACCTTCTTGTTATTAGTTTTCTCGACTAGCTGATCACAAATCATTCCATCCTCAAAGTCCCTATACTCACACAAACAGCTAGAATTCTTAAGGCTCCCACGTAGCTGATTAACCAGAAATTTGAACTCTTCTATAAAATTTGTGTCTTTCCATGATGACATTTTTCCTTGCCTTAAATCTCAAATCCAGTGCTCTTAAGGCTGTGGCATATTCATCATGACGCTCTCTCCTTCTCCTTCACCTTCTCTAGCCAAAATGGGGTCAGAAGGAATGTGCTTGAGGATTTTGCGTCCATCAGCACCTAAACAATGACGAAGGATAGCAAACGTTTTTTTAATGCGTAAAAGAATCACCATCTAGAGCATCCAAGTATGCCTCAAAAGCTTCCTTCCACTGCTCCCAATTGTACTCAGGAGTAGTAGGGCTTGGAGAAAAAGCAGGTGGAGGCACTAGTGAATTTTGCATTATGCAGAAAAGGCTTAATACACACTTCCAAAAAATATGTGTAGAAAGAACAATGCAAAATGATATAATGAGCTGTGTGCATCAGTGTAGGCAATTTCCAGTGCACGTGGAAGTGAAAGCACAATGTGTATGTTGAATAACAATGAAATTAACTGTGAATATCAGTGATAAGGAGCAGTACTGCACACACTGTAATTGACAATCACAACAAGAAATGTGAAGATACAGGAACAGCTGTGTGCATCAGCGTAGATGCACAATGTACAAAATTCACATAAGTGAATATTCGTTCCACTTGCCAGACCAAAAGTTCCACGGTTGGGTGTACAAGAGTTGTATATAAAATAATATAGCAAGTTGTTAATGGAGGCACTGAACGCACTGTAATGCCGAGCTGTGCATATCAGCAGTAGAATTTGACTGAGCTGTGCATATCAGCGGTAGAAATAAACTGACGCTGCAAACGACGGCCGAGTAATTAACAAATAAGAGCTCCGGTTGCTGTGGATACCGGAAGCTCAATGGAGGAGATAAGAATCTGATGCAGCATAGCAACGCTGAGGATGACGTCAGCGGGAGAGTCGGAGGCACGCGCAGACAGTCTCGAGACGGCACACAAGCTCGAGACGCAGTGCCGCACAAAAGTAACAGTACTCACGGCTGAATAGTAGAAATCCCGTGTAGAAATCCCCAGAGCAGGCTGCAAGGGCTGAGTATCCAAGGGTGGAGACTCCAGTTCAGCAAGGCGACGGCCTCCACGAAGATGGCAACCGCGGCAGGAAAAAAAGAAAAGGTGTTGGAAAATCAGAACACCGCATGGAGGACTCGTGCTGTCCCGGTCAACTCGTCACCACTGAAAGGACACCGGTAAGTGGAGCAAGTATCCTTTTATTCAAGTAGAAGTGTAGACAAGACGAGTAAGACCTCTGACTCCAAGGACAACCAACTCCCAACCGACACCCCAGGTAACCCCATAGATTCTACAAGTAGAACCTAACACAGGTGTGATCAATTCTGCAGTGTTAGTTAAATTTGAGAAACGAGAAAAGATTATAGCATTTACCACAACACGCAGACTTTGGTGCAGTAAGCAACAAAATATACATGGTATTCTGCAAAAACGTGTAATAGGTGTAATATACCTAACCCAATATCTTTTGAATACCAGGGAGTTGGATTTTAACAGGTACAATAAATAGCACCTTCCCTCTGAGGCACTCATAATCAGGCATTCAGAGACTCAGAGACTTATTTAAAAGGAGCTTGCACCACTGTTTGCGTCATTTTTTCACTTTATTTGCTCCATAGTTACAATGTGACCCATCTAGGCAGATACGTCGTTTTTCTTCAGCCTGCATCGGTTCTCACCTTGGTCGGAATTGGCTAGGTCACGTTAGAATTAATATTTGCAAGGTAAACGTTCCCACATAAAAACCCCATAAAACTGATTCAGTGGTATTTATGACTTTTTGGAAAAGTGACGCATCATCAGGAAGTGGCCTGATACGCTTGCAATGCATCAAAATTCCTACGCCCTTAAACCCAGGCGTAGGAATGAAGTATTGGCTCAGGCATAGGAATATGACCAGCTGAAGTCACTTCCAACAATGTAATCTGCAAGGAAATCACGTCCTCACAACAGGTAAGGGCATACATATGGCAGATAACACAGTAAAAGTCACATTACACAACATTTATGACTTGTATCCACACAGATAGTAGACATACAAGACCAATGTAATAGGGTCCATAATGTGGTAGCACCAATTCTCTTGAGGCGCTCTGGTTTATGTGACCACTGATGTAAGGTTTTGATCCTTAAGGGATCCCTGCTTTACCAAGCACTTCATTTCTGCAAGTGAAGACTACCAAGCCATTCACAGGTACATTAACTGTCAAGCATGCCACAGGAGTCTCAAAGGCACACCACAAGGCCTAGCAAAGAATATCCTTTTCTTTTTTTTTTTAAATGTTTTTATTGGTTTTAACATATTTTTAATCCCCCCCCCGACAAGTAGACAGTTTGTATTTTTACATCATACATTTTTATGTTTATCATATTTATATAACTATTATAGGAAATCTTACAGGAAATATTTCAAAGAAAAAATAATAATAAAAAAAAGAAAAAGAAAAAGAAATCAATAAAAAATAGATAAATGAAAAGAAATAAGGCAAAGATAGCATAAATATGTTACGGCATTGATAGTAAATCAGATTTGTAAATCTCGCCAAAGTGTAAGAGGAGTCCAGATATTCATACCCCTTTCCCGTCGCCTTCTGTTTTTCCGTTTATAAATAGCTATCTCGATGTTGTGCAACGCTAAGAGCCTTGCTAGCCATTGTTGAAAGGTAGGCGGTATCGGGTCTAGCCAGGCCGATGCTAAACATAGCCTCCAGACGGCCATGGCCACAAATACTAGGTCATAGCCATCCTCAAGTTTTTCTGTATCAACAACCCCAAGTACCATTGCCTCTGGAGGTAAAACAACCTTTCTATGAAGGACAGAGGTTAAAAACCTCTCTATGTTTTGTATCAGAGGCATTAGCACTGGGCAGGTGGCAAATATATGGATAGAATCTGCTTTAAATAGATTACACCTGGGGCAGCAAGTCCCATTACCAGTTCCCCATTTTGCAATCTTATTTGGTGTATAGTAGAGACAGAAAAAGGTTTTATAAAATTGTGTCTGAAGTTTGGTGGAGATAAAAAGCGTTTGAGCTAATTTATAGGAGTCTAGAGATCCTTCTTTAGAAATACTCAGGTTGTTTTGCCAGTTTATTGCCATTTTATCTAAATCATCCGGAAGTTTATCCAGCAACGCCTCATACACTCCCCCAATCGACTGATTCTTAGAATGTATAATTATCTCTATAGTCATAGATTTTTCCCAGATGTTTCTTAATCCAAATTTATGAGTCAGAAAGGTTCTAATTTGAAGAAACTTAAAAAAGTCCCGCCAATCTAGGCCAAATTTTCCTTTCAAGAGTTCAAAAGATTTAATCCCCTGATTAGTATAGAAATCCCCTAGTTGTGTTATTCCCAGGTTGTACCATTTTTTAACACAGTTATCTTTGAAGATGGTTAATGGGAGAGTTGGGTTATTTAATACAGGGGTGTAGTATGAAAATCGTCCTATCCCTAACTCTTTTCTTACGGCCTTCCATACCTTAAAGCAGCTATACAGAGTCTTAAATTTAACCTTTTTGTAGTAGCTATCATGTGTGATTCCATAGCAGGATTCCCCGACCAATAACTGAAAGATTGAGGCGGTGTTTTCCTCTGTAGTATTACATCCTTGTAATAATTCCTTACTGTATAGTAGTACACAGGACCAGTAGTATCTCCTTAAATTGGGGAGCGCTAGCCCACCTCTATCCTTGGGAAGAGTAAGAAATTTGTATGCTCGCCGGGGTTGTGCGTATGACCATATAAATCTAGAAAAGATACGTTCCATTACTTTGAACCACTGATTTGTAATTTCTAGGCAGACTGCCCTGAATACATACAAAATCTTTGGAAAGTACACCATTTTAATTGCATTAGTCCTTCCAATAATGGAAAGATGGAGATTATTTACCCGTTGTAAATCTTTTTGTGTTGTGTTGAGTAATGGCTTAAGATTTAAATCCACCACTTCCTCTAGTTTAGAAGAGATAGTCACCCCCAGGTATGTAGCTCCCAGCACGACCCTAGGATCATCCATCCAAATTTTTTGGTTTAAGACAATTTGTGTCTTTCCTTGGTTTAACGCATAGCCAGATACCAGTCCAAATTTTCTGGCCTCGGACTCAATAACCGGCATTGCTACCTTAGGGTCTGCGGTAACTATAGCAATGTCATCCGCATATGCTAGTATTTTTGTTACATATCCCTGTGATATAATGGGGATTATATGGGTGTTTTTCTCTAAGTAGCGGATGAAAAAATCTATATATATTGCGAAAAGCAATGGCGAGCAAGGGCATCCCTGGCGAGTTCCTCTCGAAACAACGATTGCCTTAGTTAGACTTCCATTAACAGATACGACGGCTCTAGGATTATAATACATTTTTTGTATCGCTTGAATAAACTTGGTTCTAAATCCCAACGTCGCCATTGCTTTCCAAAGAAACGGCCAGGAAACCCTATCAAAAGCCTTTTCCGCATCCAAAAGTATCAGGGCCATAGGGTCTCCGGTGGTTTCTGTTCCATCAAAAAGTGTAATAACCCTCTGAATGTGATTTATAGTTGACCTTCCAGGGACGAAACCATGTTGGCTTTTGACGATGACTTTATGTATTATAGGCGCCATTCTATTTGCCAGAATTTTAGAGTATATTTTGGAGTCCGCGTTTATAAGGGTTATTGGGCGATAGGATCCTAATTGTTCTGGGGGTTTCCCTTTTTTAGCAAAAATAACAATTCTTGCCTTAGCCCAGGAGCCGGGAGGTTCCCCCCCAGAAAAGATATGTGTAATTAGATCAATAAATGTATGTTTTATTTCTTCCAGAAATATTCTATAAAATTCTGATGGGATGCAGTCCAGCCCTGTTGCCTTTCCTTTAGGGAGGCTCTTAACAGCTGTTAGGACCTCTTCCATATTTGGTGTTTCCTCCAGAGCCATCTGTATATTTACCTCGAGTTTTGTGGTTTCACAATTCTCTAGGTATCTTTTTATTTCTATGGTGTCTCCATGGCTGCTGTCAGTGTATAATTCTTTATAAAACCTCCAAAATGCTTGCTTGATCAGCTCTGGGTCCTTTAACAGTCCTTCTACTGGATCTACAATTTCCCTTATTAAATTAGCATTGGCCTGTTGTCGTAGTTGCATTGCCAGTTGATGTCCCACTAGCTCGTTCACTTCATAGACTAGTTCTTTTCGTGCAGTAGCTTTCCGAATTGCTTTATCTGTAAAGATATTAGTAATAGCTGCCTTGGCAACTGCTACTTGGGCTAAGGCGCTAGAAATATCTCTGGTCATATCTATATTACTAGTAGCACTAATGAGATCGATTTCTGCTGATATAAGTTCATCCTGTAACCTCCTTAATTCCTCTTTCTCTCTTTTATTTATTCGAAGCGAATATGACATAGTCTCGCCCCGGATCCCTGCTTTCAGCGTATCCCACACAACCTCTATTGATGAGCTATTAATATTTTCTGTGAGGAATTTTGGTATCCAGTCTTTCATGTGGGTAAGATACTGAGGATCATATAATAATGCTTTTTCAAATGACCACATGTTAGGCTCTGATTTGGCTAAGCTAGTAGTCAAGGTGCAAAAAAGGGGGTTGTGATCAGATAATATCCGGGGCAGTTTGACAGTTTGGGAGGTCCTAATTAATGAACTTGAAAGTAAAATGTAATCAATTCTGGTATGTGTACGATGTGGGTTTGAATAAAAGGTATATCCAGGGTCACCAGTATTAAAATTAGCAATCTGCCAGCTATCCACAAGTCCATGTACAAGACATAAATCTTTAAGCGAGCGGAATACTTTCGGTTTTCGCCCTTTATAGACCCAGTCATCATTTACGGACCAATTAATGGGAAGGTTTATATTGAAGTCCCCACATACCAGGGCCGGAAGAGGCCAGTGTGTTAATTCATTGGAGACCTCATTGAAGACCGCGGGGTCATCTATATTGTTCCCATAAATGGCACAAATTGTTATTTTTTGCCCTATTTGATGATTACATTCGGTGATAGCCCAACGGCCAAACTTGTCGGTTTTAGAATTATTGAACACCAATCCACTCCCTTTAGCCAGGATAGCCACACCACGATTTTTAACCCCTTGTGAAGTAGCGCAAACCAATTTATAGCCTAGTGTGTTTAACAACTGTCTCTGGGATCCTTCAATATGCGTTTCCTGCATGCACACGACATTAGCTCCCCAGTTTTGTAACCCGATAGTAACCATTTGCCTTTTTTTTAAGTCGTTTAAACCACCTATGTTCAAAGATAATACCTTTATCGCAGCCATGCTGGTAGAACAAGCATGCCGTATTTTATTTCACATGTGTTCTGATTTCCTGTGATCCCTAGAACTGTTTCCTTGTTCCTTTTTAACATAAATTTACTATCCTTTATGTCTAACCTGTCCGAATTTCCCCCCTCCCCTTTGCCCTCCCCCCACCCGCCACCACATTTGAAGGTTACCTGGGCCAGTCTGGTCCAGGGGTGTGACATCTGCGCAAGCAGGCCCTGTGAGCTGGGCTATTTTGAGGTAAATAAGATGCTTATTTTTATGGATAATCCGCACCATAAGACATTTAAATTCCCCGAGCCAATCAAGCTAAGTTCCACATGTTCCACAACGTGTATCTATTACAAAATAAGAATTATAATGATTAATTAATCTTAAATGTCCTCTTTTTTACTACAAGATAATGCTTGATTTAGGTTATTTCCCTGAGTGTCGGGAGACTGTCTCTGAGATTTCCCGAAGATAATTCTCTGCCAGTATTTCACTATTAAAATTTCTTGTAACACCCTTAAATATAATTTTCAATCGTGCTGGGTTTTGAAGGAATATTTTAGCTCCAGCTTTTTCAAATGGTTCAATATCCTTTTCTAAACTATGACAGACTGGGTTCTGCTTCTCCAGCCCTTTGCAGTCCTCTTTGTCAATGCAGCATCTTCTTCATGTAAAAGCACCTCTGGAACTACTCGTCAGCAGTAAGTTAGCTCCTTCCCTCAAGGCAGACCTAAGGCAGCTCTTCTGGCAGCTTTGCTAAATTTTCTAGGTAACCAATACTGAATCTAGGGAAGGAGAGTGGACAGTCAGGGATGCTATCCTTTGCACACTAAAGAGAAACTCTGTCTCCACTGATGTGAGACCCCAGAACTCTGTTAGAGAAATGTTCACACCCTGACTGGTAATTTATGGCCCATGCTTATACTGCACATAGGTTCGGGTGTTCTACAAGTCCACTATAAGACCCTTTCCAGGCAGTTCCTGTCTTTTGTGTATTCCTCGCTGACTTGTCCAGGCATAGTCTTTGTCTTACAATGTCTGTCAGGACACACCCACAATGAAAGCCCAAAAGAGGGAGAGACTAGCCCCTTAAATATCAGCCAAATATTTCGGAAGGGGGTTAAAATTCCTAGGGAACAATGGAACAGTGAAGGACACGGTAAGTTCCCTAACTTTCAAAAGGATCCTTTGTCTCCTTTCACTTTACAGTCAAATTTACTATAAAAAGGAATGCTCTGGAGAAGCCCCACAACTTACAATATTGTCTGGGACTCTCTCTAACCTCCATTTTCTGTATTAATTTGGTTCAGGGAATCAAAATGGATTCCCAGATTTCCACAGTCATATGCAGCACACTTGCTTCACACAAACTCTGCTGTATATGTACCCTACAAAGCCATGTGTCTGCATGTCCCACATGGATGTGGTGAAGCATATGGTTGTAAGAAACTGAAAGACCAATTTAAAACATAGGAGAAGCCAGTCGGCAACTCTACCTGGGATGCAACAGGTACAAAAATGGGGAGCATTTTCAGTCATCCATGTCTCGTAACATGAGCAATCAACTTTCTGCTAAGCAGAACCAACTGTTGCCATTCTGTCAGTGACTTAATGGGAAAATATGTTGCAAAACACTTTAAAGAAACTGCAGACTTGAGAGAAGCATATTAGGATAAAAGAACCAGTTCAGCAGCTTGAGTGGAGGCTGCCAGTGAGCCATATCCAAGACAAACAAATCACTTAAATTCTATGGCACTCATGGAAGACAACTTGGGAAACATTTTTTACGGATTTATTTTTTACCTTAAGACCCAAAGTCAGAACTTATTGTATGGAAACTTAGATGAGAAGCAGGCTGCTTTTCTTTTTAGATGAACAGACTCTTTGAGCCTGTAGTCTTAGATGGAAAGAGAGGCAGAGAAAGACATGAAGAACGATAAAATGTAAGGGGTGAGGGAGAGAAAGTTTTAAGGAGACAGAAAGTAATGAGTCAGAAAAAGAGCAATGAAGGACAGAAAAAGAAGAGAAGGGGGATTGTGGGGAAAGCAGTGAGATGAGAAAAAAGGTGTGACAAGCAAGAGGCAACAATGAAAGAAAGGATGAAAAAAGAGAGGGGGGAAAAAAGAAGACAGAATTGATGGCCAGATGTGCAATGCTTTTTTTAGGTCGCAAATGGTTGATTCGCAGAATCTGGCCATTTGCCGCTGGAATTTCTACATACCAAACTCTATTTTGCGATTTGGTAACCTATTACCGAATCGCAAAATGGGTGTGTTTAGGGCATCCCTTCCTAATAGCGACATTTTACCTCATACTTCAAATAAGTGGTAACCCATTCGCAAACGAGAAGGGATCTCCTTCCCCTTTGTGAATGGTTGTAAGAACGTTTTTTGAGTGCAGGCATTGGTCCCATGGACCACTTCCTACTCTTAAAAAATGAAAAGAAATCTGCAAATTTTTCTTTTTGAAACACATCCCTTTTTCCTTTCAGGAAACAGGCTGCATTCAAAATAAAACATTGCTTTATTTAAAAGCAATAACAGACATGGTGGTCTGCTGGCCCCAGCAGGCCACCATCTGTGTGATTTTAGCGATTCCCAATGGGTCGCAAATCGCAACCTACCTCATGAATAATAAATCGGTTGATCTATTTGTGACCCACTGGAATTGCAACAGTGTAGTACATCGCTGTTTTCAATTACCTAATAGCGAATCGCAAAAATGTGCTATTACGTAATCGCAAACCCTTGATATCACACATCTGGCCCTAAAAGAGCTGAAAAGGGGAATAATGTGAAGGGTAAGGAATGTGAAAGTGACAGTGGAGCAGGGAGAAGGAAGGGGTAGGAAGAAGAAGAAAGAGGCAGAAATATAGAGATGTATAAAGAAGGAAACAGGTATAAGCTATTTAGAAAATGGGAGAAATATGGGCAATGGGGAGTCAGGGAAAATGTACAGTAAGGTGAAGTATTAAGGAGGAACACGGAAAGAAGGGCAATAAATGAGAGTAATGAGAATATGAATGATGTTGAAAAATGAGAATAATGGTAGAGTGAAAGGAAATATAGGCAAGGTGAAAAGAGATATATAGGAGAAAATAAACCTAGCAGAAGTTACAGGAACAATCACTTCACTGACGATGGGAAATATGAATTTTTAAAGCTTCAAGTGGAAAAAGTAACGAAAAGTCAATGGACGTGGTAGACTGCAATTTGAGGCTGACCGCTATGGAGTGCGTGTTGGATAAACCAACCAGATTTGTCCTGGTCAAAGATTTTGCATTCTGACTTAGTTCTTTAAGTCCCAATCTTCCACATAAGACATCTAAAGCCTTAGAGGACCTCTGGAGAGGCACTTAGATACTCACACGGTGTCAGGCAAAGGCCAACATCCGGGTCCAGTCCAGGTCCATTTGTCCTCGTCAGCTGGGCAGTTGGAGGAAGGGCTTCTAGTAGCTTGTCGTATCCCTGTAACTTGAACAGGATATTAACCATATGATCCCTGGAGTTCACTTCTTTGTCCTGGGTAAAAGCAGGAGCAGGTCTAGTCCTCCAGGGCTCTTCTCAGGCCACAGACAGCTGGTTCAATCTTCTTCTGTTCATCCTCAGAATCAGCAGTGTTCTGAAGTGGGTGCCTGGAGATGCCACATTTATGCCTAGCACAGGCTAGTGGGTGGGAATGACTCCTAGGCATGCCCTAACCAATTGGGTAAAGTTATCAGGGACAACCCTACCCACTTTAATGGCAAAAATCTTCGGCCCCATTAAACTTGGGCTCTGAGGTCTTGGTGTGTGTGTAGGGAGTGTACTATGGTAATCCTAATGTCATTCCACATCTAACACTAAAATCCAATTTGAAGCACCCACTGTGCTCTCATTAAACACAGAGACAGAAGTAAACAGGGATTTTGAGCAACCAAACCATGAAACATAAGAGTTGTCTTGTCATCCTGTTTTCTTCCTTTCCAGTACACCCCAAGTTTTATATGTGAACCCAGCAGACCTGCCAAGCAGGATTTCACACTGCAGCAGGAATTGACACTGTCAATCAATCAATCCTTCAATCAGTAGACTTGTCACCCGTGAGGGGATTCAGGCCCTGGCAGGGTCCAGTTGATTACCCGAATAGCCAGGTCTTCATGGTCTCTTGGAACTCTGGAGGAGATGGGTTAGTCTATAGTTAAAAATTTAGCTTGTTCCATGCCTTCGCTGCTGGGTAGGAGAAGGACTGACCTCCGCATCTTGTATGTTGGATGCAAGGGGGTAAGGGCTAGAGAAAAGGGACATGGAGCAGAGTTGTCTGGTGGGCTGATGGAGGTTCAGGTGGTGGTTTAAGTAGGTGGGTCTGCAGTTTTGTAGGGCCTTGTATGCATGGGTCAAGAGCTTGAACTGGCATAATTTCTGTAAAGGGAGCCAGTGAATTCCCTGTGGTAAGGGGTGATGTGCGTTCATCTAGGGAGTTCTGGCTGCGGCATTCTGTAGTGTCTTTAGTCGTCAGAGGAGGTGAGCTGTGATCCCTGCATAGTCCAGTCAGCTGGAGATGAGGGCCTGTGTGATGGTGCACCTTGAGCTTTGGGGTAGCCATTTGACTATCTTATGACATGTGTGGAAGATGAAGAAACAGGAGGAGGAGACAGAGGTGACCTGACTTGTCATGGTTAGTTTGTTTTCCAGAATGATGCCTAGGTTCTAAGCGTGGTCAGTGGTGGTAGGAGTAGTTCAGAGTTATGAGGGCCACTAGGAAGGTCCAATGGGGAGCTTTTGTTTCCAAAAATCAGTCCCTCTGTCTTGTCTGTGTTGAGCTTCAGGCAGTTGTCCTTCATCAAGTTGGTGATGTCTGTCATGCAGTTGTGGAAGTTGGTGTTGGTGGTGTCTTTGGAGAGGATGAGTTGTGTGGCATCGGCGTAGGATATTATTTTGAGTCTGTGCGTTCAGATGATGCTGACGAGAGGTGTCATATAAGAGTTGAAGAGGGTGGAGCTGAGTGAAGATACTTGGGGTATTCCACAGGTGATTCCTTTGTGTTCAGAGATGAAGGGGGGAGGGCACGTCTTTTGTATTCTTTCAATGAGGAAAGAGGGAATCCATCTGTGAGTGGCTCCTTGGATGCCTATGCTCGGCAGCCTATAACTCGGTTAGTCAGAAGTCTGTGGTGGTAGCGGGGTCATTGTTTTACTTGAAGAAGTCAGTGGCCTTGGTCTGACGTTTGAAGTTTCTGTTTTGTTGGCAATTTTGTTGTGGAAGCAGTTGTCACAGAGTTCTTGTGAGGGGGTAATGTTGTTTGCTGCAGCTGAGGGGTTGGAGAATTCTTTGACGATGTTGAAGAGTTCTTTGCTGTTATTGGAGCTTGATTCAATGTGTGAGGCTAAGGCATTTTACTTTGATTCTCTCAACTGTCTGTGGTAGAGGTTGAGGGCTGTCTTGAAGGAGGTCTTGTTGGTCATGTCCTTACTGGTGCGCCATCTCCTTTCCAGTTGTTTACAGTGTTGTTTAGTGGTTCTGAGGGCTTCAGTGTACCAGCCAGCCTGCTTAGGGGACCTTCTTTGGGTGTTATTGCCAATGGGAGCGACGCTGTTGGCGCAGTTGGTGATCCAATTGTTGAAGTTTATTACGTTCTGGTCTAGGTTGTTGGGGGAGATGGGGTGGGTAGTGTTGAGGGCACTAAGCCATGTGTTCTTTGAGACTTTGCTCCAGCTAAATTGGCCAGACTGGGGGTGGAAGTCAGTTAGCTGGTGATGTTGAAGTAGACAATGGAGTGGTCGGAACACTTAATTTCTGTGGTGTATCTGTACCTGATTCGGTCGCTGGAGGGGAAGATAGGGTTTAGCGTGTGGCCTACTGTGTGCATGGGGTCTTAGACACGTTTGGTGAGTCCGATGTTGTTCATGCTGTTGAGAAGGTTGATAGTACTGATGCCATTGTAGTCGTCGAGATAGAAGTTGAGGTTGCAGAGGAAATTGTAGTTGTTGGAGTCTATGATGAGGGGGCAATGAAGTTGGCAAGGAAGTTACAGAAGGCTGGACATGGTCCTGGAGGGCAGTAGGTAAGGGTCCCCCTGATGGTGGTTTTGCTGTCTGTTTAGAGTTGAAAGTTGAAGTGTTCCATGGCTGGGGTGATGTCAATTGTGGTGGTGCATTGGATAGATTCCTGTGTATGATGGCGATTCCTCCACCAGGCTTGTTGATGCAGTTGTGATGGGTGATCTTGTATTCTTTGGTTATTGCGGTGGCCATGGTCGATGCTGAAGGGGGGTTGAGTCAGGTCTCGGTGAGGAAGAGGACGTCAGGTGTGAGGGTGGAGATGAGGTTCCAAATTTTGGTGGTGTGTGTGCATAGTGAGGGTATGTTGAGAAGGGCGCATTCGAATTGGTGTTTTTACACAGGTAGTGTCTTTGGTGGGTTCGGGGTGGGGCTGGTTGGTGGGCTGGTGTGTGTCCAGTGGTAGGTCAAGTGGCAGTGGGTACAGTTGAAAGGTCCTACTGTGGAGCATGGGTCAGCGTGGTAGCAGTGTTGGTTGCAATGGTCTATCTTCGGGGGGCAAGAGGGCCAGGGCTCATGGTGCTGGGTGTGGTCCAGGTGCTGACGTATGCACACGGACTTGTCTTTAGCCCACCTTTGGCGTGCCAGCAGAGAGGTCAAGCTGTGGCGTGCATTAAGTAGGTCCTGGGGTGGGCAAGGCTTCTGTTGGCAGGAAGAGCACTAAGTACGAACACACAGGTGGGAAAACCCAGCAGCGCCTTTGTCACTAAACCAGGCTCGCTGGAACAAGCAGGAACTGGAGGCCAAAGGAAAATGGCAGACTAGGTGTCCAAGTGCCTTCTGATGCTGGTGCGCTGTGGCTTGCATTAAGTAGGTCCTGGAGTGGGCAGTGCTTCTGCTGGTAGGAAGAACGGTGAGCGGGAAAACCTGGGTGGGTAAACCTGGGCAGCGCAGTGTCACTAGATTAAGCTAGAACAAGCAGGAACTGGAGGCCACAGGCAAGTGACATCCTAGGTGTCCAAGTGCCTACTGATGTGGTCATGCTGCAGTCTGCATTAAGTAGGTCATTGGGTGGGTGGGGCTTCTGCTGGCAGGAAAAACAGTGAGTGGGAAAACCAATGTGAGTAAACACAGGCAGCGGCGGTGTCACTGGATCAGGTTGGAACACGCAGGAACTGGAGGCCACAGGAAAGTGGCACACTAATTATTTGCACTGGCACTGTAAGGTCAAAAAGAATGCTCACGGCCCCCATCCTTCTATGAAGATAAATGGAGTCACCCCTGCACATTCAGGTCACCTGTCAGCTATAGTGACATATTATTTAGCTCCTGGCAGAAATTCACACCCCATTCATATCTTATTTAGGCCAAGTGTAGGCTGAGGGAATTAGCATCCAGATGCTTCAGTTAGGAAAATTGTAACCTTTTAAAATTTCTTTTTTCTTAAAGGTTATTAAAAATCTGACTGAACCATTGAATTAGATTTGTAATAACTATCAAAAATTATTGTTTAATTATTTTTCTAGCTAGTCTAGGGGTGACTTATTAATATTTAAAAGGGAGGCTTTGACCTGTCAAAAGGGTTTATTTTGACAGGTTTTATGACAGCTTTTGCGACAGCTTTTACACTGGTACAGTCAGGCTAAACAGGGTAGGCCTGAAAACCATTTTTGCACTGCCACTGTAGTGTATGACAGAATAGGTGCTGCAGTCCACTGTTGCCATTCAACTTCCAGGCCCTGGGTACCTTTTGTACCATGTGCAAGGTACTTACAGGCAAGTTAAATATGCTAAATAGGAGTATGTCAGTTCAGCCATATTTAGAGGAGGACCACAGGCACTTTACTACTGGTTAGCAGGAGTAAAGAGCACAGAGTTCTAAAACCAGCAAAAATATAGGGTCCAGCCGCAGATGAAAAATGTGGAGTGACCATTCAGAAAAGGCGGATTACCTACATCCTTTACACCAAAAATGCATACCACCATATGTGGAGTGCTGTTCACTCATGGCTGAATACTCTGCACATAGGAGATAGTAGAGGTGTAGATGGAGAGCTCACCCATACCTTAGTTAGTAGCTTAATAGTATGTAATGTAGTGAAATAGGTATATTACTTTAGATACTCAAAAACACTTTGGTTAATAGATTCCTTTGTGTGTTTTATGATGTTTTAATTGTAATTAACTAAATTGATTGATAGCTAAAAACCTGCCCAAAAAGTTTTGAGCTCATTAAAAATAAACCTTCCTCCATCCAGATAGTTTTCCATCTTAACAAAGACCAATGACCACAACCCAAGACCTATGTGCAGATCTGGCAAACCTTCTCAAATAAGATCCTCAATAAAGTACATTTCTCTACTCATTTTCTGCATATTTTATTGTTCCAAGTGTCCATACGCTGCTTTAATTAATATTGATTCCCTTGTTTCCCAAAGGAGCCCTCATACTCGACTTCATTTTACACTCTGTGTAACTGGGAATTGGTATCAGTTGACCATCTCAACTCTCCTGGGATACATGACTTTTACTTTATAAATTATGATCATTTAAACATTTATAAAGTTATGCAAAGTTAGAACGTTAAACATATAAAGTTATGAATCGCAGGTATCTGAAAGGAAAGACTTAAAAATGTCATCGTTTTTTGTGATAAGAGGAATCTAAAGAACCTACCATGCGCTGAAAGAGCGCAAATATCTTTTAACCATGAACAAATAATGTTTGATTTAAATTGCGATTACAACAAACTAAATAAGAGGGGACACCATCTTGTAGGGGAAGCAATCACTCAGAGGATGGACCGGACCGAGTGCAGGTGTTTATCTCTGGGACTCTGGACAAAGGGATCTGATACTTTTATCGACTATATTGATAAGGTAAATGGATATTTATTTGTTGTGATAGGCATATAAATTGATGAACTTTTTCTACCTCTCCTGCTAGAATTGTTATGCTCCCTGACTCGATCTGAATACGCCATCTTGACTTAGTTGGTTGTGTGCCTATGAGCTACTGGACTCTTTGGTATTTTGTCATCTGGGGAAACTATTATAAAGGAAAGGAAATGGTAAATGTCAGCCTTTCACATGGACAGGAAAGAGAAAAGATCATGCTAAGCTAGGCTTAGACGTGACGTGAATCTCAAAAGCAAAAAGTTAGCATGACAGAACAGAACCAGTCCAGGATCTGATCCGGGAACCAGACACAGATAATGTGAAGTCCCATTCTCAATGCTAGTATGGAGGTCACCTTTCCACGTCCACAAATGAGTCCACACCTTTTTCGGAGTTTCCTAAGCATTCTGAGACTTTTTTGCAGCACTCATACGTGCAGCATTTCCGCCCAGCCATAACTGAAGGGTGTGTCTTTGCAGTATTTCTAAGATACCGGGATTACTTTGCAGCGTGAATCAGTGTGCAGCAAGGAAGGCGAGACCCTCAGTTTAAAATGTATTTGCACGCTTTCCCTGCGAGATGATTCCTGTCTCTCATCCCCCAAGGCAGACTGGTGGCCTTCTTCTGTTTTCCTACAAGCATTAATTCAATGACACATTTGCGGAAAAGAGTTTTTTTAAAACGACTACAGTTGCCGTAAGATCATTGTACTTGAAGCCAATCAAATAGTGTGCCGTTTGCAAAAGGGCCCTTTGATGTCCATGCCAGATGAATCGATGCCACTACTTGGCAACAACTAGAACACAAACAGTCCTGCGATTTCAACAGTTTTAATTATGAAAGGGTGGGCATGAGGCGGAGAGGGAGGGGTGAAGGAAGTTTTCTCTCATTCCTGGTTGAGAATTAAAACAAAGGCTGCATTCATGATCTAAGCTCAAATTAAGCAGATCAGCCCACTATGTTGTGTGCCACACAGAGCCTCGTTTTAACAGTGCCATCAGCGATGCACACAGTGTCCCACAGTTTGTCCCTTGGACAGGGGCTCTTTAAAAGGGCCATGAGGCTGGGAGACAACAGTCTCTTACCCCCCTCTTCTCTTCTGGGCTGACGCACGGTGCAGACAGATCCGCCTCTATAATTAAACTTCCTTGTCTTTCATCTTCGAAGGAATAAAAAAGCCAACGGATAGAGATGAATGTGGGGAAAGTCTGACTCGTTTGATCCGGCCTGGAACCTGCAATTCTTCGCCTTTCTCAGCATCCTTTTCATTTCCGAGTCCAAGAAAACGTTCAAAATAAACTGCCTACGAAGTTTGTGTATCTCGCTTTAAGGAAGGTATTGTCTGTAATTACTGAATGGTATTTTAGAATGTGCTTATTTGCAGGCATGGCGAAGGAGTAACATGTGGACTTGATAAAAAGTGCACAAGGCATCGAAGAATACAGTCAGAGGCGCAGAATAAGGGCAGACCTTCCCATTCACACCATGTCCCCGTGTACCACACAATAGCGGTTCTCTTCACCTGGTGAGGGGTTGACATCATGCAGTGTGCACACAATTAACTGGATACTCCTTGCAGAGAGCAGGTCTTAATCTTATTGTTTGGAGGTTCTGAGCAGCTGATGTCCATCCTGTTGCGTTCACCCCAGCTCTGGAGCCTCCAAATGACCACGCCACACACGGAGCTCTGTAACACATGTCTTTAATCTTCAGTATGAAAGCGTTAACTGAACGCACTACGCCATAACTTTTTTTACCACACCCAGACACACCTAGATACCTCCCAACTGATTACATAACTTTGTAAGGATCACAGAACACTACATCTCCCCCTTTGTTAAATAAAAAGTATGGACAACATATATACATTACAGTTCCTCAAAGAGTCGTCGAGGTGCTTGCACCAATCTTCCAGATTGAGTCATACGGCATGAAAGAGTTACACTGTAATCTGGCATTGTAGATGTAGACTCAGATGCTTGACTTGGGCACTCAGGGCGACTAATCTCACTCGTGATGTCTAGAGATGACGAACATTGAGTCAGATGTTTGAAGTTTGACGAGTCTCTCATAATGGACTTTCTGGGACGTTGAGCAGTCCCCAAAAGTCTCATTAATTGCCATGACTCTCAATGGGTCAACATCAAATGGAGCGTCAGTCTTATGCTTTCGTTTTTGTTTGGCTAGGACCAGGTCTCCTTTTTCGAAAACTGTATCCTGAGCGTCTGTGCTTATCTACATAAGCCTATCCATTTTGTTTTTGTGAGAAGTGTCCGTGACACGAATCTTCTTAGTTTCTATCACTTGGCTCGAGGTCCATTGTGGTAGCTTTGTCCCAATGGCTCTCCCAAACAGCAAGGTGGCAGGACTTTCACCTGATGTAGAAAGGAGAGTTGACCGATAGGCACGAAGGGCTGGACATAAGGCTGAACTGAGATCAATTCCTTCCAGCGCAGCATGCTGAACCACTATCTTCAGGGTGCCCATAAATCATTCAACAGTGCCATTTGCCTGTGGCCAGAGAGGTGTGCTTTCTGATGTTTGACATCAAAGCGACTAAGAAAGTCCTTAAACTCTCTACTATTGAAGGGTGGAAGGTTGTCAAATTGAAGAATGGAGTGAACACCTCAATCTGGGAAAATATCATCCAGCTTCTCGATGACTTTGTCATGGGTAGTTGATGAATCTTCCAACAAGGAAAAATGTAACTACTCATCAAGGACTATCATGAGATGATGTCCATTGTTTAGGGGTCCATAGAAATAAACGCAATATTCTCCCATGCTTCTTTACCAAGGTCAGACATATTTAGCAGATGCTGTGCTGTTTTAGGAGATAATCAGTTATACAGGCGACATGCTTTCAGTTCCTTCTCGACTCGTTCATCAAGGCGAGGAAACCACACTCTGTCTCTGAGTGCTTTCTTGGTGGCTACAATGCCACAATGTACTTCGTGTGCCACTTCAATGACTTGTTGCCTCAAGCTCTCAGGTATGACAATTCTCGAACATTCCCTGGAGCAGAGGCCTGCGTGATATTTATCAGGCAGCATTAAGCCACTTTTTTTTACTTATCCTGCCTGATAAATATCGGTCCATTTAACGCAGTTTTCTGCATTAAAGGGCCTTGCAATGGGTGTTGCTGTGTGCGTTCCCAGCAACATCCATGGCTTTTTGACACTGACCCAGATTTATGAGAAATCATAAATCTGAGGTAGAGGCCTAAACTTACGCCTCCCCAGGGGATGCGTAAGGGAGGCACAAAAAGGAGAAAAATCTTTATTTCTGCTTGTTTTTCCTTTTTCTTTGTGTGCTACAGAATGCAGCACACATAGAAAGAGGGAAAAGCCTCTTGTGATTATTTTTGTACAGGAAGGTTTCCCTAATAATAATCATCCCCGCAATGCAAGCACCCATGCACCATGGTGTAAAGGTGCCTGCGTTGGTGCACGACAGCACATTGTGCGCCAGCACAGGGGAAAAGGACAGGAATGTGCCATAACTGATAGATACGGCGCATTCCTGCCCTTTTCTTTTGCCGTAGGGCAGCGCAGCAGGAAGGCCTGCTGCGCTGCCCTATGCCAAAACCTCAGAAATGGGGCCCTCAGTATGTAACTTTGGATCAAAATAAGCCATTTCAGTTGTATATCCACTGTCTTTTTTAGCACAACCTCTATGAGTGAAACCCATGGCATCATACCAGCAGAGCGCTCAATAATGTCATGCTTTAATAATGTTTCTAGTTCTTTAATGACCTCCTGTAAATGGAAAGTAATCCGACTGTGTCGCAGAGCAACAGGATGAATGTCCTCTTTAGTGTGAATTTGCAGCTTCATTGTCTTGAGTTTCCCAAGTCCATGAAACAACGATAGGAATTGACTTACTATTTCATAATGTACATTGAGGTTGTAGTTGATGTATATCAGTCCTATGTCAGCAGTAGTGCTTAAACTGAGTAGACATGCAGTCAACAATGTACCTTGGTATACATGAATTGGTGCTTGTACTATCTTTTTCTTATGCGTCATCATCGCTTCAAATGACGCTTGACTTTGCAGTGGTGTAGAAGCAGCCAATGTGTACACCTTTGTTTTCGATTGTGTTAGACGTGGTATCGGAGACAGTTCGTTGTATTTTTCTACAGGCATGATATTGATCAATTCACCCCTGTCTATTATAAAAGTTGTAGGGCAGCCATTCAACCTTTGCTTGATCTTGGAGCAACATGCCGCTCGGAGGCTGGACATTCAGTGACTCTGCCTGTTACTTGGAGATTGCTTGGAGGTGGTGACTCTTCCCGATCCCTCCCTCCCACGGAACATAACGCTTCGCGGCCCCCGCTTCGCGGGAGCCGCTCGGAGGCTGGACATTCAGTGACTCTGCCTGTTACTTGGAGATTGCTTGGAGGTGCTTACTGTGAGGTTCGTGAGGGACGAGTGTTCCTTTAACTTCATCTTTGCTCGAGGGACTGCGAGGACCAGCTGCCCTTGCGTTTACATCACTGCCTGCAGCTGGTGACTCTTCCCGATCCCTCCCTCTGATCCTATTTCTGGCACGCCCCCTCACGCGTAAGCGGGACGCGAGCGGGGCGTAGACCGGGGCGAAGCTCGGGCAAAGGGCGGGCCCTGTCAGGCCCTCAGAGGCCGAGTGAGGCCAGGCAGGGCTTGGTTATTTAATCTGTGTTTAGTATTTCGAGTTGCCTGTGTTCCCTGTCAGAACTGTCGCCATGGCCCAGAGTCCGGACAAAGTCATTGTGGAAAAACCGGGGGGTATAAAAAACGGTTCACTTGATAAGTATTTCACAAGAGTTCAGTTGGCTGAAGACAGGGAAACAATACTGGCTGAACGCAGGACTGAGCGTCGTCGCTCAGTCGAATGCCTAAAACTTAGGGCTCCCAAAGATTCTATATTCCAGGCCCTTTCCCGGGACGGAGGCGACCCTAGTGTTAATGAAGATTCTCCTTCTCAGGAGAGTGTTTCATTACTGTTGCGGGAGTGCACTTCTACACATTGTGTCCCTATTGAAAAGGATATAACTGTCACTTCTCTTCACAGCTCTAGCAGTAATCTCAATCTCAATTTACAGAATCCTTGCTGTGGTAAATCGGCTAGGAAGAAACAAAAGAGATCAGAAACGGTTCAGATTCATGGCCCTCCACCAAGCAAAATAAGATGTAAGGAGGTGGGGGGGGGCTGGCTAAACCTAAGATTAGCCATTCTGATTTTGGGAAGCACAGGAAGTGTGTTGCCAGAACTGCATCAGGGATAGTGGTCACACCAACAACCCTGCCCAAATTGCCTCTCTCTTCCCCACTTGAAGGCCTTAATACCATTATGAATACCACCGAGTCTCCCCTTATCTACGTAGAAACGCCGCCGATGGCAGCATCCTCTACTGCTCCACAAGACAATTTGGGTCTTTTGATTAGGTCTCTCATTTTGCCCATTATTGAGAGTTTGAAAAGGGTGGAGAAAAGGTTAGCGGATATAGAGTCCACTATAAGCAGCAAGGCTGAACCGGACAAGGCTCAAGTGGAGATGGCTGTCCCTCCTTTCCCCATTATTACTTTATCTACCACTAACGCACCTAAAGCTATACCCCAACCCCAGCCTTCAAACCAGATAACTTTGAATCAACAAAGGTTATTGCCCCCCAAGAATGCTGGTAAATTGGTTGCCAACTTTGTTAGCGATCCTATGGGGGGTAAAACAAAAGTATTAGCTGGGAACAAGCGGGAAGAGTGGGGAAGTAATAGTCAGAACAGGGCCCTAGTGAATAATGGGCCCCAAGTAGAACTACCCCCTGAAGCTGTGCCGTTGGTGGTTGTTTTGACGGGGGTGCCTACATTGGTAAACAACATGAGGGAAGGGTTCTCCCAGTTGAAAAATAAAGTTATGCATTGGCTTAGTATATATAGACCATTAACAAAGTATATCAATGGTGAGATATTGCATGTTAGGCGTGTCCCCTGGCTGGGTGGTAGATGCAAAGATATTGATGGAGACATAGTAGTGGTTAATTTTAGAGATCCACGCACAGTTGATTATATTCTGAACTGGCCTACGGGAAATGGTGATAATTGCATTACCCCCGTGCTTTGACATATTTTTATCCTCGATCTATGGTGTTCTCCTCAACCCACATAAGTGAACAGGCTCCAATTTATAGGCAATTTGCACAGGGTCACTGTACGGCTCCTGCTGTTGATCTTTTTGGGTGGAACATTGTTCCCCCTAGATTCAACAGAAACACTAACAGGAGAATGGCCAATCAGAGACCCTTTACTCCCCTGGAAACAGTGAACAGGTTTGACGTGCTTTCCGGCATGGATGATTGTGATTGAAGACTATAGTCTACGCTGGGCTTGAGGGGCCGATTAGGTGCCGCTAGCCCAGTGGGTAGTGTTCCTGAGGTTTCTGGTGAGGCTACTAGTCCCGATATTGGGGAAGAGGTTCCATCGGCAGCCTACAATATTGATACCTGTAGGATCCCAATTTCCATTCATCCATTGCCCCCTGAGTGCAGTGATGATACTTGTCAATCTTCAAAATTAGTAGAGCCACCTGAAGTTACTATTGTTTCTACTTCATGTGTGTGGGGTGGTAAAAAGAGGGTTATTCCTGTCATGCCCGGAACAGGTAACAAGCCTATCCATCTGGTATCTTGGAACGTGGCCGGGTTGCAAAAAAAGTTAGCTCTTCCAGAATGGAACACTTTTATTGAAAAGTTTGATGTATGTATGTATGTTCCAGGAAACTTGGAGTCTGGTTCCAGTACACAAATCTGGTTATGCAACTTTTTGCTCGCCCGCTTTTAGTTGTGGGAACGGCAGACCAGCAGGTGGTTTACATGTTTGGGTAAAAATTGAATTGAATTGGGATGTTTTTATCCATGAATCAGCGAGTAGGGACATTCAACATCTTTCATTTGAAGGTCATAAAAAGGGCAGTAGGATTGATTTATTTAATATCTATTCTAGAGGGACCCCGGGGGATACCACCTCTTGTACTATAACGACTTTAGAACAGGCACTAGCTAACTGTCCCCCAACCTCAAAAATCATTGTGGGTGGGGATTTTAATTGCACATGTGAACCCCCTTAGTGGGGATGACCCGCTGGGTACAGAGGAGGAAGACTCTAGATGGTCTATCCCAGCACTGTCACTAGCCCCAATCAAAAAATGGTCATTAAAGGTAATACAGATTAATGCCATGATAGCGGAATATAATCTAAGAGCGCTAAATGGCAGGGCACCTTCTGACCGGGCAGGTGCGATGACCTTTAATAGGCTTAGCGGACCGTCCAGAATTGATTATATTTTATTGGATGTAACATTGTGGCGTGATCTAATAGATATGGAGGTGGTTAATTCTCAGGACAGCGATCACAACCCTTTATGTATGAAGCTAAGGTGGGGTAATTTAAAAGGTGGAGTGGAGAATGCCCCCTTGAAGACATCCAATGTGGTTGTCCCTTATAATGGTAACCGTAGATTGAAATGGGATAAGGTTTACCCCCAGGTTGATACTCTGGCAAGGATCAGGGCACACGTAGTAGATCTGACTATAGAGTTGGCAGGTCTTGAATTGGGAACTGGTAGTGCTCAGGGGCCGCCGTTTGCCTTGGCTTATAATAATGCAATAGAGGAAGTTGGTAAATACTTTTTATTCCAGGGTAAAAGTGGCAGATCGGATAAAAATTGTCCAAAATCCAGTATCCCTGGTACTCGGACCAGTGCAAGGCAAAAAGGAAGGAGATATCAGTTGCCCTGCGTAAAAAGAGTCAATCTCTGGTTAGAGTAGCCAGGAAGGATTATGCGAAGGAACTGGTGCGGGCCAAACGAGAGTGGGAGAAACAATATTGGCAGGATCTTAAAAGCGCATCTAGGAGGAAGAATGCATCGCTGTTTTGGGAATTGATTAATAAGGCTAGGCAGCGCAGCAGGCCCCCAATAGTTAATCATATAACAAGCCAACAATGGTATTCCCACTTTTCCGCATTGTACGGCGGATTAGACGCGACTTGCTCTTCTCTTCCTGATCCAGTTAGTAGGGCCCCTCCTTTATTGCTGTTTGAAGACCCATTTTTGGCTTCTGAGGTAGTATTGGCCATTAGACATTTGACCCCGAGGAAGGCTGCTGGCCCTGATGGGATACCGGGGGATCTTCTCCGGGAAGAACCCGAAACCTGGGCTAAACTTATTGCCCTAATAATGGATCTGATTTCCAAGGGATACCCAGTCCCAGATTCCTGGAAGGGAGCAGAGGTGATAACCGTGTATAAAAAAGGCGCTAGAGATGACCCTGCCAACTACAGACCGATCAGTCTGATTGACGTGATCCAGAAGGTGGTTGGCAGGGTCATTATCTTGCGGGTGGGTGTCTGGATGGAAGAGGAGCACGTTCTTTCTCATTTCCAAGCTGGGTTTCGCCAAAAGGTGGGCACGATGGACCAGGTCTTCCGCTTCTTTGCGATCTATTGGAAGTCTGTGACCATCAACAATGGTAGTCTCTACCTGGCTTTCATAGATCTCAGGATGGCGTTCGACCTGGTCCCCCGTGCAAGGCTGTGGGATATTTTAGAGAAGACGGGCTTCCCAGGTCCACTCTTGGGTTTCATTGTGAAGCTCCACGAGGGGAATTATGCGAGGATCAGATTGGGTTCCCAGGGACAACTGACTGAGAAGGTGCCCGTGAGGAGGGGAGTACGCCAGGGATGTGTTATGGCACCGACTCTGTTCTCTCTCTTTGTGAATGGTGTGGTGGACCATCTGAGAGAGGAACCGTCAGACATGCCAACTCTGGCAGGGGAAAAAACACCTACCCTACTCTTCGCGGATGATACCATTTTGATCTCCAAATCCCCCGCGGGCCTCCAAAAGCTCCTGGACCGCTTCAGCGTGTTCTGTACCGACAGAGGCCTCACCATCAATACCTCTAAAACAAAGCTTATGGCCCTTTCACCCTCTAAGAGATTCAGGAACAATCTCTCGCTCAATGGCGAGATATTGGAGATGGTAGATTCCTTTGATTATTTGGGTGTTAGGGTAAACAGCCGGATGAGCTGGAAAGACCATCTGGCCAAAATGTTAATAAACTTTAAAAGAGTTTCAGGGGCGGTTTCGAGAGAACAGCGGGACTCAATAAGTAAACCTGTGGCACCGACTCTCGCAATTTATGAGGGCCAAGTATTACCATCTGCCCTATATGGTTTCGAATTATGGGGGTTCCAGAACATACCGGAGCTAGCTATAGCTGAAAACAAGTTTTTGAGAGATCTGGTTGCCCTACCTGCCTCCACCCCGTTAATCCCACTACGGCTAGACATGGGTACGCGCCCCCTTAAAGATTTAGTGCGCCTGCGCCCATTACTTTTTTGGGTTCGATTGAGAAGAACAGGGGAACTTCAAAATTATGCGGCTGCTCTAGATGAACTTATTTTGCTTAACTCAGGTAACAAGATCAAGTGGTTGAGTAAATTGAAGCAGCTGGTTGTGCAATTGGGCTTGAGCGAATCCTGGAAGAGCCAAACACCGCCCCCCAAGCTAGTGATTAAGAAACTGTATTGGGAGTGGGTTCAGAAGGAGGCCATGTGCAGAGGTACAGGGGGTTCACTCACTGAGCAGTTCTTGGAGTTCAAATGGTCAAGGAAACTAGAATCGCTCTTCGACCTTATAGAGAAACCCCTTGATAGATCACTCTACCTAAAAACTAGGTTCGGGATTCTTCCGGTGAACGATTTCACCTCCAGGTGGAAGAACCAGAGTGACTCACTGAAAGCTTGCCCGGGTTGTGCAGCCCCTACTGAGTCCGTGGCGCACTTCTTCTTTGCCTGCCCAGCATATAGGGGGGCCAGGAGGTTATGGTTAAAGCCTCTATGCAAGGGGTTGGGCCTCAGATGTCATAAAATGGCCCTGCAGGTTCTTTGTACTGATACGACCTCCTCAGTCATGGTGTGTGGAGTAGCTAAATACTTGGGTAGCGCTTGGTTGACACGTACGAGGAGAATTAAGTCCTCCCTTATTCCACCTATTGGCTAGCGGGCTTCCAGGCAGGAAGTACCTATGGTATTATAGCTGTTTTATGTACTTTTTATTGGTAAATATGTGTATTATGTGACGATGTATGTACAGAAGGACTGGTGGGTTCTTGATTTTATTTTATTTTTATATTGTATAAACTGCATACTTTTATGATAAATTTTTATCGAATAAAGTATTACTACTACTACTACTATATCCAAATAAGTTTGGTTGCTTTACATGGCACTCTCTCTTGGACTTGTGTTCTTCTTTGCAAGTAACCATTCCTACATTTGCACGCCATTCTGTGGTGAACATCACCATTGCACATCCATCTTCTTCACTGTCACTCAATGGTGAAACTTAAGAGCCTTTGAAAGATTAATTTTCATTTAGTCCCTGCTTGTCTCAATTGATGTTGCCATTTGACCTTGTCAGTGTGGCTAGAATGCTTCTGTGGAGGATATATATAGTGCAATAAAATGAAGTACATTGTGTAGAGAGTCCAGTGAGACACAGATTGCTATACAGAGGCAAATGTAGATTATACTAATGCTCTATTTGTATTATTGTGGATGAGCAGCTAGGCTTATCAGAGGGTAGTGCTAAGCATTTGTTGTGTATTCACAGAGGCAATAAATGAGACACACACTCAAGAATAAATCTAGGACCAATTTATCAAAACAATACAGATTTGTATGTAATTTTTCAGACCAAGTACTTCGTTCAACAGTAAGTACTTTTTAAGATATTAATTTTTCAACTCCGCAAAATAAATCACTGTACAGACAAATACACGGATCGATTTCTGAACAATGGCCATAAAAAACAAAAGGGCAATCCATGTCAGCAACACAGTTCCTGAGACATTTATCAAGTTGTACTTCTTCTTGAATTCCCTAAGAATATTTCCTTTTTCCACATTTCATGCAGCATATGATGCTTGTATAGAACATAAAGTGAAACGTGTCACTTCTAGATGTCTGAGTGAGTTCAGGTTGTTGGTGGATGCTCATGACCTGTGAAGGCATCTGTGATGCTGAGGCTGATGTCAGTGCTAGTTTCTTACAGTGCCTGTCAGTGAATCAAAAAGGAGTTCAGACAACATCCTCATTCAAATTTTGGCATCTCTGAACATCACACAGGACAATGACCATATATGTTGCAATTGTAATTACCATTTTAGGGTGAGTTTGTGAAAGATGTACATAACTGTTGAAATACTGACAGGTCCAATAGAAAAAAATGACGTGTTTACAGTTGAGGAGAGAGAGAGTATGTGCATGTGTGAGACAGAGGGCATGGTGAAGGGGAAGTGACCCAAGTATATACATGCGGAAGGACAGATTGAAACAACAAAGATACAATGGAAAAAGGAGATGACCTGTAAACATTTAAGATATGCAGAGGGCTTTAATTTATAAAAATTGATTAATCACCGGGCGGATCTCCTGGTGCGCCTTCGGGAGGCTTGGACTGGGGATGGGGTCGAATTGGACGACGAAGACTGGCAGTCTGCACTGTCGTCCCCCAAGGAGGCGGCCATTCCGGCTCGTCTCCGGTTGGTACAGCTCAAGATTCTCCACCGGGTGTATGTGACGGGTCCGCGCTTGGTCTCGATGGGATTTTCCGACGACGGGCTCTGTAAGCGAGGCTGTGGGCTCAGCGCCACCTTTCTTCATATCCTTTGGGAGTGCCGCGAGGTGGCGGACTACTGGCGCCGGGTCCACACGGTTATGGGACAGGTCACCGGGGTTGTGCTGCTGCCGGAGGTGCGTCGCTGTGTCCTGAATGTGTGGGAGCCCAATGACTACAGCGCGGCTCAGACTCGGTGGGCGGCCCTAGGGAACATGATTGCCAAGAGGGATATAGCGCAACTTTGGGGCGCTCAACGGCCGCCCACCGTGTCAGTATGGAAGGAGAATATGGACTGGTGTATGTTTCGGGAGAAGACAGTGTATGTGGCCCGTGGCAAGCCGGGGGCATGGGGTAGAATTTGGGGTCAATGGAATGCGTATCGCGGAGGCATCTGTACGCCCCCCCTGGTAGACACTGATATCGCCATGTCCCCCTGACCCTTGATGGCTCCTGGCGCTTTTTGTAACAACCACATATGGACGTTCATCTCCCTTGACCCCCTTCCCCCCCCCCCTCCGTCCCCGGCCTCCCGGTACTCCTTTCTTTAGCGGATGGCTCAAATACTCTGACTGGAGTTTCCCGGGGGGAGCCTGATCCGCACTGGTATCCCTCATAACTCGCCTTTTGTTTTTATTGTTTTTCCTTTTGTTTCTGTTATTGTTGGACTGACGCTTGCTGTTCTTCGAGAACTATCTTGAGCCACTGCGGGGCAGTGCCCTGGGAACTGATTGTAGCCTTGATATGTGTATATTTCCTAATGTACCTAGCGGCCGGCCCGGGTGGTTGTAGGCCCATACTTGTAACCGAATTATTGTTCAATAAAAACTTTTTCAAAAAAAAAAAAAAAAAAAAAAAAAGATATGCAGAGGGAGGAGTTTAAAAAAGTGTGTAGTAAAAGGGTGTAAATGACTAACAGAGTGAGAGACTGCCGTGAAAGTAGCGTGAAAGACAGGACATGAATGAGACACTATAAAGACCATACCCTAATTACACAGGCCATGCCTCTTGGAAAGGATCACTACTGATGCTTCTTTGGCCACACATCTTTTAGAGACTCCTCCACTGTTTTTTTTATCTTTCTCAAAGTACTTCATAAATCTAGGGTCAGGTCAGTTCATGGAAACTTTCAAGGCAACCTGCCAAACTGGAATTTCCTGCCATGGATCTGCTTTGATGATATTTTACTGTTTATATATTTGTTAACACGAAAATCAGATACATTTAACAGTTTGTGATGACTCTTCCATGTGCATTGAGTGCTTCTTTGTAAAAATTAAAAGAGAGAAAGAAGGCTTTGGCAGTGTCATCTTGAGGATTTTTGGGGCCCCCGGCAAGCCAGATTTTGGGGGCTTCTATTCAGAGATATTTTGAATTCTATAAACTATTTTTGGCTTATTCAAGCCTGCGTGATGCTTTCAGACATGGGGGAATTGTAAAAATAGTTGAACTAAGCCTTGCCAGTGGCACCAAAATCATTTAGATGCCACTGGACATAGAGAGACAGAGGCAGAGAATAGAGAGTATGGTATACAGAGATAGAGGGGACAGAGACAGAAAGTTAATTTCCCCAGAGGGGCCAGTGGATGGTGGAGGCCCTGGCAATTGCCCACTCTGCTTATGCTTTAGAACTATATATATTAAAATCATGCCACTCTGAGGAATAAAAATCATTCAGTGGTTTTTAACATTTAGAAACCTCTACATACCACTCAGAACCCTTGCATACTCTGCAGGGATTAAAACTTAAAAAGTGTTTTTGAAATTAGAGCTCCACTGTAACACAGTTGAACAAAAGTAACTCACTTCACAAATGACTGGAATCACGCCTTGCAGAGGAGTTTGACCAAAGAACAGTGACAAAACAAATGAGGTGAAAGCATAGGGAGGTGTGGATGAGGACTGTGACATCAAGAGCAACCCAACAAGACATGCAGTTCCCATTTGATGAGGAACTATGCCGCCTGTCTTTCAACCTCCTTTTGCAGAACATTGACACAAGTGATGTGTCAGTAGCGCACCCACCATCTTGGATTGAATTTTCACCATATCTTATCATTAGTGATCCAACTTCCTGGAACAAATAAGAATCTGAACCCAACTGTTCAAGCTGGCATCCTTGGCGTTGTTTTCCCCTATTTGTTTGGGTCTGCTTCCGGTATTTTTGCTGTGTGCTGAATTTCGTTTTTGAGGGTCTAGATGCTTTTGGCACTTTGCCACTGCTAATCAGTGCCACAGTGCAAGTGCTCCCCATATAAATTGTTAATATGGATTGGTGTTTCCATGATTGGCTTATTTGACTTACTACTAAGTCCCTATTACAGTGCACTGTGTGTGCCCAGGGCTTGTAAGTCAAATGCTGCCAGTGGGCCTGCAGCACTGATTGTGCCACCCACACAAGCAGCCTTTCAAAGGGTTCTCACTGCAGTGTCTGCGTGCAGTCTCAACTACCATGTCGACCTGGCAAGTGCACCCACTTGCCAAGCCCTAACCTTCCTTTTTTTCACACGTGAGTCACCCCTAATTCAGGCCCAAGGTACCTCTGTGGGCAGGGTGCAGTGTATGTGAAAGGTAGGACATGTACTGATGTGTGTGACATGTTCTGACAGTGAAATACAGTGTGTTTCGTTTTAAACTATTGAAAAACTACTGTCCCATAGGATAGAATGAGAGTTTACTTATAACATCTTATAAGTATAACTTCCCATTGGCACAAGATCGAAAGTGGAGTTAATATGCCTGAACTCAGAATATAAAAATGCATATTTTAGTAAATATGATTTGTATGCTGTGTGTTTGAAAATACCACTTTTAGAAAGTTGGAATTTTCTTGCTTAGCCATCCTGTGTGCCTCTGCTGGTTTGTGGATTGACTGTCTGACTTTGGAGTGACGGGCTGGGGATGTACATTCACTGTAGACAGCCACTGGGGGGTGGGTTTGAGGTGTGTCGTGCCTTTCCTGGATGAGTCAGGGCTGGGCTGAATATATCTGGGCTGCATTTAGAGTAGGGGGAGGAGGTTTCCTTGCATCTGAATGGGCCAGGTCTACATTACACAATGCTGTCTCCACCTCCTGCTGGGAAGCTGGACCAGAGAGGAGAGAACTGTTTTTTCCTGAGCACAAAGTCTCTCTTCCACAAGTGAACAAAGGGAAATGCTGTATATATATTGGGGCTAGGAGTGGGCGGAATTTGCGAAATTCACTTTCGCAAATTATCACGAAAATGTTCAAAATCTCCGCAAACACGCGGAAATATCGCGAAGATGCGGAAGTTTTTTCCCGCCCGTTCGCGGTATTTTCTGCGTGGTCGCGGCTCGCCAACTTACCCATGCGGTGGCTCGCGGGCGCGGCCATCTTGTTTTCACTTGTCTCGCGGTGCATGACATGACGATGAAAGACGTGATCGCGCGACGAATGACGTTACTGCGGGCGCGAACTGTCGCGAGACAGCGCAAATGGCTACCAAAAATCCAACATCTCGTGGAGAACGCGACCGGATCGGGAAAACTTGTCGGCGAACGTGGGGATTCAGGTAAGGCGATCGCGTGCACGCGAGCATGTATTATTTTACAGCTCGAGCAAGCAAAAAAATTCCGGATTGCGGAAATTTTGACATTTTCGCGCTCTCCGCGGAACGCGAAAATGTCAAATTATCGCAATTTCCGCAAGCGGAACGGAATTTTAGCCCAGGCCTAATTGGAGCCCAGACCCCAGAACTTTAGAATACTTCTGGACCCAAGAGGTAACTCTGCCAAGGAGAAGAGCTGAGAAAACTGAAGGAGAAGTACTGTCCCTTTGCTGTGTGCTGTCTGGGGTTGCCTGTAGTGGCTGTTTATGCCAATGAGAGGACAAAGACTTTGCTGTGTGCTGAATATCCTGCTTGAAGAAGATCTCTAAGGGCTTGACGTAGAGCTTGCCTCCTGTTCAGAAGTCTCAGGGACACAAAGACTTCACTACCAGCTCCCCTGAACTTTCTTGCTGGGGGCTCTGACCTGCCATGAGGTACCTGTTGCTGTGTTGAGCCTCTGAAGGCTGTTCCTGCTGTTTGGAGCTGGAAAAGAGATACAAATATTATCAGCGCAACGCATCTGCACCCGTTTCCGATGCAGCGCCGCTGTGCCAATGAAGAAACTGATGCAGCGCCTGCCTGCGGCCGGAGAAATCACTGTGCACTGAATCCTGTGCACCGATCTCCAAAGTCCGAGATCACTGCACCGATTCCGACGCATGCCCTGCTGTGCGGCTGCAAGAACCAATGCATCAGGGGACTGTGGCTAGATAGACCAACGCAGCGCTGTTGCCGCTCCTGCTGCATTGAGAACCGGCACATCCCCAATCTCCACGCATCGCACCGGGGTGCCAAGTCTAGAAGAATGCCAGGCCCGCACTAAGAAACCGATGCATCACCTCCCTGCATAGTAAGAAACCAACACATCACCTTCCCTTCAGTAAGGAGCCGATGCATCACCTACCCTGCATGGCAGTAAGGAACCGACACATTACCTTCCCTGAAGTAAGGAACCAACGCATCACTTTCCCTGGGCATGAGGAACCGAAACATCACCTTCCCTTTGGCTGTTTTGGTTTATGATTGTGATGCAACCAAGGTACTTTGTGTTGAAAGTGTCACATCTATAGTTTGCTGTGAACAGAAATGTTTTTGCCTTCTAAGGATTACATTTTAAGTACTGTATTGTGGATTATTGTCATTTTGGTCTTGTTTGGTTTAGATAAAGATTACTTATTTTTCTAAACTGGTGTGGTGTCCATTTGTATTGTTTTCACTGTTTTACTGTATGTGTGCACAAACGCTTTACACACTGCCTCTGAGATAAGTCTGTCTGCTCATGCCAAGCTACCAAGTGGGTGAGCAGGGGTTATTTTAGAAGTGGATAGTGAGGTATTCCAGACATGATTCAATACCGGGTTAATCACGTGTGCCAATGACCTAAAAAGCTTGGGGGGGGGGGGGTAGGGATACTCAGGAGAGCCAGACTTGCATCTCAGGTTTCAGCCAGATATTCCTGCAAGGTTATAGGGAGAAATGCTGATAAGGTTCCATTAGATTTTATAATTCCAGATGATGGTGTCTCCACTGTCCCGACCCAGCTGTAAATGAGGCATATACTTTCAGGATTTTTCACTCAAAAAAGTCAGATACATTTGTGCACAGGGAGGGGGAAGACTGTATATTACCATCTATCGCTAAAGGATTAGTAAAGGATCTGACAATCCTGAAGATTTCCTTTCCAGGGTTCTTCGCACTCTCTATGCGTGCAAAGTATTCCCTTCTTGATGTCTTCATGAATTTGTGGAGCAACCTCAAGGCTTCCTTATAGCCTTGTTTGGCCAATGATCTTTCCTCCAGAGGTGCTCAAGCCTCTTACACTTTTCTCCTCTAAGTATTTTCGCGAACCAGGGGGCAGATGGGGATTCTCTCAAGGTCCTAGCGGCCCTCATGGGTGCCACAGAATCTAAGGTGGAGGAGAGTCATGAGTTAAGCGTAGACGAGTCGTCCTTAGGATTTCTAGTTAACTAAGGCCAATTAGCTAGTAGCACCGGGCCTAGGTTTTCAACGGTTGCCTTTTTCCAGTTCCTTTTTAACTCAGTATGTTTGCCCTCCCTTGGCTCTGTTTTCTCCAGAGCAAATGAGAAGGGGACCAGAAAGTGGTCCGTACAGACCATGCATCAAGGAAACTCTGCTTTCAAGGTTGGTATGTTAGAGAAAATTAAATCGAGAATATGAACTGCTGTGTGAGTGGGAGCATTCACATGCTGTGTAAAGTTAGCTCCATTGAGTGACGTTATTAGCTTAGCGGCCTGGAGTCAACTGGGATCATCTACATGCAAGTTAAAGTCTCCCAGAGCTGAAAACTTAGCGTATTGAAATGATCTCAGAGCAATGAGATTGAATAATACAGGGGTAAAACTGTGTGGACAGTCAGGCGATCTATATATCAATAGTCCCTCAAAGGAGACAGTTGGAGAGAGCCTTATACAAAAATGTAAGCCCTCCACATTTCCCAGGTTGCTCAAATCCGTAGTGGCAATCTCCCAAGATTTCTTCAGAATAATAGCAACTCCACCCCCGCTTTTGTTACAACCCCTGTTACCGTAGACTATTCGGTAACCCTCTGGTGTAGCCAGGGTCAGAGCTGGCTTTAATTCCTCCTTTAACCATGATTCAGTCAAGAACATCATATACCAGGAGTTATGCAACAGGGATAGCCAAATGTAATCGGTGTGTTTGGGAACATATCTGCAGTGAATCAAACAAGGTATTACCCTGCCCACCGTCACCCTCTGAGGACCGGGGCACTTCTCTTTTCCCCGACTCACCAAGCCTGGTACCCCTAAGGTGAAATTGCATTCCCTGCAATGGTATGTGGTGCCTGTGTTCTCCAGGATAGCACAATGGTTGCCCATACATTGGTTACTCCTTAGAGCCAAGAGGGAATCTCGAGACCAGGTGATGCCCTTACCGCTACTCATTTGAGCAGGGTGGCTGGCGCTGGTCCGGACGGGCACAAGCGTACTTGCTCATCGGCAGTGCAGTGAGCATTAAATAGGCCCCAGGGAGCCAGTGGAAGCTAGACCACTCACCCTTCGAAAATGACGCCTATGAATGTGGTGGCCGAGCGGAGGAAAGATGGCGCTCTGCTCAGTGTGCAAAAGTACAAAGTGTGCAAGGATAAAGGAATTCAAACATTAAAAGTTTAAAAGCAAGTAGAGTCACCCTGCAAAACACAGAAATGACCTTCCCCTCAGTATTCTTCCCCCCAAATGAGCAGAAATGTCAGGTGCATTGTCAGCAAACCCACATACCTGCAACTGATATGGTGATATGGTGCCTATTGTTAATATCATCATTTAGAAAATCAGTGCAAAAATACGTAAATGATGAATTAGAAACTTAATATTTTACAGACTGATATTAGAGATGTTATCGAATATGAAAACATTCAAACAAGATTAGAAATTTGAAGTTAGAAAAATGTACATTTAAGAGATTAATGTGAAATATGTGTGTAAGTAGGATATTTTAACAGTAGACATTCCATATAATAATACTTGTGAAAGTTTGTAAATTTTTATGTGAATTGATTTAAATTCATTACAATTAATGTAGAGTTAAGGCATTTTTCATTTAACCATGCAATGCTAACTTAAAGACCTTTATTCTTATTCTCTTTATTGACCTTTCCCCTGACTTAATAGAACAGATCGTTCTTTGCAGGAGTAATGTAACTTGTTTGTTCTGTACAGTACTGTTCTTTGACATATTTTCATTACTTTCTGAATGTTCACAGCAAAATGTTCCTGCGGGAATAGAATTTTAGCCATGACCGTAAAGTGTAACTTTGTATTTCTTTTTATACAAAGTTGAGCCTATGTGGACTTAGAAAGTTTTGTTTCTGATGACAAACATGGGAAATTAGCTCGATGTTTCATTCATTGTAGGTGACATAATGTGTCTACAGCCATGTGATGGTCTTTCGATGGTGGTGTGCTGTTATGCCACAAGGACTTTACCAAAGAACTTATAATAGAAGAATCCCCAAAGGAGGGCCAATGCAGACTTCTTTTACTTTTATGCAACGCAGGCAACGCATACCCCTTTTGCATTTTGCACAGACGCTAGGCAGATTTCTTTCGCTGTTTACGCAGACGCTATGCACACTTCTTTCTTCTGAGTCATACTATATTGCATTACGGACTTAGACGGATATGGACGCTATTCGATTTTTAAGCTTTTTGCTAACGTTGGACTGTCTAGTCTATGCTGCAGTTGGTGGCATGTAGACTGAATTGTATGCCAAACTTTTCTTGAATTTTTATGCTAATGGACTCACCCTTAAAGGATTTAAATTGATTCCTTTCCATCCTCTTAGCAATTGAGCTGCTAGTCTATGAGCTATCCTTCTGCTATTTGGCAGTCAAACTAAATTCTGTGGCTATTCTTGATCTGAAACGCCTGCTTAAATTCTTGGCATTTGTTATTAAAGCTGGTATTTCTAATTCAACTGCTGAAGCAATTGCTGATTATGATGAACTTGGCATCTCTAATACAAGAATCCATATTTTAAAATCTGCCTTAGTCTATTATTTGAGTGTTGTTGATTCAAAATTGATGATTTAAATGTATTTTAGAGAGTGTCAACAAGCCCTGACAGACCACTAGGTATTGCTTCTATTATTTTGTGTAGCGACTGCAGAGTTATTGGTTTGTATAATTCTTTCTCGTCTTAACTCCTTTAGGAGGTTGGGATTTGTAGTTGCTATTCTTTATACCTACAGTATGATCTTCTGACTGGTGTATCTAAATGTGATTTCTAACTTGTGTGTTGCCTGTCAATTAATGGTCCTCATTAGACAGCTAACAGTGAGTTTAGTCACCCTAATTTCCTCCCCTCCTATTGGTGGAGAAAGATTCATCAGAGGATCATTGTCTCAGAGGTAAATAAAATGTAATTGATCATCTGATCCTAAAGGGCCCAGTTCGGTTGGCTGATTAAATGATTGTACACTGAGTAGACAAGACAAGACAAAAATCACTTATAAGTACGCTTCCGCTGGATCAGAGTTGACTGCATTTGTGTACATATACAATTTAAAATTATGTTCATGCTATATTAGCAAAGGTGGAGGTATACCAACTGAATTTGTGAAATTGTTATTGATCAATTTTTTCGTCAAAACCAGATACATTGAAGACAATGAATTGCAAAAGGTTTTAGAGTTCTTAGCTACAAGAACTTAAAGATAAACATTTTTCATATTTAAACCACAGTCTGCTCAGGTGCGTGCATTTAAAAAAAAAAACTGTTGTAAAACTGGACGTTTTTCTTGCCAACAATCTTCACAAAAGAGGGCACACAAGTGCCTTTTTCAAGAACTTCAGAACCAATGTTTAGTCCGAAACATATATTTTTTCTTGTGCATCTTGTTATCTACAGGGGTCTAGAGGCTCAAATACTTGGCCTAAAAGTGTGTGGCCATAGTCCTGTTAGAACAGAAGTCATTTACAAGAAAAAAAAAATGGGGTGGATGCTGTCTGCCCATGCTGTCATCATGTACTCAGGGTTCGACTTGCGAGCCTTCATTGCATCGTTTGTAATGGATGACAATAAAATTGAATACAATTTAGTGATGATGCCCCTTGTTTAAAGATGGTGTCTGATGTGAAATTTCAAGGTTTAGTATTAGTGAAGACAATGTATTCGATGGAGAGGGGTGAAGGCACTCCAAGTTACTGAGGAATCTTTGTTGATGAAACTGCAACTTTTTGTTTGCCATTATTTTCTTGGCATAGTGGCAGGCTAATTCAACATAAATGGATACTGTAGAAGGTCTTGGGAAGGTCTCTCTAGATTGTTTTTGCATGATCTGAAATAATTCTCCTAATACATTTGTTGTTCTTGTTCTAGTTTTAAGAAGAAGGAGTTTTTTGCGGTGTATATAGTTTGTTTGTCTGCTTTTCTGCAACTATGATTTTACGGAGGTGGGTGGATATTGGAGAGAGATTCTTTAACTCAATTGAGAGGCTCATATGTAAGTAAGTAATAAGTTTATTGTACAGTTAATTAAAACCATTACAAAAATTGACCATCTCTTATTAACATGATAAAAAATGGAAAGATAAACAGTTAAAAAAAAAAAAAAAAAAAAAAAAAAACCCACACATTTTAGAATTGCACGGAATATCCACTCCCCCTGCATTGGTGGCCCATAGTATTAATTCTTCAGTTCTATTGGAAATATTAGCAGCAATTTGTTGGGTGACATTTCCCCCCCATTCAGAGTCTTAGCTGCAGAATGATATCAGGCCATGGCGTGCAGGATTAAACATACATGTTTAAAGTGCATAGTGCCGCCACAAGTATCAGAGTTGGCCATTTAGATGTCCTTTTGGTGATTTACTTAGGGCATTTACTTGTGCTAAAAAGCTTGAGATAATAAACTTAAAACACTGTTGCAGTACACTTATTTTTAAAACGAAGGTCAGCTACAGATAAGAACTTTACTAAGCGACAGCTTAGCTGAATGTCTTCACCAGAGAAGCTTGCAAGCACCGCTTGTCTGCACGACCGTAATTGTTTTTTGTTAAAAATAGGCCTAAGTAGTAACCGGCGTTCTCGCATCAGCTCACGGCAAATCGTTAGGATATGAACTATGTCCTCCTCTCCTTTACCACAAAGACGACACATTGCAGGTTTAGGAGGGCGCAGCCAGGGAGGCAGATGGTATGCCGTCGGTAATAAACCTAGGCGAAATTTCAGAAACTTTTCTTTAATGGTTCTAGAGAAGTTAGAAAGGAGATAGGCTTGAGGAGTCGCTTTCCCATAGGTTTGTATCGTGAGCCAGCCGTGTGAGCGTTTTGTCAAGGTCGCTTTATCTTGTAAAATGGACTCTTTTTTGACTATCTTGTTTACAATTTCCTTGAAGCTAGCCATGGTCCCGGGCAATGCCCAGAGTTGCCGTAGCCCCAGCTGGTCCAGTGCAGTATTCAAGTAATGTCTGGCTGGGCAAGAACCTGTTGTTTCCACTTCTCTCCACAAGTAAAAATTCAGCGTTCCTGGTTGCCCTTTTTTTATCTTAAACCAGGTTTTGACAAAGGCTCCTTTTCTGGCTAACTCCTGCCCTTGTATCCCAAATTCCAACCTCATTTGTGCCGGAGAGGTAAATCCAGGCAATCCAAAAATTATTCTCAATGCTCTTGTGATGGTGCCATTTAGAATTTCCGCATCCCTCCCTCTCATGGCTTCACTTCCATAGGTGATTGATGGTATCAGTTTTGCCTGAATCACCTTGGTCAGTGGGAGATAACTTGGTCCAGCGGTTATATTCTTCAAATTTCTTAAAGCTACTGCTGTTATTAACCCCCTCTTTTTTATTGCATCGAGCTGAGCTTTGTAATTGCCTCTGCTGTCTAGCATAACCCCCAGATATTTATAGTCATGAATGACTTCAAGCTTGTGTTTTGCCAGATGCCAGTTGTATTTTGTTTTTATTTTCCGGTAATTTACACACATGACTTTTGTCTTATCTTGGTTAATAGTTAATTTGTTGTTTTCTGAGTATTGGGATGTGATGTCCAGCAGGCGTTGTAATCCTATGGGTGTCCGACTGATGAGAACTAAGTCATCTGCATATAGGAGGTTAGATAACTGGCAATAACTGGCAACCAATCATATGGTTTTCTCATCTTGTTCATGTGACCATTACATCAATCTGAGGTTTTCTAGAATCTTATCTATTTGAAGGTGGAGACAAGGTTTCCCGTACAAGTGGAGTGCTCATCGTGACAATGCTGTGATAGTTTCTGAAGATCATTACCTCCTTGTCCCTCTTGCAATGATGAATTACAAACATGAGGCCCTTGTGCCTCTTTTCACACCCTCCTCAGGCAATAACA
Source organism: Triturus cristatus (assembly GCF_964204655.1). Lineage (NCBI taxonomy): Eukaryota > Metazoa > Chordata > Amphibia > Caudata > Salamandridae > Triturus > Triturus cristatus. The sequence continues at coordinate 493,087,128 of NC_140595.1, forward strand.
GGCCCCTCCCCCTCCTCACTTCCTGTTCTTTTTTTGTGTATTCTTCCCCTTGGCATGCATGGTGCGCCTACTCCAGCACATTCTCTGCTGCCTTCCTGCCTTGCGGTGCTCGTTTGGGTTGGTAGTCGATCAAGATTCAACTTGTCTGTGGTTGGATTTCCAGGGGATTCCTCATGGTGACTGGCATGCTGGTGAGCGTTCTCGGCAGGAGGAAGGGGAGTTGATTACCGGTGTGCGGTTCGCCGGTCTGTGGCTCTACAGGCTGCTCTCCTCTCTGCTTCAGGGAGTGAGTTGCCTTTCTCCGGCCGGCGGGGTGTGTCTTGATTTCATTGGGGATGCGTCGCTCCTCAGCAGCCAAGACAATTACAGGATCATCTTCAGAGTCTTTTGACATTCTTGTTCCCTCATTGGAAGTCTTTTTTCTGCAGTTTTTTGGGTGCAGTGGGGATTGGAGGTTTTCAGCATATAGGCTCTTTTTTATTGGTTCTTGGCTTTAGAGGGAAAGGTTCTCCTATGAGAGTATTGTTCTCAAATATTTAAGGAGGGAAGCAGTGAGGTCTGGTTAGTATATGCAATACTATGGAGGGAAAGAGATCTGATAAGAGATGTTGTTTGTGGTCTCCTTCTTCTGATGAGGAGGGTGACAGTGAGCAGGATGTGCAGAGTAGGGATGCAGCCAGTGCCTCTGCTGCTGGTATAATTTCCCTGATGGATCTTGAAGTTTGGGCAATGATCGATTCAACTGTGGTTAAAACTTTGGCTACCAAGTAGAGAATTTGCAATTGCCCTGTAATTCAATCTTACACCTATGCCTCTCCCAAAGAATCCTTTGAAGAGGCAGGTCCTGTTGGCAGGTCAGGGGGTATAGTCGATACTCTTCCTACTCCAGAAGGTGTTGGGGACGTTTGAGCCTGTGGTGGACCTGAAACTACTCAATCACTGGATGTCGATGATTCACTTCAAGATGCTGTCTTTACAACAGCTCATCCCTCTGATCTCCCCGGGAGATTTTATGGTGGCCATTGATCTTCAGGCTGCATGACTGCATGTCCCTGTACATCTTGATCACCAACCGTTTCTGAGGTTTGCGGTAGGATCAGTGGATTTTCAGCTTCAAGTACTGTCTGTAGCGTCTTCTCCAGCCCAAGAGTATGCAAGATTAACATGCCACACACGGAGCTTGTAACTGGCATCTTTATTCATCTGCATACAACATTCAACTGAAATTCTTATTATCTCCAAACCATTAATAATCACATGTTAACACCTCCCCAAATGATTACGTAATTCTCTCCTTGAGTCTGCCCAAAACCATGGGTACTGGCTCTCAATTAAATAAAAAAGTATAAAGAATAGTAGCATTTTATATTTCTTCTATAAGTCATATAGGTGCTTGCATTGTTCAGCCAGATCACGCGTTCTGAGGTAGTTGAGATGCATCCTGAGTGGATACTGAGGGTATGGGAACTGATGTTGGATCTAGAGCGTCAGGTGGGGCAGCCTCATCTGGGAATTCAGGGGGGAAGAATGTCAGGATAGATGTCTGAAATGTGATGAATCCCCTGTGATGGATTTTCTGGGCCCCTGCGCTGTTATCATATATCCCTTGCACATCACTACTCTCAGAGGCTCAGCAGCTTAAGGGGGATCTGTTTTCAGCTTCTGTAGAGAATGATTTCTTGAGTTCTCTGACGCTGATCAGCATATGTCTTCATTTGATGTTTTCGAGCAGTGTCAGTGGGACAAACCTTGTCAGCAGTCCGAGCTTGTTCATTGGTCCACTATGGTAGTTTAGTTCTTACAGCGCTCCCAAACAGCAAGGTGTCAGGACTCTCGCCAGTGGCGAAGTGAGGTGTTGAACCATATGCACGGAGGCTTTGACATAAGGCCTAACTCAGTTTTATTTCCTCCATTGAAGCATGTTGGAACACTCTCTTTAATATGCCCATAAATCTTTCCATTATAAATTACAAGTGGTACTGACAGGAGAAATTGTGGGAAATGCTTTTTATTAAGCATGGATATAAAGAGTCCAATAATGATCACTATCCGGCTGTGTGCAAGAACAACTATTAGTGATTCCTTACTTGCCTCCACACATCGAAATTCACAATGCCCACAAACCCCGACACTGAAGAGTAATTCATCAATAACATGTAGTGATCCAGCAGTATACCAACAACAGATACTCCACAACCATATACTCACCTGGGCCCATAAACTCACATTTGAGTAAACTGCTGGTGTCGAGATTATAGATTTCATAATATTAAGAATTAGTTATTTTGTCCCTCTGTTCATCTCTAACTAACCCTTCACTGATCAAGAAGTTATTTCCTCTGGTCAATGGACCATTAGTTGAACTAGTTGATGGTGACATAACTTTAACTATTAATTTATTTATTAAATAAATAATCACAGACTCAGGAAAGTTTAAATCTTTATCTAAATTATATGTGAACCATCGCAAAAATACAGTTTAGTCACCAACATTCATAGGAGAGAAAATTCAATTAAAAAACACCAAGCATATACCTCGGACTCATACAATAATCAATGCTCAGAAAGGGAGAGGACAGAGAGAAAAGATCATCAGCAAATAACGAGAAATTATAATTACGAAGGATGGTGTGAAAGACCAATCCCCAGGCCAAAGGGCTGGTAAGGGTCCCCCTGTGATAGGTCAGGAGACAAAGACTTCAGGACAGAAATCAGGACAGGATAGTTGACCTCTCTAGAATACCGACGGTTGTGCCGCACCCCTCTCTGACACTCTCTTCACGAAAATGTATTATTAACTTGTTAATGAGTTAAACGAGTGGATTGCTTTCGAGCAAGTCTCTTTTCTACGAGACCTTGCTCCATCAGTATTATTCTGGCTGTCCATAACAAACAGATTACATAGAATACAATCAATTAAACTAAAATAAAGTGGAAAATCAAATGTTTACAGTGTCCATGTATACAGACATGAAAAAATTAAAATCACACATAGTCAAATGTCCACACTTGACCCAGTGATGAACCGGTGAGTCGCATCTGCCAGAAAGAAGACCCCAGCTTCAGTAGGTAAGAGCGGGCAGAGCGGGACGAGCTGCCCATAGGCTGAGAGCTGCATGTGAGTACAGCAGTGTGCGAATGCGGCTGGGTCGAGATCCATAGCAGCTGCTTACAGCACGGCTCGCACACATCGCTTGGGCCCTTCAGTGTGATCACTCCAGAGAGGTGAAGACCGCAATCGGGTGGTAAAAACAACGACTGGGCTACACAGGTGATATTGTGTGAGCAAGAACAGTGGTGGAACGAGTGCAGCAGACGTTTGTCCGAAGCACTGGGTGGATGCCTCTGATCTGGATGTGGATGAGGGCCATTGACAACAATTTTATACTGGCTGCGAGAACAGTGAGACACAGAGCTGGATTAAAATGTTGTACACCAAACCAGTAGCCCGGGTGTGTGCCAATGGACATGTTTCAAAGGCATTTTTGATTCACTGAGGCACACGACAGGGGGCTCCACTGTTGCCACTGCTATTTGCAGTGGCGATGGAGCCTGTAGCATGTATATTGCGGTAGAAACATGTGGACACTGTGTTGCGATTTGGTCAGCGACTATTAGCTATATCACTGTATGCTGATGATATTGTGCTATATGTCAGGGATCCCAAGGCTCATTTGGATTGTCTCATAAGGGAATACGTGCGATTTGAATGGTATTTTAGACTGGGCATTTATTGGTCCAAATCAGTTATTCTTCCTTTAACTAATAGCACAACACCCCATAAAATGAGTTATCCATTGGAATGGTGTGAAGACCCCGCCAAGTATCTGGGGCTATGGATACACAACGACCCCCAACTAGTTATACAATATAATTATGGCAAGGCAATTTAGCACATAGAAGAACAGTTGAAGAGGTGGATAGGACTACCACTATCTCTAGCTGATAGAATTATAGTGCTGCCTAAAGTTTTATATTTATTCACTAATATTCACACGCGCTTGACACAAAGCTTCTTTACTACATTGCGTTCACTTTTAATTAAGCTATCTTGGGCGGGGAGACAACCCACACTCAAATGGGAGATATTAACACTCCCAAATAATCAGGGAGGATTCGCAGCCCTAGATCTACAATTATATTACTTATGCGCACAGGCGCATTTTGTCTATTACTGGTACCATGCTCCGAACTATACCCTGCATGTAGCTGTGGAAGGGGATGCGGTACACCCTATTCCTCTTAAGGCCATGATTTCCAACACAAACACAATTTTGGTGTGTGGAGTAATTGACACAGTACAATGCACAGTACATGCATTGAAGAAGCTTGGGCGCAGAGCACAGATAGATTAAATATAAGCCCCTGCCATGCCGCTTGAGAACCAGTCGAATATCCCAGTCACAGGGGAGGTGGGTTCGTTAATCACTCTGAAGGCGGCTGGACTTCACACTCTGGGAGATGTCTACAGGGATGGTAAATTTATAGACTCCTCTGAGTTACAAGTGGGTGGTACTATTTCCCAATGCTCCTTTTCACATATAGCAGACTTTGTGCAGCACTTTGCACTCTATACACACAATTCCCAGAGGAGCTGAGGGCACTTGGTGCACTTCAACGGCACTCACAATAACTACGCGGTATCATTTAATCATGCGCCTATACAACGCATCACAGATAGATACCCAAACAATAGCAGAGGGGCCCCGGCTAAGTGGAATGCCACTATTCCCACGCAAATCAATATGAATGATTGGAAAGTATGCTGTAACTTAACAGGGCAATTGACAGCGACTGGTAACCTTAGAATTATACATTTCAAATACCTACACCAATTATACTTCACACCAGTACAGCTGTATAGATTTGGATTATGAGAGACAGCCGAATGCATTTGGTGTAGGGCACCAGAAGCAGACTTTATACATCTAGCATGGGCATGCACTAGGATATAGGCGTATTGGGAGAAAATTACAAACACACTTACTGAAAGGGTAAAGAAACAAGTGGAATACACCCCGCATGCCTGCTGGGCTTGATCAAATCCATACAACCGCCTAACCGCAAGATGGTGGCAATAGCATTATTACTGGCAAAAATGAGGATTTATATTCACTGTGGGGGAAAAGCACCCCAAATCACACACACTGGATAGGCATTATGATACATTGTCATGATCAACTCACATATTATACTGAAAAATTACCACAAGCTTCGAGACCCCAGGGTGTGTGGGCACCTTTTACTGAGTATTTGCTTACCAGATCTGCTGAGTAATATGTACAAATGAAATTAATATTAAGAATAGATGTATCATCTTGCTGTACCCTCCCGTTATAGACGATTGAAAATATGAATTGATGCTTTGTACGAGTAATGCAACATAATACTATGTAACAGAAATGGCTATATTGTTGTTTGATGTTCATTACCTAAAATGCCCAATAAAAGAAAAGTTATTATTCCCTGAGATTTAGCTGGCAAACAAAGATCTCTGCAGCAGGAGCCTTAACCCATGAGAGGTTTTAAAATACAGACATTTAAACCAATTAAGCAGAACGGATTTACTGCTACATTTGTCCTTGTTGCCAATTTGTTTGTGGCAGGATTTAAAAAAAACAAATGTATAAGTTCAGGACCAGTTTTTCCGTTGGAGTTGCGTTAATATTTTGGCACCACCCCAATGCAAAATCTAATTAGTTAAATATTCTAATGTTCTCAAACGTACTTATGATAGACCTGCTAAACATAAGATCTGATGTCACTTCCTGTGAGGTAACGAGTTGTGATGCTACTTCCTGTGATGCCACATGCGATGTCATGTGCTGTGAAGTCACTTCCTGTAATGTCACATGAGTCGATGTCACTTCTGGTGATGTCATGCGCAATTATGTCACTCATTGTGATGTTACACCCATTCTGCCTAACTTGGTGAGTCCCCCCGTTCATTTTTTAGGACTTGGGCCCTGGATGTAAGGGTACTTGTAAGAAGTAATCTGCAGGGTTTTGTTTCTTTGCCAGGCTTATGCACAATTGTATAGTTGTACTCCTGTAAATTCAACCCCCACCTCTCAGTGTGAGGGAGCATCTTAGCTTTTGGGTATCAGAATATGGTGACCAGTATGGGGCGGCCTGTAACAACCGTGAAGTGTTATCCATAAACACCACATGAAAGTATTCACAGGCCCACACCACAGCCAGACTCTCATTATCAGGCTGCAAATAGGCACGTGCTGTATCAGACAGACTTCGGCTAGCATACGCCACAATGTGTCTCTGGGTATTTGGATGTCCATTATGCTAAGCAAGGAATCTTTCCAGTCTTGTATCAATTGCATGCAATTTAGGATCAAAGTAAGCCATCTCAGTGGCATTTTCAATAGCATTCTTTATCCTTTGAAGCATTTGCAACATTCTGAGGACAATCAGAACTTGGCTTTTTGTTAAGTCAGGTCTCTCAATGGGGCATTCACTGTGGCAAAGTCACGAATGTACCTCGAACGATAGCTGGCCATGCCCAAGAACGATCGTAGCATGGTGACGTCTTGTGGGGGTTGGGTGGCTGACAGTGCTTGTACTTTATCTGGGTCAGGATTCATTCCACCAACAGAGAATATGTGTCCAAAGAAATTGAGCTTGGTTTTGTGAAATTCACACTTTTCTGCATTTAGAGTGAGATCTGCATTTGAAAGTAACTAGCACACTTGTTTGATAGCCTTATCATGCTCCCTCCATTTTGTCCCAAATACCAGTATGTCATCACAGTAATTGAAAGCATGCTTAACAGGTTGAATTATTCTACATTTGGCCAGCAGATGACACCCCAAACCTTAACCTTTTGTATCTGAACAAACGAAAATGAGTAAAAAGAGTGTTAATGTATCTACAGTCTTCTTCCAAATCGAGTTGGTGGTATCCCTTGTTTAGGAGAAGACTTTGGCTTCATTCAGCTCCATGATCTTGTCTGCAACGTTCGGACCCGTATGTCTTTCTCTCTCAATTGCTTTGTTGGTCTGACGCATATCCATGCAAATGTGCACTGCACCTCCACTGTCCTTTTTTGGCACTACCAAAATGGGCGACACCCATGGAGTGTGACTAGTAGAGCGCTCAATGATTTTGTGCTTCAACAGCATTTCTAGTTCCTTTTCAACCACTTCTTGCAGGTGAAATGCTATTTTGTGGTGTCCTGTGCAACAGGCCAGATGTCTTTGTTGATGTGAAGTTGCACCTTCACTCTGTTGAGTTTTCCTAGGCCATTAAACAACGACGGGAGCTGACTCACACTTTCATAGTGTGTATGTATGTTATAGTTGATAGTTGTTAGTCCCATGTCAGCAGTAGTTGCAAAACTGAGAAGACATGCACTGGACGAAGCACCTTGAAGAACGTTAATTGGGGTTTGCAAAGAAGTGTTTTTATGTAGCAAGGTCACCCTTGACTCCACACTGTTTTTAAGCAGCGCATGTGAACACCTTCGTGCTTGACGGGTTGAGTCGCGGTACGAGTGACAAATTGTTAAACGTTTTGACCTGCATGATGTTGATCAATGCATAGCTGTCAATTACACAGGTTAAGGGGCAACCATTAACCTTTAGTGTGATCTTGGGGCAGTGTCAATATGAATTCTTTTGTTTAGTTGACTCACTTGCTTTCATTGTTTGTTTGTCTTCTTTGCAAGCAGCAAGATCCACGTGTGCATGTCGCTTTTTGGCAGATATGCTAATCACACATTCACCTTTTTCCCTGTCACTCGGTTGTGACGTCAAAGAACCTTCGTTGGATGAGCTTGATGATGATCGACTTCATTTAGTTTCCACCTTGTCTCAATTGAGGTTGCTTTTTTGACTTTGTAGTCCTGCCGAGAATGCTTCTGGAACTTTCCGGCATCCATTTTCTCGTCTAACCAAGACACATGTGGTTTCTCTTTTGCAAAGCAAAGTGGTTTTCCGTTTCGCAACCTTTGCACATCTGTCCGATGGCTGGACATTAGCTTTCATGTGAAAATAAAAATCCACATCGGAAACACAGCTTTCATTTCTGTGAGGATGTTGATTTACATGTATCTACTTTGTGCTTGTGTTTGCTCTTAATGGTTACTGTTGATTCATTCATTGCTGTTTCAGCTTCCATGTCAGCAGCTTGCCAATCTGCTCTTTCCTCGGCTCTTGCAGCCATTAGCATATTTTGTAAACTGAGCACCTCTCTCAACATGCGTCTTCTGAACGAGTCCGAAAGACAGCCATCAATGACTCTGAGGTTCATGGCTTCTTCATCATCAAATTCACTAAACTTACAATGTTTGATAAACACATCAAGTATCTCAACAAACTCATCCACTAACTTGTTGTCTGACTTGATTGAAAATGTACCTTTCATAATCCACGTTTGGCATTGGATTAAACTAGGGTTCCAATGCTTTCTTAATTTGACGGTATGATACTGTATCAGCTTGTGATATTTTCTTCTGCAATTCTTTTACTCCATCACGGCCAAGGTTATTTAGGTACTTCATGATTTTCTTATCTTCTTCTAAGGCATCTACGAAATTATTGAACATCTCAATCCATGCAGTACATCTGGTGTCAATATTCTGTTTCTTCGTCATTTCAAATGGGGGTGGTGGTTTCAGGAATGCAGCAGCACCATACTTCGCGCTCTTTTTCACAGCCATTGAAAGATTTCAGTATTCAGAAGACATTTTCATCCACTGGATGCCACTTTGCTCGCATCATCGCATCACCTGGGCCTGGTTGTCACCCCTGATTCGAGGTTGAGTGGTACATCCCTCACTCAAGCAGGTAAGTATGCTTTTACTTTGGTACCTGGTATTCGCTGCCTTTAGTGTTTCTGCATCATACCTGGTTGAGGCTACATTTAGCATCATTTTCCTTTTGTCGTACCAGGTTGTGACTGCCTTTAACGTTTTCGCTTTGTATCGATGATGGCTCTGTGTTATTCTGTGGCGCAGTTTCTCTTCTTTTGGCCTTAGCAGTGGGTTTCTGGTGGTCTTTTTGAGTGTTCTCCTCTGCAGAGCCTTCAAATGGATCCCCCTGACTCCAGGAAGACTGTCACCCACACACTCATCACCAGCAGACTGGACTACGATAACACGCTCTACGCTGGAATCAACAAAACACTCCTTTGCAAACTCCAGACTGTCCAGAACGCCACATTCAGACTCATCCTCAGCATCCCAAGATATGACCACATCACCCAGCACCTCCGCGACCTCCACTGGCTTTCCGTCGATAAAAGAATAACCTACAAACTGCTCACAAACCCCTACAAAGCCCTCCATAACACCGGACCCCAATACCTCAACAAAAGAATCTCCATACACGCCCCGGACCAAGCCCTAGCCATGGTCCCCCTCATCCATAGGGCCAGAGTGGGTGGCAGATCCTTCTCCTACATCGTGGGCTAGACCTGGAATGAACTCCCCCTCAGCATCAGACGAAGCCCAACACTGCACCTATTCAGAAAGCACCTCAAGACCTGGCTCATCGGATGACCACGGAGCTGCCCACACCCCACCTCCCACCTCCCAGCACCTTGAGACCCTCATGGGTGAGTAGTGCGCTCTATAAATCCCTGAATGATTGATTGGTTGATTGAACTTCTTTGAAGGCCATATATGGGCTAGAGCAGGGCTCAAATTCCACACGCGCCAACTGCCAAAGTGTTAAAGTTAGGCCTAGAGGGAAATACTGCCATTTTACATATACAGAGGTCTTTTCTAAAGTTGCCTTCACTTTTACTTGATTACTTCTGACATACATTTGCATCTATGACAGTTCGGATTAATTTCTTGGAAACTATACATGCTTACAGAATCAACTTTGCAAGAACACTATCGTGCTACCTTGACACCATGTGCAAGATTTATACATACGTTGTGCAAATATGCTTGTTTTTTCATACATATGCGACCTAGCTATCTATAAAACACAAACAATGGCAGCCTGATCAAGATCTCGGCCCAAGTCAAGGATGCCTTTTGTCACAAATCAACATCTGTTTTCGGTTGTTGGCAGAGGAGCACTTTGCTGTCATTTACGAGGTCTGTACATGCTGATGCTTTAGCCTAGCAGCTTGCTGCTATCTCTACAAGGGGTGTCCAGCTCATGACAATGACAAGGATCTACATTCTTACCCTTCAGGTAACAGGGGTTGGATCATCCAGTACGGGGATTCTTGACAGAACACACATGCACTCCCTAGACACTTAGGTTAGGGGATGCATAGTAGGAGTACGCAAGATTTCTATATTGTTTTATATGCTTGCATACATACATTGTTTCATCATGATGGTGGAACTTTCCATTCCGTTCACTATCCTAGTACTTCTAATTACTTTCATTCGCTTCTGTCTAATGGTCATAGCAACACCTATATTGTATACAAGAATCACATTGGTGCAATAAATATTGAAAATGTCCCGCTGTGTATTCCTTTTACATTTCTCTGACAGAAAGAGAGTAGAAGTGACTAGGTGAAAGGGTTCTAGATCTGTTACCACGTTTACTGGGGATCAGGGATGTCATGTTCTGTAGTTGCCACAACCATTTGCTTGTGGGGCTTGTGGTGACACTGTGAGCTAGCTGGCCTATAGGACCACATATGCTAAGGGGGTGCATGGAATTCTGGTACCATTCCAAAGATTATACTGTCCACAAATGTGCAGTTCCTACTGTGGGGTGGAAACTGCATGACACAATCTCAAACAGCTTCTCATCAAAGAGGCGCACATAGCACACACAAGCAGTTTAGTTGCAGCATTGCAAACTCTCAGGGAAAGCAGCCTTGTTTCTTCAGGGCACAGATCCCGCACTCTTCGCCAGTTGTTGTGTCTTCCCCAGCCCAGGAGCATACAAAATGAACACACCACACACGGAGCTCTTAACTGATTCCTTTGTTTATCAGAGTACAGCATTCAACTGAGCTTCTTATTATCTCCGAATCGTTTATAAGTACACTTTAACACCTCCAAAATGATCATGTAATTCTCTCCTTGAGTCCACCCAGAACCACAGGGTCCTGGCGCTACACTACACTGTCCTTCAGGCTGAAGTAAGCTATGTGTGCTTTCACTAAGGTGTTGGCTCTTTTAATGGCTGTTCTCCATAAGGAGGAAAGTTCCCTCTTTCCCTACCTTGACAAATGTCTGGTCAGGTCGGTGCCTATTCTCCTGATGTACTTCCATGTGGTGACAGTTTTAGATTTTCTATCAGCTTATGAATTTCTATTAAATGTGAGGAAATCTCAGTTGAGTCCAGTGCAGGATTGCATTTTTATAGGGGCCCGGTTCAGAACGTTGTCACTCTGACGGCTTCGAGGGTGGTCAAGATTCAGACTCATTTGGTGAGACCTATTGTGAACTCTTTTTCAGGTGGTCTCACTCTGGATGAGGATGCAGGGTGATTTGGCTGCCACGGTGTTTTTGGCTTCCTGGACCAGATGACAGAGGTGATGCGGTGGGTGCTGGAATGGTGGATCATTCCTTCCAACATCTTGAAGGGTGCTCTATTGACTGCTCCTGTAGAGGTGGTCATCACGACGGATGCCAGCGAAAGTGGTGGGCGGCATGGTCCGGGGTTCTCCAGGACAAGGGCGTCTGGGATATCATTCAAAGCTGCCAGGTCTCCATTTGGGCAAGGATGTTGTAATTCAGACAGACAAAACGACTGCCAAGTCCTATGTATATCATCAGGGAATGCGAGGGCCCTGTCATTGTCAAGGATGGCGGATCAGCTCTTTCTGGTGGCTCAGTCCCATCTGTGTTCTCTCCAGGCCATTCACGTTCAGGGGGTTCTGAATTCTCAGGCTAATCACCTGAGCAGGGAGAATCTGTCCTCCCACAACTTTTGTCTCACTTCCCAAGTTTTTGCCAGGATTTGTTGGATATGGGTACGCCCACTGGTGGATATGTTTATGAGTGTTTGCAATTCCCAGCTTACCCAGTTCTGTTCAAGGGGAAAGGAGGTGTTGGCTTCGGGAGTGGATGGCCTGACATGTCCTTGGTCATCTGGGCTGATGTTTGCTTTTCCCCTGTTTCCTTTAATCCAGACGTTTCTGATTCTCGTAGAGAGGGAGCAGGCTCGGGTTATTCTGGTGGCTCTGGCATGGTCCTGCTTTGTCTGGTCCACCATTAACACTCTTTGGTCCCTTTGGGGTGGTTTGGAAGACAAACAGGGATTGGGTATCTGTCTTTTTAAGGGATTCTCAAATCTATGCCCTGTCCCCCAGGTAGTGTGCGTTTAGGATTGCAATTTTTGCTTCAGGCTCCAAAATATCTTCCTTTTGAACCTTTGTCCTCAGTGGAAATGTGTCTTGTGACTCTTAAGGTGTTCTTACTGGTGGCCATCACTTCTGCTCGCCGCCGGGCATTGGGTTTCCATTCTTGTCTCCCTCCATTTTAGTGGGTTATTTGATGACCGAATTGTCCTACAGTTGGGTGCTGGGTTTGTCCCAAAGATGAAATCCATGTTTCATCTGCAACAGGAGGTTATTCTCTACAATGTAGAATGCTCTCACTTAACTTTTATTTCTTCTCATATATCTTAAAAATGCTGTTGGTTCTGTTCCCAAAATAAATATATACTACATATATAAAATCGTTTTACAAACCATCTTCATTAGTCTTTCATCATATTCATTGGTCATAATGAGCATAATATACGAAAGTCTACATGTATGTTTCAACATTTCCTTCCATGTTTTGTGACAAAATCCTGTTTTTCACAATGAACAAATAACCGTTGTATTTAACAAAAAGTTAAAATTGCCCCCCATATACTTCACTCCACTCATTCATACACTCATCCAAGGTCACTGCCTGTCATACACTACATTCACTCTGTGTGGTTAGTAATGGAATGTAGTTCATGACAGGGAGTCACCTGAATGAGTGGAGTGAAATGTGTGGGGGCTATTATAACTTTTTGTTAAATATAATAGCTATTTGTTCATTGTGAAAAACTGGATTTTGTCTGAATGAGTGGAGTGAAGTGTGTAAATGAATATGATGAAAGACTAATGCACATGGGGACCGATTCACAAAGGTAATATTAGACCAAAAGTCTAAGTTTGGACCTAAAGTCTAAGTTTAGACCTAAAGTCTAACTGTACTACTAGTAAAGTTCGAATTTTGGTCTAAGTTAAACTTCAGGTCTAAACTTAGACTTTTGGTCTAAGTTTATCTTTGTGAATCGGGCCCTACATCTGTAAAAAGATTTGATATATATAGTATATATTCATTTTTGGAACAGAACCAACAGCAATTGTAAGATATATGAGACTAAATACAGGTCAAGTGGGAGCCTGATCTAGTGGGTTCTAAAGTATAGACCTCTGTGATGTAACAGTTGGTTTGTTTTTCTTTCTGATTAAAGTTTTTTCTGGACTATGATTACAGTTGTCCTTGTCCAGTTTGTGCCTAGGGTACATCTCATGTTTGTAATTCATCACTGCGAAAGGGACAAGGAGGTAATGCTTTGCTTGTGTACCAATAATTGCATTATTCGGAGTCCTTCACTCGCCATGATGAATTAACCCCTCCCTCCCGCCCTGTCTACCAGTCCAACTGTGAGATAGAATGTGGTTGGTAAGGAACAGGAAGTTAGGACAGGGAGGGGCCTTTTATAGCTTTGGAGGTTGTTAAGGGAGGCACAAGGTCCTTAGGTTTGTAATTCATCACAGAGAGAGAAGGACTCACAGTAATGCAATTACTGGTAAGTAATCAAAGCATTATTTAGCTGAGTTTATAGTTTTATAGGGTGTATCAAAGATCCTATTGCCTTTTCGCCAGTGTGTTTGTAGTCTATAGATTGTACTATTTATATCTCCAAGTTAACATAGGGATGAAAAAATGGAATTAATAGGTTTTCTGTTGTGTGATCATTCCAATTTGAAATGGGCATCAATTTGGGTGTGTCTTTCTTTAAGAGCATCGGGTCTGCTGTATCGTTCTTACGGTGGGCAGGGATGATGCAAAGTTTTAACAGCTTTTTGTCTGATTGGATGGTTTTGGAGGATGGATGGGTTGGTATCTTGATCATTTTCCCACAAATGCTAAAATCTCTCAGGAAAATCTGATAACAAACGAAGATAAGTTGATCAGTACTACAAAGAAGGAATTTATTAATAAAAAACTGCTTTCCTGTCTAGTGAGTGATATTAGATGCTCAGCTGCAAGTGGTTCATGTATCATGTTTAAGATCTCCACAGTGAAGCATTGGTAGGAGGAGGTCAGTTTGCAATAAAGGGAACTCCTGTGGAAAAGAACACCCCCACCATTTTAGTCTGGACTGCTGAGTTCAAAGATGTTTTCTAGCGGTAGGATAAAATCCACTGGTGATATCAAGAATGGACAGAACCAGATTTCTTGTAGAGCAATTGCAGCCAAGACAGGTCACTTACTGCCCCTGATGAGACAGATATGACAGATGAGGTAATCCTTCTGAGACTGCCTTATATTTGATTCTTTTTTTTAATGTCTTACTGTGGAGTTGGGGCAATATGATGTGTCATGGGTTCTGAGATCGCAGACTATTTGGGTATATGGGGAGCATTAAGGGTAATGTGCATGGAAAAAAGGCTCAGAAGTGTTCTTTCTCTGAATGTGTATTGCATTATCTTTCAAACCACACATTTGTTGGTGCTTGGATGTAAGTTGTCTACACAGAGTTGTAAGATTTTCATTCACTTTATCAGAAAGACCAATGTATGCATTTAGTACATCTGATGAGGTTAAAGTTGTTTTCAGATACTTACATTTCGACTTATACTGTCTTCAGACATTTTACCACTTGATAATTTGCTGACAACTTCAATACTGGCCATTATTTATTGTTTCATATAAGTACAATGGAATAACATAATAATAGGTCGCAACTAGTTAAAGACATGAATGCAACATCAAACGGAACAGTTTTGAACTGTCTCTGCTTTCCTTGTTGAAGACATATCTGCTACTGAAAGAGAAATCTTTCATCAAAGTGCAAAGTATTCAATAATATGCTCAGACAAGCTGGTAGGAGTATTACATTAAGTCCCTCCACTGACTATCAGGAAGTTCATGTATTCCATCGTGGATGTGCCAATCCTGATGTGAATTCTCTTACTCCATTCAATGACAGCACCCACACCCCAAGATGTATGATGGGCTACTGGGCGAGACACTGACGAATAAAGTGAAAAGTGAAGAGAGCCATATGTTGGCTGATTCTCTCGTTACTATAATGACTGTCCCCATGGAGATTTGACACTGGGAAACATGTTTTTTACAGTTTGTAATATTTATTGCTTGATATTTTCATAAGATTAAATCTTGGAAAGTTGTTTCCCAGTGTTCCTTTTTAGGTGGACGCTGGCCTCCAGCTACACCAGTTTGAGCACATGGACACAAGAGCCACATTACTATGCAGCCACATCCTCTTCTGAACCCTGACTCAACATCCACAAGAATATACATTCTATTGCTTCCCTTAGGTCACGGCAACTAGTTCCTATGAGTGTCTGTGCCTAGAGAGTTTGAACATCTCCAAGTTGTAGGATACCCGGTTACTCTAGTAGTGACAATCCTACGTTATACCAGAGTGGATTCATCTACATCGGTTGTGGTGAGAAACTGCCTTGAGTAAGTCTGTTCCGAGAAGCTCTAGGTAAATCTGTCCTCTATTTCTCCATTCCATCACAAGGATCTATGTGAGTTCACAAACACAGTTTATAATACGGTCCGGATCTGCTTACTTTATTCCTGTGATGTGCCAGGTGTGCTCTTGCTGCTGTGATTGCTCAGTTTTGCGGCACTCACTCAGTCATGCTCTGCTCACAAATGCACTCAGCTGTTGCGCTTCCTGATCTCACTCTTACTCACATTACCTCATACTACAAGGCTTGTGCATGATGTGGGTGGATGGGATAGCTTCCTTGGCTGGATATGTCTTTCTTTGGGGGCTGGAGGATATTGCCTTACTATTGAGGGACCGAGTTACTAGGCCGTCAGGACCTTGTCTGAGAGGCAGGGGTGATAAAGCATCTGGACTGGAAACCTACACTTCCTTCCTTGTTCTTGCTGTCCTTCCAAGGCCCAGCATTCTGAAAGAACTTGGCCTAAGTAGCCATCAGTTTCCAAAAGAGCAGTCTACATCCCAGAAGACCTTTACCTCTTGCAAGAATTCACACTGGAACTCACATAGGAACTCTTGCCGGATCCAGACTCTAACCTCCCTCAAAGGGAATCTTTGAATGTGCCAGCAACCTCTTGAACATTTTATGTAGTCTTTTCACCCTAAAATTAGATTTGATTTTTTTCCTGAATTTGCCATTTTGTTCTTTACATATACTTAAGATAATGTTTGCCAATATTCATCCCCGTTTGTGCAAGTAAATCCATAAAAATAAATAATTATTAATGTATAATAATGTCAGATATAGGGCAGAATACTAAAGGAAACAGACGCGTCTTCATTTCAATCATTACTATTATTTTTCAATATTAATCATACAACGAATAATTATCAGAGTACTCTGTCTGACAGTCATTGTTTCACCTATATCACCACTTGTGATGATTGTCGAGTCTAATATTATTATACATACGATATTCATTCATTCCCTAACCTTGCTTAATCACACAACACTTGACATTAGAAATGTTATGTAATTCCAAAAAACTTGGCCCTGATTCACAAAGAGTATTTACACTTTGAGTAAGTTTACTCTCTGGAGTAAGTTTGCTACTTTTCGGTATTCACAAAATGTACTCGTGCAGTAACTTACACTATTGTACTAATTTGTACATTTGTAGTAAGTCCAGCAATACACATACGCACTCACTTGTACTGCAACACCATCCCATAGAAATTAATGGAGGAAGGGACTTAGGACAAAAGCATAAATTACTTCAAGAAGTATAATTTACAACAAAAGTACAGTTTGTTAATAGCACTTGGTGGTAAGCTTTGTAGCACTGCTGCAGTATTACACAACGTACTGCAAAGTGTAGTTTGTTAATCAGCCCCCTTGATATTATTGTCACTGTCCCATGCAAAGGCACAGTGTAACCCTCAGTGTGATTAAAAAAAAGCACAAGAGGGTGGTGGATTCTGCAAATAACTAAAAACAATTGATGCAGTGCATTTATAAAAGCCACATGATCTGCCAACAAAAAAAACAGGAAAAGAAAATGAGGAATAGAAAAAGAAAAGAAAGAGCACACAATGATACTGTGTGAAGGAGAGAAGCATTGAAAAGAAAAAAGAATACAAATTATTTTGTATTATGAGGTGAACACACACATAATCATAATTTTGAGGGTTTTCAAAAAACATTTTTCCTGCACAAATCTGGACATATAAGATATTATTGGGCTTTCCAGATATGCAAAGTATTGCAAAAGGTTTGTAAGTGTGAATGGATTTTTCCCATTTTAACACTGTTTGAATAGAATGTAAAATCTGTTATTACCGTATGCTTGTATAACATATGTAATGCATCGGCTCTATAAATGTAGAGGAAGGAAAATGGTGTGGCACTACTATGTTGTCTGGCAGTTGGAGATGGAGATACTGATTCTGGACAATATATTTACACCAATTATCAACCATTACTAGTGTCCAGGCCTGGAATAGGGGAAAATGTGTAGGACCTAGATTTACCAGGCACAATTTTGCAAGTTTTTTCTGATTCTGGGCCTTTCCGCGCACATTGGTGAGGAACACATTTGGTTTTATCGGCTTTGACTCTGCACTTAGAAAAACTTGAAATCGGGCTAGGTGACCCCACTGCCTGCCCCAAGAATACCACTCTGCCTGACTCGGAATGAGGACCTATCACTTTAAATGCCTACATTTCTATAAAAATATGCCTTGTTTTGTGAATCATAGGAGCAGTTTCCATAATACATATATAGAACACAATTTTTGACATTAATGACTTTCTTTGAAAAGGAAGCTCTTAATATTTAAAATAAATGTTTATATGGATGAATAAGTTCTCTCAGCACAAATACTTAAAAGTAATAGCAGCGAATTGCAAAGCACTTTGGGCCTTATTACGAGTACAGTGGTCCTGGGATCGCCGTACTTGCTGTGGCAGTCCGACCACCACCACCCATCCGCCCTAGTACAAGTGTGGCGGTGAGACCGCCACAAGACCGCTGCCTCCGCCAGGATCAAGGATACCGTTTTGGCGACAGTCTGACAATGGCCAAAATATGCTAGCGATGCTGATGTTGGCACAGCCGAGCATATTCTGACCTGCATATCCATTGCCATAAAAGGTGTGGCAGACATGCAGGTAAGGGGACCCTAACAGGGCCCCCAGCCGATTCTGGGCCGGGGGGTGCATGCGGATAACACATGGAATTGCACCCTTGTTCCTGCACGGAGTGGCATGCATGACATGGTGCCTGCCACACGGTAGAGGAACAAGCTGCAGGCTCTCTCACGGCAGCGGTCTGTTTGTTAGGCTCTCCTATGAGCCTAACACCACCGACGTGAGACCGCCGCAGCACCAACTACCCTGGATCAAAGTCGTAATCCAGCGGATGGGCTTACCACAGCTTTGGTGTTTTACCTGGGACCGGGGCGGTAAGGGTCCCAACCGAAGACTACCAAAGTCATAATAAGGCCCTAAATAAAGATGGAAGACGTCCAGCCAATCTGCATTGTTTTCTTTATATCTAACTACAAAGCAGGTAGAGGTATTTCCATGTCAATATGCATAATACTCACAATGGAAAAAAGTTGCTAAATGTCTTCCACCAACGGTGTTGGCACTAAAAATGTTATTTCGCAATGTAACGAGGCATACAAAGCCTGTAACCCCAATGAATAATTCTCATTTTAGTAGCTAAGCATATGAGGAAGGCTGGGTTCCTATAAAAAAATCTATATCCTTAACCAAACAGAGTTTTTTTGGTAGCTGAAACCACTTAATAATCTTGAAATATAGACTGATGCCAATAATGTTCTATTTAGAAACCAGCACAATTGTACTATCACACTGGCTGCTCAAAACACAGCTTTGCTTAATTCAACACTAGAAAAGAATAGGGAATGACTGTAGTCAAAATTCAAGACTGTTAATGGTTTGCTGGTTTGCTGGCACACAATGCTCAGATCTGCTCAAACTAAATTTTATTCTCACGTCATTAGCATCGATGTACACAAAAAAGAGATGGGACAGTGTGAGACTTACAGGCGGTAACAAGAAGGGTAATTGGCCCCCAAGTACCCTCTAGAGCCAACCAGCAGTGCACCAGGAGGCACGTTTGCAGAATGGTGGAGAAAGAAGGCGTGGCCCATGAAGATCTCTCACAAATCATATGCCCACTTGACTGACACAGCAATCACACCAGCTGTTGACGTAGTGTGTGCAGTGGCGTTTGGCTAGCAGTGTGTGAAATGACCAGCAGAAAGTCACTACTCCCACACTGCCACCCAAACACCAGTCCACGCACACTGCCAGCCAAGCCCTAGTCTACGCTTACCACCAGCCAAATGCAAGTCCATGCACACAGCCAGCCAAACGGCAGGCCACGCACACCACCAGCCAAGCTCCAAACCACACACACCACCAGCCAAGCCCCAAACCATGCACACCACCAGCCAAGCACCAGTCCACACACAACACCAGCCAAGTGCCAATCCATGCACAAAGTCAGCCAAATGCCAGTCCATGCACAGCCATCCAAACGCCAGTCTACGCACAACCACAGCAAAAGCCCCAGTCCACGCACACCACCAGCCAAGTGCCAGTCCACGCACACCGCGAGTCAAGCGCCAGTCTACACACAACACCAGCCAAGCCCAAAACCACACACACTGCCAGCCAAGCGCCAGTCCACCCACAATGCCAGCTAAGCGCCAGTCCATGCACACTGCCACTCAAATGCCAGTCCAAGCACACTGCCATCAATTTTTTTTTAACAAAAAAGAAAACACAAACCAATTGGAAGTAGATACAAAACTATAACTACAAACACAACAGCTGTAACTAAATACATCACACTTATGCCAACTGTGAAACAGAACTAAAAATATAAAACAATATAGACTTGGCAGTTCACTATTAAACCCACAGTTGCTCCCAAAAACTCTTTTGTGTGTGATACAATCTGAAACATGTGGGCACACACAGCCCAGGATTAGAAGGACAATCATCCCAGTGCCTACGACTCTCCTTCCACATACCTCTTTGCAAACAGACTCTACATCTCTGACAGGGATTGTTTGTTTTTGGGCGTGGGAATAATTAAATCAGGAAAGTGGTGATCCTTCAATCTAGCCACATCTTCCACCACTCCAACTCTAGGAACACTTGCCTGTTCTACTACAACAAGACTGTCTATCACAGACTCCTGAAACTGAACAAAAGTAATCCTAGATGCTGGATATCCAACTTCTTTTACCAAATGTAAGCCTTACGAACAGCAGTGTAATGTTCCAACCTCTGATTGTTGGACATGGCCCTTTTAGGCAGGTTCACCCCTAAACTTTTTGCCTTTCCTGTGACCTGGCATTGGTGGTCCAGTATAAAGTGCGTGCGTGCTCTGAGTGCGTGTGGTGAGATTGGCCTGCCCTTCCTTAGGAATGAATGGGGGATATGTGTGTCCATGGTAAGTCCTGGTATGAGAGGAGTGCAGGGGCGAGTTTAGTATGTATGAACTCATGAGAATAAATGTTGCGCAATGGTGTGTGCAGATTTATGGTGACTAGTGGAGAAATGCCACTTTTAGAAATTGGCATTTCTGTGTACTTTGTGTCTTCCTGCCTGATGTGAATTGCATGTCTGGCTTGTGATTGACAGGAGCTGAGAGGTGTGGGTGTCTCCAGGAGACAGGGGGAGTCTGCCCAGTGGTGAATAGAGTAATCTGCATGCAGATGGGAGGGAGGAGTTGCATCTGGGACCTGAATAGGGCTGTGCCTTCCCTCCACAATGCCGGCTCTGCCCCCTGTGGTGCGTCTGATCCCAGAGCCCCCACCTGACAAAGGAGAGAGGAGCTGAGCAAAACAAAGTGCTCCAAAGCTCCCCTAAACCAGTTCTGACTGGTATCCCCAAGCCCTGTGCTGTAACACAAAGGGAAATATAGTATAAATATCGGGGCTGTGACCCCATGAAAATGTTCCTGTTCTGTTCCTGATCCTGAGGGGGGCTTGCTGCTGCTGGGTCCCAGGAGGAACCGCCATGGGGCTGCCTCTCTGCTGGAGGGACCTGTGGGCTGGTCCTTGGGCCCTGCATTGCCCCCTGGACCTAGAAGACCATTTTTGCTTGGACCCTTGGGCTTCCCTCTGCGCCCTCTGAGCTCTTTTGCTTTTATCTTAAAGAGCGCTTTATTTTTATTCAGAAAGGAGCACGTGGGCTCCACAGCAAGGAGCAGTAATTTCCTTCGAGGGAATCCCGACGTGGGGATTCCCCGACCGGGATGCTAAATGGAGTGGGAGCCCACCCCGCTGTTCGTGTGCTCTAGCGGGTGCTTACCCCGCGGTATTGCCGCATTCTTAGTTTATTTTAACGGCGGGTGCCCACCCCGCCTTATGCTGCCTTAGCGGGAGCCCACCCCGCGTTCTACTTCAAGAAAATCACCTCTGCTGCCCGGGTGAAAACCGGAAACCAGGCACGTCTGCCTGGGACAAGGGCGGGGCCTCGCAGACGTCATTTCCGCCTTCCCCCCGACCAGGAGACGGTGGCGCGGAAGACTGTGCATGCCTCGCGGGGCTCCAGTGAGCTGAAGGAGCCCGCGTATTTCCAGAGAGTCCCGGGTCCCAGGAGGGGTCCTGGGTGAAGAGGAGAGGCCGCCGATGCCTGTGCAGCCACCATGTAGCCGGGCGGAGCAGAGACTGTGGGGAGCAGCACAGAGTGCCATGAGGAAGGCTCAATGTGGTGATGCTTTTCGGGGCACGGTGTTGGTGTAGGGTCTCGAGCAGCCCCGCCTCCCAGAGGGCCGCTCCAATGGTGGGCATGTTTATTTTAAGCACCAGTGCGCTCCATTGGGGCATATTTGTTTAGGAGAGCTTGTGTGCTCCAACGTGGGGCATATTCTTCTTCAAGAGCCCACAAGAGGGCACGTATTTGTGTGCAGCGCTAGAGAGCCTCCTGTGCCCGTGCTTGTAGTTTTGGCCACCCCAGCTGCCCCGCCTGACAGTGGGCAGCATGTAGACATCCCTCCTGTCCACAAATGTCACAGCTAGCAGTTCACCATCCCTCTAAAGCTTTTTGCAAACAAACTCTTTTGGGTAAACTTTACGGTTAGAGCGGATTGTGCCACCAGCAAGAGTGTCCACTTTTAACAATTTCTTAAACAATTGCACACCAGTGTAGAAGTTATCTAGGTACAAATGGTCAATAGTGGAATCCCTACCAGTGCACATCTGGAAATTACTGACATATCCTCTCCTACTCTCAGACAACATATACATCTTAATTCCATAATGTGCCCTCTTGCTTGAAATATACTGCCTAAAAACCAAACAGCCCTTGAACAGGACCAAAGGCACATCAACAGCTATTTCTTTCCCTGGAGCATAGATTTCTGAAAATCGAGCTACAGAGTGATCAAGGACAGACTGAATATTAAAAAGATGGTTACAATCAGGGTGATCTTGTGGCAACGCTAAAGCATTATCAACTAAATGCAGCATCCCAAGCAAAAGTAAATACCAATCACAACTCATAATTGCAGGAAATATAGCCTTTACCATCAAGGGACTGGTAGACCAATATGAAGACAGGGATGACTTCTTTATCAAGCCTATCAACAAAGTTAAACACAAAAACCTCTTCATCTCATCCAAATTTGTGTGAGTTGAGTCCACCGGATAGTTCTAGGAGGGGGGCCTACGTCTGGCACAGTAGTCCTTCAAATACTGTTCAGCATACAAATAAATCTGCTCAGCAATCTCAGCCTAAAATACATCGTCCATAAAACTGTATAGGCAAAAAAAATTCACAATTCACTCTACACACTATATCACCTCTAAAGGTAGGCAACGCCAGCTGCACCATATTTGGATCAACCCAGACTACAGCCCTTCCAATGGAAAGCCTTGAAGCCCCAGGCTGCAATCCAGATGCCTCTTGCTGCACCATTGACACATCAGTGTCCTCCTCTAAAACAGGCACTTCATCCGCACTGAGAGTAGCTTCATCCACACTGAGAGTAGCTTCATCATCAGATGATTACTCGGGGACAGAAAACTCACTGCCAGAATCTTGCACTTCCTCCTCAGTCTCATAATCATGGTCAGAGGAAGATTAAAAAAGCAGAGCAACAACCTGCTTAGCAGTAATCCTATCCATAATCCTCACCAATAAAAGTAACTTGACAAACAAGTCAACAACAACAAACACTTGGTAAAATAAGGGGAAACATGCATTACAACACAGTCATTACATCGCACTGCTTTTACAACGCAGCTGTTACAATGCAACTTTTTTTTACATCGCATGCCATTATACAACGCATGTCACTACAACGCATGCCATTACAACGCATACCATTACAAAGCGTGCCATTACAATGCATTATAAGGTAATAATAGAGATTTTTTAGTTTTAGGGTGAGTATGGGTTTTGGGGTGGATGGGAATAGTAATGTTTACCACTACACTATTCAACACTTTCCCTAAAGTTGCACTCACTGGAGTGAGAATAGTCATTTTTACCCCTAAACTATCCAACACTTACCCTACTGTTGCACTCACTGGACTGGAAATAGTAATTTGTACCCCTACACTAAACAACAATTACCCTACTGTTGCCCTAAAAGTATTATGCGTTGTAATGGTATGCGTTGTAATGGTATGCATTGTAATGGAATGCGCTGCAATGGTAGTTTTTAAAAATACGTTGTAATGACATGCGTTGTAAAATCAAGCGATGTAATGGGTGTTGCGATGTAAAAACTGCGTTGTAAAAGCATGCGTTGTAATTGTTTGCGTTGTAACATCATATATTCAAAATAAGTATTAAACAAAATGTGGCTTTATCACAAAGACCTATATAGTCCAAAACGATACCACTCACTTGCCAGAAACAGCTAGACTCACCCCCATCTACTCTGCACAGACACAGCAAGGACCAACAATATCCCACTAAAAAAGAAAAGAAAATTACACATAAGACAACACAATACACATCGTGCACAAATCCAAAAATAATTCCACACTCAAAACATAAGCTAAATATGCTGCTATTATGACACCACTTAGAAAAATTTCATTCATGCATGACAATAATTCTCATTTGGAGTAAACACATCAAAAAAGTTTTTTTTGCCAAACACAGGCAACTACACCAACTGCAGATCAACCTCTTCAGAAACCGCAAACAGGAATCACATCAACAGGAAACAAAAGCTTTGCACTAGAATAAAAAGGAGAAATGAAACATTGCAATCACCTATGCAAATAATGCAACAGCCCACACACAATCCACCAGCCAAGCTGGGTGGCACATGGGCCTAAAAATATAGCCGAAACATTAATTTCCCAAAGGGGAGCAACCCTTGCCCAAGGGGTTTCTCACAAAAAAACAACAACTTAGTGAAACCAACATCCCTGGTGTCTAGTGGCTTCTGCTCCCCTTGTGGTCAGGTGGGCCTAAAAGCTTAAGGCCGATCTGCCCTGAAGAGGGGCAGATCAGCCAAAATAATCATCCCCTAAAAGGGGAGCGACCCTTGCACAAGGGGCCACCCCCAAAAGCAACAACATCTTCAAACTAACATCCCTATTGTCTAGTGACTTCTGCCCCCCTTGGGGGCAGGTGGGCCTAAACGAATAAGGCCAATTTGCCCCCAAGGGAGGCAGAAATGGCCAAAATAAACACCCCCTAAAAGGGGAGTGACCCTTGCCCAAGGGGCCGCTCCCCAACAACAACATTCAGCCATCCCTGGTGTCCTTGGGGGCAGATGGGCCTAAAAACATAAGGTCAATCGACCCCCAAGGGAGTCAGAAATGGCTAAAATAATCACCCTATAAAAGGAAGGGGCCCTTGTCCAAGGAGCCGCTCCCCAACAGCAACATTGAAAAAAAAAATAGTGTCTAATGGCTTCTCACCCCCCTTGGTGGCAGATGGGCCTAAAAACATAAGGCTGCTCTGCCGCCAAGGGGGGTAGAAGTGGCCAAAATAGTCACCCCATATAGGGGAGCGACCCTTGCCCAAGGGGCGGCTCCCCCACAACAACATTGAAAAAAAACCTGGTGCCTAGTGGCTTCTGCCTCCCTTGTGGGCAGATGGGCCTAAACAAAATAAGACTCATCTGCCCCCAAGGGGGCTAGAAATGGCCAAAATATTCACCCCATAAAGAGGAGCGACCCTTGCCCAAGGGGCCACTCCCCGCCATTGTATGAAATTGATCCCCCCAAAAATCCATGGTGGCTAGTGGGCATTCCTGCATCACGATTGCAGCCTCATTGTCAAGATACTACGTCGTCTCTTACCTTAATGTGTTTACTGAGACGTAGTAAGATTTCGCAGGGGCACAAGGGACCAAATTCCCAAATAACTAATTTAAAACTTGTAATTATTTTACATACTACAAGATAAAAGTTAGGAATTAGGGAGGAGGGCCGGATACTGGACGTGGTTCGGATTCTTGCTGTCGACCTGCCAAATAACAAATAAAGGTTCAAGTAATCTACTATATACTTCCTTTCAACAGATTCTATCTTTGGTTTCTTTCTAGTTCTTTCAGAAGTGAGACTTTCTATACTAGAGTTAGCCTACCTGCGAGCAAAGCTTGTCTGGCCTACGTCCCAGTATTTCTTGTCTTGTGTTGGTGTTGGTAGATGAGAAGTCAGGCAGTTTCTTGTATGTACGTCACTGACCATGTATATCTTAGGCTGAAAAGGCAAACAAGAAATTAAATTTTATTCTAAACAACCCAGAAGTTTGTTTCTGTCTCTTTTTTCACCTTATAACTTACTTGACTCTTCTAATCTGGTGATGCTAGAATACAATTCCATTCTGCATTTCTGCAACTGTTGTTAGACTTCTTTTTGTAAATAAAAAGATGAAAGACATATACACCACAAATAGCTAAAAACACTTCTATCATACCTTGTAGTGTATCAAAACAATAAAGCTAAATCACAAAGCTCAAAAGTTCAAATAATATACTGAATGTTCACTTTGCCCCTTCTTTTGCAGCAAAGTTCTTTTATGTCCGTAATATTGGCAATCGCATTCCTTCTGCACCAGAAGGTTCCAAAAATGAACTTAGTTCTTTAAGTGAGCCTTTCTTGCGTAGGGCGCCTTAAATTCTAAAGGGTACTTATCTCCTTCTCTTTGTTTCCTTTGAAGGTTCTGCTGTCGTAGGAAAGAGAGCCATCCAAAAACGAGAGAACGGAGCTGCAGAAATAAACTTGAAGATGATCAGGTAAGTCGTCAGGTTCTTTCAGACGGGAGGAGTTCAGACGCGATTCTTCGCGTGAAACAAACGGAAGGCAAAGCGCCTTCCAGAATGATGGGTGTGGTTTAAATAGGCAACCGCACCCAAGCGCTTGCACGTACCGTCATGTAGTACGGGCGGTGCGCGCTGAATCCAATCTACATATGCGTTCAGGTTCTGCCTGAGAAATGCAGAGACACACCAAGCAGTGTTTGAAACGCGGTGACACACCAAGCAGTGTTTCTAAATAGCGCATCAGTTCCCAAATAGGTCTCGAAGCATAAATAGTTACCAAAGTTCCCAAATAGGTCTCGAAGTTTAATTAGTTACCAAACAACCTAACAATACTCTTTAAGCATTGCACAGGAGAAAATCAAACATATAAAGTCACAAAAGGCATTTGTCAGGGTTTCATTCCCAAATACAATATGTTACATAAAACACACAAATTACGGAAGTGCTGGTGCACGGAAAAAGGGGTGGGTTTTTTTACAATAAGAAAGTGACGCTGGTTTTTCGTGAACAATGTGTGTTGTGGGACCAGCCCAACAACCCCAGTCGTCTTTCTTGACACTCATGCATAGCCATTCAGCAGGAATGCTCCAAAGATACATCGGAGGAAAGGAAAGCCCTTTCCTTTCCCCCGATGCCTCTTTGGTACAAGCCCTCCCCCGGGAGAAACATATCTGTTTCCCTTGACTTGCTAGAAACAGATGGCTTGACGTGGAGGGGGGTGTGGGCAGTGTAAGGTCTTTCGCTATCATACCTTGTGGGGGCGACAGGATAGGGTGGCCAATGGGGGAGTGCCAGTGCTTCCCCGGTGGGTGGGTATTAGGACGGCCTGGAGCCATCAGACACACATGCCTACTGTGGCATCAGATGGCTCCCGGCCTTCGGATGCCCACAAGTGGTTTAAGAGGATCAGAGTACATGCGGAATGTTACAAAACGTACAAAACTTAAAGCTTAGTAGAAAAATGTATGCTTGATCTGTGCTGGATGTTAAGGTGTTGAGCCCCCCCGGCCTAAACCACTGGACATACTGGTCTCCATTCATCATCCTCTGCCCGGCCCATGGGTTAGTAGACCATGTCCCCACAGGAATGAAAGATAGATCAGCATGACACTTGATGGGCTTATGGCCCCAAACCATGGTGTAGTCTTCAGTTCTCCTCAGAGGCCAACCCTCAATTCTTGCACCCCTCTGCCTCTACCGATCCTGGGCAGGATTAGCGGTGGATGATACGGCATCTGCCCTTCATTCCAGTGCGAACCTGCACCTCAGAAAAATCTACACGAGTAGGCCTGTTGACTCTTCAAGGTCTTAGCATCCACCTCTGCTCATCTCCCTGTGATCACAGCTCTTGACACATACAGTCAGACGGGCGTCCATGTCCCAAACTGGGAAAGGGCCAGTCACCCATCTACAGCCCGGTGACAATCCTACTCACATTGAGAGGGGAGCACCTGGCATTACTCCTCACCTAGCATTAGGGGTGCTGTGATCTCAACATCATGTTGATCCCGTGACCACCACATGAAGGGGCCATTACTCGTCTGCACCACACACTCTACTCTGCTCGCCTTCTGAAGTGGGCAACCGAGCTGCATCTTTCCCGGACCAACATCCAGAGACCATGCACAGCCTGCCGGCGTAATGTGCAGACCCATCCGATGCCGGCTTCCACAAGACAAATTGCTGCCACCCTCAATCCGCAGCTCATGGGGAGGTAAGGCACCCACATTATCTTCTCAGGGAAGGCCCCTTACCCTCTTCGCCGGCTGACGATGACTCTACCCACCCAGGCCTGTGTGTTACCAGCCCCTTGAATCAGGGGCTAGGATCCCTGCATAGACCTGCCTGCATCTTGACCCGGGCTCTGACTGAGGAGCACAACTAATCCAAAATTGCCATCAAAATGAGCTGATCCCAATGAGGAGACCTCACCAGTTTCAAGCCAGATCTCGAGGGCTGAAGCTCTACTGCTCCCCATGTGCGCAATGCTGGGGCAGCATTACTCAGACACCACAGGGCAGCTTTCTATCTCAGGGTGGGCCTGAGTCCCTTGAGCTCTATGGCCTCATGGACTGACACTTGGGAGCTGGTCGGAGCTCCGCCCTGCTTTTCCCCTCATTAGACAGTTCTAATCCTCCACGACCCAACTGGGCAACTGCTAGCAGCCCCCTCCCTGATGATCAGATGCCCTGGGCCTGCAAGACAGAAGCCGATTGCACTCCAGAAAAATAGGTACAGCCACCTACAGATGCATCTGAAACTCTCTGATAAAATCCACTGATGTACAACTGCTCAGGCTTACTCTGTTATTTTGCATACTTCATTTTACGTGCACACTAGAGACCCTGTTTCTACTGATGTTTGCTAGTCTAGGTTTATATTGATAGCTTATCTATTATGTTTATGTAACTATTTGATACCTTGTTCCTGTTCATATGAATAGCCCGTTACCCAAAAGGCCTAAATACACTGACTTCAGCTGGCACGCTTCACTTTGTTTTCTATATGTTTGACTTACTCTAAAACCAATGTGCGGCAAAACCTGCTGTGGAAACCTCTCTCAACTAACCAACGAGAACCTCCATTAGTGCCAGTCCTCTGTCTGCCCTTGATTACAAAGGACTCTGCGCAGATCATCTAATAAATTCCGTCACTACCCCCTTCTCCTTGATACCGTGACCCCAAAGGACTTTAAAAGATCAGCATACCCATTGGTGCTATTCGGCAATCAAGACCCCTCCGACTCCCAGGGATCCTACCAGATCACCGTGTCAGCCTCCCCTCCTCACACCTCTGCCATTGGTACTCTACTCCTCTCCAGAAGTGACCACTCACCCTCCCCTCCCTACCACTTCACCTTCTCAATGCACCTCACCTTAATATAACAGATCTTTATCCCTAACCCAATACTCCAACCTCAAATCAGCCCCAACACCAATTTCTGGTATCAGCCAAGCATAGGTGATCTATATCTAACCTCCTTCTGAAGCCCCCCCAACCAACCCCCTCTTGGTGACCCATCACTCTCTTTACACCCTATCATGGCCTCACTCAGCCATCCCTTGGAAAGACATGGTCCTAACTCCTTCTCTATTAAATTTCCATCAACTCTCTCCAAACATACCGCAAAAAACTGCAAATAAAAAATCCTCAAAGAACACCCAGAAACACTAATAACAAACATCTATCACAGCCCAATAAATGGAGGCCTAACAGCAGACTTAATTTTTTACCCCAAAAATCCTGCCAAACGAAGAGCTAATTCCCTACAAAACCTACATATAACCAATGTCATCAACATCCCATATGGATCCAAGCATACCATGTCCTTATCACAAAAGTTCAGTGGCAAATTGCTCATGACCATCTACAGAAACAGAAACATGCTTACTCAAGCCAAAGAACACAATCTTTCCATCTTCAATCACCACTTCTCATCAGCCTATCCTTCACCCTCAAACCCAACATCTCTCTCCTCAAGACTGAACCTTCTCACTTCCCCACCCTCCTCACCACCTTAGCCTCAACCCCCAAGCACATTGCCCTTCTCACCTGCACTGAACCTTTCCTCACCCAAGCTCCCCATGCAGCCGAACCCGCTACCACCCAACTCTCAGACGCCAACCCCACCTCACCTCGCACACCCCCTTTCCAATCCTGATGAATACCACATCACCTCACATGACCCGCCCTCCCCCATTAAGCCACACAATACCTACACAAACTACACAAACAACCACATGGGACTCTCCCTCCCACAACATAAGACAGCATCCCATCAATCAATAAATAAAGCAATCAATCAATCAATCAATCAGTATTTGTATAACGCAACACTATCACCCCAGGGGTATCTGGGTGCTGTTACCGCGTCTGCATCGAAGAGTCATGTCTTGAGTGGCTTTCTGAAATCAGCCAGGTAGGGTGCCACTCAAGGATGGAGAGGGAGGTCGTTCCAGGTCTTAGCGACAATGAAGGAGAAGGAGCGGCCACTATGGCAGCTGTGATGGATGCGAGGGGTGTGAGGGTGAGTGAGGCAGAGCCCAAGCTTCTTACGGGCAGGTGGAAGCTCATATGATGGTTGATGAAGGGTGTTCCTTCGTTGTGTAAGGCCTTGTATGTGTGCTTGAGGACCTTGAACTGGAATCTCTTCTGAATGGGTAACCAGTGGATGTCTCTGAGGTGAGTAGAGTTGTGGGTCCGTTTGAGGAGATCTAGGATGAGTCTGGCTGTGGTGTTCTGTATGGTCTTAAGTCTCTTGAGGAGCTTGGTGGGAATTCCAGCATAGAGAGCGTTGCCATGGTCAAAGCAGCTGGTGACAAGAGCCTGTGTCACTGTTTTCTGACGTTGATTGGGATTCATCTGAAGATTCTGCGGCGCATGCATAGGGGGTGGAAGCATGATGAGGTGACTGCATTCACTCGTCGTTTCATTGTTCGTTGGCAGTTGAGGATGATGCTGAGGTTGTGTACATGGTCTGTTGGTGTGGGAGTTGTTCTGAGTTCTGCTGACCACCAGCTGTGGTCTCATGGGGATGTGTCTTTTCCAAAGATCAGTACTTCTGTTTTGTCAGAGTTGAGTTTGAGGCAGCTATCTCTCATCCAGTCAGCTATGCCAGTCATGGCATTGTGGAAGTAGGCCCTGGCATTGGAGGGGTCCTCTGTGAGTGAGAGGATGAACTGGATGTCGTTGGCATATGAGATAATGTTGAGTCAGTGGGATCGGAAGATGTCTGTGAGCGGGGTCATAATGATGTTGAACAGGGTGGGGCTGAGGGATGATCCTTGGGGCACGCCGCATATGATGTCCTGGGGAGCTGAGGCGAAGGGAGGTAGTCGAATACTCTGTGTGCGTCCTGAGAGGAAAGAGGTGATCCACTTGAGGGAATTTTGCCGAATTCCAATGTTGGTCGATGAGGATGTTATGGGAGACATTGTCGAAGGGCGTGGGGAGGTCTAGGAAGATCAGGGCCACTGTTTATCCTCAGTTAAGGAGGATCCTGATGTTGTCTGTGGCAACGATCAGTATAATCTCAGTGCTTTGGTTGGCCCGGAATACTGATTGTGAGGCATCGAGTAGTTGGTTTTGCTCCAGGTAGCCTGTGAGCTGTTCTTTGATGGCTTTCTTGAGTTCTTTAGCTGGGTATGGGAGCTGGGACATTGGCTGGTAGTTTTTGAAGTTGCTGGGGTAGACAGAGGGTTTCTTCCGGAGTGGGCTGACTTCAGCGTGTTTCCATCCATCTGGGAAGGCAGATGGAGATGTTGATGACATTGGTGAGTTCTGTGCCAATTATAGTTGCTACGAGGTTGAGGAGATGGGGGGGGGGGGGGTCGATGGGTGCCCCGGAGCAGATGGAGGACATAATAGTAGTGGTGGTCAGAATGCAGAGTAGAGACAGGTTGTTATAGCTGGGTCAGTGTTCGCTGGATAGATGAGGTTGTCCATGCTGAGCGTGGTGGGTTGGGGGCCAAAGTTGTTGTAGATGGTGGAAATATTGCTGTGGAAGTAGTTTCAGAGGGTGTCACAAAGTTGTTGGGAAGGGTGGACAGTGTTTTCTGTGGCTGCCGGTTTGGAGAATTCCTTGATGATTTTGTAGAGTTCCTTAGTGTGGTTTGACGTGGCTTTGATGCGGTCAGTGATGGCTGCTTTTTTGGCCTCCTTTATGCCCCAGTGACAGTCGCTGAGGACTGTTTTGTATGTGGCTCTGTTAGAGGGGTCCTTGGTGATGCACCAATGCTTCTCAAGTTGGAAACAGTTCCGCTTGGTGGTTTTGAGCTCTGCGGTGTACCAGCCACCTTGTCCTGAGGTTCTGTTGGTTTTTGCAAGTTTCAATGGGGCAACTCTGTCAGCACATTTGTTGATCTAGGCGGAGAAGTTGTGGACAGCCTGGTTGAGATTGGATGCTGTGCAGGGTAGTGTGGATCTGAATTCTGCGTCCATTGCTCTTGGTTACCTTGCTCCAGCTATGATGAGTGGCGCTGTGGTGCTTGGTGATAGGTTGTTGGGCGTCAAAGATGGTAAAAGGTATGATTGCATGGTCCCTCAAACCCCTCCCTACCAACAATGACCTCTAAGCCACCCCACACCCTGAACCAACCATGGCCCTAATGATCTCCTCAATCACCTGCCTGGAATTTAAAATGAACGACATACTAGATGAAATGACCGCATTTTGTAGAGACCTCAAGTCTAACCCAAGCTCACTGAATATGTTTACCACAAACCCGCCCTCTGTCACCTCATACTCTACTCTCTGGCAAACTAGCCCTCTCAAACAATACCATCTCAAACCTAGATGTGCGTCACCTGAAATGTCATATGTTGAAGTGGAAACCCTGATTAACTTGTACGCCACTGCCACCATCAATTCCTCCTACCCCAAAAACCCAGTCATCCTCAGTACAAACAGAATCACCCTCACCAATCACCCTCCAAGACCACCAGCCCAACTCACCTCCATCCAGCTCACACAATCTGAACCGAAAGCGAAAATCATACTAAATTGCATGCTCCTAAAATGTCAGAAAGCAGCTAAGCATGCCACTGGGATAGCGGAAACCATCCTACTTCACAAAATCAACCTACACTTTTTAACAGAAACTTGGGTAAATGAACACTCATCAGCCATCATGGTTCTCCTCATCGCATCAGGTTTCTCAATCATTTGTTTTGACCAAAACGTTTGGTGCAGGGGTGGACTAGCAATCATGCACAATATCTGCCTCATCCTGACATCCTTACACACAGGCAACTACTCAACCTTTGAATACCTAGGAGTTACCCAAGCCCCTTGAAACTCCACACTATCTATCATCCTCCATGTGATAAATGTCAATTCCTAGAAGAAATAATAGGCCTGATTCCATCTAACTCCTTGAAAGAATCCACAGACATTGCCAAAGGAGATCTAAATTTACACCTGAATGATTCCAATGACTCTACAGTACAAGCACTAGACTCCCTCCTAGAATCGAACGGTCTCACCCAACACAGTAGCAAACCCACAAAAAAAGTGGACCCTTGACGCTATCATCTCCAACCAGAATGCAATCTCCCTCAACTCCATCCATACCATCAACTGGTCCAACCATCAACTAATTCTTTTCAACTTTAACATCAAGCAACCTAAACTCCCTAACCAAACACATCTGCTGAAGCACTGGCCAAGAAACATACACTAAATCCGGAAATCAGAGCTAGAATTTATAATTAGCTCTCAAATTATTCCCCTACACGATCTGACCACCAGCGATGAACTCATCTCACTACAATACAAAAATGACACCATTGCCCCCTTAAAACTCAAAATATCAAGAAGTGCCCCCTCCAGGTCATGGCTCAACCCAGACCTTAATAAAGATAGGCAACAACACAGCGTAATGGAAAGAAAATGGAGAAATCAACACTCTAGCTCATCTCTCCCTTGAACAAAATGTCTAAAATATAAAAAACACATCTGCTTTTTTTCAGAACCCAACTAGACCAGTCAATAAAACATCCAACAATTCTCTTCAGGTTCATTAAAAACCAAACCTCTTCTATTCCCCTACATCCTATAGAAGTCTTCACTAAATGCTGTGAAGAGTTTGCTAAATTCTTTGCAGATGTAATAAACATTGAACTCTTGCTGGACCCCCTCCCCCTTCTCCTTCCACCAAAGTCCCCGCCTCCATTTATGGACACCTGCATACTCCCAATGTAGGAGGGGGGTGGGGACCACCGGGGCCAAAATTGGCCCAGTGAAGGGGGGCCACGTGCCCCCCTCCCAGAATAAATTAAAAATACAAAGACCGGCAGCCACCTTAGGTCACCTACGGGACCGTTGGGAGCGGTGGTTGGGTACCCTGGAAGACGAAGACTTGTTGGATGGCCTTATGGCCCCACGAGTGAGCACCATCTCGGCCAAACTGCGGCTGATCCAAATCTATTATCTTCACTGCACCTATCTCACTCCAAGCAGACTGCACCGGGCTGGGTTCCTCCCGACTTCAAGTGGCCCGCGGTGTGCGGAAATGTCTGCTGACTTTGTCCACATGAGATGGTCCTGCACTGTTCTCACCAAATACTGGACAGATGTAGTGAACAAACTGTGTGTTGTTCTTGGAAGGGATGTCATTCACTCCACTGGTCCTCATATTGGGGGTCCTTGAGGGTTTGGGAGGATCTCCGGCTGACAAAACATTTCTGGGTACAGCCACCATGATGGCCAAACGTGACAGAGCAGCCAAATGGAAAGACCACTGTGTTACGTTAGCATGAGGGACTTCATTGGTGTGCCATGCAGGAAAAACCTGTATAGGAGGCAAGAGGGTGTCTGGCCAAATATGATTGAGTATGGGGCAAATGGTTGGGCCACATTGGCTAACGGAAGTACGTTTTGGTTACTACCGTCTCTGTGAATCCAGTCTCCTCTCTGTCAGACTGTAATGTTAATGCAGCTGTTAATTGACTATCAAATAATAATTGTGAATTTTACTGTATGCTATTGTGCTATGAATTATCGTGTTATTGTTTTAAAATCCAATAAAGTTGATTATAAAAAAAACCAATATATATACGTGTGTGTGTATATATTAAGCCTGGGCAAAGCACTACGCTATGCTCGCGTAGTTTGCGAAGTTTGCGCTACTTCGCACTACGCGAATTGCACGTAGCACAGTGCAAACACGCATAGCGTAGCGTAGTGCATCCCACATTTTTTGCTTGCTCACGGTCCTCAACGTCAAGTTGGCGACCGCGAGCAAGCAAAATGACATCCCGGTGAGACCTTTTCCTCGTTCGCGATCAGCAACATCAAGTTGCCGATCGCGAGCGTGGAAAAATAAACCACCCGGCGAGATTCTCAACGCGGGGAGGTCAGGTTTCTCATTGCGAGTGGTCGCGTATGCTCACGACCGCTCGCGACTACCAGTCTGCGTTGAGAAAGGTGCCGCTTGAGTAAAAATCTACTCAAGCGGCAGAAAACTACAGCTCGCACTGTGCAAGATGCCGTTTTCAATGACTGCAGAGTGCCGGATGCTTGTCCGCACTGTGCAATCATTGAAAACGGCATCTTGCACAGTGTGAACAGGCTACTACGCAGTTCGCAAAGTGCCACGTGTAGCTCGCGTAGTGCGAAGTGCACTTTGCGTAGCTACGCGTAGCGCTACTTCGCAAACTACGCCCAGGGTTAGTATATATATATATATATATTGTCCATTGTGAAGGCACACCAGAGGCCAATTATTTAAAAGCGCGCAGCAGGACGATGTGGATTAAAGGATCTGGTAGGTTACCCACGCCCCTGCCTCAGAGAAAGAAGCACGAATGCTTCAGAAACACGGCAGGCAAAGGACTCAGAATGGGGATGGGAAGCCGCCTGCTTGTCACAAATAAAGGCTGTTACCTACCTGCTGGTGGAGTGTGTCCTCATATCTGGGCAAATACATGGAAAGATGTACTCACGGCAGTTCTTGGCCATGGAGTTGATCACACTGCCCATGAAATATCACGGGTCCTGACGAAAGGTAAATCCTTTTGGTAAACGGCACAGCAGATGAACTATTTTAAGCAGGCGTAATCTTATCCGGGCTCAATGGAGGGCTAGAAAATGTGTCCTGAAAACAACGTGAAGTAACAAAGCCCACTAGAGGGTAAAATCGGCACAAAATGAAACTACATGTCCCAGCGTGCTTCGTGATTAACTGTCCATTGTGAAGGCACACCAGAGGCCAATTATTTAAAAGCGCGCAGCAGGACGATGTGGATTAAAGGATCTGGTTACCCACGCCCGGCCTCTGAGGAAGAAGCACGAATGTTTCAGAAACGCGTCAGGCCAAGGACTCAAAATGGGGATGGGAAGCCGTCTGCTTGTCACAAATAAAGGCTGTTACCTACCTGCTAGTGGAGTGCGTCCTCATATCTGGGCAAACTACATGGAAAAAAAAAAATATATATATATATATATATATATATATATATATTACACACACACGTATATATATTGCTATACTCTCAGCATCTGGGAAACGCCGAACCACCACATGCCACAGCAAGACGCTAAGCCAGTTATTTTCTGGGGTGTGACCTCACATTGATGCCAATACTTACTTATGTTGTTGGTATACGTGCACGCTGTGGCACAAAGCGGCTGGACGAAGGACCGGAAATTATTCCTTTTCTTTCGAGTCCAGGCTGATAAAGTGAAGCTGCAGACTGTAATGGTGGACATGTTGGGCATCGCGCGGCTAGCGCGCGGTGCTCATGAATTTATTGTTATATTAGTCATCACCCGGTTAGCGCGATGACATCCTAGGAATGTTAATGTGGAATTCTGTGGTCTGTGTTCATTTGAATGATGTATTTAGCGTTCTCTGGTTGTGATTCGAAGTCGGTAGCCAGTTGCCGTTCGTTCACTGCCCTGGGAGGACGCTCCGTGTGTTGGGTGGAGTCTTACGAATAAACTTGGCTAACCAATTCAAGAAGATTACGTGATTTATTATCTTATCATTTGGCGACGAGCGGCTCCACCCACATACCCACGCAAAGGAGGAATCTCAGAACTTTAACCATCGTACCTGTACTCCTCACCAATGCCGGAGCGTGATTCACGAAGTAGCTCGTGGATCGAGCTCCACTAGCGTTCCTTATCGCCTGTCGGGTGAGGTTACGAGGAGGTTTCATATTTATTCTAACGGAGCACCCAGCCGGCACACGCTCACCTCTCCTACTCTATCGTGCACAGTCTCGAGCGCTCCCATCATCCTTGGCAAATCGACGTCATCACGCGACGCGACGCATCTTGGATTGGGATATTTTACATTTGGAATTACGGTAACTCATACGGCGCGCCTGTCAATTTAAACGGCGACGCGCACGCTTTGCTTTATTTACCAAAGTGGAATCCTTCCGTGTGCCTGCATATGTTACAGCGACGCACACGCTTCATTTTGCATACTATTAGTGAGATTTCACCAGCACAACTGAATTACTTTCAGCGATGCGCACGCTATAATTTTGGATTGTTCAAGTTTGTGATTGACTAAACAAGTCCATCACAGCACGTCAAGCTTTATTTCAGTGACGTGCACGCTATTACCATTTACCTTTTTGCATTTTCAAGGGTGATTCCTAGTAGTCACAGCCAACCTTCTACCTAGTTTGTCTGATAAACTCTTCATTGTGATTTAATTTATTTCACTACAGAATTTGCATATATACAACCTACATATTGCTATTTAGAGTGTTAAGTAAAATTGTTTGACAATTTATTGCTGTTTCATTATTATTTCACTTGTGTTCTATTATGGCCAACGTGCAACTGATAACACAACCTCCTCCTTTCCTCAGTAAACCTGGTAGCCCACCAATTATTTGGTCAGAATGGTATAGACTATTCGAAAACCATTGGGTAGCCATCGATGCTGTGGATTATTCACCTGCCCGCAAATTTGCTTTGCTTTTCGGATGCCTGGGTCAGGCGGCTCAAAGGATTTTTGATAGTAATGAGCCTGTTCCACCCCCTGCGTCCAGTTCTGGTGACAGCGAATGGAATGTCTACTTGGAAGCTGTCGCTCGTCTCAAAAAGCAGTTTTCAGATTAACCTAATATTATGTTGGAGCGTCATAAATTCTACAAAAGGAAGCAGGGAGAAGAAGAGAAGGTCGAGGAATACATATCGGCACTAAGGGTTTTGGCTACAACTTGTGGTTTTGGTTCACTCACTGACAATTACATTAGAGACCAATTTGTTTTTAACTGTGTTTCACGAAAGATTAGAGAGAGGATTCTTGGCTGCAAGAATCCTTCCCTTTCCGAAGTTACTGAGTTAGCCCTTAGCATCGTACGTTCTGTTATCTCAAGCAAGGTCATGCAAGAAACAGCTATAACAGGCATTAACCTAGTTTCACCCCCAGAGGTAGAACAAGACAATCCCATTTGTGCCATAAACGTAAAAGGTAGAAATGTAAAATTTATCCCAAAGAAACAACTATTCTGTTTCAGGTGCGGGTCTAAAAACCATATTGGTAATTCTCCAAGTTGCCCTGCTATTGGTAAACGCGGTGTTATTTGCAAAAAGGTTGGCCATTTTCAGGGGGTATTCAGGAAGGCTCAGAGGTCACGTAACGTGAACAGTATCGACAATGATATAGATGCATGCAGCAATTCTCTGGGTAATGTGGTAGTTACACTTGACTGTGACAGTGAACCTGAATGTATAAAAGGTCCTCTGTGCCCTACTATAATTGACAGTGTTCCGCTCCAGGTAATGGCTGATTCTGGCTCACCAATTACGATTTTGAGGGACACAACTTTTTACGAATCGTGGAATAAACAAGTTAGGTTGTTACAGTCTGATGTAAACCTTAAAGCATTTGGAGAAAAAGATATTAATATGATTGGGTATTTTACTGGCACCGTACAATGTCTCGGGAGAGAGACTGAACTAAAATTTATGTGGCGGAGAAAGGTAAAAATATTATTGGGTGGAAAGACTTGGCGCGGATGGGGCTATATTTAGTCCCAGGGGACGAGAACCCAATTAAAGTGGGTGACCTTCCTGTATGTAACATAAAGTGCACAGCGACTATGCCAGAAAATGAATGAGTAAAAAAGATAATTTCAGAATTCAAAGCTGTGTTTAATGACAAAGTGGGTTTGGTTAAAGGAATTGAACATCGTATCAGATTAGTCCCTGGTGCTCAACCAGTCTCACACAAAGTACATTCTGTTCCATTGAGGGTCAAGGATGAATTGAAACGCACCTTACAAAACCTATGTGACCAAGGGATTATCGTGGCTACTGACTCTTCGCAGTGGGTGGCCCCCATCGTGGTCGCGTGTAAAAAATCCGGCGAGATCAGGCTCTGTGTCGACTTACGCGCTCTAAATAAAAATATAATTGTAGATTGCCACCCACTGCCGAAGATCCACGAGTTATTAGCGAACCTCGGAGGGGCCAGATGGTTTTCATTATTAGATTTAAGGTCGGCTTACCATCAGGTCGCTTTGACGACAGACTCTCAAGAGTTAACGACTTTCGTCACCCCGTTCGGGGCATACAAATTTTTGCGTTTACCGTTTGGCCTCGCTTCCGCTGGCAGTGTATTCCAGAAACTTATGGATACTCTATTCCACAATATTGGTGGGGTCCAAGCTTACTTGGACGATATTTTAATTTTTGCGAAATCCTTGAATGAACATAATGATATTTTGGGGAGAGTACTTACTATTTTGAAGTCTAGGAACATGACTGTCGGCACGGACAAATGTAAGTTCGCCGTGCAGGAATTGGATTACTTGGGTCACTCCATATCAAGTTATGGAATTAAACCTAAGTTCTCTGTGATCAGAGCCATTGAGGATGCTAAGCCTCCTCCTGACAAGGATGCCTTACGGTCGTTTCTTGGGCTGGCGTAGTATTACGCAAGGTTTGTACCTTGCTATGCCCAAGCAGTCGAGCCTTTACGCTCGCTACTTAGGAAGGGACAGAGTTTTAAATGGTCTACTGAACTAGACAAAAGTTTTGAAGACGTTAAAAAGATGGTTATTTCAGCCCAAGCTTTACATGCTTTCAGAGACGACTGCCTCTCTTGCATAACGGTCGATGCCAGTATCCACGGTCTCGGTGCAATTCTTAGCCAAAAGGTGGAGGGTCAGGAGCAAACCGTGGCATTCGCCTCACGGTCCCTAAAGTCATTTGAACGTCAGTATAGCACCATTGAGAGGGAGGCCTTGGCATGCGTATGGGCTGTACATAAATTCAGAATGTATATTTGGGGGTGAAAATTCGAGCTTGTTACGGACCATAAACCTCTCGTTTATATTTTTAACAAAGTGAATTCCCCAAGCATGTCTGCAAGGTTAATGAGATTAGTGTCCAAGCTTCAAGAGTTCTGTTTCGAGGTTAAATACATACAGGGCGGGAAAAACTTCCGCGCTGACTGTTTGTCTAGGCTATTGATGCACAAAGATGATGATGATGATTCAGTTACCGAAGAGATTGAATGTGTGGCAGTTGTGGATGCGGTTCACGAATATAGTTCAGTACTGTCTGAAACCGATTGGAATTCATCATGCGAAAATGACTTGATTTTACAAAAATTAATAGAGCACTCCACTCATTTTTGGCCTGACGCCAGTTGTTTGTCTGGGGAGTTACGTGTGTTTGCTCAGGTTTCCAATGAACTTTCGGTGGAGAATAAAATTGTTCGGCACGGTGACAAATTCGTCCCACCCACTCCTCTCCACTCTTCTATTATTAACGAGGCACACCTGGGACATCTAGGGGTGACCAAAACCATAATTAAAATCAAGTAACACTACTGGTGGCCATCGGTAGATGCTCAAGTCAAAAGAATGATTGATAACTGTCCCGTCTGTCTTTTGTCAGACAAACATTGGCGTACTTCCAAAACCCCTTTACATCCCACAGATTTCCCAGGTGCTCCATGGGAAAAAATTGGTCTCGATTTCTCAGGCCCTTATTCGGCTCTAAATCAGGATAAGAAGTACGTTATTTTAGCCGTAGACTATTTTTCAAACTGGATGTACCATAGTTTTGTGAAATCACTTGATACTGATTCAACCATCACGTTTTTGAGTAAAATCTTTTTCTTAGAGGGATTTCCTAAAGCAATAGTCACCGATAATGGTACACACTTGGTGTCTGAAAGAATGCGTACATTTTTAAAAGACTCCGACATTAAACACTTGAAAGTTGAATTATACTCTCCCACATCTAACGGATTAGTTGAGCGAGGGAATAAGGTATTGAAAGAAGGCATCCAAACTGCATTGGCTTGCGGCATGGAAGTAGCAACTTTTGTTGAACAGAAAATTTGGAACTATAACACTTCCCCACATTGTACGACTGGTGTACCCCCTTTCACCTTGTTCAGAGGTAGAGAAGCACACACTGTCCTTTTTCCTTCTTGGCTACAGAATATATCTGGTGAGAATAAGATCAATCTTAATGAAATTGCTGAGACGCTCGAAAATCTCACCTGTTGCCACATCCCTGAGGCTGTCTGTCCTGCCGTGAGGGGAACGGCGTTTGCTGAGGATAATCCCGCCTGGAGGGCTGCCACTCGACTCACATTGCCGTGAGGGAAACGGCCACCGGTACACCATCTCCCAGAACTCCCTGCCCCGGGCGCCTGCCAATTGCATCATCAGGCAGCGCCGGGGAGGGATTAAAGCCTGACACCAAACCTGCAGCGCGGGACGCTCGAAATTGCTGAGAGAGTGAAAGCGAAGCAAGTCATGATGAAAACCGAATTCGATAAGAAATGTAACTTACATAGTAAGGATGTACTGGTTGGAGATTGGGTTTTGATCAAAAATCCAAACTTGGTAAAAAAGGGGAATCTACATTTTTTACTCCGGAA
The DNA here is from genome assembly GCF_964204655.1 of Triturus cristatus. NCBI lineage: Eukaryota > Metazoa > Chordata > Amphibia > Caudata > Salamandridae > Triturus > Triturus cristatus. Next base: position 493,128,909 of record NC_140595.1, read on the forward strand.
CAGGTACTTAAAATCAGTAAAGGGGCTGCTTTTGTTGGGAATAAAGGTTGGTGGAATAAAAGGCATCTAGTTAAAGTGTCTTCACATCAAGCAAAGATCATTCACGATAATCACATAAATTTTGAGGATGATCCGGATTGGGAACAATGATTGGATCCAGGGAAGAAAACCGCGGGAATGGTTCCATCTATTGTGACACAAATTGTTGAACCGGTGTCAGACACCAATACCCAGCCTGTTCTCAACACGTTACCCTGCAATTCCAGTACCTGCACTTCAAGAGGTCGGATTGTTAAATTACCCAAAAAACTTGATGGATTTATTAGGTATTAAGTATGATTAGGATATTATCCAGTGTAATTTTACTCCTCCTGTATTTGTTTGTGTAAAGGGGGAAGGTGGTGTAATGGTGGACATGTCGGGCATCGCGCGGCTAGCGCGCGGTGCTCATGAATATATTGTTATATTAGTCATCGCGCGGTTAGCGCGATGACATCCTAGGAATGTTAATGTGGTATTCTGTGGTCTGTGTTCATTTGAATGCGGGCCTGACGCATGGAGCGTTCTCTGGTTGTGATTCGAAGTCGGTAGCCAGTTGCCGTTCGTTCACTGCCCTGGGAGGACGCTATGTGTGCTGGGTGGAGTCTTACGAATAAACTTGGATAATCAATTCAAGAAGATTACGTGATTTATTATCTTATCACAGACCCCGCCCACTTGGGTTTGTACTTACCAGTGTGTGTCTGCAGTGTGAACTCGGAGTATCGAGTTCAGATAGAACGTCTCCTTTTCTGCTGGACAGAGTGCCTCCACCAATCCCCTGTGAGGCGCTCTAATAATTAAGTGGACAGCGAGAATAACAACGATGAAGGCATTTGATAACGGCGATCCTCGCTGAAACACCACTCACCTCTGCTTAATAAAGACGACATAACCCCAATGATCCTGAGCGGGCTCTGTTCTTTTTTGGTGAGAAGAATCTGGTTGTTGATGTTTGGTGCGGCCACTATATATATAAACTCCCCTCATGGCCCGATTTCACCTTTGGGGACGCCATCCCCCGGGCCTGGCCTCTAGTGTGGGTGCCCTGGTCCCACCCAGGGTACCCACTTTCCAGTGTTAAGGATCATGGGGGGAGCCTCAAGGCCCCCACAGTCCCTGCTGGCTGGCATTGCTTTGACACAGAGGGAGCTGCTAACATGCAGCTGTACTCCGCTTTGAGAAAGCGGGAGCAAAATGCTCTTGCTTGCTCAAAGCGGATAACAGTTTGCTATGGCTTGGCGGAAGTGGTAAGCTCCCGCCAAGCCATAGCAAACAACTATGTCCTGGAGGTGGGCATCCAGGACATAGCAGGAGCCGGCCCTGGGGAGTGGTGGTCCCCAGGGGCATCTAAGTCTCCAAGAGGGGGGGCTGCATGGCCCCTCCATTGCAGGACACAACCGTCAGGGGGTGGTGATCCCCGGGGCTGCAGGGGGGCCGTGCAACCCCCTCACTTTAATTGTTTACATTTGTCCCAGGGAGTTTACTGTCTCTGAGGCAGTGGGGGGCCCCAAGGGCCCCCTTCATTTTTTTTAACTTTTGCCCCAGTAAGGTGGCAGTCCCCGGGGCTGTGGGGGGCACATGCCCCCTGCATTAATTTCATATTTAGCCGCTGCATAAATTGTAACAAATGTGGCAGGGAGGTGGCGGTCCCCTGGGCTGGAGGGGAGGCCATACAGGCTTCCCCTGCACTCATTTTACACATTGCCCCTGGAAGGTGGTGGTCACTGGGGCTGCAGAGGGGCCGTGCAGGCCCCTGAATCGTTTAATTGTTTGCCCCGGGTAGGTGGTGTGGTCCCAGGGCCCAGGGGTGCCGCGTGGGCACCCCCTCACATAATTAAGAAACACTGCCCCTGGGATTTGGCTCACCTGGGGGCTTTATAAATATAAGTGCAGGAGCCTGCCTGTCTATTTTTTTTCCGCAGATCTGCGGGTCCACCCACAAATTTGAGGCAAAATTCAATTAAAAAAAATACTTTTAACCTCTGGTGGGGTCCATGTGGGACCTCCCACCATATCTAGGGGGGTCAAGGTATTTCTACCGTGCCCCCTTCTCTTTATTTTATACTTTTTCTTCTTGGTTGAAGTGTTGGCAGCCAATCAAATTTTATCAGGATCCGTGATTCCACTGCAAGGACCCCAGATATCTATATTTTTTCAACTTAATTATCTCTGAAACTACTGAACGGATTAACACAAAATCATAAAAAGCATGATTTCTGTACAAACATCTAGCTTTCTGCCAAATGTGGCCTCATTCTGTTCAGTGGTTCGGGCTGTAATCATGTTAAAAAAATATAAATCCTAGTAGACATAACTTGGAGAAAATGCGTTTTGGGACCGGCTCATTTTTCTTGGCCCCCACTAGACGGATCACCCCTAAACTTTCAACAGAGCAGTTAAACAGACAAGGGGAAGTTTTTTTGAAAATCTATCTATCTATCTATCTATCTATCTATCTATCTATCTATCTATCTATCTATCTATCTATCTATCTATCTATCTATCTATCTTATATATATATATATATATATACAAGAAAACGGGTCCTTTCCAGCTCAGTGCACTCCTTGATTGTTGGTGCCCAATCAGAACAATAGTCCAAATCCATCCATCCATCCATCCATCCATCCACCCATCCACCCATCCATCCACCTGCTTCCCAGCCGGCCTGCCTGCCTGCCTGTCTGTCTGTCTGCCTGCCTGCATGAAGACTGTAGACTGTTTTGTTGCCCTTTCTTTACGGACACCATGGGGCATATTATCAAGAACGGCGTTAAAATTATCGATGCTTTAGCGGCAGGAAACTGCCGCCAGAGCGTCGATAATGGGCTTGATAATATGCCCTTGAGAATTCCAATAGAAGCCCTGGTTCACACCAGAACATGGGCTTCTATTGGAATTCTCAAGGGCATATTATCAAGCCCATTATCGCCAACTTAGCGGCAGTTTCCTGTCGCTAAAGCGGCGATAATTTTAACGCCGTTCTTGATAATATGACCCCATATTTCTCTGACGTAAGCCATACGTCTGTAAAGGAGATGATGTATGGAGCTCAGTCAGTATATAAATCACAATTCCAGACCTGTGCGCTGGCAGTCAAACATCTTTTTTCCTACCTCACAAAATAGTTACTAGGGGGACGGCCGGGAAAATCTCTAATTGTTGCCACATGTGCATCCGTAAGCCATTTCATTTTGATTAGAGCCGCGCATGATTTACAATCACAATTTCTCCAGATATAACAACAGAATTAATTTAAGCCAGATGTCTTCAATTTCCTTTTATTAGACCTATACTGGCCTGCACATAGTACGGTCTCTTGGGGCCGCCTATGGATGCCAGGGTGATCCCTTCTGTATCTGGTCCCCACACAGCCCCAGGTGAGGCCTAACAAATGACCTGCTCAGAAGTGGATTTGCTGCTGAAGACAGCGGTGGAATTCATTCCTTTGACATCATACTACTTGCCTTTTTGTGATCTAAATCATTCGGCATTTCTTATCTTGGCTGTGTATGAAGTGTACCTAGTGGCGAGGGAGCATTCTTCTGTTATTACAGACAGATGAATGAGAGAGCGCTTCAAAGTGTTCCCTTTGTTTCATGGTTCAGGTGGAGTTTAAATCCAACCGGAGCCAATATGGTCAGCCCTGTATCCAACTTAGAAGCTGCTTTTTATCACAGCAGGAAGCATTTGAGAATTGTGTTTCTTTAGATTTCGACAGCCACATTCCACTATAGAGAAAAAGATGGATGTCAATTGAAATGCAGTGCAAGGAAAATCCAATACACAGATATGAAACAAGCCCATGTGACCCCGCATGGAATGCATATGAAGAAATTCGACTTCTCTGGGCCGATTTCTCTTTATTTTATTTTATTCTGTTTTATTTTATTTTCAGTGACACTATAACACTCTTGCATTTTATTGAATGCTTCTGACACCTACAACATGCAAGGAGCAATTGAAGGAAGTGCAGCATGCGAGATGTAGTCATGAGGATCTAACAATTTTTGTGGAAAAGTGTTCAGCCCATTCTGTACTTTCAAAAGTGGGAAAGAGTAAGGAGGGAGTAAATACATATTTATTGAATGAAATGAGACAAGCTACTATATTGATGAACCTTAAAAGTGGAATGACCTACCACCAAAATGTTTATATCGTTGTTAAAAGAAGTATGTTTTAGTCACCTGGCCTTAGGTGTCTGATTAGCTGGTACTGGAGCATCAGCTTAGATAAATATCCAGATGCAGGCCTAATGGGACTTTAAATATGAGACACAGATTTTAAATTAACGTGTCTGCCCTCTGGTGTGACACTTTGTAAAGTATTCACGGCCACATGCATCAAAAGAAAAACCGGTCGCAAACGAGCAGATTCTCAGAATCTGCCCCTATGCGACTGGTGTTTTTGCATTTGGGATGCATCATCCCAAATGCAAAAATCGCAATTTAAGTAATCGCTAAAATAGCGATTATTTAAATTGCTATTGCATTGCAAATTGCGATTCCCTAAATGCAATGCATGATGCAATCGCAAATAGCCATTTTGCTACTAGGGGTCGCAAATTACCCTCAATTTGTACTTGATGGTAATTTGCAAAAACTTTGAAAAATGCACTAAAGTGCATTTTTCAAAGTGCCATGTTACACACACACATGCCCTTGGGGCATGTGTGTGCGCAACATCTGTACACATGCATAGTTCAGGGGTGCAACAGGGTGTCCTTTTGGTACCCTTGCACCCTTGAAATTGCATGCGTAATTTGCGAGTACCTATTGGGTACTCGCAAATTGCGCATGCAATTCCCATTCATTCCTATGGACCTGTAGGCCCATAGGAATGCATGAGAAGCCATTCCTTAATTGCGACTCGCAATTTGTGAGTCGCAATTAAGGAATGTTTAGGAATTGCTATTTTGTTTAGCGATTCCTACATGCATAGGCTTTTGCAATTCCAAAATTGCAATTCCTTAATAATCGCAATTAAGGAATCGCAAAAGCCTACCTTGATGCATGTGCCCCTCAGAGTGTAAAGAGTTTAGTCGGCTTGTACCTTAAAGCCATGATATAGTGGCTTGCCAGTTAGAAATTATGGAACCCTTTTTTCTCATGAGGGACTCCGTCAAACTATGACGTAAGTGTTAGGGCAGAATGCATTGAAGGCCTATTTAGAATGTTGAGTTCGCAGTTACAGGCAGATGTATAAAGACTTGCAAAACTAAGCTCTTTGTGTGGCGTAGCCATAGGTGGGTACCGAGGCTGGTGAGGATGCTAGATGCTGCCCACGAGTCAGGGGATAAGTAACCCAAATATCGACAGCGCTGTCCAAGAAAGTTTGCCATGGTCCAAGCAAACTGTTAATGCGTGCCACGTGTGTTGCAGTTCAAGTACAGAATCGCAACTCTAGCTGGTGTAAAGAAGTTGAAAACAATAAAAGCATTTTAAAGAAATCTACATATCGGTGACCGAGAACCTGCTGGTCAGACCATACATGAAGTACCACGCTGCTTCGCAATATACAGTCATATGTAATCCAGAGCATTAATACTAAAGGCAGATATAACCAGGTTTTCAGAGAGCAGCTATTCAGTGGCATAATGAAACTTGATCGGATCCCCCTGCAAAGTACATGGGAGGCCCCCTCCAGCATCACGCAGGAGCTCTCTGGCCAGGGTACTGTGCTGAGGGGGCCCCCTGGATCTCGGGACCCCCTCATTGTGGTGGTTGCTGGGGCTTTTGTTACGCCACTGCAGCTATTAATAATCACAAGTTGCAAGATAACGTTACAAGTTCAGAGTGGTGAAGACAAAGTGTACGCAAAGAGACTTCGCAGAATGAAACAGTTAGTTACTCACCATGACCTGAGTAAAGTGATCTGGTATGACCTCAGTGCCCGGTGCCACAACATAGGTAGTAAGGGGTTGTGCTTACCAAGCTAATGACAATCCAAAATGACCGAAGAGATCTTCAGAGTTGTGAAAGGCTGAGAATGGAGGCAAAGACTGAGGCCATAATTTTAAAAATCATCAAGGACGATCCAGAAGCCAGCACAACTCATGTCCATAGAGATGGCGCACAAAAACCGATTCAAGCTGAACCACTGAGGGAGCTGGATAGCGCTCCACCCTCAATATCAACCACTCACAGAAATGGTTACAATGCTGCCGCTTTCCTGAAACCACCACCAACATTCGATACTACCAAATAGCAAAATATTGACGATAGATGTACTGCATGGATAGAGACATTTGATGATTTCATTGATGCATTTGAAGAGACTAATAACAAAAAGTTTATAAAGTATCTAAATAATATTGCTGGTGATGGTGGAAAGGAAGTCATAAATAAAATGCTGCAAACTGCATACGTCAGATTAAAGGAGTGTTGAATCTCAATTTTAATCCAATGCCAAATGTTGATTACGAATACCATAACTTCAACCAAGAATGGCAGAAAGTTGGTCAAACCATTGGCGAATTTGTGGAGAGACTCGACACACTCATCAGACATTGTAAGTTCAATGTATTTAATGATGAAGACTCTATGCATCTGAGAGTTACCGACAGATGCTTGCAGATTCATTCAGACTGTGAATGCTGAGAAAAACTCCTTGAGCCCGATTCTGATCTCGCTAGGAAAGCTCTCCGTACGACTTAGATCTGGAGGGCTTTCTGAGCAAAACGTGCTCCGGGGGTCTGAACGATCGAGTACGATGCAGCCTTATGCTTACGGACTCATTTCGCTCGGACTCCCATTGAACTCTATGGGAGCCCATGTACAGATGCGTACAAAGGCTCCCATAGCAAAAAGGGGTGGATGGGTAAAAGCATACACCCTGTGGCAGACAACCCATGGTGCCCGCCACACTGTGCATGCCTGGATCAGAGGGACACATGGGCACACCCCGTTACAGATTCTGAGTGCCCCGGGAGAAGGGGGGCCTGCTATGGCCCCCGAAGTATGCTTCAGACAGCAGTTTCATCTCACTGAGACCGAGACGAAGCGGCTGTCCGAATCGTGTATCGCATTAGCTCAGTCAGAATTCAGCTCCATAGCATGGCACGATTTGGCTCCGAACGAGTCGTACTGACGGGTTTGAGTCCCAGAAACGATTTGGTCGGCGCGTACATGGTCGTTCGGACCTGTATACGATTCGGCCACAAACAAGGGCTACAAATCGGATCCGGGAAAGCCAAATCTGATTTGGATGCCTTCCGAATGATATCGGAATCGGGCCCTTAGTCTGGAGCGAGCGCTGGCGGCTGCCAGAGCTGAAGAGTGTGCTGATAGATAAACTGCTGACATGGAGGCCGGAGATATCCAGAACGAATCCATCATTAGTGTGAAAAGTGAGCCAAAATAAAAGATTGAAGGACACAAAGTGATGTTAACACATAAAAAGAAGTTGTGTTTCAGACGTGGATTTTCATTTCCACACGAAGGTAAATGTCCTAATCTTGGACAGATGTGCATAGGCTGTGGGAATGATAGCCATTTTGTGATAGTTTGCACATCGAAGTAAAAAGTATGTGCGTTAAGGTGTGAAGACAAAATGGCAGCCAGAACATTCCAGAAGCAAGGTTCGACGCACACCCACAAGGCCAAGTGGTGACATCAGTTAAGACAAATCGACACTGAACGAAGTCGATCGCCATCAAAATCATCGTCAAACTGTTTTTCTGTATCAGTATCGAGCGAAAGTCATGACAATGACTGTGCCATGTTTATGCTTATCTCAGAATAGTGTGCACATGTTGGTTTGGCTGCTTGTGAAGAAAAATGTCAGTCAAAGAATGATCAACATGCCAAAGTACCAAACTCATTCAAACACTGTCTGAAGATTACACTGAAAGTAAATGTTTGATCGAAACCTTGATTTATCAACAGTGGGGCATGATAAACATTATGCCTCCATTGCAGCAACTTACATGATAAAAAACCAAAGTATGCACTTGGTCTTCATCGATGCCCTTAAAAAGTCAAGGTTCATTTGTAGTGGCAATGAAACACAAGAATACAAAGGCACAAGCACCCCTCCATGTGCTTCCAGACACAGCGTCAAGTGCCTTTCCACTCAGTTTCAGCACAGTCGTTGAAATGGGACTGATTTCCTTGAATTACAACATGAATGCTCACCATGATATAGTAAGTCAGTTCCCTTGGTTATTTCATGGTTTGGGAAAACTTAAGTCTACGAAATGGAAAGTTGCCTATTAACTAGGCTGTCCATTCTGTTGCTCAGAGACATAGATTAATTGCTTTTCATTTGCAAGAAGCTGCTTAAAAAGAACTTGAAGCGTTATTTAAGCATGACATTATTGAGTTTTCTACTGGTCCAACGCAATGGGTTTTGTCCCAGTGTGGTAGTGCCTAAAAAAGACAGTGAAGGAGCTGTACACATATGCATTGACTTGTTTCAGGCAAACAAAACAATTGAATGAAAATGACATCCAGGTGCACATATTGCTGACATGATAATGCAATTAAATCATGTGAAAGGTCTTCCTGTAGGGAAAGCCTTTTATGCTAGTAACAGATCATCAAGCTTTACTGACTATATTTGGCAATCCAAAGGCCAGATTGCCTCCTTGCATTGAATAATGGGGACTACGGTTACCAAAGAATAATTACACCATTGTGGAACGTCCAGGGAAAGATCAGAATCCTGCTTACTACTTTTCCAGAGCCTTTTCGGACGGTGCTCCGTCCGAAAAGGCTGAGGCCTATATCAATTTCATTGTAAAATAAAGCACACCAGGTATTATTTCATTAGCCCAGATTATCACTTCCATGAGCCACGGTAGTGACATAATAAAGCTGAGGGATATAATTTTAGATCAGTCTTGTGGGACCAACATACTCGACGCTCACCAGTGATGGTGAGTATCAAAAATACAAAAATGTCAAGAATGAACTGTCTGCAACTCAGGAAAAAGTTATTCTATGAGGGTTTAGAATTCTGATTCCGGAAAGTCTGAGACAGAAAATAATAGAAGTGGCCCATGAAGGACATCGCCACTAAACGAGCTCTCTAAGACCGTGTCTGATTTACTTATCTTGATGAGAGGGTTGAAAAAGAAATAAAGAGCTGTCATCTATGCATCTGCCTTTCAAAAAAAAAAATACTCACCACAACTTGAGCATGGCAGAACTACCAAAGCATGCATGGGAGACAATAACCATTGACTTTTTCGGTCCACTTGGCAATGGACATCACCTGCTAGTGATTATGGACAAGTAATCACAATTTCCATTAATTGAAGATCTTTGCTATACTGTACAAGCAAGGGTCATTGAAAGACTAGATGGCATCTTTGTGACATGGGGTGTTCTGAGGTCAGGGCTCTAGTGTTTTCTAGGAGTGACACTGAGTCCCATTCCTTCTTGCTAGTGGTAGCGGTTATTTCCTATTCACTATAGGCCTCATTCAGGTTAATGCCCACTAGTAGTACATGTCTCGGTAGTACCACTCCTACTCTTTATTAAAGTCAAAAGTATTCCATCCCCGAAGCTCGATATTGCAGGCAAGTCCCTCAGTGGTCGTCTAGCCCTTAAATTACTGTTACCAGCACCAGCAGCATGTGTACGACCTGAGTCTCCAAGCCTAGCCCCTATGCAGGCCCTAAAACTGGAGCGGCTACCCCATGTAAGTTCTCACATATGGCCTGGGAGGGGCAGTGGTTGGATTTTCTGGAGTTCCTCCCACATGGTCCTGTACATGCAGTGGCTGGGGGGTTTCTCTTTCTCAATGCTCCAATGCTGGTAAGTTTCTTGAGATCCTCCCAACAGTAGGGAGGGTGCAGCACACCTGATGCTGGCATCGGTCAGAGCTTGGGCCCGCTCGGGTCACCGTGTATGTCTCCTTTTTGTGACCACAGTCTTGATCATACCATGATCCTTGCCATGTACCAGTGGTCCCACTGGAATATGGGGTTGCCGACTTAGCTCTGCACACTGGCTATGGCCCGATCTGCATGGCAGCAAGCTTCACAGTGGCCCACCTGGCATACGTGGTCTCCCACTGAGCCCCTGAAATGGGCTATGGCTTGAGCGGCACTGCAGCATCTTCATGACAGCCCAACTGGGTATGCGGGTTGCTGACTTAGCTCTGCATGCAGGTTACAACCTAAGCAGCGTTGCAGTCCGACCTGACATACAGGGTTGCCAACTTAGCTCCGCACATGAACTATGTCCCGATTGGCATAGCAGCAATCTTCATGTTAGTTCCACCTGGCTTACGGGATGGCAGACTTACGACCTGCACACTGATGATGACTTAATCGATGTAGAAATGCTCATGGCTCACTTCACAGCAGCCCTTATCTGGCTTTAGGGGGGGGTCATCAGCCTTTCCCTGCACATGGGCAACAACTTGATCGATGCAGCAGCCGTCTCCTCACACCTCGCTAAAGGGATCCAATCACCAAGTTCCCACACTTGACCTCACTCCCTCTAATGCTCTCCTCTCCTCTCCAGGCAGGTACTGGTGCTTCAGGCACCAGGGGCAGATGGTCTTGGAATCCATCGGTGATATCTCCTCACCCAGCTGAGAGACTAGCAGGCCTTGGCCCCAGCCCTGGTCAAAGGCAGAAGCCTTTGACCAGGGGCTCTTCCTCACACAGCCCGACTGGCCACTTGGCACTTGATAATTTATAGGGCATCGAGCTCCCCTGCTTACAGTCATTTTCCAGACACCAAATGTGCTTTAGAGTCTGAGTCTTTGACGTTTATGTCAGAGTCTGATTCCTTTCGAAGTGTTCTCTCCTCTTACTTACTTATTTACTAATGCCTACTACCCCTCAGGCCATCAACAAGAACTCTCCAGCCATCCCTCTAACCTATCTCCTTGGAGTCAATCTTGAAGCCTCAATGCCTGGTGTTTGATGTGGGCTTGAGGAGGGTGTGACCTATCCAGTCCCAGCATTGTTTCATGATTTCTTCATGAGCAGGGAGATGGAAAGTCTGCTGCCACGGGTAGTTTTTGCTGATGGTGTTTGGGCAGTGGATTTGGAGGATTTTCCTCAAACAGGTGTTGATGAAGGTCTGGACTTTGTTGGTGGTGGCCACTGTTGCACTCCACATTTCTTCTCCATACAGAAAGGCCGATTTTACGTTGGTATTGAAAAGCCTGATCATGGTTTGTAGCATTAGACCCTTAGCGCTCCAAATCTTCTTTAGCTCAATTAGGGCAGCCCTTGTTTTGCCCATCGTTGCTCTTACGTCAGCTTCTGTGCCACTCTGCTTGTCTATGACACTGCCCAGGTAGATGAAGGCCTCAACCTCTTTCAGTGCATCGCCTGCAAGGGTGACTGCAGTTATGCCGGCCGTGTTAGCCTTAAGGATCTTGGTTTTTCACTTGTGGATGTTGAGGCCAAGTTCTGCTGATGTGGCTGCTACTTTGTCAGTCTTCTCCTGCATCTTCAGATGGGTATGGGAGAGTAGGGCCAGGTCGTCCCCAAAGTCTAGGTCGTTGAGCTGCGTCCGAGGTGTCCACTGGATCCCATTCCTTCTCCTTGCTCTGGGTGTCTTCATGAACCAGTCTATGGCCAGCAGGAAGAATAAAAGCGAGAACAAACAGCTCTGGCAGACTCTGCTCCTTACTTCAAAGGTTTCTGTAAGTTATCCTCCAAGGACTATGTTGCAGGTCATTCCCTCATAAAACTTCCTGATGATTCTTATGAGTTTATCTATCACACCGTAGTGGCGGAGCAGTTTATAAATGGTCTCTCTGGGGGCGTGGTTTCGGCGCCTTAGAAGATGGCCGCCGCTACGATGAGCTCCGCAGCGATGTGAGGCGGCGCAGCTGTTCCAGGATATTTCCACCCGCTGTCGGAGCGCGGAAACTGCTTCCGACTTCATTGGAAGCACTGCTCCAGTCGCCCAGCTCAAATTCCTGGCATATGGTGAGCGAGAAGACACTTTTTCGGCTCCATGACGACTGCGATTTACTCGCGGCCGCCATTTTGTTTTTTGGTGTAATAATCTCCTCACGTTTGCCGCCACTTCTCCACAAATAATGCAGACCTTCAATGAGATGTCTCTATAATGAAGAGTCTGGGGCAATTTATTGGAACACTGGCACACAGTTATTGGAGCACATCTTCTGTCTTTTTAACCTGCCTTGACTGATTTTTTGTCCTCTCATGCTTGTTGCTGGAGAATGACTGGTCTCCTCAGGAAAACAGTATGAATTGGTCAGTTATATTATTCCTCCGCTCTTTGCTGTTGTCCGCTCCTTTTGAATACTAATACTTCCTGAACAAAGAACTTGGAATTATTTTTGGCGTTTCTTTATATTTAATCCATACAGGAGCATTGGGTGTTGCTCTGCTTTCAGTGACTCTATACTACTGTACCTCTCTCACAAAATTTTGCTGAGGGGTACCTTTGCTCAGCTCAGTCATGGCAACATCTCGGACTGCTCGTAAAGATACTCTGCAACCCAGTGATACTTCTTTGGAGGACTTCAACCCTTTTAACATCTTGCAAGAGAGCGCGGATGATAATCCTGGTGACTCTGTTACTACGAAGGGCTCTTCTTCCTCTACGACTCGGCTAGGTACCAAACAAGGATCCAAAATACCGTCTTCGGCTTCCTTCACGCCTAGAAAAAGAGGAAAAGCGAATCCGCCCTCTCCCACCAACTCTTCTTCACCTCTCTCATTGGAACTTATCCTTGAGGAGATTCGTGCCCTCAAACCATGGAAGAAACTAACACCCGTCTGTTGAGTTTGGAAGATAACTGGTCTCATACTGTACAAAGGGTGGATGTTCTGGAGAAGCGTGTTGATTCTGTTCAGGATTTCGCTGCTCAGGTTCCTCATATTCACAAAGAAGTCGACCATCTCAAGCAACAGGTTGAGCAGTTAGAAAATCTCAATAGGCGCAATAATTTGCGCATTTATGGCCTGGCTGAGGGACTTGAAGGTTCTGATCCGATATCTCATTTTCAATCTTTTCTTCCAACTCTTCTTGGTTTTTCAGCATCTCCGCCATTAAATATTCAACGTGCACACCGTTTGGGTCAGAGTCCCCATTCTTCATCTTCCTCAACAAAACCTAGAGGAGTTATTTTGTACTTCCTAGAATATACTGATCTCCTTAAGGTTTTACATGCTGCCAAATAGAAAGGAAAGATCTCTTGGAATGGTTCTAACCTCTTTTTTGCTCAAGATTATGCCAAGGTTACTGCTGATCGACGCAAGAAATTTTTGGATATGAGACCAGCACTTCGCAGCATGAATGCACGTTATGGCTTATTCCATCCCTGTCTTTTCAAAGTAACTTATAATAACAAAACAACCAACTATGAAGACCCTGATGTGCTTCAAAAATTTTTGAACTCTTGTAGAGGAGTCTCTATGGATACTTCTAAGCCATGATTTGACATGAATGCTTTAGCTCCAAATGCTCATTGTTTGTTTCTGATTTGCCCTCAATTCTGATTCTCTTTTATTTTACTCATATGTGTATACGTTGGAGTTATTGTCACTTCCCATATTAATTATTATTCTTATGTTCCCTTTTAACAGGTTGCGGTCTCTGTGTTCCCTTACTTTTCTTCGTTTTTTCGTTTTTCCTGGATGATGTTTTGCGTGTGCTTCTCGTCCTGCAATTTCTCATCCGGCGTCTGGCCTCCTTCGCGTGGCTCCACCTACCCCACCATGATTGTTCTTTTGTGGTATGTTTTTTCTATTATTTGTATGTCCTCTCTATTGTTCTTATTTTTGTTCTGTCTCTTTGTTTCCTGCTATCTTCACTCTTTCCCTCTTTTTCTCTTTTTTCCTCTGTTTCATTTATCTTTTCGGCTTATCTTTTATGCTTCTTATTTAACTCATTTCTTTTTTTTGCTGTCTTATGATCTTCTGTATGTCTCACTGCTATCTCTCTATAATAATGACCTTTTTCCGTATTTTGCTGCATTCTTCACATGTTTTTTGCTTGCATGCATGGCAAATTCTTCTACGAATTGTTTTGGCTAAGTTTATAAAGATTTAAATGTCGTTAAATATTATATCTTGGAATGTTAAAGGTTTGGGTTCTCCTATCAAACGTCAACGAGTTTTGTCACATGTTGCAAATTTAAAAGGAGATATTGCTCTTCTGCAGGAAATTCATATACAGGATACTGAGATAACTAAATTACGGCGGAATTGGGTAGGCCATGTTTTTGCATCACCGGGCTCAGGAAAACGCAATGGTGTTGCTATTCTCTGTCATAAACGCTTGGATGTCCATCTCATAAAGCAGGATAATGATTCTGATGGTAGGTGGGTTATGACCTCTTTGCTGATTATTAAGATTCCTCTCACTATTTTTAACGTTTATGCTCCCACTACACATGATAAATCGTTTTGGCCCCAAATTCTTTCACTTTTAATGCAATGTACTGACGAGTATTTGATTTTTGGTGGGGATTGTAATATGGTTGTAGATCCCTTTATTGACAGACATTCCAAATCCAGATTTGTCCCCTCCTTTGCACATTCCCAATTCACTTCCACTATTTCTCAAAGAGCTCTTGTAGATTCTTGGAGACTCTGTCATCCCACACTTCAAGAATATACTTATTACTCACCTGCTCATTCCTCGCAATCCCGAATAGACTACCTCTTTATTTCCAAGGCTCTACTTCAACACATTTCTCGGGCGGACATAGGCTCTATATTAATTTCTGATCATGCCCCGGTTTCCTTGAGTTTGGACCTACTCCCTCCCATTAAAGGGACTAGACGCTGGAGATTTAATAATTCCCTTTTATTAGATCCTAAGTTCACACCAGCCTTTCTCGAGTTTGCCTCCTTATTTTTCGAAGAGAATGAATCCCCTCAACTATCTCCTCAACTTATATGGGATTCCTTTAAAGCTGCCTCTAGGGACTTTATCATATCCTTTGTTGCCCGAAAACGACGTGCAGCCTCTCTCTCATCTCAAACACTTAATTTACAAATTAAAAAGTTAGAACACCTTTATTACATGTCAAATAGCCAATCTATCTTAAAGGAACTCATTAGCGCTAAACTTTCTTTTAATAAAGTTTCTACTGATTCTGCAAATCTGTATCTGCTTAAATCTAGCGCTAAATACTATACTGCACAAAATAAATCTGGTAATCTCCTTGCTAATTATCTCAAAGTTAAAAAAGAACGTACCAAAATTGAATCTATCACATCTTCATCTAATACTTTGCTCCATAAAGACGAAGACATTCTCTTGGAATTCTCCAATTTTTACAAATCATTATACACTCCAGAATTTCCACCCCTCCTATTTGATATTGATCAGTATTTAGCCTCCATCCCTCCTCCTCCTTCTTCTTTGAATGTAGATTTCTCTTCTCTAGAATCTGATATACACGCTAAAGATATTCTCAATGCTATTCAGTCACTTAAAAAGGGGAAAGCTCCGGGTCCGGACGGCTTTACGATAGAATTTTACACACATTTTTCTAATTTACTTATTCCCAAATTACTTAAATTATTGCTATTTTTTATTACTTCCCGGAGTTCTGAAGGTTCATTTCAAGAGGCTCTAATTTGTTATCTTCCTAAAGAAGGTAAAGACCATTCATCATGTAAAAATTATAGACCTATTTCTTTAATTAATTTGGACTATAACATTTTTGCGAAGATTCTTGCGCTTCGTCTGGATAATATTTTACCTCACTTAATAGGTAAAGAACAATGTGGTTTCATTAAAGGTCGCCACCTCTCGGACAACACTCGTCTCTTTTTCAATGTACTTAGTAAATCTCATTCCCATCATTCCTCATTAGCGGCCGTGGCTTTGGATGCTGAGAAAGCTTTTGACAGGGTTAATTGGCAGTTTATCTTTTCGACTCTTACTTGGTTTGGTTTCGGCCCTAAGTTTCTATCCTATGTTTCACTGCTTTACTCTTTTCCAAAATCATTTATTCTGGCTAATGGACTGGTTTCTTCTTCTTTCCCACTGCTCAGAGGTGTCAGACAGGGTTGTCCTCTTTCTCCGCTTTTATTTATCTTGACTTTAGAGCCCTTCTTATCTAAAATCCGGATGAACAAGAATATTACTGGTTTTCCTTACGGCGATAAGCAATTAAAAATCTCTGCATATGCCGATGATATTCTTTTATTTATATCTAATCCTCAATCCTCTTTACCGGCTTTTCTTTCAGAAGTCTCTACTTTTTCCTCGGTTTCAGGGTACAAACTCAATGTAGATAAATGCGAAATTCTTCCGTTAAATAAATATTGTTTCCATGCTGATTTTGTATCTTCTTCCTTTCATTGGAATCCTACTAAGATTAAATATTTAGGCCTATGGTTCACTCCCTCTATTAAAGATACTGTATCACTCAATCTTAAAAATCTTCTGTCAACATTATCCGACTCTACAGCGCGATGGCATCCCTTGTTTTTATCCTGGTGGGGTAGACTTGATTCTGTAAAAATGATGTTGGTCCCTATAATTTTATTCTTCTTATCTAATCTTCCTGTTAACATTCCTAAATCCTGGTACAAAAAAATATATACTATTCTTTCACAATTTCTGTGGCAGAACAAAAAATCTAGGATGTCTTTTTCCAAACTCAAACAACCTAAACACTTAGGTGGAGTTAACTTCCCCGACTTTGCATCTTATCATACTTCCTTCTTTCTTAAGAATTCTTCTTCATTACTATCTCAGAATGCAACGGATTTACTATCTTTGCCTTTGTGGGTAGAAATTGAATCTCACTTCATTTATCCTTTCTCATTTGATGAATTTTTGTCTTTATCTAATACCCCCCAAAAAATTTCTCTCCCCATTCTTATGCACACTCGTAAACTTTTTCACCCTCTTATGCTAGATGGTTTAGATGACCGAAACAGGTTCTTGCAATCTCCGATTTGGTATAACAATCATATTAAGATTAAAAATCGGACTATTTTTTGGAAGGATTGGTTCAATCTTGGTCTCAAGTGGACACATCAGCTCTTTCTAGGTGATACCTGCATATCCTTCTCTACATTACAAACGCGTTATTCCCTCCCCTTTTCGTATCACCCTAAATATATATTGCTGACCCTAGCTGCTCAAAGTTCTTACGATAAACTTATGACTTCTTCCATGCAGACTACTCCCTCTCCAGTTCAAATTTCATTCTTAACAGTGAACATTTCAGCTTCTCAAATTTATAATAAATTAAGATCCATTGGTCAGCCCCGTAATAAATCTTCAGTTGAATCTAGCTGGGAATCTGATTTAAATACTTCTTTCTCCACTTCAACCTGGGATAAAATTTGGACTAAACTACGGAAATCTTCTAGGGCAGCAAATACTACACAAACACTGTTCTTTATATATAACAGACTTTTATTCACTCCTGCCAAACTACATCAAATTAACCATCTATTTCCCTCTACCTGTTGGTCGTGTCCAGCCCCTGTTGCAGATCTTATGCACATGCTATTTACTTGCCCAGTTATTCATCAATTTTGGTCTAGGGTTTGGCAACAAATTAATAAACTATTTCATACTCATATCCCATTTTCTTTTTCCCATATTTTTCTGGGTAGTGTTGCAGAGGTTTGGTCCTCCTCCACCTCCCTTAATATCCTCATTATTGATTTACTTATTGCTGTTGCTTTTCAGCAAATTACTAAATCATGGAAAAATGCCTCAAAATTTTTTTTTTCAGGCCAGGTGGTATGGAGTTTGTTATAATCATCGATTGGATAGAGCCTATGTTCACCCGATTACACTGGCCATTAAACGTGACTTATTATGGATACCCGTGACCAACTTTCTAGATGTGTCTGCTCAATCGTTGCCGTCTCATACTCCAGCCATAGAAGAAGTTTCCAAACCTCCTTAGATTATAGTTAATTAAATATTGTTATACTTTGTGCTTTATTCTCAATATATAATTAAGTTTGTAGTAGTGAGATCAATATGATATACATGTTATATATTTGACCAATGTTTTCAGTGATATAATTATATGACATCTCTATCTGTTTACTTTCCCTCCTCCCCCCCTTCTTTCTCCTTCTTATCTCTTTTTTCTTTTCTCCCCTTCTTACTTTTTCTTTCTTTATTGTACACAGCATATTTTCTATTTTTTACTATTGACATATACTGTATTGTATTATTGTTCTATCTTATGTTTATTTCCAATAAACTTTCTTTAAACTTAAAAAAATTAAATGGTCTCTCTGTCCACGCTGTCTAATGTCTTCTCATAGTCAATTAAGTTGACTGAAAGGGGGAGTTCCATCCCATCAACTGCTCAATGATGAGGTGCCATGTTTCAATCTGGCCTGTGCAGGATCTAGCTTTGTGGAAGCCTGCTTGCTGGTCTCGCAACTGAGCATCGACTTGTTCCTTCATGTATTTCAGGATGACTCAGTTGAACACTTTGCCTCGGGTTGATAGAAGAGTTATCCCTCTGTACTTTGCGCAGCTACTAGGTCACCTTGGGGGTCTTGATCAGATATCCCTCCTTCTGGTCAGACAGCACCTTTTCCTCTTCCAACCTTCAAAACATGGGGTAGAGCATATCTAATGACTTTCAATGTCTGTCTTCGGTGCCTCTGCAGGAATGTTGTCAGGTCCTACTGACTTCTCATTTCTCAGATGTTTGATGGCTTGGCGTATTTCTTCCTTGGTTGGTCTGCTGGAATCGATTGGCAAGTCCTTGTCAGCTGGCTGTATGTCTGGTGGAGACTGTGGTATAGGCTTGTTCAGCAGTTCTTCAAAGTGCTCCCCCCATCTTCATTGTTGGCCTTCGTTAGACATGATTATCTTCCCAGCTTTGTTTTTAATAGGCCTTTCTGGCTTGCTGTATCTGCAGGAGAGTTTCCTTGTTATGTCATAAAGTTCTTTCAATTTTCCATGGCTTGCTACTTCTTGGGCAACATATAGGGGGGTCATTCACTAATGGTTTTCTCCTTTTCAAATAGATAAGTGAGAAGCACTCTACCGTACCAGCCACTTCGTGGAAATACTTGGCTCAATTATCATTTCCTATTGCATATGAACTATCTATGGTGGGTTTCCTCTTATTATATTTTCCATACTTCCTAGACACTTTGGGATATGTCTCTGGGCTAGTGACACCATTTGCAAAACTTCATTGGTGTACACTCCCCATGTGGGCCCCTTTTTCTTCCATTTCTTTGAACTTCCTTTAGGCACTAAGCACCAACAACACATGGCTTTTGCTCCCCTCTTTCCCTTTTTCTATCAAAACTCCGTAACAGTAAAAAGGGAATTTTCCTTTCCTTCGTCTCTCTTCTTACTGCTATTTCTGTTGAGTACTGTCTGTCATGGACACAGCGGCTACGTTACGAGTAGTGTTGCATTCTGGCAATAGATGTTTGCTTATGTACATTTGTTTTATTGATATGGATGGTTGTATATAGTGGTCCTTTTCTTAAATGTTATT
The DNA here is from genome assembly GCF_964204655.1 of Triturus cristatus. Lineage (NCBI taxonomy): Eukaryota > Metazoa > Chordata > Amphibia > Caudata > Salamandridae > Triturus > Triturus cristatus. Next base: position 493,148,358 of record NC_140595.1, read on the forward strand.
TATGATTCAAGTATGTTTGTGTTTATATGTTATATATAATTTATGTTCCTGTCAAATGTCCTTTTTTGTATATTTATATGTATCTATTTCTTAAATCAACAGCCCTGAAGAAGTCCATGTGTATGGACGAAACACGTCGGCTGTTTAAATTCATCCAGATCATTGTTTTAACCCTGCCTAAATAAAAGAAGAACTTATGAAGAATACACTTTTGGACACAGATTTAATATTTTTCTTTGTATTGTGGTGCACCTTTGCTTTTGTTTAATTGTGACATTCCTGAACTTGGATTGCATTGTGGCAGTGGGTGTGTTAACAGTGCGCACACAGAGATCTGGGTACTCCCAGTGTATATATATAATAAAAGGGATAGTGGGTCAGGTGCTGTGTTCTATAGGGTTCCACCGTCTAAGCTTTTCTCTCTTGAAATCAGAACCAATCATGTCTCAAATCCTCCTGGACCTATCATCAGCATTTGATACTGTCAAGCATGACAACCTACTAGACCTCTTGGAACACCACATGGGGCTAACGGAAGCAGTCCTTATTTGATTCACCTCATACCTCCGTAACAGGACTCAAATATTTAAGGTTAATCACTCACTATCGCAGACAACTCTGATCACTTTAGGTGTCCCTCAGGACTCCTCACTCTCGCCTACTCTTATCAACCTGTTTATGGAGCTGCTAAAGAAAATTCTAAATTCATCCAACATTCACTACCATATGTACACTGATGATACCCAACTATACTTAAAAGTCACATCCCCTGCAGACATCAGTGCCCTCAAGACAATTCTACAGATGAATCAGAATTTGCTAGCATTCAATCACCTCATACTAAACACTCAAAAAACTGAATTCCTCCTTATTGCCCCACCCAGCAATTCACCTGTTATTGAAGATTGGTTGAAACACCTTATAGCCCTCAACTGCATTCCTCAGGTCATTGACTCAGCAAGATCACTAGGACTAATTCTCAACATGCAGAAGCACATCAGTGCCACCACCAAAGGAGCGAACCACAAAATGAACATTCTAAGAAAACTAAACCCTCCCCCCCAATGATTTCAAGCATGCAGTGCAAGCTTTAGTGATTCTTAGGTTGGACTATGGAAGTGTTACCCTCTCTGAATTGCCCAGATCCAAACTGGCTCCACTAAGGGCCTCGTTCAACGCTTCTGCAAGACTCATCACCGGCTCAAAAAGAAACAAGCACATCACCTTTGATCTGAAATCCCTCAATTGGCTACCATACAAAGCAAAAATTCAGCTAAAAATTGCCTGCATTACACATAAATCCCTCTACTTCAAAACTCCCGGGTATCTTGCTCAAAATCTCATACTTTCTGGTGGCTCTAGATCCTCCAGAAGCACCAACGCCATTCTCTTGAAGCCACAGAGATTCCTCAAGAAGAAAACTTACAAACAAATCTTCTCTGGGATGGCCCCGAGAATTTGGAGCACCTTGCCTCCTTGAAATCAGAATTAATCCCTTAACTATTATCTTCAAGAAAGAAGTCAAAGTACTCCTAATGAACAAATTCTTTCCCTAGATTTCAGGTTACCCTTCCTCCCTCAACCACACTCTTGACTACTTTCACCGGCGATCTCTTGGTTCTCATCGTATTCAGTTTGGACTCTATCTTCCCTTATATTGACATTGCCTATTTCCTATAGTTTTTACTTAACATTGTTTTTGCCCTCTGTTGATATATCCCCTCTACTCTACAAACCTCGTAAAGCATCCCCTTCCTTCCAACATTGATATTGATTGTATTACTATCCTATCACTATGCTGCTCTCTGTAAATATGTAAATCTGTAAAGCACTGTGATACCCGTAAGGGTAAAGTTCATGCTATAAATAAAAGAAATACATAAATAGGCAGGTATCATATGCTGGCCACAGCCTGGTGAGAAGAATAACAGGCTAAATATAGAACCCTGAAAACATAGGCTTGGGCAATAGTGACCTCATCTGGAGTATTCTAGAAATGTTTCTTTTTGAATAAGTATGCGGTGGAAAAGACCACGTAAACACATGAAGACTTTTGTAGCTCCAAGATTATCTCAAATCTGCATAATCTTTACTGTGATAAATACACCTTAACATGACATAGTGGCAGGGTTGATTGCTCATTCACAGAATATTCTGTTTTAAACAAACCTTCCTAAACTGGGAGTTTTCATTAGTTAGGCGATCTACTATTCTGTGTATTCTACAGTGAACACTACTACAATCTTGGATTGTTGATAGAATATAACAGAAACACAAGTACTGTGTGGACCCAATATCATGTCAAAAACATCGGGAACCAAAATATAGAGAAGTTAGATTCAAATAGGTAAGTATAGGTTTACTATTATGGAGCAAGAGAAATTATTACATTGAAACAATTTAAACAGTTTTTGAAAGATGCTAGCTCTCTATTGAGTGCACTAAAATGAAGCACACTGTGTAGATAGTCCAGTGAGTCTCAGATTGGAATATAGATTTAAATGTAGATAATACTAACGCTTTATTTGTGGTAGTGTGGGTGAGCAGTTCGTTTTATCAGAGGGTAGTACTAAGCATTTGTTGTACTCACAGAGGCAATAAATGAGACACACACAAGAATAAATTTGAGATCGATTTATAAAAACAACATAGATTTTATGTATTTTTAGACCAAGAACTCCGTTCTACAGTAAGTACTTTTTAGGTTATGAATTTTTCAAGTTTGCAAAAGCAATTACTATTGTGCGCAATTACACACCATTGAAGTCAATAGGAGAAACAAAAAAAATGCATATAAAATCACACAATTGGATTTGAAGGATCACATTCAGGATTTAGGTAGGTAGCGAAGCTGGGCCCAATGTTCCATCAGCGGATTCTCAGGAGCATCCAGGATTTGGCCGGGAGCAGGGTGCTGAGGTCGTTGGTAGCTGCTTTGCTACAAAGTAGGGGGACACTTGAAAACACACTGCACAAAAGAACTTAAAGGTAAGCCTGATGGGGCCCAATCAAGGGAGCAGGTTGCAAGGACCATAGGACCATAGGAGCACAGCTGGATCATCGTAACAAAGGCCGTGCGGTCCAGGTGCAGAACAGATATATCAGCCGGGTGGCGCGCGTCAAGATGTCCTCGCAGTCAGGAGCAGGCAGCTTGGAGAGGTGATTACGGTACAGCTGGCCACTCGCAAAGTATGCCGCAGGGTCTCGATGTCCCTCAATGGGGGCTTGCTTGCTGGGCAGTTGCCGTCTGGATTGGACTCTTCTTCTCACTGTATGCTATAGGGGGTCTGGTGTCCCAGGTATTGGTGCAGCACAGCTCTTGTAGATCCTGGTGTCTTCAGACTTGGTGGGAAGACAAATATGATCTTACAGAGCTGAGGTACCCCTTTTGGTATGGGTGGTGTGTCACCAAGAAGCAGTAATTCGACAAACTGAACTTTGCGGGTTTGGTGCCTGCAGACTGCAGGGGAGTAGTACCTCTTCTTCAAGGGAGTTCTTTGGTGATTTGTAGAAGGCTGAAGCAGCTCTGGGGTTCTTGGAGGTCTCACAGTTACAGGATGAGATAGCACACCACAATTGTCCATTCCTTAAGGCAGAAGGCAGGGTTTGGAACCAATTTTTTTCAGTATGGCTTCAGTAATTGCGTCAGCAGCTCTTCTTTGTCCTTTACTTCTCTGGTCCCGATTACGATGTTATTAGGAAGGGCTCCGAATGGGATTCGGCTTTGAAGAATCCAATTCGGAACCCTTGTTTTTGAATGAATCGTACACATTTCCCAACAACCGATTACAATAACCTGAAACCGTTCGAGCAGTCCAAATCAGTTCCGAAAGGCATTCGGACAGCCTGAGTCTTTCAGAGCCTATTCGTACAGCTCTATGACAAGGTTTTTGGATGAGCGATAACGTTGACTGATTCGGACAGCCGTTCCGATTCGGTTTGCTCGAAATGAAACAGCTGTCAGAATCTGTGTTTCCCCCTTCACCCAGAGGCATACGAATGGAGCCCTTGGGGGCACCCAAGGGACCCCTCTTCCCAACCATGCAGAATGTGGCAGGCACCAAGGGGTGCCCGCCACAGGGTGCAAGGTTTTCCTCAACCACCCCTTTCTCAATGGAAGCCTGTGTTCTCGTTCGGTCCACCCCACATATACTTCGGCACACTCACCGTGCATGTTACGTGTTTCATTGATGACCTATCAATACTACGTTTATTTACCATGTGAAGTTACTAGTGCAGTCGTATTTACTCTTGAGACACATCGGTATTATTATTCAGTAGTGAACACATACCGGTCTTGGAATTGTTCCCATATGACGGCGATATAATGTATGAATTTCTTCTTGAGGCCTTTCTTTACTCTTAAACAGCCCTGAGGAAGTCGTGGTATGATGTACCAAGCGAAGAAACACATGTTGGCTGTATCAATTAACGAAATTCAAGAAACATATGCCGATTAGGTGAAATGGATTAATGCTGAACTGTTGTAATGAATCTGGATTGGCTGTAAAGGAATTGAATATTGATTGACCCAGACTGAATTCTCTGGATTAAAAGTAGACAGCGAAAGAACATCATAAACTTTGGACTTTTTGTGTTCTCGGATTGGAACTTTGATGCTTATCAGGATTTATGAGCTGGGTTCTAGACATGTCATTTCATATAAATGTAAACGCCAAGAAATCATAAAAAATACAACATTAAATATTAGGACCGCCAACATTTCAAACATGGGTCATACTGTGGAGCAATCGCCTTTTAAGAGAATTGTTCAGAAAATAATGGAAACAAAGGTGAAGTGGTTGGGCTGACTGGCTAACTACTCTGTACGAAAGTGCTCAATGTTTTATGAATCTGTTTTGAAAACATATGCAAAATACACACAAAAAATCGGCCATAATATTAAAAATACGAAAATAGCTGAGTGGCCCGGCAACCTGCACATACTAGTCTTAGCACTAAAATGTACTCTTTTTCTGGTGGCTGTAATCAGGAAAATACTATCACTCGCAGTGAGAGACAGCCAGTGAATGAAATGGGCTGTTACTCCATGTTGAATGCTCTAGTGCATTAAAGCAAAATGTGAATGACACTTCACAAAAAAAATGGGGCTGACTTAAAGCCCCTGTATGTATATATGCATGTATTTTTATTATGATTTTTAGGGAAAATATTAGTCTTTTTAAGCAACATCTAGGTCAGCCCTAAAAAGAGAACTGACCGACTCAAACAATTCTGCAATTTTTGCTGGTGAAACCAAAAACTGCCATTCATAACATCCATATGAAAACAAGTAATGTTTAATTAAGTTGCATTGCTAATTAAGTGCCCCTGCTGACAAGATTTTCAAAGCAAAATTTTGGCTGTGCAAAAGAAAGTGCTGCAAATTGGCCTTCCCACCAAGCATTCACTGGGACATTTGTGTGGCCAAATCGTGTGGAAAGAAAATGTGTGTGCGCTGCCGCCTAATTGCGCGTTCCATTTTTGCATTCTAGTATGCTTGAACTATCCCTTGCAGTCGACACCCAAATAGGGAAAACATTTTGGCGCCTTTGACTGCCTGGGGCGCGAGCGTTTTTTTCTCACCCTTTCAACATTCGCCTGAGGGTTTAATTTGAGCGGAATCCAAGCGAATACTTTTGTAGACCCTCATTTACATGTATGCCAACAAGCTTAAATGTACTGCAACCTTGGAAGAATTTCAAAGGCAGCAATAATTCCTCTGAAATAGGCCTTTTGAAAGCTTTATCTTGTTCTTTCTCTTTTTGTTAATCTTGGAGCCCCTTAGCATGTCAAAGCAATTTTTCTAATGTCACATCTCCCAGACATTAGCTTGAAAGAGCTTTAAAGGGTGATTTGAAGAAGAATACATGTTGAATGAGCATTTATTATAGAGCCGTTTATGCTACATTTACATTTTGACTATATTTTTTGACGTGCACGGTTTGAAAAGCAGGCTAATTTCCAAGTCAAGGGGCTTCAAACAATGCGCACCAGACGCCTGTTTACCCTGAACGGCTCCCTTTGTGCGTTCATTTACACAATCTGGGGTTTCATTAGTATTAAGCTGACTTGTTTTTGGGGACACGAACAACTAGCCTCGAACATCTGCACTTTTATTGCAGTATTCCTTTAGGGGATTCAGTGAAGCTCGCACGCGCTCGTTTGTTGTACAAGGTTTGAGTTAATGCCTTCTAAATGAGCAACCGTCGAGATAGAAGGAGACACATCTAAACTAATGAAGGGCACCCACATAAAGGGAAATGAAAGTAGTGCCGGGATAACACCTGCTGCGAGGTTGGCATCCTCATCTGTATGAGTAGGAACTAACAGGACAATTACCACCAGAGTGCCTCCTACAGAAGGAAGCCATGATGGACATCAATGTTCTTGTGGTATTACCAATCTCAGAAACGTTATTATTATAATTTTAACTATTATTAATTTATGTTTTGTTTAAAAAAAAAAAACTTTAAAAAGATAGCAAAAATGAGGAGGTCCACCAAACAATAGCTGGCACAGACAGACGAAGCCGCACACATGTGGCATTATATGTGGATACAGCCCCCTCAATTCCCTACTGGAGGAGGTTCTCGATACCTCAATGCAATTGCAGCAGGGACTGGAGGGAATGATGCAGCAGAAACCACCCCCGCTTAATACTGTTTGTGGGATTTCATGTCATTGAATAAGATTGAACTGGGTTTCCTTAAAAGGAGGGGATACAATTAAGGAGTTGTTAAAAGGGAAGGTAATTTTGAGGGGTGGTGGGATAGGGGGAATGTGTATGTATAGAGGTAGGGAGTCGAAGGATGAGAGGAGAATGAGGATTTTGATACATAAGGGCCTTCAAAATACCTACTGGGATAAATAGGAGTATAGGGTAGAAAGGATTTGGTGAGGTGGTCGGTATACATCTGATCGGCAGGGGGTTATTATATATAAAGAGAAAGGACAGACAGGATTTGTCAGTATTCCCTGTGACCTCTGACCCTTATTAACGTGTGATTTTCTTGCCCTGAACTACAAGAAGAACACAAGGAGAAACAACTTGTGAAGGAGGAACAGGTATAAGAGATCAAAGTGGAGAAGAGGAAGAAGTGGGAAGGTGGCAGATTCAATTTTGTGCCCACATACAAGATCTGCATTGCCATAACCCAAACATCACACAGTGACTGATGGGTAACAAAACAGTTACAAATGGAATACAATCAGGCTTCCCATTGTTTATTGCAACCAAATTGTTTATTTATTTATTTATTTGCAAAGTTTTATATAGCACTGGCTAGACCCAGAGGTATTAGAGTGCTTTACATGAGGAGCAGCGAGTTACAGGTTACATAGTTACAACAGTTTCAGGAGCCAAGTATAGACATAAGAGAAAAACATGCGATTACACAATAGTATGAGTTCTACGCACGTGGCATAGCCCAGACACACGTCTTATGGGGAATGGAAGGAAGAGGGGGAATGGTAAACAGGGGTAAGGAATGCAGATGGATTCAGGCAAACGGGGGAGGGAAGGAAACACCACGGGGAGACGGGGAAAACACTGCCAGATGTCCAGCCGGGAAGGTTACTATATATGCTGTCCCTCCATTATGTCCACTTGAGTCAACTAAGAAAGCACTGGAGGAGATGACGTAATGCCATGTGAGAACAAGGAGAGCTACAGGTGGTTGCATTAGTGGAAAGAACTCCAAGCATCAGTACAGAGGAATACTAGCTCCCTGGAGAAGGAAATCATGGCTGTAAAATTCAGAAGCATCCAGAATGCTTAGCTTTTGGCAATGGTTTTGCTTTACCAGTTAAGATCTATGAAGACCAGCAGGATCGAACATGAAGTATAAGCCTAGGTTATGAAAAGTGACCAACATTGGGTTTATGACGTATTGTTGCAATTGCTTGTCTGACAACCTTATGTCAACATAAAACTCAAATAACATGTTCAAATAAAAAAAACATTGGGTTTTTGGGACATGATGAAAGCACTAAATAACGTGGTTTCAACTATATACCTCAATAAAATACCAAGTTGTACTAAAGGTAATAACAGTTTTTTCAGAGCTATATAGAGGAGTGAGAAGAGCAGTCAGTAGTCACCTATCTCAATGCTTTATCACAACACATCTAGTGACTAGTGAGGAAAGCTCCAATTAACTGTGTTAAAATTATGATTTCCCCAGCATGTCATACAGGGTAATGACACTGATCCCAATTGTAATCCATCAGAAAGCTACTTACCACCTGACACATTATTTCTTCTCTAAATAGTGTTTCTTCCAACAAACTGGTTATCCTTCAAAACCTTACCAAAGGGAAATCCTCAGTACTTCTCGTGTGAGTTTTTCCATGGCAGACAATGTATTGTCCACCAAATGCTTCTTCTCATGGTAATAAACAGCGTTCAAGTGAACCTCCTCGTCCAATGGGAATAACATTAAGGATTTATCTGACTCCTCTTCAATTATCTTATTGGGTGAACAATGTGGGTCATGTGTCCTGTGTGCTGCTGACAATTTGGGGATCCCATAACTTGCTTTACAATCCATTTGTCCATGTATTTACCTTTATTAAAGGATACTTAAAATAAAAAATTTGCATGGCTAGGCAGTTCCATGTTATTGATAATATCTTACCACATGATTACAAGCAAAACAAATAAATTGTAAATTGTGTTAATGAGTTACGCCCTGATCACAAGTGGTGCACTGATTTCAGATGTATGTGGTAATTCCTGTTACTGATTATAAGAATGTGGAGAAAATCCAACGTTTCTGCAGGATATCCCAGGTTTATTGCCTTTTTCTGGACCTTATTTGTATAGCTATTATGACTTTGTGCTCTGTGACTCTGCTATTCAGTATCATAGTGCATGCGCTTTGGGTAAAAATGTGAACTGTCAAAACTTATTTCATTCAGTAAGTCCATATTTGTTGGCACAGAAAATACACCAGTGGCATGGAAGTTAAATATAACATTTGAGGTTTCAGTGTGAAAATACATCACTCACATGGATGACAAAAATAGATGGCTGACAGGAGCACAAATGTGCTCTAAGCAGGTTACAGTTTAAATGCACTACATTGCACACGGAAAGACAAAATCCTTTGTCATGCTATGATAGAAAATATTCATTTAAATTCGTATTTATATACCGAAAACTCTGGCTTGCAATCCCACAGGGGGGCTTGAAATAAAAACGTGGCACACTACTGATTTGAAATAGTGTGCCCTCAAATGCCAAAAAGCTGTTTTCACTATGTAGGTTGTAATTGTAATTTTTATATATAGTGCTTACTATCCCTGATGAGGCGTCAAAGTGCTTTTCGACAAGTAGCATGCTACTCTGGAACCTAAAAAGTATTAGTGGTGGGTTAGTATAAGGAAGTATGTGTTAATTTGCGCAGTGGGCATGTGAGTAAGTTTGTTGAATTGAATAGGATAATGGAGGGATAGAAAAGGGAAGAGTCTAGAAGATATTATTTGTGAAGTCATAGCAGTAAGACCCCTGACAAGGCATCAAGCAATTTTAGGCGAGTAGCATGCTGCTCCGGAATCCACAGAGGATTAGTGATGGGTTGGTGTAGGGACATATGTGTTATATGAGCGGTGGGCCTGTGAGTCTGTTAGTTGGATTGAATACGATAATGGAGGGATAGAAGAAGGAAGAGTTTAGAAAGTGTTTTTTGGGAGATCATAGTAGTAAGATGAGGCTTGGGATGAGTAAAAGGAGAGATGGAGGAGGGACGAGGGACACGTCTCTAGAAAGTTATTTGGGAAATTATAGTAGTAAAATGAGGTTTAGGATACATGCGGGATGAATTTAGAAACTAAGGTGTTGGGTGAGCCAAGGAGAGATAGAGGGGGAGAGTCTAAAAAAGGCTTGTTTTTGAGATTATAGTAGTAGTAGGAAGAGATTTGGGATCTGTCAGAGAGTGGAGGTAGAGGATATATTGAGGAAAGGTATAGAGTGAGACACTAGTGCATTGGACAGAGTCAAGTTTTTTTTGGTATGTTTTCCCCTCTTGTTCTTCTGTTTCTAGAGAAGGAATAAAGTAATACATTTATAGATACATAACTACATAGAAAGAGTATTTATGTATTATTTTTCTTTGTTTTCTTCTTCTACATTAGGAGTAAACTATTACATATATAGATACATACCTACATAGAAAGAACATACATGCATAAGGCTGTATTTTACAAACTCAGACTTTCAAGTGTAGATGTACTTGATGCTAAATTACTTATTTATAATTGTATCTAGTTTTTCAATTGTGAAGCACTTTCTGTTAAAATAGTTATATTAATATTTACATATTGTGATAGATGAATAAAAACAGAGACCCATAAGCATCTAATCAAATAACTTACATGAAAACTATGCAGTGACTTATGAACATGTTAAGCATAGACTAATATATATGCATTTCCTATAAGTATTGTACAAACTCAGAATTTCAAGTGTTGCTGTACTTGAATCTAATATATATGTGTGTGTGTGTGTACATATATGTGTGCATGTTTATTCTATCTTTTCCTCAATATTTGAACAGTGAAGGACTTGCAGATAAATAGTATTGATTATCTATACATAATGTTATAGATGAATAAAACAGGGACCCATAAGTATCTTATCAAATAATTTATAGGAAAACTAGGTAGTGACTTATAAACATGTTAAGCTTCGACTATATTTATATATATATATATATTTAACTAAAAAACAGTATATAAATTTCTTAAGCAGACCTAAAAATTTAAATATATTTTAAAACTATAGTTACTACACACATTTACACAAAGAAATACACACAACTAGATAAATACATGTAATTAAGTTATACATGTTTACAAACGCAGGGATATGCTGTATATTAAGTTAGAGTAAGATGGTTATATAGGAAAGAGCCAACTCTTCAGTAATCTTCTGAAGGTAAGATAGTTGTCCATGGATCTTATGTTTGGGGGTAAAGAATTCCATAGTTTGGCTGCATGAACAGAGAAAGATGTTCCACCTATGGTTTTTTTCATGTATGGTGGAATTTTGAGGCAAGGTGCCAATCTTGAGAGGAAGTTCCTTTGTTGAATGTATTTAGTGATTTTTATTCCTGCTGAAAAGTGGTACTGTACCATGTATTGCTTTGTAGGTGATACAAAGCAGCTTGAAGGTGGTTCTTCTGGCAACCGTTAACCAATGTAGGTCACTCAAGACAGGGGAGATGTGGGCTTGTGACTTTGCATGTAGGAGTAGTCTTGGAACAGAGCTTTGAATCCGCTGTAGTCTTTTCATAGTTGATAAAGATGATCTGTGGTAGAGGCCATTGGCGTAATCAAGTTTAGACAGTACAAAAGAGGTAGTAGCCTGACATTGTGTGGACGTCCCAGATAGGAAAGATGCATCGCAGAGTTTTCATGGTAATGAAGCTTGATTGTGCTAATTTGTCCACTTGGGTATCTATTGGTAACTTAGAGTTCATGGTAATTCCAAGGTTTCTTACTTCTTTGGATATTTTAGGAGGTGTTCCCAGAGCATCAGGCCAGGTGCAGAATGGGTCAAAATTTTTCCAATCGCCACATGTGAGAATTTCCGTTTTGGAAGTATTCAATTTGAGATGACTCCATGTCATCCACTGATCAATGGCTCTGAGGTAACTGAAGATTTATGAGTTTCCAATGCCTAAGTGATTTTCCACATTAAGGAGTATTTGTGTCATCTGCATAGTTACAGCATGTGAGGAGAAATTCATTGATCATTACCTGTAAGACTTCATGTAGATGTTGAAAAGCCTGGGTGTGATGATAGAGCCTTGAGGGACCCCTGCCTTTGTGAAGCATGGTTTGGATGAGAAAGGGGGAGAATGAATTACATTTGCTCTGTTTTGAAGGTAGGGTGTGATCCAGTCAGGAGCAGTCCCCTCCATGTCGGCTTTGTAGAGTCTTTGCATTAGAGTGTCACCGTCAACTGTGTTGAAGGCAACTGAAAGGTCCAAGAGAAGTAGTACAACAACCCTGTTCCGGTCTGCTGTGTTTTTAAGGTCATCCCAGATGGGGTCTTCTGGAAAGATTTCCATAGTTTAAGAATTATTGAAGATTCTTTGTACTGGTGTAACAGCAGAGGTAGATAAAATAATGTGCTTGAAGATTTGTGGTGGGCAAGGGTCAGAAGGGCAGCTGTCGGACCTGCTTGCCTTGAACAGATCCATAAAATTCACTCTGGGCTAGCTTATTTCTGGAGGGGATTTTTGGAAAGGGATTGCCACTGGTGGTTTTTCTTTGTTTTAAATAGGAGTCCAATGTGTATGCTTTGGTTGTATAATGATTTGCCAGTTTGCCCGTTAATGCTTGAGCAATGGGATGAATTCCTTCTGTGCGTTTCGTGCACATTTAGCATTTTGAATTCTGTCGGACTAGAACCTTTTTTTTTAGCTTTTTTGATTGTTGGCTTGTATATTCTGTTAAGTCTGCATAGGAGAAGTTTGTCTTGATTGCTGTTTGTTTTGAGGCAGGTGCATTGCAGCCTTTTAATTTGTTTTATCTTTTTTAGTTCTGTAATTCTCCAAAGTGCCTATTTTCTTTTGTCCTGTTTTGTTGTTCTTAGGGGAATTAGGATGTCAAAAGCTTCCTATAGCCACTCATAAAGATTTTGAACTGACTGTATTGTGTCTAGATGTGTGTTAGATGTTAGTTGTGTTTCTAAGTATTCAGAAGTGAGTTTGTTCCACAGTCGATAGGTGGATGCATGTAAGGTGACCTTAGGTATGCTGGTTTTATGTGGAAAGCTACCAAATTGTGGTCTGACCCTGCGACTGGAGTAATCATTTGAAAGGTAACTTGTTCTGGATTCACAAAACTGACATCAAAGATGTGTCCAGCGATATGTGGGGGGTTGTGCATGATCTGATGTAGGTTCAGTGTGATTAGGCCAGTGATGATCATTTTTGGATGGGCATATTGGGTTTGTCAAACCAAATGTTTAGGTCACCAAGAATGCACAGGTTGGAGTGAAGTGCTATACGGTTTAAAACCATGTCTAGGAACGTGTCTGGGATTGTTGTATTGCTAGGTAGCGGGCTGTAGAGGAGGAGGAAGTTACAGAAGGAAGTCGGTGTAGGGTTTCAACTTGTGACTATGGCCTCACAACCTGTACAGAAACCTTGTCTGCTTTGGTGAGATTTCTTGTTTGCTTGAATATAAGAGCTAAGCCACCTCCTCTTTTGCCTATATGTCTTTGTGTGATAGTTTGATAGCCTGGAGGAACAGCTTCATGCAACACTGTAGACATGTGATCTCCTAACCATGATTCAGTTATGAAGAGTAAGTGCCTTATTGTGATTACCGTGGTCCAGTGGACCGCCGTAGCCGCGGTGGCGGTGAGGTTGCCACCGCACCGACGATCCGTTCACCCTATTACAAGTTTGGTGGTTGGACCGCGAAAGACCACGGCAACTGCCATGGATCCGTGATCCCTTGGCGGTGTTGCAGCGGTGTGAGGCCACAATAAACTGGTGGTGCTGCTGTGGCAACTCCAAACACATTACAAGTTTCCTCACATTCACTCTTTTCATGGCGGTGAGCCTGCCATGAAAAGGGTGGTGGCGAGGAAACTCCTGCTGCCTCTGGGCCAGGGGATGCATGCAGTGGGGTACATGTGGTGCCCCCCTGTATGCATGCACCCCCAGTTCCTGCATGGCATGGAAAAACATGCAGGAACGTGCTTTGGCATTCCTATTGCGGTGCCTTTCTAAGTCTCAGATATGAGCCTTAGGAAGGCACCGCTGTAGGACCGCCAAAGCACCATCTGCCAGACCAGGATTAAACTCCTAATCTGGAGGGCTGTGTGCAAATGGCTTTGGCGGTCTTTCAACGGGGCGCTGGCATTGCAGCCCACTGAGAGACCGCCAAAGTCACAATCAGGCCCTGAGTCAGGTTGTGTGTCAGTGAGCAGGTTGTAGATGTGGTTCTTGTTTTTAGAGAGTGATGAAGCATTTATTAGTAAGTAGTTTAGAGATTGTGTTTTGGTGGCAGTGTGACTTTCTTGTTAGAAGAGTGAGCAGTATTTTGTGAACATGTAACAGGTGTGCTATCAGTGCTGATATTAACTGTATGAGGATTGCAATAGTGTTGATTTCTATTTCATATTCCTCATCCAGCATGTTTAGAAGGCACTTTGCTGGGCCTGAGTGTGTAGGTGGTGAGATGGATGCAGAGAGTGATATGGTGAGCTGTGCTGTTTTCGGTGTGTAGCCTTGTTGTGTGATAGACATGAAGATGCAAAGTTGTGAAAAGTGTTATGTCGTTTGTTTTGTTTGCATCTGTTTAGGGTGGAGAGTGTATGGGTTAGGCGTGGTGGTGGAGCATGCAGGTCATGTTTTAAGGCTTGTGCAATGGATGAGAGGCGGGTGATCGAGAGTTGTTGCGTTGGAGTGTTAGTGGAAGTGTTGGTGAAGATTGAGAAATTGGGATTAAAAATGGTTTAGAATGTGTATTATTTGTGTGGTCATGAGGGTGAGTGTGGGCGTATGTGTCTAATTTGTTATACAATGTATTAAGAAATTGTGTGTGTTAGAGATTTTGTTGTGCTCCTGTGCGTTATGTTTTGCTTTTATGGAGTAGTGAGAAGAGATGATAATGTCTTTGTTTTTCTGAGAAAGATTTGCATGTAAAGTATTGTTGGTGAGTGGAAGTTGAATGGTAAAGAGGGTGGTGATGTGTTCTGGAAAAGAGTGTATGTGGTGTGTGAGAGGGAATGGACAAGAGTTATGAGTGTTTGTGTCAGATTTGAAAGTTGGAAGAGGTAATATGTGTGGTGGAGTGGAGTGTAAGTATTGTTTGGTTGTGTGGTTTTGGTAAAATGAGGAGGAAGGTGTTGGTGGATGAAATAGTGCAGGGCTGAGTATAGGTTTGGTGGCGACTGGAAGGGGTCTATTAGGAGTAAGTAGAGGGTAGAGCTGGTGTTTGGTATGAACAGAGAGTGTGTGTCAGGATGGAGGCGAATTATGCATAATGTGGCTTTGTGTTGTGTTGGTGATGTGTGGATTTGTTAGTGATATAGGACAGAGTGGTGTTTTGTATGAGGTGCCATTGCGTGGTAGTTGGGGTAGAAGGGTGTATAGGTTTGGTTTATGGGGTTTTGTGGTGTTTGTTGGCCATTGAAATGTGGTTAGGGTTTGTTTGTAGTAGATGGGTTGAGTGTATTTGCTGTGAGTGTGTTAACATGTTTGGGGGTGTAGATGAGTTAAGGTGGGTGCTGGTGAATGGAAAAAAGAGCAGAATGTCTGGCCCTAAACCCGACCAACCCCGAACAGGCCCAAACAGGCAATTGCACTTGTCTTCTCCACCAATAGCTTCAACGTCCTTGCTGGGATGCCCTGACCCCTAAGCTTAAATTGCCCTAGGTCAGGTGACCTTTGGCCAATAGGAACACTAGCCCTAACCCTAACCAGTCAGAACCCTAACCCTAAGCTCTAGAACTAAAAGGAGACGTGTCCCAATCACAGCCCTAGCCCTAGCAGCCAATCAGAAATGAAACCTTAAGTTCAATAGAAACCCTAGCCCCATGATCCAATCAGAACCCCAGACCTATCAGCCAACCAGAACCCTAGCCCTAAGTCCAATAGAAACCCCAGCCCCAGGAACTAATCAGAACGCTAGACCTATAAGTGAATCAGAACCCTAACCCTAAGCCCTAAGTCAAATAGAAACCTTAGATACAGGACCCAATCAGAGCACAGATGTAACAACCAGTAGGAAAATTATATAAGGGGCATGCAAGCTTAACCACAGTCTGCTGTGTGGGAGCTGGGAGTTGCTCCTGAAGTCGGAATCTCGTTGGAGACAAATAGGCTCAATACACTCGTTGGAGTTCCTGTTCAAATCTCTGCAGGTAAGTGCCAAATCCAAGCCATTAAAATGCTGCTTTTCGCACACTTAAACAACTCACTCTTTAAGCCAAAAACGAGTGCTACATACACTTCCCAAATACAGTTTAAACCCTAAGTGCAAATTAAGCAGTCTCAAAGCACAGTCTGCTTAACCTCTGAGATGTATTTACCTTTTCCCTTGCTAAGACAAAAGGGAGCTGGAGGTGGGGTGCCTTCAAACAGTAAATGTGAGCAGTCACAGGCAGGACAAAGTGAAAAGCACAGCAACCAAGAGCTAAATGTAAGAAGTCAAGGGCAGGAAAGAACAGCAGCTTTAAGGCACACAAACCAAAAAGTAAATGTAAGCAGTCTCGGGCAGAAAAAAAACAGCAGTTTGAAAGTACAAACCACAGAAACCAACAGGTACCTTTAAACAGTCATGGGTAGAGAAAAAAGTACTTTTACAGTTTCAATAATACACAGCACAAAGTCTGTATTCTTATCACCTTCTAGTCTTTTGTTCAGCGGCCTTTTGGGGCACAGAGAAGCTGGGCAAACAAAATGAAGGTGGCTATCTTGGGGTTCACTCCACAAACTTTAGGGTCCTGGACAGGTGTGAGAGGAGGCTCAGGGTTGCTTGGGAGCTAGAGGGCCAAGCAGGAAGCAAGGCTGCTGGGCGGGAGCGGGGAGCTTCTCCTGAAGTCAGAATCTCCTTGAAGACAGACAGGCTTAATCTACATTCTGGAGTTCCTGTCCAAAACTCAGCAGGTAAGGTCCAAATCTAAGCCACTTAAATACTGCTTTCACTTGAACAACTCACTCTTCTAGCCAAAAATGAGTGCGACATACACTTTTCAAACACAGTTGAACCCTAAGAGAAAATTAAGCAGTCTCAAAGCACACTTTGGCTAGCCTCTGAGGTGTATTTTTCATTTTCTCTTGCTAAGACATAAGGGACCTGGGGGTGGGTTGCCTTCAAACATGCCTTAAGACAGCTTAGGGGAACACTAGGAGAGAAATATAAGCAGTTACAGGCTGGAAAAACAGCAGTTTTAAAGAACAAAGCACAGGCACCAAAAAGTACATTTAAGTAGTCACAGGCAGAAACAAACAACAGTTTTAAGGCACAAAGCACAGAAACCAAGAGGTTAAGCTACATTCTCCAAGAAGAGGCCTAGGTAAAATGAACATCCTTAAATTGTATCCTTGCCTGGGGAAATACTAGCTAAATGAATCATCTTTATTTCCACTTATTTTTCATAATCAAATTTAAAGGTGAAATCAGATTTGTACATTTTTTATTGGAAAAGTAACTTTAAAAAGTTGTGCGTGGCCTCTGGGTCAAGATATTCAAGGGTGTTGTCAACAACTGGCCACTTAACAGGAATTACTTATCTGGGAGGGAAACAGGAACAGTTGGTAGACCCAGCCTGGCAGTTTAGGTCATAATAGAGCACGGTCAAAGCTGATTTGCATATGGCTGAGTCCAAACATGGTGCGCAAAAGAATGATACCTTGAAATGCAACCTTTAGGGATTGCCAATGGTTAGACTTATTTGCAAGCATTCCTCCCATCATATTTTGCGTGTTTGATGCACCGCCATATGTGGAAAGGTTATGCCCAGACATGGGTCCCATACTAACTATGCCACAGGAACCACATTATACCTAACTGAAAAACCCCTGTCAGTGCACAACCGGTCTCGTTGCTCGTGTTTCAATTCAGGGAGGACCTGGTCTGGCAATTCAAGCTGCACTGTTCCTACTGGCGACAGATCAAGACTGATTGCAGATGACTAGATCGAAGCTGAGGTGGCATAGTGGGGAAAAGAACGATGGGTTAGAATGCTACCCCGAGCTACTGTCAGTGATAAGATGTATTTCAAGCATTCTTCCCATCAACTTTTGCCTTTTGGAAGAAGGGTTTAGCCATACTGGATTTAGAGCTTCTGGAATCCTTTACAGTTAAGCAAAGAAGAAGCTGTGTGCGAAGGAGGTGTGGTATAGGGTGAAAAGGTAGACAGCATTGAATACTCCAGTCACTGATTAGTGCACAGAATAAGACTGGAAAGTCACCACTACCTCTTCAGAACATTTGTGAACCTGGGAAGGTAACACCTGTAAAGGAAGGCCCTGCTGGAACAACTTAGATTCAGGTATTTCTGACTCCTGAAGGCAACAAGGTATTGGAACTGCTCTTGAAGGGTCAGGTGACTGACCACCTAAGTGCCCGCTCCAGGGAAACCAAAAGCAGAAGGACTCTTGCCTCAAAGATGGCACAGCTGACCACAGAGTATTGGACTATGCAGAAGCCGTGACTACAGAGATATATAATGTCTAGTAGGCTTTGCTGTGATAACTGGGGCCTGTAGGAGCTCCTAGAAAGAAGTGTTTCAGCAGTTGAAGGAATGTGGAACTGAGTCATCTTTTCCATCTCCAGAGGACCAGGACAAGGAACTGATGCTTGTTCAAGTAGGTTGCACCCAGGACAAGCAAAGAAAACCAGGTCTGTCTCGCTTGGAGCTTTTCCCTGTGCTGTAAATGGCTAGACCTTGCTGTAAAGGTATTGATCTCATTATGGTGGTCAGCTCAGCTACATATTCTATCCTTGTCCCACTAGAGGATATTAAGAACCTAAAAAGTGAGACTAAGCCCGAAGGTAAAACCTTTCCCAGCAGCAGCGTGACCTAGGAGGCTCTGAAGTCCAGCGCTGTCCCTTTCAGGGCTTTTGGTGACAAAAAACACTTTACTGGGGACTCCACTGAAACATACCTGACTTCATGGGACGGAGCCCTCATCGGCTTCAGCCTTGGACCGTGCCATATTGGAGTATTTTTTATTTCCAATAAAATGATTTAAGTAGAAAAGTAAACACCTTGACCTGGAGGAGCTGTTTTGTGCATCTGAGCTCAGCTCCATCGCATTTGGTCTGAAATCACCGCAGGTCCTTGTCAAAAGCGAACTGTTATTTCTCAATGGTGCTTTACGTTTTATAGCTCTCTTTTACCTTTAAATGTTACACATTCATATCTCTGGTTTCCGTATCAAATAATAACCATTTTGGTGTAGCTTTGCTCATTAATGTTTTCTCTATTTGTCTGAATTTCTTTGGTAATTGTATTGTGCTGTTTTCTTGACTTTAAAAGTGTTAGTATTGCTTGAACATAACTCACATTTCTTTAAGAAATTGCGTGCTGCTTGTGCCATAGAGAGCAGGGGTCGAGATGAGCTTCAGTGAAACTAGTGTTGAGACCTAACTAGTTAGTATTTATTAAGTTGGTAAGACTCCCTCACTCTGAGCATTCTATTAATTACTATGCCGCTGAAATTTTCACAAGTTAAATTTCAGCAGGTCAATGCCTCTGAAATGTTCCAAGGGTAAACCCAAGATAAATATTAGTAAATGCAGAAGTCAGTGCTTATGAAATAAACCTCTACATGTCATACTCTATTTTCTGATTTAGAATTCAGAATAGGAGATATTTACTACAGTAAGAAAATACTTTCCCTGCAGTGTTTGTAGGTAATTAATTCCCAGCCATCTCACTAATGGTCCAGACCTTTTATTATCTGGTCCCAGTATTTTATATAGCCCTTGAGGGTTATTAGAGCAAAGAAAGGGTCCAAATAGACCAAATCCTTTTTGTTTACGATATAATTGAATAATTCATATGCAATCAAAGGCAGTAGTTACAAATACTTTGATTACAAAAAAGAACAGAGTGAGTTGAGAAAAAAAATAATCTCTTTATGCATTTAGACAATTTGTGATATCAGGTTTACCCATGCTCTTTACAGAATATTTCAAGCAATTACAAAATTATCTTAAGTAAACCTTCTTTGCCTAAAAGATTTTGTTAATACCTGCTTTCATTTGCCGTCCTGCTAATCATCATTTAGTAACCGTAGTAATTAGAGTTCAGAGAGACCCCCCTTCTGCTAATCCTGCTTTTCCCCAAACATACAATTAAGGAGGGTAAACTAATCTGCTCCTCAGATTTTAAGGATTTCTATGCAGTGGAGGAAAGATCTTCTCATTCATAATCTTGTGAAAAAAAGTATAATTAAAGAGAACGAGCCAGTGTATACAGCTGGTGAGGTTGGCAGAGTATGAAGGATGTTGGGCTCCATCTTTGGCACCATTTGTTTATTTGAAAGAGTGGGCTTTAAGCAACAGGATGACAAATGGCACAATATAATTATAGGAACCACAAGCACTGATTACACTCAACAGAGTCACCATGCGTATTAACCAGCAATGATAAGGTATCAACCAAAATGTTATAACCCATTTGCAGATACAAAGTAAACAGGCACATAGAGACTTATTACACACCTTCTTTATAATTATTAGAGGAACACAAACTATTTTGCAGAATCAGCAGTTCCCTGACTCTCCTGCAAAGAAATAAAACCAACTCTAAATAGGTTGATGACACATCATTACATAATGAGGAAGGTATAAACACAAGAGTGAGTTGTTGCATGCTTGTATTGCACATTTTTGTGTACAGTGTTACAACATGGGTACAAGGTTTTAGGAAACAATAAAACATGAAAAAATGTTATCCGCAACAGTGATGACAGCTCTACCCAGTCATACAAATGTGGATAACTATTCATTACATTTCATGAATTCTTTTTGTTATGTCTATCTCTACAGGTCTCCTTTGGGATTTTGATTTCCAGTAAAGTTTGATTATTTTTATTGTAGAGACCAATCAATATCTGCATATGGGGCCACCATTAGTGGTAGAGATATCCACAGAGTGGGCTATGGTTCTTAAGAAAGTCCTAAGACACTTGTAAGGACGATTAATATAGGGCTGAAATATGTCAATCTCATAAATATGATCTAATTATTCCCTGGCAATTATGTTAACTCTTCACACTTGAGACAAGTATAAAGCCATTTTGTGAACCATTAGGTAGTTTTAGTTGTTGAGACCGCCACAGAGAGCTTCCGACTGTTCTTCACTTTCACACGAGCTCCATTGGCGTCTCACCCTTCGATGGTGGGGGCACTGCATTCTGCGCCTTTCCCCTTGGGTTTCCTGTGCCGGGGATCTTGGGCCCCATCTCCAGCCGGAGGGAAAGTCACAGCAGTCTCCGTGTTCCCCACAGCACCTCCTCAGCCCAGCCAGCAGCCAACAGCTGCCATGAAGCCCAGGGCAATTCAGCCTGAAATAGTGTGACTCTACAGCGGTTGAAACAGCAAGGTAGGCACTCAGCTAATATAACAGCTCCCATCATTTTTTGTGTGGTAACAAACATAAGGGGGATTCCGTATCTTTAAGCCATGTTGCTGCTTGCTAAAGTTGGGTCAGGGAACCGCAACAAGACTGTGTCAGACAGCCACCATCTTGCAGCCTTCCCCCGTAAGGAGACTGTGGAGGAGAGGAAGGGCAAAGGTGGGATGGTGCCCCAGCAGCGCTCTCTTGACTCTTCCGTCATTGATTTGCTGCGCGTCTCTACGGGGGGAGTTTCACTCCCTGCAGTTCAGCTCAGCAGTAGGAAAACCAGCGGCAGGCAAGGGCCCAGGTAGAGGAGAACACAAGGAGTGCAGGAGGCTCCAGTGCAGTGAGGGACACAGCACTCCAGCATGAACAGTTCGAGCAGAGTGGGTCTGCTGTAAGTGAGGAGGTACATCTATGTAACAAGGTAGTGGATAGAGGGAATGGTGTAGACCTGTCTAACTCACCTGGAGTCCAGCCCTCAGAGGAGGTCAGGGGGGCCGGTGGCGTTAGTGAGAAGAACCCATGGCAGACCCCTCAGGTTTACTTAGAGCCAAAGGCACAACATGCCAGTCTAGCCATCAATGTGCAGGAGTCCAATGACTGCTTTTTTCACTGTCGGATGAGGTATAGTCAGGAGATGGGTCTGGGTCAGACTCAATAACTGAATCTAGTGAAGATGGGAACATTTCAGATGTGAGTAAAGCCGACCAGGTGGCTACTACCCATAAAGGACCTAGAAACTCAGGACGGTCTAACATACACGAAATAGATCTGAAATGGGATCACTCAGCTATGGAGCGTTTGCTAGGTACTGGCCCAATTCCCACTCAGGATTCACCTGTATCAATACCTCCGACCTTGGGCACCAATTTACAATGCATACTTTCATACCGGGAGGAGACCCGCAGTATAGTCGGCGGTCGCAGACTGCCATGCGAAAGCTCCAAGGATTGCTAAGTAAAGTGACAAAAACATGTAGTGTAGAGCGGCTGTCCAATCTTGAAACTAGAGCTGAATCCCTTGAAAGTGATCTGGCCGGTACCCGAGAACAGAACACGGCACACGCGGCACAGCTGGTTGACATACAGTGGAAGTTGGAGGATGAAGAAAACCGCCAATGACGTAATAATCTCTGGATTCTCTGGGTCCCGGAGGGAAAGGAGGGCTCTGACGTTCGGGCATATATGGTGGGTTTATTGGCTAAAGCTTTCCCAGACCTGGTGGAATGGAACTGGCCATTGGAGGTGTAGAGTGCCTACCGTGTCCCATTCAATCTAAGACAACCAGTTAGATCAGATTCGAAACCTCGGGCCATCCTCGTTTACTTTGGCAATTTTCTCTTGAGACAGGCTATTTATGAGAAGGCCAGACCATAAGCGAAATGGAGTGGGGAGATTTCTACTTCTTTGCCAGACCGGACTTTTGTCCTTTTACAGTCGAGAGGAAATGGCGCCTCCGCCAGATGATCAAGACCATTCAGGATAAGGGGGACAAGCCTTCATGTTAAATCTGGGCCGCCTCAAGGTGATCCAGGGTGATCAAACCTGGTTCTTCACGCTGGATAATAAGACAAAGGAGTATCTAGAAAAGTGGGCGTCTAATGCTTGAAAGGACTTGGGCTAAGAGTTGGTACAGGCCAGAATAGTAGGGGATTCGCCATTTCTTTCTTTTTTTCTGAATTCTCATTCCTTTTTTTCTATAGGCACTGTGGGGTTCCTTTACACTTTTGTTCTGGTTGGCATGGTTGCTGCCATGAGAATTCAGCTGAGATATGGTTGAATTGCTGGTCAGGGAGCTGCGCTCATCATCACAGACTCAGCTCAGTCTGGGAGCTTATCAGCGCTGGGTGGGTAGGGATGGAGTGGAGGGCACATTGTATAGAGGGGTGGGGAAGCGTTGGGTATGGAAGAGGTGAGGGGTGGGGGAAGTGGGGCACTTTAGGTGTAAAGCATGGAAAAAGGGTAGAAAAACTGGAGAGAGAGCAAAACATGGCATGTGAGAAGATTCAGACAGAGAAGGTGCTTGAGAGTATTTGGAGGGACAGCCTCTGTTTTGGGAATCGGTAAGATAAGTATATGTACCATCAATGTGGGGGGTTTAAATGATAGAACTAAATGAGCAAGGGTTGCCGAGGCTCTAAGGTCACAAGGGGCTGATATAATCTGTCAGCAGGAAACAATTATTCCATTGGGGATGTGGGATATCCTGATGATTAAAGGTTATACCCTGGCAGAGTGTTCCACTCAAATCTCCACTATAAGGGGGGGGGTCGCCATTCATGTTAGAAATAGCATGGACTCTGTTATATGGGTATTGTAGGATAAGTGGGGTAGATGGGCGATTGTGTTGTTACCTTTGGGGTTGACAGTTTGTACCATATACGGATCAAACCAGGATGATCTAAAAATCTGTAATGAATTAGAAGTTGAGCTGGCATCCTAGCCAGAACCGTTAGTAATTTTTGGGGACCTCAATATAAATCAGGAGGTGAGCTGGGGTCAAATGCTTAAATATTAGGAAAGGATGCCATTAGTGTATAAAGCCTTGGCTGCTCTAAAATCCAGATATAACGTAGATGATGTTTGGGCCGACAAGAATCCCACTGATCTAGGATTTACTTATTTTTCATATCCCCATAGCAAGTATGTTAGGTTAGATTACTTCTTGGTTTCTTCCTCTATGCACAATGTAGTAGCAATCAAGAAGCTACCTAAACTGCTTTATGACCGCAATCCGTTAATTTTAGATTGGGCAATACAATTGGTTGTCCGGGTTCATTCCAAGTGGACATTTGATAGAAAATTGCTATTTAATGTTCCCTTTGAACAACACATTAGACAGTGGGTGGTACAGTATTTTGATGCAAATCGGTATAGAGCTTCACGTGGTATGGCTTGAGATAGATTTAAGACTGGCTTGAGGGGGGAAGTTATTCGTTTTGTTGGAAAGAATAGACATTTGCAAAAGGATGAAATTGATGGCCTGATTGGTAGACTGGCAGCTTTAGAAAATGACCATACCCTAGTAATCAGCCAAAACCGACAGGCAATAGAATTAACATTGCAGCAATAAATAATGATGACTAAAGCTGACATCAGTAGTTATTATAATAGGAGGAGTGCAGCAGGGTATCAGGCACATAAAAACTAAAGTTATGAATATGAAAAATCTGTGGGTAAACTCTTGGCGCTCCATACAAGGCAGAAGTTAGCTAGGAATAATATCTCAGGAAATAAAGGGCAGGATAGATGGTATGCTACAAGCTTAAAAGATGTCATTAATATTTGAATGTTTTTATCAGGATCTATACGTGCAGGATGACACCAGCTCTTTTTCTCCTAATTGGATTGAAAACAGTATGGGAGACCCACAAGGGAACGATGATGAGATGCGACAGGAGTTGGAGGCAGAGATTACATTGGAGGAAGTTGTAAATACCCTACACTCAGGCCTCAGGAAAGGCGGCAGGCCCTGATAGAATCCTGCTAGAATTGTATAAGGTATTCCAGGCTGAGATAACTCCCTTACTCCTAGACTTGTTTATAGGGGGAATAACATTGTGGGATTCCCCCAGACTCCTGGCAAGGAACGGGGACATAGTCATTTAAAAAAAAAAAAAGATAAACCCTTAGATAATCCGGCTTCCTATTGGCTTATATCTCTCATCAACTCAGATGCCAAACTATATTATAACATTTTAGCGTCTTGGTTAAGTAGGATCATACCTAGTTTCCCCTTGACAACACTGCTTTATACCTGGGAGGGGCACCACTTATCATATCAGGCGTGCCATTGCTTTATCCGACATAGCAGGAGTATTAGGGGAGAGGATGGCCCTGATCCTCCTAGATGCAGAAAAGGCCTTTGACTGAGTGTCCTGCCAGTATTTATGGGGAATCCTGGTGCATAAGGGGTTCATCCCGGGTCTTATAACAGCTGTACATGCAATGTATTCTAGACCTTATGCCAAGCTGCAAATTATGGGCCAGGAGTCGGGACGTATTCAGGTCGCCAGGGGGACAAGGCAGGGTTGCCCCTGCTCTCCAATTTCTTTCACTATACATCGATCCGTTTATCCAGCAGCTCATTCAAAATCAGAGCATAAAGCCAATATGTATTAATGGATTTGACACTAAGGTAATGGCATATGCTGATGACATTGCCATTGTGACCTCAGATCAATCAGGAGATGGTGATGTTAGAAACAGAAAGGATGGCTTGGGAATATGGTAGGACATCAGGATACTTATTAAATGCAGGGAAAACTCAGATTGTCTGTAATTACAATACACCGTTCTCTGATCCCCGAAGGCTGGGTGTAGCAGTTTATCTTGGGGTTAGCGTTAACAGTAGAGTCAGCTCTATATGGTCAATATATTTGAGCCCTATGCTTAATAAGATTAGTACAGATTTAAAACGTATAGATAGGCTCCATCTCACAATAATAGGAAGATGCAACATTTTAGAATGATGATCTTCCCCAGGATTTTGTATTTGTTCCACTCCTTTCCACTGGAGATTGAAGGGCATTCCTTGAAGAAACTAGACTCAGAGGCGTATCTAGAGCTTGTGGCGCACGGGGCTATCCCTCAGATTGCCGCCCCTGGGGGGGGTTGCTGGGGAAAAAGGACGGCAAGCACTTGAAAGAGGACCGAGGACACGTAGTATCACCGCTAATAGTTACCTCGATCATGAAAGTTAAATGCACATACATGACACGGTCCAAGGCTACACAGTTGAATACACCGGTGATTGGCAGTGACTGGCAGTACAAAAGAGAACACACAGACTGCATGATCTATCTGGGGACTCAGAAAAACCGCATGTGACATCCATCAGAGAGCTGGGTGAACAATTACCTAGTAATCCCCTCAGCACAATGCAAACATGCACATACATGACACTGTTCAGGTATCCATCATCTACAGCTGACATTAAATGACCATTCATCATGGTCCCCTCATTAAAGCAGTGCACTTTGTGATCTGTATGGTACATGTTCTTTGCAGCAGGCATATTAACCCTCTGTGCTACCTTTCCAGGAATCAACCCTTTCACTAGACAAAACTCGGATCTCTCTCTAGGAAGAACATTAATCACCGAAGTTATCAAGACATTTTTATTGTTTCTGAAAATTGCTGGAGGCCAGGAAGGTGGCAGCAAGTTTTTTTAAAACCATAATATACTTGCAAACACTGCGCAACCACCCGAAATAGGTACCCAGTGCGGTCACACCGTTTGCACTGCCCTAACCTGCTCAAGGTTCATCTACACTCGCTCACTAGGAGACTTACGGACACTGGCTCCTACCTCATGCCGCACTTCTGCATAACAAGCACCCCCCTTTATGATTCATAGATTATAATTATAACCTAATAGTTTTGAAAGAGCAAAGACCTATCCTCCTTGCCTGACCACAAGATGGCTGTCACTGTTGACCTCACCACAATTTAATTCGACTCCTGGACAATCAAGCAACTGGTCATCAACCAGACCTTGATCTTAGCCCTCAACCGACCTGTATCCTGCACACCCTTCAGGACATTTACCCTGTGAACTTTCCCTCGACCGCTGAGACCTTGCTACCTGACCAATGCCCGGTGGAGCTACCCCGATAGCTATAGGGGAGATGGACTGTGGATTCCCTCCTCGGCCATCACCTACCCAGCCGGACATTGGGCAGACCTTCCTTCGTCTCTCCTGCCGTTATCTTCCCCATTCCCCCTAGACCCTTCCCTCTTACCCCTATCCGACCTGGATCCTGCACACCCTTCAGGACATTTACCCTGTGAACTTTCCCTCGACCGCTGAGACCTTGCTACCTGACCGTTGCCCGGTGGAGCTACCCTGATAGCTATAGGGGAGATGGGCTGTGAATTTCCTCCTCGGCCGTCACCTACCCAGCCGGACATTGGGCAGACCTTCCTTCGTCTCTCCTGCCGTTATCTCCCTCCTTCCACCTACACCCTTCCCCCTTACCCCTATCCGCCCTATTTATCCTTCCTCCATACCATTGAAATGTGTTTCGTGTAACCTGTAACTGTTTTTAACTGTGTAAAAATGTGATTCCTAATGTAAAAGCGCTCTGATACCCACGGGTCTAGCCAGCGCTTCTAGTAACTTCTAGTAACTGATGTAACGTGTAACTGATGTAATTTTGTAATTTCTGTTGAACCTTGCGTAAAGCGCTCTGATACCTCCGGGTCTAGCCAGCGCTATATAAAACTCTCAAAATAAATAAATAAATAAATGTGACCTCAGTGACAGAGTCACAGTGACTGGATCACTGTTGCTCTAGGGTGTGCTGCTTCGTAGGCCTGCCCGCAAGACTGGAGATGAACTTCAGTATGGATTGTGGTGGACAGGCCTTCAAGGTTAACTCACAATTGACACCACTAGGGTACACCTGCTTGTGCTAAGACATCAAGCCTTCTAAGGTCTAGTGGGGCCATGTAAGGTCTAGCATGGGAATATGCTCCCTCAGTAGAGTGGTCTGGTGGACTGGTCATGAAGGCTGAACCCAGTTCCCCAGTTCCAAATTTGACAGCTCCGGCCATAGTGCCACATCCTCTCCCCCACTTCACACCATACTGCCCCACTGAGAGAAACTCGCATTGCCTTCAGCTACAACCTAATTGTGCCTGCTATAAACACTTGGATGTGGCTCAATTCAAATTATGCACTTGAAAAGAGTAATATGCTGCCTAAAAAAAAAAGTAAAAGCAAACACTCATAGGGAATGCAAGATTAAGTAAAGCATGTGAATTGTAAGCAGAAACAACATGGTTACCTTAACGATCTCTCACTCACTATTCAGAAATCAGCGAGTGGTTTTACCTGAAAAGTTAAGGACATGTCTACAGTGCCCTGAAGGGAACCGTTTCAATGTCCTATGCTTATATCCTTAATAAACGTAAGCGGTATGGTTTAAAAAGACCACATCCATAAACAGAGCCATGGTACACATTTTGTTTTCCAATCCATCCATCAACCAGGTATTGCAGTACCTCCAGGAATGGTGCACTTCCCCACCTGGGGACAACAATCTGTTCAAAGAAAGACGAGAAAACAAAAGTAGCGCTTCACTGCAAAGTCTGTAAAGTGAGGCTGATGTGTTTGGATGTGAATAAAACCAATCTGGTCACTTTGCAACCCCTCTGTCTTGCTTTATTTAGTTATGTATTTATTTTTCATACTTAAAACCTGCTATTTCTCTCTATCCCGCTGCAGTTTGGAATAGAAAAATGTCAGAAAAAGGGCATTTCCCGCAAGAGTGTTTTTCTTTTTTGGATCCATTTCACAGGGAAGCAACTAAATGAAAGAAGGAAAGAGGTTGTGACCCTTTACTTCAAGTTACGGTTTTCAGTAAGTGAGGAGCAAGACAGAAAGAGAGGGAATAATAAGAAGAGAGGGGGGACAACTGCCAGCACAAAAAAAGAAGAGGACATTGCCTGAGTCCTATTTCTTCTCTGCCAGTCCCCGAACGTCCACGAAAGCAAGCCGAGCCTTATCTGATTGCCCTTGTCCGCCCCCAAAATAGTGCCACCTGGTTCGGACCGCCCCCACCGCCCCCCCCCTAGCTACGCCACTAACTAGACTCTGTCTTTATCAATTTCATCTGGAGATACAAGACAACTTGGCGATCTTTAAAGTTATTAATTCTACCACAAGATCGTGGAGGATGATCGGTCCCCAACTTGTTATGCTATTACTATGCTGCATTCTTACAGCAGATGGTGGGGTGATCTCATCGGAAAATGCTGGCGCGAGTTTTAGGGACCAGGAGTATGGTACAGCTATCCCCACTTTCTATGAGCTGGCCATGGGCCGATCGGCAAGTGGTATGCTTCTCAGACAACTCGAGGCTAGCTACTACAAGAAACCACGATTTAAGTGTGTTATAGCAGTCTGGAAAGTGTGGCCTAAAGTGGTGAAATGTATGCAGATACCCACCCATAATAGATATTCACCATTGTGGTGACCCTCCATGTTTCCCACAATGACTTATGATGTTATGGGTAGACAATGGGAACAAAAAGGCATAACTAGAATTGGGAAATTATACCGGGCCAATCAAATTCATTTGTTTTCTGACATCCGGCAGGGGCATGAAGTAACTGCAGGATCACATTTTAAATATATTTGGATTAGTAGTTTTTTAACACAAGTCAGGACCGAAAAACTCTCTTTAATCAAAATCCCACTTCTGGAAGCAGCTATGTGCCCACGATCTAGGATAAAACCTTACTGGATAAAATCCCTGATGATTTAGAGAAGGTTATGGTCAACTGGACTAGGAAGTTGGGAGATTGCGATGTTGATTTATATAGATTAATTGCACTAGGTTCTGAAACCTTTCTCGCTGCAAACCAAAAAGCCCAGCACTATCAAACCATTTTCAACCTTTATTTTGCTCTGGCTAAACTTTTTAGTTGGGGTAGGAGGGAGGATGATAAATGTCCTAGATGTGCTTTTTGGCCTGCCGATTTGATACATATGTTTTTTAATTGTGGGAAATTGTCACTCCTAATAGAAGGGGTTGAGGGTTTTTTGCATGAAGCATTGGGTAGGAAAGTCTGCATAACCCCATTATTGATGCTTTTGGGCTATGACAACAATGTGCAACTCAATAACTCCCAGATGAACTTTAATTTTATTGTAGTTGCTGTTGCTTGGTTGTTCATTGCTACGCATTGGAAAGATGTTGAGCCCCCTACCTATCAGGCCTGGCTGGGTCGCTTATTTGTTATTTATAACCTTGAAAAACCACTATATAACTGTAAGTGTAGGTGCCCCAGCAAGAGAGGCTGTAAGATCTGGGCTCCAGTGAGCATATGTCTGAGAAGGCGTAGAGGTGGGAGGGATTGGTTAGCTTTTGATGAATAGGAGAGGGCTGGCAGATCCTGAAGCCCTGGTAGGATTACTGGGAATAAGATTTAGGGAAATAGTAATACTCATCTTATACACTGTTATCTTTTGTGCTTAATTGATGTTTTATGGTAACTTATCCATCTGTTTATTTGTGTTTATTTGTTTTGTCTTTTTCTTGTGTATATGAAATATATAAGAAATGCATATCAAATGTATGAAATTCTCTCATATGTTATTTTGTAAAGCTTTAATGACTGGTTTTTAATCATGTTATTACTCTTTCCTAATAAAAATATTAAAACCAAAAAAGTTAGTTTTAGTTGTACTTTTCTCCCTTCTGGTTCTCACTTGGACACCTCATCATTATAACACTAATACATAGGGACAGTGAGAGTTCTCCTTTACGAAGTGCTGTAGTCCACATGGACAAGCACTAGCTAGTTTGCGGGCCACACAGTGGGTGGATGAAGGCTTATGTCCTTTAAATAGAAGGTTTCAGCACAAGAGATGCCAACACTAAAGATATAACTTCTAACTCAACAATTTCACACAATTCTCTTCCTAGAGTATTAGTAGTTGGATGGAGTTCATCTTAGCTCATTTAGTTCTGAGAAA
This sequence comes from Triturus cristatus, assembly GCF_964204655.1. Classification (NCBI taxonomy): domain Eukaryota; kingdom Metazoa; phylum Chordata; class Amphibia; order Caudata; family Salamandridae; genus Triturus; species Triturus cristatus. The sequence continues at coordinate 493,178,947 of NC_140595.1, forward strand.
ACTATTTTGGAAAGAGTAGTGACTTTCCTGGAACTGCTCTTGAAGAATAGTATGTACAAAGTTTCCATAGCTGCCATGTTTTCTATAACAGAAGCAGGTATTTTGGCAGCTCAGAGATGAATAGTCTAAAATAATGAATAACAATAGAGTTTTGCACATCGAATGCTGTGCAACAGTTTTCAGCCAGACAAAAAATGTACTGTCCTGCCCAACATATATATTATTAATACCTTCAAGTTATTCTTACGGCTTTTTAGAACAAATTCATTCCAATATTTGGGATGGAAACAATGGTCGCTACATTATCATCCCTTTATTTTCATCTTGCTGTACATAACCATTTCACATCATTATTACTGTCTAGACAATCTGTATGGCATTTCTAAATTCATTACCATTCCATGAACAACTGGAAGAATTCACTATTACAATCAAGTTGTTAGTTATTTATTTTTTGTATTATCATTCATTTGAGGGATTTCGCGTTGTGATTTTTCATCCCTGAAGTATGTCACCTCTTTTGTTATTGAATTGCCCTTGATGGCACTGACATGCTCCAAAAGTGTTTTGTTTTTATTTCCTGAGTGGCCATTTCCAAATATTTCTTGGAACATGTATATGTCATCAAATAAATTAAATGTGTGCTGTTGAAGTAAATGTTCCATTTTTCCCCAAAATGACTTACCACATACTGGTCTCAGTACTGGAGACTGGGTGCTCGGGTGCCTTGTATTCAACAACTAGGACTTTGGAAACATCCCTCAGCACACTACCCACCCCTGCCGCCTTCAATAGACAACAACTGCAGAAGTATACTTGGTGAGCGCACACAGTGACCACTGTTTTTCCTACACTACATTTTCAATTTCATAAGCACGGTCCGGTGAGTGGACAGCAACTAAGACACTTACTGATGCAGAGGAAACACTCTGAGAGGCCACGGACTTGGTGTGGATTCAGCAGTGGAATCTGACACATCCATATGCCCACTTAGTGTGCACACAGAATAAGTGAGATTGGATGAGTGGACAGCAAATGATTCAACACTCCTGGAGGGCACAGTGCCAGAAACTTGGAGGTCTGGTTCTTTGAACTTTGCAATTGGGAATGTAAAGATATCCTCTGGTATACCACCTTCCTCTGGTGCCTTCAAGAGCTGATGGCCTCATTTGCACGCTTGCTGAGCTCAGTGAATTAATGTTGCTTTTTCCTACACATCATAAGCTCTTGGACAAATCCCTACCACACACTTCTGAGGACTCAAGTTTGATTGTTCTTGCTTCACCCAATATGATCAAGAATGGCGTGCTAATGGAAATTATGGGTGTAATTCTTCCTTTTGACAAATAAACGCATTCATTAACAAAATGCGATTTACCATGTTAAATAACGTGTGCCTATTTAGCATATAAATTGTAGTAGGTAACCACACTTAGCTATTGTAAACAATCACTCAAGTTGATATGTCATACAAAATTAAGCTAACTTAATATTAATGCCACCTTGTATGCCGACTTTACATGTGTAAGCCTTAAAGGACCTCTCATTTATTTTCAGTTATTTTGGATGAGATGTTTTTTTTTCTTCCCACTGCAGATGCAGAAATGTTTCCATAAGCCTTCTATAAGGTAATGAATAGGCATTTATTATGAATCAGACAACTGATAGTGAGGTTCTCACTTGGAGGAGAGGAAGATGCCAGGGAGTGTGAATCGTGGAAAGAGGTGTCCGCAGACATTCTGTCCAGTGTAACAACTCAAGGATGTAGTCATGTTTGGTTCATGAGAGTGGAAACAAGCTGAAATGTTTCGACCAGTGTTTTGTTGAACTATATTAGCATGTGTTTCTTAGATTAGATAGAGCATACAGTTCTAGATTGCTTTACGGAGATGTTTGCTGACCTTGTGCTGAGAAGATCCTTCTTGCCTCTGCTAATCTCCACAGTGCTAAGGCTTCATGTCAATGCATTCTTAGTCCCTCATCGGAAACCTTTATTTGGTTTTCTGAAGCTGACACCTTACTTTTGTCTAAATACCCTTTCTCAAGCTAGCATTCCTCAATTTAGATTAGGGGATTCCTTTATGGAACACACGTTGCATATTTTGTATTCTATTTGTAATTCTTCTTAGTGTACAATTTTATTTTATTTTAATGTATCGACTTCTAGACCATTTAAATCTGTAATGTTGAGGATTGAAATTTGAATACTTAATAATCTAATGATTTGATTAGAACTAGTTTATCAATAAATACGTTAAACTCACTTCTCTTCTATTTGTCGTTTCCTATGAAGTCCCAATTGGTCTTCACTGTCTGTGAAAATTACATGTAAATGATCACTCTCTATCCACTCTTCTTGTCGACTAACAAAGGTCCATACGTCCAATGGTGGGCTTTGTATGATGATTATGCTCACAGTTTGAGATTCTAAAATCTCTACTCCGGCAATGCGTAGCAGAGTGACAGTTATGTCACAGAAGAAAAGGAGCTAGAAAAGTCTAGAAATACATTGATGAAACCTGCTCTGGCTTAAAATTGCCCATGTCCTTAAAGTCCTTGGCCCAACTTTGATGATTGAAGGATATTTGGCGCTGCTGAAGGCACTTACAGTGGTGGAGGAGTGAGTATTAATATGGTTGTGCATCGTAATTGTTATGTTGTGTGCAATTTGTGTGTTTTGCATTATTGTAATAACTATGGTTTAGTTGTGTAATTGTGGATATGCGTTTGATGCTGAGCAGTTGAAGTTGTTAGAGGGCCTGTCGCAGTCCAAGTTCCTGGGATAGATAGGAGAATATTGTGGCTTAACTTGTAAGTTTTGTAGTATCTGTTCTTGAACTGCCATCTACTGGACAATTGAGGTAGAAAATCATAACTGATTGTTGTGAATGTACTAATAGTGGTCGGTGCTAGTAGACCCTACTGCACAGAAGGGAAGCTGCACTAGTCAGGGGGATTTCCCGATGGCTGAGATTTCATCTGTGTGTGTAGAAGCTCAAAAGTGTTATTTCTGGCTAATTCCTATGTAAGAGATTACTTTGACGTCCTCAGTGGAGCAGACAAGAGCTATTGGTTTACTGTGCTTGCTTACAGATTAAAAAAGTTGATGTTCGAGAAAATTGTAAAGGAGGGTGAACCACTGCAAGGAGTGAGATATGCGTCAGAGAGTACCACACAGGAATAGGTCAACTGGTGTGAAGTGTCACACTGGGATTGGTTGGTGTGTCATTGAGAGTCGCTCTGTGGTAGGTCCACAGAGAAAAGTACTGCACTAAGATTGGGTGTGAGCATCGATCTGTATTGATTTGGATCCAGACAAAAAAAGCTGTATATTTGAATTTAATTAAATTAATTTCCATTGTTGAACTTTTGTAATCATGAAGTGTTCAGACCCCTTAGAGATTTGCTGAAGGGTTATGTGCGAGTTTCTGTCTGTGAGGGCGAGAAAATTCCACTGGAAGGTACTCCAGGTCATTATATGGTGACACATATAGGGTTTCCCATGTGTTTGTGGCTTTGTCATTGGCACAAACTCACCGTAAAAGAAGGAGCATTAAGATTTCCACAAACTGGCCAATTTACCATGAGCGTTATTGAGAATTTGAGGGGAATATTGTATGACATGAAACATCCTCCTAGACCTGTACAATATGAAGCTTTAAATGCTTGGCAGTGTGCTGCACATACAAAAGACAAAAGTAAAATACCAGAATAGAGCAAAAAAATCAGTGCGTAATTACCCTGATACTATATGGGATGAAGAACAGAATAAGTGGAGGAAAGTGCAGTTGAGGGAGCTAGAATGTACCCACCATTAATAAAAGAGATGCCTAAAAATAATCTTAAACTGAGAAATGAACAAACTTTATTGATTTTCCATTAAACAAACGGTGTGGCTCGTTATGCAGTGAGGACAAAAGGTGAGGATACATGTCATAGTGTTCATAATTGGGATACATTCCATTATCTTTTATATCATCATCATCATTATGGACATCTTTTGTCCTGCATCTGCCTAATTCCATTCTTCTATTAATCAATCAGAAATTGTTGAACATAGCTGTTAGCCAACATGCCTCACCCGACCCGCCTCCCACCTCCCACCTCCCATTCTTGTTCTGGCATCTTCCAGTGTTTATGTGTGTATTCTTGTGTCCTACTCTAACAATGAATGTCTATACCTTTAGAGATTGTGGCAATTAGTTTAACCTGTCGTTTACCGTATATCTGCGTGTTATGACTATGCTATGGGTTGTTGCTCATTCGGGGTGCCAACTCTGGGTTCAAAGTCTACACCTTCAAGGGCTTATAGCATAATATCCCATTCCATGGATATCAGGTTTTTCCGTAATCCCTTGGCCTCCTCCCGTCGTACCGCAGCGCTCTTGGCCCTCCCCAGCGATGCATTTCACAGTGCCAGGTGTATCCTGTAGGGGGTTTCATTGACTTCCATCGCATAGTTATGGACCGTTTGGCTATAATTAGGGCTTGGTCCATGAATCTGAGTTGTACCTTCTGTTTAGTCGAACGTTTACATAGGTCTAGGAGACATTTCTCTACCGTTTCCCACATGTATCTGTGTGACTGTCAATATGTGAAGTCGGATAGGCTCCCAGAAACTTCGCAAGCAGGGGCATGCCCTGCAAGGAAAAATCGCACAGTGAAAGGAAAAATCGCACAGTCAATGGGAACATGGTGGCGGGCTAAGGTTACGCCGCAAGCTCCTCTCCTCCTCCTGGCACCTCGATAGAATCCTGTGTGATATGGAAATGAAAAGGCCCTAAAAAATTCACGGAAAACTTACTGCATTGTTTGGATTGTTCTGGGCGGCTCGATCGGCCCGATCTTGTCCGTTCGTCCTCCGATTGCGGAGCGCGGCGTCCTCGCTGGCATCCTCGTTGGCTCCATCCCTCGTCTTGCATCTTCGCGGCCTGTATCTGCCTGCATCTTGCTGCCCTGCGCGGCCGCCGCACGCCGCTGCTTCTTGCAGCTGGGAGCAACGAGTAGTGGCGGGGGGCACCAAACTTTGTTTGGGGTGTTGGAGAGGTCAGAGAGGTCCAGGAACTGGTCCACTATTTGAGGCGCAAGGCTTATTTATAGACGAAACATCTCAGATTAAATATCTCTGCCTAGCGGGCACTTTGCAGCATATTATCACTTGTCTTTTCTTGATAGACAGATGCTAGTTTCAAGGAGCTTTCTGGTACTGGTAGGTTTCAATAGCCAAGCGCTAATACATTGAGAGCTAGGCCACTGAAACTGGTCCCAAAACGCGATCATGGATTGGGACCTGGGAAAGCAGAGCGGGGGGTCCACGGTTGTTCGTGTCGGGGAGGGCTACTCCAGGCATCGTCCTAGATCCTCCAGACGTGCAACGGCGAGGATCTCCCTACGAGGAAACACCAGGTAGGATCTCCTTCTCCTGTCAGAAATATACTTTTAGCAGCAATGGGGGGCTCTTCTGTTGGTTAAGCTAAGGTGGGGTCTCAGCAGCAGGAGTAGGGGCGCTTCCCCGGGCTCATCCGTTGCGGATTTAGCAGATTTAGCGGGTTTTCAGCATGAGGGCCTCTTGTATTCACACCTGCTGTGTTGCACCCTAAGGGTGTGTAGGGTGTAGATCTCTTCCTCAGACACCCCAGATTTCCTTTGATTCCCGGTGCAAACTTACGGGGTTCCAGGTGTGTCTAGATTTGGGTCAACTGATGACCCCCAGATGAGTAAAAAAAGCAAATAAAGAAAGCAATTAAAAGGGGCTGTAAAGTCAGTCCCCCCTCAGACCTTCCACCGAAGAAAGAAGGAATACTGAATTCTAGGTTGCCAGCTCTGACACCTCCATCTCCCCTAGTACATAGCACAGATAGTATAAACAAGGGGGTTCAGTCTGAACGCGTAAACTCGCCCAATTTCCCTGACTTACATGACCTACATGAAACATCGGGGAGACAGTCTTCGCAGTCCTCGCATGAGGTCATAGAGGGAAGGGCCATAACTTTAGGACACCCCAACAGATATACATTACACAATAAAAGTTATAACCAGGGGGAGCTCTGGGAAGAAGCACCTATAGCAGGTAATCCTGTCATTAAAAAATCAATCAAAAAGACAGGCAAGAATTTAAAAGGAAAACAACAAATTATCAAGTCTCGGTCTTCGCAACAACTAAAGGAAGTCTCTGCACTTAAGGTTACGCCTTCTTTAAGATCTTTTTTTAAAGTACAGGAGAAGAAAACACAATCGCCCCACCCTGTCATTGGAGGAGCCCCGGCCCGCCTTAGGTAAGGGAAGTGATAAGACTCCACCAACTAGAGCACTAAAGGCACCTGTGATTAAAATGGACAAAAGGAAAATAATCCCGGTGCCTGAGGGGGGGAATTCACTAATATTCTAACAGAGAATATGTTTGAGGTACTGGGTGAGAATGGTTTAGGCTCCGCCCCTACTTGCGATACCTCGAACTCTACGTTGACCCCTTGGGTAACTTCAGGAATGTCATCTGCCCCTGATCCGCTGAATCTAGCGCAGATGTTAGATTCCCTTTCCTTAGAAATTCGGAGCAAGTTTGCCATCTCGGAGATAAATCAGGCTAAAATCCAAGACTCATGTGAATCCCTAGAAACCAAAATGTCAGAAATCACCGAAAGAATTTGTGTAATGGAGGCCTCAATAGAAGCACTGAATAAACAAGTGGAACAGAACTCTATCGAGATCCAGGCATTAAAAAAGGGAGAAAAAGACATTCTTGATAAGTTGGAGACATTGGAAAATAACGCCAGACGGAACAACATTAAAATTATGAATATTCCGGAGGGTTCGGAGGGGGAGGACATTAAGACCTATGTCATAAATCTGTTAAGAGAATTTATCCCCGCCCTAGATGTTAAGGAACTTGAAGCAGACATTCAGAGAATTCACAGAGATCTTTTCTCCAAGAACCCAAATAGGAAAAATCCTCGGCAAATTCTGATTAATTTTAGAACGTACACTTTAAAGGAGTGGGTACTATCTGAAGCCTTAAAAGCTGGAACTTTCACGAAGGGGGACTGGACTTTCAGGATCAAGTCAGATCTCTCAAGAATTACACAGGATCGACAATGGGAATTGGGCAAATTCATTCCAATTTTAGGATCTCTGGGAGCTACAGTACAGCTGAGGTTTCCTGCCTTACTTAGGGTGATGTGGAAAAACAAAATGCTTAATTTCAGGGATCCTAAGGAGGTAGGGACCTTTATTGAACAAATTAAAGCTCAGGGATAATATAGCGCAACGAGAAAGAAAAGAAAGAGAAAAATCGGTTTTTTTTTGTATAATTAGTATAGGCTCCCGGGTAGGTGGGTGATGGGCTTATAGGGGTTAATCTTACATCAACCCCATGAGGTATAGGAGGGTTCCCGGGGGAGGGGGGAATGGGGTCACACAAGAGGATTACAAGTTTAAGTTTTCACTGGGTGGAGAGCAAAGTAGGGAAAAAAATTGGAAAAGTCCTCATTTACTCACTTTTATTAAGAAAGTTGTTAATCAGATAGGAACAGTCAGCAACCAGAGGGTATTCCCTCGGCCCATACCCCGATATAAATGACTGAAACTAAATATTGACCTTGGAATGTCAATGGTTTAAGGGTCCCAAGTAGGCGTAGGAGGATTTTCCAATACCTAAGGCAGGCAGACTAAGACATCATGATTTTAAAGAGACTAACCTTACACCAGAGGAGTGGGAACTGGCGATAGCTAAGCAAAAATGGATGGATGGCTCACTTCATACTAGACAACCCTTTTGTACTAAAGGCATTGCCATAATTATTAAAAAATCTGCCAAAGCTATTTTAGGCTCTTCCAAGCTAGACAATAGGGGGCGTTGGACTATGACAGACATAAAAATACGAAATGAGTGGGTGACTTTAGTGGGATACTATGGTCCAAATATTGATGATGAGTCCTCTCTCAGAACAATCTATAACGACTTAATAGACACCAATTTCCCCATTATTATCGGCTGAGACTTTAATATTCTTTTGAATCCCGCTCTGGATACGTCCAAAGGTGGGAGAGTGATATCTACGAAAATGGGTTCACTGATTAAAATTATTATGGGTGATTTAAATCTTGTAGATATCTGGAGGCAAAACAATAAGACTATAACTGACCTTCAAAACTTCATGTTTCATAATAAAAAACACAAATATAGAGCACGAAAATGTCAAAACTTTCGCAATCTGCCACGAAACTGAAGTATTTTTCTTGTTCGCGCTTTGAAAATGCATTCTCGCGTGCGCGGTCGCGACCTACCTGTTCCCTGCATTCGCCGCCGAGTTTTCCTATCCGTTCGCGTGCGCCACGAGATGTTGGATTGCTGGTAGCCGGTCGCGCTTTTCTGCAAGAGTTTGCGATCGCGAACACGTCATTGCGATCGCGAACATGTTATTCGACCTGGAACAGGAAATAAGCATCGCAAGCAAAATGGCCACACCCATTAGCAACCGCATGGGCAAGTTGGAAATATATTTCCCCGCGAGAATGCAAAAACACATCGCGAACGGGCGGGAAAAGCAATCTCCGTATCTTCGCGAAGGTTCCGCGTGCTTGTGGAGATTTTGTGCAATTTCGCAATAATTTGCAAAAGTCAATTTCGCAAATTCCGCCCACCCCTACCTAATAGGAGACTTTCATTACCTGAAATTAGAACTGTAATAAAAAACTTAAAGAGAGGTAGAGCTGCGGGCCTAGATGCGATTCCTAATGAGTTTTAAATTGCTCTTAATGAGACGCTTGCCCCGTTCTTAGAGAAACTATTTGATAGCATTTTCTGAACTAACTCTCCAATCCCTAGTTCATGGAACGAGGCTGCCGTTTCCTTGATCTTAAAACCAAACAAAGATTTTAAAAAATGTGAATCGTATAGACCCATCTCCCTGCTTAATTGCGATTATAAAATCTTTGCGCAAATTATAGCGGGGAGACTAAATGGTGTAATGGGGAAATTAATTCACCCGGATCAAAAAGGATTTTTTAGAGGACACCAACTGCATGACCTAACACACTTGCTGATAGGCGTTATCGACATCGCTTCAGCCAATAGCTTGCCTCTTACCATCTTCACATTTGATGCGGCCAAAGCTTTTGACCGGGTGAATTGGGTTTGCTTATACCATCTAGTTGAAGTGGCCGGCTTGGGAGAAAATATTTTAAGAACTATTAAGAACATATACAAAACTCCTACAGCCAAGATCATAGTAAATGGGAACCTAACTAGCTCAGTTACTTTAGAGAGAGGAACTAGGCAGGGCTGCCCCCTCTCCCCGCTTCTTTTCGACCTATACATAGAACCACTGGCCCAAATTATTAGGTCCAGTGATCTTTTTGTCCCATTTGAATTTAGGGGCTGGTTGAAGAAATTAGCCTTGTATGCCGATGACCTGATGATTTTTACAAAAGAATCACCAGCGATTCTGCCAAAATTGGAGCAACTTCTTACAGATTTTGGGAACATATCAGGTTATCAAATCAATACACAAAAAAACGAGATTATGACATGGAATTGGCAATATAGCTCACCTCTAGTACACCATCAAATAAGATACCTTGGTATTCAAATTACACAGAATATCAATGATCTGCCCCAGGCTAATTTAGAGGTTAAACAAAGGGAGATAAGAGCTTTATTGAAATCTTGGTGCAATCTCCCATTTGTCAATCCTTGGTCATTCAAATCTTGTAAAAATGTCAGTTCTCCCCAAAATGACATTCATTTTTGATGCAATCCCTTTGCTATTTAGTTCAGCTGCCTTAAAAAAGTTGCAATCAGATATCAATAGTTTCTTGTGGGCTGATAAAGGGGTGAGGATCGCATGGAAAAACTGAGATGCGAGAAAGCAGTTGGGGGAATAGCCAGTCCCGATCTTAGGTTCTATAGCTGGGCATTTCTTTTTAAGAACATGAGATCTTTGTTTCTTGATTCTCACGCCATGCTTCTTAGCCATGTCCAATAGTGTACCGCAGGGGGACGATGGGCTTCATTTTAAATTCGGTCACCCATACTATTTAAAAAAAATTAAATTGAAGGTGATACGGTCGGCCTGTGAGTTATGGTTCCAGATTAGGAAGTTGCTCCAAATTCCATAATACTGTTCTAGTGCTCCTATATGGAACTCTCCAGGCACTCCATCATGTTTAACAAGTCCACAAAAGAAGGAAGGTGCACTCAATCGCGAGTCATGCAAAGGCCAACACTTGTAGTAGAAAAAAGTTTCTTCTTTATTCGTAGTCTTGATTAAAAGACAGGCACACAGCCTGTCTTTTAATCAAGACTACGAATAAAGAAGAAACTTTTTTCTACTACAAGTGTTGGCCTTTGAATGACTCACGATTGAGTGCACCTTCCTTCTTTTGTGGACTTGTTGTACAATAAGTATCTTTAGACAGCGGATACTGGAAGTTGTGGCACTCATATGCCTATACGGACGATACATGGAAATTAAGTGCTTGACCTAAGTCAGCTGTTTGTTTTTTTGTTGTTACTCCATCATGTTTAAATGACAGATTATCTGCCCCTTTATGGGAAAATGGTTTCCAGATTTGGGGCCAATTACTGCCAGAATTTTTTTTTGTCATGGGCTGAGCTCAATTCTCAAACAAAACAAAGGTTATCATGATTCAAATTCTATCAAATCTCTCGCTGGGCTGCTAATAGGGATAAAAATGACGTTAGCAATGAAGAACTGGAGAGCAGGTTTTAGTCCCGAACCACCAAAGGAAAGAAGTGGCGAATTGGTACTGGAATTTGATTAAAGGAGATCCACCACTACTGCCTATGGAGGAGCCCTGGAGAAGAGATCTACCTTCCAGCGATATTTCATCCTTTTGGCAAGTATCTATATGCATTTTGAAACCATCTGTTCATACTTCGCAGAGCTTATTGGACCCCGAAGAGGTTTTCCAAGTTGGGAGGTGGAGAGAAGGTCTGTGTGAAGTGTAACCTGAGAAGCGCAGTGTAAGAAAATGCTACACGCAGATGATGTGCAGTGTTCTCAGATCCAGGGCTTCTGGAGGCAAGTTGGTACGATTATCTCCGAAGTAATGGGCCTAGAAATTCAGGTAAGCCTGGTATTAATTATTTTTGGTGTTTTACCTGATGACAGTAGTACCATCAAGCTGTGAAATCTCCAAGTATCATTACTGATTGTTTTAATACTGTTGGCAAGAAGAGAAATCTGTTTAAACTGGATATCACCTAATTCTCCAAAGCTATTAGATTGGGTGTCCTCTGTTAAAAGGATTCACAAGTTGGAAATGGCTTGTGATGCAAAGAAAAGAACTAGGTTTTGGGAGCTTTGGGATAATTGGGCTAACTAACCTGAATGTTACAACTTTCTAGCACGCACAAAAGTCCAATGATTATAAAGCAAGTGAGTTCCTGGGAAAATGGTTACGTATAAACTATGGGCATGATACCATCTTTGATATTCCCAAGTGTCATGCGGTTAGCGGCTTAAAAAAAAATCCTGGTGGTGGAAATAGAACTGTAGGGTTATATATCTCCTCTATATCTCCTCTACTGGGTCCAGGAAGGTGCCATGGTACTGCTTTATGACCACTCACTTTATTTCTTTAATGATGAAAAAACAAAAAAAAGCAGGGGCATGCCCATAGCATGTGGATTAAGTCAGCCTCGCCCAGTTGGCACCGAGGGCAATGATGTTGTGCATGTGGGAACATCCGTTGCAGTCGCCGCGGTGTGAGATAGGCTCTGTGCAGAAAAATGTATTGTATAAATTTAAACTTTGCGTTTCGAGTCACTTTTTTAGGGTATTCCAGAATTCCAGCGCATTCCTTGTCTGAGAGCTCCCATCCAATATCCTCCACCCATGTGGCGCGTATCTCCACATATAGCCATTTGATAAGGTGTCATCCCCTCCCCATGTAATATAGGACCTTAGCCAATTCGTGGGTTAGGGATTCTTGTCTCTGGGGGGCCCATTACTTCATAACGTATTGCAAAAGTGCAGCATGTATCAAGTACAAGTGATCTGGCACCCCTGTTTCCCGCACAAAGTTCTTGTGATCCATTAAAATGCCATTATTAAATAAGTCCCCTACTGGGTCGATTCCTTCATCTAGCCAGGCCCCTATTCTGCGCTTTGTGAGCCCACCGCTAGAGAGTGGAATTCCCACCAGTGGGATTTTCCCTGCGCAAGGGTGGCATCGAGACGTGTGTTGTAATACTGCCTTCCAGCACAGAAGTGCCGTACGCAGCAGGGGTGGTAGGTTCGGGGAAATTTTACTTTGTGATAGTAGCAATGCATGTAGAGTGGAGTGCCTTGGTCAATGTCGCGCACCGCGTATCCTATCTCCTGTAAGTTGCGGCCACCTGTCCAATAGGACAACCATTGCAGCTGACTCGCATAATAATATGCTCTGAGGTCGGGTACACCCAGTCCCCCTCTGTTGGTCCCCAGTTGTAGTTTTTTTAGGCTTACTCTACGCCTTCCAGTCCCCCATATAAGATTGGAGAATATAGTGTCCAGAGTTCTGAAAGTGACGGAAAGTACTATGATTGGTAGGTTAGTGAAGTAATATGAGCCGCGGAAGGAATGCCATTTCCAATATAGCCGCTCAGCCCATTGCAGAGAGAGGTAACATAGTCCAGAAGGCAACGCTCGAGCATTGATCTGATCGCCCTGGTAGGGTTACCCTCTAGCATGTCCGTGTGACCGGTATATGTGTATACCGAGGTATTTGAAGGAGTGCTGCGCATCGGAAAAAAAGACATTAGATTGTGCTGCATGAATGTCGAGGCCTGATATTTGTTCAAACCTATGGAACATGTCAGGGATGGGGTCTTTTAAGCCCAGAAGGTTTCGCATGTATATAATTATGTCATCCGCACAGGCAGAAATCAGATGTGTTGAGCCACCAATCAAGATTCCAGGGTGGTGAGCCACTGAGCGTAGCCTAAGTGCCAGTGGCTCCAGTGCAAGTACAAATAACAGTGGTGACAATGGACATCCCTGTCGAGTGCCCCTGAATACTGAGTATTCACGTGAGATGTGTCCTCCCATGTGGACTCTCGCGGTGGGGGCCTCATACAGTATACATAGCCATCGGAGGTACTCCGGGGGCAATGCGAATTTCCCTATAGCCTTGAACATGTAGTCCCAAGTGAGTGTGTCGAATGCTTGTCGCAGGTCTAGTGGAACACAGCCTGCGTTCATGTAATGTTTTGGGGTTGTTGCCATAATATGGTGCAGCCTTCAGATGTTTAAGGATGTGCTGCGGGCTGGTAGGACCCGCTTTGACCTATGTGAATGAGTTTAATATTTTATACTCTGTCGACAATAGAGATAATGGGCGATATCCCGACATGTCTGATCTATCCCTCTGAAGTACTGGGTATTTTAGACCCAGCGGTGCAGGGGCACACACCCTATGACTTCTGGGTTCACCCTGTTCCGGACCTACAGAAACACAGAGTCTTCTGGGTGAAGTCAAATAATCGTTTATTGGCTGCAGACCAATGACAGGTATCCTAGAAGTACAACAGCGTGTATGTTCTCAGGAGACTGCTGAAAATCATAGGAACGGACTTCTCCTTAAGTACAAAATATCATGCTCCAGGCACACATTCCTTGGTTTACGATATGGTCATATAAAGGCATACATTACAAACGAAAAAGCAGAGTCATGATGACCATCCCACATTCCAGTTCGGCCAGCCCACAATGATTTACACAGTAAGGTTCAGATCCCACGTTTGAAGTAAATAGACCCCCCAATAAACATGAGCATCTCCTGTTTTGGGAAACAAGTCATAAAGCAAGAACAAGCAGGTGTGGAAGAGATTAGCCGGGGGATTGTGTAGAATGAAAGGATTTTATGACGGGTCAAACCCTGATGCTAATCACAGGTGGACGGAGGAAGGGGAGCTCGTGAGACCGGTTTGACCCGGGGCAGCAGAGCCAGCTGCCCAGGTCACAGAGAAGTCAGAGGGAAAGCCCATGTACTGTGAGGCCCGTATTAACTCCATCATAGCCTATGTGAGGGCAATGACAAGATGGCCACTGCTTCCAAAATGGAACCCGCGTAGTGGAGCAGAATAACGTGTACACAGTGCATTCATAGCTAGAACGATATATAAAGCACTCGTACATGCCGCATTTACCATTTGCGGTTCGCTAATACCAACATAGACAGGGGTAGGGCCCTGTCCCCTACGCGGTCCCGAATATTAAAGTACGACAGACCCTCCTTTTGCCCTTACATAGGCAATCACTATACTCATCTTAATCCGAGTCTAGGTCAATGTTCACGAAGTCATGGAGATGTTGCTGTAGCATCATCCTATTACTTAGCTCGTCCCTCGATACAGGTTTCCTTACACATAAGGTAGCACAGAGACCACATATCGCGGGAGCACACTGTATACACAGGCAAAGCAGGAAAAGAATGGCTAAGATCATTCCAATGACCATCAGAACTTTCCAACCCCAGGCAGATATCAATTCCCAGAACCACCCCACCAGTGACCAATCTCCCTTATCCACGTGTATGGCTTCAGATATTTTATGGAGTTTGGAGATGGCTTGATACACTGTTGGAGCATTATCTGGTATGAAAATGCAGCAACTGGATTGGATGACCTTGCATACCCCACCGCGGTCTGCAAGAATAACGTCTAGAACCATGCGGTTCTGCAGAGTCATAAGGCGATCCGCTTGGAGCTCAGCTGTCAGATTACTAAGGGCACCAGCCGTTACATTGACAGTGGATTCAACCACACGAGTCAGCTGTCTCAGGTTCCTACTATTGACCATAGGTCCCCAAAACGGCAGGAAACCCAAGAAGAAGTCTCCTGCTTCCTGACCGGCAGTATCCTCCTTACTAATCACACCTCTCACAACTCTGGTCTTGTGATAGTCAGAGGCAGCAGTAAATGTCGGCGGTAGCAAGTTCGCAATATAACATGTGCCCGAGAAATCAGGGGGCAGCCATGTATATGCTCGGTCATGACAGATGAAATATGTGCCCTTAGCAGCCAAAAACGCAGGGGAAAACTGTGACGGGAAAGTGTACGTTTCAGTACAGTCACTTCTTCCCAGTTGAGCTCTAGGATTCTGACCATTACCCTGTAAGCAGAACCGACCCATGTGGGGTACGACCCAGATTGGAGATGAGATTTTCCGCTGTCTTTCACCCAGACTAATACTATACCCCGTCACGTTCCATCCTACATAAGGTCTCAACTCTTCTTTGGGAATAGATGAGTATGCATTGATATCCCTACTCATATCGGCAACTCCTTTCATCAAAGCCTTATTGTTGGTGATAGGTCTGATGGAACGCGGTTGGCGAGGGGAGTATGTATCTAGAGCATAGAGAAACATGGTTTGGAATGCCCATGACGATCCATTGTAACTGTACGGCAGCACCAGGTAGGGAATACCCTTGTTAATGGTATGTGGCATTAACCCACACACCCAGCAATTGGTCGTATTCATTACCAGTTGGTGCTGGTGCAAGAGCTGGATAAACGAGTTATTTACGAACTCTGATCGTCTGGTCTGTTCGTGCTCAGGCAAAGGGTGAAAAGAGTGAGAGGAGGCAGTAGAAAGGAATATAGGCTGTTGAGTGGGTTCAATGGGCTTTTGAGCGGAGAAGAACACAAATCCTACAATAAACATCATTATGCTACACAGTGTAAAAAGGCACAAAAAGACAAAACATTTACTTTTTACAATTCTACACATCCTTGCGTTAAAGTTCATTTCCTCAATTGGTCTCTCCATCTTAAAAAACTCCATCCTCTACTCGGGCCGCTCGCGGTGGATGAGTTTCTTCTGCTAAGGAGTACGCCTGTCAGTCCAGGGAAACGCCCTAGACTAACCAGAACCGTCGACCTAGCGTCTTCGGCCTGTACCCCAAAGTCTTGGCACCGCGACCCTGCGGCAGAACCCGGATGGTGGTTCGAAAAACAAAAATCAAGAAAGTCCTTCAGATGGGAGAGCAAAAAATGTCAAAAGGAAAAAGTGAGGAAATCTTTATTTGTCCATGGGCCTAGGTCTCAAATTATAGCGGAGACGGCCAGGTGCTGTTTGGTCTTGAAACAAAAGTTCAGGCTCAGTGGTGTCCAGTCGACTTGATGGTGGCACAGCTTCCTGCAGAATGTTGTCACTCTCTTGGTCTGAAACTGTGTCTCTTAAGCGTGCGTCACTGAATGGTACAAAGCGAGGTACAATGTCTGTCTCTGAGTCGGCGATACCCTCCTTGACCCACTGGTCATATGGCAGAGGCAAAGGGACTACTTTGCAGTGAGTACCATGGATCCAGTGCTTCTTCCCTTTCACTCGCACTGCTGATCTTGTTGAAAGAAGAACAAGATGAGGGCCGATCCAGCGAGGCTCGTCGTTGCTCTTGCGCTGGAAGTTTCGTACTAGCACCCACGTACCAGGGTTGATAGGGTGTCCAGGAGGTTCAGAGGCTTGGGGAAGAGTATCATGTACCTGTTGGTGCAAAACAAGCAGTTTAACAGTCAAATCATACAGGTAATCGAGCAGTACTGGATGCTCTATTTCGCTAAATTTCGCCGGTCTTGGCACGCCCCACACATTAGCCGGGCGGCCAAAGACGACCTCATAAGGGCTAAGTCCCACTCGTGAGTGTATGGTCATTCTGGTGGACAGGAGTGCTAGGGGCAGAGCGTCAGGCCATTTAAGGCCAGTGCTCGCCTGGATTTTAGCCAGCTTGAGCTTTAAGGCTCCATTGTAGCGTTCTACTAATCCAGCTGATTGGGGGTGATTTGCAGCGTGGAACTTCTGCTTTATCCCTAGCCCTTCACATACATTCTTCATCACTTTACCCACAAACTCACTTCCGTTATCACACCACACCATTCTTGGCATCCCAAACCTAGGGAAAAACTCCTTCACAAGGGCTTTGGCTGTGGATAGGGCAGTGTTATCTTTCAGAGGATAAGCCTCAATCCATTTTGAGAAAGCACAAACAACCACCAGTACATATTTCAGGTTGTTGTATCTTTCCATGTGAATAAAGTCCAGCTGCAAAACTTCGAATGGACATGATGGGGGTGCAAAGTGACCAGCCGGAGTTGGGGTTCCCCTACCAGGGTTGTACTTCAAACATACTATGCAATTCTTGACCACGTTCTCTGCACACTTGGGAATCCCAGCATTCTGCCATACTGGAGCCAACAACTTGCATATACCTTTCGTACTGATATGTGCCATTCCATGTGCCATAGTAACTACTGGAAGCACATATGCATCAGGCAACAACCATCGCCTATGTTCTGTCAAATCAATCCAACAACCATTCTCATCCAACTTACCCATACTTTCTCTCCACTTGCTTAACTCTTCCTCTGTGGCTTCAGCTTGAAGCAACTTCACACTCTCTATTGTGTTCTCACACATTCCCACATCACTAACCCATCTTGCGGGACCTGCAACATACATTCTAGTCTTCACATTCTGTGCCGTTTCTCTCGCGGTCTCATCAGCAAACGCATTCCCACGTCCAACATCATCTGTGACTTTCCTGTGCGCACTGCATTTCATGATCGCAACTTGCAACGGTAGGGTCAGTGACTCAAGGAGATCATTCACCAACTTGCCATTCTGAATTTTAGCTCCATGCGACGTCAGGAACCCACGCTCCTTCCACAAACGCCCAAAATTATGAGCCACGCCAAAGGCGTACTGGCTATCTGTGTATATGTTCACTCTCATTCCTTCAGACAACACACATGCTCTCGTGAGGGCGATTAATTCTGCTGCTTGGGCCGAATTATGTGGCACTCGTGCAGTTTCCACGACTGTGTGTAAAGTCGTGATAGCATATGCAGCAGTCGTGTCACCATTAGGGAGCTTGAAACAGGACCCATCTACCCATAAAGTGCCATCACACTCAGTCAGGGGAGTATCTTTGAGATCTACTCTCCCTTTCGTCTCTTCTTCTGTTCTGAACGGACAGTCATGTTGCTCAATCTCATCTGAGTCTGCTGGAATTGGCAACAATGTAGCTGGATTCAGCGTATTACATCTTTTTATGTGTATGTGATTAGCTAACAGTGTAAGTTCGTAGCCCGATAATCGTGCACTAGTCAAGTGTTGTGTCTTAGTTCTATTTAATAATGTATCTACAGCGTGTGGAACCATGACAATCAATGTGTTGTCCATTACCAAACCAGCCGATTGTCGGATAGACATCGCTGAAGCAGCTGTCGCTCTCAGACAGCTTGGCAATGCCCTCGCTACAGGGTCCAAGGTGGATGAAAAATATGCGCATGGGCGCGGTCTGTCGCCAAAAGGCTGTGTTAACACTGACAACGCACATCCATCTTTCTCGTGAACATACAATGTAAAAGGCTTACTGTAGTCGGGAGTACCCAACACAGGTGCTGAACATAATGCATTACGCAATTCCACAAAACTTTTCTGGCACTCTTCAGACCATGGGATAGGATTCGGTGTGTCTTTGCATGTTAAGGCTAACAAAGGTTTTGCCAATAAGGAAAAACTAGGGATCCAATGCCTACAGTATGAAGTGATGCCCAAGAAAGCACGCACTTCTCTCTGTGTTTTCGGCACACTCAACTGTGCAATAGCTTGAATTCTTTCTGGGGTCAATTTCCTTCCCTCCTTCGATAAGAGATGACCTAAGTAGGTCACTTCTTGTCGACAATATTGCAGCTTAGAGAGAGACACTTTGTGATGGAAAGCGGATAAATGGCGCAACAGTGACAATGTGGCTTCTTTGCAGATCTTTTCAGTATCCGCAGCGATCAGTAAATCGTCCACGTACTGAATCAGGATAGCGCCACTAGGTAAAACAAGTGCATCAAGCTGCGCTTTCAGAGCCTGACTATATATGGATGGACTCTCACAGTAGCCCTGGGGAGCGCGTTTGAAGCGGAAGCTTCGGCCTCCCAGACTGAAACCAAAAATATCTCTGCTCTCTTCTGCAATTGGGATACTAAAGAAAGCATTCTTTAAATCGATCACTGAAAACCATGCAGCAGAGGCTGGAATCATCGTTAACAAGGCAGTTATATCAGGGACAACCGGAAACTGTGGCACAACAATCTTATTAACCTCTCTAAGATCCATCACAAATCTGTAAACAGGTGGCTGTGAAGGATCCGTTCGTTTTAAGACAGGTAAAATCGGACTATTGCAAACGTTGCCTCTTGTCTCTTCAATCACACCCTTATTAATCAGGTCGCCGACAATGTCTAACAATGCTTTCTGTCCTTCATTAGAGATCTTGTACTGGGGAATACGTGGCAGTCTGACATTAGCCTTTAAAGTCACCACATATGGCGGTATTTCCAAGAGGCCCACATCATTGGGACCAGTAGCCCAAAGGGCATCCGGAAGGGACGACAATTCAGGTGGCATCGTGTTTTTAGACAAATACATTGAGGAAACCACTTCCTTGCCTAATGTAAGTTGTACTCCCGAAGGAGAACAATACAGTGTTGCGTGCAATCTTTTCAACAAATCTATTCCCAGCAAATTCTCACCACAACCTGTTGTCAGGATCAGGGGTGCTTTCAGCTCACAAGGTCCAACAGAAAGTGACATGGGACTAGAAATCGGGTTCCTAACTGGGGCGCCAGAAAAACCTACTGAAACATTTATATCGCCAGACAAAGGTGCGCCAGGGAGTTTTGAATGCATGATTGAACTCTTTGCAGCACCAGTGTCTAGCAGAAAAGGCTCCTTTACATTTGCTGTAGTCACCTCAACATACGGTCCACTCTGATCCACTGGCACTGAAACAACTCCCTCTCTCTGTCTATGGCTGTCCTAGTAATCATTATTCTCTGCATCACCGTCCTCTGCATAATAATCATTACTATAATACTGTGCCGTATTACTAGTCGCGTTAGCTTGCTGATCAAAGCTATTGATGGTACTTTGAGGCGGCAGAGGACGCGCGTTCTGGGGAACACTTCCACGCCCTCGGCCTCTAGGAGCTTGCTGACCACCCCTACCTCTTGCGCCATACATATTACCGTTCCGCTGCATTAATTTAGGGCAACTGTATTTAAAATGACCTTCCTCTTTGCAGTATGAACATTGGTTGGGACCTACAGGGACACGTGGTTGGTAATACCCGTTCATTTGCTGATTGTTCTGAAACTGTTGGGGTTGGTGATAGACACCTTGGGGTTGCCTATAATTATTCTGACCTCCACGTGGCGGATAGGCCTGCTGTAAAAGGACCTTTGTCTTCAGTTCCTTCGTTTTCTTCTCCGTTCTATCTTTCTCGTCTTTATCTCTATTTTCATAATACTGTGCAGTAGCCAGTATTTGCGCTGAAGAAGAAACAGCCCAAGAACTTTCTGAATCTTTTAACTTTTTACACAGGTCAGGAAGTAAATTCTGCACAAACTTATCCACAAACAGCCGTTGGCCACCCTCAGTACTCATATCTTGCCCACTGTGGTCAATAAACGTTTCTTCAAACCTAGTAAAGAAGTCTGACACTGTCTCATCTTTCTTCTGCTTGCATGCAGATAACTTATCCCAATTTACGCGCATCGCAGGCATTATTGTCTTCATATACGTGATGATTCTACCAGGCAATTCAGCTACCAAAGGTTCTGGTTTCGCACCACCAGTTTGTCTAGCGTCAGCAGCAATAATGTTAGTCCATGTATCCCCTAGTTCTGCATTGTGATCTACATTACGAATTGATCCCTATAGAGGCTGTGGAACAACATTACCAAACAACATGTCTATATCGGCCAGATTCATAATGCATGACCCTGCCGTCTGTGACAACTCTTTATAATAACCTGCTGGGTTTTTACGGGGATCAGGCAAGGACTGCTTAAGTGCTAACACCTCAGAGCGCTTCCATGGAACATGCACCCAAACACGCTGGAAATGCGCTGCCACAGCGGGGTTACCACCGGCAGCTGCAACCGCTTCCTTCCATACCGGGGGAACTTCTCTCATAGGGTATTGTCGCGCTTTTGCCTTTTTCCCCACAAGGACCTCTTGTTCAAACAATGACTGTTGGCAATCTTCATTCCTTAAGGACAATACAACCGCAACTGCTTTAACTACTTCGCGGTCCACAATTATACCAGTTCCAAAATCGAACCTCACTCTACACAATTCCTGCGGGTTCGGATTTCTACCACTATCCTCCAATTCTTCACAGAGAATTTCGCACATTTTCTCAAACACATATCTCTGTTTAGGGGCATCCCATTGATGGAAAGTGTTAACAACTGATTCCACATCATACAGTGAAGGGAAAACGATCCATCTACGCGCCATGTGATCTATTACCTTTTTCTCATCGGGGTTAGGCAATTGGCTGCGCAACTGCTTACGCTGTACACCAGGAGTTGCACCAGATGACCCAAAGAGAGGAGACATTAATGTAGTAACCACATTAGCTAGGCGCTGTCGCGCTGAAGGAGAAGCTGAGGCGAGAACAGGGGGAAAAACAGAGGGAAGAAAAGAGGATGTAGAGACAGGTACTGGAGTGGTGGAAGGAAGAGTGTTAGGGGAGGCAGTTACTGGATTAGGCAAAGTCGCAGCAAGTGCGGGGGCAGTTGGAAGCACAACTGGCAGCACTTGAGAGGGCTGCGATACAGGAATAGGAACTGGCTGCAAAGCAACTGGCGGTTGCGGCAAGGCTTGCAGTACATGCACTGGAGGCGGCATATTTACAAGCTGGGGAGGCGCCGTGGCAGTTTGAGCATACGGGGGTGGCGAACTCAACAAATGTGACATCAAAGGATCTTTCTCCTTTTCTTCTGACTCATCCTGCTTAGAATGTGGCAAAGCTGGGTAACATTTGTCAATCCCTAACTTACGCTGCCTGTGCAATTGCTCATTCATTTGCTCCTCTTCATTGTCTTTAAATTGTACAGCTGCTTGCATTGCTGACATACCTCTCTCTCTCTTATTCTTTTTCGCTAACTTAATTTCCTTCTGTTTGGCTTCCTTTCGCCATAAGCGGAAAGAGTCAAACATCGCCGGCCGGGCTTTCTTCTTAAACAATTTAATTTCCAGATTATCTAAAATATCGGTATCAAAACTACCATTTTGGGGCCATTTTAAAACACCATCTTTCCTGGTGTAGTGGATCCACACTTCGTTATACGCAATGGGGCCTACGCCATGTTTTACATAGAGCTCATAAGTTGGAGTTCCAACCGGAGGAACCGGACATGATTCCTCTAGCTGGAAATCTTTTCCACAACCCAAACAGAATAATCTACCAAATAATCCAGAACCAGGCATCTTCGCTCACTAGTCTAGATCCAAACGTCAAAGGATTATCGATTACGATATTCTCGTGAATACACAAGTCCTCTGGTTTTGGCGTTTGCAAACTCCAAAGTACCCAATTCAAATGATCCCGAAGGATACCAAAACAAATGGGAGACGCTCCACTTATACTTAACTGAATATTGCTGATCGATGGCGTCACCAGAAGACTCTCTCGATTGTTCCGCTCTCTCAAACTCGTCAAGGGTCCAAAACAGGTCGATTAATCAGGGCAGCAGTCCTTCGTAGCCGTCGGGACGCGGAGAACCTCGCAGAAAAGACTTTCGGACCACGTCGACATGCAGGGGTCGATGAAGTGGCGGCCTTCCTCCGGAATTTCCACACGAAGCTCCTCACGAACCTCTGGCTTGGACTGGTACCGCTGAAATCGTCCCGAGTTGGGCGCCAAACTGAAGTACTGGGTATTTTAGACCCAGCGGTGCAGGGGCACACACCCTATGACTTCTGGGTTCACCCTGTTCCGGACCTACAGAAACACAGAGTCTTCTGGGTGAAGTCAAAGAATCGTTTATTGGCTGCAGACCAATGACAGGTATCCTAGAAGTACAACAGCGTGTATGTTCTCAGGAGACTGCTGAAAATCATAGGAACGGACTTCTCCTTAAGTACAAAATATCATGCTCCAGGCACACATTCCTTGGTTTACGATATGGTCATATAAAGGCATACATTACAAACGAAAAAGCAGAGTCATGATGACCATCCCACATTCCAGTTCGGCCAGCCCACAATGATTTACACAGTAAGGTTCAGATCCCACGTTTGAAGTAAATAGACCCCCCAATAAACATGAGCATCTCCTGTTTTGGGAAACAAGTCATAAAGCAAGAACAAGCAGGTGTGGAAGAGATTAGCCGGGGGATTGTGTAGAATGAAAGGATTTTATGACGGGTCAAACCCTGATGCTAATCACAGGTGGACGGAGGAAGGGGAGCTCGTGAGACCGGTTTGACCCGGGGCAGCAGAGCCAGCTGCCCAGGTCACAGAAAAGTCAGAGGGAAAGCCCATGTACTGTGAGGCCCGTATTAACTCCATCATAGCCTATGTGAGGGCAATGACAAGATGGCCACTGCTTCCAAAATGGAACCCGCGTAGTGGAGCAGAATAACGTGTACACAGTGCATTCATAGCTAGAACGATATATAAAGCACTCGTACATGCCGCATTTACCATTTGCGGTTCGCTAATACCAACATAGACAGGGGTAGGGCCCTGTCCCCTACGCGGCCCAGAATATTAAAGTACGACACCTCCCTGGTTTGGGAAGTGAGACTAATAATGCCTGCATTGTGGAGGGGGAAGGTGGCCCTGTTCTAGCGGCCTGTTGTATATGTTCTCCAACTGGGGAACCAAGGTCTTAGCATAAGTGTCGAAAAACTCGCCGGGAGTCCGTCCAGTCCCAGTGCTTTTTTCCGTGGAAGCCATTCGATAGCTGCTTTTATTTCGGCTTTAGTAATAGGACCTGCAAGTGCCTTCTGGGATTCTGTAGTGAGCTGTGGGTAGGGCAGGTCATCTGATAAAACGTCTATGTGGGCATCGTCTATTGGGTCCGGTGTGTCGTATAGTGTAGCATAATACAGGCTAAAGGCTTCATTTATATCCTGCTGAGTAATGACTGTGTCACCCATAGGTGTTGGAATTTAGCTAATTATAATGGTCGGGGGTCATCTCCCAATATTCTGGCTAGCAACGTCTCAGATTTGTCTGCGTCTGTATATTTTAGTTGGGTATATGCCCTATGATGTTTAACCCTGAGGGTCTCCAGTAGTTCCGCATGCTGCAGCGCACCTCTTGTAGGGTGACCTGATTTTCAGAATCACTCGCCGCCTCCTGCTCCAGTCCATTAATCTTCACTCTATCGTCATCACATTTTTGTGTATTTCTTGTCTAGCTCCCACTGTATCGCTAATCGGGGTGCCCCGGATAACTGCCTTAAACGCATCTTATTCAACTGAGATGGAGGATGCAGTGTTACTATTCTCTACAAAGTAGTACACGATAGTGTGAGCTAGGGTAGGGTGGAACACAGCATCTTCTAATATTTGGGGCCATAATTTTCATGTGGGTACCGGAGTGTGGATCCTGTCCCAGGTGAAGGTAATTTCTAAAGTGTTATGGTCTGAGAAGGTCTTAGCCTAGTATGTGGTTTGGGTTACTTGTGTGGCTATTGTTTGTGAACAGAGGATCCTACCGATTCTCGTGTGTAGTTGATGGACTGGAGAATAAAAGGAATATTCTTTGTGTGATGGATATCTCAGTCTCCACATATCAATCAGTGCCCACCCCTCAGTCCATTTACAGAGAGCCTCTGCTTACTTGGTTATTCCCGCTCCACGCAGGGGAGGATGTAAGTGATCGTGCACAACGTCCACGACAGCATTGTAGTCCCCTCCTATAATCCACGGGTATACTTTCCATCCCATTAATGCCTGACTGAGCCCTGCGAAAAATGTATCTTGGTCAAAGTTTGAGGCATATATATTACCCAATACAATGTGTGTACCATCAAGTGTCCCGTGTAGGAATATATATCTACCCTGCGTGTCTGTGCGCCGCTCTAATTGTATGAACGGGACCCCGTGTTTGATCCATATCGTTGCTCCCCTGGCAAAGGCAGATTAATTGGTAGAGAAGATTTGCGCCTTCCATTTCTGATGCATTTTCGCTGCCTCCGGTTCTGTGAGGTGCGATTCCTGCATGAACACTATCTGCGCTCTGCACCTGAGTAATTGCGCGTGTACCCAATGACGCTTCTGTACAGATCCTAGACCCCGAACATTCCATGTGATTAAGTTGTAGGTGCTAAGCATGTGTGTCGCAGTATGAAGGTGACGTTAACATTGCAGGTATTAAAGAGAGGCCACAACCCATAATAACAACTTTGCACCAGAACCCCAAACCTCCCCCAAACTTCTAATACAAAGCCCGGTTGGTGAACTATACCGGACCAAACAAGAAAACACAACATGTGTAATTGTGCTGCATTTACATGGTGCGTTCACAAATAGGGGGTTGTCACTCACGCCACTCATAGTGTTGTAACTTGCTTACATTTGAGCTCTGAGGAGCCCAGGGCTAATAGGCATTTTAATACAGAGCCATTTAGTTCACAGAAAAAGGATATGTGTTATGATATCGGACTGTATATCACAACCTGCAAGCTTACTGTTCATCTGGACGATAAGGAAAGTCCTTCTTGCGTTGCATCAGTCCAGTAAGCCATAAACTGTCTGGGGCATCAAATTAGGAAACAAAGCCAGGCTGCTCTCAGAATCCAATCTAACCGTGCTGCCTTCCAAGGAGTCAGAGGCCATATGGAGCCCACAGTCTCTGAACGTGGTCGCTGTCTCGAGGGCTATATCCTTGCTCCGTTGCAATTGTTCCTGCGTTGGGCTGTGCGACTGTGATTTGTGGACTGATTTCACATTGCGGCACGACCGCCTGCTTTGTGTACGTCCGGAGCTGTTGGGTAGGCTCTGGGAGGCAGTTCCCGGTAGCGAGGTCGGATCCATGACCTCAATCCATTCCTCCACGTCTTCGGGGATCTCGAAGAAGTATGTCTTTTGGTCGTATATGATTTTTAGCCAAGCACGGAATAAGAGAGCATATTTTAGGTTCATGACTTTTAGCTTCTGTTTTACAGCCATGAAGGAGGATCGTTGTCGCTGGACCATGAGTGTATAATCTGGGTACAACGATATTCAGCAATTTTCAAAACGTATCTGGGACCATTCTCGTGCTTTCTGGAGCAGCACGTCATAATCCCTATAGTTTAGGATCCTGGCTATCAGCGGGCGAGGCGGAGCACTCACCTTGGGTCTCCGAGGGGGTATCCTGTGGGCTCTTTCCATGCAAAAATCGTCCGTCGGGGGCCTCATGATCTCAGAACCACTGTTTCCTGCAGTTTGCGGCGTTAGGGCCCTCGCTGCGTTCCTGGAGTCCAATGACACGCACGTTGTTTCGTCTGGCCCTTCGTTCTGCATCCTCCATTCTGTCCTACAGGCCTGTGACATGTTTCCGCAATTGTTGGATTTGCAATGTGTGTTCCTTGTGCTGAGGCAGGACCTCGTCCAGTACTAGGCTATGGGCTTTCACTGTGTCAGCCAGTTTAGTGTGGTCCACTTTGAGCAGCGTGAAGCCGGTTGTGAGGGTGCTGATCTGTTGCTCAGAGGACTTTCTGAATTCCCTGACCTCTTGCAGTATTAGATCGAGTTTGTCCGATGGGGTCTCCTCACTTGTAGGGGGTATACAAGTGAGCGATGATGGAGTCGTAATGTGTTCCGGGTCTTCCGTGTGTTATGTATTACTGGTGGCCACCTCCAATAGCTTCCCTTTGGGGCGCCCCATGTCATTCCTTTCCTACGTACTTTGCCCTCAGAGGAATGATAGTTCAGCCTTGACTGTTTCCAAATCTCTGTGTCGGGCGGTTGGGTCTGCTGTGCCAGAGCAGGTGCCTTGGTTGCATGTGCAAGGCGGTGCACAATACACCTCCGTGTATCTCTTTGGGTTTCCCAAGTGGTGCGCGCACTAATTTGCAGCTGAACAAAATTACCCTTTAGCATCCGGCACTGAACTCCCAGATTCAGTTTTGCAGTACTCAGGTCTCGGCATGTGCACCCACCAAAATCAGGTCGGTTGTTGTGATCTGCGTGTTCTCTACGACTAGCGGGGGGGGCAGGGCCTAACTGAATCCCAGTAAAAAGTCAATTGTGATGCCTCCTTCCATGGCTCCTGATGGGGTGGCTCCCGCTGCTTGCAGTGCTAGTAGCCTGTAAAATTATGCATTAATGTCCCTGTGTTGTATGCATTAAGGCAGGCCTTGGGGTCTTTCCAGTTAACACTTTGGTCTAGTTCTATTTCACCGCGCTATGGTCCTGGGTAGGCTGGCACCTTATTCCCCCAGCACTCGCGTTCCCGGGGAAATGATCATTATAGGGCTAGTTCATTAGGGGCAGACGTACTCGCATCCGCTCCAGCCGTCGGCTTCACAATCCTTGCCCCAGGCCCATGAGCCACATTGTTTCCAGGAGAGTCGGGGGGGGGGTCAGCGATGAGTGCTGGAGGTAGGTGAAGGTTAGGCCCCCCCTCAAGATACTCTCACCTGAAGTGTTGCTCAGTGTCCCTGGAAGCCGAGCTCCCACATTGTAATCAGAAGATCGGGCCTCGACGGGGCTGCGCTTCGGGCCTCCCGTCTCCGCTGCAGGGCTTGGCTCGCTCACACCAATTGCACCCCTGGCGGTCGCATTCTGTATATTTAACATTGTGCCGCATGTTGTGCATTGCCATGCACAATGTGGCAGGCACTCCTTGTGCATGGCAATGTAGGAGGGGTACCATAGGTACCCCCCAAGTGCAGCCCCCCACACCCCCTGGGGCTCGCAATGGGCCCCCGAAGCAATTTCCGCCGGCTTTTCCATGGCGGTTATGAAGGCCTTGACCGCAATGCACCCTCAAAAATGGAAACACGCTCAAATTATCCCCATTCACAAAAACTCTAACATCTCCCCTGAGGAAGTGTCAAACTACCGTCCGATTTCACTGCTCCCTCTACAGAGCAAGATCACAGAGAAACATATCAATAAACATCTATCTGTTTTTCTCGAGTCTTCTAAGGCTCTGAATGTTTCTCAGTCAGGCTTTCGTGCTAAACATAGCACCGAAACCGCTCTGGTGAAGGTAGTGGATAATATCAGAATGGCTCTGGATCAAGGTCAAGCGGCACTTTTGGTGCTGCTTGACCTATCAGCAGCTTTTGATACTATCTCCCATCAAGTTCTCCTACATAGACTCCAGGAGATTGGTGTGGAGGGATCTGCATTAAGCTGGTTGTCAAATTGTTTGTCTAACCGTACTCAGGCAGTGTCAATGGGGCCTTTTTCATCAGCTCCCACACAGGTCACCAGAGGCGTCCCGCAGGGCTCATGTTTGAGCCCTACTTTATTTAACATCTATGTGACGCCTCTGGCTAAACTGATGAGGGATCTGGGGTTTAACCCCATTTCTTATGCAGATGATACCCAGCTCCTCCTCACCTTCGATAAAACGAGATCCGATATACACATCATCTTCTCTCAGGGCATGATGGCTATTGCCTCCTGGATGAAAACTAACTATCTCCAGTTAAACTCTGAGAAGTCTGAGATCCTGTTGTTCGGAGGTGCAGACATCTGCTGGTCACCAAGATGGTGGCCTGAGGAGCTGGGTAAAGCCCCTGCTCCTAAAGAGGTAGTCAAAAACCTAGGCATTAAGCTTGATAAAAAACTCACGATGCAAACCCACGTTAACACCATTGTTGGGTCTTGCTATCACATTCTAAGTTTACTTAGAAGAGTTTTTCCACTGCTTCCACTCTCCACCAGGAAGACTTTAATTCAAGCATTGCTCATGAGCAAGATTGACTATTGTAATGCTCTCCTTCTCTCCGCTCATGCCACCTCATTGGATAAATTGCAGGTTGTTCAGAACACGGCCGCTCGCCTAGTAACCGATTCTCCAGCTAGGACTCCCTCACGGCCTCTACTGCATGAACTACATTGGCTGTCAATTAGGAAAAGAGTACAATTTAAAACAGGATGTATGATTTTTAAGGCCATAAACGAACTTAGTCCTCACTATCTTACTAAGAAACTGGAAATGTATCATCCCATATCCTCTCTTAGATCAGGATCAAAAAAACTTCTCTCTGTTCCTAGAGTAAATAAAGCCCGTTCAGGTGGTAAGGCATTCTCGTACTTAGCTCCTACATTCTGGAACAGTCTCCCCCTTTACCTCCGCATGGAAATGCCCCTTTTCCGTTTCAGAAAGCTCATGAAGACATATCTCTTTTAGTTTAAGACTTGCTTGCTGTTGCTAGCGCAAAGATACCCCCCGGGGTGATTCAGCGCGATATAAAATTATAAAATCAAATCAAATCAAATCAAAATCAAATGCACCCTTATATGGATGGCGGTGCCAGCTAGGCATCGCCACCATATTAAGGGCCAATTCCGCCAGGCCGGCAATCGTAACGATTGCCGACTGGTGTAAAAGCGGTGGACGCACTTTGCGTCCGCTTCAAAACCCCCCACCATAGTAATATGGCGGTGGGTTTCACTCGTTACGATGTCGTGACGGTCGCCACCGCAGGCTGGGCGGTAGCGAATGTCACAACATCATAATGAGCTCCCAGATGTGGAGCTTAGCAGCAGTGGTTATTTGTATATCTCTGAATTTGTAGGTAACCATACTAGCATGTGATACAGAGGGCATTTTCCAAAATGCCTTCTTTCTTACACACTTGCTTACATTTGGAAAGAACAAATGCAGAGAAATCCAATTGGTAATAGTGAATGGTCTACTATTTTCTGCTCCGACATGTGCTTCCCCCCAAAAAATGTCTCTCACTTGTGTGGGTATGCTTAGTAGCTGCAACAGGAAAGGGCCCAAAATGCAACACAAATCCATCACATTTTTCATTGAAAATTGACCCTTTCATTGCAATGTGCGTAGCTGTGGATTATGGACCTTAGCTCAGCTGGCACCTTGGGAAACCAGGCAAAACTGCAATTTTTTTTTAAACTAGACTAACAGAAGAATCTAGGGTGGGGAGACTTTGGTAGCTCTCCCAAGGTAGCCTGCAGGAGAGCAGAAAGATTGTTAAGGCTTTAGAGAAGAGGGTGGAGCTTGATGTCAGGATGGGCCAGACCGCCCCTGTTATTTTATATAAAAATTATTACTGCCAACTAGTGGGTTTTCCTGCTCCCTGGGGGCAAATTGGGGGCAAAGTCCCTGTCTGCCTCAGGTGGTGGGAAGACTTCTATGTCCATTTTGGGGGGGGGTGGATATGGCCAAAATCAGAGTGCAACAACTACACCCCTTTTTCTTGCCCAAAATGAAAAATCCCTGGTGTCTAATGGGCTTTCTTCCCCCTCGGAGAAGATTTGGGGTAACCTTGTCAATTGGAACAAACCTCCAATCTGCCGTGGGGAGGACAGAAAGACACTATTGCACCTTCTGGAGCGGGGGTATGGCCTGATATCAGGGTAGGTGGCCCATCCTTTTGTTTGTTTTGGCACCACTTTGTCAACCCTGGTGTCAAGTGGGCTTTCTGTCCCTCTCTGGGCAGTTTAGGGCAAACTCCCTGCCTGGTCCCGCGTGGCAGGAAGACTCGTTTCTTTCTTTAGGGTCGAGGGTGTTGCCAATGCCAGGATGCAACAGCAGCATCCCTTTCTTTTGCCTCAAATGCTAAATCCCTGGTATCTAGTAGGCATTCTAGCCCCTCCCCAATCTCTGGGGTGCATATTTGGGGCAATCTCCCCAGTTGGGACAAACCTTCTATTTGCTCCTGAGGGGTGGGGGTGGAGGCAGAAAAACACGATTGGCCCTTCTGAAGCAGGGGGATGGCTTGATGCCAGAGTAGTCAGCCCCATCCTTTTATTTGTTTGCCACCATTTTGAAATCACTGGTGTCTATTGGGCTTTCTGTTCTCCTTGGGCAGGTAGATTTGGGATCAAGAAAGTCTAACTGGCCCCACGGTAGGGGCAGCACATGCCCATGCTGTACTCCCCCTCCAAATAATACTGTGTAAATGCAGTCTCTGGTGTCTAGAGGGAAATCTGCCCCCCAGGGTTGGAAGATTGGGGGTGAATAGCCCTACCCACCCTCCAGGTGGGCAGAAAGTCTATGGGCCCTGGGGTTGGGGGAACACAAGCCCATGCCCAGATGACCTCTCCCTCAAAAAAATACACTGCATAAATGCAGACCATGGTGTCTAGTGGGCTTTCTGGCCCCTGGGGGGGGGGGGCAGATTGAGTTGAACCCTAATGGTGTTCCAGTCAGGGGAAGCGCTGGCCCTCCAAAACAAGAACAGCAAAGTAGAAAACCCTAGAGTCTAGTGTACTAGTGCTAAATGATCTGGCGTTTTTATTTTCGCACTACAGATTCTAAATAGGTTTTTCTTGTCTGCAATTAAACAGCCTATCTTTTTCAATGAAAGCAAGACACTAAGGGCCATATTATCAAGGAACGGCGATAACATTATCGCCGCTTTAGCGGCAGGAAATTGCCGCTAAAGCTGCGATAATGGGCTTGATAATATGCCCTTGTGATTTCCCATAGAAGCCCAGGTTCTGGTGTGAACCTGGGCTTCTATGGGAATTCACAAGGGCATATTATGAAGCCCATTATCGCCGCTTTAGCGCCAAAAGCGGAGACAATGTAATCGCCGTTCCTTGATAATATGGCCCTTTGGATTTAAGTGGGTTCTGGGAAACGTGATATGTATTATGAACAGGGTCAATGCGTTGATGAGGTTTTGCAGCTGTGGCATTCTCCGCATAATTTTGGATTTGATGCATTTGCCACAAAACCTAACGTATGCTACATAATCTGCAGATTTCAGCAAAAAATGGTCTTCTAGCTCAAATGTATCAAAAGTTACTAAAAATGTGGCAACATGTGGAAGGCCCTTCGCAAAGGTTGACTAGTCACCTTTCTGCATAATTTAGTCCACCCTGCCGCATAATTTGGTCGTTCCCTGACGTATAATTACTACACCAACACAATTAGGCACGACTCCACATGACTCACTCGTAATACTAAGCCATGCACCCACACTCCACAACAGTGAAATAAATATGGTCGGTTG
This sequence comes from Triturus cristatus, assembly GCF_964204655.1. Classification (NCBI taxonomy): domain Eukaryota; kingdom Metazoa; phylum Chordata; class Amphibia; order Caudata; family Salamandridae; genus Triturus; species Triturus cristatus. The sequence continues at coordinate 493,210,897 of NC_140595.1, forward strand.
GTAACTAAATTGTTTAACATTAAAATATGGGGTTTTAAATGTGTCCAGATACATAGTATAAGCGTGCAGAGTAATCCACAGCTATATGAACAATTAAATCTATGGAATTATAAACTTAGAGATCAGCGAAACAGCATTCAAGATGTCTTCTTTCTGCCCTTAGAAACCTGTCCGCTGTAGGGTACAGCGATCAGAGGCAAGAGAAAGGTTTCCTTCGAATAAGGCACAGCTGTTGCCCACTTCCCCTTTGAAAGTCTTTTTTTCATTTCTTTGTGAGGGTGCCTATTCAGTTTTAGCCACTGGCGACAACAAAGTGCACAGGCATAGAAAAAGACAATACTTGCAAGATCGCCAATATTTCTGATTTCACCCAGCTTTGAAGATGATCTTCATTTGTCCGCCTGCTGTGTCCAAAAAAGGCTGCCTTTGTTGTCTGATCCAAAGTTGTCATAAGATGCCGCAGAAAGTAAACTGCAGGAATCTGTTCAATAAAAAAAGATAAAAAATGACATTTCGCTCAATGCCTTGCTGTTGCTTTCAACTTCAGATTCTTTTGGTGCTGCATAAAAATGGAAATACAAAATAAAACGAAGTATGCTTTCCCTCGCAGCGGTACACCACAGCCCTGTGCTAGATATTAAAAAGAGACGTGTAAACTATAAAGAAAAGGAAAGGATAAGCAGTTTAGGTTTTTATGGGTCCATAAGCAGGCATCTGCTGTTGATGTAGTTGGAATTAAGCTTGAAAAAAAGATTTTACGAAATAATTTGACTCCCACTTACAGTGTTGGATGTAATTTTGAAGCACACACCTGAATCCCTTAATTAAGTTTTAGGGTTTATTGTCATGTCTGTAGACTTGAAAGTAACTTTCAGATTGAAGGGCGGCGACAACGAGTTTGCTTAAATGGGCTAATACCATATGCAACAGAGTTCTGTTTTTAATGTTACCACATATAATTAGATTTCCTTGAAGGTTCCCACATTTGTATGTCAGGGTGTCTTGCAGTTCTAGCTTGCAGTGGTGCAGGCACCTTAATGTAAAGCGGCAGAGTCAATGATGGCATGATAGCTCAATGGGTTGAAGGTTTGCTGCTGAAACATGCGGCAAAATCCAGGCCATGATCCATAAGGAATCTTGGCTGAAAGTGGTTAATAGATTATGTTGCCCATAGCTCTCTCCTCCTCATACCTTCTGGTTTTGCTGCCTGCCAAAATGCATGAGGTAAGAGGAAAGGTTTCTAAAATCGAATAACCACCACCACCAACCTAGTTAGGTGGGAGAGGGCAGAGGTTGTGAGGGCGTGTGTGTGTGAGGGCGAGTGTGTGTGATCTTGTACTTGGGTGCATGTGAATTCGTCCAACCCATTTCATAGCTGCCCAAGAAGAGATGGATGGCGGATGAGACATGTTGGCTCATCCTGGCATAAATGGCAAATTTTGGTAACATGTTGGATCTCACTGAAATAAGGTCAACTCAGGCTTCAGCCAGTAGGCATCTAAGCAACAATAATAGTCCTCCTTTGTGTAATGGTGGCCGAACAATAAAACGATCAGCTCTCATGGTGACACACCGTCTATCACTGCTATAAGGGCAGGGCAGTTTCTACCATTAGGGAAGACTAGGCGGCTGCCTAGGGCGGCAAAAGGGGGATTTTTTTTTAATACAAGTTCTTTTATATCGAATGCATTTATTATTCTAACCTGGATGACAGGGGGAGAGAGTGATGGTAGTAAAAGGGATGGGGAGGCATTTTTCAATTCCCGCCTAGGGCAGCAAAACACCTAGAAACGGCCCTGTATAAGGGTGATCTACCCTTGGCACTTCAGCCACCCTTAATGATATTCTTGCTCTCTCTGGAATAATGGTGGCCCAACTAAGGCATATTAGGCATTCTTGTCGATAGTCTGGCTAGCCTTGTTAAAATGGTGAGGACATTCTCTGCCATTAGAGCGACATCTCTGCTAGTTGATGATTGTGCTAGTTGAGTATAAAAGGCAGAATCTGCATGTGTGAAATGAATATATGCAGGTTTTGGCAGTGATTACAAATTCTTGCTTGTTGCCCAAACAAGTTTTGATTAAAAATGTAAATCTTGCATTCCAGGTGCCATTTTACAAAATATGATGCACTGTATGTCTTTGCACCAGGCACAGCCTTCAAAAGGTGCACCCTGCACAAACAAGGAGAGTGCGCCATAATATATTGAATGCCTTGCATCCAGGGTAGCCGCTAATTTGTGATGCCGCAGGGGAAGCGCATTCAAGTGAAATACAGAGCGGCTTTGAAACAGCCGGTCTGTGCTTTACTGTGCAGGCGGCAACCCGTCTGCACTTTTGAGGGGATTAGAGATCCCCTTGCAGGCAGGTGCAGTGAGGGACTGCACCCACCGGAAGATGATGTCTGGGAGGTCCATGGGACTCCCTTTCCCCTCCTTTTAAGTGGCTCTATATCAGTGCCCCTTCTGATAACTTCTTTGCCTCTGTGCCCACGTCTATAATACGGCAGGGACGCAGAGCAAAGGGATTTCTTCATTTGCATGGGGCAAAAACACCATGCAAATTAGTGAACACCATACGGGGATAGAGTTGGCACTATATGTGCACCAGCACGATCTGTGTTACCGAAAGGACTGCACAAGTGTCTGCGGCCCTTTCTGTAATACCAAAGCACCCTGGGGGTGTGCAAAGCAGACGCACATGCCCGTTGTAATCCCAGGGCATTTTCATAGTAGAGCCCCATGACTTATATTCTATTTTGGGGTGGTATTGAGCATATTAATCCACAAAGCAACTATTCTATTTCAGGATGAAATGTCTACAATTTCAGAAATTAGAATGTAGTTATTTCAGACAAACTGAAAGCATTTTCTATATTTTTAAAGCTGATGTTTTAGGCGTTATTCTTCCAGAGTTTGAGGATCCAGACTGGACTCGTTGCTATAGCTGTTCATGACTAATATGTGTGCATTTCTTCAAATACTTAAGGACATCATTATTTTGTCTGGGACCAGAGAATGCAAGATTATTGGAATCTCTCTGTCCTCTTTTCCTGCAAGCTGTATTTAATTGAGCAATGGCACTGCAGTATTAGTCTAGGGACTGTATCTAGCTCTGCTAGCTGCTTATGCCATTTAGAGATTTGTATAACTTTTGCTTTGTCCATCCTGTCCCTCTCATAGATTTTCAGTCATACCATAATACTTATGACTGATAATCAACTTGAAATGGGAAACATGCAAAATATAAGTAAAAAAAGACGGTCTATACATTTGGATGAACGATAGAACATATGAAATTATATTATCTCTTTTGTGACTGGCTTTGTTGCATACAGAGCTTTAACCAATTTTTACAGAATTTGTGCTGATCAACTTTTTTGATCAGACTTCTTGGGCAAGGTAAGCCATAACAACCCTTGGGAAAAGAAAGGCCTAACTAGCACACCACAAACGTATTGGAATATTTAATTATTACCCCTGTTCAGAACCTCTAGCTTTTTAGTATTTGTCAACTTGCTCACAAATGGTTGCTTTGAAATTCCCCATCTGATCCAGGATTTCGTCAAAGTTTTCTTGGAGAAGAACCCATTTGAACCCTTCTAAAAAGTCAACTACCTTGCTTCCCTTACTTGCATGGTAACATTCAAGAAATGCATTTTGGCCCTGCCACCTATAAAATCCACTAGCAGCCGTTTAAAATGAAACGGAACTACTTATGCTGTGTGCACACATTTATACCAATACATGGTTCATATATGATAAGCAATTTTTAACTCGATCTATCTGTATAGCTATTCAACATTTTGCCATTTTTGGCCATCAGCTTCATACTGCCGGAATGGGATGTAATATCTGAGCCTTTCATTAGAAACAGCAGGTCTCACATGAAGCAATTCTTGGAAATCTCGCAATGCTCAAAGCTATAGGCGGAATGTCTAATATAATCAGAAAGAAATATAGCAATGAAGAACGATGGATGGGAGATGTAGTATGTTCGAGAAAGCAAAAGACACACAATTGATGGACGGAATGCAGACCAAATCAAAACATTCACCCCCAGTCAAGAGATCTGGGTTAAATCCATCATTCTTTTGCTCACCATGCCACCCCAGTTTAGACCTGGCCATATGCACATCAGTCTTGACCCTGTGCCTCATGGGAAAAGTCCAGCCCGAACTGCCAAGCCAGGTCCTCCCTGGACCAGAAACAAGCATCCTAGGACCGGTTTCGGGGTTTTCACCCCTCTTCAGCCAGGATAGCTTGATTCCAGTGACACAGTGAGCCCAGGACCCATGTCTGGGCATACCTGGCGCAATTAGGGCGAGAAAGCAAAAGACACACCATTGATGGACGGAATGCAGAACAAATCAAAACATTCACCCCCAGTCAAGATATCTGGGTTAAATCCATCATTCTTTTGCTCACCATGCCACCCCAGTTTAGACCTGGCCATATGCAAATCAGTCTTTACCCTGTGCCACATGGGAACAGTCCAACCCGAACTGCCAAGCAAGGTCCTCCCTGGACCAGAAACAAGCATCCTAGGACCAGTTTCGGGGTTTCATCCCTCTTCAGCCAGGATAGCTTGATTCCATTGATCACAAGTTCTTGAATGTTTTTCATGCGCCTTTGAGGCAACCTTAGGGTTGCTTGAGGCTTTCTTGGCGTGTTCATTAAAATGTGTTAATTTGATGAGGCCATCTTTCTCTTTGCCTTTACTGTCAAAAAAGTAAAAACTCAGTTCATTATAATCCTTATCCACATATTAAAAATGCAGCAGTACTTTTCTGGTAAAAGAATTAGAATGGTTGTTGTATAGTTCCTTCCTCTTAGTGAATATCAGACAAATACATATCACCAGTAGCAAGACCAGGCTATGAGTGTCCTTGTCACTTGTGATTCCAAATATTATGGCTTCCGAGGAGGCTTTAGGATGGTTTTTCTTATTAATAGGTTTCAGAAATTTCAAATATTGTGGTGACCAAGGTTGCCCTTGTCTTTAACCTCAAAAATATTTCTACAAAAAAATGGTATAGATCAATGTATGTCATGAATTTAAATGAACATGTGGACTCCCAACACCAAGACCTTCAGCTTTAATAACTGAGGTATCGAGGCCATCCCCTCGCAAGACTCGTCTCCCCTGAGCCCCGCATGCTAGCCCTTGCAACCCCGCGATATGCACCATCATCCACCAGAATTTGTCCACTACTGATGGTTCCCCATGCCAGGACCTTTGGACAGTGAACAATGGCTAGCTGGGTCCCACGGGCATAAAGAAAGATGGCGGGGCGCTGCGATATTAACTGCTGAGGGGCTGCGGCGGCCATCTTGCGATCGCAAATGCTGTGCCAATTCAGAGGACTTGCATTTCTGTTGGTTGGGTTAGCAGGTCAGCACCGGCAGTCCTCCTGGACTGTGATTTCAGTGACGAGGGGTTGGATGCCCTCCATCCTGCCTGCCTGACGTGCCACAATTGTTTATTTGCCCCCAGGCAGGAGCCTCTATGACACCAGGCGGGCTTCGACGGGCCTAGGTCGAATGCGTTACAAGTGGCAGTGTTCCCTCAGGGCCAGTTGGAGGGCATGCCGTCCCTTTTAAGTTAATTTGACCACCTATCCCCACCTCGTCCTGCTGCTTGTCCCCAGAGGTTTGCCCTCGGTGCCCATCCACCTTGCCATAACCACCTGTCTACTCTCATCTGAGAGTTTAGATCTCACCAGGTGCACATTGTCACAGGGGCCAGTTCGGGTCTCGGCTGATCGCTCCACAAGTGGCGGTGTGCCCTGGGGGGTGGTGGGAGGGCATACTGGCCCTCCCGCATTGAATTGCCCCCCCAGCTGGCTTCCCCCCCTTTTGATTCGACTTGAAGGTTCCGTGCTGTGCCCAGTAGCTTTGGGGCCAGATTGGCCCAGGCTGGAAGCATGACACGAAGGGCCTAGAGAGCGTTGCCCAGCGGACATTGGTGTCTCTTATCCTCTCATGATGGCTGGATGTCAGCTCCCACGCTCTCTAGACAGATCAAAGTCTTTATAGTGACAGGTGGGTTGGTCTTTCAGGCCATGTCCCTGACTTTGGCAACTTCCATTGATTTGTGGACCCTGGCCTAAGGGGGACCAGGGATCGCAGTGGTGAGCGGGCGCTGGTGAGGTGGTGCTCCCAGGGGTGAAGGCCTTGATAAGCTTGCATGGTGCTCCCTGTGACTGCCTTTGTTGTGGCTCCCCATTGGAAATGTCTGGCTCCCTTCCAGCAGCTTCTCCTCATTGCTCCACGTCATCTAGGAGCGGACGTCCCTTGGGCCACCTGCCAAACATACTCATTACAATAGAATACTTGCTCTACCTCTAGCTGGGTGTTGGTGATGGAGAATCTTCTTCGTTTTGACCCTTTTCACCATGGTGGCGTCCAAAGCAAAATCCCAATGCTCGTCATTGATCCGTGATATTCTTCAAAAGTCAGACTCCATGCGATCAGGGGACAGTGATCCTTCCTCCGGGGGCTCAGGCCAATTGGATACCCTTAACTCTCATGCCCCAGCAACTTAAGAGGCCACCCAGCTCTTGCTCTCCAAATTCCGCAAGAATATTTCATCCCTTTGCCAGGATCTCACTGAAGCTGTAACTGATCTTGCCCACTCCTTGCAACAGACAAGCACACGCTTGACCACAGTAGAGGCAACAGTGGCTGAGTCCGTTCTCGACAACATAGACAGGACTGCCTGTATCGAAAAGCTGGAGCTGGGACACTTGGCTTTGCAGTACAAGCTTGATGATCTCGAGAACCATTTGAGATACAATAATATTCCCATTAGGGGTCTTGCCATGTCCAGGCCCTTTTTTCCCATCTTCTACAACCTACAGAGGAGTCTCTGGTTCTCCTCGACCGTACTCATAGGGTATATTTGGCTTCTCAACAACAAAAGAATGAAGCCCCGGATACCTTGTCCCATGTCCACTAATTTCACCAGAAGGAACTAATTATCCAGGCGGCCCGGCAGCAGGAGCTGATTGTCTACCGATGTGACTCTATCTCTTTGTTCCAGGATGTTTCAGCTTACACAATGGCTCGCCACAAAGATTTCATGGACATTACGCAACACTTACAGACCAACAAAATCATGTAGCAATGGGACTTCCCATTTTCCTCTGCATTTCACACAACAAGACAAGAGACTGGCCATTTGCATGCCTCAGGAGGCCTAGGAGGCCTTCCTTCCATACCCGATGAAGATCAGCCTTCTGGGCCCTGGGCTCTTGCCTTGGTGGATGGAAGAGGTGGCTGATGATTCCAATTCTCACATCAGGCCAAAAGAAAAGTGAGGAAGTAAAAATGCCTGGCTGACCAGAACCGCCGTTACCATTCCTCCGACGAAGATACACAGCCCTGATGGTTCTGGTGGTCCTACTGGTGTCCCTGGAACTGACTAGGTGGAGGGAATAGTTGTCCTTCCTTTTCTCACCTATTGTGGGTTTTCTGTATTTCATTATCTCTGGCCTTCATACAAATCGGGTGAGGACTCATGTGAACTTCTCGAGATCGCGCCTGCATACTCTACTTTTCTGGTAGTTCTTTCTGTGCTTTTACTATATTCCTTTTTCGTATTTTTGTTCTTCTCTGGTTTTCTTTTTGACCGTTTATATAATAATTGTTGGCCCAATGACTTTTGGGCAATTCTGCTTTGCATTTGTTTTTTGTTAGATGGATGTTTAATTAATTTTATGGTTATTGACACATCTGTACACCTTTGGTTTCGCAACACCATAGGCGCCATACCTCTTTTGTTTACTTTTGGATGCATTTGGCGTTCCTATGCAGACACACCCATAATGACACTACATATTTTTTCCCTCAACATACAGGACCTCAAAACCACCCTCAAGCACAGGGCATTGACAAATTGGCTCTGTTGCAAGGAGGTGGATGTGGCACTGTTACAGGAGACTGAAATCCTGCATTCATACTGCTATCCCACTCAATTCAACTCCTGTCATACACGTAAGGCCGGGGAGTTGCTTTCATACTTCGCTGAGATCTCTATTTCAACCTGGACAGCACATTTAAAGACCGCAAGGGGTGTCAAGTAGACATATGGGGTACGTTCGACACTGCATAACTGTTCATAGTCTTGATTTATTGGCTTAATCTTGACAGAGATGTCTTTTTCACAGACCTTTTCCTGCGGCTTTCACATTTCCAAAGAGGTGCTATAGTCCTAGGAGGCGACTTTAATGTCCCCTTGTGCCCTGACTATGACCGCTCTCACCCCTGGCAAGGTGAATCCCGACTACCACCAGCCTTGACATAAGGCATTTCAGATTTAGCGTTGGTAGATGCTTGGCATTCTTACCATCCTTCGACAGCTACTTCACGTTTTATTCTAGAGTACATAAAACATACTCCTGAATAGACAATTTCTTGACCTTGCAGTCCCTAACGCCTAGTTTAGTTGACACTAAGATAGACGGGAGTGTGATTCCTGGCCATGCTCCAATATGGTTGACGGTTAGTCTAACAACTCCATAACACCCTTTTCCTCGCCCATGGATCTTAAAACGATGTTGCACTCCGAGATCCAGTGTCTTATCAAAGACACTATTGACCACTACTTTCCTGAAAACTATATGGGAGATGTGTCCCCACCAACTCTATGGGACGATGTGAAGGCAGTTTTGTGGGGGGAGCTTATCCCCCACACTGCAGCCTTTGAATGGGTAAATAAGCTTCTTCAGCAGGAGTCAGAGGCTCAGAGATGACAGGCTGAGGTGCGTCAAAGAGAGGGGCTCCCCTAGGATTCTGCAGGACTTGCAACAGCTTAAGGGTTAACTTGAACACCTAGTGATGAAAACGGCTGCTAAAATGCTTCTGTATGTCAACCAAACATACTATGAAAAGGGTGACAAAGCCGACAGACTCCTCGCCCATAAACTATGCATCCGTTCCACCCAGAACTATATTCGGGAGTTGAAAGATGATGAGGGTCTCCTTCGATAAGAGACAGAGGAGATTTTAGCGATCCTCACCGATTATTACCGCACCTTGTACCGGGAGCAACAGCTCAATGCCCAACATCAAGATAATTACTTGGCTTCTTCTGTTCCCCTGGATAGGTCGGAGGAGTTGCGTCTTCTTGAGGACAATATTACACCTGAGGAGGTACGAATAGCCATCGGTAGCCTTCCCACCCATAAGGCGCTTGGCCCTGATGGCTATACTGCCACTTTTTATAAAGCTTACACTCCTCTTTTAAAGAAACCCTTAGCAAGAGTATTCAACTCTGTTTTGCAAACTGGGATGGTCACAGATACGATGTTAGAGTCACTTATCACCCTCCTCCTCAAACCAGGTAAGCCCGCCTCACTCTGCTCTTCCAACCGGCCCATAGCCCTCCTCAACTGTGACGTGCAGCTGTTTGCTTCCATCCTGGTTGCCTGTTTTCAACACGTATGACCCACCCCGATCCACCAACGCAGTCGGGCTCCATTCATATTAGGCCGACTAATGACAATACCAGGTTGGCAGTAGCCCTTGAGGAGGTTGCAGATTGATGAAATCAACCAATGGCTCTCCTCTCTAACGATGAAAAGGCATTCAATGGGGTGGATTGGAGTTATCTTACTAAGGTGCTTGACAAGATCCATTTAGGGCCCAAGATGAAAGCCTTCTTTCTAGCTAATTTTCAGAGATCCTCGGCCAGGCTTAAAGTCAACGGCTCCTTCTCCCAATCCATCTGGCTAACGAGAGGCTCTCGTCAGGGATGCCCTTTATCTTATTCCATTTTTGCTCTGATGATGGAACCATTTATGGCTAGAGCCCAGGCAACGCCTCACATATCTGGCATGGTTGTCGATGGCGTAGTCCATAAACTGGCCTTATTTACCGACAATGTTTTGTGCTTTTTTACAAATCTTGTGCTGCAGCAACAAATGATGGACGTAATGCTGAATTATTCAAACATTCACCCCCAGTCAAGGGACATGGGTTAAATCCATCGTTCTTTTGCTCACTACGCCACACCAGTTTGGACCTAGCCATATGCAAATCAGTCTTAACGCTGTTCATCATGTGTCCAGCCCGAACTGCCAAGCCAGGTCCTCCCTGGACCGGAAACAAGCATCCTACGAATCTTGACATCACCCTGCTGGCATTGATGGATGAATGAAATGCCTTCTTACAGGTGTCGGGCATGAAAACTAATTTTGATAAGTCTCGGGCATAGGCGTTGCTGATCCTCAAAATTGTCTAGAGGCCCTAATCTGGGAGGGAGGTTTCCACCTGGAAACGGAATCCATCATATAATTGGGGATTTAATTGCCTCTTCAAACAAAAGACCTATACTCTTATAACAAACCCCCTCTTCTCACAACCCTCTTCAAGGATTTATATCAGTGGGGAAAGCTTGAGATTTCGTGGCTGAGCAGACTTAATAGACTGATAATGAACTTCCTACCTCACTTACTATATGTCTTCCAAACTCTTCCATTGGCCCCCCTCTCCCAATAAGCAAACATATATACGGGCGCGCGCGCATGCGCAGTTTTCTCAAGGATTACCCAGATGGCGAGGAATAGGAGGAGGGCAGCCAAGGGATGACGCGGTGCAGGTAAATTGTTTTTAATTTAATTTTAATTAATGTACAATTAATTGTTAATAGGGGGGTGGAGGCGGGGGCTGGCCAACTCCGCTTCACTGCGGAGTATGCGGAGATTTGCAGAACGCGGAGAAGGCAAATCTCTGCACACTCCGCGGGCTGAATGGAGTTCTCAACCCGGGCTTACTAATGTATCAATGAATGCTGACATTAGATTGTACACCTAATTTGTGTGTTACTTAAAACGTAGAAATAAAGTTAATTAAAAAACCCAATATTTATAACATTTATAAAATATCCAATTAAAATATAAAGTAAACTACAAAAAATAATAAAAAATCGATATTCTTAACATCGATATTAACAACTTAGATGTCCACATAATGGAAAGTAACACTTTTGATATTTCTAACATCTTACTTACCTTAAAATTGATATTCTTGTCAACCATATTCCTGCTGACGATATTTACTACTCAATATTTCTGTAGGTCGATATTTAAGTTTCGATATTTTGTCTGACTACCAATATGTATTGGCTATAAATTGCTGACCCAATAATATATTACACCGGTCAGCTTGGTCAAGATGTTTGGGGGTTCGGATATATGCTGGAAGGGCTGTGTTGGGAGGGGCACCTTTTTACACACCTGTTGGTCTTGCCCGGTCATTCAAGTGTTCTCGGTTGAAATTCGAAACACGTTGCAAACCATTACCAGCATTCAAATCCTACTGACATCACTCACAGTTCTCTTGGGCGACCCGAGAGCAGATAGGATTGTTCCCAAGACTGTCCCCCCAGGGCCGGCTCATCTCCCATTTGCTTCTTGCTGCCCGCATATGCGTGGCGCAAATGTTGAAGCAGCCAATGCCCCCTTCATTGAACCTGTGGTGGGGAAACGTTCGGTATATGCCATGGAAAAACTGATTGCAATCCTTCGGGATTGTGTAGCCAAGTTTAATGTCACATGGCGTCCCTTCACAACACACATTAAGCATCTACAGAGGGCATCTGGTATTTGCATTATGTGAGAGTAATTCAGCCACAATGTGATATCCAACGTTTTCCTTTTTTCTCTTTTCTTTCCTTTGTTCAGTTTAGTTTGGAGGGCGACATATCACCTTGATTTATTTTTTCTTCTTGGATATAGAATTTTGTAATTGATGATCCTGTTTGTTTCTCTAAGCCACGGGTACTCATAGTACGGCCCCCGGGCCACCAGCGGCCCGGCAAGCCTTCCTTGGCGGCCCGCAGACCTTGCAGACATCCTACCTGTGTTTTAAAAAAAAAAAATTAATAGTGTTAGCAAACACTGCCGGTTGCAGCAGCCCGGACTCTGAGACTGTGCTCTGTGGGGGCCGGGGGATTCCAGTGATTGTCAAAGTGGAGATGCAGGGGCCCTAAGAGGTGAACTACAACAAAGCTTTATTAACATGTAAATGGTCTTTTAACCCCTTCTATGCCCATGACGAGATAGTCTCGTCATGGAGAGCGGTTGCGCTGTGCCCATGACGAGACTATCTCGTCATGGACCCCGCCCGCTAATGAAAGGCCCGGCACAGGAGGGGGAAAGGGCGGGGCACTCAAGGGGTTAAAGACCTGTGAAGTACTAGGGTGCGGCTGTGTGTGCGCGCTGGGCAGCTGTCTCAGCCCGGGCTGAGGGCTGATACCCACAGGGTGAGATGACAGAGGGTGACAAAGGGAGGGAGGGAGAGGGAGGGAGACAGAGGTTGACAGAGGGTGACAAAGAGAGAGGCAGTCTGGGGGAGACAGAGGGAGGGAGGGAGAGAGAGGGAGACAGAGGGTGACAGAGGGAGGGAGGGAGACAGAGGGTGACAGAGAGAGGGAGGTAGAGAGGGAGGCAGAGAGGCAGAGAGGGAGGCAGAGAGGGAGGGAGACAGAGGGAGACAGAGGGAGGGAGGGAGGGAGAGGGAGACAGAGGGTGACAGAGGGAGGGAGGGAGACAGACAGAGGGTCACAGAGGGAGGGATAGGAATGGAGACAGAGAGAGACAGAGAGAGGGAGGCAGAGAGGGAGGGAGACAGAGGGAAGGAGAGGGAGGGAGGGAGAGGGAGACAGAGAGAGACGGAGAGGGAGGCAGAGAGGGGGGGAGACAGAGGGAGGGAGAGGGGAGAGGGAGACTGGGAGGGAGACAGAGGCAGGGAGACAGAGGGAGGGAGATGGAGGGAGACTGAGGGAGGGAGAGACAGGGAGAGGGAGGGAGACAGAGGGTGACAGAGGGTGACAGAGGGAGGGAGGGAGACAGAGAGTGACAGAGTGAGGGAGGGAGACAGAGGGAGGGAGAGGAAGGGAGACAGAGAGGGAGGCAGAGAGGGAGGGAGGCAGAGAGGGAGGGAGACAGAGGGAGGGAGACAGAGGGAGGGTGACAGAGGGAGGAGGGCGACAGGGAGGGCAACGGAGGGAGGGCAACGGAGGGAGACAGAGGGAGGGAGATGGAGGGAGGGAGACGGAGGGAGGGAGACGGAGGGAGACAGAGGGTGACAGAGGGAGGGAAAGGAAGGGAGACATAGAGAGGGAGGCTGAGAGGGAGGGAGACCGAGGGAGGGAGAGTGAGGGAGAGGGAAACTTGGAGGGAGACAGAGAGAGACAGAAAGGGAGGCAGAGAGGGAGGGAGACAGAGGGAGGGAGAGGGGGAGCGGGAGACTGGGAGGGAGACAGTGGGATGGAGACGGAGGGAGGGAGACGGAGGGAGGGAGACGTAGGGAGACAGAGGGAGGGAGAGGGAGACAGGGAGGGAGACAGGGAGGGTGACAGAGTGAGAGGGAGTAAGACAGAGGGAGACAGAGGGAGGGAGAGAGACAGGGAGAGAGACAGAGGGGGCGGAGACAGAGGGAGACAGAGAGAGGGAGACAGAGGGAGACATAGAGAGGGAGACAGAGGGAGACAGAGGGAGGAGGGCAACAGAGGGAGACAGACAGAGGGAGGAGGGCGACAGAGGGAGACAGACAGAGGGAGGAGGGTGACAGAGGGAGGAGGGCGACAGGGAGGGCGACGGAGGGAGGGCAACGGAGGGAGACAGACGGAGGGAGACAGATGGAGGGAGGGAGATGGAGGAAGGGAGACAGAGGGAGAGAGAGAGAGGGAGGGAGAGAGAGGGGGAGAGAGAGAGATGTGTGTATGCCAGGTCTGGTGGCTCAGTGGACGAAGGTGTCTGCTGCAGGGACCTGTGTTCAACCTCATGGTCACAATTTTTTAGCTTTAGCCCCGCCCCTCCCCCTCTGACCCCGCCCCTGCAGGTGCGGCCCTCGGCCACAAACCACACTGTAAATTTGGCCCCCGATAGAATGTTTGTGAGTACCCATGCTCTAAGTGATTTTATCTTTGTTGTGTTTGTATGCGATGTGTCATGTTATTTTGTTCTTTGAAACTGCTAAATAAAATCTTTAAAAAAACATTATTGAGGTATCAGTAACAACATATAGTGGCACTGATTCATCAACATTTCTTCAGACAAATCTTGTAGATCTTGATGTTCTCTCAGTTTTCCTTTTCCATCCCACTAAAGAACTGTTAATTTCCAGGTCCTGACAGTAATCTGGAATACTTGTTACTCTCTACAGGCCCAATTCATGAATTACCTCGCTAATATAAAAATCTGGTCTGCTACATACTGCCTGAAGTACAATCCTGCCATAACCACGGTCAAATAGTTCCTTTGTCCCATACCCCAAAAACACATACACCCCTCATCTTAATCTCTCACTCTCAAAAAAGGGGATCCGCTATCAGCAGTGCTCTTGATCTCGGATGCTCACTGCATGGATCACATTCCTGCATCAGTACTTTCCTGAAAGCAACCCAAAGATCTAGAGCCACCTTCCCGCTGAAGTTCAATAGGCTTACCATTGAGAAACTACTTGCTTAAAAGACATAACATCATCCACTGCTGAGCAAATCACAGAAGCTGAAGATTCTGACTAGTTGAGAACAGTCCAGCACGCTCTCCTACGTCCATTGCCTTCCTGTGTCTTCATACACTCTAGTTAGTAGATATGATTATAACTTAACTCCATCAGACATCCGGTCTCACTTCCACACACTCTTTTTCTATATTTTTCTATTCTCCTTGGTTTCTATCCTCAGTTTGAAATATTTAATTCTAACAAATCCGGTTGTGGGGTCTCCCTTACAGCAGATTCCCTAACGGGAAACTAAGTAGCCTTTTGTTGCACTTTACTCTCGGGTTAGCAAGGCAGAGCAGTTCAAGGCGTACTTAGGGGAGGTGCCGTGTGCTAAACACTCAGAATTCAGCAATGCAGCACACACTAATTAAATGTAATAATGTGTTTTCTTTGAAAAAGAAAAAGTACTTCATTAAAGAAACTACTATGCACAAATTAATAAACATATACAGAATGGCAGTTGTGAATGTCTATTGTGATATCCACTATTGGGACTCCCAATCAACAGAGAGTGCGCAACAATCAAAGGCTCCAGAGGTCAAGTAACAACCTAAATGTACCCTGGATCTCCTGTGCTGGAGGCGCCTTTAAAGGTGTGTACACAAGCAAGTCCAAAGCCATAGAAACACAATACACCTATGAACCTAACACAACATGAGAAGTGTATTAATCAAAAAAACAGGCCTAATGGCTTTGTCAGGGTGTCAGCATAATAATGAATAGCAAAATAAACAGTCAGACATATAGAAATATATCAGGATGGTAACATCTTTCATACTTGACAGCAGACAATATATACAGTAATTGATTGCAAACAAACTACATGGCAACAATGTTTCCAATAGTCAGAGAAATCTAGTATAAGAATCTTAATTCTACCTTTAACCAGGTTGCAAAGAGACCCCAGTACATAATACCAAGACAAAAACTCTCTTGGGGCCACTGGTTTTCATAGCCCAGGAGACTTAGGCAGGCAATTGAAAGATTCAATGACGCCCTTGTGGGGGCTAGTCATGCTGCTGGCATCCTCCCAGAGCTAACTTAGTTCATCAGTTGTGCCCCTGCTGTTCCTGGAGCACCACGTCTGTTCATATGTACTTTTTTATCACCCCCACTGACTTGTAGGGGGGGGGCAGCATTCTGCCAGTGGACAGTTTCCATAGCTCTGATCAAGTGAATGCCTCTGCCCCTCTTACTGGACACTCACAAGCTGGATCCACTTGACCACGTAGGAGCCCGGGTCCAGGCCAGTTCATTGCCTGACTGGCACTCACTTTTGGTGGCAGAGCCCACCTCCTCTTCCACCTCTGCAGCTCTGTGCACACTGTATTTATCTGGTATGAAAGAGTGGGGGTGGGAGAATGTTATGCACACTTTGCCCTGGAAGGGCCTTATTCTACCCACACAGACAGTTACCCTGGGCGGGAGAGATCCTTATGCTGATTCTCCCACCTCTAATGGGTAAAAAGGAGCAAGGTGCTCCTTTTTTGTTTGGATAGCCACGGTTCCCACCCGCCCTTTGCTCCCATGAGCACTATGAGGAAACCGCTCAATACGGTTACAATTTTCCAGATCCGGTGGCCTCATAGGACCCTTCACGCAAGCCACACAAGGCAGGAAGTATCAAATCAGTGTAGCTCTGGCCTGAGTGGGTCAGTTTGGACTGGGTATGGTGCACTGTGCTTCTGATGGTGAACTAGAGTGAGAAAACTAGGGGTAAGGGAAAGGGGATGAGGTATGCATTTGCAGTGGAAGCGACTTCCACTAGGGACTCCTGCACGTCTAACCGTACTCTTTTTTTGCGATTTATGGGATCTGATACATAATATTCAAACAAATACTATTTTTGTCATCTCCAATCATATTTGGACTCTATAGTATAGACTTTATTGTATCTTTGTATTATAGGTTTAACATTTGTACCTGAAAATGCTGAAGATTGCTTTCAAGTCTTTCAGTAATTGGTTTCTCGTTGTTACATAACATTGTGAGGAGCGTAACATTATTCTCAGTACTCCCTCACAGTTTCCCAACAAAATACCAATTGAACATTAAACTTCAAGCCCCAGATTTACAAAGGCTTGTGTTACTTTTTTAGCACCGAACAGATGCAAAATCCTTTTTCGGTACAAAGCAATGGCTATTTGCGTTGCTTTGTAAAAAAAAAAATAATAATTCATCAGGGAGGCGCTCCATGGGTGGTGCATGGGTGTTCCGGTTTATCCACCCATGAATTTTGATGCAAACCCATATCTGCAAAGACTTGCAGACTTGAATTTGGACCAACATTCTTATCTTCCCTAAGGCTGGCATTATGAGGAGAAATATCTTTATTTTTCTTTGTTATTTGCTCTTTGCAAGTGTGCTGCATTTGACACACACATACAAAAAGGAAATAGCCTCTAAGGATAGATTATGTGCAGGAAGGTACCCCTTCCTCCACATAAACTAGGCTGACCACAACACAGACACCAGTGCTCAAGGAGGCCTGTATTGGTGCTAGGTAATACAAAATGTGCCAGTGCATGGAGAAAGCAGAACTTCACAATTTCTTTGAGGATGTGGTGCAGCTCTGCTCTCTCCACATGACGCAACACAGCACAGCATTGCAACTTTGCATGCTGTGCTGCCCCACTTGTTAGGAAATCTGGTCCCAAATGTTGTTTGATATTTAGCAACAAATGCCCAATGGTGTATGCAAAACCCTGTTTTATCAGGTTTTAGCAGCTATCACTCATCTGTACATAAGAATTCACATGTTTTTTGGGCTTTAAATTACAAAGGCCCATGTTGTACTAGTGATGTAAGAAAATTAGGATAACCTTTATATCTTTTTTCCAATTTGTTTTGCAGGTTCCACATTGGAGAAGTGTGGCTCAATGATTAGAGCGGCAGACCCTGATGCAGAGGTCTAGCCCGGGACCAGGGTTCAATTCCCCGCCTCAGCGGGTCTAGGGCTCAAAAAATTCCACGGACCTGATAATTCTCGCCTCGGTGCCATTCTAATCATGGAGTCCCACTCTGCAACTCTGGGCAATAGCTTGCTTAATCTCCACAACGGCCCCCACAACGCTAAGGATGCCTGGCCTTCACCTTGGGGGTGTCCAGGAGTGGACGCCTCACAGGGAAAAGCCAGGATGGGTTCCACAGCGGTATTCGTACAAGCGCCGAGAGGCCTCCGGGTAGTCGTGCGCTATACAAGTATCCATACATTTACATTTACATTTACATTCACGCATGCACTCCAGCTGGAAATCCTAAGGTACAAGCTACTACCACTAATTTGTCTTGAGATAAGCATCCAGAAATTTAAGGGATTGGGAGAAACACGAACAGAACTGCTGTGCTCAAAATCCGGAAAGCCAAGAAAATAAATCTAACCCTGGGTGTGGTCTAAATACTGGACTATGCCCAAGATGGCTGCTGAATCTCTTGTTATTTTACAAGGCCTAAGCCCAATCTGTTCTCGCAAGTGGTAGTGACTTGCAGGAGAAGCACAAGCTTGAGGAGGTCCTTTATCAAGGAACCATGTCCCTGCCATTGAACACCAGTCACAAGGACTGAGCACACACTTAACAGTCCACTTGGACAAGGCACTTGGGCAAGGCACATTTCATTGTCCACCATTGGATATGCATTGCAACTGTAAATCCAGTGTCTAGATTCCAGACTCTTTGAAAGTTATCTGTAATCATAAGGTACTATAACTCAAAAAACTGGATCCGGTCACTATAAATAGACTCGTTCCCATTTCCTGTTTCTAGTTCTCTCATGCCATAGTGGGAGAGGTCCTTGGTTTGTAAACTATAAGAAAAAATAGATGAAAGGGAATGCCGTACTTAGTTTGTAATGGTTGATTTTAAAGCTGACTGACCAATTTTTATTTGGGACTGCCTAGTCTGAAAATTTGGGCTAAACTCCAGCGTATGTGGCTTTACGCCACAAAATAAGGACTTTGTCCCTATATCTGTATTAAATGGTGGTATGGATTTTAAATAAATGAACCATTTCACACAAAATTACTAACTATTTAGCTCTTCCTAAATCGACCAGATCCATTTTCTGAATTAAAAAATAACTTTTGGGTCTGCCAACATAACTTATTCCTTGCTGACAAAATGTGATACACTACTCTAGCAGAAAAAACTGAATTTGATTGACTGATGAAGAAAGGCTGACCTAATGCTTAATGCGTGCTTAGGTTCGTGACATTTTTCTAAAATAAAGTTGGCAAAGATAAAACGTACCTACATCTGATGAATATAAGCCTATTGGCCATACCACCGTGAAGTAAGTTTATGCTCTTTTGCAATTACTCTGCAAGTTCTTTGTTCTTGTTTCTTTCACTAGTTTTTGAACACGTGCAAATCTATTTTTATTTCTTTGAAGGAACCTTTGGATATATGGAGAAATAATCATGACTCTGTTATTCATTTTGAAAAGACAAATACTCTTGAAGCTGTGAACAGTTATTCCTAGAAGAGAATGAAATCAGTCGATTCCAAGAAAGGCGGATTGTAACCAGATAGTTTGAAAATAATACTCAAGTTCCAAGTGGGCATGCCTCAGATATTAATTTCACATGCTTGTCTGTTTGCATTTATAAGAGCACTGCATAAAGCATACATTCTAAAGATTCGAAGTAACTTTGGACACATAGGCAATATAGGAAAGCAGAGAAATAGTCACTATTAGTTCTTATGACTAGAATTTAACAGGATAATATAGAGCACCAGTGAGTGCTGAAATAGGCACAAATAGCAAATTGTGCTTACTCTCCTTTTGCCCATGCACTTAACTCCAGATTATAGCCTTGGGGGACCATGGGACCCTTGTGAACCTTGGGGTAACAAGGGTCCCATTTGAGCCACATTCTATGTGGCGCACAATCAGCGACTTCCTGGTATCTTCATCGCAATGCTCCTGCATCTGTAATAAGAAGCAAGTACAATGGGGAATGGTTCCCTAATCTGCATGGGGGTATGCCTCCATACAATTAAGGAAATTGCATCATATGATACTGCTGGCACACCTCTTGCACAGGTAAAATCCATATTAAAGAAGCAGATGCACACATGTTTGCAGCTCTTTCTGTAATGCCAAAGTGCTCGGGGGGGGGGGGGGGGGTCAAGCAACCAGTGCACACCTGAGTTCATTGTATAATATACACCCAGGCGTCCAGAACAAATGTTATTTCCACTGGGTTGTTTTTGCACCTCTTGTTAGTGCCTAGGTCTAAATAACCCTTTAGTTGACCCACAACTGAAAAGCCAGATTGTACCTGGACTGATGATGTGAAGCCTCAGTACAGAAGAGGCCTTTCAGATTGCTTCCCCATCTCACATCTCCAGAAGCGTGCAGGAATGTTATTCTATGCTTGCAAGGCAAATATCACAAATAAGGGTGGAAGTGATATCCTTCCCCTAAGCAAACACCATAGAGAAGTAGGGTCTCATTAGGCATTCCTATGGAACTATGAGACCCATGGTAACACACAGATTCTGTATGTTAAACGAAGAAATTTAGGCCAAATCTCAGTGTGAATCTCCAAGGGGGAATGACAAATGGTCATGGAAATAGAATGGATTTTCCTGATTACTCTGGCTATTCAGCGCAATTTGTAGGGGGGCATTCAGGGAGTCACATTTTCTCTCAACCCTAGAGTTAACATTACCTCTGTTATGAGTAACTCTGGGTAGATGGGGGTCGAAATATCAGGAAGAGTACGGAGGCGCTCAGAATGAAGCTGTTTCTTTCATTCAATATTGGTGAACCCGATGTGCTGGGTTGTGTTTTTAGAGGACATCCTGTTGCCAAGAATGGATTGTAGTGTTGGAGAATATCTTTAGATGCCTTTAGCACATGCTAAAAAGTGACAGACTACCACCTCTCAAACATGTTTAAGAACTACAGTCATGTATCTCTCTGAAGGAGAGAATGGTAGAGTGGTTGCTAGATAGGATGCAAACAGAATGTGCGGATCAACAGATGATGGTATTATAACCCAACATTGCTCTTTTTATTACATGTTTGACATTATCCACTTTATTGAAATTCAGTTTATGCACTTTAGTAGGCTGGAAGGTTACCCAGAGTCAAACATCTGAGCTTCTAATTAATTATAGGTGTCTTGATGGCCTAACACATTGGTTGTTCTCTTATCCACTAACAACATAACAGGCAAAGCCATTTCTGACTGATTTCAAACATGTAACATGGAGGGAGGAGGAGCTAGGCCACATTATTGATGGCCAGTTCCTGATGAGCCTCCTTTCCCTGCATGCTTCGAGGTACTTGTTTATGTGTTGTGGACACCATCGTCCATCGGTGCTGGTAGAAGATCACCGCAGCCTTGAGTGCTGTTTGTGTAATCAGTTTGAGCTGCTACTCAGATGACAGAGTTTAATCCCTTTGGTGCGTCGGACAACTGGGAGACGTCTGACGCACCATTGATCATGTGCCTCGGATGGCTTCCGGTCAACCGCACACATGGCACAGGAAATCCCTCTGGTACGGGCACCAGAGGGATTTCTTTCAGCCCTAAACAGCCTCAGGAGCTGAGGAAGGGCTACCCCAGCTCCCGAGGCTTTTTGGCTTGTTTCAGGGAAATGATGATCGGCGCGCACGTCGCGCTGACCTAATTTCCGTGAAACCGAAACTGAAATGAGCCATTAGGCTATCTCAGCCCCCCAAACATCTAGTAAGACAGTAGAGGTATCATTGGAAATGGGGGCATCTCCCCTTTCCAATGGTACCCCTCCCTAGTGGATCCCTACTTGGGATCCACCCACTGGACACCAGGGAGGGGGGAGCAGCTTCTTGGGCAAGGGACCTGCACCACCCAAATCAATTTTGCCATATTCAGTCTTTCCACCCCCCTAGGGAGCAGACAGGGGCAATAGCCCCCAATCTCCTCCACCTAGGGGGCAGAACCTGCACCAGCCACAGCACATTTTGGGGTGGGGCTGCCCGACATGGGGATGCCAATGCACCCACCCTACCTAATTCTACAGTCCTTCTGCCACCCCCTGGAGGTAGATGGGGTCAATAGCCCCCGATCTGCCCCCCGGGGAGCAGAAAGCCCAGTAGGCACTAGGGATTATTTTTTATTTATACGTAGGAGTGGGGCCTGCCCAAAATTGGCATGCCAATGTCCCAACCCCACCAAAAAAAAAATCCACAGTCTTGCTGTCCCCCAGGAGGCAGGTGGGGGCAATTGCTCCTGATCTGCATTCCGGAGGGGGGGGGGGGGAAGAGCCCATTAGGGACCAGGGATTTTTTTTAATATACATAGAGATGGGGCTGCCTATAATGGGCATGCCAATGCCCCCAGGCCCCCCCCAAAAAAAATTGCCACAGCCTTTCTGTCTCTCCTGGAAGGCAGATCGAGGCAATAGCCCCCGATCTGGCCCTCCAGGGGTGCAGAAAGCACACTAGGCATCAGGGATTTTTTTTATATATATAGGGGTGGGGGCTTCCCACAAAAGGCTTGCCAAGGCTCAACCGCCCCACTAAGAAAATTCCAGTCTTTCTGCCCACCCAGGAAGAAGACAGGGGCAATAGCCCCTGATATGCCCTCGGGGGGGCAGAAAGCTCACTAGGCACCAGGGATTTATTTATTTTGTTTACGTTGGGGTGGGGGCTGCTCTAAATGGGTATGGCAATGCCCCCACCCCAAAACAAAAATTGTCACGGTCTTTTTGCCTCACCTGGTAGGCAGATGGGGGCACTATATATGGGGGCAGAAAGCCCACTAGACACCAGGGATTATGTTGTTTTTTATATGTACTGGTGGGGGCTGCCCACAATGAGCATGCCAAGGCCCCACCCCCAAAAAACTTAACATGCTGTCCAAATGTTCAGAGAAGGTGAGAACAAACACAGAACTTACTCCCCAGAGTTCTTGCTGTCTTGGTTTCCCACCTCCGTAACAAAGTCTCCAGCCAACTCTTAGGGCCAATAACCTTTATCGCTCAATTCCCTAGCAAAGAATGTCTTCTAATGTCTATTTGAAACTGTGCTAAAATCCTCTCCTAAATGCCATCCTATGTAATGCCTGTTCACAATTACTATAGACACCAAACCGCTGATGTTATTGATCTGCCTCAACTTGCCATTCTGTTTTTAACACAAACCTGACTAACCGATGATAGTGCTCCTTTCTTGGATGAGCTACTATCTTCTTATTTTTAAATCCAATAAAATTGATTGTACAGAATTGGTGTAGTGATTATCGCACATGGTTCTGAACTAGAAAAACCTCTTAGTAACATTTATGGAAATCAGCTGTCCTGAGTTTCATACTTATTTATAGGCCAACTGACAACCCTGTGCCCACTCTTATATCTCTACCTACGAAGAATGTCATCTTTAAATATTGATACACAAACTCTGATTCTCCTTGGAGCTTCAAATTTATGGTCTAATTCCCCTTAAACAATCTCACAAATTTCAAAAAGATCATTAACACCCAAAATTTCAAATTAGTAAACCAGGAGCCCACTTTTGCTGCAGGTCATATGTTGGGTGCAATTTTTGCCTCAGCCGATCTAATTACAGTGCTCAATAGTACCCTACAAACCTGGTCTCACCACCTTGGGCTTGCATTCAACATAAAATTAACAAAACTCATTGGTTGTTGTAAACCCTCAGCTTCACAACTGGAATATTTTCATCCCAGAACAAACTACCACGGATGTAATAAATCTGTGGACACAACAACGTGAACCACCCATAGATTCCAACCCAAATATTATGCTTCATCATTTCAACTCTGCACTCTTTGCAACCCAGAATAAAAGATTGCCAATCTGGGTACAAAATCTGCACAAGTAAAGCAGAAATAATCCTTGTAGGATTGTCAAACTTCAGATAAGGAGGTATACTGCTCTATAGTGCTCTCATAGAAAGCAAAATTTAAAGCTGAGAAAATGTATTTAGTCTCTGAAAGAGTTTGTAATCCCCCACTCCGTCATAACTGCTCTAGTTCTTCTGGCTGCTTCACCATTTAAATTTATTTTGGAGACAGGAAGCTTTCAAGACTCCTTCACACATATTACACAAGAGGAACTCCTTTATAAATAACAGCCACCTTCAGGTTCCAAAACAATCCTGCTCCTGCAGCTAAAGGTACTCCTTTCAGCAGAGAGTGACAGATCCTTCAAAGCAAAGACTTGTTCTAGATCTCTGGATGGTAGCTGTTGTAGTGTGACTTTTCCTGTTCTTTATGTGTTCTCTC
This sequence comes from Triturus cristatus, assembly GCF_964204655.1. Taxonomy (NCBI): domain Eukaryota; kingdom Metazoa; phylum Chordata; class Amphibia; order Caudata; family Salamandridae; genus Triturus; species Triturus cristatus. The sequence continues at coordinate 493,234,647 of NC_140595.1, forward strand.
TTTCCCCTTGCTGTTCAGCCTGAGCATGTGTGGAATCTTGATGATGCCTTGGTATATTGGGTGCCTGATCTGAGTCAGTTGGTGATTGCAGGCTGAGCAGCTAGGAGGCTGCTCCTGGTGGGGTGTACATATTGGCCTACTTATCATCTTGGCTATAACCTAAAGCTTCAGTAACTTGAATCCGAATAAAGTTACTACTTGGAACCTACTACCTGGTCTCCTGTGAACATTCATACTTCAACATTTTGGCGATGATCTGGTCTTCAAACCCTGCGTTAACTCAAATAATGGACTTACATTACAAGTAACCTTCTTACAGCAACTAAGAAACCTACAAACACTGCAACTACTTCAAGAAATCCAAGCTTGAACCATCATTGCGTTACCACCTGGCAGCCCCAGCCCCACCAGTGACCAAACAACACTGGTCAGCCTTACCTGGGCGTGCCAACCTCCACTCAAGCATGATGAGTCTTCTACTAATATTACTTCCCTGCTGTGGCTTTTCATCGCTAACCACTGAACTGATTAGATCACCTACCCAGCCTGGAGCATGGCATATTATTAACAGCCTCTTCAGCTACAATTCCCACAGAGACGCAGCTGGCTTGATCACCCTGCTGTGTTTCTCTGTGTTGTTTGGACCCTGACAACAGGCTTTACTTTGCATTCTGCGATAACAGCAGCAGTGTTCACCAAAGGCAAATGTGTATTTGGGATTGGGCTTAAATGGAGACAGTGATAACTTTCAACGGTCCTAAAGAATCCTCCCTGAGGAACTGGCCGAGTGTTTAGATGCAGGAGAAGTGGCACTTTGGGTGAGCATATGCGCATATTTGCAAGGACAAAGACTATTCTTTTCTGGTGAGTGGCCACGTTTTCTTTCACCGTTTTTATAATCTGAGGCGGACCCCCACCTTGACAAATGGCAGCGCATTTTTGAAATTCAAGTACATGCACGCGCACCTCACCTGTCTTCTAATGTTGCGTGGAGGCAGGATGCCTTGGTTATGCCTCGTTTTTTCGTGACGCCTGTCTTTCCTTGTCCCGTTCAGCTGCCTATCGACCCCTGCTTGCTTCTGCGCGCCGTTAGCCACCCAGCGTACCTACATGCATATTTCAATCTTCCGGTATTCCCACCTATTACCAACCAAGTTTTTTTTAATGTTAATGCGTGTCGTTTTCATTAACGTTTCTTACTCTTTGAAGTCTACCTCGAACGTCATGTCAAGAAGAGAAGATGTTGGGAGCGGAAGAATTTCAAGTTTGTCCACACGGCCTGCCCGAGATTACTTGAATTTTTTCTTCAAGCTACTATTATGCATTATGTGGAACTATTTTCACATTTTACTCCACATCTTCGTCAAGCAGTAACTAAGCATTACAGGTACTGTTTTTGTTGTTTCATGCATCATTTGGACCTAGAACTACACGCAGACTCTATGTGTCTCACATCATTCAGATGACTACGGTGACTACATTATTTATTTTAGTTTATTTTATTACTTTGTGGCTTGTAGCCTATTGTACTTTGCTCTTGCTTGGGGTATATTCATGATCACCTCTTCTAGTCACATCTCGTACTTTTCTTTCTATTCATAGTTGGGGTAATTGTTTTCTTATGGTGCTCTTATTTTGCCATGCTTACTTTGTCCTTATTGAATGCATTATTTGTTATGCTACAATTTGCGTGATATTTCACTATTCTCGTTACACTTCTGTGATTGTGCGCTGTTTGTGGTGCATTATACTTACTGTGCATGCCTGTTATTCTACTTGTTTTGCCAAGTGCACAGTGTAACTCTTGTATTTCAGAGTTGTTTATTTTTCCTGCGCTGGTAGTGCAGTTTCTTTTGCTGTTTACTTGGGTGAGAGGTTAGTTGAGTTCATCCCAGTTCTTGTTTTCTGTTTTTGGGTGAGTTTATCTCTTTATTTTTTTTATTAGGCCTTCATTCTGCATGGATGAATGTATCCCTGTACTTCCTTCTTACGGGTGAGTGTATCCCGGTATTTTGCTTGTGGGTGAGTGTACTCTAGTTCTTGTTTTTGCTTGACGGGTGAGTGTATCCCGGTATTTTACTTGTGGGTCAGTGTATCCCAGTTCTTGTTTTTGCTTGACGGGTGAGTGTATCTGGGTATTCTTCGTGTGGGTAAGTGTCTCCCAGTTTATGTTTTTGCTTGACGGGTGAGTGTATTCCGGTACGTTGCTTTTGGGTGCATTCTGTGCGCCATTCTGTTGTTTACTCTTCATTCATTGTTTATCACGTACGTACATTTTTTTTGTATGTTCTGTATTTTGTGTCTTGCCTTGCTTTCTGTGCTGGTTCACTGTGTGCTATACGCCGGATTTGATTCACTCATCATAGGAGTGCCGGAGACGTCTGGCATACAAGTTCTGTACGTGTTGTTTGCTTTCTGAGACTTTTGTCCCTTCAGGTGAGAGGTAAACGTGCAACGTACTTTCCTGCTTTTACTTTGCTTTGTTTTGCCACTTCTTTGTTAGAAAAGGGGATGGTGTGCGTGTGCTTTCTTTTGCCACAATTTATTGCTTCATTGCATTGTATTTATGCCTTCTTTTATTTTTAGGTTTGTGTGTATATTTTTACCATTGTTCTTATATTTATCTGTCTTTGCACTTTTTAGCTCAGTATTTACTTCTTTGCATATCTTCTTGCTTTGTCTTTTCTTTCAGTGTAAAGAAAGAGGATATGTGGTAGTGTGACTTTTCCTGTTCTTTATGTGTTCTCTCTTTCCCCTTGCTGTTCAGCCTGAGCATGTGTGGAATCTTGATGACACCTTGGAATGGTGGATGCCTGATCTGAGTCAGTTGGTGATTGCAGGCTGAGCAGCTAGGAGGCTGCTCCTTGTGGGGTGTACATATTGGCCTAGTTATCACCTTGGCTATAACCTAAAGCTTCTGTAACTTGAATCCAAATAAAGTTACAACTTGGAACCTACTACCTGGTCTCCTGTGAACATTCATACTTCAACAGTAGCCATAGTGAAAAATCTGCTACTATTACCCTGTCCTGTGAGCAAACAACATGAACAATCTTAGAATTATATTATTTCTCTCTTACATTGACAAACAACTGGAAAAAGTGGCCCTGCCTCAGCTTCAGCTTCAGGACTTTGCATAATCCAACTACCTAATGGATGAACCTTCAATGATCTTTGCTATCTCATTGATAAAGGGGAAACTGGCATGCTAATCCTCTTAGTCTTATCTCCAGCACTTGATACCATTGACGGCAACATGTTGGTTAAAATGCTGGAAGCAACAGCGGTCACTGGTATAGTCTGAAAGTGGATAAAATCCTTTATTTCAGGAAAATCACAAATGGTCTCTCTTCCTAAGTACTCAAAATTGATTGTGGCTCCCTCAAGGGTCAATGCTCTTACTCTTTCTGCTTAACATGTAGACATGTAGATGTGGCCCCTTTACCAATTGAAACACTAAGGAGAAGGAGGACTATGTTTTTACATGTATTCTGACAACTCTTAGCTTATCTTTAATCCATCCAGTGCACAAGTTCGCCAATCATAAGATGAGACGTTTAACCGAGGTTCTCACCATTGTCGAAGGATGGGTGGCCACCAACTTGCTGAAGATGAACATCACCAAAACTGAGATATCAATTAACTCTGCTTTATTAGTAGTGGGATAGGGAACAAGCTCTTGGCCAGATATGATGATTTCCCCCCCAGATACGACAACAGAGATGCAGAACTTAGGAGTCCTTTTGGACAGCAACCCATCACTGAAAAAACAATCCTTAAATGTGACATGTGCCTATTTCACCCACCTCCACCATCTAAGAACGATTCTCCCCTTTGTTGATCCCTCTTTTCATTTGACAGCAGTGAATGCTATAATTCAATTTCATCTTGACTACGCTAATTCTGTCTACCAGTACTATGATCTCCAGACCGGCTTCCTGTTTATTCTCAAGTAGCCTTGAAGGCCCTATGAATTGTCCATAAAGCCCTACAACTTGGATCACCGTCCTTTCTGGAAATTGCACTTTCCTTCCATCAACTTTCAAGCTCCTTCAGACTAGCAAACCAGCTCTTGCATGCCAAAACTAGGACCAGATCAGTCACTTATGAAGACTTTGCTTTTTCCACAGTAGTGGCCAAACTGTGGAACATCCTTCCTTTGAGTCTGCAGACAGTAACAAATCTTCTCTATTTTAGACATCAGCTGAAAAACTTGCTTTTAATACCTAACTACTTTCCGGTGTTTTTACCTTGTCACTGTTAAGTTCCAGGGGTGTATATTCCTAAAGCAACAAGAAGCACCTGTGCCTGAGTGCTCTACAAATAAATTACGACATAACATAACTAGGGGTGGTCATAATTGGTGTAATTTTCTCAAGCGTAATTACTGATAATTACAGAAAAAATACAAATATGTGTCATTATGTGAGAAGTGTAAAACAGCATTTAATGTCATCTGCTTTGTGCAAAATGCACCCTCACATCCAAAATGGGCCAGAGGATGCATTTTGCGCTAGGAAAATAGCACTAAATGCTAATTGTGTAATTTTCTTTAGGTGTGGGTTGTGGGGTTTATAGCGGTAAATGGTGGGTAGTAAGTTATTTTTGATTAACTAATAATTAGTTGTTAATTTATATTAATTAATTGATTGAAAAATAATTATGGAAATTGTGTAATTAATTATAGGTGCGGGTTGTGGAGTTTACAGGGGTAAAGGCTGGAAAGAAATGTATGTCTAATTAAGTAATAATTAGGGGCCGATTCCGATCCGGGTCGGAAGGGCACCGAACGCGATCCGGCCGGAAAAACTACGAGCCATACGGTGTGTTTTCCGCCCGACTCGTACAGCTGTACGAGCGAGCAAGTACGATGCGAGCTACGTAAAATTCACCGACTGAGTCGTTTCCGGGTCCGAACCGCTCCGTACGTCTCGGTCTTAAGCTAACCGTGGCGTTCAATGGATGCGATTTACAACCGAGCCAGTACGATGCACGCGTCAGACAGCCTGTGCGACCCGGAGTGTCCGGCTAGCAAAATGTCCTCGTGGTTGCCTTTGGGGGTCCGCTTCGGAGACCCTGTCACCCGCAGCCCTACGACTCGGACACAGGGGGAGACCCAATGGTCCCCCCAACACAGGCATGTACGGTGCAGATGGCACCGACGCGTACCCACTGTAGGGGGTGCCCTTGCACGAGACGTACCCATTCAGTTAATGGGAGCCCATGTATGCGTCATACGACCGGCTCCCATTGACTACTATGGAAGTCCCACCGAACCGAGCCCGGCAGCATACGGCCTCATCGTACTCGCTCTGTCGGACTGCAGGACTCCGGCTCGGTCAGAGTGCTTTCCCACCCGGATCGGAATCTGCACCTTAGTTGTTAATTTATATTAACTAATTCATTGATAATTAATTATGGTACCTGTGTGATTTTTTTAAGTGTGGTTTGTGGGGTTTATAAGGGTAAAGGGTAGGAAGTAATTTGTGTTTAACTAATTAAAAATTAGTTGATCATTATTATTAATTAACTATTTATATTTAATTTGGGTATTTGTTTATATTTTTTGTGTGGGGGTTTTACTGTTATAGGCGTACAGTTTGGGGAGTAAATTAATTTTACTTACTTTAAAATTAGCTGTTAAATACTATTAGTTGTCTAATTGAAAATAAGTTTTAATTATGTAATTCATTTTTGTACAGTTTCATTTTAGTTGTGGGTTGTGGGGATTACAGGGGTTAAGTGTGAGAAGTTAAATAATTTTTATGAGTTTTAATTTGTTTTTTAATTAATAATGTTCATTTAATTGGCAATTAATTATGTTAATTAAGGAAGTACATTTAAAAAAAATTAGATGTGGGTTGTCAATTGTGTGGTGTTATAGGGTAGGAAATAAGAAAAGCAAATGTATGTAATAATTAAAGATTTTGTTTCTAAACAATTTGCAATTAAAGATATTACATTTTTTGTTTCTAAATGATTTCCAATTAGAAATATGTATTTGTTTGGAGATATTTTTTTATTTTATTTAATATAATATTTTTAGGTATTTGTCATATGTATTTAACATTATATTTTTTTTATGTTTAATATTAAATATATTTGTATTTTAATTTTCATCATATTTATATATTTTTTAATTTATTTTGTTTTTTTAACATATTATTGTTGTTAATATTTTGTTTGTTTTTAATTTTGAACTGACTGGAGTGAGAATATTAATTGTTACTCCTCCGCAATCCAACACTTTCCCTGCTGTTGCACTCAGTGGAGCAGGAATAGTAATTTGTACCCCTCCGCTATGCAACACTTTCCCTACTTTTACAATTATTGGAGTGGGAATAGTAATTTTTACCCCTCTGCTATCCAACAATTTCCCTACTGTTGCACTGACTGGTGTGGGAATAGTAATTTGTACTCCTTAGCTATCCAACACTTTCCCTACTATTGCACTCACTGGAGTGGATATATTCATTTTTACAACTCTGATATCCAACGCTTTCTCTACTGTTACACTCACTGGAGTGTGAACAGTAATTTTTACCCCTCCGCTATCCAACAATTTCCCTACTGTTGCACTAACTGGGATGGTAAATTTAAGTTTGAAGTTTTACAAATAGTTCAATGTTTTAATTTATAATGGAATGTGTTTTGTTATTAGATTTTATGTTATTGGTATATATATATATTTTTAAATTGTTATATAGGTTTAAAATTATAAAATAAATTATAATTAATAGTTTTTTAAATTCATAATAAATCAACTTTATTTTTTATATTAATTTGATATTTAACATACTTAATATTTATTATTTTATTTTATATATATAAAATTCGATATTTTGTACAACTATAGGGCCGATTCCGATCCGGGTCGGAAAGCACTCCGACCGAGTCGGATCCGGAGTGTTTTCCGACCGAGCCGGACCCCTACGAGCGAGTACGATGCGCACGTATGCTGTCGGACTCGGTTCGGTCGGACTCCCATAGAAGTCAATGGGAGCCAGTTGTACGACGGGTACATGCGCTCCCATTGACTGAATTGGTACATCTCGAACAAGTACGCCCCCTACAGTGGGTACGTGTCGGTGCCATCTGCGCCATACATGCCTGTGTGGGGTAGACCCATGTGTCTCCCCCTGTGTGCGAGTCGTATGGCTGCGGGTGTCGGGGGTCAAACGTGAACCCCCGAAGTCTGACTCCGGGAGCTTTTGCGAGCCAGACACTCCGTCTCGCACAGGCAGTCCGACGCGTGCACCGTACTGGCTCGGTCGTGAATCGCATCCATTGCACGCCACGGTTAGCTTACGACCGAGACGTACGGAGCGGTTCGGACCCGGAAACGACTCGGTCGGTGAATTTCATGTAGCTCGTATCGTACTGGCTCGCTCGTACAGCTGTACGAGTCGGGCGGAAAACACGCGTACGGCTCGTAGTTTTTCCGGCCGGATCGCGTTCGGTGCCCTTCTGACCCGGATCGGATTCGGCCCCTATATTTTTTACATCGATTTTATTTCTCAATATTTTTGTACATACCTGTTTAAGTATAGGGAGTCAATATTTTTGCATTCTATATTTTTTTACTAGTGAGGCGTGGAAGGCCCACTTCTCTAAAACATATTCTGCCATAACAACAATAACTCAGCCTGGTATGAACAGTAGGAACTATCAGGGTATTCGGGTTACCCTTAGCGAGATCATTGACTCTATCGAAGAGAGTGATAGCGGAAAGTCCCCTTGCCTGGATGGAGTTCCTATTGATTTGATAAAGTGTAACACTGAGCTCTAGGCTCTGTAGCAGACCAACGTTAGTTAATAATCTCGAACACTCACCAGCACCGAATTCTAGGGTTTACGTCAACGATTGTCCCAATATTAAAAAAAGGTAACCAGTCATTGCCAAGATGCTATCATCCTATTTCACTTAACGATACAACTGCTAAGATGCTAGGTTGAATTTTAAATAATTAGATCACGGTGTAGGCATTGGAAATGGAAATTTTACATTCCTGCTAGTACAGATTTAGAAATCGCAAAGGCACTCTTAAGCAATGCTTGAACTTAAACCTAATTATAGGCAAATATACAAAAGTCAAGCAAACACACTTGTGTCTTGCATTGTGGCAACTTCGTCTCTTTATGGGTATGGACGAAGCACTTGTGCACTGTTTAGCATATTTGCAAAAGAACATCAAGGTCAGAATAAGGTTTGGTTCAAATGGTGAAGTTTCTAGTGAAATCATAATCTGCTGAGGCGTGCAGCAAGGCTGCGTGCTTCCCCCCTAATGTTTATACTGTACATTAATGAGCTTAGTCCTTTTTTTATGCACTTGCACTTTTGATGTTCCCAAGGTAAATGGTGTTTTATTCCCCACACTGCTATATGTGGATGACACAGTGATGATGGCTCCCACCCCAAGAGCACTGTGTCTACTGGTGCACTCATGTGTACAATTTATGACGGTCCTTAATGTATAAACTAATTTGACAAAATGATATATTGTAGCGTGTGGCCCTAAGTCTACCCAGCTTTCAACTCTTGCTATTGGTCCAAACTGTTTACAAAGCACAAACATTTTCTCTTATTTAGGGAATACTTTTGATGCAACTGGCTCATGGGGACCTAATATTACTCATTGCAGACTCAAGCTATCCAGGGCAATGGGTCCCTGTTGTAATTTACGGGGGTGAGATTTGTGACATTGCAAATTGTGAAGCTATAAAGGTGGAGGGAAATTGATTTTGCAGAAATGCCATCTCTGCCCCTCTATCCTCCTCCCATTTTATTTGTCATAAGGAGTTGGGCACGACTTACATTGGGGATCTCATTAGATCCCACTCCCGTCTCCTGTGGTTATCTGTTTGGAGAACTGAGAAAGCGTAGCTTACCAGAGACATCATTAATGACTATCTTGAATGTGATAACGGCTTCACCATCCCATGGATAGCTAATGTGAAGAAAACTTTCCAAGAGATTGGGCTGTCCCATGCTCTCTATGAGCCTGCCTCGAGTGGTAACCTAAATAAAAAGCATGTGCAAATGGTACTATCCAATCAAGCCCAATCCCATAGACTAAATTTGGAAATGTTAAATTCAACTGTTGCTGTCTATTTGCATTTAGCCCTGACAGGTCACCAACCAATTATTTGTTTGGTGCAAGTGGGCACTGGGAGCGATGTCATTTAGTTTCAGGGCAGACACCATCAAGTATCTACTGTTCTTTCCGCTAGGTTCTTCAAAATAATCTTAGAACTAACCCATGCCCCTGGGATGGCAGATCTGAGCAAACAATGCTACATTTGATCTTTTCTGTTGTTTTTATAGAAAATACACTAAACAATTTTTAATTCCTTTTACGAAATCTCGGAATTTCAGGCCGTGTAGCTCAGCTTTTTATTTTTTGCAACAATTGATTGACGATGAGTCTTGTCTTTATGTCAGCTCTTTTTTGAGAGCCCTTTTCCAGTGACGTATCACAATGCACTTTGAATAATGCATTATTCTTTTATTCTTGGTATTCATGTATATGTATGATCTCTATTATATTGTACTGTGTTTCTTTTTTTATGAATATATATAGTTTGTGTTTTTTATGCTTTGCTGTGCACGTTTATGGTTGCTTCTATATCCAAAATAAATTTTATTCTGATTCTGATTCTACGCAGTGACTTTTGAGTTTCACGGCCCCAAAGACAGTAGGCCAAGACGGTACCAGGGTGACTCTCTAGTGTGGTTTACAAGTGCTGCTAGTGTCTAAGGGGTCCTACTGTAGTGATTTTAAAGTGCAATTGACGGGGAAGGTATGGTGAATCAAAGAACTTCAGCAAGTGTATTAAAGTCCAAAAAGGCTCGCTCAGATTATAAGGGAAAGGGAAAAAGTACCTCCCCCAGACAAGGCGAGAGGGATTTTGCTATGAATCAGCAAAAAAAGGGTATATAGTTGGGACTAACTTGTTCACTCCCAAAAGACAAAAAGCTTAGATCAATAAGTAAGTTTATATCAAAACACTTCTCTGCAGCAAAAGTTGGTAAAACAAGTCAACAAACTATTCCATCTGATTAGCCTGTAAATATAATTACTGCTCTGGGGACCTAGAAAAGTATGGATTTTGCAGGCTCTTTTGTCTTATGTGAAGACTCCCCAGTCCCAAGATTATCATCCTCGCGATATTTGCAAGAAATATTAACTTCTCATCCCTTGATAAATACAAACTCTTGTACAGATGATACAACTTTGGCGTTGCTGGAGTATCCAGAAAATTCAGTAGTTAGGCTTAAGAACCTTGGGGCAGATTTACAAGCCCCTTGCGACAACTTTACGCCACTGTTGCGTCACTTCTGCGACGCAGTGGCGTCGTAAACAAAGCGCCACGATACAACATATTTACAACGTGATGCATCTAGGATGATGTGTCCCGTTGAACGCTGGCAAATAACTTTATTGACAACAAAACTTTAATAGTCTACCTGTACCGCAGACAAGGGACAGGAGTTCACAACATCTCCGTTCAGTAACCACATAGAAATAGAGGGAATGGGTCCATGCAAGGAATGTCCAATTGATTTATCTCACGATCGCACAGACACTTAGCCCATAGCTTATGTGTCAACTCCAAATAGGACCGTTTTTTAAAAAAAAGAACTCACACAAAAAGATCACTTTTTAATTTAACTTCGTAAAGTTGAAGGTACCGGGACTGCAATTCCCAGTATCTCACACGGAGCACGCACGGAACGCTCTCCCGTCAGAGGGCGGGGTCACGTATCCCTGGAAGCAAGCGGGTCTGCATCTCCGAACGAAGTTCCGAGTTACAGTTAAAAGCCATGACCGCTGAAGTAACGGCTACTCCAGGCGGTGGGAGCCTCAACCGAACAGGTTTGCATATGGGGCAGGACCCTTGATGGCGTAAGTAGACTCTACATGTGCGATGCACAGAAAGGTAAGTTTGGGAGCAATACCAGGGCGCTGACCAGTAATTATTGTGTATCCGCCTTCATGTGCGTTTTCTTTCTCCCCACTACCCTCCAGTTCCGTCTCCATTGATTTGGCGCATGCCAACGACAACCTTACCCATTTCCTCGTTTTTACTTGTCTTGGACTCCCTGAATTTCCCTGATCTGCAGGGTTTGACTACAGGGCTACCCCAGCTTTTATTGAGGTCCCACGTGGAGTTGATCCTCTCCTAAATTGGGGTAAGCAAAAATGTATGCCTTTGTGATTCAATGAGAGAGTGTGTGGAATACAATCACCACAGGAGTGAGAGGTGGGCACTTTTGTGTTATTTTTGTTCTTGTGTAAGTATGTCTGACTATCATGACCGATCTTAGCGAATCACGCACCAATGAGTATATGATATTAGGATGCGGTACATGACCGCCACCATTGAATTTATACGCTACAGAGCTTGTGGTGTGTGCTTGTGAGAATATGCTATAACCATGTGCATATTCCCTTTGGTTTCACTTACAATGCTTTTGGAACACGGTGGTATGAGCACAAATGCATAATAGTTTCCTGCAGTCGTGCATCTGGATACAACGATGGTTGTATATTGTTTTGTCTTGTTTCTTTTTTCCCCACAACAGATGGAGTGAGTTATGGCAAAAAGTGTTTTGTTCATATAAGGAGCAGCTACCTGCCCTTATCGCGAAATAGTATAGGGAAATTCTCTTACTATCCCAATTTTCCAGGGGGTCCACGCCCTGAAGAAAGTCAGAGCACCCTTTATAGGGCAGCAAGAGACAGAAACATGTTGGCAATATGGTCCTAGGACCATAATACCCCTACAGACCCTTAACTCATTGTTTTTACTATCATTGTCAGATCCAGGAATAAAGGGAAACTGGGGTCTGACAGTGATTTTTAATCTTTATTCCCCTGGCCAAAAACTATTTCAGTAAGTGCTCCCTGAAAAATGGTCAAGCCCACCCTGACTTCTAGGCCTCAGGGTGTCCCAATGATGAAGCATGACACCACCAGGGTGTGTGAGGGAATAAAATAACAAAATGATGTGCCTCCTTCCCTACGCATGAGTGGTGTTAATAACTTCAAATAGGGCATACCATCTATCCACGATCTATAGACTGTTCTAGTTAGCCTAAATCTCCTAATGGCAGACTAGGTAACCATGGAAGTACTTATAGTGATACGGTATTAACCCACGGGAGGGTGTACTCCATTCTGAGCTCCTCTCGGCCCCCCACCAAGCGAGGAAGTCTTTTCCTCGTAAGGTTTGTGATTCACGTTGTAATGCCCTGCGCTACATTATACCTGCGTCAAGTATAATGTATGCAGGGTGGGCGGTCCGCAACAAGGAAGCCTCATAAAAGTGACGCCATGAAATCTACAAGATTTCACTGAGTCACTTTTACGACGCCACTGCATCAAAACCTTGTGCCTGCTTGAAGCAGGTGTATGGAGTGACACATCATGATGGGAATAGGCATTCCTGACCATTGTTGGAGTTGCGTCATGCTTACGACACGACTCCAGCAATTTGCTGCCTGTCCGCAAAAAGATGCGTCACGCATCTGTCTATCCTTGCACCGCTGTGCGCCGCATTGAAAATGCGACGCATCCATGGTGGCGCATGGCTTTTTTTCCGTCACGCAATTTACCTGACGCATCTCTGCTAATATGGAGAGATGTGCCAGTTCTTGTAAATCTGTCCCCTGATCTTTTAGAAATGGTTTTAATTTATTCACAATCAAAGCGCTGGCACTTTATGGAAACTGATCTTCTTTCGAGCCACTGGACTTTGTATCTGTCGGGTTACAATGTTTCATTATTCCACTCTGTTTTACGGTACTGTTTGGAAACCTGTCACTTGCCAGATTTTTTACCTGTCATTTTATTCTACTTGCTACATTGTGATGCTTTTCAAGAATTTGAAACAATAAAAATGTATCTGTATCTATCTATCTAGTAGTTAGGGTACCGGGTCATGACAAATGTAGCGAGGTTGAAGTTACATCTCTTTCTTCATTGAAAGTAGGTGATAACATAGACCCTAAAACGTCTTCTGCCCTATTGGATGTACTCCTGCTAATGCAAGGGACCTTAAAAGACATTGTTAAAGTGTTGGTTGCTCTAAATAAAAAGCAGTAGTCCCACACCTCTTTACTGCAAAATATAAATGCAGAATTACAAAAGGTGATAATTTGCCTCCCTGCTCTTATAATGCCTGTAAATTAATCCTAAACGGCTACATAAGTTGGAGTGTCAATATCTGCGAGTGAAGAAGACATCTCAGGCCAAAAGGGAGCCCCTGATACTATTGAAGAGGAGAAAGGTTCTGTATATATTTCTTACCAGCCCATGCTGATTAGAAGTAGAGTTTATAATGATGGATACCTAAATCGTTTGTCCAGCGTCAGAAGGCCACAATGGAAAAACACCTATGGAATTACAGCAAAAGAAGGGAAATATATTAAAGAAACAAATTGCTGCCCAGACGTGATGTAAGGGCTTGAATTACAAAGGTGACAAACAAACCACCATCGAAGCAATTCAGTAATGGAATTTCCCCTCATGATCAGCAAAGAGGAAGAGTAAAATTCTGGATGCTCTAAACTTTAGTCTAAGGCCTTCTCATAAAAAGGACAAGTCGAAAAATGTAAACCAAGCTGTCCAGAAGAATAAAAAGGAAAGCATGGAATTAAATCCAGAATTGGAGAAAGTTACTTTATGCCTTGGCGTTCGATATTCTTTGCAAAGCGAACAAAGCAAGAAACTGTGATCTTTAAATAAAGCAAAGCTTCTATCCATGTTTAGCCAAAAACCTGAATTATCAGATATCGGATCCACTAATTTAAAAATGGTGGGGTTTCTGAAAACAATGATGGTAGAGAAGTAACTAAAGTTGATTTTATTTCTCTTTTGACAGCTAATACAGTTTACGAAGAAGAGTGGACTTCCTGTGTTACTATGCCCAGTAATAAATACACAAAGTGAACAGCCATTAGGGACACTGAGTCGCCATGGTGGGCTGGTAGGCAACCACGTTGTTTTAACCTAGAGGAGATTTCCCCTGATAGATACTTCGGAATGTAAGCTTTTGTGGGCCAAGTTACACTAATACCATTAGCCCAATAAATGTAAACAATTGTTTCACTCCCCCTAGAAAATATGTTGAAATCACTCCCTAGAAAAGCCAAGGTTCACATGCATAGGAGACTGGATTCTCGAGGGGCACAACATTCTGCAGTTTGGAATATGTGTGGCTATGATCAATTTTTAAGGTCAGGTAATCTACAAAATCTTTTAGAAGAGTCTCATATTATCCTTCTGCAGAAGAAGAGAGTTCCCGGAATGTTAATGGTTTTTGTCAACTCGTATAAAGATCATGCAAGAGATGAGGGCAGATTGTGCGAGGTTCTTTTGACATTAATCTCTACTAGAATTGTAAGTACCCAAAGAAAGGCAGAATTCATAAGTACATGGGCATGCATTAGCCACGTCCCATGCAGGTAATAACGGTGGGGCCGGGTGGGGCGATTTCGACAGAGAACGGCAAGAGAAAATGAATTATTTATTTGAATGACCCTCGTCGTCATATGTCAAGCCCCCCCCCCCCCCCCCACCTGGCCCCACTGCTCTTACCTGCATGGGCCGCGGCTGGCACACATCTCTATTATTGATATCTAGGAGGAACAAAAACAATGGGCAATTTTGTTTTTAGCAAATGTTTATCTGCTTACGGAGATACAGTCAAATTTGTCCGTTTTCTTTAGAAAATTTAGAAGCAACACTTTTATTGATCTCCAAAGAATTTAGTGAGGGTGATTTGATTATAGCAGGGGACTTTAATGAAAAAATAGATTATATAAGAATAGATGAATTATTGCATGATATTCTGGAGCTGTAGAAGATCCCTGAGACAAATTTTCCAACTGGGATAACAGGAAGTGGCTCGAATATTATTGGTGACTGTCTAAGCACCAGCGGCCCAATAAACTTGAATGGGCGCTCAAATGCTGATCATCTGGCAGGTGCTACTTTTGGGTTTGACTTTCAGCTCGGTCTAATTGATTACATTTTGCCCCTCTGCGTTGTGAAGCACTATTAATTGAAAAAGTACTACCTTTAGTTATGGATTATGCTTGTAGATTAAGTACTCGTCTGGGCCCAAACAGTTGCAAGAATTTAGTAAGTTCTAAATTGCATTTTCACCTGGCACTAATTTTAATTCTTACCCTAATAAACTATAGTCGTTTGTATCCTTAATGAAACGTGAGCTTGGATGCATTTGCGCCTTTTGAAAACTAGAGGATAGTACTAAGAATAATCATGTAACTAGATATGCAGGAGGTTGGTTTGATGAAGAGTGTAAAAAGCATAAGAAATAGTTAAGAAATTTACAGTCTCTTTACAGGAGATGTCAATCGAAAGTTAAAGTGTTGCAAAGGCAATATAAGACCCTAATTACAATTCTGCGGTTTGGTGAATAATTCAGAAGACACACGCCATGTCCCCCACCTGTATCATTGCTGAAGATGATTAGATAATATATGTTAACAAAATGCATGGCCCACCCACAGTCAATGATCCGAGCAATGAATATACAGCTAACCCAGAGATACTAGAATTATTTTCTAAGCCCATTAAGAACACAATAGCCAGGTTTAAATTAAGTAGGCCCCAAGGACTGTATACTATCCCTGCAATTCTCCTAAAAACATACATTGATTGGTGGGTAGAGAATCTGATGTATGTAGATGAATGGCTAGCCGAAATGGAAATTACCCCAGAGTCCTGGAGGCGGTCTGTGATTAAAGCCCTATTAAAGCAAGGGGATAGTTAAATTACAGCAAACTATAGCTAATTAGTCTTTTAGATGTGGCAGCAAACATATTTTATAAAATTCTGCTCACAAGGTTAGAAAAATGGGTCATAGAAAATAAAGTACTACCTAGTAGCAAGGTGGTTTTCTTCAAGGCATTCGACCACCGACCACTGTTTTGCATTATGGGCCTTGGTAAATAAAACGATATAAATAAACCAAATATTGTTCAGTTTCTTTATCGACTTCTTCGCAGCCTTTGATACTGTGAACAGGGGACAATTATGGGGCAAACTTCATATTTGGAAGGCCCTGAGGGACCTAATGTCACTGATGCAAATTGGTCACAGGTGGAGATGGATGGGTCGGGTAAACTGCCTAAAAAAATTAAAATGTATAATGGCCTTCATCAAGGCTGTGTGTTAGCCCCAATCCTTTTTAGTCATTAAGTGGCTGATGTCCCGAAATGCCTGAGTGAAACAAACTCTTTTTCCCCTAAAATGGGGACAATTCATATTCGCTATTTGATGTATGGATGACCTCATCATTTTAGAATATACTTTGAGAGGCCTCCAGATGACACTAAATGCACTGATGCATATTGTGAATTAAATCACTTGTGACCAACTTAGATGTTTCTAATCTTTGGGAAAAAGTTCCAAATTTTAATTGGCATAATAACAATAAAAAAATAGAAGAAGTTATATCATATAAGTATTTAAGTTGTCTTTTAATTCCAAGCTGAAATGGAATGAACATTTACATGATATAAGATGGAGGGCATTGATCAGGTGGGATTCCTAGTCAGTTTAATAGCATGTATGGGGGTCTGTCACTTACTCCACTTTTAAAGTCATTTTCATTTAGCTCTTTATGGATCTGAAATACTATGTACAGATCAAGGGAATATTTTAGACCCATTGGAAAATGCATGTATAATACAAGCTCTCAATCCTCTTTGATACAGTGTTTTAGATGATCTCATGTTTTAAAGTTTTAAATAATCTTACTCAGCTGGATATAGCTCAGGTATGCTGGGTTGAAGATCAACAGAGTTAGCTAAATTTGGCTCGTACTCATTTAGGACACACAATACAGCCATCCGTAAATGGTTATTTTAGGATTTATTATATGAACCTACTATGTTGATTGCTCTTGTCAATAATTACATGCATTCTCATACTGCAGTGACTTGTTGTTTAGGGTGCATAGGTTGCCCTGCACGTACCTTGATTTAAATAATTCTATGCATCATAAAGTGTTGTGTGTGGTTTCTAAGAATCAATGTACTGCCTGCCTTTGAATTATATAGGAATATTCTCATTGTTGTACAATAACAAATGTTTCTCCTCTAATATGCTGTTCACTCGCATTTAATGTGTTTTAATGAATGTAATTTTAACAAAAAGTATGCTCATGTCATAATGGCCCTCCTTGGATCTGGTCTCTTTCTACCTAACCCCCTTCCAATATGGCCATGGCCTTTACCTACACTCACACGCCGGCTCATTCCTGCTTAGGGATTAATTTGTCTTTCCTTTTGCCGCATTCACTTCGGGTGCCGGTCACTAATCGGAACTCATGTTCTGCGTTGCAACTCCTCCTCACTGGGTAAGATTGCCACGTATTACGGCTGGTAATTTAGCTCTTCGCTTCGGATTGTATCTTTACAATTTTATTATTTCCTGCTGCCATATCCCTCCTGGCTAGCCTTGGATCCCAACACCGGTGCATCATTGTTTCTCTAATTACAGCCTTCCCCGGCCAGCCCATCGTGGCTTGTAAATATTCCCTCCAACACCTGCGCATCTGTGGTTCTCCACTCACGGCCTCCCTTGCCCGGCCCATTGTGGTATGTTAGTTAATTGAGTATTATTATTTTATCTAGGAAGGTGACACTCTGTCCCTTCTTAACCACCTCTAATTCCATTCAATTTCAGAATCTCTTGCCTCTTGATGGCCCTTGCAATGCACTTGGTTTGCCATCCTTCACAGAGATTGAAACCTGGACTGTGTGAACTTAACCCACGTACTCCGCCCATGATTCGAAGGTACTATGACTACCGATGCTCACCATCTTAGTCACCTATACTCCCCGCTCCCCAAAATTACTTCTGTTCACGACTCATAATAGGATAAATCAGCATGACACACAGCTCCGGTCTAGAGTTTACCACCATCACTCCAACTGGCATGTTGGCATGCATCACCCACTGTTACTCACAAGTAAAATTATATCCGGTTTTTAAATCCCCTTACTAATTATTTTCCATCTCTTCTCTGTTTCCTTCCTTCTTCTACCCCCTTTTGTTTTCCCCAATAGGTAATCGCCACAGGCAACCATTCCTTTGTCCTGAAGATGATCCCTGCATTTATGTAGAGGGACCGAAATGTCGTTGACTTCTCACCCTGACATAACTGCATAGTTTTATTTATATGTGTAAGGGTGTGCCAATTTATCCAGTTGTAGCTTGGATGTTGTACATTGTTCAGCCACATCTTTTTGTTTGCCTGAATTCCTTGATATGATTATGTTCCCACTTTAATTTTTTTTTCTCCTTGCATTTTCTATTAAATGATCATGTCCAATAGGACAAAAAGATAGACATCATTGTATTTCTATTTTATTAAGCTTTGACCTCCAACCTTATTGTCAAGGACCATTTGTTCCTCAAAATACTAAAATTGGCTCGAGCACTCAAGAGGAATGTCCAAAAACTCAAAGAGCATATCTTAGCTACAAAGGTTTTTGCAAGTTGGGAGCCCTTCCCACATAAGAAATTACCCTGGGAATTTGCCTGGATTTTGTCTTAGACGAAAGATAAGGAGTGCTTATCTCAGAAATCTTCAAACCAAATGTCAGTATTTTCCCTGGGCAGCTCTGACATATATTCATATCTCTATCACTTGCAGGACCTATCACTCCGTTTGGAAATTTAGAAAACCATAATAGGCCTTAATCCGTTCATGGCTATTCTCTTTCTGGCTTATAAAATAAGAGATAATGAGCCAGATGTATCAAAAGTTTTTACTTATTCTGTGTCTATGGGGAAATGTGTACATACATAAGGCCCAATATGTGTTACTGTATATACACTTTACAATCAAAATGTACCATTAATCATTTATTAATTGACCGTCCTCTTCTTTTATCTAAGAGACGGGAATTTTTAAGACTATTATTTTTAAAATATGGTTCGTTGATCAGTCCTCTTGCTATTGATGTTTTTATACATTTTAAGCTTCCTTGATGTAATTGTGGGCATGGGGCACTTTTTATGTTCCTTGATAAAAATGCATTGTCATGAACTAAGATTTTAGCCAAACTATATGCGTTTGTTTTTTGGGTTTTGAATGCTTTTATTCATGTTTTATACAGAATTACGGATTAAATTACTTACAACTTTATTTGGATATTTTTATCTAGATGATTAAAAAATGTGTAATTGTTTTTATTGGTTTTAAGGACTAATGTGGAAATAAACCTTTTGACCCTCACTGGCATACATAGCCCAGATTGTTTCACAATCACTCCTGATCATTCACCTGCACCCATGCTTTGATGATCCCAACGACTGTGACATTGAACCTTTTATTTGTACAACTGTCTTTTCAATGTTTGAACAGACAATAGCCTTAAAAATAAACTGTACACTACACAGGAACATAAAATGTTCTAAATTCCTAGTTCCATGGTACTTGTTTTATTCACTTCTAAGACGAAATGCCAATTGCACACATGACAGTTCTTCTCGCCACAGTAATTGCTACTGAGGCTGCCCCACCTCGTGACAGAAAGGGCTATCAAATCATGTTGTAAAATATACCTAAACATTTCTTTTGTTTCTATTATAACTTTATATTACTTACTTTAAATCTATCTCATGACTGCTGCATGGCGAAACAAAAATGGTAAGAGCACCGCTTACTGACCAGTTTTAGAGATCGCTTCTGTCCTTTAGGGGGAGCATTCTCCCCCTCAGGTGCCAGAGCTGGGATAGGCAGCAGCAATGCACTCCTTTCTGAGCCGGGTGAATGCAAAGCTGCCTTAAAGACTTTTCTGTTGTCATGTGGTGCCTGATTGGGCACATACCCATGACAGGGGCGTAACACAGACCCCCGCATCACCCGCGGTGCGGGGGCCCGAGCTGCAGGGGGCCCCCTCAACACAGTACTTATCCCTGAGCGCTCTGGAATAAATCCGGAGCGGGCCCCTCCGTGTATATTGCAGGGGGGCCCCCTGAACATTTGTTACGGCACTGAACCATGAGTAGGTGCACACAGTGGTTTTTTTATGCAGAGGCCCTCTTCTTGTGAGATGAGAGATAGTTGCTAACAAACCCTTTGGAAACAGGAACCCCAGCCCTAGAGCAGTCTTACTGGCATATTGGAGCTAAGGAATGCATCCAAAAATGCAGTAATACCTCCAACAATAAGTCACCAGGGGAGGAAGGATTTTCTACAGTGACCAAAGAAGGTCTTCAAGTAATGATTAATGAGGCTGTGAATGCAGCTTTATCAGAACTGAGTGCCAAGAAGCATAAAGAGAGACCTCCCTCCTCTTGATAATCTTCTGATGCATAATGTCTTTAAACCGTGATTTGAAATGAGCAGGAAAACATAGACAAGTACGTTTTTTCCTTGTTTCCTGTTTACAAGATATCCGTTGGAAATTTGGAAGAGAGTTGTTTTTTAAGTGCCAAAGATTTATACATTTTTCGCTATTATGGCATCAAGTTCATCTCCAAGAAGTCTCCTATGCCAAATGCAGTTGATAGGAAGGCTTAACGGCTCACTTAAGTGGGCATACACAGCATCTGAGCTCTGCCATTCAGGAGCAGCTAAAAGACTTTCAGATGTTGTTTGTCTGCAGGAAGGCAAAGATTCTACCATAATTTTGGGGGCTATGGAACTGACAGCACAGTTTTCAATGGGTCTACCCTTAGCTTTCCTGTCATCAGCAGCAGCTGCTTCGAATGACCTAAGGAATCAGGATTCCTTTTCCTTGTTTCGTCGAGCTCTTAAAACCTTCCTTTTCTCTGAATCCTACCCCTAATATCCTCTTTTTCCTTTAGTTTTGGCTGATTGCTGTTTCCATCACTTGCGCCTTGGCGCCTTCGGGCAAAGTAGCGCATTACAAATCACTGTTCAATCAATCAATGTTAGAAGGAGACTTTTGTGATGATGCTGTTGAAGTTGGATCCATCATGAAGATTTGTAATACACCATCCCCAATTTGTGGAAGAAAAACAGTTTACTCCCTAGCAAAACGAACTAGCTGAGGAGAAAAGATGCTCCAATATTTTAGGCCACAATAACATCTTTCATCCAGAAATGCTCACTACAGGGGCCTCAAGAAAGGAGGGGTACAAAAGGGGGTGGTGATGGACGGAGCATCAGAACCAATCAAACACTCACACCCAGTCAACAGATCTGGGTTTGATCCATCACCGTTCTTTAGCCCACTCTGCCACCCCATATGCAAATCAGTCTGACCCTGTGCCTCATGGGAACAGTCCAGCCCGAACTGCCAAGTCATGCCTTCCCTGGACCGGAAACAAGCTTCCTAGGACCGGTTTCTGGCATTTCAGCCGTCTTCAGCCAGGCTTGCTTGAATCCAGTGGCAAAGTGAGCAAGGGACTCACGTCTGAGCATACCCTGCCAACTTATGGCGAACAAAGCGGTACAAAAGGGGGTGGTGATGGATGGAGCATCAGAACCAATCAAACACTCACACCCAGTCAACAGATCTGTGTTTGATCCATCACCGTTCTTTAGCCCACTCTGCCACCCCAGTTCAGACATGGCCATATGCAAATCAGTCTGACCCTGTGCCTCATGGGAACAGTCCAGCCCGAACTGCCAAGCCATGCCTTCCCTGGACCGGAAACAAGCTTCCTAGGACCGGTTTCTGGCATTTCAGCCGTCTTCAGCCAGGCTTGCTTGAATCCAGTGGCAAAGTGACCAAGGGACTCACGTCTGAGCATACCCTGCCAACTTATGGCGAACAAAGCGGTACAAAAGGGGGTGGTGATGGAAGGAGAATCAGAACCAATCAAACACTCACACCCAGTCAACAGATCTGGGTTTGATTCATCACCGTTCTTTAGCCCACTCTGCCACCCCAGTTCAGACATGGCCATATGCAAATCAGTCTGACCCTGTGCCTCATGGGAACAGTCCAGCCCGAACTGCCAAGCCATGCCTTCCCTGCACCGGAAACAAGCTTCCTAGGACCGGTTTCTGGCATTTCAGCCGTCTTCAGCCAGGCTTGCTTGAATCCAGTGGCAAAGTGAGCAAGGGACTCACGTCTGAGCATACCCTGCCAACTTATGGCGAACAAAGCGGTACAAAAGGGGGTGGTGATGGACGGAGCATCAGAACCAATCAAACACTCACACCCAGTCAACAGATCTGGGTTTGATCCATCACCGTTCTTTAGCCCACTCTGCCACCCCAGTTCAGACATGGCCATATGCAAATCAGTCTGACCCTGTGCCTCATGGGAACAGTCCAGCCCGAACTGCCAAGCCATGCCTTCCCTGGACCGGAAACAAGCTTCCTAGGACCGGTTTCTGGCATTTCAGCCGTTTTCAGCCAGGCTTGCTTGAATCCAGTGGCAAAGTGAGCAAGGGACTCACGTCTGAGCATACCCTGCCAACTTATGATGAACAAAGTGGTACAAAAGGGGGTGGTGATGGACGGAGCATCAGAACCAATCAAACACTCACACCCAGTCAACAGATCTGGGTTTGATCCATCACCGTTCTTTAGCCCACTCTGCCACCCCAGTTCAGACATGGCCATATGCAAATCAGTCTGACCCTGTGCCTCATGGGAACAGTCCAGCCCGAACTGCCAAGCCATGCCTTCCCTGGACCAGAAACAAGCTTCCTAGGACCGGTTTCTGGCATTTCAGCCGTCTTCAGCCAGGCTTGCTTGAATCCAGTGGCAAAGTGAGCAAGGGACTCACGTCTGAGCATACCCTGCCAACTTATGGCGAACAAAGCGGTACAAAAGGGGGTGGTGATGAACAGAGCATCAGAACCAATCAAACACTCACACCCAGTCAGCAGATCTGGGTTTGATCCATCACCGTTCTTTAGCCCACTCTGCCACCCCAGTTCAGACATGGCCATATGTAAATCAGTCTGACCCTGTGCCTCATGGGAACAGTCCAGCCCGAACTGCCAAGCCATGCCTTCCCTGGACCGGAAACAAGCTTCTTAGGACCGGTTTCTGGTATTTCAGCCGTCTTCAGTCAGGCTTGCTTGAATCCAGTGGCAAAGTGAGCAAGGGACTCACGTCTGAGCATACCCTGCCAACTTATGGCGAACAAAGCGGTACAAAAGGGGGTGGTGATGGACGGAGCATCAGAACCAATCAAACACTCACACCCAGTCAACAGATCTGGGTTTGATCCATCACTGTTCTTTAGCCCACTCTGCCACCCCAGTTCAGACATGGCAATATGCAAATCAGTCTGACCCTGTGCCTCATGGGAACAGTCCAGCCCGAACTGCCAAGCCATGCCTTCCCTGGACCGGAAACAAGCTTCCTAGGACCGGTTTCTGGCATTTCAGCCGTCTTCAGCCAGGCTTGCTTGAATCCAGTGGCAAAGTGAGCAAGGGACTCACGTCTGAGCATACCCTGCCAACTTATGGCGAACAAAGCGGTACAAAAGGGGGTGGTGATGGACGGAGCATCAGAACCAATCAAACACTCACACCCAGTCAACAGATCTGGGTTTGATCCATCACCGTTCTTTAGCCCACTCTGCCACCCCAGTTCAGACATGGCCATATGCAAATCATTCTCGGTGATGGATCAAACCCAGATCTGTTGACTGGGTGTGAGTGTTTGATTGGTTCTGATGCTCCGTCCATCACCACCCCCTTTTGTACCGTCAAGAAAGGAGGGGGGCATATTTACTGGTAAAGTGGTGAAGCGTGTCGTTAAGCCAGGAAGGCTAACAACACGCTCTGTCACTTTAGAAATACAGGGCTGCACCATATTTACATATCCCCCTGGGCTGGCGCTAAATTGAGCTGCCTAGCGACAACGTTCCCCCCTAAGCTGGCACTATGCAGCACACATAAAAGTTGCAAAATGTATTTTTTTTTTAAATGTTTGTTTACGTGCAGATAAACAATCATTGTCGTTTTGCTGTTTCCATGTGTGCTGCACAACGCAACACACATGGAAACAGCATAAACTAGGAGAAATTAAACAGTTCTCCTCATTTTGCCAGGGTAAGACCAGGTTTTCCCTGGTCTTAATTTTGGTGCTGCGCCTTATTTATGCCACCCTTGTAAATATGGGGCAGTGTAAAAATCAATGGGTGTTGCGGTGGAACGCCCATCGCAACACCCATTGCCCCCCTCCCCTTTCATGCTAAGTATAGCATGAAAGGGGGCCTTATTTAGAAGGCAGCGTTAAGCCACGAAGGCAGCGTTAAGTGGCCTAACGCTGCCTTGAAAATAAGGTGAAGCCCCTATCACCACCACGTAAGAAAAAGTGATGTTGTGGTGGCGATAGGGGCTTGTAAATATGCCCTGAGATGTCTCTTTGGATGCAGGCTCATGGTAGGAGAGCCGCAGCCATAGAGAAAATCTAGGCACAGTCTTCTCAACCTGAACTGCAGCCCCAAATACACAGCAATTACTACAACACAGGCTAGTGGTTCTCTCAATTATAAAAGAGGACTATGTAATTGAATTGCGTCGCTGTCCAGAAGAACACTTCTTTTTGCTGACCCCAGTTCCAAGATTAGTCATAAAAAGAGAAGCAATGAAAGCAGAAATAGAGGCATTGTTACAGAAGGGACTGAGACTTCTGATTCACGTGGACAGTCACAGATGTTTGCATTTTTCCACAGCAGGGCATCATTTCCAATTCAAGGAGTTTCAGTTTGGCGTATCATCTTTCCCAAGGGTATTTACAAAGGTATTGGCATCAGTGGTGGCTTCTTTTCTGGTAAAAAATATTCATGTTTTCCCTCACTTGGATCATTACTTCATTGTTGTCTTTTCTCTTTGAAAAGCCGAATCCTGCATCATGTTGGTGTGGAAATCTCTGGATCATTGGGGTTTCTTCAGCGTCTATAAAAATGTCAATTTTTTCCTACACAATGAAAGAGTTTCATCAGCGACCAATTCCACTCTGAGAGAGCTCAAGAATTCTTTCCAGAGACAAGTAGAGAGAACTTACAATCTTAGCTGACCTCTCTTGGCAACAGTGCAGGATTGATCAAGGACGCAGGACTTTTGAGGCGGCTTGCATAGCAGTAGTTCCCTGGGTTCAGCACCATTTAACACTCTAGGACCACCACATTCTGAAGGAGGGTTGCAGAACAACCTGCCTAATGAATATTAATTGTGTAGATCCAGGGCCGGCTTTAGGGCTGTTCGACTGGTGCACCTCACTGGGCGTTGACCTGGTGGGAGGGACCTGTGTTTAGCAATAACTTACCATTTAAAAGCAGCTGATGGAGGGTTTCTTGTGCATCCAGAATTCAGGCAGCGATACAAATGTCAAGATAACTCTTATGATTAATGTTGGTGCAAGAGAGAGAGATGAGAGTTTTGTCTAGTGACAGTTTTGACTCGCCATAAAGTAGCGCAGAGGGTTACCATGCCAGGTGCAAAGAATCACTTTTTATTGAAAGTAGATAGCTAAGTGGATCAGTAAAGCCAACCTTTACCAGTGCTCTAAAACAAATGAAATGTATGGGAGAGAGGGGCTATGGAGAGGCGATGGGCCCTTTTGCCGGGTGGTAGTGAGAGAATCTGAGGAGGAGGTCGGGGTGCTAAAAAGTTTGTTGCATGGGGCGCCACAAGCGCTAAAGCACCCCCTGTGTAGATCGAAAAAAAACTTGTTTCCGGGTGATGCAAAATAGTGAAAAGCAGCGAAACTGAGGCCCTTTTTCACATTTGTATAGTGAAGAAAACAAAAAGGATATGTCTTGGTGTGTGAGATGAATGTGATGTGTGCACGTAGAAGTAAAAAATAGTTGTGCTCTGTGAGGAATGACATGCAGGAGGGGTGTTTAATAACTACACCTGCAAAGGATCTCTTGATGCAGAATGTTATTTTCATCAAAAGCGGTCTGATTTCTTTATCGTGATATGGCTTGGCAGAGTGCTGTGCTTTTTGTTGCCTTCTTTCCTATCACAGTTTAACCACCCAGTGGCATAACTGTCAATGTGCAGAAGGTGCAGTGGTACCGGGGGAGTTTAGATTCTTAAGGGGTCCACAGGACACTGATTACTGCTGTATTTTACTACTCCACTTCAAACAGTAGTCAGGCATTCTTTTTCTTTGCAGAGTTTTATATAGCGCGAACTAGACCCGAATCCAATCAGGAATCAGAGCGCTTTACATAGCACCAGTTATGTTACATGAGGACACACATTCATGTTTTGTTGTTAGGCATGGGGAGGTTAAGTGATGTGCCCAGAATCACAGGATGTTCAGCGTCATTACCTAGACTCGAACCCAGTTCCCCAGGTCCAAGGTCGAGCGCCCTAGCCGTTAGGCCAGCTCCTCTTTCTTTGCATGCCCTAGGCTCCATGGTACCCTTGAAAATTCACCGTAATCAACCACTGACTACGTTTTGAAATTCTCTGAAAAAATGTTTTTCTCCTGCTGTGCCTACCGCTACAAATTACAGTCATATAAAAAGTAATATTAGGAACTATTACCATCTAGACGGACTGTAGCCGCAGGCCTGCTCATGTTTCAGCTTCTTTTCGCAACAGTCAGCCTTAATTGGTCTAATCACATTTTTATGAAGGTTTGTCTGAGCAGTAGAAATGAGATCCTCCATTATAATTACTGCACACAATAGAGCCTTTCAATTTTGTGTAAAAGGTGGATTGATTTATAGTCCTTTGATTTGCACAAGTCCGGTATGTTTAAGTAATTGCATTGTTGCAGCTTAGTGGGTTGGCAAGGGGTGTTTGCAAACCGACTTCCACTCATTCACATTGCATTTGCATCACACAATGTTTTTTTAATGAATGTGAGTATTGTTCAGCGTTTAATCAAATCTATACGCAAAGAAAAACAGCTCTGTTCCCATTGCAGTTTTGTGGGTATATTCCAATGGCTAAAAGAGGCTGGCCTAAGAAAACTAAAGGTTGAAAATCACAGACTCAAAGCCCACTCTCTGAATTTTGTTATTAAAGGGTCTGGTTGAAAGCTGCATTGTACCAGACCTAAAAAATGAAGTCCACTGCAATGAAGCCTTTTGACTATAGCTGTACCATTGACTACCTGCTATCGCCCAAAAAGCATGTAATAACAGACATGCAAGGAAGGTAACAAAAATGGGCAAATGTTATTGGACATAGTAAGTTTCAAGTATTTTGTTTTGTTTTAATCATAGTTACTACAAACTGAACTATAGAACATACCTTGTTCTCAATGTATATATGATCATAATATCTGTGATTCCTAGAGATAAATATTTCAGAACGCCAACTGAACTGGTATGTAACTATGACCTTTGCCCCGCAGTATTTACCACGCAGGTAAGTACCATACAGGTAAGAATATATTTAATGGGTTTTTAATGTTATCCCTACATTTATCATGCAGCTCTTTACTCCAAAGGTAGATATATGTGTAGATATATGCAGTGGCGACTCCTCCAATTTTGGGGTGGTGGCGCAACGCGGGGGAAACGGGGGTGAGGAGAAAATATATATTTTTTAAATGTGCCTGCTCCTGCGGCCACTGCATCGGTACTCCTCTTCCAATGGTGCTCACGCTGCAAAGGCTCCCAGGGGGCAATCACAGCACTGCTGTCATGCTGGTAATATCAGCATGTCAGCAGCGCAGTGATTGGCCTGAATGGGCTGACTTGACGGTCGCTCACGCCCAGGGAGCCTGGGGCTTTTCATTAACCTGGCTGTACAACACAGCAGGGTTGGAGAAACATGAGTGCGCATGTCTGTTTGGCTGGCCTGAGATGGCCTGCCAAGCAGACATGCACACTAACAAGTGCCCAAACACTCCTCCCTGACTGTGATGCTTGGCAGGAAGGCTGTGCCCCGGCCCTAAACTCAGCTGGGAGTAATGAAAAATAAAATTATAATAAAGTGGTGTTAGTATCATTTCATTTTTCAGTGGGGCGACGCTCCTCCACCATAACAGGCCTGTGTGTGTGTATATATATATATATATTCCAACCAACCCATCGTCTCTGTTTAATTTTATTTCCCCTATAAGTTTTTATCCACTGGGACTTGAAACATTAAGGGAACAATTAACCCAGATGCCGGGATCGGCATTCCTATCACGGTCACCCGTGACTCTCACTAAGGGGCCGATTCCAATTCCAGTCGGAAGGGCTCCGAACGCTCGTCGGAGCCCTTCCGTCCGAAACAGAACGAGTCGGCCGGATTCCTTTCCGACCGAGCCATTCTGATGGGTTCGGTCGGAAAGCAATCCAACACGGATTTCCGGATGGCAGACGACAGGCTCAGAGAGCCCGTTCGCCATCCGGAAATCCCTCAGTACTACCCCGGCTGCCTCTTTGCGACCGAGGGAGTACGATGGCAGTTTTTCACTGCCTTTTTCGTGCCGGTCTTTCTGGCACGAAAAGGCAGTCGGAAACTGTCTTTGGGGGCCCCCAATTGGGCCCCCATGGGTGCCAGGCTGCCGAATGGCGGCCTGGGGGCACCTATGGTGCCCCTCTGTGTATCCCCCCACCTGATGGCAGGCACCTTGGGGTGCCGGCCACAGGTTGCAGGGATCAACTGCACCCATGCTTTTCACAATGCAAGCATACATTCCGCTCGGAATGCATGCTTGCATTGTGAAGTATACGAGTGCGACCGAACCCTGTTCGGTCGCACCGTACTTGCAGGGCCGTAACCGACGACAGCAGGTTTGTCGGTTATGGCTCCTGACCGATGTCGGACGGACCTGAGTCCGTCCGACATCGGAATCGTCCCCATAGTGTGCATTTAGAGGGCTCTCTATTAAGCTTTTTTGTCCCTGACATACTGCTCCCAATATACTTGGGTAATGTAGTCTCCATGAGGTGTTAATGTGTGTAACGATTAGCAGATTCCACTTACTATCGGTTTCTCACTTGCAAACAGCACGCCTGTAGATTACAACAGTAGAATGTCCCTGTGAATATAATGTTTATGGCGGAATTTGGTTTTTCAAATTGGCACCAGCCTAAAGCTCATTATTGTAATGTTACCACAACTAATGTTGATACTATTACGTGAAGTCTGTTTTCAATGTTTGTCATGAAGTTGAATGTCACATGATTTAAATACTTTATTCATTTGCATACACAATACTCGTGAGCAAAGAGCGGACCCTCCGAAACACGTAGGGTGACTTTACTTGAATAAATCACGCTGAAGTAAAACGTTGTGGCCAAGGTGTGTTGTCTTGTGAGGATAGATTGAGACAACGCGTTGGTTGGAATATTAAGGGTTTGCGACCCTACCAAGGCCCGTAATTGTACGTGGCTCAGATTCTGCACAGCTAGGCGGATGAATATATATATATATATATATATTCACTTAAAAAACCATAGGTTTCACACATGTTATAGTTAGCTGGACATTTCACTCGTGAAAAACCATTGAAATTCCCCCGTTATAGTTAGTGCAGGCAACTATAACTCACGCGACCGCAATCCTCTGCTGATGACGTCAGATATTACATCACTGTATTTAGACACTTATTTACCCATGTCTTCTTCCATTAATTTTTAGCTATACATATATTACAAATATTTTTTTTTCAGAAAGACACATATGTCATCAGTGATGTAATATCTGACGTCATCAGCAGAGGATTGCGGTCGCGTGAGTTATAGTTGCCTGCACTAACTATAACGGGGGAATTTCAATGGTTTTTCACGAGTGAAATATCCAGCTAACTATAACATGTGTGAAACCTATGGTTTTTTAAGTGAATTTGCAAGGTTTTTTAAATGCTAATTCCTAACTATAACGTGTGTGAAACCTATGTTTTTTTCAGTGAATTTGTACGTTTTTTTAAACGCTAAGTTATGTATTTATTTTTTTTAAGGTTTTTCACCGTGCGCGTACCGTACGCGCACGGTGCGCTTCTTCGCGGAATTTTTCCGTTTCTACCGTACACGCACGCTACGCGTACTCCGCGATTTTTCGCCAAAAAATTAAAGGAAATTTTGGCCCTTGGGGGTCCTTCTGGGACCCCCTGACAAAGGCTAGGGGGTCAGGAACTGTCCACCCTGCCTCCTTTTCACATTCTCCACCTTTGTTTTTCACCCCCTCAGACTGCGAGAGACAAAATGGCGGCCGACACTTCCTAGTTTAGACCGATTCGAATGTTTACTAAGATCTAACAACCAATCAGAATCGCGCTCGCGCACGGCAGTTTTACCGAAGTTTTACCGTACGCGCACGGAGCGCGCTTATAGATATATACATGCTTTTAAATGCTATTTTCTCAGGAAATACTGAACAGATTTACACCAGACCTGCAAAAGGCACATCCCTGACCTGAGGACTACCTCTCTGCCAAATTTCAAGTAATTCTGTTCAGCCGTTCGGGCTGTAGCTTGGACTAAAGGTCCTATGGAAAAATGAGTGGGGAAAACGTGTTTTGGGACCCCCCTTTTTCTCAGCCCCCGCTTGACGAATCCCCCCGAGACTTTCAGGGAAGGAGCGGAGCGGAGCGCCCCACCTATTTTGAAAATTTCGCGAGGATTCGTCAATCGGCGCCAAAGTTATTCCAAATAGAATGTTGCGGATTTCTTATGGAAACACGGTCCTAACTATAACTATCTACTGGCGACCGCCAGTAGATAATATATATATATGGGCAGCACTAGCAGAGCCACTGACCTGATGCAAGCATCTACGTCCATATCCGATCTCAGTTCTGTTCCTGGGAGTGAATCTGAGGGAGAATTGACAACAGCATCAGCCAATTTGGGGTTTACAAAACGGTCCTTGGCGCAGGAGGTGGATTGCCTGCGCCAGGACAGAAGGCAGACCCTAAGACCAAGAACACAGAAATCATCCAAAGACGGCAGAGACGCAACCATAAGCGCAAGGAACGACGCCAAAGCCACAGAAGCAACAAATGGTGGGAAACCAAACAACAGAAAACCCTACAAGAAATGGAACCGCAAGTAGATACATCCATGGAAAACAACCGTCTATCAGTCATCAATCTCACAGATATGAAATTAAACGACAATGAACGTAATATCCTAGCACTGGGGTTGTCCCATAGCCCTGCCAGCGATTTCAACTACGTGCAGACGCGCATTGACATTTATAAATTCACAAGGAAATTGAAACTACGCAAATTTCACTTGTTGCAAAAGAAGGGTCAACCAAACAAAGAAATATCCACGATTCCGGAAGCAACCAGTCCATCCATACTGACAGTCAGAGATATGGAGCTCTTACAAGATCTGCAAGAACTGCGTGAAGAAAGTGCCAGCTCACAGTGTTCCCAAACCAGTGGCAATCCCATGACAGCAACCGCTGGCGTTGCGGGTTTAACACACTTCAAGGCTAAATCGACCTTTAATCCAATTATGTTATATGACAACTTGGATGTCTTCAATGAATTAATGACTAATCAGTTGAAAAAATTGTATATCTCCACGCTGAAATCAAGGCGTACAATATCAAGGGGCAATAACTGTTATGGTCAACTGGTACGCAAACTACAATCCAAAGATAACATAATTGTCAGACAGGCCGACAAAGGCGGCAACGTGGTCTTATGGCCACGTGAGATGTACTTGGAGGAAGCCCATTGTCAACTAAAAGACAGAGACTGTTACAAAATCAGTGATATAAAAACAGTCAAGCAGGCTTGGAGTGACTTTTATATCAAACTGCTAGGTTGGAAAAGTGCTGGTTTACTCAGTGGGGATGAATTCAAGTTTTTAAAAAATGACTATCCAGTGATGCCGGTCATTTACTTCACCCCTAAAATACACAAGGATGCCAACAAGCCTCCTGGGCGGCAGATAATTTCAGCCCGCAACAGCATCCTAGAGAATACGTCCAGATATGTGGATTTTTTTCTGCAAGATCATGTTAAACACTTGGCATCATACATACAAGATACCAGTGACTTCTTACGAAAGGTCCATGACATTGTGTGGCAGGACGACTATCTTCTTATCACCTTAGATGTTAGCACGCTGTATACCAGCATCCATCATCGTGACGGCATCAAAGCAGTGGACTATTTCTTGAGCAAAAGACCATTATGCATGTTGAACCAAAAAAGGATGTTGTTGAATATGATTTTATTTTGCCTAACCAATAACTTCTTTTTATTCAACAATCAGCTCTATCAACAGATGAGAGGAGTTGCGATGGGGGCTTGCTTCTCCCCAAGCTATGCCTGCCTGCATATGGGCCTTTGGGAGGAGCAAGTCCGCAATAACAAATTTGCGAATGTGATGGCCAACAATGTAATTAGATGGTATCGCTACATAGATGATTTATTACTTGTGTGGAAAGGCAATGCACAAGATGCCTTGACTTTTATAAACAACATCAATGACAATGAGCTTAATTTACATTTTGTTGCACATGTGAGCAAGGAAAGAGTCAACTTCCTGGATGTAGAGGTTTATACCAAACATGGCAATTTGGAAACTACCCTACACCGTAAGCCAACAGCGGGCAATACAATACTCCACGCTTCTAGCCACCACCCTGAGCATTTGATTCGCAGCATTCCCTATGGGGAAATGCTGCGAATCAGAAGAATCTGTAGTGTTGAGTCTGAGTGTCTACTGGCACAAACTGAGAGTATGAAAAGATTCTTGATCAGGGGATATTCTAGGAACGTTCTAGAGAAGGCAATGAATAAGACTATAATTATTTCAAGAACAGAAGCCCTTGCGCCTAAAAAGTCCATCCAACCTAGTGACAACTTTACTACTAACAATGATCCACCCAGGTTGATCTTAACTTACAACAGGCAACATTTGGCCGTACGTAAGCTAATCAACAAGAACTGGGTAGTGGTACGCAATGACCCAGTCATAGGGGAATCTTGTCCTAAAAAACCTGCTATCACATTTAGCAAGGCACGCTCTATGAGCGACATGTTGGTCAAAAGTAGCCCTGAAATAATAGCTTCTAGAACATGGCTGCAGGACATTAAAGGTTTTCGCAAGTGTGCTATATGCAAAGCTTGCAAATATGGCAAAAATAAAACTACGTTTATTAGTCCATTCAGTGCAACTCCTACCCCCATTTCGAAAAGATTAACCTGTAAGACAGAATACGCCATTTATGTGCTGGAGTGTTCATGTGGCCTGCAATATGTGGGGAGTACCAAGTTGCAGGTTCACAAACGGATACTCCAGCACATAAGGGCAATCAATAACAGTGACGCGGCGTACCCTGTCGCCCGTCATTTCAAAGAATGCCACAATAACTGTCTTGACCACCTCAGCTACTACGTGATTGATACAGTACTCCCACTCAGACGAGGTGGTAATCGAGAGGCAATTCTTGGAAAATTAGAGACTAAGTATATCCTGGAGTTGGATTCCAAAGTGCCCAATGGACTTAATTCCAGTGAAGATCTCTACACTTGTTTATAAAGGGACTATATATGCTTTCTGTAATAATTGATTATTGATTTAAAACAACAACTTTGAGATGAGTTTCAACCACCTCCTCTACTATCTAAATTTTAACTCTATGCCTTTTTTATATGTAACAAATGAGTCAATATATAGCTTCTTAAAAATTGTATTAATAGAGTTTTGCACATTTGCACTTATTTTGAAATATTGAAATGATGGGTTCCTTCGACAATGATTTATCTATTGAGTGGCTAAATTGCATACTGTAAGCTTTGAAACACACAAAAGATACATATTCTATTTAATATCATTATATAGTATATGGGGATACCACATGTAGAATGCATTGGAAGTGACGCCTAGGTGGATGGCATATTTAACACATGGCGATTGGTCAAGTGGGATACAACAAGATAGCCCACTCGGGCTGTATGGTTGCAATATTAATTTTGGGTATCCTCTCTAACTTGAGATGTCCATCTCACTAGGGCGTCCATAAAGATTAACATTTTTTGTCAACAACGATGACACAACACTATATAAATGTATATGATTGTTGTTAATATTGAATGTTAATCTGCGTTTAAGTCGTTACGAGCATTCTATGATTGTTTAATTGAACAATGAGGTTTCAAACTTATTTTTAAGCTATGACAAAGGATTGATTTTAACGTGTTTTTTTGAATTGACACTGTTTTAAATCCTTGCAACTTTGCACATAATTTACAGTTATTTGCTTATATGCAATGTATATTCAGGATAGCAATATACAAATGTCTTGGCTTCTGAAGTTTTGGTTTTTAATGTGTTTATGAAGTCAATAGACAGGTATTTTAACCAAATGCGAATTTGCACAAATAAGAGCAGCATTTTGCACATGTTCTAAACAGTATTTGCACTAGTCAACTTTTATTGTAGATGTCTACAGGCCAATAATCTTGGTTCCTGAGGCATTTTTTGTCATTGTATGCAACTTTGCACGAAGAAAAAAAGAGCAATTTGCACATTTGTTAAACTTCAAAGTATTTTGTCGATGTCTATGTACCCATAGTCACATGATTGTTGCACTGGCACTTTAAATTTCATGGTCACTCCTCTGGGAGTCATGTGATCAAGGCTTCTTTGAAGCCGAAACGCGTCATGGCGACAGTGCTGGTTTGAAATGAAATAAAATAATTAGAACGAAAATCTGGGTCCGTACCGTCTCTTGTGCAGCGCCTGTGAAGTGGAGTACTGCGACGGATTGCTTGAGCATATATATAGATTGCACTCATCACTTTTCTATTTCAATGGTCCGTGGGGTAACCTGGATTTTTTTAACATAATACCTTTTATCATAATATTTATATTTTTATGAGGAATATTGTATTATTTGTTGAAGTCTGACCGAAACAGATTGTTTATCCGCTTTTGGCAATTATGTTATCCTTGTATAACTGGCACTATTCATGTTTAATTTTTAGGAGTAGTCAAATGTTTACATTGTATTTTCTACAGGCATCAGGCATTCATGCCGACATTGTAAGATACATATATTGCATATGGAAAGCTTATAGATATGAACAATGTTTTAGCCTGGAATTTGATCAAGTGATTGGCCTGAATGGGCTGACTTGACGGTCGCTCACGCCCAGGGAGCCTGGGGCTTTTCATTAACCTGGCTGTACAACACAGCAGGGTTGGAGAAACATGAGTGCGCATGTCTGTTTGGCTGGCCTGAGATGGCCTGCCAAGCAGACATGCACACTAACAAGTGCCCAAACACTCCTCCCTGACTGTGATGCTTGGCAGGAAGGCTGTGCCCCGGCCCTAAACTCAGCTGGGAGTAATGAAAAATAAAATTATAATAAAGTGGTGTTAGTATCATTTCATTTTTCAGTGGGGCGACGCTCCTCCACCATAACAGGCCTGTGTGTGTGTATATATATATATATATTCCAACCAACCCATCGTCTCTGTTTAATTTTATTTCCCCTATAAGTTTTTATCCACTGGGACTTGAAACATTAAGGGAACAATTAACCCAGATGCCGGGATCGGCATTCCTATCACGGTCACCCGTGACTCTCACTAAGGGGCCGATTCCAATTCCAGTCGGAAGGGCTCCGAACGCTCGTCGGAGCCCTTCCGTCCGAAACAGAACGAGTCGGCCGGATTCCTTTCCGACCGAGCCATTCTGATGGGTTCGGTCGGAAAGCAATCCAACACGGATTTCCGGATGGCAGACGACAGGCTCAGAGAGCCCGTTCGCCATCCGGAAATCCCTCAGTACTACCCCGGCTGCCTCTTTGCGACCGAGGGAGTACGATGGCAGTTTTTCACTGCCTTTTTCGTGCCGGTCTTTCTGGCACGAAAAGGCAGTCGGAAACTGTCTTTGGGGGCCCCCAATTGGGCCCCCATGGGTGCCAGGCTGCCGAATGGCGGCCTGGGGGCACCTATGGTGCCCCTCTGTGTATCCCTCCACCTGATGGCAGGCACCTTGGGGTGCCGGCCACAGGTTGCAGGGATCAACTGCACCCATGCTTTTCACAATGCAAGCATACATTCCGCTCGGAATGCATGCTTGCATTGTGAAGTATACGAGTGCGACCGAACCCTGTTCGGTCGCACCGTACTTGCAGGGCCGTAACCGACGACAGCAGGTTTGTCGGTTATGGCTCCTGACCGATGTCGGACGGACCTGAGTCCGTCCGACATCGGAATCGTCCCCATAGTGTGCATTTAGAGGGCTCTCTATTAAGCTTTTTTGTCCCTGACATACTGCTCCCAATATACTTGGGTAATGTAGTCTCCATGAGGTGTTAATGTGTGTAACGATTAGCAGATTCCACTTACTATCGGTTTCTCACTTGCAAACAGCACGCCTGTAGATTACAACAGTAGAATGTCCCTGTGAATATATATGTTTATGGCGGAATTTGGTTTTTCAAATTGGCACCAGCCTAAAGCTCATTATTGTAATGTTACCACAACTAATGTTGATACTATTACGTGAAGTCTGTTTTCAATGTTTGTCATGAAGTTGAATGTCACATGATTTAAATACTTTATTCATTTGCATACACAATACTCGTGAGCAAAGAGCGGACCCTCCGAAACACGTAGGGTGACTTTACTTGAATAAATCACGCTGAAGTAAAACGTTGTGGCCAAGGTGTGTTGTCTTGTGAGGATAGATTGAGACAACGCGTTGGTTGGAATATTAAGGGTTTGCGACCCTACCAAGGCCCGTAATTGTACGTGGCTCAGATTCTGCACAGCTAGGCGGATGAATATATATATATATATATATATTCACTTAAAAAACCATAGGTTTCACACATGTTATAGTTAGCTGGACATTTCACTCGTGAAAAACCATTGAAATTCCCCCGTTATAGTTAGTGCAGGCAACTATAACTCACGCGACCGCAATCCTCTGCTGATGACGTCAGATATTACATCACTGTATTTAGACACTTATTTACCCATGTCTTCTTCCATTAATTTTTAGCTATACATATATTACAAATATTTTTTTTTCAGAAAGACACATATGTCATCAGTGATGTAATATCTGACGTCATCAGCAGAGGATTGCGGTCGCGTGAGTTATAGTTGCCTGCACTAACTATAACGGGGGAATTTCAATGGTTTTTCACGAGTGAAATATCCAGCTAACTATAACATGTGTGAAACCTATGGTTTTTTAAGTGAATTTGCAAGGTTTTTTAAATGCTAATTCCTAACTATAACGTGTGTGAAACCTATGTTTTTTTCAGTGAATTTGTACGTTTTTTTAAACGCTAAGTTATGTATTTATTTTTTTTAAGGTTTTTCACCGTGCGCGTACCGTACGCGCACGGTGCGCTTCTTCGCGGAATTTTTCCGTTTCTACCGTACACGCACGCTACGCGTACTCCGCGATTTTTCGCCAAAAAATTAAAGGAAATTTTGGCCCTTGGGGGTCCTTCTGGGACCCCCTGACAAAGGCTAGGGGGTCAGGAACTGTCCACCCTGCCTCCTTTTCACATTCTCCACCTTTGTTTTTCACCCCCTCAGACTGCGAGAGACAAAATGGCGGCCGACACTTCCTAGTTTAGACCGATTCGAATGTTTACTAAGATCTAACAACCAATCAGAATCGCGCTCGCGCACGGCAGTTTTACCGAAGTTTTACCGTACGCGCACGGAGCGCGCTTATAGATATATACATGCTTTTAAATGCTATTTTCTCAGGAAATACTGAACAGATTTACACCAGACCTGCAAAAGGCACATCCCTGACCTGAGGACTACCTCTCTGCCAAATTTCAAGTAATTCTGTTCAGCCGTTCGGGCTGTAGCTTGGACTAAAGGTCCTATGGAAAAATGAGTGGGGAAAACGTGTTTTGGGACCCCCCTTTTTCTCAGCCCCCGCTTGACGAATCCCCCCGAGACTTTCAGGGAAGGAGCGGAGCGGAGCGCCCCACCTATTTTGAAAATTTCGCGAGGATTCGTCAATCGGCGCCAAAGTTATTCCAAATAGAATGTTGCGGATTTCTTATGGAAACACGGTCCTAACTATAACTATCTACTGGCGACCGCCAGTAGATAATATATATATATGGGCAGCACTAGCAGAGCCACTGACCTGATGCAAGCATCTACGTCCATATCCGATCTCAGTTCTGTTCCTGGGAGTGAATCTGAGGGAGAATTGACAACAGCATCAGCCAATTTGGGGTTTACAAAACGGTCCTTGGCGCAGGAGGTGGATTGCCTGCGCCAGGACAGAAGGCAGACCCTAAGACCAAGAACACAGAAATCATCCAAAGACGGCAGAGACGCAACCATAAGCGCAAGGAACGACGCCAAAGCCACAGAAGCAACAAATGGTGGGAAACCAAACAACAGAAAACCCTACAAGAAATGGAACCGCAAGTAGATACATCCATGGAAAACAACCGTCTATCAGTCATCAATCTCACAGATATGAAATTAAACGACAATGAACGTAATATCCTAGCACTGGGGTTGTCCCATAGCCCTGCCAGCGATTTCAACTACGTGCAGACGCGCATTGACATTTATAAATTCACAAGGAAATTGAAACTACGCAAATTTCACTTGTTGCAAAAGAAGGGTCAACCAAACAAAGAAATATCCACGATTCCGGAAGCAACCAGTCCATCCATACTGACAGTCAGAGATATGGAGCTCTTACAAGATCTGCAAGAACTGCGTGAAGAAAGTGCCAGCTCACAGTGTTCCCAAACCAGTGGCAATCCCATGACAGCAACCGCTGGCGTTGCGGGTTTAACACACTTCAAGGCTAAATCGACCTTTAATCCAATTATGTTATATGACAACTTGGATGTCTTCAATGAATTAATGACTAATCAGTTGAAAAAATTGTATATCTCCACGCTGAAATCAAGGCGTACAATATCAAGGGGCAATAACTGTTATGGTCAACTGGTACGCAAACTACAATCCAAAGATAACATAATTGTCAGACAGGCCGACAAAGGCGGCAACGTGGTCTTATGGCCACGTGAGATGTACTTGGAGGAAGCCCATTGTCAACTAAAAGACAGAGACTGTTACAAAATCAGTGATATAAAAACAGTCAAGCAGGCTTGGAGTGACTTTTATATCAAACTGCTAGGTTGGAAAAGTGCTGGTTTACTCAGTGGGGATGAATTCAAGTTTTTAAAAAATGACTATCCAGTGATGCCGGTCATTTACTTCATCCCTAAAATACACAAGGATGCCAACAAGCCTCCTGGGCGGCAGATAATTTCAGCCCGCAACAGCATCCTAGAGAATACGTCCAGATATGTGGATTTTTTTCTGCAAGATCATGTTAAACACTTGGCATCATACATACAAGATACCAGTGACTTCTTACGAAAGGTCCATGACATTGTGTGGCAGGACGACTATCTTCTTATCACCTTAGATGTTAGCACGCTGTATACCAGCATCCATCATCGTGACGGCATCAAAGCAGTGGACTATTTCTTGAGCAAAAGACCATTATGCATGTTGAACCAAAAAAGGATGTTGTTGAATATGATTTTATTTTGCCTAACCAATAACTTCTTTTTATTCAACAATCAGCTCTATCAACAGATGAGAGGAGTTGCGATGGGGGCTTGCTTCTCCCCAAGCTATGCCTGCCTGCATATGGGCCTTTGGGAGGAGCAAGTCCGCAATAACAAATTTGCGAATGTGATGGCCAACAATGTAATTAGATGGTATCGCTACATAGATGATTTATTCCTTGTGTGGAAAGGCAATGCACAAGATGCCTTGACTTTTATAAACAACATCAATGACAATGAGCTTAATTTACATTTTGTTGCACATGTGAGCAAGGAAAGAGTCAACTTCCTGGATGTAGAGGTTTATACCAAACATGGCAATTTGGAAACTACCCTACACCGTAAGCCAACAGCGGGCAATACAATACTCCACGCTTCTAGCCACCACCCTGAGCATTTGATTCGCAGCATTCCCTATGGGGAAATGCTGCGAATCAGAAGAATCTGTAGTGTTGAGTCTGAGTGTCTACTGGCACAAACTGAGAGTATGAAAAGATTCTTGATCAGGGGATATTCTAGGAACGTTCTAGAGAAGGCAATGAATAAGACTATAATTATTTCAAGAACAGAAGCCCTTGCGCCTAAAAAGTCCATCCAACCTAGTGACAACTTTACTACTAACAATGATCCACCCAGGTTGATCTTAACTTACAACAGGCAACATTTGGCCGTACGTAAGCTAATCAACAAGAACTGGGTAGTGGTACGCAATGACCCAGTCATAGGGGAATCTTGTCCTAAAAAACCTGCTATCACATTTAGCAAGGCACGCTCTATGAGCGACATGTTGGTCAAAAGTAGCCCTGAAATAATAGCTTCTAGAACATGGCTGCAGGACATTAAAGGTTTTCGCAAGTGTGCTATATGCAAAGCTTGCAAATATGGCAAAAATAAAACTACGTTTATTAGTCCATTCAGTGCAACTCCTACCCCCATTTCGAAAAGATTAACCTGTAAGACAGAATACGCCATTTATGTGCTGGAGTGTTCATGTGGCCTGCAATATGTGGGGAGTACCAAGTTGCAGGTTCACAAACGGATACTCCAGCACATAAGGGCAATCAATAACAGTGACGCGGCGTACCCTGTCGCCCGTCATTTCAAAGAATGCCACAATAACTGTCTTGACCACCTCAGCTACTACGTGATTGATACAGTACTCCCACTCAGACGAGGTGGTAATCGAGAGGCAATTCTTGGAAAATTAGAGACTAAGTATATCCTGGAGTTGGATTCCAAAGTGCCCAATGGACTTAATTCCAGTGAAGATCTCTACACTTGTTTATAAAGGGACTATATATGCTTTCTGTAATAATTGATTATTGATTTAAAACAACAACTTTGAGATGAGTTTCAACCACCTCCTCTACTATCTAAATTTTAACTCTATGCCTTTTTTATATGTAACAAATGAGTCAATATATAGCTTCTTAAAAATTGTATTAATAGAGTTTTGCACATTTGCACTTATTTTGAAATATTGAAATGATGGGTTCCTTCGACAATGATTTATCTATTGAGTGGCTAAATTGCATACTGTAAGCTTTGAAACACACAAAAGATACATATTCTATTTAATATCATTATATAGTATATGGGGATACCACATGTAGAATGCATTGGAAGTGACGCCTAGGTGGATGGCATATTTAACACATGGCGATTGGTCAAGTGGGATACAACAAGATAGCCCACTCGGGCTGTATGGTTGCAATATTAATTTTGGGTATCCTCTCTAACTTGAGATGTCCATCTCACTAGGGCGTCCATAAAGATTAACATTTTTTGTCAACAACGATGACACAACACTATATAAATGTATATGATTGTTGTTAATATTGAATGTTAATCTGCGTTTAAGTCGTTACGAGCATTCTATGATTGTTTAATTGAACAATGAGGTTTCAAACTTATTTTTAAGCTATGACAAAGGATTGATTTTAACGTGTTTTTTTGAATTGACACTGTTTTAAATCCTTGCAACTTTGCACATAATTTACAGTTATTTGCTTATATGCAATGTATATTCAGGATAGCAATATACAAATGTCTTGGCTTCTGAAGTTTTGGTTTTTAATGTGTTTATGAAGTCAATAGACAGGTATTTGAACCAAATGCGAATTTGCACAAATAAGAGCAGCATTTTGCACATGTTCTAAACAGTATTTGCACTAGTCAACTTTTATTGTAGATGTCTACAGGCCAATAATCTTGGTTCCTGAGGCATTTTTTGTCATTGTATGCAACTTTGCACGAAGAAAAAAAGAGCAATTTGCACATTTGTTAAACTTCAAAGTATTTTGTCGATGTCTATGTACCCATAGTCACATGATTGTTGCACTGGCACTTTAAATTTCATGGTCACTCCTCTGGGAGTCATGTGATCAAGGCTTCTTTGAAGCCGAAACGCGTCATGGCGACAGTGCTGGTTTGAAATGAAATAAAATAATTAGAACGAAAATCTGGGTCCGTACCGTCTCTTGTGCAGCGCCTGTGAAGTGGAGTACTGCGACGGATTGCTTGAGCATATATATAGATTGCACTCATCACTTTTCTATTTCAATGGTCCGTGGGGTAACCTGGATTTTTTTAACATAATACCTTTTATCATAATATTTATATTTTTATGAGGAATATTGTATTATTTGTTGAAGTCTGACCGAAACAGATTGTTTATCCGCTTTTGGCAATTATGTTATCCTTGTATAACTGGCACTATTCATGTTTAATTTTTAGGAGTAGTCAAATGTTTACATTGTATTTTCTACAGGCATCAGGCATTCAT
This sequence comes from Triturus cristatus, assembly GCF_964204655.1. NCBI lineage: Eukaryota > Metazoa > Chordata > Amphibia > Caudata > Salamandridae > Triturus > Triturus cristatus. The sequence continues at coordinate 493,276,876 of NC_140595.1, forward strand.
GCCGACATTGTAAGATACATATATTGCATATGGAAAGCTTATAGATATGAACAATGTTTTAGCCTGGAATTTGATCATTTGAATTGATTGCCGTGGGGTTAATTGTATTTTCTCTCTGTTTATGACGTTATACCCATGTGATTCCCCCCATGTGACCAGCGTAATCACTTTAAATATGTGACATCATGAGTTACACGCTGTCATGTGAACAAGGCTCCACGGAGCCGAAACGTTATGGCCGTCGCTCTGGGCATTAAATAAATTTGCACTATTCTCAGGCTCGTGTACGTACTTCTTTGGCAGTTGAAGGATCTTCAAGGCTGGTGGGAGTAGTCTTTGGATATATTTGATCGTTGACCAGTTTCACGCGATCCTGACACGGAGCCCTCTCCATTGAATGGTTGGCGCTGAGAAGTGAAACTGCTTTCTGGAGTTCCCGGAAATACTTGCCTCCGGAAGGAGGAGTTGGCGCCTGACCCCCCTGGATACCGAGACCGACGGTCCTGTGGATACAGGCTGCAGCGGACTACAACTCAGGTGATCCTGCCCAGCCGTGATCGGACGACACGACACGACAGTAGGACCGGAGACACCGTATAACGAAATATTGAAGGTATCGGGGTTGGAGAGTTCATATGCGGCAGTGGGTGGTTGGTGTTGAAAGTTTGACCAAACCAATCAACTCCCACATGCTAACCAATTAAGCCCTGATTTGAGCATGACGGCCGACAGCGTTCGTGAACGGGAGGCTGCGGCACTATCGATGTTTTCAGACAGCCTCCGCTTGCCTGCAACGAGTCGGAGTGGACCTACCACGGATGTGGCCACGCAGGGAAATACAATAAAGGACAAATTCAAGGTTTTAGAGAAGAAATTAAGAAGCGAACAGAGTAAGTGGTGGGAGTCGAAATCGTTACAAAGTTACATTGATGTTAATCGTATTCCCCGGGGGTTACGTATCCTTACGGCACCCAGTTACGAAAGCCCCAACCCCGAGCTTATGCGAGAATGGGCGGAAACGAACCTGGAATCTTCACGCAGGATGGTTCTAATTTTGATCAAATACGCGGATATCGATAGAGCCACACTACTCAAAGAAATTGAAGTGATAAATAAGGAACTGGATAAAATCGAGGACTCTGATGAAAAAACGAAATTAAGAAAGGACATGGCTGAGAGACTCAAGAAGGAGGAAAAAACAATCATGGAAAGAAAAGCGTTTAAATTTCAACGTGATCGTAACGATTACCAATTGGGGCAAATCTTCACGTTTTCGAAAAAATACGACGCAATGAGAATCTCAAAGTCCAAGGCGGATCCAATCAATAGGGGCCCCAGCAGAGAAACCATCGCCAATGAGTCAACCCAGTCAGACCTCAGCTCAATGGGTGGTAGTGACTCGGAATCGGAACTCCGGGACAAAGTGGCATCTGACTTGATACCGAGACCGACCCCAGCACAGGAGATGAATTTTTTATGCGAGGGAAGAAGGCAGACCCTACGCCCAAGGCCGGCTACGACAAATCAAACCGGAAACACGCAAACTACAAATCCAGGCAGAGGCAGAGGGCAAGGAAGAAACACCTCAAATCCAAACAGGAGAAGAGGAAGGGGCTATTGGGCGAAAAACCAATGATTTGTGAGGACGCCAATACAATCATCAATTTGACGCCCATTGAGCTGACCGAAAATGAAAAGAAAATACTTGCACTCGGCCTCTCCTTTGCACCATACAATAACTTTGACTATGCTTCTGTGCGTTTTGACATCTATAAAGCTATCCGCAAACTTAAGCTTAAGAAATCTTTTGCTATGCGAAACAATCGACGCAATACTTCTGATGGTGTCAATGACAACTCACTGCAGGATGCTATCCAGGATCTATGGGACACTGAGGGTACGGGTGGAAAGGTAATTTCCCATGGCCTAGATGATCTTTGTTCTGTGGGACCCATTACATCTTTCAGACCCAAATCCACCTACAACCCGGTCATGCCCCGCGATGCCTTGGATATATTTAATGAGAATGTAACAGCTGAGATCAAGACTTTACACACTAAGACCCAATCCAAGAAACAACGCTACAATAGACAGTCTCAGCAATACCACCAACTTATAACCAAACTCAGTAGCAGCAAAAAGATTATCATACGCCAAAGCGACAAGGGGGGTAATATTGTCCTACTAACAAAGGAACTTTATGACCATGAAGCCTTTAATCAACTTAACGATAGGAATTGTTATACTCGAACAACGGCAGTGGCCATCGTAAGTTCAAATAAGGTGATTCTTGATAAATTGACCAACTGGAAAAGACAAAAGCTCATAACTGAAGCTGAATACAACTTCCTGAAAAAGGATAACCCAGTCATCCCCAAACTGTATTTCATCCCCAAGATACACAAAGACCCTGTCAGACCTCCTGGCAGACCAATCATTTCTGCACATGATGGAGTTTGTGAAAAAATGTCTCAATACATTGACTATTTTCTACAGGATTTTGTAAAATCATTAGATTCATATGTACAGGACACAGGGGACTTTCTTCGTAAAATCAATGGAATCCAGTGGAGAGATGACTATTGGATGGTAGCCCTGGATGTAACATCACTTTACACCAGTATTGGTCACAATGACGGTATCAAGGCCACCAAATACTTTTTATCACGTAAACCTCCCCAGTTTGCTAATCACAATCAAATGCTTATTGAGATGCTGGAATTCTGCCTCCTCAATAACAATTTCATGTTTAATAGTTTGTTATACCGGCAATTGAGGGGCGTAGCCATGGGGGCTAGCTTTTCACCCAGCTATGCCTGCCTCCATATGGGCTACTGGGAGGAGACGATTCTTTGGAAAGAGTATACCCAGTGCCTAAATGACAATGTTATAGTTTGGCTGCGATTTATTGATGATTTATTTGTAGTATGGAAAGGATCATTGAATGAGGCCCATGGGTTTATTGAAAGTCTCAATGTAAACAATCTCAACCTTCAGTTCACTGCTACATATAGCCAAACAAATGTCACATTCTTGGACACTGAGGTTTACACAAATGCTGGTACATTAGAAACTAGGCTTTATCGTAAACCCACTGCTGGTAACACCACCCTCCACGCCACCAGTGCACACCCACCTCACCTCATCAATAGCATACCTTATGGGGAGATGTTGCGCTTGAGGAGAATTTGCAGTAATGAAACTGATCTCAAGACAGCACAAGAGCTAAGCAAACTTAGATTCAAGGCGCGAGGTTATTCTGAGAGTATCATTGAAAGTGCTATAGTTAAAGCCAATGCACATAATCGCAGTGAACTGTTAAAACCCATTAGTGGTACTACCAGTAGCACCACGTTGCACAACAATCTAGAGGAGACTAACATAAGCTCATCTAATACATTCAGAATTATTATGGGCTTTAGCAAAAAGCATGCAGAATTGTGTAAAATCATCAATAGGAACTGGCCTATCGTGCGCAGTGATCCTGTCATTGGTCCTATGCTTCCCCAGCAGGTTACCATTACATACAGCAGAGCCCCTACGATGAGACAAGCTTTGGTCAACACTAATCCAGAATCTATTGACAATAAGTCTTGGTTACAACTTAACAATGGCTTTTACAAGTGTAAAACTTGCAAAGCTTGCTCCCATGGGGTCAACACCAAAACTTTTACTGATCCCTTCAGTAACAAGCAGCATAAGATCAACAAATTACTGACTTGCAAGACCGAGTTTGCTATTTATGTCCTTACCTGTCCTTGCAACCTGAGATATGTGGGCAGCACAAAACTAGCGGTCCATAAACGCATTTTGCAACATCTGCGTGCGATTTCTAACCAGGACAACACCTACCCCGTAGCTCGCCACTTTAGAGAGATTCACAATAGTGACAATAAGGGTCTAAACTATTTTGTTATTGATTGTATTGAACCGAGCAGGAGGGGTGGTGATCGTGAGTCCAATCTCCGCAAATTGGAAACCCGCTATATTTTGCAACTCAACACCAAGGTTCCTTCAGGACTGAACATAACGGAGGATCTGCATACATGTTTGGGTTAAGCACACAGTACCGCATAATGTTGCCCACTAGCCTTTTTCTTGTCTCTTTTACTCTGTCATTGTAGAACATTATTCAGTGGGCACACTATATGAGTGGTTTCTCTTCAGGTCTCCCCACGAACTAAGTTTTTATAAGCGGTGGTTTCTATTTGGGCAACTTTTTTATCTGATGTGTATATAACGGCATTTTAACATTTTTAAGTGTTTTGTCTTAACCTCAATTAATATATATTTTTTATATATTTTAGGTTATTTATTTGGTATTTTACCATTTATTGTAGACAAATTGCACTTATATTTGTGAAATTTGCGTATTTGCACATCCCTATTCCTGTATGGAATCTTGTGTCCTTTCTGTTGAAACCATACTGCTTTTGGATTTCCATCCATAAACTTACCACACCAAGTTTGTACTAAAATCAACTTTGTAATTGACAGGTCTCACCGCAGCCTTACTCTGCATAAAACAACTTTATTAACAGACATAAGTAAATCTGGTTTCCGATTCATTTAATTTATTTGTGTGCCTCATTAACCTTATATGAGGATTATAACCTGAATATTCTGTCCTTGGTGTACACTGGGCGGGTTCCTCTCTCTGCAATTGTCTTATTTAAGAAATGTATTCTTCTAATCATTTCAAGCACAGGCACTTTTATTTTATTTTTTCAATTTTTATCAATAGTTTTTTTATATATAGATTGCACTCATCACTTTTCTATTTCAATGGTCCGTGGGGTAACCTGGATTTTTTTAACATAATACCTTTTATCATAATATTTATATTTTTATGAGGAATATTGTATTATTTGTTGAAGTCTGACCGAAACAGATTGTTTATCCGCTTTTGGCAATTATGTTATCCTTGTATAACTGGCACTATTCATGTTTAATTTTTAGGAGTAGTCAAATGTTTACATTGTATTTTCTACAGGCATCAGGCATTCATGCCGACATTGTAAGATACATATATTGCATATGGAAAGCTTATAGATATGAACAATGTTTTAGCCTGGAATTTGATCATTTGAATTGATTGCCGTGGGGTTAATTGTATTTTCTCTCTGTTTATGACGTTATACCCATGTGATTCCCCCCATGTGACCAGCGTAATCACTTTAAATATGTGACATCACGAGTTACACGCTGTCATGTGAACAAGGCTCCACGGAGCCGAAACGTTATGGCCGTCGCTCTGGGCATTAAATAAATTTGCACTATTCTCAGGCTCGTGTACTTACTTCTTTGGCAGTTGAAGGATCTTCAAGGCTGGTGGGAGTAGTCTTTGGATATATATATATTCACTGAAAAAACCATAGGTTTCACACATGTTATAGTTAGCTGGACATTTTACTGATAAAAAACCAATGAAATTCCCCCGTTATAGTTAGTGTAGGCAACTATAACTGACGCGACCGCAATCCTCTGCTGATGCTAATACTGTATTTAGACACTTATTTGCCCATGTCTTCTTCCATTAAATTTTAGCTATACATATATTACAAATATTTTTTTTTCATAAAGACACATATGTCATCAGCAGAGGATTGCGGTCGCGTGAGTTATAGTTGCCTGCACTAACTATAACGGGGGAATTTCATTGGTTTTTTTATCAGTAAAATGTCCAGCTAACTATAACATCTGTGAAACCTATGGTTTTTTCAGTGAATTTGCAAGGTTTTTTAAATGCTAATTCCTAACTATAACGTGTGTGAAACCTATGGTTTTTTCAGTGAATTTGTACGTTTTTTTAAATGCTAAGTTACTTTACGCCATTCGTGGCGTGCGCGCCCACTTAACGCAGCTCGTTCCGTGCGCGCACAGTGAGCACGCGGCGCGCCCACTTTACGCAGTTAGTGCCATGGATGGGCTTCGCGCACCGTGCGCACATGGAGGACATATTATGCGCTTCGCTGAGAAAGGTAAGCTTTTACATTTTCTACAACAATAATATACCATGCACAAATGGTGCCCTTCGGCCACCATTTGCACACGGGGTGGCGCACACTTAACGCTCGCGCACGTCACCGTACGCGTACGGTAAGCGCACCGTAAGTGCACCGTAAGCTGGCTCAGATATATATATTGATTTAAAGGCTATTTTCTCAGAATCTACTGAACAGATTTACACCAAACCTACAAAAGGCACTTCCTTGACCTGAGGACTACCTCTCTGCCAAATTTCAAGTAACTGTGTTCAGCCGTTCGGGCTGTAGCTGTGTCTAAAGGTCCTATGGAAAAATGCATGTGTAAAACGCGTTTTGAGACCCCCCTTTTATCTCAGCCCCCGCTTGACGAATCCCCCCGAGACTTTCAGGGTAGGAGCGGAGCGTAGCGCCCCACCTATTTCGCGAGGATTCGTCGACCGGCGCCAAAGTTATTCAAAATAGAATGTTGCGGTTTTCCTATGGAAACAGGGTCCTAACTATAACTACCTACTGGCGACCGCCAGTAGGTAATATATATATATATATATATATATATATATATATATATATATATATATATATTCACTAAAAAAAACATAGGTTTCACACACGTTATAGTTAGGAATCAGCATTTAAAAAACCTTGCAAATTCACTGAAAAAACCATAGGTTTTACACACGTTATAGTTAGCTGGACATTTCACTCGTAAAAAAACAATGAAATTCCCCCGTTATAGTTAGTTCAGCTAACTATAACTATCGCGCCCGCAATCCACTGCTGATGACGTCACATATTACATCACTCATGACATGGTCAGTGACATCACTGATGACATCACTGATGACATCTCAAATGACATCACTGATGACATCACTGATGACATCATCCAGTGATTGTGTGTTTCTTTAAAATTTAAATATGTTTTATATATTTATAGTGAAAGGCCTGTGGAAGAATGAGTGGCTGTACAAGTGTGTGAATGGATGATTTTCTAGGTGCCTAACTGACACCATAAGTGAGTTATTAAATGTATCTTACTGAAGACTAGTGACATAAACTGTATGAATGTCTGTATGTGTCTGTGTGTTGGTGTATAAGTGGCTGCATGGTTTTGTGAATAGCTATATGAGTGTCTATATGGGTTATTGATTGGTTGTCTGAGTATCTGTATGGGTGCCTGAGTGTTTATGTGGGTAGGGTGTGTGTGACTCTGTGCATAGATGTGTGACTGGGTGATTCTATGGGTGCATGGTTTTAAGAGTGCATCTGTGACGGACTGTATGGTTGGGTGAGTGTATGTATGGGTGTGTTAGTGATTGAATGTATATCTCAGTGGTACATTTGTGACTAACTACATATGTGAAAGGCAGTATATATGCGTGTAAGAGTATATAAGTAGGTATATGTGAGAGTGTGTGATTGTGAGAGTGGCTGTATGGATGAGTGTGTGCTTGTATCAATGATTGTATAAGAGCGTAAGAATGTGGTACTATTTTTATGATTAAATGAACTTGAGTGTGTATAACCGCATAGGTGAGTAAATGGGAGTGTGATGAATTATTTGCATGACTGACTAGGTGTGACAGTACCTCTATGGATGATTGGTGGTGTGTGAGTGTCTATGTAGGTGCATAAATGCATATGATAGTCTTGTACAGAGTGACTGTAAGTATGAGTGACTGTACATATGAATGAGTGGAGGTGTATGTAAACCTAAGAGTTAATAAGTGGGTATGTAGTTATTGGTATTGCAGTATCTATGGTTTTGAGAATGGACATCTGAAATTTTGAGTTCGTGTATCATCGGTTAAATTAGGGTGTGAGAAGATGCATTAATTTATCTCATTGATGATGTCATCAGTGATGTCATCAGTGATGTCATTTGAGATGTCATCAGTGATGTCATCAGTGATGTCACTGACCATGTCATGAGTGATGTAATATGTGACGTCATCAGCAGTGGATTGCGGGCGCGCGAGTTATAGTTAGCTGAACTAACTATAACGGGGGAATTTCATTGGTTTTTTACGAGTGAAATGTCCAGCTAACTATAACGTGTGTGAAACCTATGGTTTTTTCAGTGAATTTGCAAGGTTTTTTAAATGCTAATTCCTAACTATAACGTGTGTGAAACCTATGGTATTTTCATCGAATTTCAAATGTTTTTTAAATGCTAATTCCTAACTATAACGTGTGTGAAACCTATGGTTTTTTCAGTGAATTTGCAAGGTTTTTTAAATGCTAATTTATGAATGTTTTATTATATTTTTTATTTATTTATTTTACAATATGCTACCTATCTATATAATTATAGATTTACTGTATCCTGCAATATGGAATGGTTCAGCTTTTTATTTATTTATTTTGGATGTAGTTGAACAGCATAGTTAATATCTTCTATAAACCTCTAAACATTTATTTTTTTTATTTTTTTTAAGGGTTTTTGACCATTCGCGCACCGTACGCGTACGGTACGCGTACGGTGCGTGCACGTTGCTTGCATGTGTACGTGCTCCGTGTGCGCATGCGTACGTGATCCACATGCGCATGCGTACTTCGTGCGTGATGCGTACGTGCGTGCTCCTTTCGCGCATGCGCGCGTGCTCCGTATGCGCATGCGCGCGTGCTTCTTACGCGCTCCGTACGCGCGTGCTCCGTACGCGCATGCGTGCTTGTACCGTGCGTGCTCCGTGCGCGCACTGTACGCGTTCGGTGCGCGCAAGGCAAGTCATGTGATCAAGAAACAACACTTTTCATTGGTTTATAGTAGTTTTAGGTCATTTTATTAATAAACAACACTTTTCATTGGTGTATATTAGTTTCAGTTCCAGAAACTTCCAACACCACACCCACTCCCCTCATTATTACATCTGATTCCCTGGGAGAAGGAGCTGAGCAGCTTTTCTAGTACTTCAGTACTTCAGAATGGCAGAGCAGCAGTCATCTTCTGGGAGTGAGCAGGAGACTCTTGTGAGACAGAGACAGGGGAAACAGAAAGATTCTTTTATCTGGCAATTTTTTACATTTCCACTGGGGCAGAAGAAAGTGAATGCTCCCAAAGTCACCTGCACTCTTTGTGCTCGTGTCTTATCAAGAGGAGATCCTAAAAATAAATACTCTTTTAGTATCTTCACTATGATCAGGCACGTTAGAGATGTACATCCTGTGGCTTATGCTCGAGCTGCTAGAGAAAACCCTCAAGCAGCTCAGCCGAGCACATCCGCAGCAGCTCAGCCGAGCACATCATCGGCAGCTCAGCAGAGCACTTCATTTGCGGCGGCAGCTTCACCTTCTTCGGTTCCTCTGGATATACACCCTCTGTTTGACAGGGTGCATATTCGGTGCAACTCGTGTAATGCTCTTATCTCTTATGCGGACACCAGCATTCCGCTAATAGAGAGGAAGATACAGCAGCACACGTGCGACACCCTATAATTTTTGCCATGTCATTTTTTTCCTCTGTCCCTCAATTAACACAACGGCTCTTTTTAGAGCCACCTAACATCTAAACACGTAATTTTGTTTTTTAATTCTGTTTTTTTTGTTTTTTTCCCACCGTGCGCGCACGGTGTGCGCACGGTACGCGCGCCCCACGATTTTTTTATAAAAAATAAAATGTTTTTTTCACCCTTCATGGTCCTTCAGGGACCTCCTGACAAAAGCTAGGGAGTTAGGAACTCTGTACCCTGCCCCCTTTTCACGTTCTCCACCTTTCTTTTAAATGGAAACACACGTTTTTTTTTTTTTGCATATTTTAACCCTTTCCAAATGATTTCTACTCCCAACATGACTTCTGCCTGCTAGCATAGCATTAGATCATGGAACACTGGTGTGTGCAGAGACTTCAGAAGTTCAGCACATAATGTTTCTAATCCAAAGAGCAAGATTGCTTAACTTTTCAAACCTAACAGCAAATCCAAAATAATGTTCTGTGGGAACACATTTTTCTGGACCAATACAAAACATGCTTTTAAAAATTCAAACATACAGCCTAGTTTTTATTGTAAAATGGTCTGAAACAGCCAATGAGTTCTTTTTAAAAAAAAAAAGTATATAAGCCTCCATTTTACAACTACCTTTCTTTTCATTCTGTCATTCTACTGAAAGATACCTTCAGAGTGCATCCAAGTCTCCTCCTCACTCCCTGAAATACACTGCTGTTCGACCATTTTCAAGTAAAATTGATTGCTGCTCAGCTCCTTGTCCCAGGTAATAAGAAGAAATAGTGAGGAGAGTGGTTATGGTGTATGAAGATTCTGGAAGAGAAACTACTATGAACCAATGCTTCTGAGTGCATCCAGATGCCCTCCTCACTCCCTGAAGTAGATTGCTCTTCTGCCATTTACAACTAAAATTGATACCTGTTCTGCTCCTTGTCCCATGAAATAAGAAGAATTAGTGAGGGGATTGGCAAGGCATTTATAGAGTAGATGGTGTACATTTCACAGATGAAGGGAACAGAGTCTTCCTCTTGATCTTTAGACTCTGCATCGATACTTAGTTGTAGGTACAAAAAAACACTCCATGAACACAACGGCTCTTTTTAGAGCCAACCAACATCCAAAAACTTAAACTTTATTTTTAATTCTATTTTTTATACAATTTTTTATCGCATCTCTATGCTTCACCTGCGCTGGCGTAGAAACTGCAGCCATGCGCAGGCTCCCTTGCACCATGGTTCAAGGATGCCTGCGTTGTGGGGAAATTGTTCTTGTGCAGGAAGGGACACCTTCCTGCACAAAAACAATCAAAATATGTTTTTTTCTCTTTCAATGCGTGCTGTAGAATGGAGGACGCACTAATAGAGGAAAAAACGAGGAGAAATAAAAATATTTCTCCTCGTTGTGCCTCGCAACACCACCTCTAGGGTGGCGTAGCATTCACACACGAGTTACGATTTCTCGTAAACCTGGAGATGTGTCTAGTTCTTTGTGTGTTGCGTGGGAACACCCACAACAACACCCATGGAACGCCCCTTCAACGCACAGTGCTGTGTGTGAAGAGGCTGCATTTATGTGGAAAGGAAAAGTCACGCAGGGTGGCTTTTCCTCTCCTTGTAAATATGGAGGAGCTCCCTGCGCCACCAATACGTTATGAAAAGTGACGTAGTGGTGGCGCAGGGGCCTTGTTAATCTTCCCCAGAGCTGTTAAGCAAATTAAGGGTAAGGCAGACAAAGGGAGAGAGACAGAAACAGAGACAGAGAGCAAGGAACTGAGAAGGAGTAAGGGAGTTAGAATGACTGAGACACATGGAGACAGGGAGAGATACATGGTTGAAAAAGTAGTGATGGAGGCAGTAAACCTAGGGGAGTAGTATAGAAGGAGTGAGGGAGTTACGAAAGAGCAGTAAAGGAAGAAGAGAGAGAGAAGGGGAATGAGAAAAGCAGAGTGAGGAGAAGTGAAGAAAAGGGAGCATGAAAGTGAAGGGGTGAGAAATACAGATATTTCAAACTTACCTGACCAACAAAATAACTTAATTATAAATAAATTGTTTTTTTTAATTGCTAGAAAAAAGGATTACATTTCCTAAATTTTCTTTCTCGATCTGAAAAAAAGAAAACAAGTAGTGATATTTAACAATACATTTTAGAATACAGTACACATATTTTCATATTTAACAAAGTAATTTTTTGCCCTTTTTTTGCTGTTTTCAGAATATATTGAATTTTACTGCAAATTGTGAAATCAATTGCATTCATCACTTAACAGCGGGCAAAAAATATCACAATCTGAAAGATTGTTTAAAAAAAGCCCTGAATCTCTCCTCAGTAAAACATACCTTGATAGAAATGTAACATATATATTAAAAATATCATCTAAGAACAATAACTATTTGCAATAAATAACGTCTGCAAATCTTGTTGCTTAAGCTCATACACCAAAATATTATCTGTCAAAGAAATCCACAATAGAAACAGTTACCTTTCCATGAGGCCAAATGGTAATTTTTAAATTCTTTTTTGGTGAAATATCCAATGGTAATCCTATAAAATCGAAATAATGGTTTCTTCAGGTGCTGCAATTTGTATCTAAAATTTTGGTTTTAGAAAAATTAAGTAGGAATTTGGTAATTCTGCAGGCAAACGTTGCTTGAAAATCAATTTTGAATCATTACACAGTGTCCAGCCTTTTTCACATTTTAAATAAACTGTGTAATGACCAGAAGTTATAGAAGGTCCATCATGGAAAATTATTGCAACTGCAACAAAAGTTTTTCCTGATATTGAGAATTGATTTCCTGTAAACTTCTTTATTAAAGTGTCCAATTTTGTTCCATCAGCTCTACAACGTTGCATCATTAAAATTACATACTGTCCATATTTCTTTAAAAATAACGTTGATAACATTTCTGATTTACATTGAGAACATTCCATGTTGTGATTTGCATCTTTAACTAATTTACTAAAATTCACTGATTTACTCTCTGGTAATGTTAAATATATGAACCTTTCAGAATCAACATTAGAGCTGCATGTGTTCAAACAGTTTTCACAACTATGCTCCCATTTATAAGAGAGACCAAACATATTTTCTATTTCTACCCCTTCATCTTCCAGTACCATAAGCATATACATTAAGAATTCCTGTGCATCTTGCTGGACATTTTGAGTAAACTGTGTACATCCAGAACATACATCTAAAAGATTTCTAACATCAGAAGCACTTTCTATTTTAGTTTTATCATTACTCAGCTTCTCATAAAGGAAACTCAGCAGAGAACAGAATCTTTTTTCATGATTTAGTATTATCTGCTCTTTCAAACTTTCAAGATAAAATACAACATTCAGCACTACATTAGCGTAGCAGTTGACACCAGAGCTATTTTCAAAATGAAAACCAACAACCTCTTCAGCATTGTCCTTTTTCTTTTTGCTTGCAATAACATCAGTCTCTATTTGTTTACTCTTCTGTACATCCTCATTACAGATATTCTCAATTCTCCTTTTCCGACAAACAACACGTTTTTCAAACACAGGATACTGACCTAAATGAGCAGCATAGCTTCTTCTTAATCTATTATATTCCTTTACACAGTTTGCATCAGCACTAACTTTTGACTCATCAAAGTCTATCATGAATAAACCAGATATTTTTTTCACGCGTGACAAAGCAACATATGCCATACCTTCTTTAAACACACTAGATCCAATGTTTACAAAAGCACTATCTACAGTTAATCCTTGAGTTTTGTGAAAAGTTACAGCATATGCTAGAGAAAACGTAAACTGCTTCCTACGTACATATAAGTCTTTCACAAGCAAGAAACGAACTGAACAACGACTAATGTCTTTATCCTCTTCAATCTGATCAAATTTTATTTTTAAAAATTCAATTCCATCTTTTTTCTGGTAATTAACAAAACCTACAACTTTACCCATAGCTCCATTCACTAAACCTTTTTCTACATCCAAATTACGTCTTAAAATTACTCAGCAGTTCATACATACATAAAGATTCTTTTCTAAACCAGCTGTTTTTGATATGTTTTTCTCTAGAGAATCCAATTTAGTTGTCAATTTGCTTGTCAATATAATAGTTATTCCTGCATGCTGTATTGTATCCACAGCTTCCAGTTTTACAATCTCTTCATTTTCCAATTTCAAAAGTTCTTGATTGAATATAGAGCATTCATGTAGTGTTGGCATTAAGCAGATTACAATATTTTTTCCAGCAATTTTCTTGTATATTTTGTCTGGAACTATTTGTTCTGTTGGAAACAAATTACATAGCAATCGACTCTGTAAAGCTTTTCTGCCATGTTCTGTGAGTAGTCCAATTCTGATATCTTTGAGAATACTTGCATAATCATCATCATTTGCTTGCCGCATATTGGTAATGAGTTCTTTGTACTCAAAGTATGTCCAAATATTCACATTACCTATACTTCCTAACGACTTTTTCATGTCTTCATGTGTAAGAGTATGAAATACTGGTTGTCCTTTAACTGGAGTGAGCTGCAGTAGATCCCCAAAAACTATAACATGTTTTCCTCCAAATAGCATGTCATAGTTTGTCTTTAGAATTTGCTGCATTCTTAAATGCACAAAGGCAAGCATTAAGTTTGATACCATGCTTACCTCATCAATAATGAGAACTTTCATTTTTTTCAATACTCTTGAAACTTCAAAACAAGCTTCTCCTGTTAGCTTGTGGTATTGTATTTTGTTCTTATGCTCTACTGGTAACATTAGCAAACGATGGAGGGTAATTCCTTTTATGTTATATGCTGCTAACCCAGTTGGAGCAGTAACAACACAAGACAAAGTTGAATCAGTTTTTTTCTGTAGGTAGCTTCTAATTACTTTAATTAAGAAACTTTTTCCGGTTCCAGCTTGTCCACTCACATACATTCTGATTGGTTCAAATGATGTGCATGAGCACTCTTTATTTTCATGTAGTAATCCATGATCAATTTGTTTTGTGACTTCCTCATACATTTGTTGTTGTTCATCATTCAGTTGTTGTTCCAAATTTGGTAAGTCTTTTAAATCTTCCTGAGCTTGATTCATAGCTGTTTCCACTTCAGTCATGGCTATTGCAGCTTCATTTTCTACGATTGGTTGTCCTAGGGGATCTTGACTGAGCGTCCCAGAACTTTGACTGTCTTGAGAACTGTCTCTAGCTACTTCAGCTGCAATTGTTGCTTCTTGTTCAATTTCTTCATTTAACATTTGTACATAAGTTGTGAAAGTACTGCATTCTATGCTATCTTTGCATGCATTAAAGGAATCTTCATAGCTTTGAAAATGTCCAAGTAATTCATCCTCTGAGTGCCATGGTTTAAACAACTGTAAAAGTGCTAAGTGGTAAAATTTCTTCTTGTCAGTAGTGTCGCAACTCAGCTTTCTGTGATTAATCAAACTTCCTTTTGTTTGTTTTACCAAACAGCCTTCCTCACCAATGACTTTATATTTTCCATTGTTGATGTCTTCTGTGGCATTCCGTTTATAAATGTAGTTCTGCAGCACTTCATAGAGACACATGTTCTCAAGATGATGACTTCTCTTTGGGTAATATGTGTCCAATATGTTTGTTCTTAAAATGTCTGTACTTTCTGGTTCGTACTCTGCTAAATATTCAATTTCTCGAATAGATTTCAGTACCCTATTTCGCATTCCTGCAAGGCCTAAACTTACCCAAATTATTCTTCTGGATTTGGAGTACAGACTTGCAGATGATAACCTATCTGAGCATTCGTATGACCCAATTTCTCGATGCGATAACATCTTTAAACTGAAACTGTATAGCTTTTTACTGACAGTCTTCTCGTGAGAAATCTCTTCCCACATTTCTTTCAATTCCGTTTTCTCAGATTTAGTGATGTAAGATGTGACATACCGAGCAACAGCAATAGAATTGTCAGCTACATACTGAATATCCATGTTAGCATTCCACATGGATAAAATGACTGGGTTTTAGTCATTTATATATTTTGACTCTTCTTTTCTTCTTAGGTTGTAGGTCTTTTTAGGCGATTTTCTTGTAATAGTATGTCGCACAGCTGATATAAAACTGTTTACTCTTCCTTTTGAAAGAACAGGTCATGGAAATCCAAATCGACATTTTGTGTAGAATTTATCTTTACTCTTTTACTTTCGTCGACAGTATTTTCCACACCGATGACTTTGGAAACGCAAAACTTGCTCTTTTACATTTTTTTCTTCTGTGCTTTTAGGTATAGCACATGTTGCATATCCTTCAATGAAAGATAAAACTGCATCATCAGAATCTGTTCCAAATTTTGGGGCATCCTTGATCCACAACAGCATATGAATATGAGGAGCACCTCTTGCTTGGTACTCTTTTCTCCAAAAGAAATCCACAACTTCTCCAAGAGGTGGATTTTTTTTATTGCAGATGAAGGACATCATAGCCTCAAATCTATGATTGAAATATCTGCAAACATTAACTGGATCCAATGAGCACAATTCTCCTGCTGTCTTGTATTGGATGTTTTCAATATTTGAATTTGCCTCTCGAAGAAAATCCAGTAAATCATCCCAAGCGTACTCTGCACAGCTTAGGGTAAGGAACCATGTAGGAGTTCCTAAATTCCGTAACATACATTTAAATTCTCCATGGCGTCGGTACCAATATTCATTAGTCCCACGCTGACAAGCCATCAGATTAATCAATTGAGATTCCAAATGATCATCTCGCTGTTGCACTTTGTTCAGAAAATCCTTTGCAGACACATTATGTAGATGTACTCCAGTTTTCAAAATGTGATTTACTGCATAAGATAGTGCAGATAAGTCACTTTCAAATAAAAGATGGAACAAATAAGGAATACTTTGACGAAATCTTGGATCTTCTGCATATAATCTTGTAGTCCGATACTCAGAAGCAGGAATCTGTACTGGACGTTCATCATATCGTCCACCTTTTCCTGTAGGAAACAGCTGGGGAAAACAACGAGCTTCCAAGCTCTCCTCCCATACACTCACGGGAGTTCCTTTTGCTTTTTTCATCTGAAACAGATCAATAGTGTTTCCCATAACTTCTTTAGAATGAAGAGGATGTATGCTGAAATGTTCATAAATTTCTTCTTCTTTTGACTTATCCACTTTTTCAATTTGCCCAGTTGGTATTCCTGTGTCTGCTAGTAAAACTTCTTCATCTTCATCCATATAAATTGATTCATACCATTTATTATTTCTTTTCAAATATAAATTTGCTCTTTGTACTTTTCGTACATCCAGTAGCTCCTGCCAAATTTTCTTATTCTTTGCAGGTACACCATTAACCAGAATAACTAATGGTTCAGTTTCCAAACTATCTGCATCAATTGTTTCAATATTTTTTTCCAAATCTAATGGCAAATAGACAACTCTTCCTTTTAAACCTCTTTGTAAATCTGAAGGAGGTAATTTGCCTGTTTTGGGCTCCATACGAACTATAGTCTGAAACGGATGGACACATTGAATGAGTATAGACTCATACGTATTTAAATCACTAAGTTCTGCAGGAACATCAACCAATTCTAAATTATTATGTACAGCTCTAGCTGGCATTTTATTTTCTTCTAACTTGTTATAACAGTATTTACAAATATGCTGATCTTCACCCAATTCAAAACAATTTTCCAGAAACAAATATGTAGCAAAATCCTTCCACTCATAAATATTTTCTTTTTCACTTTTTTTATAGAGATCACCATTCCTTGTTTGAGTTTTAGAATGGCTTCTCCGGCAACAAATACAAGTAATATTTGGTCTTTCATTAGAGATGATAGTAAATTTTGTCATTTGATCTTCAAATGTTTTACTAACAGTGGGTTCTACATTCTCTTCCACATTTTCTTCAATAACTGTGTCATTTCCTGCACTTTCTTGCTCTGGACCAAAGTAACAAAACTCAATATCCTCACAAACCTTCTTCACATCTGATACAGATCCACGGAACAGAGAACTATTCAACTCATGAAACTTTAGTGCTGGACTTTTAGCAAAATACAATCTTCTCACAAACTTTCTCATTTCAGTATGATGAACTGCCAGCATCCTAAAATGGTGAAAAACACTTTGACAAACTTTCCTAGAAAGACAAGCCAGAGAATGTTCTTGCAAACCAGTATTCTCTCTCACTCTGCATGGATCTAGTCTTTGAAGCACCTTAATCTTCTGTTTAACACTTTTTTTACTATATTCTCTTAGAAAGTCACGAAATTTATCAATAGATTCCTGTCGTACAGTACAAATACTAAGACAATTCCAAGTGTACACTGGGGCTTTAGGACGTCTCCCCATAACCTCATCAGCTAACACTTCTTCCTCATTTCTTGGAACCATTTTCTCCTTTTCCATTACACAACCATCCTTAACTTCATATGCTCGACCACTGGTGTCAACTGCATGCAGCAAACTATTACTTTGAAGATAACTCTCTTCATTAAAAAATGGTTCAGTACTTGAACTATGCTTCCATTCTCCTAAGAACACTTTACAAACGTTTTGTTTTCACTTCTCTTTTTCTTTTGCTTTTTGACTTCATTACATTCACTAATTTATCTAATGTACGGATCATGTTCAAAATTAAAATGAATAGTTTTCTTTTTAATTCCAAAGCCTTTGCAACAATTGATTCAATATGTTTCTTTTTCTTATAAAATGTGGCTTTCTGCCTATATTTTTTCACATCCATTAGCAAATTGAACATCACTCTTCTCTGAAACATTTTTCTGCGAATGATTTTAAAATCTATTTTTCTTTTTAAGTCATTCTTTCTTACTTCTGAATCTACATTAGCATTTAGTATATTCTGTCGATTGTCTTGTTGTTTTCTACTTGAAACACTATTTCCAGCGGATATATTTTTTACATTTTTCTTTGCTTGAGGATATTTCAAAAAAAATCCTTAGTCTGCTTACCAGAAGGCTTTTTCTTTTTTCCAACATGAGGTTCTTCAACTAATTTTTGTTGTCCAGTTGTCTTCAAATATAGATGTTGTTGCTGTTCTTTTCTCTTTCTTGATTTTATAGGCATCTTTAATTTATTTCAGTCTTGTTCAGCAATACCTGAAAGAAACTAAAAAAAATACCTTTATGTAATTTAAATATATTACTATATTTTTTATGAGCTTTTCAAAACCTATCATATGAGCTGTCCCTTTCCTACGACTGCAAGTCTTACACAATAAAAGCTACACAAATTAAATCTCTGACAACAATTCCTGTGTGCACACAGACTCATGGTGTGATTCTAGGCAGAAAACGATTTTTGATTGGCAATTTCAAAGCACATTTACCACTGTTGTTTTGCAAGTGATAATTACTGTAACAGCCTGACACATTTTCCTTATAGTTTAGAGAGGCAGAAAAGAGCACATGTCCTAACAGCTACTTGAGAGCATGAGCATGTGGAACCTGGCTGAGTGATTAGACTAGAGCAAAGGAAATGAGCCTTGGTGATGTTGAATGTGGTAGCGTTACACACTACTATCTGAAATACCACACAGTGCTGAATACTTAGCATGGGAGTGCAGGAGAAGCAACTGCCTGTGTGCTAAGAGCGTGCTTCTGGAGACTGTGTATTGTCAGGTGCAAGAGAGATCTGCATGGACGCTTGCACAACTGCATGAAGACTGCAGAGATGTATGTAAGAGTACATGTGTGGTAAGTTTTAATTGGAGTTTGTAACACATAGGAACTACCTCACCCATTGCAGGAGTGGAAGGAAAATCTACCCTGTTGTTTTCAAATGTGTTAGCATTTGCCTCTCATTTGTGAAATATTGATTTGTGCTGAATGCTAGCCATCACAGTTCAAGAAAACAAGCTGCCCCTTTCCTATGAATCCAAGTCTTACAGAACCAGACCACCACAAATTAAATCTCTGACAACAATTCCTTTGTGCACATTTTTTATATCAAAATGCACCACATACATCCCCTCTGAAATTCATAACTCACCTTTAAAAGTAGTTAGTTGAGAAAGAAATGTGGCACTCACACAGCAGATTATCAGAGCCAGAATCTCTGCACTGTACACCTCTCAGCAGAACCAGTAAACGGCAATGATTCCCTCTCTTTTTTCACACATATACATGTTAACTTCAAATCACAGTGCTTCCCACATTTTTTCAAATGGAAACGCACATTTCTATTGGTTGCAAATTTCAACCCTTTCCAAATGATCCCTACCCCCAACATGACTTCTGCCTGCTACCATAGCAACAGGTCATGGAACACTGGTGTGAGCAGAGAGGTCAGAAGTTCAGCACACAATGTTTCTAATCCAAAGAGCAAGAGTGCTTGACTTTTCAAACCTAACAGCAAATCCATAGTAATGTTCTGTGGGAACACATTTTTCTGAACCAATACAAAACATGCTTTTAAAAATTTAAACATACAGCCTAGTTTTTAGTGTAGAATGGTCTGAAACAGCCAATGAGCTCTTTTTATTAAAAAAAAGTATGTAAGCTTCCATTTTACAACTATCTTTCTTTTCATATTGCCATTCTACTGAAAGACACCTTCTGAGTGCATCCAGATCTCCTTGAAAGATGTTCACAGTGTGGATTGTAGGTCATAGCTATGTCTTCTGGAGTGAAAAGTATGCAGAAAAAAGAGGTATTTTGAAAGACCTTGCTTTGCCAAATGTAGACATTAAATGGATTGGTCAGAGAGGGTTAAAGTGGCACCAATTAATGCCTTTGGTGAAATCCTTTCTACATCTCCCACAGCCTCACCTTGTAATTGTGCACTGTGGTGGAAGTGACCTAGGCACTTTAACTGGGGTAGGTCTGGAAATGCTTGTTAAGGACACCTTTGTGCAATTGATGTCACTTTTTCCACAAACTACCTTTGTATATTCTAATATATGCCAAAGGCAAAAGTGGAACTGGTCCAACCAATATTGTCCGCAGATTGACAAAGCAAGAAAGCACGTCAATAAGTCTGTTTCTGCTTTCCTCAGAGACTATGGTATGGGTTCTATATACCACAACAACTTGCGTTACAACATGCAAGGCATTTATAGAGGAGACGGTGTTCATTTCACAGATGAAGGCAACAGTGTCTTCCTCTTGAACTTCAGACTCTGCATCGGTACTTACTTGTAGGTACAAAAAAACACTCCATGAACACAACGGCTCTTTTTAGAGCCAACCAACATCTAAACACTTAAACTTGATTTTTAATTCTATTTTTTTATGATTTTTTTTCAGCCGAGCGCGCACCCCGCGATATTTTTTTTAATTTTTTTTTTGTTTTTGTGACCTAAGGGGTCTTTCATGGTCCCCCTGAGAAGGCCTAGGGGGTCTACCCTGCCCCCTTTTCACGTTCTCCACTTTTGTTTTTAGCTCTCTTCTGCCTCTAAAACTCAAAATGGCGGCTAGGGGTGCGCGCACAGTGCGCGCACCCCACAATTTTTTGAAAAAAAATAAATGTTTTTTTCACCCTTCGGGGTCCTTCAGGGACCCCCTGACAAATGCTAGGGGGTCAGGAACTCTCTACCCTGCCCCCTTTTCACGTTCTCCACCTTTCTTTTTCCCTGTCACACACACAACACACAAAATGGCGGCCGACACATCCTGATTTCGACCGATTCGAATGTTGACTGTCATGAATCCACCAATCAGAATTACGCTCGCGCACGGCACCGTGCGCGTACGTTGCGCGGACGGTGCGCGGACGGTGCGCGGCTATAGATATTTATGTGCTTTTAACTGCAATTTTCTCAGGAACTACTGAACAGATTGACTCCATATATGCAACAGGCACATGCCTGACCTGAGGACTACCTCTTTGCCAAATTTCAAGTAATTCTGTTCAGCCTTTCGGGCTGTACCTTCGACTAAAGGTCCTATGGGAAAATGCATGGGGAAAATGCGTTTTGGGACCCCCCTTTTTTCTCGGCCCCCGCTTGACGAATCCCCCCGAGACTTTCAGGGTAGGAGCTGAGCGGAGCACCCCATTAGTTTTGAAAATTTTGCGAGGATTCGTCAACCGACGCCAAAGTTATTCAAAATAGAATTTTCAGATTTCCTATGGAAACACGGTCCTAACTATAACTATCTACTGGCGACCGCCAGTAGATAATATATATATATATATATATATATATATATATATATATATATATATATATATATATATATATATATATATATATATATATATACATATATATATTTAACAATGTATTTTTGTTTTTTTTGTTTGGCAACACTATTTCTCAACAGCTGTGGGCTGGTGGGGGGAGCATGTCCTCAAGGTTGAACATATAAATGACTGGTCAATACATGTGGTAAAATGGTGGGGTAATATCGATGATGTTTTTATCATATGGAGAGGAACTACAGTTCTGGCAGAGGCCTTTGTCAACAGAATTAATGTTAATGATTTGAATTTACAATTTACAGCACACGTTAATGATGAAGCCACCAACTTTCTCGACACCAAGGTCTATATCAATCAGGACAAAACAGAAACATGCCCATTTAGAAAACCTACAGCAGGCAACACAGTTCTGCATGCCAAGAGCTTCCACCCGCAACACACTATCACCAGCATCCCATGTGGAGAATTTAATCATATTCATAGGGCATGCAGCACATTAGGTGACTGTGAACATTATGAATTGGAAGCAAAAATGTGGTTTATGGAAAGAGGGTACAATACCAAAAAATTGGATGTGGCAATTAGAAAAGCAAACAGTAAGGATCGATGTACACTGTTGAATCCCAATAGGGAAGATGAGATGGTGGAAACAGAGGTGGATATCAACCCACTAGGGACCAAAAGCAAACCATAAATCAGACTGATTACCACCTAAAGTAAACAGGCTAATACCATAAAGGTCGTAGATAACAAGCAATGGCAATCGTCCTTACTGATGCCACTCTCAAACAAGTCCTTCCTGACAGACCTACTTTCACATTTCGGAAAGCATACTCCATGCGGAACGACCTAGTTAGAACCAGTCCTGAAAATGAAAATAAGAGCAGCTGGCTATTACCCAAAAAGGGATTTTTCAAATGTAGCTCTTGCCGAGCATGCAAATTCGGCACAAACACCACATCGTACGAAACTGCTTTTTCTGACAGCAATATCAAGCTAAAAGGACACTACACCTGCAGAACAGACCACTCTGTATGTGTTACAATGCAGTTGTGGCCTGCGCTACCTAGCTAGTACTAAGCTACAAGTACACGTGAGAATACTACAGCACTTACGCACAATAGTGAATACTGACCCAGCTTACCCAGTAGCAAGACATTTCAAATCGGTTCACAGTAATAATCTCAGTTGCTTACAATACCTTGTGAAAGATGCAGCGCAACTTAACAAAAGAGGCGGTAACTGTGAAAAAAGGCTGCGGCAATTAGAATCTAGATACATTGTCGAACTGGACACTAAATTCCCACAGGGTCTCAACATAGGTGAGGATCTGCACAATTACCTGTAAACACCATAGAATTTAGAATTTTGAAGACACAGTAGAGCTCAATTGATGAGCAGGCTACTTAACAACAGCTAGGGATCAGAATGCCAACACTGTACAACAAGTCGTTTTTCAAAATTCCACCACAATTACGACATGAGAATTGGATCTTGATATGTTAGCTCTAGGGGGCCCCCTAGAAATAAGAAATACAAAATTAAAAAAATATATAAAAAATAAAATATATATAATAAATTCTGATCAAGTTAGATTTATGAACACTTTCTCTCTAGTCGCCACTAGCTGGTTTAGATTTTAGTGTAAATATGTATGGTTTCTGGACTTGGCATTGGCCAGGCCAGTATAAACATATATATTTATATACACAAAACACTTTTTTGCACATGCAATCGTTTTGCACTTTAGTATTTTATACGCACTAGTAGCATTTTGAATATGACCAATATCTTTGTACTGTAGAAACAAGTATGTGCAATATGCACCCATTATACATGATGCTAGCCTTTACATCTACTACAACTACTTGGATGGGCACATGGAATACATTCAGCTATTTATGTGACATATATGAACATATATTTTAGAATGATTTTTAGCCTTCATGTCATTTTCATTTTATTTGGGATATTTATTGCAAATTTTGCACAATTTCTCTCCAACAGTTCTGTAATGTAGAAGCTAGTATATGCAATTTGCACCCTAAGTACATGATGTTAGCTAATTGTTATTTGCACAAGAGCATATTATAATATCGGCTTTATGTATTGGTACATGCTATATATATATTGTTCTAACTTAGTGACATATGCGATCATATCCTATAGAATTGTGTTTTGCTATCATGTTACATTTAAAAAAAACAAAAAACGGTGCAATTCGCTCTGGGGTCGCAGGTTCCCATGTTTTATTTTAATGAGACCCCAGGGTGGGCTAGGTCCCGGGGGCATTTCTTAAAAAATAATAGCGGGGGCTCGCTGGGGCTGCGGGGGCCCGCTGGGGTCCCTGCAGTCTCGGGGCTTCACTCATGTTGGGAGGGGGGTTGCGCGGCCCCCCTCCTGGAGCCCTCCATCTGCTTATAACTTTGGCGTCATTTGACAATTCTTTACGAAATTTTCCAAATAGTTTCTCTTTTTTGATGAGCTCCTATCTTGAATGTTTTGGGGTGATTGGTCAAGGGGGGGCTGGGAAAAAAGGGGGGTGTCAAGACGTGTTTTCTCAATGCATTTTCCATAGGAAACTTTAGACAAGGCAACAGGTCAAACTGCTGAATGGAATTATGCCAAATTTGGCAGGGAGAAAGGTCTTGGTCCAGAAAGCGTGGTTTTGTAGAAATGGTGTAACTACGTTCAGTAGTTTTTGAGATATTGAAGTAAAAAAAAATATATATATCTGGTCGGTGCCTAACTCCCGAGCACGAGCTTGCCTCTGATTGGCTGCTAACAGTTCAAAGCAGGAAGTGTCCTCTGATTGGCTGCTAACACTTTAAACCAGGAACTGTTAGCAGCCATCTTGTGCCTCGCATCGAGTGAAAATATAAAAGAAAGATTCCGGGGGCAATTTAATATAGCAGAGCTTTGTGTAATGATGATTTGGACACAGTGAATGTTTAAGATTTATTAACAGTAAAGGAGAAACAGGTGAGCGCCAGGAAGCACGACTTCCACTCCAGGACACCAGTAGGAAGATAACCCTTTCACACTCCCTGCGCCCAACATCACCACTTCGCAGCTATGCCTTTAGAAGCCAGTCTGTTGGCTCGCAGCTGTCTACTTTTGCGAGCTAGTATGCTGATGTGCCTCTACCTCTGTGAGCTACTACGCTGCTGTTCCTTTGGGAGCGGACGGCTCGTAGTTCTGCCTCTGGGAGTCGAGCGGACGGGCTGCAGTTGTCCCTCTGTGAGCCTGGGTATTAACTGTTCATAATTCGCACTATATGAGCATTGAAAAGCCATTTTGTGAAATGCCTCGGACAGCTGGCATCTGTCCGAGGCATTTCTGAAAACATATCGGAGCTCTTTCTGTGAGAGATATACCTTTCACGCTGCGTCTCCCCACATTAGCAGGTAACGCACCTTCTTCCCACATCACCAGCATATCCCCAAAAACCTTCTTGGGCCTGGATTTGTCCCTCTATGAACTATTAATAAAAAGATGCTTGTGAGGTTGGAGAAATAAGAATCTTAGTCATGTATAGATTTACATATAAAACATTTTATTAAAACAAAACAACAACAAATAAAACTTTGTACAGCCGTGGTGTGTCATCGCTGGTCCATTTGTGATTCACAGCCTGCAAGACAAAAAGAAAGATAAGATGGTGCGTCATGCGTCTAACAAAAGAGATAGAGAGAGAGAAAGACTGAGAGAGAGGAAGAGAGAGGAAGAGAGAAAGTGTGTGAGAGAGAAAGGAAGAGATGGAGTGTTGACACTGGAGAAACTCTTCGCAGCTCACCTTTGTGTCACCGGTGTGTCTCCAACCATGTGTCGGGACATAGTGCACCCTCAAGTTTAGTGATCTGAAAGATAGGAAAGATTTAGTTATTGCAGAGTACATACAACTGCACACACGTAATTCTCTGTTTCAAGGAAGAGAAAAAGAGAGAAACAGTGTGTTATGTTATGTTATGTTATGGATTTCTTATAGAGCGCACAACTCACCCTGGGGCATCTAGGCGCTAACTGGGAGTGAAGAGACGGGAAATACCAGCACCGCGTAGAAATTAAAACAGGTACATTTTTAATTGCTTCCTGAAGATAGTCAGTGACGGAATTTTACAAACCGCTATCGGAAGCTTGTTCCAATAGCTCGGGGCTAGGTATGAGAAAGCTCTACCTCCCGTGCGAGTGAGACGAATATTACAACTGCACATGCGTAATTCTCTGTTTCAAGGAAGAGAAAAAGAGAGAAACAGTGTGAGAGAGAGAGAAAGAGTGAGAGTGAGGAAGAGAGAGAGAGAAAGTGAGAGAGGAAGTGAGAAAGAGTGAGAGAGAGGAAGACAGACAAAGAGAGAAAGAGTGAGAGAGAGAGGAGGAGAACGAGTGAGAGAAAAAGAGAGAAAGAGTAAGAGTAAGATACAAGGAAGATAGAAAGAGAGAAACAGTGTGAGAGAGAGGAAGAGAGAGAGAGAGAGCTAAAAAGTGAGAGAGAGGGAGAGAGAGAAAGAGTAAGAGAGAGGAAGAGCGAAAGAAATAATGAGAGAGAGAGTAAGAGACAGAGAAAGAGAGAAAGTGTGAGAGAGAGAAAGGAAGAGATGGAGAGGGAGTGTTGACACTGGAGAAAATCATCGCAGCTCACCTATGTGTCACCGGTGTGTCTCCAACCACATGCCGGGATATAGGGCAGCCCTCAAGCTTAGTCATCTGAAACATAGTATGGAATCATTAATGGCTGCACAATTTGTGAATCACAGCCTGCAAGACAAAAAGAAATATAAGATGGTGCATCATGCGTCCAGCAAAGGAGAGAGAGAGAGAAAGTGTGAGAGAGAGGAAGAGAGAGAGAGAGAAAGAAAGGGTGAACGAGAGAGAGAGGAAGACAGAGAAAGAGAGAAAGAGTGAGAGAGAGACGAAGAGAGCGAGAAAGAGAGAAAGAGTGAGATACAAGGAAGAGAGAGAGAAAGAGAGAAACAGTGTGAGAGAGAGGAAGAGAGAGAGAGAAAGAGTGAGACAGAGAGGAAGAGAGAGAGAAAGAAAGAATGAGAGAGAGAGGAAGAGACAGAGAAAGAGTGTGAGCGACAGAAAGGAAGAGATGGGGAGTGAGAGTGAGTGTTGACACTGTGGAGAAAATCCTCAGAGCTCACCTTTCTGCCACCGGCATGTGTCGAAGAGGGTCCACCACATGCCGAAGAAACCTCCTCACCCATTGTGTACACACGGGCAGTGGAGCTCAGAATTCAGTTTGAGTGTTGATTGCAGGATGGCCACGCATCATTGCAGGCCTGCTAGACAAAAAGCAAGATAAGATTGTGCGTCATGCGTCCATCAAAGGAGAGAGAAAGAGAGATAGAGAGAGAAAGAAAGAGTGAGAGGAAGACAGAGAGAAAGAGAGAAACAGTGAGAGGAAGAGAGAGAGAAAAAGAAAGAAAGAGTGAGAGGAAGACAGAGAAAGAGAGAAAGAGTGAGAGAGACAAAGAGAGAAAAACAGTGAGAGAGAGGAAGAGAGAGAAACACTGTGAGAAAGAGGAAGAGAGAGAGAAAGAGACAAACAGTGTGACAGGAAGAGAGAGAGAAAGAGTGTGAAGGAGAGAAAGGAAGAGATGAAGAAGGACAGTGAGTGCCCACACTGTGTACAAAACCGTCACAGCTTACCTTTACGCCACTGCTCTGTCTCCAACCACGTGCAGCGACCTAGTGGAACTCCTAAGCTCCCACATCTGAAAGATAGTACAGAATTAGTAATGGCAGAGTAGCGTTGGATTAGGATTCAAAATCGGCCCAGGCACGCAAAAAAAAAAAAAGTGGCCCACATTTGTATATTGCCTTCCTCAAAACACTTCTTCGGCTAAATTTTATTTAAAAAAGTGGGGAGTGGGGGAGATACAAAAAAATGCACGGATTTGTTTACACTGGTGACTTAAAAACAAGTGAGGCCACTTCTGCTCAGGCCCCCTGCCCTGCTGTCTCCAGAAAGGCCATTCAGACTAGGGGTGGGCGGAATTTGCGAAATCCACTTTCAAGCGGAAATATCACGAAGATGCGGAATTTTTTTTCCTGCATGTTCGCGAGATTTTCTGCATGGTTGCGGGTCGCCACCTTACCCATGTGGTTGCTCGCGGGCGCGGCCATCTTGTTTTGAGTTGTCTCGCGGTGCATGATCACGAGAAGAAAGACATGATCGCGCGACGCATGACATCACTGCGGGCGCGAACTGTCACGAGACAGCGCAAATGGCTAAAAACAATCCAACATCTCATGGAGAACGCGACCGGATCAAGAAAACTTGTCGGCGAACGCAGGGATTCAGCTAAGGCGATCGGCAAGCTGTGGAAAGCGGAAATTTTGACATTTTTGCGCTCTCCGCGGAACGCGGAAATGTCAAATTATCGCAATTTCCGCGAACGGAACGAAATTTTCGCCCAGGCCTAATTCAGACACCCACTGGGCTGCTGGCTGTATCCAAACAACAGTGACACTGCCCAAATCTGCCCCCCAGACTGCTCCAAAAAGCAGCCCACAGTTGGAACTCGGCACCGGCTCCTCGGGCATTGTACCAGTGCCCGCGTTACCAATCCAACGCTGTGGCAGAGTATATACAAGTGCATACGCCTAAATCGCTCTGCCATCTTTCTGCATTCAGGCTGCTGTACCCCATCCACTCCTGCCGCCCAGAGAGATACCTCACTGCTCACCTTTTCACGGTCACGGCACCCTCCACATCATGCAGCTCTGTTCTTCAAGCTAATAGGTCTCACATTTGGAACTGAGTCTTGATATCGCCATGGCAGAGGACATACTAGTGCACCTATCATCATTGCAGGTTGTACACCTGCTCAGTGCTTGCGGTGCTACTAACTCAGTGAGAAGTGAGGCCACGCACGTGGCGGTAGGCCCTCGCTGGTGGGCTCAGGCCTACACTGCGGTGCAGCACAGCACACAAAACATCAAGTATCCGGACCACCGGAACAGACCATCACCGTGGCGGTGTGACTGTGCCGGCCACAGTGCATGCGTTGCGAGCAACTCGAAAATGGCGTAGCGCACATGAGCCCAGTCTTTTATATTAGTAGGGTCAAGTGTCCTGTGACGCCTGTGCTGGATGGGTGTGGTGTGGGTGTATACCAGCCGTGAGGGAGTGGCTGTAGCATCAGTGTTGCCGGATTGGGCTAGATCACGCACAATTGGGCTATATTTTGACGGTTGTGTGGTAAAATTTTGGTTTGTGCTAGTTGCCAGATTATAAATATATATACAGCTCTCCAGCAAAGTAGTATGTTAAAGCGCTTTATTAGACAAATATTTACTTGGCATCCTGCTGCAACATCAATTCCAATGCATTCACTGCTTGCTTGACGCTGTCCCTGCCCCTCCTTCCCTAAAGTAGCTATATTATGCTACTTTGGGCTTCTTTTTGGATGGCTTTGGGTTATAGAAAGCTTAAAAAATCTGACAACACTGGATGCGGGTGCCCGTGTTGGGGTATTACCGTCACCCGGGTTGCAAAAGCCAAAGTGTGACTCTGTGAGCCAAGTCCAACAATATGGCCAACAATGAAGGTATGGGGAATTACTGACCCTATATTCATTCATAGTTCCACACAAGAAAGATGGTGGACATGAGACATCTGTGTGGATATGAATGTTTAGTGCACATTCAGTGGAGTGTTGCAGCTGTAGCAATATAGGGCCATGGAAAGTTGAAGTTTCAGTGTTTGGCACATGGAGGGCTGCCAATTAGAGACAAGCTCGTTGTCAGAGGTGGGCTGCGCCAACATATGTACTTATACAATCACTGCGACGATCCTCACGCACTTATAAATTCACTATGCACTCTGCTTGAAGTACTCTAATGATGCAGTCTCTACGTACGTACTTGTACAATGACTGAGACAAAGTTACATAACTAAAGTTTTCTCCCACTGACAAAGGTAAGATGGTTGCAAACGCTGTCCAGAGCACTATGTAATGTGGTAGGGCCTAGGGGCAGCATGTTACATACATAATGAACACACGGACAGAGATAGATAGTGGAACTGGGTACGGGCACGTGTGCTCGACTCCTTTTTTTTACCAGGGTCACATATCCAGTGACATCTGTGGTGGATGTGTGTGGGGTGATTGTAAGCCAACCCTCCGGGAATGGTTGGTGCTGGCAACAAGTACAACAGTAATCATTGGATCAGACACAGAGATTCAATCATAAAGGGTCAATGATTTGTGCTGCACTAAGGTACGGATACCAGATATGAAATCATACAGAAAAGATTCTATCGTAAAGGGTTCATGACTTGTGATACACTGAGGTAGAACAGCAGATGGGAAATTATACACAAAAAAATTGTATCAGAAAGGGTGCATGAGTTGTGCTGCAGTGAGATAGGGGCATCAGAAGCATTTAGCATCTGCGCAGCCAGCGATGATGCGTGGTGCGAACGAGCCACAGAATTGCAACTTGATGTGAATTGTGAGCCCTGCTATCGCTAGTGTACATCGAAGGCAGTAGTCAGCACAGACATCGAGGAATGTTTTCAGTCACTTCCTCTTGACAAAGTTCAAGGACATAGAGTACAATTCTCTCTGACCGCACTGTAGGTGTATGGAACAAAAGATGAAACATTTCTGGAATACACTGAGGAAATCTTGGTTGTTC
Organism: Triturus cristatus; assembly: GCF_964204655.1. NCBI lineage: Eukaryota > Metazoa > Chordata > Amphibia > Caudata > Salamandridae > Triturus > Triturus cristatus. The sequence continues at coordinate 493,307,072 of NC_140595.1, forward strand.
TGAGTACAGTTTTAAAGTACGGTATTCTGAAGCTAGAATCTGAACTGGTCGTTCATCATATCGTCTACCTTTTTCAGTAGGAAAGAGCAGTGGAAAACAATAAGATTCCAACCTTGTTTCCCACACACTCTTGGGAGTTCATTTTGCTTTTTTCATCTGGAACAATTCAACAGTATGTCCTATCAGTTCTTCTGAATGTAGAGGATGTATAGTAAAAAAGTCATACATTTCTTCTTTTCTTGAATTGTCCACTAGAAATATGTGTTTCATCTTCTAAAGTCATTTCTTCTCCTTCTACATTTACAATTTTATAGTAAATATTGTTTTGCACCAGATATAATGTAGCCTTTTGGACTTTCGTGACAGGTACTAACTCTTGCCATATTTTCCGACTCTTTGTGGGTACACCATTAACAAGAATGACTACAGGTTCAGTATTGTCTCTTTCTACACTAACAGTTTCAAAATTTTTCTTAAAATCTAAAGGTAAATACACAACTCTTCCTTTTAAACCTCTTTATAAATCTGTTGAAGGCAGCTTACCTGCTTTAGGCGGCATACGAATTATAGCCAGAAAAGGGTACAGAGATTGTATGAGGATGGCCTTATATGTATTTAAATCTGTAAGTTAGGAGGTATAGCAACTAATTCTAAGTCAGTATGGACAGCTCTAGCTGGCATTTTGTTCTCTTCTAATTTATTGTAACAATATTTACAACTACATTGTACAGTACCTAAATCAAAACGACCTTCCACAAACAGATAAGCAACAAATTCTCTCCAATTACCATTGTTTTCCTTTTCACTTTTTAAAAACACATCTACATTCCTAGTTTGAATTTTATAGTGAGTACATCGGCAACAAATACAAACATAGTTGGGATTTTCACCAGAAACTACTTTAAACTTTGTTATTTCTTTTTCAAACTTCACATCAGTGGAATCTTCCATCTCTTCTTCAACACCTACACTTATCAAACTCTCACTTTCTCTACACTCCTCTTGATCAGCAAAGAAACGTAACTCTATATCATCACAATTTCTTTTTACATCCAACACTGAACCATGCAAAAGAGCTGTATTAATTTCATTTGGACATAATGCAGGACTTTTTACATAGTATAATCTTCTAACTAACTTCCGCATTTCGGAATGATGTACTGATAACATTCTTAAATGGTGAAAATATCGGGAACTGGTGCTTTCGTGTTAATTTTTACACGGGGACGTCTACTCTGTATATTATTACCGTTAGTTGTTGTTCTCATTTGTGACAAAAAAAGTTTTGTGGAAGCTATTGCTGGAAAACTGGGGATATTGGCTGTTTTCACTAGGTTGACAATGAAGTGATAATTTAAAATCACTGAAAAAACTATAGGTTTAAAGAAGAAAATAATTAGAAATTAGCATTTAAAAAACCTTTGAAATTCACTGAAAAAACAATAGGTGTCAGGTACGGTATAGTTACAAATTAGCATTTAAAAAACCTTTGAAATTCACTGAAAAACCATAGGTTTCAGGGACGTTATAGTTAGTTGGACATTTCACTCATACAAAACGATAGAAATTCCGCCGTTATAGTTAGTTGAGCGAACTATAACTCGTGCCCCCGCAATGCACTGCTGATGACATCACATATTACATCATTCATGACATGGTCAGTGACATCACTGATGACTTCACTGATACCATCTCAAATGACATCACTGATGACATCACTGATGGCATCATCCACATTACAATCTGATGCACCTCCTCACACCCTAATATAACCTTTGATATATTGTGGTATAAGACGTCTTCTCACAGGGAATGATTTCTGGGAGTGGGAGTATTGAAACAGTATGTTTGCATTCGCACCCTACTCATGCTCCTACCATACTGCTAGGCTTAGCGTATTGGATCAGATTCTCTCAGATAGTGTATAAATACCATTCTAACTGACCTGCACCCACCTTTTTTCTGTATCTCTTTTTCTCTATTCACTATATTCACTATAATCACAAACAGCTGGAGACCTGTGTTCATTTTCGGAATTGATTAATGAAGAACATTCAGTTTCAATGAATTACATGATAATTAGCATACGTATTAGCATATGAAAGTGCTTCTATTTCATATTGTATTTAACCAAAATGATACAGATAGTTTTTCTAGAGTGTATTGTGCCTATAGTATAGTCATAAAATTAGCCATGATATAAACAGATAATGGATTAATGATGAAAATGCTAAAGTAATTGTGTCTTTGATTGACCATTTGCCATTGATTTATCTAGATCATGTGCTGATCAATAGGGTACATTACCCGGGGTACATTACCCATTATGATTTTGTTTTATACTGCATTTATTAGGTACATCACCGTAGACATATTGATGCCGATTCGGATCCTGGAGAAACCGGGTACGAACCGTCGGTCGGAGGTTTTTCTCCGTCCGACTCGTACCCGGTTGTAAAACTTTACAAACATGCAAGTACGAATCGCACGGAAACACTATTTCCGTACGAGTCGTACAAAACACCAACCGAGGAAAATAAACATACAAATGACATCCGGAAAGGCGCCGACGTGACGTTGGGACGCATGCAGCCTGCGTTCCACGAACCAGGAAGTACGATTCGCACCGACGTCATCCCGCATGGAGAATATTTTACGGCAGCCAAAAACTGCCGGGAAATCAGGACGACGCGCACAAGGAGCACCTGTACGCGACGGACAGACATGGACCCGAACCTACGTGTCATCCCGGCCCTCATAGCAGTCGACCTCCTCTACAGGTACCGACGCAGACGCCGCAGAAGGTCAGAACAACACCCAGGGGCAAAGGGGGGGGCAGGGGCAGGACACAAAACCCCCACCCAAGTCACACAGCTCACATGCCCTGGACATACCTGACCTCCAGGCCCTGGTCACTTCGAGGGGGTGGGGGCGTGTCCAGCAACGCAAGCGTCCGCCACAACGGAAGTGGGCATCGACGCGAACCGGCAAGACAACAATACAGGTACGTACCGTACCCATGCCTTAAGAGCGTGGGTACGAGTCGTACCACGCCCACACCTATGTCACCCCAACAATGGCGGTACGGGCCGTACCCATGTGCCAAAGGCCTGGGTACGGGCCGCACAAGCATTCCACAGCGTGGGCACGGGTAGGTACGGACCGTACCCCCACCCGCGTATGTATGGAGCGTACCCCCACCCCAACAGTGTATGTACGGACCCTACCCTCACCCGCGTATGTATGGAGCATACCCCCACCCCAACAGTGTATGTATGGACCATACCCCCACCCGCGTATGTATGGAGCATACCCCCACCCCAACAGTGTATGTACGGACCGTACCCCCACCCGCGTATGTATGGAGCGTACCCCCACCCCAACAGTGGATGTACGGACCGTACCCCCACCCGCGTATGTATGGAGCGTACCCCCACCCGTGTATGTATGGAGCGTACCCCCACCCCAACAGTGTATGTACGGACCGTACCCTCACCCGCGAATGTATGGAGCGTACCACCACCCCAACAGTGTATGTATGGACTGTACCCCCACCCACGTATGTATGGAGCGTACCCCCACCCCAACAGTGGATGTACGGACCGTACCCCCACCCGCGTATGTATGGAGCGTACCCCCACCCATGTATGTATGTAGCGTACCCCCACCCCAACAGTGTATGTACGGACCGTACCCTCACCCGCGAATGTATGGAGCGTACCACCACCCCAACAGTGTATGTACGGACCGTACCCCCACCCGCGTATGTATGGAGCGTACCCCTACCCCAACAGTGTATGTACGGACCCTACCCTCACCCGCGTATGTACACCAGTGTATGTGCGAACCATACCCCCACCCGCGTATGTATGGAGGGTACCCCCACCCGTGTATGTATGGAGCGTACCCCCACCCCAACAGTGTATGTACGGACCGTACCCTCACCCGCGTATGTATGGAGCGTACCCCCACCCCAACAGTGGATGTACGGACCGTACCCCCACCCGCGTATGTATGGAGCGTAACCCCCCCAACAGTGGATGTACAGACCGTACCCTCACCCGCGAATGTATGGAGCGTACCACCACCCCAACAGTGTATGTACGGACCGTACCCCCACCCGCGTATGTATGGAGTGTACCCCCACCCCAACAGTGTATGTACGGACCCTACCCTCACCCGCGTATGTACACCAGTGTATGTACGAACCATACCCCCACCCGCGTATGTGGAGCGTAACCCCCCCAACAGTGGATGTACAGACCGTACCCTCACCCGCGAATGTATGGAGCGTACCCCCACCCCAACAGTGTATGTACGGACCGTACCCTCACCCGCCTATGTATGGAGCGTACCCCCACCCCAACAGTGTATGTACGGACCGTACCCCCACCCGCGTATGTATGGAGCGTACATGGCCAGATGCAGGAGGGGTGGGTGCAGAGTCCTCCCAGCAGTGCCCAGACGCAGGAGGGGTGGGTGTAGAGTCCTCCCAACAGTGCCCAGACGCAGGAGGGGTGGGTGCAGAGTCCTCCCAGCAGTGCCCAGACACAGGAGGGGTGGGTGCCTATCACTCCCAGCAGTGCCCAGACGCAGGAGGGGTGGGTGTAGAGTCCTCCCAGCAGTGCACAGACACAGGAGGGGTGGGTGTAGAGTCCTCCCAGCAGTGCCCAGACGCAGGAGGGGTGGGTGCAGAGTCCTCCCAGCAGTGCCCAGACGCAGGAGGGGTGGGTGCAGAGTCCGCCCAGCAGTGCCCAGACACAGGAGGGGTGGGTGCCTATCACTTCCAGCAGTGCCTAGACACAGAAGGGGTGGGTGCCCATCACTCCCAGCGGTGCCCAGACGCAGGAGGGGTGGGTGCAGAGTCCTCCCAGCGGTGCCCAGACACAGGAGGGGTGGGTGCCTATCACTCCCAGGGGTGCCCAGACACAGGAGGGGTGGGTGCAGAGTCCTCCCAGCAGTGCCCAGACGCAGGAGGGGTGGGTGAAGAGTCCTCCCAGCAGTGCCCATGGAACGCAAAGGGTGGAGTACCCACAGATACAATGCCCACAAATGTCAGTCAGGTGCACAAAGACCCTGCAGTACATGTACCACATGTGTGCGAGGCTGGGAGTACACACATGCATAGCGCCTAATAGAGAACATGACCACATGAAGTCAATTCAACAGTCTACATACACAAGTACAGTGACCACCAAGGATGTCACGAATGATGCAGGTGGAGACATCGCTCAGCATGCATGTGCAAAGCTGAAGGAGTCCATCACACACCCTGCTGATGTAGACACAGCTCAGCACCACATATTGGTAACACCCTGCAGGGAAGAAGTCAGGTTACACAGAGGAAGGAACACATCTTGGGAAGATGTCACCATGCAGTAACTGCTTACATGAACAAAGTAATTTAGCCAACAGCTTGTGATGGCACACAGATACCAGGGTCCACCCTATGACCAGCACAAGACTACATTTCCCACACACCCAACACATTATCACCACCCAAAATCATGGAGCAGGTCCACCAACAGCAATACCAGATAAACAGTAGTGTTCCATGGAAAAAAATAAATTGCTTTATTCAGCAGGATGTAAGTAAGATTCATCATAAATGTCAATATATAGAAGGCCCATAGGGCAGTCCATGACTCAAATCCGGATGGGGGACACAGTGGGACGTGTGTCCCCTAGCTTGCCTGCACAGTCAGACTCCTTTGTCTTCCACAGGAGGGGGGCATCATGTTGGAAGAAGGACCAGGCACCGCAGAGACAGGAGGGGCAAGGGTAGGTGTTGTGGGTGCAGGGACGGACGACTCCAACACAGGGGGTGGGGCAGCGCCAAAGGTGGATTGGAGCACGACGCTGCACACTACTGCCAGGTCGCCCAGCGTCTCCCCTGCACCCGAAGGAACCACAGGCCCCAAGGAGGGGGATGTCACAGGGATGGGTCGCAGCACTACCCGGGGAGGGTGTGGACAGGGGGGGGACTCAACCACCCTGACCGGGGACTCCTTTGACTGCTTGCGGGTGGTGTCACTGTGGGGCTCTGGGACAGACCGGCCATGAAGGAGTCTTTGCAGGATTTGTGGCCAGGAGAGCTGAGGGGAGTGGATTTGGAGGGAGTGGATTTTGGAGAATGCGGACTCCCACTCTGGCTGTGTGTCTTACGTTTGCCCCCGACCCAGTGGGTGTGCCTACTTCACCCTGTGTGTGTGTGCCAGGAGGTGTGCGCTTGTCCTTCCCTGCTGGTGTGGTGCCTGTGTCTGGTGGGGTGTGTGCATGCTGACGTCTGGGTGTACGTGGGACAGGCATGGGAGTGGGAAGTGTGGATGGGGCATGGGTAGGGGGTGGGACGAAGTGCTGCAGGAGACCCACTGCTGCAGTCAGTGTCGAGTCAATAGAACGCAGCAAGTTGCGTTGGTCAGCCTGCGATGCTGAAATGCCCTCCAAGTATGCCTCCATGTTGTTGAGCACTCGGCTGTGGCCATGGAGGACATTAAGCATCGCAGCCTGACCAACCTGCAACTGCCGCAGGATGTCCACAGACTCGGCATTGGCGGCAGCAGTGGAGACAGGAGCAGGGGGTGCGGTGCCTGGCAGGAAGGAGACACGTGGTGACCTAGCACGCCGGGAATGGACACGAGCAAGTGGGAGGCCGCTGATGGCAATGGAGGGGGTGGGGAGAGATGTTGTGCTGCTGTCAGCTGTTGGAGCAGCATCCGCCCCCTCGGAGAGCTCAGCCTCAGACCCGTCAGCTTCATAATCTGTGGTGGCAGTGGACAGGTCCTCCGGCTCACTCCCCTCGGCCTCAGTTCCACTCGATGTGCCAGCTAAGATGTCACTGCTGGCACTGGTGCTCGGTCCCTCCGCACGGTCCGTGCCGGTGTCTCCATCCGTGTCCCCCGACGATGCTGTGGGCAAGGTGAAGAAACAGGAATTAATCACACACCTGTATACATATGTCACATGAGTCAAATCTACATAGGTTACAGTGCATAGCCTGAAAAGAAAGATGAGTAACATCTACATTACAAGGTACATATATAAGCCCTGCAACACACAGTTGGTTCACCCACCATGCCACTGAGAAACTATGGAGAGCATGACACATTTGCAAATGACATGATATGGATTTGGACAGAGGAGCCAGGCTCTGGGGACAATCCAGCACTGCATCTGCACCACACAGCGTTGCCGTAACTAGGGATGAGCAGGGACCATCTCCATGAACTTGAGGCACATGCTGCAAAGGTAATACTTAAAGACATGCCCAACATGAATGGGTCACTGCACCTTGAGTGTATGTCCAGACAAATATCACACACTGGCCAGACCGAGCAATGAGATTTCAGGTGTCGACATGTAGGCCTTGCCCGCACCAACCACCCCCTACATGAGACAACATGATGAGACACAGGAAGCACTTGTATCTCTTAGTCTGGGAGAAATACACATGGGCTGCAAGAAACCCATATTGGACAAGAAATACCCCATGTGCGCCTGTACAAGGATCTCATTTACAAATGGCCATCATCAGATAATTGTAACAAGACACACAGGCACTGGCCACCGTGAGTATGAACGCGGAAAAATAGGTCAGGCTGTACAGTGGACACTTGTAGAACACGTTACGTAAATATACATGGTGCCAGGGGACAATGGCACAGAGCACATCCTATGCTGTAGACACTGAGAGTGTCCACATATTGTGATGACACACATGATACCTAGCAAAATATGCCCCAGGGGACAGTAGTGGCCACAATATTCCATGGTCCTGAATGGTAATGACTGCAACACAGGCCACCATCCCTGCACTCTGCGTATCGCACACTCATGCACATCATGTCACAGGCCACAACATAGGACATGCCTGCTGTAAGGCATTACACTTCAGAGACATACTCCTATGTCTGGACTCAGCATCAGTGCCAATTGACATGGACCCCACAAGTACTGAACTGGACAGGGCACAGGCAAGGTCCCAAAACCTGTTACACACCACCCACACACATGATGCTGCAAGCATTGGTCACGTGGATAAACTGCCAGCCCAGATGACCTTGTCAAAGAGTGACTACACACAGACCAGGGAACACATGGCAAGGAGGGGAAGGGAGGAAGGACAGCACCGCTATACTGTGGGTGACAGGACCTGCAACGCACATTTAAACACACAACAAACACACATGTACCTACCCCCTTCCTTCTGCTGCTTCTCCCGTAAGCGCCTGTCCATGTCAGGAAAGACCACCGCCAGCACCGCCAGCACACGCTTGTGGATGTGGGTCAGACGGCGACGCCCATGGTTCTTAGGGCCCACAGGTGAGTCCCCCAGCAGGACCCGTGTGATCCTCCGCGTCCAGCACCGGATATCCTGCCAGCGTTTTCTCACCTGGGCCAGGCGCCGCTTTCGACCATCCGTCCTCCTCACGGCACTGACGGCGTCCCTCCAGATCTGCTCCTTGGCAGAGGCGCCTACCTGTGGGGTTGAAAAAGTGAGACTACATCAATACACCTGCCACATGTCACAGAGACACACATTAGAACAATTTTGCTGGTTCCAACAAGGCATAGTATGCAGCCAAAGCATTGCACCTTTGTCATAGGGACATTTTCCCCTGTGTAAGGGCAAATGCACCACGTGCCATTGAAAGTACACAGGTGGCATGAGGGGTATGACACAATAAATGATCCAGACTCACACTGTGCATCAGAAGGTCCACCAGGATTATGTGCAGCACCTCAAAGCAGTCACATGCCACAGGCCTCAGCAGAGTACTCAGACACACACAGGCACAGGACATTCACCTGCCATTGCCAACTGCAGCTACAAACCTCACTCTGCACATGTGCCACTAGACTGGGGGGCTCACAGGTGTGGGGCTGGCTCTGCACGTCAGACACACAGCACTGCGCCCTGCTCACATCAGATGGGCAGGGTATATCCATCCCTCATGCAGCTGGGGTGCTACACTCCACATATGCACCCACCCACATGACAGGGGACTTACACACACACACCGATGTCCAGGGTACGAACACATCATGTGGACACTCTCAGCACAGGTACACAGAACAAACACACATCTGTGGGTACAGTCACCTGTCACACTGGGGTGACCACAGAATCACATGAGGACTGTAGAAGCAACATTCCCAGGAGGATTAGACAGGCAGAATGTGGCATGCACCATGCAGTGATTGTCACAGTAAACACAATGCAAGTGAGGACGGCAGACATGCACCACAGCATGCTCTGGCTGGGAGACATCAGGCATTTCCCCCCTGGGACCCACCCTACAGTACAATGCATGTGTGTCACACCTGGACACAATGCCAGAAGTCACAGTCACAAAAAAGGGGCACAGTTTGTGCTAGTGGACTCAGCACTCACCTGAAACCCTGGTCGGCCTTACAGCATGGGGTACTGTGGGAGGATGACATCCAGCAATGCCACATTCTCCTCCCGGGTGAAAGGCTGGGCCCTCTCCTCAGACCTTGACATGGTGCCAGGGAATCACGAGCAGCAGCAGTGGTGTGGAATCAAAAGATGTGCAGGCAAGTGCTCTCTCATGGGACCTGGCTGCCTTATATCTGTCATGCTGGCCTGTTTCATGCACAGAAGTACAGAGTGATTGGTCACTCACATTTGCATCCTATGTTTCCTCCAATCCATTTAAACCTACCCCTGTGAGGGGGTTAGATTTTTTTAGAATTCAGCATGATGTAATTTCAACAACAACTTTGCAACAAAGTAGATTATTTCAAACCGACTTTTGCAGGCCACCTCATTCAACAAATTCACAGTTTAAACTCGGTCTCCATGGCAACCAGCATGCATCTCTGGCTTCATACTTGTCCCTCATGTGTCCCCTATGTAATTTGGAGATTCACACACAGGTACGGTGCGTTCTAGGGCCCTAGGGCACCCCAAATGCATAGCAACGGGCCGTACAGGCGTGTGTACAGTCCGTATCTCTATGGGTACGCATACGCGAGCAAACCCATAGTGATACGGACCGTACACACGCGTGTACGCTCACTATCACTATGGGTGTGCTCGCGTATGCGTACCCATAGTGATACGGAGCGTACACACGTGTGTACGCTCACTATCACTATGGGTGTGCTCGCGTATGCGTACCCATAGTGATACGGACCGTACACACGCCTGTACGCTCACTATCACTATGGGTGTGCTCGCGTATGCGTACCCATAGTGATACGGACCGTACACACGCCTGTACGCTCACTATCACTATGGGTGTGCTCGCGTATGCGTACCCATAGTGATACGGACCGTACACACGCGTGTACGCTCACTATCACTATGGGTGTGTTCGCGTATGCGTACCCATAGTGATACTGACCGTACACACGCGTGTACGCTCACTATCACTATGGGTAGGCCTACGGCAGCACTCCCATAGTGATAGGGAACGTACACACGCCCTCAGAGCGAATGTACGGTGCCTTTCACACATAACAGTGGTGACAGGCAGCACACAGAAAGGAATAGAGCTGACATACTTGTCCATGGATGGACATCAAGGCATTGTCTGTGCAGTATTACATGTGTGGGGCACAGGTGTGAAAGGCTGTGATGTGGCACATTACTCCTAAGTTGTGAAGGCAATAGATGTATGATGAGATGTGTATAGATGTTATGTGTGATGGTGCACTATGTGCCAGACATGCCCTTCACTCCTTTGACATGTGTGCATGTCGTACGGAGCACTTGAGATAAGCGTCACTGGCATGGCACAGTCAACAACACATGCAAGTGTCCCCTGATGCCCGCTACAGGGGTTACCACACCTGACATGTGACTACCCACGTTGCACGATGTGACTATGTCATGTATGTGTGGTGTGTTCCCATTAGCTTGATGTTGGTGTTCCCTCAAATGCATCTGCAGTTGCTGCAACCAACATGTGCCTGTGTGTAGATGGCCATGGCACACTGTTACGCACACCAGGCCACATGTGGTATCGGATGTAAGGTGTGTATGTATGCATGGGACACAGAGTAGCGTAACAAGGACCTGTCTGCATACTCTCAATGTATGTGTGATCAGTCATGACATGTACACCTTCATGGCAAGGTGTGTGGGCTGTCCTAGTGTTATGTCATGTGACCTGTGGCTCTAGTGTTCCGCTACCTGTCTCTGCAATCAACATCCTACATCTGCTGATAGGTTGATGTATGTCACTCCTGTATTGCGTCTGGCTGTTCACTTACACTGGGACACAGCTAGTCCCATGCCATGGGATGTGGAGGTTCACAATCCCCGTGTGTAGCTGGGTCTTGGTAGGAGTGTCACCTGGCAGCCATAAGTGTCCAGGGCATGTAGCACATACCTGACTCCGTATGTAGCATATGTGTATTGACAGATTAACATGTGCTCAGTACATATAAATTGTTGTTGTAGTGCACTCACTCTTCCTTGTCACTTCCAAATTACTGCAGAGCGCTGCCTCTTCCCCGACCAATTCCGGACTTGGCTGACATGCGGGAGAATGACAGTATATGCCGCTACCGCTTCTCCCAACCGTTGATTGAGGAGTTGACGGCAAGGCTTGCACCACACCTGCAACCACTGCACAGGTATCCTACGGCACTGACACCCAAGCTGAAGGTAATGGCAGCCCTACATTTTTTTGCCACGGGTACCTTTCAATATACCATAGCTCATGTTGGTGGCATGTCCCAGACCATGTTCAGCCGTGTGCTGCATGATTTTTTAGAGGCCATGTTGCTTCACCTGGATGAGTTTATCCATTTCCCAACTCCTGAACAGTTGACAGGTGTCAAGCGTGGATTCTATGCCCTGGGAGGGATGCCCCATGTCATTGGGTCCATAGATGGGACACATGTGGCTTTGGTACCACCACAGGCACAGGAGGTAGCGTACAGGAATCGCAAGCACTACCACTCCATCAATGCCCTTGTGGTGTGTCTGTCCAACTTGGTGATTTCACATGTCTGTGCTCGTTTTCCAGGATCAGCACACGATGCCTACATCATGAGGCGTAGCAGGGTGCCTGAAATGATGACGCAGCTGCGCAACGAATGAGCATGTGTTGTTGGTGGGTACACTCTGTCTGTCCTGTATTTTGCGTAGACTTCCTGCCCGACTGCTTCTCCTGTCCTACTTATGTCCATGTGGTTTCCATGTAGGGGACGCTGGCTATCCCAACATGCCATGGCTGATCACACCTCTCCGCAACCCCAGCACGCCGGCCCAGCTCCGCTACAACACCGCCCATGGCCGGACAAGGCGAGTGATAGAGAGGACATTTGGCCTCCTGAAGAGCCGATTCAGGTGCCTACACAAGACCAGCGGTGCCCTCCCATATGCCCCGATGAAGGTCTGCAAAATCTTCATGGTCTGCTGCATGCTGCACAACATGGCAGTTGAGAAAGCTGTGCCACTCATCCTGGATCAAGATGATCAGGACCATCCACCCGTGGAGGACGAAGGGCTTGGCAATGGGGCTAGTAATGTGGAGGATGTGGAGCCGCAAGAGGACATCCGGAGTCGGCTCATACGCGACTTCTTTGCTTAGTGGTGAGTACCTGTGTCGGAGTGTGCACGCATTGGTCCTTGTGTGGCATGTGTTGCAATGTGTGTGTCCAACTGCGTGTATGCCACGTGAGTCAGAGGTGTGTGTGGATGTGTCACTGGAGTGATGGTGCCAGTGATGAGTGTATTTCCGCAGTCATAATTGTGACCTAGCATGTTGTCATCCTTATATGTGTCGAGTACATGCACATGCAAGTGAATGAGCTTTTTGTGGCTGACTTCTTGTGTGTCTCTCATCCCCAGGTACTTGCGCATGCCGTCTGCTGGTTGCATTGTTGTGGCACTGCTATTCCTCATGGACACGTTATCGTGTGCTGACTCAGCGTTACACGCACGGACAAGTTTGGAAGTCTCCTTAGGGTAAGGGATGCATCAGGGGTGTATTGGGTGTGGCAGTTGTTTACGATGTGTGCACACTGCCCCTGTCCATGTTTGGTTCCTCTGCAGACATGTCGCATCACCATGGGACACATGACATTTAGCTGGATTCACCTGAATAGATGGTCAGACTTGTTGACAGTCATCTGTAATGGGATAGGGGATTGTGATGAAGGCATCAATGTGTGTAACACTGCCCTCGGACACATACGGTTTGCATTGGCTTGACATGGTGTGGGACTTCCACATCAGAGGATCAATAGTGTATGGCAGCCTCTCCGTGAGCAGCAGGGGGTGTTTAGCTGTTACCAGACACTTGTGTGCCAGTTCCATGGATATCAAGCATTTGTGGTGCAGAATGGGGGTGCCAGTGTTGGACCCACATGTTACTCAACATGACCTGTGTATGTGTACTCCGAGTTGCCTCTGCATTCCGGAATACATGACTAATAAAGGTGTCCCTATGCCTCCAAGGTGCCTCTTCTCAGTCAATGCTGGTGTGTTGCCACGGTGCATACGGCATGTCTGGCATGGTTCTCAGTGATAGTGGCTATGTGTCTATGTGTAGAGTAGCAAGATGCAAGCTGTTTGTCTGGGATCAGACTCTGTATTGTGCATGATGTCCATGACTGTGTGGGTATTGTGACATGTGCCATCCCCATGAATCCAACGTTGGCCAGGCCACCATTCTCTGCATCCACCTGACTCAAGCTTGCAGGACATGGTTCTGCCACCTGTCTACACATACCTGGGTGCCCCCCAGGACACTCCACATGATCCCTGACCTCTGCGCATGACTGTTGCTGTACTCAATATGTCTGTCGGCACGGTTGTGCGGCTACCCCCTCAGCTGGTTGGGCCCATCACGGGTGTGTATGGTGCTCCATGTCTGTCTTGCCTAATACATTGTGACCCATGTGTATCCTGTGCCAGACTCAGGCCCCAGGGTATGGATGGTTGAAGTCATATGAAAACTCAGGCATGGTTAGACTTTACAAGACACATGTAATGCAATAATGCAAAATGTAGGCATCATCTCTTGATCGTGTAAGTTTTTATTTGTGTTGGGGTACGTGTTGGGGGGGGGGTATGACAAGAGGGGCTTTCCGGGTGTGTGGAATCCAAAGTTCACTAGGGGAGTTGGTATCCTTGCCATTGGAAATCATCAGAGTCCATGCCACAGTCTTTGTCAACATTGGTCAGACAGTGACCAGCAAGTCCATGTGGCAGGGAATGTCATTTGCTGATGTGCTGCTGTTGGGCCAGTGGGCCAGGTGCCAGGCCAGGTGTCCTGGGAGATGGTGCTGTTGCGCCGACCCTCACGGTCTTTTCCGTGGACGACCCGCCCTCCTGCGGGATTCCTCAGCAGCAGGCCGTGACGATGTTTGGGATGCTCCGTCGGATGTATCCTCCTCCTCCTGATCCCTCCCTGTGGGTGGTGATGTTCTTCGCCTGGTGGCACAGGGAGGGTTGCCCATGTTGTCGGCTATCCAACGGAGTGAACGGTTAATTCCCGTGAGCACCGTCACGAGCTCAGCCTGTCTGTCCTCCATCCGTCCTTGGTGTCGCTGTTGACAGGCATGTTGCTCCGCATGTTGCTGGGCCTGCTGGGTCTTGATCTCCTCGAGGGTCCCCTTCATCTCGTTGAGGGTGGACACAAACTGGCTCATGCCCGTGGTGTCCTGCCGGTATGTGTCCAGGATGTTTCTTACATGGGAATATACCGGTTCCGCAGCCAACTGGTCAGGCTCGTGCCTCCGCCGTCCTCCACTCCCACCACCCCTGCCCACTTGCGCCTGGCCTGCCCTTGTGGGCACATCGGGTCTCCGGGACCCGTAAGGGGTGGCATTTGCGTTGTCGCCTGCCTCCTCCTGGGTGCCCGGTACACCGTGTCCCTCCTGGTCAGCCTGGCTGCGTTGTGGTGGTGGGGCAGGGATCCTGGGTGTCTCCTGGGATGTGGCAGGAGTGGGGGTGGTGGTTGGCCCAGTTGTACCTGACGCAGGTGCTGCAGGTGGTTGGAAACCAGAGGGGCCAGGCTGGTCGGGGTCGTCCACAGAGTGGTGAGAGTCGTCGCTGCCGGTGGGATCGTCATCCCGCAGAGACAGGTCCTGTGAGTCTTCCCCCCCAGTGTTGTGGGGTGATCCACGACGTTGACCTGTGTGTGAGAGAGATAATGTTATTTTTGTTCCATGCAACATCCATGTTTCATTAGTTTCAAAGTTGGCACATTTCCTCTGGGTATTTGGATATATCTTGCATTCCACTCACAGTGCACTTGTGCATGGGTATGTCCCTTGGCCACAGCTTTTGAGACTTTATCTATGTGTGACACAGTCTTACTTGCTGCGTCAATTGTGACTGCAGTCAGCAGTGGAGTGAGCAGGTGTGGCGAGCCATGCATTTGCGCCTTCCGTGTTGCACTGTACGTGGGCAAATGGAGTTGTTCCACACACTTATATAATGCAGGTAGCTGGCGTTGTGCTCGTGCACAGGTTGACACATGGCCCAGTGTTTTGCCATGGAGAGGAGAGGGGGATTCAGGCACTGGCCACCCTTGTCTACATGCACGCAGTCCACCTGCTGACGAGCAGACATTCCCACACCACCCAAGGCTGAATTGGTCTCCCTGTGTATCCCTTCCTCACTCCCTCTCTGTCCCCCTCTCCCTCTCTCACTGTGTCAGCCTCCTCCCTCTGTCTGTCTCCCTGTGTCTCCATCCCTCTCTCTCCCCCTCTCCCTCCCTCTGTGTGTCACCCTCTGTTACCTCAGCCCAGCTTCCTAGGCACACACTGTTTGCAGATCTTTGAATGGCCCTTGGCTTGTTCATGTGAGTTTGTTTCTGATCTCCAGGCACCCATTGGGTGTAGTGTCTGTGTCTGCGCTGCTGCTGTGGTGGTGTGTGCTGCCACTCTTTCACAGTGTTGGCTGTTCATTAGCTGCTGTCATGTGCAAAAAGTGCCTTCACCCCCATGTCTTCATGCAAGGCGTCCGCCATTTGCAGGCAAGTCTTTCCTGTGTGGGGACACACTGTTTGTCTGGCTGTGACCTAGGCCATATGGGCTGAGGGCATTGTTGTCAGCTTCTGAGTTGCACTATGTGATTTTTGAGGCCCACACTCCCGCCATCCGGGTTACCGTGTCTTGTGTTGGTGTTTTCTGTGGCCTGTGACTCGGCATTGTCTAGCTGGGTGCATGGGGCATGGTGGCGCTAGTGGCATGTGCGTGTTTATGGAGTGTGGTTGAGTCATGCGATAGCTTTGGGGTATTTGCGTTCATGATTGTGAGTTTGGTTGTGGATGACGTTCCCCCCATGTGAGGTGAGTTGTTTGTGTACTCACCAGGCTCTCGGAGTCCTTCTACTCCCTCCACTCCCACCAGCGGCAGCATGGCCATCACCTTCTCCTCCCAGGGATGGTAGTGTACCGGTCTGCGGGGCGGCCCTCCTCCAGTGATGTTGGCCTGGTTGTGGTCGTCGGTCATTTTGCGGCGGACCGTCCTCCGCAGATCGTACCACCTGGCTTGGCATTCATGCCTGGTCCTTCTGGTGGACGCAACAGCATTCACAGCATCGACAATCGTCTGCCACATGGCTGTTTTTCGGAAATGCGGGTCTGTCTGACCAATGTTCCAAAGAGGTGTGGCTCGACTCTGATGATTTCGTCGACAAGGACCTCCAACTCTCGGCTAGTGAACTTTGGATTCTTGTTAGTGGGCATGGTGAGGGGTGTGGGTGTGGATGGTTGTGGGGGGTGTGGGTGTGGATGGTTGTGGGTGTGTGGGTGTGGTTGTGCAGGTGTGTGTGTGAATGTGATGAGGGGGTGTTTGTGAAGGTGGTTGTGTGAAGGTGTGCAGGTGTAAGGTGTAGTGGAGGTTGTAGTATGGTGCAGTTGTTTCTCTGTGTGGTCTGGCAGCAGTGGGTCTGTTTCAAAGGATCATGGTTTGTGTGTGTTGGGCCTTTTTATTGGTCCATTGGTGGGTGTGGCTGTGTTTGAACTTTGGGTGGGTGAGTTATAAGGAGTGGTTGTGTTTTGGGCCTCTGTTTGGGAGTTTGGCAGTTGCAGGTCAGTGAATAGGTTGTATTTGTGCTTGTTGGACATGTTTTGTGGCTTTGTGCGATTCGAATGGAGTCTTCTTGTGTTGTTTTGCTTTGTCCTGGTTGTGTACGTGTGTTTTTAGCGTCTGTACGGTGCGTACATCGGCCATTTTGTTGTACAGTGCTGTCCTTGTCTCTGGCTTGGTACGACTCGTACATGCGCGATGTTGGGTGAGGGTGCTGGTGTTGGGGCATGGGGTGCGCTCCGTACTTAGACTGGTCGGGTGTGTGTTCGCTCCGTACATACACTGGTGGGGGTACGGTCCGTGCATACACTGGTGTACATACGTGGGTGAGGGTACGGTCCGTACATCCACTGTTGGGGTGGGGGTACGCTCCATACATACGCAGGTGGGGGTACGGTCTGTACATCCACTGTTGGGGTGGGGGTACGCTCCATACATATGCGGGTGGGGGTACGGTCCGTACATACACTGTTGGGGTGGGGGTACGCTCCATACATATGCGGGTGGGGGTATGGTTTGTACATACACTGGTGTACATACGCGGGTGAGGGTACGGTCCGTACATCCACTGTTGGGGTGGGGGTACGCTCCATACATACGCGGGTGGGGGTATGGTTCGTACATACACTGGTGTACATACGCGGGTGAAGGTACGGTCCGTACATCCACTGTTGGGGTGGGGGTACGCTCCATACATACGCGGGTGGGGGTATGGTTCATACATACACTGGTGTACATACGCGGGTGAGGGTACGGTCCGTACATCCACTGTTGGGGTGGGGGTACACTCCATACATACGCGGGTGGGGGTATGGTTCGTACATACACTGGTGTACATACGCGGGTGAGGGTACGGTCCGTACATCCACTGTTGGGGTGGGGGTACGCTCCATACATACGCGGGTGGGGGTATGGTTCGTACATACACTGGTGTACATACGCGGGTGAGGGTACGGTCCGTACATCCACTGTTGGGGTGGGGGTACGCTCCATACATACGCGGGTGGGGGTACGGTCCATACATGCACTGTTGGGGTGGGGGTACGCTCCATACATACGCGGGTGGGGGTACGGTCCGTACATCCACTGTTGGGGTGGGGGTATGCTCCATACATACGCGGGTGGGGGTACGGTCCATACATACACTGTTGGGGTGGGGGTACGCTCCATACATATGCGGGTGGGGGTATGGTTCGTACATACACTGGTGTACATACGCGGGTGAGGGTACGGTCCGTACATCCACTGTTGGGGTGGGGGTACGCTCCCTACATACGCGGGTGGGGGTATGGTTCGTACATACACTGGTGTACATACGCGGGTGAGGGTACGGTCCGTACATCCACTGTTGGGGTGGGGGTACGCTCCATACATACGCGGGTGGGGGTACGGTCCGTACATCCACTGTTGGGGTGGGGGTACGCTCCATACATACGCGGGTGGGGGTACGGTCCATACATCCGCTGTTGGGGTGGGGGTACGCTCCATACATACGCGGGTGGGGGTACGGTCCGTACATCCACTGTTGGGGTGGGGGTACGCTCCATACATACGCGGGTGGGGGTATGGTTCATACATACACTGGTGTACATACGCGGGTGGGGGAACGGTCCGTACATACACTGTTGGGGTGGGGGTACGCTCCATACATACACGGGTGGGTGTACGGTCCGTACGTACGGGGGTGTACATGCACGGGTGGGGGTTCGGCGCGTACATACGAGGGCTGGGGGGGTGGTTGGGCGCGTACATACGGGGGCTGGGGGGGGTGTTTGGCGCGTATGCGGGCACATGTCTCCATGGTTGCTATGGGAGTTCGATGCGGACGGTGTTTTTTCCATACGGTTGTAACATCGGACGCACGGGATGGATCGTACTTGCGCGGTCGGACTTCACTTTTCACGTTTGTATGGTAAATCGTCCGGGGACATGTCGGACACATTTTCCGACCCGAGGACGTGTGGGGAATTATTCCCAATGCGATTCGTATGGACTTTTTCCCATGCGAATCGTACTTGGCAGTTTGTACGGCACTTGTACGATTCGTACGGTCAAAAGACCGGATACGAGTCGTACGGGGAAATTTTTTCCAGGATCGGAATCGGCACCATTATCTTTAAACTCTGTGCCTTTAATGGCTTTATTACAGAACACTGTTGAATCCGACTTCATTTTGAGTCTAAGACCATTGGTAAATCTTGTGTTTGTTCTGAAGCAATCACCATGAGTTGATTTTAATAGGAAATGCAAAATAACGCTGCACAGTATTTTTGCTTTTGTAGATGTTTACGAAACTTACTCAATTTACATTAATGAGGTACAACACCGCAGGTACATTACCAACAAACTCTGTGCTTACAATGATTTGCATTCGAACATGTTCGTATCTGACTTTATTTCGAGCCAGAGATCGCTCGTAGATTTTAATTTTGATTTTGAATGAATTATTATGTTCCAACAGAGCTGGATTCAGTAGGAAGTGTAAAATAACAATACAAAGTATGTGTGCTATCGCGTGTGTTTACATAACTCATTTCATGTAATCTTAGTTGTAATGCTTCTTCACTGTCTACTAACGCTGACCTGTATTTTTACGGGCTGTTGGGCACAGGTCACTAACTTGACAAAGGCTTCACCTTGCTCGTCAAGCGTAATGCGTAACCTCGAATAAACAACTACTGGTGTCAGCATGACTCTGAGTGATCCCTCTAATCATAATTTGAAATATATATATATATATATGTGTGTTTAAGCACATATTTATTTATTTAAAAAGAAACATATTTAATTCATTGTAAAACCCTGCATGATCTTACAATGCGTTGTAAAGGTCAGCAGGTTATAATGCCCACAGGATAGAGGCATGCAGGCGTGGCAACTCACATTGTAATGTCTGATATTCAGCTTAATCATGTGCAATTGCATTTTTAATGCTACACGCAACAACATCTTTGGCAGTGTTCCCCAACTTCAAATTTCCTTAATGTATCATACTTAACCAAATCGCCTCCATTTTAACATGCCACATGGATAACCCATGTGGTGTCTTCAATTTTACATGGGCATAACTCTAATTTTGAACATTCACCATTAGCCATCATCATTATCATATATAGCAATTTTATTGGTGAACACCATGTCCTTCTCCTTTGAAATACCTCCAGTGAAAGAAAGCATTTCACATAGTAATACTTCAAATTTGGGATTAAGCGTGCTGAACCCTCCATTCCACATTACCCAAGAAAAATGGCTGTTTTCACATGCCAACATAGGTTCTCAATATAAAATGTGATTTTATGCATGTATTTGGCAATTTATGGTGCTCTGAGATGACTAATTCCATTCTAAGTAGCACATCACAATACAATGGAGACAATGGATCAATCTAGGGATGTACTGCGAACTCATTCATTCAGAACCTGGTAAACGTAACTCTAATCCCCACTTTAGCACCTGACTTTATCACCTTGTATTTCAAACTGTAAATATGTTAATCTGAGAACCAAGTGCAGTCTTTTGTGCTATTCCATTTTGATACAGTGGGATTCTTACGTCTGAAACGTCGAGTGTAATCATCATACAAACCCAGTCACTGGTCATATGAAACTTTTTTTCATCAATGTGGAGAGAAATCTAGGAGCAGTCATTTACATTCCTTTCAATATCAGTGAAGATCATTGGGACTCGAGATGTAATAACTAAGGGACGTGTAGCGTGTTTAGTTAAATCCAGGTCATTAATTCATAAATTATTCAGATTTTAAACATCAATTATTGTGAGGTTGAATGGTCCAAAAGCCCAAGTATTCAAGGTAAGAAAGAAATAGAGCATTAACATGAAATTACATAAAGAAGACAAAATCCAAAACGTATGTTACATGAAGGAAATCCCTTATCTAATTTAAGCAAGTAAAGGTTGGAAAGAGCATTTGGCTAGGCAAATAAGGTAAGGTGTTTGTTTTCAGAAAATCAACTAAAGGTTTCTGATGAGAGAATATAAATGCTTAGGCATTAAGCCTTCGGGCAATGGAGATTGGCAAAACTTGCCCTTGACTAGAGTAAAAATCTAGTGGGGAAAGGGAAATTAGCGGAGTTAGTGAACACCAACAAAGTACCTGTATGCAGATGTTGACACACTTTCAAGCCAAACCTGGGAACACTAAGAAAGATCAATGTTCCCACCTCTTAAACTGATACTAAAGGGATAGAGATCTCTTTACCTACAAATGGGTTTACACCTGCCAGGAATCATTCTGTAATTTCATGGTTAGCATAAAAAAGGGTAAATTTGGTCGTAAAGTGTGTACAGGGTATTTTATTGAGAATTATATTTTATTGTCCAGTATCACAAGGCTTGGATGTTTTATTGAAATAGATAATGTTTCCGGGGTACTCTGCTGTTTAGTTATGCTTAATGTATTATTCTGCCTATGCTACTATTTATTTTAGTTGATGTGGAGCCAAAGTATGTTGCAGAAGTATTTCTGATACTTTACGTCTCTTTGTTACTTTGCTCTGATGTAGGTTAAAATTGCATTTCTAATTTGCTCAGTACCTTGGGTTTCAATTTGTAATTCTCACATCTGCTGCAGTGCCATCTTTCATCACCTGGGAAGTGATAGAGCATCAGTTGTGGAAAATCAAAATGACAACTAGGCCACCACATTCAAGTGCAAAATGTATGTGTGTTTACTGTGATTGAATCAGTTATTAGCCACACGTTACTGATATTTGAAGTCAATTCATATTGGTGTTTGTACCTCTCTAGTACCGTAATCACTAATGAATAATTTCCAACTGATAAATGTCCACAGAGTTAATATGGTTAATATAGTCCAGCATGGGGTTCTGGGCTTCAAGATACTGTGCCAAATGTGTTTATATTAGCTAAATGTGTCATTTTGAATGGATAATATGCTTTCTGCAAACAGTGATCAGATTCAAAGATTTGAAGCATGCTTGGTAAGGATGAGATAACTCATAAAATGTAAATGTTCCCATATGTATGTAAAAGTTCTGTTCTGTATTTAATTCTTGGTAGACTATTTCTAAGCACCTCAATTTTGCTGAATAAGAGCCCGGAGCCACATGACCATTGGAGGAGTGTAATTTAAGCTCCATCCTTACCCATCTCAGAAGCGCAATCTATAGGTGCACTCAGCACCATATACTCTATGTGTCTACCTTTATTACCGTGAAGTGCAGCATTCAAATGTAGTACTAAAGTGCATCAACTGTAGAAAACTAGAGACTCATAAAATGTGTGTATTTTGATATTTAGCTTAACCATGAAGAGATGCAGTTCCCAGAAATATTTACATTCATGTTTTATGTCGTATTGCCTTCATTTGAAAGTGCATTGCAGATGTAACCATAAACTAATTTCAATGATCTTTATTTTTATGTAAAAAACCATAACAGATTACATTCAATTCATATAAAAGACATCATATAATTTTCAAAGGGTACCCCGCCCGACAGATACGCGTTTGTTGCGAATCAATGTCCCAAGACAAGACATTTCTTAGATATTAAAAGAATCAATAAATATAAATAAAATTCCACCAATAGATACATTTAGTAATAGGATAGCATTTTAACAATAATTAAATTCATACCTTCATAGAACAAGTACATGTTATAATCTAATCAATCAATGGCTCTGTCCAAAAATATACAATATACAAAGTTCCATGGCGTACACCTCAAATAATACATAATAGGGCATAATCCCTCTCATGCAGAACCAGCAAGGTGTAAGGTTAAGTACAAATTCAGAGAAAACACACAGGTTCCTACAAATTTCGAAAATTTCAGTCCTATTCTCTTTCTTGTTAAATTAATATCAAAGAGGTATCTGCTCACACTTAAAACTACTGCTTGTGTCGTATCTGATCGCAGTATTCTTGCTGCTTCATAATAGGATCTAATGACAAATAGGTTTAATCCATTTCTTCCCGGAATATATATAAGCTGGGCAGAAGAATAACACATGCAGTTCGTTCTCTTTTGCACCTGTGTGGCAAATAGCACAACAACCGTCACTTACATCCCCATCGCAACGTGCCCATTCTACTGTATTTGCATTTATCTGTAGAACACCGTAGTGGAATTTCAGATAAAGAGATTTAGCAAGCTGTGGTTGTATCTCATCGAAAAAGGACTCAAATTTCCCATTTGGTTTTATTGAAAGAAACCTTGTAGATAAAATGCCTATTTTTGAGCTGTGGGATAAAATATCTTGATTAAAAGCCCAAAAAGTCTGTTTCAACAGTTTTTTTGAGCTCATCGACAGTCCCCGAGGGTCATCCCGGAAGTGCTTTAGTCCTAGTTTACAAAACCAATCGCGAACGTGGTTTAACCATGGCAGTGTTGTGCCATTTTTAATTCTAAAAACTTCCTCCAGGCCTTCTCTATAACAAGTTCATCTGTTGACCACAGGCGGACCCAAAACAGTAATGGCCATAAAGTTGCCTGCAAATCAGTGTAACGGATATTAATGGTGTACGCATAGGTAAGCTAAGCAGTTTCCTAAAGAATTTATTCTCGACCACCATAAAAGTATTCTTTGTTACGTGGCCCCACAATTCAGCCCCATAAAGGCATGCTGATTGCACCCTATATTTATATAACTCAAGTGCAGGGGAAACGGCTTTAGACAAACTATTCTCATGCTTCCTTATTATTGGTACTGAGTTTTGGACTAATATAGTTTTGCTTTTTTCTAACTGCGATCTCCAATTCATTTTAGAATCCAATGTAATGCCTAAGTAATTCAAATTTAGCACGTATTCTACCTTCTCATTATTGACAGTTAAGTTTAAAAAAAAAGATTTGTGTGGATTAACTGCCATATATTTCGTTTTGGTTGAATTTATTTCCAAGCCCTTCATTTCAAAGTAAATTTCGAAAGTATTTAATAGGCTTTGCAGACCTTTGGGGGTTTGTGATATTAAAATTGTGTCATCGGCGAATAAAAGTGCTGGTACTGGCACCCCCCCTAACTTGGGAGTATCGTGTTCGCAGCCCAAGAGATATTGAGGGATGTCATTAACATACAACGAAAATAAGGTAGGGGTCAACACGCATCCCTGCCTTACCTCCCTTTTTACTTGTATGCGGTCTGTAAGTTCGCCATTTAGACCCCATCGGACCCTTGCAAAGTTATCCTCATGTAGATCTTTTGATCATTTGTGACAGCCTCCTCGCTACACTGAGCATGCACACTATTTGTATCTGCCATGCATTTTATTATTCCTTCAGGGTTCCTACACACTGTGTCATTAGGACTATTATTAAGGTTGCCTATCTGATCCCTTTGGCAGATATTCATGCTTTGTTTTCCTGGCTCTCTTTTAAGCAAACTAGCGAGAGTTCCTACAGCTACCTTGTCAGTAATTATAGATCCCAGAACACTAGGGGCAGTAACAATACTGGTGTGAGTTCCTGCAGCTACCTTATCAGTAACTGTAAGTCCCAAATCTTTGGGGACAGTTAACAGTATCCTTCCCTGCTGGACTTTATGTAATTGTCAGTCCTGGAAATCCAAATCTGACAATGCTTGAAACCTATTAGATGTCGTGATCGGTGGAAATCTAAGAGCTTTGTCCCCATCTTGCGGTTTATAAAAATATCCTAGAGGGAGTACGCTGATCCCAGTGTTAGGGGAAGAAGTTGCATCACGGTCATGTAAAAAATAATGAACCATCTTTGGCCTACGGAAGTTAACCACAATGCAATCACTCCTTATGCTCTTAGTAGATTGCCCTATCCACCCTACCCTATGAACCATTAAAATCTCATCAATGTCCGAAGGATGAAAGTTCTTATGTTTTGTCAGCCAGTCTACAGTTTTATTCCTTAAGTCATTCCAATTCTCTTTCTGCCCAACCCTCAGTGCAGAAACCCCAGCCAAAATCAAAACATAAGGACACGAAGCCGGAGGAAGACGTAGTATCTCCATATTAGGAACCGAGGAGCCGCTGGGTTCCTCATCTCTCAGGCTCTCAACAGGGGCACTCACACCTTCTCCCCCGACTTGAGATGTTACACTTTCACTTTGAGGACCCTGCAAACCTGACACATTCAATCCTTCAGATGACACCCCCAAGCGATTTTTTCCCCCATTATTAGAAATGGGGTTATTCACATAGTTTTTGTCAATTTTGTCAACTTTCCCATCATGCATAAGCGATGGACAACTACCCACCATTAACCTTGTATCGTCCCTTTCCGATCTAGGCAGTTGGAAACTCTCATTAGTGGAGCTTAAGGTTTTTATTGCAGACTAATTTTTTCCAAAAGTAAAGCAACATTTTTTCCAACCAAGTCACAAACAAAAGCTAGAGCTGCTCCCAGCCCCTGGTCATTTAGCCCTGCATATAACTCGGTCATGACTCCCTTGGTATTAATATCGCTCGCTGCTAGTAAGGACAGGATCATCTTGTTTTGTGTACCAACTGAAGTGGTTTTCGCAGGGGAAGGAGTACCATTATGGTTTCAATTCGTGCAGGCATTACCTTCATTGACCTTACCACCATTACTACCCTTCCCCTTCGTTTTTCTTATCCCAACCCCCCGCTTTCCTTTATCTAACAGTGCCTCGGTTTTTCCAGTCCCCACATTTTTTGAGGCCCTAGTCCTAGTAGCTCTGCTCTGCTCTATTCTGCCGGAGAGTTTAAGGCCGCTTCCAAGGAAGGTGGCGAGGGGGTAAATGGAACACTTGTAACAGTGTTGGACACACTCTCTTGGCCAGTAGCCCCCAGTCCAGGTGAAGGAGTGCCGTTTATTATATGTCTCTGCAATGTAGACGGGTCCAAGGAAAGACGTCGCCCAGTCATTTGAATTTCATGGGTTAGAAGTGACTCTGCCCTAACCAAGAAAGCGTCTAAAGTACCAGCAACCCCCTTTCATTTTTCCATTCTAACACTACTTAATAAATTTGCCAAACCAGGTGTTCTCTATATGTGTTCTCTATATGTTAACACAGTACCTTGGGTCTTCAATACGTTGCAGAGTTTTGCGAAGACGTAAAATAGGATCCACGCTTTTCAGGGGGATGGCCCAACCCAGCCTCTTCCTGTCTCTGATTGGTTTGGACGGGCCCTATGCCCCTTTTGAGCGCCTCCTGGCGCACTGGTAACATTACACGGTGTGGAGGATTGTTGGGAAATGTAGTTTACAGCCGCCGGCAGCCCGAACAGCAACAGGCTTCCCGGCTCCCCCAGGTCTTTTGCTGTGACAGTGGTAGCAGGCAGGTTGGAGGTACAAAGATAGTGGGCTCCCCCGTGGAAAATGGAATCTCAGCAGCATCAGAATCTCCCCAGGCGAGTGACAGATCAGGGGCAGGCACGTTGCAGAAGGGGATGGCGCAACCGGCCCCCGCACCCAAGGAGTCGTCGTCACTGAGGCAGACCACAGCGCGACGCGATCGCTCACCTCGAGGGCCGGTCTCAGGCAGCAATCCGGGCAGAGGCGGGCTGTATAGATGCGAGGCAGTTCCAGGTGCCGGCCTCGGTGCACGGGCTGGTGTCTTCACCACGATATTCCCACGCTGCGCTCAGTACACTCAAGGGCAGACCCTATTGTACCAAGAACCTCAGGAAATAAAACTGCGCAACACCACCGCTCCTGTACCTAGCGGTGCCACAGGGACATTCAGTCGTTGTCCGTTAGCCCCTCCAGCACCAGTGACAAGAAATAATAAAATGCATCACAGCCTGTGGTCCTTCAGTCCACGGCCGCACAGCAGAGGCTGTAAGGCAGTGTTTTCTCTAGAAACATACGTTATACGTGTAGTGTGTCCTCCGGTAGAGGCTGTAAGGTAGCGTTGCCTCTAGAAACAGACGATGCATGCATGTAGCGTGTCCCCTGGGAGAGGCTGTAAGGTAGCGTGCTCTCTGGAAACATATGTTATGCATGTAGGCTGTCCTCCGGGGAGAGGCTGTAAGGTGGCGTGCCCTCTAGGAACAGACTTGATGTATGTAGCGTGTCCTCCGGCGCAGAGTGCCCCGTAGCGTGCCCCCTGCTCGCGGTCCTCAGCGCCTCTGCACCGTCTCAAGGAGCTGCGGAGTCCCGGGCCTGCAGCCAAGCCTGGGCCGTCAGTCAACAGAGGAGAGGACCCGCGCCCGCACAAATGAGCAGCGGCCGCCTGCTGCTCTCGGATTCCTGGGCTGGGATCCCTCCTCCCGAAACACACACACCCTCCTGCTTCCTGTGAACAAGAGTGAGGCATTTATTAACCTTTGCATTTATTTTTGTTGCATTTATTCTGAAGTTGTACGTGCACATATAATCATGCATTCAAAGTGCATATTGAAATGCTTGACTAAAGTTAACATGATTAAGCCTTAATTTTTAAATGCATTTTATTGCCTTGTGTGTTCTCTCCTCTGCAGGTGCATTCTCAATGTTTCACAGCTACAGAAAGGAGTATTTTGTATTAGCAATAGGGAGGTATGAGAGAGAAAAACTCGGCAGAGATGTGAAGAGCTTACGAGATGAAGAAGCCGCCTATTCATTGTGTATCAGGAAAGGAGGGAAACACAATGTTGTAGCAGCTATCCAAGTTTCGTGGGATGGCAAAGTGTAGTGATGTTGTCATCGCAATGTGACGTTTAATACAATTGGTCCCTGGAGGGGTGGTGTGAGATATGGCTGATGATGAAGTATCTGTGCATTTTAATTAGTGTTCACACTGTTAAGAGTTTAGAGCAGATCCAGTTGGACTTTGAGGGGTACAGACATCTCTGCTTCCTTTATTCTTGCACGAGTGTGGCTTCATGCTAACAATTATTTCCCTGTTTTGGATGACTTCTACTGAAGTCTTCACTATGATGACACCTTACTGCTTTCCTAAATATCCCTGAGTCCTTTTTATTCTGAACCATCCTCATTCTAGATTTAAACCCCTGGTTAGATGACTTTCGAATCTCTTCATGTTGAGTGAGGAAAAAGTGAGTTTCTTTAAAACATAAATTACTGATTTTCACTATTTGTATTTTTGTGGCTGCATTCGTTGCATATTAAATGTTACTTCAATTGAATGTATTTCATTGTCTCACATTTCCTTTTTGAATTTTGTATTTTCATGATGCTTGATTTGCATTGATTTGAATTTATGGTGGACTTGTAATAAACCAATTTAACTCTAATTTCCGATTACTGGTCTTTGTTGTGCAGTCAAATGGGTACATGTAAGTTTAAATTGTTAAATTGAATGTTGACTCCCTTATACCTCGTAGTCAACCAAAAAGATCAATCAGGTGAAAATTGATGACCTATTTCCAGCTAGCCAACATCGCAATGGGTTAACAACCTAAAAGCGTGGCTGTGTTTATACATCTAAAGTTTATTTTATATGTAGAATTGTGTGTAGGGAATACTCAGCTCAAGAATCACATCATATTGTGATATGCTAATTAACATGATTTGTACAACTGAACAATCCTATACTTTTCTGTCAGTTCTATTAACCTGATATTAGTGGCACAAGGTGGTGTTATTCAAAATTATTGCTTCCATAGTAATACCTCAATTTCCAAATAAGTTGATTGGCAATGCAGTAAGTTATTCCTGTGAGGCATTTCTATCAGCTGTGCTGTGTGGCATGGTAAGATTGTGAGGAGAGTTGGCTAACAAAGAGTATGAGACCACTGCAGGCCTGAAATGAAGTGTCTGTTCTGCTTGTGTGTGTTAAGTGAATGAACAGAGCTGATATTCCCCAGGGCAGAAATGCTAGCTGATTTCATCTGTTTCTCTTTTCTTTCTAAGGGAGGAGTATTTATAATTTGTTGGTGCTCTTCTGTCCTATTTACTCAGTCTGCAAGCTCACAAGGGCTTAGCTTGCAGATGGCAGTGACGTCATGAGTGATGTCACTGACCATGTCATGAGTGATGTAATATGTGACGTCATCAGCAGTGCATTGCGGGCGTGCGAGTTATAGTTAGCTGAACTAACTATAACCGGGAATTTCAATGGTTTTGTACGAGTGAAAAGTCCAGCTAACTATAACGCCCCTGAAACCTATGGTTTTTTTAGTGAATTTCTAAGGTTTTTTAAATGCTAATTTCTAACAGTAACGTGCCTGAAACCTATGGTTTTTTCAGTGAATTTCAAGAGTTTTTTAAATGCTAATTTCTAACTATGCCTACAGAGATAGGACATGTGAAGAAAGAAGAAAAAACGCACAAAAAGAAAAAAAAGAAATGCAGAAAGAAGCAACAGAAGTCCTCAAAGACGAAGAAAAGTGCAGGAAGAAGGATAACGTGCAGGAAAGAACAATCAGAAGAGCAGAAAGAAGCCTTGTTGCAAAATCATCCTGTACCCTCAACTTTTTCAGACTGAGTCTGACTAACCAGTCCTAGAGCCAGTGCTATGTTAAAAGACACTCAGAATACAGTGAAAACACCTACATGCACTAGGGAACACTATGCGTTGGGGTCCCCCTGTGATCAGCATGACCTCCTCTGTAAGCCCCTAGTATACAATAGGGCAGGGGATTAAAACTACCTCTTAAAACGCGCCACAGGGCGTGTTTGCACACGTCACCTCAGGCCCCGTCCCCTCACTTCCCCACTGTGTAAATATGCCCTGTGGCCGTTTTTTAAGTTGGGAGATTAAGTCCCCTTGAATCCTGAGGATCCCTAGGGGCAAAAAAGCCCACTAGGTACGTCCAGTAAGCGCCATTGCTGAGAGGTGTAAAAAGGGGCACGGCCTGCACCACCTCTCAGTGGCACTTACTGGAAGCACCTGGTGGGCTAGTTGGCCCCCAGGGTCCCTCAGGATTGAAAGGGAATTATTTCCCCAACTTAAACCGCGCCACAGGGCGTGTTTGCACACGTCACCTCAGGCCCCGTCCCCTCCCTTCACCACTGTGTAAACGCGCCCTGTGGCCGTTCTAAGTTGAGAGATTAAGTCTTGAATCCTAAGGGTCCCTAGGGTCAAACTAGCCCACTAGGTACCTCCAGTAAGCGCCACAGAGCTGCGTTGCATAGAGGTGAAAAAAGGGGTGTGGCCTCAGAACACCTGTCTGCAACGCAGCTCCCTGGCGCACACTGGAGATACCTGTTGGGCTAGTTGGCCCTCAGGGACCCTCAGTATTGAAGGGGAATTAATTCCCCAACTCACAACTGGCCAGGGGGCGCGTTTGCAGAGTGCTGCAAGGAGGGGGCGTGGCCTCCAGCGCGATGCCGGTCTTTTATTTATTTTATTTTTTTAAGAAGGAGGGCTGTGTGGCCCCCCTTCCTTTTCTAATTTAGTGGCCCTGGGGACCCCATCCCCCAGGGCCTGCACCCTAATTTATTTTGTTGAAAAAAATTAATTCGGCCCTCCCAAGGCCTTAATCGGCCCCGGGGACTCCAACCCCCGGGTCATGGCCTTTTTTTAATTTAAATTCTTTAGGAGGGGGCTGCGTTGCCCCCTTCCTCAGGCCACTTATGGCTCCGGGGACCCCATCCACCGGGGCCGGCCTTTGTTTTGTATTATTTTAAATATATATATATTTATAGAAACACCTAGGACATGCTGGACAAACCGTATGTACCTATCACCATGACGATTTGCGTGATATTAATTAAAAGGCGACTATGCATAGAATGAATCCACATGGAATGTATTTACACTGCTAGTGAAGCTCTGACGTGTCTGACGCCCTACCGTGCCTAATCCCGGCACCCCCGCCGGTGGGTACTCTCCAAGTAGACACCCTTGTCGTTTATTTATACAAACATGGGTAGCTATTGACGGGCACATTTAATATACACGCACACCAAGCAATTCAAAGGGTATTCGACAAAAATTCGACCAAACTATGCAAGAAACCCCCCTCACGGTTAATAAAAAACACATCCACCGCCGGATGTGTAATACTTTTTATTTTACTCTCTGGAAAGGAGACGAACCTCACTTGAGAGTCACAGCGTGCTCCTGGCTGAGCCCAATGCTGTGTTACACCCACCAGTGCCCGCCGATTGCCTCACACCTCTGTGTTGTATTCCACCAGCTAGTGCGTATGCTATGACACTCTCTAGCCCATGTGCACTGTAACACCACCCCGTGAATATGTCATGCCACACTTGCCTTCGCACGGGTTATATTGCCCCATCTAACATGCCTTCCTCGATGTGTATGTTATACCGCACAGCGCTATGCCATACATATTACAATCTGGGATCCATATCTTTGTCACAGTGCATATGCAACGTTACACTCCCCAGCACATATTTGATATTACAACTTTAGAGACTAGTTATGTTACACAACACTGCCCTGTGCATATTACACTCCAAGGCGCATATCGGTTAGCACGCGCTAGAGGCTGTGCTATCTCGCGCTCTCCAATGAATCTGTCATTGCGCACAATGTATTGCATATTATATTTCACGCCCCGGTTCATCTTATATCACACTTTTTGGTGCATAGTTTATACCATATACTACATCTAGTTTTTATTTTCAATCGTGCTCTCAGGACTATGTTCTATATAACACTGCGTCCACCTACCCTTTTCACGGGCATTACATTTTGCGATGGGGGTGGAGGGTCAGGGGGTGTTTCTGCCAAGTGAGCCCGGAGTCACAGTCACAAACGTCCTCTTCTTCCTGAATAAAAGTGAGATTATGCTGCATACTTGTTCATATTTTAAGTAGTTCGCACAGACACACATTTTAAAAACAATAAAGTTCCTAATACCCACCTTCTCTGAACAGTTAGCTTGCTGCCCCATCCACCTCCTCCCAATCCTCTGTTGTCTGAATCCATGGACTAGCCTCCTCCCTCCTGCCATGCATGGTCCGATGTGCTGCCACTGCCTTCCATTTAGCATGATGTACCAGTCCACTCCTCCTGCCCTCCATTGCCCTATTTTATGGCCCATCATTGAGCTCCTGCTTAGCCTCTGTGCTTAGCTTGCTGCCCCTATTCTCCTTCCCCCTGCCCTCTGATGTATTTGTGCATGCCCCTGATCCATCCTTTTTGCCCACTATGTTCCATGGACCTGCCACTCCAATCTACTCTGAGTGCTCTGTTGAGCTGCTACTCCCCTCCCACCTGCCTAGCATTGTCAGATGACTGTAACCTGTCCCTGCCACCTCCACCCTGCCTGTCCACATGCCATGCCCCTATCCCCTTCCTCCTGTCCTCCATGGTCCATTTTACTGCCACACCCTTCTGCCCTCCCTGATATGTTGTGCTGCAACTGCTCCTCCTGCATGCCCCGCGTGGTCTGTTGTGAGGCCCCTTCCCCTGAACTCTCTTGTCTGTGCCCAGGTCCTGACCCTCCCTTCTATCCTCCATGGTCCTGTGTGCATGCCCCTGCACCCTCCTTCTTGTCCATCATAGCCATTGTGCTGCCACTAACCCTCCCGCTGGCCATGCATGGTCTTCTGTGCTGCCATGGCCCCTCCCACCTTCCCTGTGTGGTCAGCTAGCTGCCCCTGACCCCCTCCCACCTTCCCTCCATGGTCTGTGTGTATGCCACCATAGTCTCATTGTTGCTCTCCATGGTGTGGCTTGTTTCTAGTGCCCATCCTGCCTGACCTCCATGGTCATCTTGCTGCTCCTGCCCTGCCACCTTGCCCCCAGCCCTCTGTTTCCATGTGCAGACCCCCTATTCCCTCCCTCCTGGCTTGTCTGTTCCATTGTAATGCCCCTGATCCGTCCCTCCTGCCTTTATGGTCTGTTATGCTGCAGCTTTCTCTCCTGTCTGTCCATTATGGTCAGCTAGCTACCATTGCCTCTTTCCCATCTGTTCTCTGTTGTCCATGTGCATGGTCCTGTCCCCTCCTATTGCTTTCTATGGATTGTTGTGCTGCACTCCCGTCCCGCATGCGCTGTGTGGTGTATTGTGCTGCTGCAAACCCTGATGCCTGCCCTGTAGGGTCAGTTTGGTGCACCTCTCCATGTCCCTCCTGTCCTCTGTTATCCGAGTCCATGTCCCTACCCCAATTCCTCCTGCCTACCATGATTCAATGTACCATACTTGCGAACATTTTGAACTTGGTAAGAGGGAGATTTTGCAAAAAAACTGGGGTATTGATTTTCCCCTTTGAGTTACATTGAAAAAGAGGAGATTGTAGACAGGAGACAGATCAAATAAAGCCCATTTGAGCTTAAAAACATTGGACGTTTCCTGGCTGAAACGGGTCTGTTGGCATGTATGGTTGTACTACCACTGCCTCTTCCTTCTGCCCACAATGGTCTATTATATTGCCACAGCCTCTCTTGCCAGTCCTGTATTGTTGGTTTGTTGCCCCTGCCCCCCTTTCCACTGCCCTCCATAGTTTGTTGTGCTGCCACTGCCCTTCCTGCCTGCCCAGTATGGTCAAATTGTTGCCTCTGCACTCTCCTACCTGCCTTCAATTTTCAGAGTCCGTGCCCCTGGCCTCTGCCTCTCAACAGTATCCCAATGAACAACTAGATTGCTAACATTCTACATTTATTACAAAAGTGTGAAACGCCTGACGTCATCTTGATGTAATCAAAACTGTAATACTTAGAGTATTTCCTTATATGAGAGGGTCTTATTTGCATCAAAATTATGGTTAGTGCTCTAAAAAACTAAAATGAGGACATATTTTCTGAGTTTTCAAATAGCGACAAAGAACTTTTAAATTATTTGTAATCTTTATATTTTTTTATCCAGTTGACCACTTGATTAAATGTTGCACCTTGGCGAGAGGATGTGGTGCTACTTCCAGAGCTGCAGACTTTGCAACTGAGGAACCAGGTTGGAGTTTCTGCTTCAGCTCAACATTCTGTGATTGTGGTCAAATCACTTAATCTCCCCATGTCTACAACCAAAATGAATTTGATCTTGTGTGATGTAACCAATGCTCATGTAAAGCATTCCAATACCTGACAAGTCTGCACTATATAAAACTGCAAATACACAAAAAATAAGTGTTTTGCACACTTCTGTCATTGGGCTACATGTGGGCTACATCTGGGTGATATTTGTGCTGCATTTAGGCTCTTTTGTGTCTGGTGGCCATCTTGGGAGATTTATTTGTTATGAAGTTTCCTAATTTCCCCATTTACTGCAGTCTCCTCAGTAGGAAATGCTTTCAGTTTTTTACTTTGATTCCATCAAGAAGGTATTCAGATATGTCACACATATGCCATAAATTCTGAATGTTAGCACTCTAGTTGCTCATTAGATCACTGTAGTAAAGCTACTGCTCTCCACGGAAGTCTGCTGCTGGTATTACAAGTGCATGTTTCAGTCTGCATATCAGAATTTTTTAATGAAATAGAAGAGGATTTGAGAAGTCACTCAAAATGTGCCCTAATTTTTCTTTCTGCAGCACTAATCATACTTTCTATGGCAAAATGAACCCCCTCATTTTGTTCCTTGTTAAATTAAATGTTTTAAGAGTTACCACTTTATTCCAATCAAGATGGCTTCAGGTGTGCCATATGTTTGTCATAAGTAGGACTGTTAGTGCTCTAGTTGTTCTTTGGAACACTCTGGGAAGCTGTAGTAGAACACAACGGAATCAACTGACAGTCTCTGCCCTTGTTGGATGTACATGTTTTACTGAGAATGTCAGACTTCATTCTCACATGACTGACAAAGATAATGTGAATTTACAGAAAATATGCTCTCAGTTAGCTTATAGATCACCTTCCAAACCTCTGTGGGAAAAGCATGAGAAAATAGTTTTCTCTCAAACATGATTCATGATATCACAGCAGAAGGCTTTTTCACATGGTAAAATCACCTTAGAACACACCACAATTCCTAAAATGAGTATGGTACCATCAACAAATGATTTATAATGTAACTAAAGTCTTCAAACCTTCTATTAACTGCAATGCTTTTTAATAAGGTGCTATCATGTATATTGGTCCCAAGATGGCTGCCAACACTTCTTGGATGAAGTGCTGACAGCCAATCAGATCTCACGATGAGATGTGTGGTTAGGCTCCGCCGAGATATATATGTGATTTTACTTTTTATTTTCTCAGGAACTACTGAACAGATTTACACCATTCAAGCAAAAGGCACATGCCTGACCTGAGGACTACCTCTTTGCCAAATTTCAAGTAATTCTGTTCAGCCGTTCGGGCTGTACCTTCGACTAAAGGTCCTATGGGAAAATGCAGGGGGAAAACGTGTTTTGTGACCCCCCTTTTTTCTCAGCCCCCACTTGACGAATCACCCCGAGACTTTCAGGGTAGGAGCTGAGCGGAGCGCCCCATTAGTTTTGAAAATTTCACGAAGATAAGTCAACCGGCGCCAAAGTTATTCAAAATAGAATTTTCAGATTTCCTCGGTCCTAACTATAACTATCTACTGGCGACCACCAGTAGATAATATAAATATATATATATTCACTGAAAAAACCATAGGTTTCACAGACGTTATAGTTAGGAATTAGCATTTAAAAAACCTTGCAAATTCACTGAAAAAACCATAGGTTTCACACATGTTATAGTTAGCTGGACATTTCACTTGTACAAAACCATTGAAATTCCCCCGTTATAGTTAGTGCAGCTAACTATAACTCGCGCGCCCGCAATCCACTGCTGATGACGTCACATATTACATCACTCATGACATGGTCAGTGACATCACTCATGACATCACTGATGACATCTCAAATGACATCACTGACATTTCCAGAGGGGCAGAAGAAGGTGAATGCTCCAAAAGTCACCTGCACTATTTGTGGTGTTGTCTTATCAAGAGGAGATCCTAAAAAGAAATACTCTTTTAGTATTTTCACTATGATCAGGCACGTTAAAGGAGTACATCCTGTGGCTTTTGCTCGAGCTGCTAGAGACAACCCTCCAGCAGCTCAGCCGAGCACATCCGCAGCAGCTCAGCTGAGCACATCATCGGCAGCTCAGCCGAGCACTTCATCTGCGGCGGCAGCTTCACCTGCTTCTGTTCCTCTGGATATACACCCTCTGTTCAAGAGGGTGCATATACGGTGTAATGCGTGCAATGCTCTTCTCTCTTATGGTGACACCAGCATTCCCCTAATAGAGAGCAAGATACAGCAGCACACATGCGGCACCCCATAATTTTTTTCATTTTTTTGTGCCTCTGTTCCTCAATTAACACAACGGCTCTTTTTAGAGCCACCTAACATCTAAACACTTAAATTTGATCTTTAATTCTATTTTTTTATTGATTTTTTTCCGCCGTGCGCGCACCATGCGAGGCTCCGTCAACCGGCGCCAAAGTTATTCAAAATAGAATTTTCAGATTTCCTATGGAAACACGGTCCTAACTATAACTATCTACTGGCGACCGCCAGTAGATATATATATACACCAAATGATTCCTCCATGAAAGAAATCCAGGGGACACAGCGGGGAATTTTCGGGGGTTCTTTAATAACAACAAAGCTGTAAAGCACAATGCATTTCGGCATACCGCCTTCGTCAGGTGGCGCCAGCCACAATGAAAGTCCCTTCACCATCCTCCTTTGTACTCCTTAGGCCCTCCCAGTTGTGGGAGGTCAGTAGGCTCCACTTCAATTGGTAGCAGCTGCAGTCCGAAGTCCGGGACTACAGCTCCCAACATCCATTGTTACGGTAAATACCAAGTGGGGCCGGAATTTTCTCGCTTGATAAGCGCTTTATTGCCAAGCAAAGGAGGCTGTTTGTATTGCAGAAAGGCTTCATAGGTAACAGTCCAGGACCCCTTGGATCCCCAACGCTCCACCTCAATTCACAGTTCAAAAGAAGGCCATAGAGAAGGATACAATGAACCTGCTCATTCATGAAGTCACGAACTGCCACTGGCAGCGGCCACTTGCCTGATCATAGGGCGGTCCTGTAGTTCCGATAACTCGGACAAAAAGGAAGCCGACGCCACATTGCTTGCAATCCACAGGACTCTTGTAGAGCGGGTACCCTACACGCGTTGCAGGCAAACCACGTGAACACATCCACCAAACGATTCCTCCATGAAAGAAATCCAGGCGAAACAGCGGGGAACTGTCGGGGATTCCTTAATAACAATAAAATTGTAAAGCACAATGCATTTCGGCATACCGCCTTCGTCAGTGATGTCATCAGTGATGTCATTTGAGATGTCATCAGTGATGTCACTGACCATGTCATGAATGATGTAATATGTGACATCATCAGCAGTGGATTGCGGGCGCACGAGATATAGTTAGTACAACTAACTATAGCGGAGGAATTTCAATGGTTTTGTTCGAGTGAAATGTCCAGCTAACTATAACACCCCTAAAACCTATTTTATTTTCAGTGAATTTCTAAGGTTTTTTAAATGCTAATTCCTAACTATATATCCGTAGGGAATCAGACCCAATATACCCTTGAGGGCTTGGGCAGGTTAAATGAAGAGGTAATATGCCAACAAGGGATTTTATTTGAGAGAGTTCTATCGTTGTTGATTTAGGGAAATCAATTTGGAGGGTGAGTTCAATAAGAATACCGACCCAGATATCAATTGACTGAACAAATCTTAGAAGATATCAGATTCACACACGGGACAACTTTTCGTGAAATAATCACAAATATTTTTATATGTTAATTCAATTAAATAGGAGTACAAATAAACAATTGAATGCGCAATGAATCATGAAAAAGGCAAAAATGAATGTTGTCCACATTTCATGACAAAACATCTATTCCAAAAGAGAACACAGAGATCTATCTTGTTCTTAGAGAATAATAATCAACTGTACAAAATTAATATTGTGGAAATAGATGGTGGAGTCGACGTTTCGGTCTTGGATGGCATCAATCCGTCAGACCATCTTCAGGACAGTAGGCATTGCTTTAGAAAAAGATCCTTCGATATTGGAGCTCAGAGTGAGAGGAAATGTATTCTTCTCGTCACCTGAAGGTTTACACTGATTCAGATCGTGGTTAGGTTACTGACTGTACAACAATCTAGAGGGGATGGTCCTTCCTTTTATTTTTCGAGGAACTTGACAGCTTTGTAGAGCAACACCATGAATGAGGCACTCTCGTGTCGAAAGGAGGGGATTATCCTTCCTGGTTTAGTGTTCTTTATTCGTAACTCTGCAGTAGCAATTTCTAGTCGAGAGTCAGGAATTCAAACGCCAGTCCACACGAAGGTTGTATATTTTCTTACATTGGGAATTGTCATTTCCTAATTGCATTGTTTTAAGAATCGCAATCATGAAATTGCAATTCCTACTTTTTGTACATCTGGTCCCTAGTTCTTTGTATTTATTCTTAGCCTTCGGTTCAGGGGAATCAGTAAGTCTCTTACTGAGTTCTGCCGCTGTCTTGGGTCTGTCACCAAGTACAAAAGGCAGACTGCACCTTCTAGTAGAAAACAATGAACATTCAAGTGTGATTGGGATTTTTACAGAATGTACAGTTTTAATGTAAGAGTCAAGGACTGTGATTGTCATTGTAATGAGGAGGCAGCTTAGGAGAGGATGCAGAATTAGTTTGGGTTCCTACATGAGACATTTATTTAACATTTAGTATAATGTTTGATTCAAGCACAGGAGCGTAACACAGGCCCTTGCAGCATCTGCTGCCCAGGGGGCCCCAACTATTCGGAGGGGCCCCCAAGCCTTCACTGGGTCACCCTTCAGCACAAGCTGAATGACGACTTGTGAGTTATGGGAGACTCAGGGGCCCCTCATCGCATTCTGCAGGGGGACCCATCATAGTGCATTACACCACTATCCAGGCATTGTAGATCAGATGAAGGATTGCTTGATTGAGCTATTTTCACATGTGGCAAAATGCCTGATACCACTCATGACTTCCTGATAACAGCTTATGACTTCCCGGCATGCCTTCAGAAAGGCGCTCTGAAAATCTGTTGGGAGGCATATGCAGACTGATGTCATTACTGGAGTTAGCTTCTGTCACGAGTTCCGCCCTTAGAACTGGCAGTACATTTAAATGGGTCCTAGGCTTCTCAAATTAAGAACAGCTTCCCTTTATTTAAGACAGTTTTAGCATTGGTCTATATTAACTATAGCTATTAGGGAGGTGCTTTTTACCGTTGCTTTGAGTCTACTACTTTTACGAATGAGGCGACTTAGGGTTGCAGTCTTCGAGGACTCTCAGGCATCTTTCGCTTGTATAGCGGTTTAGCCCTTTGTGATTGCTGTTTATATGCCGTCATCGACCAGTCAAGATATGGAGTAAACAAGCGAAGCAGTAATTATACAATGTATGATTTCTGAGCTAGTCGCTAGACAGACGTTGCCAAGATAAAAAATGTGGCTTTTACCTTAGCATTGGGCCTGAACAAAGCTCCCAGTGTTCCAAGATTTGATCAGACTTGAGTGTATCTTATATCTTGTATGGCCTCAACAGGAAGACTCTTAGGCTCAAGTAAGTCCTCAGTTTTGCTTACATATTGATTAAAACCTCTTCAGAACTTGCTAATTTCCTTTCATTTATACTTTGTAGAGTAAAGGGTGTAACAGATGTATTTTCAGCTTCTATAGAATTAACCCGAGTGCAACATTGTTTTATGGTCTAAAGCTTTGGAGAATGAATGAATGAATGAATGAAATAAAATTTGTAAAGCGCAATAGCTACCCGAAGGCCTCCCAGCGCTGCGGACAAAGAACATGCAGAGAACAAAGGCAAAGGAGAAAGCTAGAACAACCAGGTTTTTAAGGGCTTGCGAAAAGATAGAAGATTGGATTCTTTCCATAATTGAAGCGGAAGGGCATTCCAGCCAATGGCGCCATTATACGAGAAGGACCGACCCCCACATCTGGCCCTCCTTATTCTAGGTTGACAGGCAAGGAGGGATACAGATGACCGGAGGTCTCTCTTCGGGTGGTAGGGGGTGATCAGGGACTGAAGAATGGGAGGACTATTCTTCCGGAAGGCTTTATGGACCAAGCACATAGCTTTAAACTGGATCCTTTCCCTGATTGGCAGCCAATGCAGGCTCTTTAGTGCTTGTTTGGCAGGATGCCAACGGGGAATCTGAAGCAATCTACGAGCAGCAGAATTCTGAATAACCTGGAGCTTATTGATGGTGTACTGCGGAGCTCCCAAGTATAATACATTCCCATAATCCAGGCGAGAGAGGTTCAGGGCTTGTACCATGATCCTTCTGGCGTGGAAAGGAAGAAGGGGCAGAATCTTATGAAGTGTCCTTAGTAGCCCAAAGCAAGTTGCAGAGAGTTTCGCTGCCTGGTGACTAAATGTAAGGGAGTGGTCAATCCAGATGCCCAGGCTCTTGATTTGCTCTTTGGGGGCCGGGGCAGAGCCTAGGCAATCAGGCCAAAGAGATGCCGGGTCGAAGACAGGGGAATTGCCCAGGAGCATAAGCTGTGTTTTGTCCCCGTTAAGTTTAAGGCACGAACGTTCCATCCATTTGGAAACCTCCTCTAAACAACTGCTTAGAGTGCCAGATGGCCCTTTTGAGTGGTTAAGTGCCACCACAAGCTGGGTGCCGTCCGCGAAAGAAACGATTTTTATGCCAAATGGTTGGACGATCTCCGCCAGGGGTCTCAAGTATATATTGAAAAGCGTGGGACTAAGGGCCGAGCCCTGAGGAGCCCCGCAATTAAGGGGAAACTCGTTAGAGACCACATCTTCCTCAAAGACCCTGAACGAGCGGTCACTGAGAAATGATTGAAGCAACTGTACTGCCGTACCTGATACTCCCACATTCTTAAGTCTGAGGAGCAGGGTAGTATGATTAACAGTATCGAAAGCGGCGCTGAGGTCAAGAAGGATAATGGCCGCAGTGCCCCTCTGATCCAAAATCCTTTTTGTTTCCTCTATCACCGCAAGGAGAGCAGTCTCCGTGCCCAATTAGGGATGAAACCCCATCTGGGATGGGTGGAGTAAGTTATTAGTTTCCAGAAAGGCTACCATAGTATTGTTTACGTGCCTCTCTAGAATCTTACTCACCCACGGTAGGAGAGAGATGGGGCGATAATTGGCAAGATTGTCCCGATCCAGATTGGGTTTCTTTAAAAGGGCTTTAACCATAGCACATTTCCATGCTAACGGGACTATGCTTGAGGAGATGGAAAAATTCACCAGATCCAAAATTATAGGGCGAATAGTGTCGGCTACTAAGTTAAGAGCCTGGGGGGGGGGGGCAGGGTCTGTGGGCGAACCTGATTTTATGTGTGCCATAAACCCAGCATGGCAGAGTTGAGGAGAGGAAATTGTGCTAGCAAAATATGGGGCCCTACAGACAGCTCAGCAGGGGTGGTAATGGGAATAGTAGATTGAGGGGGCGAAAGGGCCTGATAGATCATTTGGATTTTCTTATGCAAAAACTCTGCCAAAGTGTTGCAGTGCGTCAAGGGGTCCTGCAACCTAGGAGGCTTTTGGGGCAGTTTGGTAAGGGTTCTAGCAATTTTAAAAATTTCTTTGGGAGAATTAGCAGCTAATTCAATTTTCTGTTCGTAAAAAGTTGCTTGGGTAGTTTTAATTTCCGATTTGTAGCATCTGATGGATTCCTTGTATTCCGTTTTACTAATATCAGAGTAATCCAGCCTCCACTTTCTTTCAAGCCGTCTGCAACGCTGTTTGAGTTCTCTCAGAATATGAGTAAACCACGGCGCAGTTTTTGTCCTATTAATTATATACGCAGGTTTCTTAGGAAGAACTGTATCTAGGGAACCTTGTATCCAGGAATTGAATCTCTTATTCGCGTTCCCAGATTAAAATTTTCTTCACAGGATGGCATGTTGATTTCCAGGACAGATTTCCACTGGTCAATAGGGAGTTTAGACCAGTTTCGCTCACACACCGGGATTACATTGGGGGAGCGAGCGGGACCGGGGATTTCCCATTTTAGCGGGATTAAGAAATGGCTAGTCCAGGGAAGAGGGATGGGAAGTCCGCTAGTAAGTTCACTACAATTACTAAAGACTGGGTCCAGAAGATGACCTTTGGAGTGGGTGGGATTCAATACTTTCTCCATGAGCTGGAGAGCTGACAGATTCTCAATCAGCTCCATAGCCGTTTTATCAGATGAATTGTCTAGGTGTACATTAAAATCACCTAGTATGGTAAAATTAGCTGGTCCCAGGGCTAAGTCCGCCACTGCGGAAGGAAGTGCATTGAGAAATTGTCTAGCATTCCCAGGAGGGCGATACAACAAAATGCCAGAGAAAGTGCTGGTAGGAGAGATCACTAAGGGGAATGCCAGACTCTCGCAGTTTAATAACGGATCAGCAGTAATACGGCATAGAAAGGTATTTTTATAAATAATGGCTAAACCCCCTCCTCTACCAGTCTTCCGATCAATCCGATTTATAGCATAATCAGGAGGGATGGTTTGCACAAGAGTAGGGTCAGACTCATTGTGGAGCCAAGTTTCAGTTAAAAAGAGGACATCAGGTTTTAAATCGTCCAGCAGCATAGCCAGTTCCGTAGAATGTTTAGAGAAGGATCTACAGTTGAGTAGAAACATTTTTAACAAGAGAGGGGTATCAGGGCATTCGGACATCTTAATGAGGGGCGAAAAGGCAAAATCACAGTGAGGGCATTGCATGTCTTCGTTTAGTGCATTCATGGAGTGCCAGCAGGTTTCTGCGATAACTGTGCGAAGTGCATGAAGAGAATGAGGGCTATAAGTAATAGATCCGACCCCAGGGCAAACAGGGGTTGTGGCCCCTGGACCCGGTTGGGCGCGGACAGGCGCAGACGGGCTTGCCTTTGGCGCGCCGCTGGCACACCACCGGCGCGTACGCTGCGCGTACGCTGCGCGTAAGCAAGGGCATCCGGTTAAATGGAGGGGGAAGCGTGAAGACTAGAGCGCTAACACCCGAGACCGGAAGTTGCCTTTTCCTCCCTCCACGCAATCGGAGGTGGTGGACCGGGGAGAGGCAACTAAGCAACAACCAAGATCGATATCCCCCCCAAGTACAGGTAGCAAGTAGTGCCAATATTACATAAAACCAAACGAGATAGAGAAATTTGAACGTTTTTATTATCAATGCAGGGTCTGGTGAGCAACAACAGGAATCGATATCCCCTGAGTACAGTGAGAAGAAAGTACTGCATTTCTTGAACACTGTTGAGGTGAAACTGTAGCAAATCCTGACTTGTGTAGTTCATTCGCTACTTAGTGCTCACTATTGGAAAGAGTATCAGCCTCCGTGAGGAGAATGTGCTGTCATCTAGGGGGAATCATAGAATTGAAAATACTTGCCCACTCACCCCCTTTCCCATGTCGATATACAGAAGCAGACTTGCCTGTAGACAGTGATGTGGTGAATCTGGCTACTCAGTGTCGACATTCAGCCCAGAGTTACACCCAACACTTGAAGAGAGAGAAGAGGATACGTGGCAGATCCTCTTCACACCACTGTACCAGTTGCTAGCAACATATACCACATGGAGCACCTAGCAGTTATCATAGAGACCAGTCAGGATCCTCAGCAACCGAACAGTGTTCAAGAGAAGCTATCAGTCAGCGCATGTCTCCTTCATGGGTGGGGCTAGAATACAGCGCGTCATAAAACAGAACTATATTCTGGTGAAGAATAAATAAAATCCTGTATCCAGTGGAAATGTTGCAGACCATTGCATTAGGTTTTTACCCCAGTAGCAATACAAACAGAAGAGGACAATCATTTTTATATCAAGAATGTAAAAAGGGAATGTAAGACTGTAGGAAATAACACAAGTTGGAGTGGTTCCCCATTTTTCCAGTTGGATTTGCTGATATTTGTCACTAAGAATTGAGGAGTTGCTAAGCAGCATCCCAGAGCATGTGCTTTACTTATAAACATAGTGAAAGATTGGCTAACCCCAATTTGACTTGTTTTATTTTTCTGTACGCCACAAGTTCTATGGCTCAAAAGATGTGACCATGTTTTTTAAAGTTATACGTCACATGTGAGTTGCAATGCAGATTTGCAAACCCATTTAAGTGACTTTAAAATAATGGGTTCAGGCTTGTCCTAGCAGCCTTCCAGGATGTAGCCCTGCTGTGCAGTTATCACATATTAAAAGCCTGCATGGTATATTAGCTAATCCACCAGTAAAGAGCGCCTTTAATGTAATGTGACATGAAGCTTATTTGATTTTACGTACATGGTTAGTTTCTGTAGTGTCAGCACAGCTTTAGAAATGGAACCTGTTCAGGCTTTTCTCTTG
Organism: Triturus cristatus; assembly: GCF_964204655.1. Classification (NCBI taxonomy): domain Eukaryota; kingdom Metazoa; phylum Chordata; class Amphibia; order Caudata; family Salamandridae; genus Triturus; species Triturus cristatus. The sequence goes on from NC_140595.1 coordinate 493,351,160, forward strand.
CCCTCCTGCCTTGATTATGATCCAGAGCGGAGTTAGATTACATGTTAGAACGTCATATGGGTGCATTAATAGTATAAAGGGACTCTGGTGGAGGCAGTTGCCTTGCTGGAGCATCTCTGGCTGTGATAAGGAGAGTTGTTATCAGAGGAATGTGGGAGCAGGAATTAAAGGCAGTCACTTCAGACTTTCCTGGGAAGTTGGGCTAAGAGGACCGAAAACAGTTTAGGTAGAATACTTGCTGGTATACCAGGGTGGCTTAGCATGTAACTAGACCCACCTGGGGCAGGATTGAGAGAGCTTAATCACAGGCAAGAAAAGTCCTGACTTTTTAGAAAGGTGCAGCAACACTGCCTCTTGGGGTTGGTTTTACCATTAATAGGGGCAACTACTAAAATATGGAAGAAGCTGAGTGTGGGGAAAGGCTGAGAGCCTCCAATCACTATTGTTAGTGCTATTTCTATAGCTGGTATCTCAGGCTACAGTAGAGGAAAGACCCTACTATACTGAGAACAGCACAGCATAGAATAGATCTTCTGACTGCCATGGTAAAGGGTGGTCTGGCTGCCCACTCCTTCTCAAAGACCGTACATCATTATCAAAGTTTCAGAAGAGCTGCTTCTCTGCAGGAGCAGAAAACATGAAGAAGAGCTTTGCTGTGGAATGATCAAATGACTGTGGAGAGTACCCCCAATCTCAGAATCCATAGCTAAGAAGTCCCCTAAAGAACACTGTAAATATCAGAAGTTATGGATTTTACCAGCCTACAAGAAGTCAGTAAGCCTACCCTTCTCATTTGACTTTTGAGAGGGCATAAGTATCTTGGTGTGCTGATAACATTACTTTGCTTTAGGAAGAGAGAGTAGTCACCGGTGGATGCTTTTTGGTAATGCATGAAGAATCCTACTGACTTGCATACTTAAAGTGAGCTAATGTTCTCATTTCCTCAAAACATCATTTACTTTGAAAATCTATAACTTCTGATAGATATCCAGATGTAGTCAATTTAGTCTTGCTTTATTCATACATTTTTTTTTCTTTTTTTCTAAATTAGTTGAAAAATTTACTAATAGGAAGTTTAAAAAAAATATTTTTTTTTATTGATTTGAATAGCAGTAACTTATCAACCACAAGCCACACATTACGTAAAAGAGTCTGCAGTAATATACACATGTGCTGATTTGTGGTTTGAACCAAAATATAAACAGTTGACACATTTATAAGTGCATAAACAGTAACAACGACCCTAGAAGGACAGTAGTGTCTACATATTGGGCATTGCCTATTTAGATCCTGCTAACCCATTAATCAACAATTAAATGAACTGAACTTCGGTATGTGGTCATTCACACTCACTGATAGGAAGCTTTATTCTAGAGTTGCTTTGGTATGGTTTGAATGCTGTAATCAGATTCCTCTTGATAAACGTCTGCAGCTCTGTGTAGCAAATACAAGGGGTAAGCCCTAGTATTGTCAGTGAAACTGTATTTACCAAACAGGACACTACATTACTATATAGGTGGGAGCCTCTCCGCCACAGTGATAATCCAGTTCCTTGCAAAGACGGTAAAGAACACACCATCCAGTAGTTAACATGAGGTTAATACGAAATCATATCGATGACAAAAATATTGTGATAGAAAAATATTGTTCCAGAAATATCAAACATTCTAATATCAACTTTCCAAAAGCTCTATGCAATACACAAAAATATTGCCAACAAGAATATTGGTGATATAAATATAGTAAAACAAAACAGTATTGAATACAAGAATATAGACACAAATATATAGACATCTCAATAAAACAAATGGAAAATCTAAATATTTATCTCAACATTATCGCCACTAAAACTTTACAAAACAATTCCCCCAAAAAATATTAAACTAGATAACATGAAATATAACATATATAAAATGAAACATTTGATTAAACTTAGAAACAAATATATTTAGCATCTTCCATATGAGGTTGAAACCAAAAAAAGCAACTCCTAAAACACTTCTAACACATCAAAATTAAATGAAAATTGTTAACAAACAGAAGCAAAAACGTACTCAAAATATAGATAAAAAGAAGACAAACCCAACTGCTTCACTTCAAGTATGTAACCAGGAGACTATTACTCTACCCAAGTGATGGACATCAGGATCAACAAAGGAAAGGAAAAAAAACATTTCAAACACCAAAAAGGTTGATAAATTCAAATAAGTGAACAAATAATAAACTTAAAACAACATCACCTATCATTTTATAAAACCTTAAACACCTACACTAATTTTATTCCTAAAAACTATATCTACATTACAGGTAAAAAGACGGAAATATTGAAGACTAATTATTACAACTAAAGAAAATGCCCGAAAAATGATGCAATTACACATGCAATGTGGAAAGTGATTTAGGAATGTGATTTATTTTATGGAAGTCGGAATGAGATATGTCTAAGTAACAATGAGGTTGGACTTGCAGTAACAAGGTCCAAGCCGCAGCAGGAACATGGCAACGCTGAATGTTATGCTCATTCAGATTACCTTCTAAACAATTTGTGTTCAACATCATCTTTCAAAACTTTATTCTATTTATGGAGTTACCATTCAATAATTTCATTTTTTCATCCTCTTCCTAAGGAAGCCAGAAAAAGTCTTGAAAAAGTTGTTTTAGGCGTAATAAGTGCCAGCTTTTTGGAGAGTGTTTAAGAAGATCTTCATTTCACATACAGACTACAACATTATTTCCAATTCAATCACCTTTTTTCAACTGATACTTGTTGGTGGTTTTATTGCTGGTTCTGTCTTCACATACCTTTGTTTTCGGACATTGTTCTTGAATAAAACAGAATATACTTTTACTTAGTGTGCATAGAATCCTGATACTTCACTTTTTAATTGTGGGGTGCCTCAGACGTCTTGCAGATTTGGTTGAGGGTGGCTTTTCGGCACACTTTGTTAGAACTTAGGGCCTGATTACGAGATTGCAGAGGGGACACTCCATCACAAACGTGATTGATATCCTGTCCGCCATACTACAAGTTACATAAGATATCATGAAATTGTAATTTGGCAGCTGGGATATCTGTCACATTTGTGATGGAATAACACTGTCCATTAAACTTGTAATCAGGCCATTAGTTGGCAGCAAAACTGTGGCAAGTGTAGCATCCAGTTACTTCTGAGCTTGTTTAAATGTGGGCACTGTTTAGTGTTACATAATCTTACATTTCTTTTTGGATGTGCAGTTAAGTCCAACCTCTGATGTCACATGTAAAGTCAGGGTTTATGAACTTCGTTAACTTGAAAGGAACCAGGGTGAGAGTGTCAAGGGAGACCCAGGCTAAAGAAGCCCTCTGATCCTAGGGTACAATGCAGCCAGTTTGGAACTATCCCAGTAGAAGGGGGAACTGAACTCAGAAAGAGTTTGGTGTGATTGTGGGGGAAGAGACTACTTATTGCCTTAGATATACTAATGGCTGGGACACCAGTCACCTCCAGGGGCAGAAGGGTTACTCTATCGGATTTAACCCAGAATAGTGCACTGTGAGATAATTTGCAGTTTGTAGGATGTGTTAGAAAAGTGAGAAGAATTGCATTTGGAATTTCTTTCTCATTGGTTAGGGATTTTCCAGACGTCACCACCACCCAGTTGCTAGTGAATCCTACAAAATTGTCACCTAACCCCTAGGTCATCAGAACATTATCTGGACTTCTGGAACAACAGAAGAGTACTTGAACTGCTGTCTGTGACCTGTCTGGAGATCTTAAGGGATGGAGCTGCTTCCACATGTACCCAGGACTGAGACGTGGCCTTCAAGGGTCAGGTTGAAGACCTCCTTTGTGGCTACAGAGAAGCAACAAGCTGCAAGAGGTCTTTTCTGGGAGTGGGCAGCTGACCAGTAGCAACTAGATAGTGACCGTTGCTGGAGTGATTCCTGGCCCCTAAGTGCTGCTCTGAGGTCCTGGGAGCTTCAAAAGGGAACAACAGAAACTGCTCCAGAAGGTCTGAAAAGTTTGGACTTAAAATCATTTTTGAACTTCTAAGACCTCTAGAGCCTCAGCAAGATTTCTCAGAAAAGGTTTCTAATGTTGAGAGGACTTTGTTGGTTACAGCTTCAGACTTATCCCACTGGAGGATTTTGAGCTAAAAAAAGTAAGTCTAGGTAGAAATTTTAACTAGGCAAAGGCATGAAAAGTATTTGTCCTGCACAAGGACTTCTGTGGTGATGAATTAAGAATGTGTCTGTTCTCAGATTTTCCATTCAAAAACAGCTACTTCATTGGGACCTTGTCCAATGGCTAGTCAGTTTTGTTAGGCTTTACTGGATATAGCCTTCAACCATGTACCACTAGAGGATATCAGCTTCATATAAAAAAAATCAGAAGGGGACATCTTTGACCTGAAACACCTGCTTGGTGTATTCAACCTCCAGTGCATTACAGTTGGCTCAAAAGTGAGCCGAGCTCCCGGTCTACAGTGAACCAAGACTTCTAATTGGTGCTTTACTTTTTCTTGGTGTTTTTTTGCAAATAAGCTTTAAATATTCATATCTGTGGATCCCCTTATTGGATTTTAGTCAATTGATGTACTTTTTTCCAATGAAAATGTTCTCTATTATTAGACATTGGCTGTGGTTTATTTATTGAAGGTGTGTGTTGGACCTGACAAGATTTTGGACTTCTTACTTTGGGAAGGAATCACCTCTCCAACTAATAATCCATTTTCTTGAACCCTCTGAAATTACTCCTCCAAATGGAATTCAATAGGTATGTAAGAAATAGGATTTCATCTAGCTGATATGCAACACCTCTGAAAAAGATGATGACCCCTTTATGTATATATTGCCAAGCAAAGTTGGAGGTTGAACCATTTCACCTGAGACCAATTCTAAAATATCATTAACACTAAGATAAAATTGAAAAAAAATCCAGCTCACTTTGGGTGTAATTCCTCCAGAAAATATATTTGCAACGCATTGCCTTCCCCACCCTCCCTAACCTTTGTTTATCCTCTGTCCACTACTGATTTCTGGTTTATTTTTGAAATATATCATTATTTCTACTCTTTTTGCAGCCAATACAGAACTCCTCTGCCAAACTCATCCTTGACCTCCCCAAACAAACCCAGATCACCCCACACCTGAGGAACCCCCACAGGCTCCCCATCCAGAAAAGATGCCAATTCAAGATGCTCACTCAAGCCTCCAAGGCCCTCCATGACCAAGAACCAGGATACTTCAACCACCGCCTGAACTTCAACCAATCCTCCAGACACCCACGCTTCAAAGCCCTCGTACACAGTCCCCGCATCCACTGAAGCCACATTGGAGGATGATCCTTCTCCTACCTCTCCATGACGTCCTGGCATGACCTCCCCCTTAACTTCCGAACAGCATCCTCCTTCCTGGAATCAGAAAAGGACTCAAGACCTGGCTCTTCGACTGACCCACTTATAACCCAGCACCTAGATACACTCGCAGGTGGTTCGCCACATTCTACAAATACGAATTGATAGATTGATTTTGTCTTTTGTTTATTGTTTTTCAGGTTTCTTATCTATGTTTTTGTCAGCAGCATTGTAGAACAGCAAGACAAGGGACAGGCCCATTGGCTCACTGTGCTAAATAATATTAGCCCTGTGGGGAAAGATGGCAGCAATACAGCTTTGCAATGAACCATCCCCCTCAGCGGTTAGCGAGGGGCAGCTAGCTTGGGAAGGGCTACTTACCCATAGCGGCAGGTCATGGGGAGGCATGTGTGTCGTTGTATGCAATCCATCAAGCAGGGCTGGGATCTCAAACTCCTGCAGCACCTTGGCCTGGAGACTGTTTCACCATCTGATAAATCATTTTTAAAATGTGTTGATATAAAGTTGATGTAATGGCTTAATTCAATTACTTACATTGTTGTGTATGTGACTTTCCATTTTTTTCACAGCATTCCTCTGCCATTGCTGAGAGTATGTAACGTTGCTGAGGCATGTGCTTCTCAGCTTCACATATTTTTCAACCTTTTGACCACAGCTGGCAAAGTCTACATAAAATTGATAGAGTGCCTACTTGACTGTGACAGCTTGTCCTCTATGACTTAGGGCCACAGAAATGCTGCACATTAGTCACCACCACCCACAGCTTACCATCCCCCTGTGTGTGACATGTCTGCAGAGCTGCACGCTTCCAATATTCCTGTAGCTGAGGAATTCAGGCAGCAGGTGGTGGAAGTGGGAAGTAAACTGCTTATACGCTACTTACATTTATGATTGATCTCTTTCTGCACTGCTACTCGGGGGCTAAAGGCAGCCCTCCAGCTCAGTGTCTTGTTGCATGCAGTGTGATTTCGGGTTGCATGGATTTGGGTTGGTATGGGGTACTGCAAATCAATGGCTAAACTGTAGTCAGGAAACTTTGCCCATCTTTGTCAAGAGTGAAATTTCTTTACTTTGGAGATACTCCTAGGCATTATCATGTAAATGTATAAGTGGAAGTAGACATATTATTTGCAGGTCAAGGATTTGTTAACAGAATAACATTATGGGAGGAGGGGGCACAGAAAGGATAGATGGCCCAAATCACAAAGGTAAACTTAGACTTTTGAGTAAGTTTACTACTTCTCGATATTCACAAAGGTAAACTTAGACCAAAAGTCTAACTTTAGTACTTTTCAGTATTCACAAAGTTAAACTTAGACCAAAAGTTTACAATATTTTCACTACAATATTATTGCCAACAATATTCTTGAGTCTATTTTTAAGTGGAACACCTCAAATATGGGGGAATTGCAAAGTCCTTAAAAAATAGATAGATCCCAAGCTGATGCAACTGTTTTTTACAACAAATATGGTAACTCAAAGGATAGTAAAAGTTGACATCCCTCTTTCTACCTGAGCTAGCCCACACCAGAGTACTGTAAATATATTTGCTTCTGTCCATTGCAGGGCCAGATCTTTGCTTACCAAACCCAACTGTTAGAAAAGTTTCCTTTTTGTATGTTCACCCCATTTCTTGCTGACTGCTGTTGCTGGTTTTTTAAATCTGCACACTGGAAGACTGCTGTCCAGTCCCCAGTGTAAGTGCTCTGACACCTAAAACATGGCAAAATATACTAAGCCTTTCTTGGCCTAGTCAATCTACAGTAAGGCCATGGTATATGGTACAGGAAATACACCAATTGCATTGAAAGTTATATGTCAACTATGGACCACTGCACATGTTGGGCCCATCCACTCGGCTTACCAGGAAAACATATGGCTTCAGGACTACATGTGTATTCTGACTTCTGCAGCATTTAAAACTGCATGCTAACCTATCAAAATACCCTTTTTGACAGAAAAGAACTTTGCTTGTAAATATTAAAAAAGTCACCCCTAATTAAGGCTTGTATCACACAATGTAGGGTTCCATAGCATGTAAAAGTAGGACTTGTAATAATTTCATGTGCACATGTTCCTACAGTGACCAGCCACTGTTCATCCAATGAAGACAATTAAAGTGCAATTAAAATGCCATTTTTGCAGGGGGAACATGGTGGCCAGCTAGCAGCATGCAGTGCCAGGGTGTGAGGGGATTCCAGGTTGGGCAGTGAAGAAAGGGGTCAGATACCCGGCGGTGAGCACTGGGACTCACAAAGAGAAGGACACAGTCTTCAAGGTAGCGGCCGGGGTGGAGGGGGAGCGGTGGTTGAGGGCCACCCAGGAAGTGAAGAAGGTTCTGCAGAATCTCTTCCAGGTTCACACTGAAGGGGTAGAGCGGCAGAGGCAGCACCTGCACGGTGGCTACAGAGCGCTCTTACTCCCATGGTGAGGCAACGAGGGAGCGACGTAGTGAAGGAGGTGTGTTTGTGGCAGAGGAGGAAGGGTGTGCAGAGGTACCCAGTGTGGAGAGGGAAAGTACAAGGACTGTTGGGGGTTAGCTAATGAAGGGGAGCTCCCACAAGAAAAACAGATAAACTTTGAGGAGTGCAGGGGGAGTCAGGGGTGAGCTCGATAAAGGTCGACACAAAGGCCCCTTAGACAAAAGAAAGTTGATTGTAGAGCTCCTTAAGCTGAAAGTGATGGCATCTAAGGGTAGAAGAAGCCAAGTACCCCTCTCCCCAGGAAATATCCCTGGGATAATCTGGACAACTAGGGTTATCTGAGCCAGGGACCCAGCCCCAGCACTGAGGGTCTCTAGAAGGAGACTCACAAATGTGCCATTTACTAATCAAAATCTTAAGGTTACACCCTCGCTCAGATCCTTTTAAGGAGTATAAAGCAAGAACATTATGTCTAGGCTCGGGCACAGTCTGCGTAGCCGTGCAACGCGGAACTCCACAAAGTGGCAAAAAAAATCAGCTGTGCTATGCAGAGTTCTGGTTGTGGGTGGGGTTCCCTTGTCCCGCCTCTTCTCATGACGTTTCTGCCGTACGGCAACGCAAAGTGCTTTTTTTGGGCAAAAATATCATGCGAACTGCACCACGCGGTGTGCAAGGGCACAGCCATCTTGTTTCTCTCTCTGATAATGGTGCTGGGGCCTATGTTTTCATCCTTCCTCAATCTCTGTAATGAGTTTTTGTACTTTACTTTTTCGATTTAATTCCTTCTTAATTTTGTTTTATCTTCCGTCCTTCTTATTCCTATGTCTGCTTTTTCTCCGCCCCACCCCCCAGGCCAATGGCAGATAAGGGCGCCCCTAAAAAAGGTCCACAACAAGCAAGGTGGTGGCAGTAAGGGGTGCAGCTCCGTGCCTTGTTTACCGAGGTGAAGGTGGCAGCGTTGTTTTTTTACGTCCCGCGCCACCTCCCCTCCACTCTGGCAAAAGGCGCAGGGCTGGGATCGGATACGGTCTTCGGGAACACCAGCAGCACTGGGCGAGGGTGCGCCAGATCTCAGAGCAGTGAGATGTGGTCCGACATCCTGTACTGATAGCAGGATTGCTGAACCTGCTACGAGTTGAGATCGCGGGGCTAGGTGAGCTGCCTGTTATTAATATTATTATTACTGGTGTGTTCTATGCTATTGTTAATATTTTTTTCCTAAACAGCAAGCATGCTGATCACATGCAGGTAAGTTAAGTTTACAAAAACTATGTGGTCATTATTCTAGACAGGTGTTCGGCACTACCTAATCGTACTTGTTGGTGCTCGCTTGGGCTGATTATGTAAAAAGTAATGTAGAGATTCCTTTGTTCTGTCACATAGATAGTGGTAGTTAGTATTAGTAATTTAGCGGTGCATGTCCATTCACTTCAGTTCTTAGAGCTTTTTTGGTAGCTCTTAAAGTGATGAGCAACCAATTTGGTGTATGCATGTGTCCATTTATGTATCTAAAGAAAAAAATCACTATCACTTTCAAGGCTTGTTCTTGCTCCCTTAGGAACGTGACTTTTTTTTTTAGATTTTGAATGAGACATTTCTAAGTAACAATGTGGCCGTACTTACAGTAACAAACTTCAAGCTGCAACATGGAAATGGCAGAGCTGAATAGAACGGTCATTCAGATTTGTTTAAAAAACATTTGAGGTTGAAATCTTCTTTAAAATCATTACTCTATTTAATGTGTTACTATTTAATAACTTCATTTTTTCATCACGTTGCTAACAGTTTCGCCTATGTCTACTTCTGTTTTCTAGTTGTTTTTCAAATATACCATAATTTCTACTACTTTTTGTCTTTTATTTTTTGTTTTTCAGATTTGTTATCTATTTTTGTTTGCAGCATGGTAGAACAACAAGGCAAGGGGCAAGGCCATTGCCTCACTGTGCAAATAACATATCTCTGTGGGAAGATGACAGCACTACATTTTTGCATTGATCACCTCCCCCCACTGGTTAGTGAAGGACAGTCAGCTTGGAACGGGGCTACTTTACCCCAGAGGGTCACGTCATGTGGGGGCATGTTTGCCATTGTGTTCCCTTCATCTGTCAATGCTGGGAGCATAACCTCCTGCAGCACCTTGGCCTTGTTGGTCGTTTCACCATCTGGTAAATCAATTTTAAAATGTATTGGTATAAGTTTAGTAGATTTACTATTTCTAACTCCGCCAAGTGGCAACTTTGGGAAAGTGCTGAACAATGGCTAGGGGCAGATTTAATATTCCTAACTCTGGCAAGTGCCAACTTAAAAATGGTTCTGGGCAGTGGCTGGGAGCAGATTTACCATTCCCAACTCAGGGAAGGTGCTAGACAGTGGCTTAGGTATAGCAGATCCACTATTGCTAAAACTCTTAAGTGTCAACTCGTGGAAGGTGCTGGACAGTGGCTGGGGGGCAAACTTACCATTCCTAACCCCACCACTTGTTCTCCATTGGGCTGTGTTGCACACCCCTGTGGAGAACATGCCCAGCCTCCCCAGGCACTGCCTGAGTGTCCAAACAGGACACTCAGGCCAATCAGAATGCTGCTCCTGTAGTGTCGTGATTGACTAGAAGAGCCTGGAAGCCTGAGTGCTTCCGTTGATTCCAGCAGAGGAGGAGAGGTGTGCAGCTGCTGGAGAGGCATGCAGGGGAGAAGGTACGTTTTTTATTTTTATTTTTGTTTAATTCCCCACCCCCCCTGCTTCACCACCCCGTTCCAAGCGAGCCACCACTGCAGACACACACTACACACACACACACACACACACACACACACACACCCATGCACACATACACAAACAGAGGACTAACAAAAGAGTGGAGTAGGACATGGCAAGCTAGTAGTCACAGAGAACGAAGGGAAAAATGCCTCCCATCCGAGATCAACCCTTGCCCAAATCACAAAACAATACATGCATGACAGGCATGTCACCAAAATAGCATGGCATGACATTTAAGCCCATCCATAAGACCTTAACTTCCCTAGGGCATAAACATTTAGAATGTAAAAAATAAATTACCTTTGAGAAAAACATTTATGACTATGGGCAACTAGTGCACAGGGTCGCACACAATAAAACACCTTCTGGACAATATCTGATAATCTCATTAAAAAAAGTTTAAAATGACCAAATATATCCCCAGACCTCCACATGCTCAGTATCGTACAAATTGATTATCTTTACATACACCAGGTCCATTTGTCCTTTATTACCCACATGGGCCAGTATCCTGATTTTTTAGGTTCTCCAGAAACAAGAAGAAAAAAACAGAAGAAAACCATAGTTGGCCTTATACCAATGCCTTCCTCAACTAACACAGCATCGTCATAACAGAAGCATCTTAAAAAAAACTTTTGAGATTTTCTCAAATAACGCAAGGGGTGATGCAAGCAAAGGTGAGTGATGCCTTCACACCAGTAACTGAAATGGCCAAAGAGCCAACAAACACCAGAGCCCGGAAGACAGGAGGAGGAAATCTCTAATGTGCACAAAGTAGTTTTGTGGGCACATGCACTGAAAGAAACCAATGCATGATAAAGTTTCCTAAACGGTGCATTTTGGGTAAAATAATTTTATTACAAAATAAATTTGCAGCAAGACAAAATGATATACATCCATTCAGTTTCTGCAAGTCACATAGTGAATCTTGTAAGCACAGTGAACATAACTAAAATCGCATTTCATCATTTTCAAACAATGGGGGTGATTAGGATGGCAGGCGGACTTTAGTCCTCCCGCCACCCTAGCGGTGCTGGGACTGTCCGCCAGATGTGCGGCGGTCCCGCACCACTAATTAGGATGCAACCGCCACCCTGGTGGTCGTATTCCGCACGTCTGACATTGCGGCAGGTGCTGCTGTAAGCAGCACCCGCCGCAATGCCAAAGTGCCATGTTGTGCATAGCCATGCACAACGTGGCAGGCACTACGCGGTGCCTGCCACCATGTGCATGGCAATGTAGGGGGGTACCATAGGTACCCCCCAAGTGCAGCCCCCCACCCCCAGGGGGCCTGCAACGGGCCCCCAAAGCAATTCCCCACCAGCCTTTCCATGGCGGCATCTCCGCCATGGAAAGGCCTTAGAAACCACACATCCTAATATGAGTGGCGGTGCCTGCTAGGCATCGCCACTATATTGTGGGCCAAGTCTTCCTGGCTGGCAATCAGAACGATTGCCAACCAGTGGAAAAGCGGCAGCCGCACTGTGTGTCTGACCCGATACCACCCCCCGCCATTATAATATGGCGGGGTAAATCTGGTTGGGATGGTGGGCGGATCCCCTCCACTGGGCCTGCAGTGGCGATCCGCCCGGCATCCTAATCACCCCCATGTTACTCTTTGAGCGAAGTATGACATGTCATAAATAATGTCATTGAGTAAGCAATAAAGTACAAGAAATTAAGTGTGATAATCTAACTCCAATTGGGTTTTACGTGAGATTTTGCCTGGGTGATAAAAATTACACACTGGATTCATTACCATCTGAATGTATTCCCTCCTTAGCTTAGGTAGAAAGCTGTGAAATCAGCTAGAATGAGAGGAAAGGCATGCACATTACTTCTGTCCTCCAAGCGTGCATACAACAGCCAAATTGAGGTAGAAGTACATCTTCTAAGCGGAGATTATTGGCCTCATTTATGAGAGGGCTGTGTCACATTTGCACCACGCAACTGGACACATACATGGCACAAACCACTAAGTCAGATTTTTGAAGCCATGCAAAGCCACTTTGTGAGGCTCTGAGTAGCGTATAAAATCTGGAGTAACGCAGCGCAAATCCCTGTGTTGTGTTACTCTGTCTTGGATATGCGTTCCATAGACATTTTGTGGGTGTTCCCATGCAACTTCCATGGATCTTGACGCATCCCCAGATTTACATGAACTTGTAAACCTTGGGATGCTTGAAAACCTTAGGCCTTCCCGGGGAGGCATAATGAGGAGAAATATCTCCATTTCTCCTTGTTTCTTCCTCTTTCTATGTGTGCTACATTTTGAGGTGGCAGAATGGGATTATTGACATAATATCAATGACCAAAATATCCCCATACACTAATAACGACACATAAATATCGATGTCAAAAATATCAACATCCTATCTTTAAAATGTAAAGTACAAAAATATGCAAAAAAATATATAGATGTAAAAAATATCGGTGTACAAAATATCGTTTTTTTATATATAAAAAATAATGTTAAATAAATTAAATAATAACATTAATTTTAAAAAATGTATTTAGGTGTGATATACATTTTAACAAATATAATAAATAAATGTAATTTAAAAAATGTAAACATACATATATACAATGTAATATATAAATGTATATTTACTTTAAAACAATTAATAAACTAATAATTTACATTTATTTAAAAAGGTTATAAATATATAAAAATGTACATATATATATGTTTTGCAAGTCTTGCACATTATTTTGTAGGTTTGCATATTTTGCTGTATTTGCACAGATCTAAAAAAAATTGCTGGATTTGCACATATTTTTGCAAGTTTGCACATTTTTCTGTATTTGTACAGAACATGATAGGCGTTATTTGCACACAATGGGTGAGGTGAGTTCTCTTATGCTTAACTTCTACCCATTGCAATTGTTGTAACTTAATGCAGTGCAGGCAATTTACCCAGATCGCAGCTAAAGGACAGAGTATAGCGCGATACGGATGACAACCTGGGTTTGAGAAATGTCAATGAATTGTTCAATTTGGACTGGGTTTAGCCAATAAGCAAATGTACGCTTTAATAGCTATTATATTTTTATAAACATTGCAATTATATGTTTAAAATTGATTCTTGCGTGTTTACACAATTGACAAACACAGCCGAGAGAAAGTATTTTGTTTATGTCTACACGTAACTGGGGAAGAGGCACCTTTTAAAAGTCACGTTCAGTTCATGCTAATCATGTGATCAAGACCGCTGTGTCGGTCGAAACGCGTCTGAACCAAACTTTGTTTATGAAATAATAAACTGAGCACGAAAATTTGTACCAGCATTTGAGTGTCCGTGTCTTTTGGTAGTACCGGCTGGTACTTCGGAAGGAGGATTCGATATATATATATATATATATATATATATATATATATATATACCTATAACCTAAAATCCAACAAAAAACATTATATTATAAATTTAAATATCAAAATATTTAATAATTTTTAAACTTCGATTTTGCACTCCATTGAGTGCAACAGTAGGGAAAGTGTTGGATACCGTGGAGGTAAAAATTACTATTCCCACTCCAGTGAGTGCAACAGTAGGGAAAGTGTTGGATAGCGGTGGGGAAAAATGTACTATTCCCACTCCAGTGAATACAACAGTATGGAAAGTGTTGGATAGCGGTTTGGTAGAAATTACTATTCCCACTCCAATGAGTGCAACAGTAGAGAAAATGTTGGCTAGCGTAGGGGTAAAAATTACTATTCCCACTCCAGTTAGTGTAACAGTATGGAAAGTGTTGTATAGCGTAGGGGTACAAAATTACTATTTCCACTCCAGTGAGTGCAACAGTAGGGAAAGTGTTGAATAGCTTAGGTGTAAAAATTACTATTCCCACTCCAATTACTGCAACAGTAGGGAAAGTTTTGGATAGCGGATGGGTAAAAATTACTATTCCCACTCCAGTTAGTGCAAAAATAGGGAAAGTGTTGGATAGCGGAGGGGTAAACATTAATATTCCCACTGAAGTCTATTCAAAATAAAAAAAAAAAAATATATCAACTACAATGCAAAAAATGTTAAAAACAAAGAAAAAATATATAAAAATATAAAAAAATTACAAAAGACAGAAACATATTATAATGTTAAATAAAATTGCCAAATTACCTACAGACATTATTTTATAAAAATCTTTAAAATAATTTACGTACAAATAACTATATTTAATAAAAAATTAATAATAATCAAAAACATTAATTGTTACATAAAATTTATATTTTTGATTTCCTACCCTGGCACACCATATAATTCACAACACAGATCTACATTTCTAAAAAAGTGTACCTCCATAATTAACATAACTAATTCTCGAATAAACAAATATTATATTTTTAAAAGCAAATAAAAACATATAAAAAATAATTTACTCACCAAACATTACCCGTATAAAACAAAAAATCCACACACAAGATAAAAGTAAACAATTACCACAAATATTTATCAATTAATGAATGAATAATAATGAGGAACTAATTATTAATTAATAAAACCTCAAATACTTTCCAACCTATACCCCAATAAACACGACAACACACACCTAAAAATCATTACACACTGTCCATAACTCATTTAAAATTATTACATTATTATCAATTAACAAAAACTTATTAATGAATTGAAAATAATTTACTTCCCACCCTTTACCACTATGAACTCCACAACTCACATCTCATATTAATTACACAATTGGCATATTTATTTTTTAATAATTAATTACCATTAATTAACAAAATCATATTCCTTCTCAGGAATGGCCCCTAGGATCTGGAATGCCTCACCCCAAAAACAAGACAGAACCCTCACGCGGCCTCCTTCAAAAAGGAAGTTAAATGGATTCTACTTACAAAATTCACTTGATCTTTTTGATGCAGGATGGTTGATATGTGCGATGTTGGAACAGTTACCGATTGTTTGACCTATTGTAAGCATTATTTTTTGAGTATGTATATGCCTACTCCACATCTGTCTATTTTCCCCTTTCTCCTGTATATGTTGTAAAGCGCTCTGATACACGCAAGGGTCTGGTTATCGCTATATAAAACCTTCAAAATAAATTATTAATTAATTTGAAATAAATTACTTCCCTCCCTCTTCCCCTATAAACCCCACCACCCATTGTTAAAAAATGACACAACTAACATAATTAATTACCAATTAATTAATTATTATTAATTAACAATTGATAAATAAGTATTAATAAATTAATTCTCACAATTAACACTATAAATGATACAATAAATTAATATCAATATCAAAATGTATTATTAAGGTGCTGATTCCGGTCCGGTAAAAAAAAATACCGTACAACTCGTATCCGTACCTTTTTACGTACGAGTCGTACAAGTCCCGTACAAACGGCGAAGTACGATTCGTACTGTAAAAATACATACGAATCGTATCGGGAAAAGTCTACGAGACGTCCCCGGACAGTTTTACGTACGAGTCGTAAAACTGAAGTCCGAGCGCACAAGTCCGATCCGTACCGGTGTCCCGAATACACAAGCGTATGGAAAACGTCCCGTACGGAGCTAACTTTGTACGACCGCTACCCCGGGTACACTAGGGCCCGGGGTATGAGTCGTACGGCCCCCCCACCCCACCTGCGCACGTCTGCGCCGTACCCCCACCCCAGCACCCGCGTATGTACGCACCGTACCCCAGCACCCGCATATGTACGCGTCGTACCCCCCACCCCAGCACCCGCGCATGTTCGCGCCGTACCCCCCACCCCAGCACCCACGTATGTACGCACCGTACCCCAGCACCCTCGTATGTACGTGCCATACCCCCACCCCAGCACCCACGTATGTACGCGCCGTACCCCAGCACCCGCGTATGTACGCCCCGTACCCCCCCACCCCAGCCCCGTACATGGACGCACCGTACCCCAACACTGTACCCCAGCATCGCGTATGTACGAATCGTACAACACCATTGCATATGTGATCACTGTACAACAACATAGCGTATGTATGCACCTTACATACGCGAAAATGACTCGTACTGAACCAGGACACTGTAAAACAGCACAAGGAGGGTCAATTCGACTCGCACAACACCACAAAACACGTCTACAGGACAAAAAACATCTAAAAGACTGACCTGGCACATCCAAACAGGCAAACAGAGGCCCAAACTCACAACCACCTCTTATAACACACCCACCAAAAGTTCAAACCCAGCCACACCCACAAATGGACCAATAAAAAGGGCCCACACTCACAAACCATGAGCCTTTGCAACAGACCCACTGCTGACAGACATCATACACAAACAACTGCACCCATACACCTTAACTTACACACCATCACACAACCTCCTTCACACATACCCCCTCTACACATACACACACACCTACACATTCACACCCAGACACCCACAACCATCCACACCCACACCCCACACCATGCCCACAGACAAGAATCCAAAGTTCACAAGGGAGGAGCTGGACATCCTTGTCAACAAAGTCATCAGAGTCGAGCCACAGCTCTTTGGAACATTGGTCAGACAGACCAGCATAGCCGAAAAAACATGCCTGTGGCAGAGGATGGTCGATCGGGTGAATGCTGTTGCGCCCATCAGAAGGACCAGGAATGAATGCCAAGCCAGGTGGTACGATCTGCGGAGGGCAGTCAAGCGCAAAATGAACGAGGACTATGCCCAGAGTAACATCACAGGAGGTGGGCTTCCCCGCAGACCGGTACATTACCATCTCTGGGAGGAGAAGGTGATGGCCCTGCTTCCGCCGGTGGGAGTACATGGAGTCGAAGGAGTTCGAGAGCCTGGTGAGTACATAAACAACTTACGTAACATGGGGGAATGGCATCTACACCCCAACTACAACAAATGCACTCACCTACCCCCAAGCCCTCACCGGACACAACCACACTCAAAAACAACGCTCATGCCACTAACATGAGTATGCCCCATTCACAAAGCAAGGCCATGCCATGTCCCAGCCTACACAAACTACCAACCCAAGACAGGATGTCCGGGATGCTGGGAGGGTGGGGATCACTAAACATATTGTACAACTCAGAAACAGACACCATTGCCCTCAGCCCATATGGCCCAGGTACATACCCATGCACCATGTGCAATGCACAGAGCCTGGCAAAGTACTGACAAGGTAGCTGACACTTGGCCCTGCTGTAGGCAGCACAAGGCCCTCCTGTGACAACTGCAAACTCTAACACAAACACAACAAGCTCAGATATCTAGGACAGGAACTCACACTCACTGACATGGCAGCATGCGCCATGGGGGGACAGATACATCACCTGGGAGACCCACTGCCAAATCACACCACACCCACCAGCAGGCACCGTCAATCAATCAACAATCGATCAGGGTACTTGTAAGGCACGCTACTTACCTGTGAGGGTCTCAAGGCGTTGAGGGGGCGGGTTCCACCACTGCTCGAAGAGCCAGGTCTTGAGGAGTCTTCTGAAGGCAAGTAGGTCTTGGGTCAGATGTAGGTGGGTTGGGAGGGTGTTCCAGGTCTTGGCGGCGAGGTAGGAGAAGGATCTGCTGCAGGCGGGTGTACGTTGGATGCGGGGGACAGCTGCGAGGGCGAGGCTGCCGGAGCGGAGCTGGCGGGTGGGGGTGTAGAAGCTGAGTCTGATGTGCAGGTAGGCTTGTCCAGCGGTGTGGAGTGCCTTGTGTGCGTGAGTGAGGAGCTTAAAGGTGATCCTCTTGTCGATGTGGAGCCAGTGCAGGTCACTCAGGAGGGGGGTGATGTGGCTGTGGCGTGGGGCGTTGACGATCAGTTGTGCGGAGGCGTTTCGGAAGCGTTGTAGCCGCCGTTGGTGTTTGGATGGGAGTCCTGCGTAGAGTGCATTTGCGTAGTCCAGTCAGCTGCTGATGAGGGCCTGTGTCACTGTTCTACTTGTTTAGGTCGGGATCCACCAGTAGATCCAGCGGAGCATGTGTAGGGTGTCGTAGCAGGAGGAGGAGACTGCGTTGACCTGCTTGGACATGGAGAGGGAGGATGCGAGGATCAATCCTAGGTTGCGTGTGTGTTTGGTGGGTGTCAGTGATGTCCCCAGAGCGATCGGCCACCAGGAGTCGTTCCAGGCTGAGGGTGTGGGTCCGAGGATGAGGACCTCTGTCTTGTCCGAGTTCTGTTTCAGATGGCCGTTCCGCATCCAGCCGGCGATGGCCCTCAGACCCTCGTGGATGTTGGTTTTGGCGTTGTGAGGGTCCTTGGTGAGGGAGAGGATGAGCTGGGTGTCGTTGGCATAGGAGATGTTTTTGAGGTTGCGGTGGCGGGCCACTTGTGTGAGGGGGGCCATGTGGATGTTGAACAGCATCGGGCTGAGGGATGATCACTCACCCCTTACACAAGCACACACCCCCGGGGAGCCAATGGAGTCACCCACTCTCACAATGGACATGTGACACAACAAGATCAAGCCACAGCCAAAAAAGCCTCCAAGCCCAAATTCGACATGTCAAACACCCTGGAGAACATTCCAATCAGTCCCCTGCAACATACCCATCCACAAGTGAACATTGATGTGAATGCTAGGCACATACAACTACCTGGAGGGACTGTGGTAACTAAAATATGTGTGAAACATGGATGTCGCATGAAACAGCATTAACATTGTCTCTCTCTCACACACAGGGCAACATGATGGATCGCCCCCCAACAATGGGGGGAAGTACCACAGTCCCAGGCTCGGGAGGAACCTGATCCCACCGGCAGCGACACCTCACAACACTCCGCGGATTACCCCAACCCACCTGGCCCCTCTGGTGTCTAAGCCCCTGCAGCACCTGCTTCAGGTACATCTGTGCCAACCACCACCCGCATTACTGCCACATCCCAGGAGACACCCAGGAGCCCTGCCCACACTGAACAACTGAGCCAGTCTGACCTGGAGGGACAAGGTTCGCCAGGCACCCAGGAGGAGGCAGCCAACACCGACACTGCCATCCCTCAGGGGTCCCGTAGACCCGATGTGCCCACAATGGCAGGCCAGGCTTGTGTGGGCAGGGGTGGTGGGAGTGGAGGCAGGCGGAGGCGAGAACCTGACCAGACAGCTGAAGGGACCGGTATGTCACACATACACAACATCATGGAGGCATACCGGCATGACACCAGGGCCATCAGTCAGGTAGTGGCGACCCTCACAGACATTAAGAATCAGCAGGCCGAGCAACACGCCAGTCAACAACAACACCAAGGACGGATGGAGGCAAGACTGGCTGAGCTCCTGGCGGTGCAAAGGGACATGAGCCATTCACTCCGTCGGATCGCCGACAACATGGGCAACTCTCCCTGTGACACCAGGCGCAGACCAGCACCAGCCACAGGGAGGAGGAGGATTCATCCGACGGAGCCTCCCAAACATTGTCAAGGCCTGCATCTGAGGGTCCCCGAAGGAAGGTGGGTCGTCCACGGAAAAGACCGTGAGAGGCAGCGGACCATCCACATCTCCCAGGTCACCTGGCCTGGCACCTGGCCTTCATGCGCAACAGCAGCACATCATTGACTGACATTCTCTGCCACATGGACTTGCTGGCCACAGTCTGACCAATGATGACCAACACTGTGGTCTGGACTCTGATGTCTTCAAATGCCAAGGATCCCATCTCCCCCTGTGAACTTTGGATTCTATGCAACCGGTAGAGCACCTTATTTTTTCTACCAAAACACGCACCCTACCGACAATAAAACTATTTATTTGTCATGAGATGTTGCTGTCATTCTGCATTGGTCCACAACATACGTGTGGGTAAATGTCAAACTATGCCTGAGTGTTGAACTAACTCCAGCCATCCATACCCTGGGATTTGAGTCCGGTACAGGGCACACATGGGTCACAATGTATCATCCGATACAGCCTGGGATCCCAATACTCACCCGTGATGGCCTCAAGCTTCTGAGGGGGGGCTTGAAATACTGTGCGGACACACTAATCAGGAAGAGGATGATGAAGGCCTAGAGGTCATGGCTCATGTGGAGGTTCCCGGGGAGGGAGTCCCAGGTATGTTTGTCCAGGAGTGAGAACCATCTCCTTCATGCTGGAGTGTTGTGGATGTGAAGAATGTTGTCCAGGCCAAGTTCAGATGCATAGAGTTGGGCCAACGGGGTCTTGGATGACAGACGTACAAGGTTGATTTTGGGGTATGGGGTTGTTGACTGCCTCCTGAGTGTGTGTGAGGAGTATGAAGGTCATCCTGCAGCACACAGTGATCCCTTGCAGCTATCTCAGGTGGACGGTGATGTTGATGGTGTGCGGGATGTTGAAGCTGAGTTGTGCAGATGCACCCTGGATGTGGACAAGTTTCCCGTGAGTTTGGATGTACTTGCTCCGTAGAGGGCGGGGCAGTAGTTGACACGGCTGGTGTTGTGGACCTGGGGGATGGTCTGTCTTTCCTTGGAGTGGATCTATCTAAGGATCATGTGCATCATGCAGAGGGTGTTGCAGCATGAGGTACAGATGCTGGTGATTTTGCATGGCAAATGTGAGTGACAAATCCATGATGCACACCATCTTGTGTGCGTGGCCACTGGGTGCTTGTGTAGGGCCCCTGCGGGTGGGACACAAGGAGTTGACCCAGCTGTAAGGGGACAATCCTCAGATGATTACCTCAGTCCTGTACAAGTCCAGCCTCAGGTGGCTGATGTTCAGCCATTCATCCACGGACCTCATGCCTTCTTGAATGTTGGAACTGGCAATGGCTGCGTCTTTGGTGAGGCTGAGGAGCACCTGGGTGTCAATGGCATACAACATGATGTGGAGGTTGTTGGCGCATGTGACGGTGGAGAGGGGGGTCCTGGACACATTGAAGATTGACACGCTGAGAGATGATCCCTGGGCCATGTGCCAGATGACACCACTATACCACATGCTGAAGGCTTGAGTCCCACTCCCATGGCCTTGCTGGTGAAGGGAGCCTGTGTGGAGCAGGAGGGACATGATCTGGTTGGTGTGACAGGGCCTGGAAGGCGGGGCAGCGCTGTGTAGGCAGTTGGAGTTGCACACTCAGCATGCAAAGGTGTTGTGTGTGTGGTTAGGGTATGCCTGAGAGCAGGCGGTTGAGTTTCGGATAGACATTGCTTGGAGGGTGGCTACAACATCAGAATGTAGTGTAATGTGGGTCATGCAAGGACATGAGGGTCGTGCAATGTGCACGTTGCATGTGCTGACGGTCCTGCCTTTGGCACCGCGTGGCCGCAACAGTGGCACGGACAAGATGATGACAGCCAAATGAATGGGTGGAGGGAGGCAGGGAGGAGCATCTTTGAGGCGTGTGTGTTGACGAATCCCGCTACTTTGTGGGCCCTTGCTGCAGAGGCTGCAGCAGCAGACGCCATGCCCTGGAAAGTATGCCAAGAGTTGCACACAAAGACAAGGATGTCAGAAAGGACAACTGCAACAGGTGTATGTAAAGGAAGGAGTGTCCGGTCACCCATGGCACTCCCCGAGAAAATGGATGCACAATCACCAAAGATGACTGACACAGGATCAGGAAACAGAAGGCCGAGCTGCGCACAGGAGACACACCCTCAGCAGGTGTTGACGGCCCGTTGTGGGGTCCAACATGCCCAAATACATACACAGCCATGGACTTCATGCACAATACAGATTCGAATCCATGAAGAAGTGCATGCATGTTGCTAAACTACACATAGACTCATATGCAATATCTTTGACAACTATGCCAGAGATGCCGCATGTAAAGTGGCAAGAGACCTGCATTGACAGAGATGAGGCACCTTGGAGTGTGAGGAACACCTTTATTACTCAGGCAAGGGAAATGCATCAATATGAACAGACTCACAGGTCATTTGGCTGAACATGTGGGACCTACACTGGACACCCCCTTCACAACACAGATATTGTAAATCCAAATGAACTGGCACACAAGTGAAGGAGGTGGGCCAAACACCCCCTGCTGCACACGGAGAGGCTGCAATTCCCCAGTGAGCCTCCTATGGGGATGTCCCACACTATGTCCACCCGTAGCATCCTGTATGTGTCTGAGTGAAGTTTTACACACATTGATGCCTTCCTCAGAATCCACAAACCATTACAGATGACTGTCACGAAGGGTGACTATCAATTCATGGGAGTCATGCTACATGTCATGTGCCCCATGGTGAGTCGACATGTATGCATGGTAACACAACATGCACAGGAGCAGTCCCCACACATTCCAAACACGTAACACCCCCAAAATGCCTTGCTGCAATCCTTACCCAAAATTTCTTTTCAACATGTCCGTGCATGGAACGCTGATTCAGCACACGTTGCAATACTCATGAGGAATATCAGGAGGCCAACGATGACACGAGCAGACAACATGCGCAAGACCCTGGGGATGACAGACACACAAGGAGTCAGCGAAAATATTGTTATCCGCATGCATGGTCATTTACTCTACATGAATAATGTTGTCACCATGCTAATTCAAAATTTAGTGTCTCAGCTAAAATGTGTGGAATTACATCATCACTCGAGTGACACATCAGAACACACCTCTAAGTCACTTAGCATACAGTTAGCTGGACACACACATTGCAACACCTGCCACACAAGGCTCCAAGCCCGCACACTCAGACCCAGTGACTCACCATCATGAGAAGAAGTTGCGTATGAGCTGACTCTGGATGTCCTCCTCCTCCTCCTCCTCACTTGCCTTGTGACCAAGCCCTTCATCCTCCACGGGTGGATGTTCCAGCTCATGCGGATCCAGGATGAGTGGCACTGCCTTCTCCACTGCCATGTTGTGCAGCATGCAGCACACGAGGGAGATGTTGCAGACCTTTGCCGGTGCATATGGGAGGGACCGGCCTGTCTTGTGAAGGCACCAGAATCGCCTCTTCAGGAGGCCAAACGTCCTCTCAATCACTCGCCTGGCCTGCCCGTGTGCATTCTTATAATGGTGATCTGCAGCTGATCTTGGGTTGCGGAGAGGCGTCATCAGCCATGGCATGTTGGGATAGCCAGAGTCCCCTACATGGAAACATCATGTAAAGAAGTAGGTCAGGAGATGCCGTAAGATACAAAAATACCGCAACACACAGGACAAACAGAGTATACCCACCAACAAGACATGCTCGCTCGTTGTGCATCCGCAGCATCATTTGTGGCACCCTGCTACGCCTCATGATGTAGGCATTGTGTGCTGACCCTGGAAAACGTGCACAGACATGGGAAATCAGCATGTTAGCAAGACACACCACAAGGGCATTAATAGAGTGGTAATGTTTACGGTTGCGATAGGCTACCTCCTGTGCCTGTGGTGGTACCAAGCCACATGTGTCCCATCAATGGACCCAATTACATGGGGCATCCCTCCCAGGGCATAGAAATCACCCTCGACACCTGTCAACTGATCAGGAGTCGGAAAATGGATGAATTCATCCAGGTGCTCCAACATGGCTTCTAAAACATCATGCAGGACACGGCTGAACATCGTCTGAGACATGCCACCGACATCAGCTATGGTGAATTGAAACGTACCGGTGGCAATAAAATGTAGGGCTGCCATCACCTTCATCTTGGGGGTCAGCGCTGTAGGATACCTGTGTCGCGGTTGGAGGTGTGGTGCCAGATTGGCAGTCAAGTCCTCAATCAACTGTTGAGAGAATCGGTAACGTCTTATGCAGTCACGTTCCCTCATGGCACCCAAGTCTGACATTGGTCGGGGGAGAGGCGGTGCCCTGCAGAAAATTGGAATGAATAACGAAGAGTGAGAACATAACAACATCAATGTCAATGAAGTGAGCACATGCTCAACTGCTAATACACATCTGCTTAATACAGAGTCTGGTCTGTGCAATACATCCAGGACACGTATGCCAGCCAGGTGATACTCCTACGAAAAGCCAGATACAACCGTTGATTGGCAAGTCTACATGACATGCCCTGAAACGAGCTGTGGGCCAGTGTAAGTGAACAGCCATAGACATCACAGGAGTGACATACATCCACATATCTGCATTTGAAGGATGTCATCTCATACAGACAGCTGACGGCAAGCAAGACGCACAGGTCACATGGAAGGTCAAATGTACAGATCACACACATTGCGATGAAGGGGTACACGGGAAAACTGAAAACACAGACATTGAGACAACGCAGATATGTCCTCATGTCAAAATCCCATGTTCAATGCATACAGACACACGTTACGTGGGATTCAACATGTGGCATGGTGTGTGTAGATGTGTGCCATGCCCATCTACACACCGTCACATGTTGGATGCAGCAACATCCTGCCACCATTTCCTGACTTGTGCCAGGCGCCGACTGAGACCCTCCACCGATCTCACCGCCCTGACGGCCCGATTCTAGATCTCCCCCTTCTCGTAGGCAGTTACCTGTGAGGATGGCAAAGTGAGACAACATCACTACACCTGCTCCATGTCACAGAGACACACATTTGAACAACTTTGATATGTTGAACAGGGCATAAGATGCAGCCAAGTAATAGCATCTTTGTCATATGGACATTGGCCTCTGTGGAAGCCCCAAAGCACTACATGGCATTCAAGTTGTTAGTCAAAAAGTCTTGTACCTTGGCACTCACGACACTTGTCAACATGTCTTCATGTTTTAAATGCAGGATTTTGATATTTTGTTGTGCAGGACAATAATGTGCCTGCATGACAGATGTCTCCCAAGGAAGTGCACAAGAAACCACCTTTACACTTTCAGGGAACACGCTGGCACATTTTAAAGAAAGGCACAGTTGGAATAAGACTGTTTTTCAGATTATACATATCCATGTACCCACAGTGTGTAGGAATTTGGGTAAGTCCTGGGTTGTTGGTGATACCAACTTACCAGTGTCAAGTCATCCATGCCGCTGTGGTCCCATGTATATGTACTTTCTGGAACACCATTTCTTACTGACAGTGGCTTCTTTAAATTAGGCTGGCAGTTCATACAATGACTGTGTAAATGTAGTTTTGTGTGCACCTCCTTGTGAGACTTCTTTCATACAGGCACATGTGTGTTATGTTCACCAAGTGGCACATTCACACATTCTGAACATGTCGATTGTGTAAAGTGGTGTGATTCCCAAGGGATCGACATGTATGTCGTTTGGGTTTCCAAAGTACTTACAGGTCTCTGAGTGTGGGGACACCTTTAGCATTGAGGTCTGTTATTTAGCCTTGGCTGCACCAATACTGTTTATTTCCCAGTAAACAAGAGGTGGCATGACTTCATAGTATTGCTGTGCTCACCTGGTCCCAGACACTAGCTTCTCAGTATATTTGTCATTAATCTTTTTTGCTGGTGTGTCCTATTTTTCCTTGTTTCCAAGTGGCATGGTGGGTTAACCAACTGGGGAGTACAGGGCTTACATATCTGCGGAGTAATCTAGATGTTAGTCCTGATGCATTGCCTGATATGCACTGTGACCTATTTTGTTTGGACTCATGTGTCAGATGTATGCAGGTGACTGATTGTTTTCTGTATCTTCTCCTTGCCCACAGCATCATCAGAGGAAACCGAGGGAGACACCTGCACGGACCTGGAGGAGGGAACCAGCACCGGTGCCACCACTACTGGCGAGTCTGCGGGAGCAAGTGGCACCGAGGGCGAGGGAGTCAGTCAGAGGACCTGTCTGGTGGCGACACCAACTACGACGCAGACGGGTCCGCATGCCTCACAACCCAGGACCTCCAAAACCACTCCCCTTGGCTCCCCTGCCACACAGTCAGACAAGGAGGGCTCCATGTCTGTGCTGGCCCTCAGCCCCACTGACTCACCACCCCACAAGCGGGCGAGGGACTCCACGGGCAGGGGAGTTGAGTCCCCCCCATGTCCACCCCCTCCCCCAGAAGCGCTGCACCCCATCCCTCGGACCCCCCCTCCTTTGTGCCTGTGGCTTCTTCGGGTGCAGGGGATACTCTGGACGACCTGGCTGAAGTGTGCAGCGCCGTGCTAGCATCCACCTTTAGCGCTGCACCACCCCCTGTGGTGGATACGCCCAGCCCTGCACCCACCACACCTACCCTTACACCTCCTGTCCCTGCGGTGCCTGGTCCTTCCCCACCTGATGCCCCCTCCCCGGTCGACGTACCTGAGGATTCAAGTGTGCAGGCAAGCTAGGGGAGACGAGTGGCCATGTGTCCCCCCCAAGGACTTCTGATCTGGACTGGCCATTGGCCTTCGTACAATAATTTGTGATTCAATGCTGAATAAAGCATTTTCTTTTTACTTTGAACACTATTGCATTTCAGGTATTGATGTTGGTGCTGATGCTCCAGGAGTTGGGGTTGTGGTAATGTGTTAGGTTTCAAGGAAATGTTGTAGTCTGATGCTCATGGGGTGGACCATGGTATCTGCGTGCCATCACAAGGTCGCTGCAAAGAATATTTGGTCGTGTGTGCTATTTGTGTTTGGAGACATTGTTCCAAGGAGTGTTCCTTCCTCTGTGGCACCTGACATCTTCCCTGCAGGGAGTTGCCCAATTGTTGTGCTGACCGGTGTCTACATTTCCTTTGTTGGTGACGGATCCCTTCAACTATGGCCAAGCCTGCTCAGCAATGTCTCCGGCTGCATCTTCTGTGCCATCCTTGCTAGTCACTGTACTTGTGTATTGAGTACATTGTTATGCCTTAATGGCGAAAATCTCCATTTTCCGCATTAAAGGGTATTTGGGCACCTGACTCACATTTGTGGGCATTGTATCGTGGGAACTCCACCCTATTCCTTCCATGAGAGACACCATCTTGGTGGCTGTCCCAGCACCTGTACATTCCTATCAGTCCTGGGATGTGCGTGACAGTGTGTGTTCCCTTTGGCTCTCTTAGTTTAGTAGGCATTGAAATGACTATACAGTCTTGTGGCATGATCTCAGTGTGTGTATTGTGCTGCGTCCGCCAGGGGTGGGTATGCATGTGTCATTTGTCCTCACACCCACATGTGGTGTGTCATTCAGTGGGGGAAGGACATCCATCCTCATGGGTGTGGGATACTGCTGTCAGTGATGTGTTGTTATGGCACTATCAACATGGACGAAAACTAGGGATGCGTACATGCACCCATGGAGTTGTGGTTATCTGATGATGATGTACACACCCACCCCCATGTCTCTGTCCACTGCTGGGACTGATAGGCACCCACCCCTCACATGTCTGTGTCCACTGCTGGTATTCATCTGCACCCACCCCTCACATGTCTCTGTTCACTGCTGGGAGTGATAGGCACCCACCCCCATGTCTCTGTCCACTGCTGGCAGTGATAGGCACCCATCCCTCACATGTCTCTGTTCACTGCTGGGAATCCTAGGCAGAGACCCACCCACCCACCCGCACCCTTGGTGCAGTACACTGCTGTCCTGGCCATAAACACACCCCAATATACTGGTTATATGCTGCACCAGGCCCTAAGCCAACATTTGTGGCGTGTGTACGCCTAGTATCACAAATGTACTGGTGCCCTAGGGGTACGGGTGATGCGGTCCATACCCCTGCATTCATAGGTTGGGTATGGCCTGTACCACGCATACCCCTACATCACCACTACAATGGTGGTACAGACCGTACCCACGCCCTCAGAGCATGGGTACGGCCCTTACCACGTGTACCCCTACATCACCACTACAATAGTGGTACAGACCGTACCCACGCCCTCAGAGCGTGGGTACAGCCCGTACCACCATTGTAGTGGTGATGTAGGGGTACGTGCCGTATCCACGCCCTCAGAGCGTGGGTACGGCCCGTACCACCATTGTAGTGGTGATGTAGGGGTACGCGCCGTACCCACGCCCTCAGAGCGTGGGTACGGCCCATACCACGCGTACCCCTACATCACCAGTACAATGGTGGTACGGGCCGTACCCATGCACTCAGAGCGTGGGTACGGCCCGTACCACCATTGTACTGGTGATGTAGGGGTACGCGTGGTATGGGCCGTACCCACGCTCTGAGGGCATGGGTACGGCCCGTACCACCATTGTTGTGGTGATGTAGGGGTACGCGTGGTACGGGCCGTACCCACGCTCTGAGGGCGTGGGTACGGCCCGTACCACCATTGTAGTGGTGGTGTAGGGGTACGTGTGGTACGGGCCATACCCACGCTCTGAGGGCGTGGGTACGGCGCGTACCCCTACATCACCACTACAATGGTGGTACGGGCCGTACCCACACCCTCAGAGCGTTATCGATATTTTATACAACTATATTTTTTCAAACTATATTACTAACTTCCATATTTTCAAAAATGATATTTCTTACCTTAAGGTTGATATTCTTAACCACGATAATCTTGCTGTCGATATTTCTGTATCACGATATGCCCAACTCAATATTTGTGTATTTCGATATTTAAACCTCGATATTCAGTCTGTGCACCGGCAGAATGAGGGGTAGGTTGACTGCTAGACGTGCTCACAGCATACCAGTACTTGTAAAACCAGTGAACATTCCGCTCTGACATTCATGGTTAGGGAGCAGGTTTCCCCATACTTGATCGGTTTTATACTGAAGGTATACTGTATACTAGTGTGATATTTTGAAGGGTGCGGCATAACTCACAGACACTTGTCCCCAACTCTCACACGAGTAGATTAGGGCGTTGTTTCTGATGAATTGCCATGATCTTTTCGACAGTAATGAGGCAAAAAACATGTTGACCTTCTTTTAAAACATCACCTTGTGCTTGGTCAGACCATTGTATCCATTTCTAGCCAGCCTATGTTTTTAATCACACCAAGGGAACCTGTTATGCAAAGTTGCCTTGGGTTTTCCTAGTTATTTTTACCTCACCTCTATACCAGTTTACTCACACTATCACACCCACACCTCACTCTTCACATTGACAAAAAACTAAAGAACTCCGCCAAAGAGCCTTCCTGCTGGGCCCATTGGGCATTACAGTGCTGTCCCAATGTGGAGCTGCCCGATGATGAAGCATGACAGCCCTCTGGTGTGTGAGGGCCCTTGCTCCCGAGGGAGTAGATACCGTGACCTGTCTCAACAGGTAGCTTCCGACCTTTTCTTTTCCTCTTCTTTCAGGAACTGCATAACATTCTCTGTACATAGCTTCAGTTGGAGCGTTTATGCTGAACCTTTATTTTCACCTAGTCCCACCCATATTGTTCACGAACCAAAACAACCTTCAGTGTTGTGTAGGCTTAACAGGGCTATCCATGCTTTCCAGGGTGATGGCAGTGCTGGGTAAAAGGTAGGTGCCTGCAACATTGGTAAAGGTTTCCATGCCCATGCATTTAAAAGGAGATGCCATCATTGTGTGACTCATTTGGAGCTATCTTGAAACCCACACTCTATACTATGTGAGCAATTCCCCACACCCTCCAGCCATCCTGAATGCTCAAATTCACCATTCCAGAGATTAGAGGTATTGGGAGCTACAGAACAGCTTAATTTATGGAATGGATCTTAAGCACACAATCCATCAATCTGGTTCTGCATAACATGATTGCATGCCTTGAATCCACCACAGCCTTAAAGGCATCACCAATGTAAGAATTTATAATGTTGTAAGTCTACCCAAATTACTGACGCTGGATCTATGCATCTGTGACTGTTTAATGTCCATTGCCTCTTCATCCGCTTCTCTCCCACAAGAAATCTCTACATGCATCAGATTTACCTGGGCAAAACCTCTGCATCACATGAAGACTACTCTTTAGGTGGGCCCCATGGCCCAACGTGTGTATAACATAACTCCAAGCAATATCGTTGACTAAGGGATTGTTATCACAATAGCATGCCTATATCACATTACACTCACCCAAACATAACAAAGCATGTAAGACACCAGTCCTGGCACTGTCATGCAAACAACATGGCATCACGCTATGGGGGCGATTCCGATCTGGGTCGGAAGGGCACCGAACGCGATTCGGCCGGAAAAACTACGAGCCGTACACGTGTTTTCCGGCCGACTCGTACAGCTGTACAAGCGAGCAAGTATGATGCGAGCTATGTGAAATTCACCGACCGAGTCGTGTCCGGGTCCGAACCGCTCCATACGTCTCGGTCGGAAGCTAACCATGGCGTGCAATGGATGCGATTTACAACCGAGCCAGTACGATGCACGCGTCGGACAGCCTGTGCGGGCCGGTGTGTCCGGCTCACAAAAGCTCCTGGAGTCGGACTTCGGGGGTCCACGTCGGATCCCCTGACACCCACAGCCCTACAACTCGGACACAGGGGGAGACCTATGGGTCTCCCCAACACAGGCATGTACGGTGCGGATGGCACCGACGCATACCCACTGTAGGGGGCGCACTTGTTCAAGACGTACCCATTCAGTCAATGGGAGCGCATGTACGCGTCGTACAACTGCCTCCCATTGACTTCTATGGGAGTCCGATCGAACCGAGTCCGACAGCATACGTGCGCATCGTACTCGCACGGTCGGACTGTAGGGGTCCGGCTCGGTCGAAAACACTCCGGAGCCGACTCGTCGGAGTGCTTTCCGACCCGGATCGGAATCGGCCCCTATATGGTTGGAAATGCTTTTTTCACCTGAATGTCACATCCAGCTCAAGTTCTACAGAGATATTTATATCCTCTCATCATTCTATGTTTGGAATACGTTAACCTACCACATTCACTGAGCCATAGAATGTCATCAAAGGCACTCAGTGAGCAAAAGTGATTTGAAGCATAACAAACACCTGAGATTGAGCAATGGGTAACTCTACATTCAGCAGATCAAAGCAATCAGTAGTGTCATTTGGTACATGCTTATTGCCATAATGCTTCACAGAGATCAAGTCATCCAAAATCTAATATATTCCATCACTAAACAATACAATAGTCATCTGCAATTTTACCGGCCACTATGCATTAGGAATCACTTTAACTAATAAGAAGCACTACCAAACGCAAACTTAATAGACTGTTATGACTCTGATCAACGCAAATCCCAGAAATGGAGTGCCCAGATCACCAAACCATTTTGGGACTGTATAAATGTGACAGCTGGTTTACCAGATAACTACAATATTTCCTATATAATGAGTTGCTGGATAGCACATCATGATTCTGCACCTTACGCTCTAATTCTGATGCCCTCTGTTTTCTGTAAGAACAGTTGTTTGTCAGTTGATCCCAGAAAGCACACATTGTCATAGTAGTCAATGGCACCTAAGGGTAAAACTTTTTGTGTGGTTGTGGTCCTTGTTAAAGAACAGAATGACATTGCACACAATGAAGTTAGCATATGGCTGAAGGCGGCTGACTAACTGCCCCATGTTGTGTGATGTAGTGGGCACAAGAAAAATGTGACCAACACAATAGGAGATCAATGGATGAAGAAGGCTAGCTTAAGCCTCTATACATAATTAAATTAAACATTTAAATTTTGTAAAATCTAGGGGGTCTATTATAGTAGTGGGTGGATCGCCATTACCTGCCGCCCGCCTCCCATTTCCCCCTGCCACATTACGATGGCGGGGATGACCCCAGCGGACGGAAAGACTGTCCGCCAGTTTTCCGCCTATCAACGAGTCGACCGGGCGGAAAAGGGACTGGATATGGTGGCGGTGTCTGCAAGACACCGCCATCCATATTACAATACAGGCGGAGTAGTGCCTTTCCATGGCGGCGTTGCTGCCATGGAAAGGCATGCGGTTCCTGAATGTGGGGGCCTGTTGTGGGCCCCCAGGGTGTTGGCAGGGTGCACATGGGGGGTACTGCATTTGCATGCACAGCGGGGCAGGCACCGCGTGGTGCCTGCCACGTTGTGCATGCAAATGCACAAGGTGCATCCACAGCATTGTAGCGGGCGGTGCTGTGACAATGTTGTGGATGGGGGATGCCACCGTGGAGGTGGGATCCTAATTGCCGGTGCGGGACCGCCCCACCACTGGCGGCCGGTCCCAGCACAGCTAGGGGAGCGGGCGGACGAAAGTCCACCCGCCATCCTAATAGACCCCCAAGTTTCTTGGCCAACATCAGATCTGAAAAAAGAAATATATGAACTTGTCGGCATGGAGGCCAAACTTTGTCTTATGAAGATCTTTTTGTCCATTTCCATGTTGATTAACCTCTAGATGTTAAAATGAGGCAGGCAAAGTCCTAATCTTCATCATTGAAGTTTAGCGAAAATTACAAAATGTTCACTTCACCAGGTTTGCAAAGATTGCAGAGATTACAAACGTCATCCCACTTTGCACCCAAGAGATTGTTTGTAGTCAAAACAAGGTTTTGCAAGAGAACACTGAACATTTTTTCTGATGATGTTCTCCGGCAAACCTATTTTTGGGACTATTAATCTCACAATTTGTGTATTTTGTCAGAATGTTGGAAACTCTCCCAAAGTAACAAAAATAAAATCATTTTAAATGAAACTTCACAAACTTGGAGACAGAATCTCAAAATTCTGATCATTCTTAGTCTAGACATTGAATTACTGGATGGTTTTTTTGAGTCTTCCTTGAATTGCTTTTACCTAATCAGGTGGGTGGGTGGTGCTTGATACAGAATTTTGCCATTGTTGTCTAAAACATAATTGTTGGTTATGTGCTGTGATCTGAGTCAGGCTTCTCAGGCTCTTGGGGTTTTAAGATTGAATTTCTGCAAATGAGTATATGCATCTGGTTTACACTGTGTGCAATGCCTCCGTCTCAGGAATATGAATATGGAAACATATTTCTTCATCACTAAATAAACTTTATTAGATGCCAGTTAAACATTAGACACATTTTCAAATCTTTTTTGGTTCATACCAGCCTCCAAAATAATTGTCTTAAAATGAGTTATTCTTATGTATTGTTCATACATTTGAAGAAAGGAGAGGCTGGCCATCACCAATCCATGGAACTCCATGATTGTTGGACGGACAAGTTTTCACATTCTTTTTTCAGCAGCTGTGAAATGCTCTTATATCTGGAAAGCCTACTACAGGCAGGTTAGATTTTTACAAAGATCTAATAGTTATTTTTAGTATTACAATATTTTAAGGTATACTTTCAATCCATTGATACCTCCACTTAAGAAGCTAATTATGATGTCGGCGGAGTTGAGTCCGCCCGACACGTCTCGGTCCTGGGACTGGTCCAACCGCCTAATTAGGATGCGACCAACACTGTTCGGTCGCAGTCCTACATTTCCCTATGGGAGCATGTATTACGGCCACAGACCTGCCGTAATACCTGCTCCCATAGGGAAATGGGAGGTGCAGTTCATCCCTGCACACCCATGGCAGGCAACTCAAGGTGCCTGTCACGGAGTGCAGGGATCAACAGGCCATAAACCCAAGGGGCCCTGCTATGGGCCCCAAAATAAGCTTTCCGACATGGTTTCCATGTCGGACAGGCTGGCATGGTAACCATGCCAGAAACTGTGCATCGTAATCCCAAGGGCGGAAAGGCCCGCCCTTTGGGACTACGAGCTGGCTCCGACTGGCCGACGGTCTCCTTGAGCCCATCGGAAGCCAGCTGGAATGACCGGCCAGTTTAGTTTCTTACCGCCTGCATTGTAATGCAGCGGTCGGAAAGTAAACCAAGCAGCCAATTACAGTGCGGCAGGGAAGGCTCCGGCTGTCAGTCGCAGCCTTAACAGACCGCAACATAATCAGCCCCTTAATGTTTTCCTAAAACCCAAAACCAATGACTTAAATGTTGTGATGTACACTTCATAGAAATATGTACTTCAAGCATTCATGAGTTCAGCAGATGGGAAATGTACTACATTATGGACATTGAGGTGACAAACTTTTTCATTGCTATTTTAGAATGATATACCATGGTGGGAATTCGTTCTGTAGATTGTATTAATGTTATTTTAATACAAATGCAGAGGTGAGCATTACATTGGTTTTATTAGAATTTAGAATAAACGAACTGGGAGATTTGTATACATTTTTTAAAATTTTATTTTTAGTAGGGAACTTAAATGTCAAAGCTATTGAACGTCTTGATAACAAGAATGGTTGCTGATTTTCCGGAAATCAGCATTAGTGAAGTGGAAGTGAGATTTGAAAATTGGAAAGCATTTCAAAGAAATCAAGCTTGCAATGTTAAATGGATGGTTCATAGAGGATCGACTGGCATAGCCCAGGTTTATGATGGTAAAACTTAAAAATTCTATTGATTATATGTACAATGATGGTGGGGCATTTAACAAGTATGCTGCAACCTTTAAGGTCCTGCTGAGTGAAATGAATGACCACCTACCACTAAAAACAAACTTGAAATTTCTTGAAATTAAAATTTCTGATGAGGATAGATGAAAGACATGATATGGGTGAGGAAAAGAACAAAAATGAATGCAACTAGATGAGCACACTTAGCGCAAGAAGGGAAAATTGATTCATTGGAAAATGCAGCCAGATTTGTAAAAGGTCAAGAAGCAGCAGGGTGTGTAGCTAGGTATATGATAGTAGACAGAAGATTTAGATAGTAGAGATCTTTATGTTAATCTCAATCCTATAGTTAGGGAGGAAAGAGTAAAGAAGGTCAGCCTCTGCTTTGAAACAAACAGACTGCATAGCAATCTCCTAAAACTACACAAGGAATATAAGATCTTAATTAAGAGTAATACACAAAAGGCTATACAAAAGGAATGGAAAATACAGGAAAAAAAATAGTAAATGCAAAGGACCCTAAGACATTTTGGAAGTAATTTGGGGATCACTGTTTAGAAACTAAGGAGTTGAAAAAGGCAGAGATTTCAGAAAGAGTGAGAGAAGGTTACATAAAGGATGTGTATGCCAGCTACCCCCAAGATATGAAATCCCTGTGTAAACATGATTTTGATTATATGGTATATGCAATGAATGAAAAACGGATCGGAAATTAACCCCAGCATTTTTTACATTTGCCCAAGATTGTTCGTTTTGAAATAGAGGTTATTTGGATATCTCTGAAATTGAGGTAACCCATAACATCATTTGAGTCAGAGGACATTTTTCAAAATATGTTCTCTCTTCAGCTGCGGCCTGTGCAGGTAAGAGTGGTGGGGCCAGGAGGGGAGGGGGATTTCAACAGATGACAACAAGGGGATATTAAATAAATAATTAGATTCTTCCTCAACGTTGTCTGCCGAAATCCCTCCCCACCCTGCCCCACCGCTCTTACCTGCATGGGCCACGGCTGTCTCTCTTGCACATTGAATTACAAGTGGAAGCCAAAAATGTAGAAAAATGTATTTGATAATAGCAAATGTTCTACTAACACGTGTCCAAATAAATATAGTATCCAACTAGTCTGGGTGGGCCTATTGCTTGCAACCTCAACTGGTCAAAACTTAGACTGTATCCATTCAAAGTGTTGCCCATGAGGTTTGCTCATGATTGCAGCTTTGGCCCATTTCTTTGATGTGTGTAAGGATCACCCATATATGGGAGGCAGAGGTTCAGTTGTCAAAATTGTGAGAAAAATGCAGTGCTGTACACAATTGCCTTTGGCTGGAAATGCAAGAGTTTTCTGTCAGAAAAGTCTGAGAAAATGTGTTTTTACACTCAAACTTTTATGCTTGCAGGGCATTTTGGCGAAGAAAACCTGCGGGTATCCATACAAGCTACACCATCCTTCATTGTTCTGGAGCTCTAGGTTTCATAAATTGCCAGGATAGATAGGGTTCCTGGGTTGCCAACTGACCCAGAGCCCGAGTAGGGCAGTCATTCATGATGGTAAGAGAGAGAGGTATTGTGGGTGTCTTTGGGCATTGTTTTGACACATGGGCTGGCGAAGGGGGGGACTAAACCTCTTTTCTGCCTCCCCATCGGGGCGGAAATACTGTCTGGAACCCCAGGAAGTGGTCTGAAGCCAAGATAGCCAAGTGGCCTCCCATGCCTTTTCTCACTTTTTTCCCTAGTAGCATGGTAGGCTTTTAGCACCCAGGTGAGGGGCAAATGGGGCATTTGCCACCTATCTGTCCATCCAAGTAGCAGTTAGAAAGCCCACGAGACCATCAAGGAAAAAAGTAAGCAACATACTGGGGGTGTGAAGTTTTTGCCAGTTCTGGTAGGCCCTGCAACAATCTGTATTCCGCTATGAGGAGGCAAAAAGGTGGGGTAACCCCTGGTCTGCTGACCGATATGTTGAAATTACATCCTAAATAATCTAAATGTCATCCTGCTTCCCATAGGGATAGCTGCAGTCATTAGGGCTCTAGGCCCGGGGCAGAAAGACTCTTGAGGCTTTATGGATGGGGGAACGATTCGATGCAAGGACAGGCTGACCCCATCCCAATTTTAAACAAAACTATCCGTGGCAATCAGTGGGACTTGTGCCCCCGTGGAGGGGGGAATTGATGGTTAAGACCCTCAAATTCACTCTGGGGCAGAAAGACGGTTGCTGCTTTAGGGAAGGGTGGCGTTGGTCCAATGTCTATGTCAGAAGTTTACCGTTTTATACTATGCCAGGTATTTTCAATCTTGATGGAATATAGAGGCCGTCTAATAGAGTTACTTCTGAAAGTTTATCAAAGTAAAATGCCCCTATTGTGCACAGGATCATTCTAAACTTTGTATTTGTAACAGATCTTGTTTAATTTTCAATCGTTTCAAGGTAAAGTCATTAGGAACGGTTTTAATATACAAAATGCTATTGGCATTGCGACTGCAAGTGTAGAGATGAGTGCGAGGTCCCTGAGAAATGAAGTAGCACTGTAAATGACCAAATTTGTACTCTTTATACTGAAAATAAAGTGTTAATCGGTAGCAGGAGAAAAACTGAAGGAGTTGTGTTAGGAAAAATCTGAGTTTGCAATTGCTTAGAAGCAGAGACATAGATAACTGTTACTGTTAACTGTCACCATATCAAAGCTGCAATAAAGGACAATAATATACATGTTTCCATTAGATATTTACTATTACTTGTTTATTGTGATGCAATTAACAAAAAAAGTGAAGATTTTCGGTTTTTCAAACAGCAAAGTGTGTATTGAAAAAGGTCAGTACAATACTTCAAAAGGGTACAGTGTTTGGTTTCAAGTTGTACATAGAAAAGCAAAATAATTAATTATGCAGCTTAAGTAGGTTTTCAATAAAAACAACTTTTGCTTTCTTAAAAAAAGACACATTGGGCATCATTAGGATGACGGGTGGACTTTGCCCACCCGCCTTCCCGACGGAAAACGGGACCACCCGCCATATGTGCGGCGGTCCTGTGGGGGATATTAGGATGCGCCCGCCACACTCGCGGGAGCATCACGCATATTTGACATTGCGGTGGGCGGTGCTTTCAGCAGCACCCGCCGCAATGCCAAAAGTGCATGTTGTGCATATGCATGCACAACGTGGCAGGCACCGTGCGGTGCCTGCCATGTTGTGCATGCACATGCAGGGGGATACCATAGGTACCCTCATGTGCCCCCCCACCCCCCAACATCCTGAGCGCCCGCAACGGGCCCCCAACTTGAAGATCCGCAAGCCTTTCCGCCACGGAAAGGCTGCCGCCCGCCTGCATCTTTATATGGATGGCAGTGTCTAGAAGACACCGCCACCATATTAAACCCTTTTCCGCCCGGAAAAGCGGCGGACGGTCTTCCCGTCCGCCGCGGTCCCCCAGCCATACTAATATGGCGGGGGGAAATGGGTGACGGGCGGGGAAGGATGTAGGGCGGATCGCCACCGCCATGCGGGCGGTGACAATCCACCCTAGATTCCTAATGATGCCCAAAGTGTCTGGAGAAGTCCGATATACAAATTCGATAAACGCTAGAGGAATTGTTATTATTTGGGCAGGAGGTAACTTTAAAATACATTGTTGGGTAAACATAATGTATTTCCTCACTACTTTGCCAAATTCCTTGGCAATGTCATGACGCTGTGTGGCAAGGGTAACAATGGTGATTTATTAGCTACAAAATGTCCCCAAATTCTTGCACAGTCACATATACTACTAATACGTTAATGAATAATAATACAAATATTAATAACAGTAATACTAACAATGCTAATGATGTGGATGATGATATGTTAATTGTTATCTAAATGACGTGGCTCTTCTACAGAATTACAATGCTATGACGTTTCTCCATTTAGTTATCACCCGGTAAAGGAAAGGTTACAAGTCAAGGGCTCAGCGTCTAATTGGTTATTTATCTGGCGCCGCACTACCGGGGTCAAGGATGTGGCTTATCGTCTCCAGCATTCTCTCAAAGGGAAGGGCAGGCCTCTCTGCGTCTGACACCAGACTCCTTGCACCGTCGCACAGGGAGCCATTACTGCAGGGTATTTATAGAGCTGGAGATAGGTGCCATCTAAAGGCCTGGAGTCCAGGGGGGCCCGAACAAAGCAGGGCGCATTCTGAGGATGCCACACACAGGGATGCAGCCTGGATCGATGCAACATGAAAGGGGTCTGAGAAGAGTTATCGGCGTGTACACAAAGTTGTAGCACAACAGAAACGGCAGCGTCTGCTCCAATGCAGATCAAAGAGCTAATACTGGCAAAAGCAAGCATGAATCTTCTCTTTCATCCTTGTCCCGGGTTTATCGCTAGCAGCACAAATAAATATGTGTACTTGAGCATTCCAAAGTCAGGCGTGGACACTGACAAATCACGCACAGACAAGCAGCACCACGTGGGCTCAAGACCTGACCGATGTAAAAAGAATTATGAGGGTAGGCCCCTTATGTCCATTCCAAAGGATGAGTGTATGAATATTTAGAGAATGCACAAGCTTCATTGAAGCATTCATGCATGAACAGATCTCTGTTAAACGTCTAATATATTATCAAAATCTTAATTGCGTGCTGAAGCAGTATCCAATGGAGGGGCATATTATCAA
Source organism: Triturus cristatus (assembly GCF_964204655.1). Classification (NCBI taxonomy): domain Eukaryota; kingdom Metazoa; phylum Chordata; class Amphibia; order Caudata; family Salamandridae; genus Triturus; species Triturus cristatus. The sequence goes on from NC_140595.1 coordinate 493,390,398, forward strand.
GAACGGTGATAATGGACTTGATAATATGCCCTTGAGAATTCCAATAGAAGTCCATGTTCTGGTGAAATTTCTTTGCAATTGTGCAACTCCAGTCTTCCATATGAGATCACACTTAGATCCAAAATATTTGGTATAAATGCAATATGGTCATTACTTACATCCTTCCCTTCTAACCCAAATGGATGGGGGATATCAATATTGAGTGGGATTCCAGCTGAGGGAATTATTATATTCAAGGCAGTCATTCTCGGTCAGACTTACAAAAGGCTTTTTTCAGACAAAGTTTGTGCTGCACAAATTGTCCGGCTTGGCAGTTGCTCGATTTACAATGTTCCAAAGTGTCATTGCGAGTCGCAAATGTCTTTCTGACTCACAAAGTCAAGGGGACAACTCGTGAGATGCAGGACAAAGAGGGTAGCAATGTGGAGTCCACGCGCCTTGCTACGTGCAAGGAAATGTACGGATAGTTCTTTTGGCTGAAATGCTTTGGACGTTACTGAGGTCCTTTCTCAGTCAATAAACATTGAGAGTGAGACAGCAAGTCTGTTTTTGAAACCGCCATGAACTCCTCACTTATTGTGCAATGCTTTTAACTGTTACTGACTTGTTATTTTTTTCAATTTGTGGGTAATGCGTTGGATATTCCATAATGATTGCCTTTGCTGAGGTTGTTCATTTGCTTATATTTCTCTTATTACTTTATTTATCTTTCTTAGTAACTCCCTTTAATATCTCTTCCCCTTTCCTTTTCATTCTTTTCCTTCCTTTTATTTCCTTTAAATTATAAAATATAAAAAGCTGTGTCAATATGGTACAATTTTCATTTTTTTTTTAATTTGTTTTTTATTGAGAGTTCAAGTCATGATACAATGAACAAATGCGGAGTAAAGTGTGTAAGTGCTCAATATAAATTACAGTTGACGACATGACATGAATATATATCGATCTTAGAACAGCAAATTAAGTGTACATGGGGTCCTAAAACTTCCATAGAGAATCGTAAATTGCACAATTTACAATTTTCTGTAATGTACAGTCCTTGCTCAGATATTATTCCTTATTGTAATTGTCAGACAAGTTTTCGCAAGTAGTACAATTTTTGCTGAACCATTTCAATAAAACTTCCTTAAACTTAAAAAAAAAACCATTGAGAGTGAGGTCCAGGTACCAGTAGGTGAGAAACAGGTGGGGCACCTGGGGCAACAAACAGTTGTACTCTACTTGTATTGCGACTAACCCTGGGCGTAGTTTGCGTAGTAGCGCTACGTGTAGCTACGCAAAGTGCACTTTGCACTACGCGAGATACGCGTAGCGCTACGTGAACTGCGTAGTGCGCTGTTCGGGATGATTGCACAGTGCCGAATGCTTGTCCGCACTGTGCAATCATTGAAAACGGCATCTCACACAGTGATAGCTGTCATTTTTTGCCGCTCGAGTAGATTTTTACTTGAGCGGCAGCTTTCTCAACGCGGACTGGTAGTTTCCCATCGCGAGCAGTTGCGAGCATACGCGATGAGAAACCTGACCTCCCCGCGTTGAGAATCTCGCCGGGAGGTTTATTTTCCACGCTCGCGGTTGCCAACTTGATGTTGCTGATTGCGAACGAGGAAAAAGTCTCACCGGAATGTCATTTTGCTCGCTCGCGGTCGCCAATTTGACGTTGAGGACCGCGAGCGAGCAAAAAATGGCAACTACGCTACGCTACACATTTTTGCTCTGTGCTACGTGCAATTCGCGTAGCGCGAAGTAGCACAAACTACGTGAGCGTAGCGTAGTTGGCCACCCAGGGTTAATTGCGACCACTATTCCTCTCAAGTATAGGGCTGATACCTCCACCTTGCAATTACAACTGAAAAGATGGAGGTCTACTGTATTATTTTTTCTCAACAATGAAAAATTTAACCATGTAGAATATAGGACTCAGCATTGGCTGTGTTAGGAGTAATATTCTTAATTTTATATTTTATTTCCATCAGGCTGTGTTTCATATACTTTAGGGTTCCTGCGGATCTGGACTCCGTTGGCTCGCTCATTTTTTATAATTAGAGTCCAAGCTGATCTACCTGCTGTGCATCTGAAGACATTTTTAAATTGGCAGTGACATTTTGCATGAGGTCGTGTGAAATGCAGCCCATTTACAACAAAAGTGTTGCCTAGAATTTGACAGGCCAGTAGATCTATGGTTGGGGAATATTAGTATTTTCAAAGCTTTGATGTGCGTTCAATCTTTGATCACAGAATGGAAGTCCATTTTCTTTTATTTAAACTTTAAAAATTGTTAATTGACCACATTATTGTATAGGTCACTCTCAGTTCTGAATGTATCAGTTCATTGCTCATTCTGTCTGCAAGCTAGATAGCTGCTGTCAGGAACCAACAATCACACCTTACTTCAGAACAGTAAATTAACTTATCGTATGGTTTTTCCCTGTCCCTAGCCCACACAGGTCTACTCACTATTAGAGCTTGTCTCCAAGCACATCCTTTCTGCCTCACCCATCAGTAATCAATGACCCTATTGGTCCTCCTGATCCACCCAGTGACCATCTTCTCTGATTGGGTCCTCTAAGTGGGCTTGGATTAAGGTGATGGCTGTCATCAGTATGCGACTTTCACCTCGGCCCTCCACAAAAAGTGTTAGTGTCTTGCCGTACTTATCGATGGTAGGATGCATAACATTATTTAAAATAATGATATTGCCCAAACTACTACACCAATTCTTCAGTATTGCAATTCTCTCAAACACATGCAATGTTTAAACCAGTTTGAGTAAACAAGCAACCTATATTACACTGGGAAATACTTGCGCTATCAAATCACAAATGTCACAAAAACACAAAGGTGGCCTTGCAGTGCCAGGTCTGGAACCCTTCTTCTATGCCCAGGCACAATTTTCCACTAATGATACCATACATGTAGGACACTGCCACACAATGAGGTGGAAAGAGAAACAGTGGCATCCCAGCCATTGAATACAATTCTACCTAAACTGTTGTGCAGTCTCCATCAGTATATCAGTTCTGTAGCATGTATGGAATGTATTTATTTGATTTATTTTAGAGGTTTTATATAGCACTAGCTGCACCCAGAGGTATCAGAGCGCTTTACGTGATAGAGCTACTTACAATAAGAGACAAATTACAGCATCAAAGAATAACAAAAACATCTGAGCGCTTTACAAGACCGAGATACATATGGTAAAACAAAATTACAACATTTACAACATCATTATAGGATAAACAGCAGGTAAGACAGAGAATAACAAAAGGCTTGAGGTTATACATATCATGTAAACAGATACTAGGAGAAAAGAGTTGAAATAACGATAAGATATGGAAGAGTGAGTTTAAGGCACAGGTAGAGATTCCCAATATTTTGAGGAGGTGAATTTTGAGATCTTTTTTAAAGCTGGTGTAGGAAGGGTTGCATCGTAGGTCTTTGGGGAAGGCATTCAGATGTAGGGGGCATTTCCGGAGAAGGAGTGGGATTGCGTGGATTTCTTTTTTAGCAGGGGCGGGACAAGGAGGAGAGCGTTAGTGCTTCTTAGGGGTCATGTGCTGACCGCTTTGCAGAGTTTATTGGCAAGGTAAGGTGATGCATTTTGATGGAGGACTTTGTGTGTGATGTATGCGTTTTTGTAGGCGGATCTGCCTTCGATGAGTAGTCATTTTAGAGTTTTGAGAGCTGGGGAAATGTGATTGAACCATTTGCAGTCGGTGATGAGCCTGGCTGCAAGGTTGAGTACAGATTTGAGTGGAGCTAGGTGGACCTTGGGGATTCCGGTGAGGATGGCATTGCCGTAATCGATTCATGAAAAAACGCTTGATAGCGCAACGAATCCTCATTGACCTGAACTCCCTCTGAGGCGGAAAGCCGGAGGTTTTTTGTAACTACTACGCACTGCTTTTAAAATCTATTATCACTTAGTTGATTTTAACCTCACAAAAATCATCCAGGCTCACCTGTGCTATAGCGCGGACTCCTAGCGCCAGCCAGACCCTCAGACACGAGCAACGCCCTCACCGCCAGCGCGGCAAAGGTGTAGCCACGCCCCCTGCGAGGCCACGCCCTCTACCACTTACGACAAATGTGCCGCCCCCACCAGCGCAGCGGACGAGCGCAGCGGGAGCGCCGTTTGCGCGCCGAAGGCGCGCCTAAGGCAAGCCCGTCTGCGCCCGTCCGCGCACGACCGGGCCCATGGCCAGAACCCCTGCCCGATTCTCCTCACCCAACCATAAGGTACTCCCGTAGAGATCTATTGAGCCTCAGACCCCCCCTACCCTCCTGTGATTACATCCATAATCTCAAGGGACCCTTCACTCGCTGCTCCCTATGCAAACCAGTCCAGCTCACCCTACCTACTAAACCCAGCAAATCCGCCACCCTTAACCTTGCCTCTCTAAATTGTCGTTCACTCCCAAAACATGCGACTCAGATTGCCGACATCATAGAAGATCATGGAATCGATATATTCTTCCTCACGGAGACATGGCTCGGTCCCCACTCACAAGCAGACATGGCACTAGCAACACCACAGGGCTATTGTATTCAATCCCTACCCCGTCCTCTAGGTAGAGGAGGCGGTGTAGCTATCATCCATCAAGAACACCTGCACTGCAAAACCCACGACGCACAGATTACCGACGCTGAAAGTCTGCATTTTACCATCACGCTCAACCCAACTACTTCTCTAACAGGACTCCTCATTTACCGCCCCCCCGGCATCCCAGGCCCCTTCACCTGCTCTCTTTTGGACCTAGTCACAACTCAGGCCCACTCCTTATCGAACTATTTGATAGTTGGGGATCTGAACATTCACCTAGAAGACCCGGCCGACTCGATAGCCAATGACCTGATTCAAGATCTAGCGGCCTTCGATATCCGTCTATTAAACTCCGGAGCCACCCATATCAAGGGCCACTTATTAGACCCCGTATTTACCAGCTCGCTCTCAATGCTAGCAAAGGAGGCTCTCCCCCTCCCTTGGACAGACCACTTCTTGGTCCCTTTCCAATTACCTGGAACCTTCACGAAAAACCGTACACCCCCTACCTTTAGTAAGGATAGGACCTGGCCCAAACTCTCCATAGACGATTGGGCTCAGACCCTTGAAAAAAACATCCCTGCTCACGCTGAAGATCCAAATACGGCAGACAGAAGATTCAGGGAATGGATCACCGTTTCCCTAGACCTAGTACTCCCTCTCAGAAATAGGGAAAATAAAAACGGCAAACCTGGCTCAGCACCATGGTACTCCGCAGAACTAAGGACACTTCGCAAAAACTGCAAAAAGGCCGAACGACTCTGGAGAAAGACCTGGCAATCTGCCAGCAAAGAAGCCTACCAAGCCACGGTCAAACTTTACAAAGAGGCCATTAAGTCAGCCAAAGCTTCTTACTATAACACACGAATACAAGAAGCATCCAATTCAGCCCGAGAATCCTTTTTAATCGTCAAAGAGCTGACCAAGGTCCCCACCACCTCCCCCTCCAACACCCCCAAAGTTGATAGAAGTAACGAGCTAGCCAACTTCTTCAACGAGAAAATCACCCGCATCCTGGCCTCCCTCCCACCCCCCATCTCCCTCAGCCCCACGGAAAGTAGCACCTCCATCGAGCAGACTGAAAGCATCTGTCGTCCATCGCTTCAGACCTTTCGACCTGTCACCCCCGTAGAGGTTGAGCGAACCTTAGTAAAAATGAAAAGTGGATCCCCTCTGGACCCAGCCCCTATAAGGTTCCTCAAGACCGTAGCATCAGTAATTGTGCCCACCATTACGGACCTTATCAACTGCTCACTCACCCACGGAATCGTTCCCGACAGTTGGAAGAGTGCTGTGGTCAAAGCACTCTTAAAAAAACCCCAGCTAGATCCATCAGACCTGTCCAATTATAGGCCAATATCCCTACTCCCGGGCATTAGCAAAGTCACCGAGAAACTGGTAAACATCCAACTGTCCCAGTTCCTTGAAACAAATAAACTGCTTCGACAATCCCAAACGGGATTTCGCCCAGGCCATGGAACAGACACCGCACTCCTCGCAGTTATTGAAGAGGCAAGGAGCTTACTAGATTCAGGAGGATCAGTGGCAGTGATCCTCCTGGATCTAAGTGCAGCCTTTGACACGGTTAACCACCGTGTCCTTCTGCATAGACTGACAAATGCAGGACTTACCGGGACAGCCATCAAATGGATCGAATCCTTTCTCACAGGACGCACCTTTCAAGTGTGGGACAACAGCCATCATTCATCCATCCTCCCACTCACTAGCGGCGTCCCCCAGGGCTCCTCCCTAAGCCCGACGCTTTTTAATGTCTATATGGCCCCCCTAGAGGATGTGGTAACACCATTCAACATCAAAATGGTGAGCTACGCTGACGACACCCAACTAGTCGTCTCCTTGTCCCAGCTGATTGACCACCCTGAAAATCTAACTAACTGCCTCATAGACATTCACAGCTGGATGACTGCCTCATCACTGAAATTGAATGGGACTAAGACAGAGGTAATGCTACTCGGCAAGCAATGGACAACTATCCCGCCGACAATATGGCCCGATGTGTTCGGAGAAATTCCCCCCCCTAAATCTGAAATCAAGACACTCGGGGTGTGGCTTGAGCCACAGCTTACGATGAAAACCCAGGCAACCAAGACCTCAGGCACATGTTTTGGACTCATGCGCACGACCCGTAAAATCCTGCCATTACTCCCACCTATGTCCAGAAAGCTCCTTATCCAAGGCTTAGTGTTGTCCCGTTTGGACTACAGCAATCTGGTCTATCTGGGAGCCCCCGAGGCGACCATCACGAAACTCCAGCGGACTCAGAACGCGGCAGCACGCCTGATTACCAACACCCCTCCAGAATATCCGCCAAGCCAGCCCTCAAAACCCTGCATTGGCTCCCTGTGCGCCAAAGGGTGCACTTTAAGGCAATGTGTACAACACACAAGCTTTACAACGGATCTGGTCCAGCGATCCTAAGTAAAATGATCACACCTTATACAGCAACCAGATCACTACGATCTCAAAAGGAGAATCTAGTCTGCATCCCCAGATTCAAAAAAGCCCGCACAGGAGGTCGACAATTCTCCGTTCAGGCAGCTAAGGGCTGGAATGCACTGCCTCGCGCCCTCAGACTGGAATCCAACTACCTTGCTTTCCGCAAAAATCTTAAGACCCATCTGTTTCCCAAATAACACCCTTCTGTCACCTCCCCTCTCAATAGGAATTCAAGTTTTATAGCGCGGGGATGCCCATGGGTCACCAGGCGCTTTAGAAATCGCTAAAATAAAATAAAATAAATAAAATAAAATAAAGGACCACGGATTGAACCACTAATTTAACATCTTTGGTTGGGAGAAAGGGTTTGATTTTCTTGAGATGACGGAGAGTGAAGAGAGCTCCTTTAGCCTAATTTTTAATGTGGGCATTCAGGTTTAGACTGTTATCGATGGAAATACCAAGAGATTTTACTGAGTTGAACAAGGAGAGAGAGCAGTTTAGGGCATTGAGGTCGGAGATCCAAGTTTGAATGTGGAGAGGGTTGTTTTTGGGGGAGAAGAGGATGAGTTCAGTTTTTTGGGGGTTGAGTTTGAGATGATTAAGGTGGAACCAGGATTGGATTTTAGTGAGGGTGTTAGTAAGATGTATGATGTCAGCGTGGGTTTTGATCTTGTAATAGAGTTGGGCGTCATCGGCATAAAGATGGTAGCTGATACCAGCTTGATTTATAATGAGAGTGAGGGGTTCCATAAAGAGGTTAAAGAGTGAGGGTGAGAGAATAGATCCCTGGGGGACTCCTAGGTTCACCGGAGTGGGTTTAGATAGACAGTCTTGAATTTTAATTTGTTGGGTTCGATGTTGAAGATAGGAGACAAACCATTTGTGGGTCGTACCATTGAGGCCGAAGCAATCTTTGAGCACATTAAGTAGGGCAGAGTGGTTAACAGTGTCAACAGCTGTAGAGAGATCAAGGGAGTGGTGGATGTCATCAACAATGTTTAGTATGGCAGTTTCAGTGCTGCAGCCTTTCCTGAAGCCTGATTGTAAGGGGTACAGAAGGTTGAATTTTTTCGATGTGTTTGTCTAATTGGAGCATGATACATTTTTCGAGGGCTTTAGAAAGAAGGGGGAGGTTAGTGATGGGGCGGAGGTTGTTTAAGTCATTAGGATCAGAATTAGCGTTTTTGATAATGGGGGAGATTTGACCAAGTTGGAGGGAGCTAGGGACACTTCCCATAGCAAGGGAGGTGTTGATGATTGTGGTCCAAGATGGGACGATGATGTGCTTTAGGTCTTGGACAAGGTTAGAAGGGAACCGGTCTTTGGTATGGGAGGTTGGTTTTAGTTTAGTAATAATTTCTCTACTGCAACTTGCCCCACCCATTGTCCCTGCCAGTGCTGCCACTGACAGTACCAACACAATTACTAACCATCACACTCTTACAAAAGTGACAGTTCACACGATTCCAGGCCCCCAAAGCTATCAGAGTGGTTTGGGTGGCAGGTATTAGTCAATTGCAATGTATATTAAATTAATAAATCACTGTTATCGCACTTGTCTCTGTATTAGACAACAGTGTCACCTTGTGGCAGAATGTTATAAGGGTCAGGTTGACCATTAAGTGCCAGTGCCAAGCACCAGAAACCACCAGCTCAAATTAAACACTGCAAGAATCCAAGAATTGATAAATTGCCTCATCTACTATAACAATGCCACTGAAACATATGCACATCTACTTCCTACGACCTCCGAACCAAAAAGTATCTAGCAACCAATCCATACAGAGAATTAGGGAGCCATAGGCCAAATCTGAGATCCTAATGAGGGAGGAGAACTGTTTTATGTATTTTGCTATGATGTAGTACATGTGATGGTTGTTGTGGCAGAGGGGCATGTTCGATAACATGTAACACCTCTGTAACCAGCTCCGCATATAGAGTGTGTTCTATTGCAAGAAAATATTCAAATCTACATTGGCAAGTACTGTATATGTATACCCACTGCTCTACCCAATTTTATGAAAACGTTCTGTTGTCATTGTTAGCAAGTTTGTAAGTCTGTAAAATACTACCAATATATATATTTTAATGAGCTTGTGCTTGTCAGAGGCTGGATTCATTTGGATACGGGGACGAGACAAAAAGTCTGCCTTTCTTTGTTAGCTCCAGCAGTGGAGAACTGACCATTGCAATCAGTGGAATATATCTAGCAGTATTGCTGGTCATGGTGAAGGACCTTAAATTTAATACAATAGGAGTACTGGTAATAGTGGTTTTCTTTTCTGTATCCGACTGCATGCCTGAATGTAGAAAATGTGGCTAAACATTGTCATTTCATGTTTGGCCAGTTCATAATCATTAGAATTTAGTGTGAATCCATCTTGCTCCTGACAGAGGAGCACTCTGCCAGGAGTGCTTTGCTGTGATCTTCCTGGTACTGGTCAAAGAAAAAGATTTCATCATTGTAGTTGAAGCTATTTCTTGCGAACTTGATGACTCTTAAAATGTATTCCTGTAAAATATCAGGAGAAAACGACACTCCAAATCTGTACTTAAAAAGCAACATGTGTTTAATTTTTAAGTTTTATATAGCGCAAACTAGACCCGAGACATCGGGTATCAGAGCGCTTAACATGAGCACCAGTTTCGTTACAGAAGAACACATTCATTTTTTTTTTAGGCACGGGGAGATTAGGTGATTTGCCCAGAATCACAGGATGTTGAGCGTCGTTGCCGAGACTTGGACCCGGTTCCCCAGCTTCGAGGTCGACCGCTCTAGCCACAAAGCTACATCCTTGCCCCACCCATTGTCCCTGCCAGTGCTGCCAGTGACAGTACCAACACAATTACTAACCATCACACTCTTACAAAAGTGACAGTTCAAACGATTCCAGGCCTCCAAAGCTATCAGAGTGGCTTGGGTGGCAGGTATTAGTCAATTTTTATGTATATTAAATGAATAAATATCTGCTATCGCACTCGTCTCTGTATTAGACAAGAGTGTCACCTGTAGCAGAATGTCATAAGGGCCGGGTTGACAATTAAGTGACACGTGTGTGGAGAAAGTTGTTAAATATCAGGACTGTTCATCTAACTTGAAATGATAGTAGCTCTTGTACACCTCTAGCTTAGCGAAGACAGTGGCGCCATTTAGGCAACTTATCATTCTATTTTGATGGGGTACTGGTTGTTGCACTCTTTAGATTATGATATTGTGTGGATGCAGTTCAACACAGATGCTATTTTTCATGTTGCTTTTCTTGGGCATGGTCACAATTGAAGGCAACCATGAAGTCATACTCGAAGCTGGTCTTACGGTGCCCCAAGTCAAAATACTTATTATCCATGTTTGAAGTGTAATCTGCATGTTTCTCACTTTTCCAAAGCCATGGAACAGGGACAGAAATCTCTTCAGGCTGTGGTGACCTTTTGTCATGCTGACGGCCATTGCCACCAAACCCATACCTGCACAGTGACTGTTCTAAGAAGACAGGGAGCAAGCACCTCTCCTTTTAATACATTGATCTCTTACTCCACAGTTGTGTATCCATATGTCAATGACTCTTGAAACATTCAGGGATTATTCACTGGTTTGCTTACACCCTGCTGGAATACATCACTAAGTAAAAAGGTGATATGGTTGGTTTTGTTGTTATCTTTGCCAACTCCAAGGCATAAATTTTATTTCAAAGTGCGCCACTGTCCATAAAAGAAAAGCCTGTATGCTGTCCCTTTAGCAGGTTGATTAAAGCCGTCTTTTTAATGTGCTTTCAGTCCTGAAGGTTGATCTTTTCTTGATTCATATTTGCGCTGCCGCATGACACTCCTTCAATCACATGGAGCTTTTCACTGGAGATTGGTCAATTAGACTCCTGGATTTCCATTACATTCTCTGTTACCACCCTTCACAGGCTCCCCTTTCTTGCATGAGGATGTGACTGACTTGCAGACACTTACATTATTGCATTATTTTAGCAATTACATTTGTGGCACATTTGAGCAATTGCTGGGTACGCATCTAAATATCAAAAGACCAACCACATGTATATCATAGTTTCTTGCTTCTTCTTCTCCCTGGCAGTTTCCCCTAAATGCTTTTGCGTTTCCTCTTTGGCAGATCTGCTTCATCACCTCTGGAGCAGTACAGAGTCACTGTGGAGCCATATGGTGCAAACTACCGGTGCAAAGGAACATTGTTGGAAATTCCTGGGATCCAGTCTTGCACCGGGAGATATTCCAAAGGTAAGGAATCTGCAGTTAGAATTATCTACAAGAAAAGCTAGGCACTGCAGCTATTGTAATGAAAGATATACGAAAGTTACATTTAGAGACCTCAAATGGATTGCATAGGTAAACAGATATCCAGGAAGTACAGGTGACATATTCAAAGAGGCCCACTGAGTACTCTACACCCGGCTCCCTGTCTCTTGAAGCACCTTGCAACCCTTTTAGACCCCCATTACCTTAGGTATCAGTACTTGGGAGCTGTTGGAATACTCGGCCATCACAAGATTGTCCCTGAATAATGAGCACTACTAGGCGGGAATCAAAATGTATCATTTGCAGCCATTTTGGCTCCTAAACATTTCACCTTCATTGAATTTTAAGCAGGTGAAATCATTGAATGACAAACTCATGAATTGTGCTATTACCACACCTGTGTTGTCTGATGCATTTGGTAACTTCCGTTACTGGCTACATTGAGAATAACAGAACCCTTATAACCAGGCCCTTTATCTCATGCTGAACTAGACCTTGGCACTCAACTATTTACTTTTATTTGTGATTCATAGACTTATGAAATTCTATTCAGTTGCTGCTTTTTGGCTTTTACCACTGTTTATGCTTTTGCATTTACCACTTTTTGCGCTTGACATGAATATTGCGATGTAAACTCTGAGAAGTGTTTCTCATCCTGAGCTCTCTTTATTTCTCCCAAATTCTATCAGATGTTTGCAAGTTCCTTTGTAAGTGTGTCCTCCTAAAGTTCATGTACTATACTAACTAGCAGGCGAGTCTGTGCCTTGAGGGGTGGCTATCTTGGCCTTAAACTCATCTAAACAGTAGTCTTAACATCAGCTGTTCTGGCCTACCATGTGTCCTATCGTTGTACCCAAAACCAACTGAAGAGGAGGTTCAGTGAGTTTGAAATCAAAGGCATTGTGCAATTTCTGTATTTTATTTTCAGTTAATCCACTTGAAGTTCTCAAACTGTGAAGAGTGTGGATTTCAAGTTGAATCTACATTCCGAACCAATGACAGCTGTCATCGTGTCAAGAGGTGTTGAATAGCATTTCAGAGGCAGTGACAATTAGCGCTGAATAGAAAGTAACTACTAAAAGTGATATGATAGGGAAGATGGCGGCGTCCCCGGTCGAGGAACCTCAGAGCGGCGCGGGAGGGCTGTGACTAGCGGATGAGTTCTTGGGTCAGAGGGGCCGTTTTGAAGTTCGGATGCCTCCCTGATCCACAAGGTATTCTTCGAGGTGGTTTTCTTGACCCTCAAAGCTTAATTCAATCGGAGGAAGTTTTCAGCCTCATTGCGGGGATATGTGCGACCGCCACTTTGAATACAGACTTTCCTCACGAGCTGCTTCCTCACAGATATATTTATTATAGTTGCTCAGCTTCCGAGAAGCGTTTTTCACCTTTTTCCTAGCGCTATGAGGAGCTTCATGTGAACTATTCATGTTTGAACATTTGATTTTCTCTCAGGCTAGCAATTGTTTGATAACTCTAGTAACAGGCGCCATTTTAGATTTAAAATTGGATTTATGGTCAGCACTGTCTCTACAACTTTGCAGACATATGCATGAATGTCATTTTCATGATTTACACCTCTGAAATTCCTCGCTGAAAGGCCAGTCAAGTAACCCTGGGAGAAGGACTACACTACGCTTGCGTAGTTTGCGCAACTATGCGCTACGCGAATTGCACGTAGCACAGTGCAAAGACGCGTAGCGGGCATTTTTTGCTCGTTCGTGGTCCTCAATGTCAAGTTGGCGACCACGAGTGATCAAAATGACATCCAAGACTTTTTCCGCGTTCGCAATCAGCAACATCAAGTTGCCGATCGCGAGCGTGGAAAATAAACCTCCCAGCGAGATTCACAACGCAGGGAGGTCAGGTTTCTCATTGCGAGTGGTCGCGTATGCTCGTGACCGCTCGCGATGAGAAACTACCAGTTCGTGTTGAGAAAACTGCCGCTCGAGTACAAATCTACTCGAGCGGCAGAAAACGACCACTTGCACTGTGCAAGATGCCGTTTGCAATTATTGCACAGTGTGGACAAGCATCCGGCACTGTGCAATCAGTGCGAACAGCATTTTCCCTACCGCACTATGCAGCTCGCGTAGCTACGTGTTGCTTCCGTAGTGCGAAGTGCACTTCGCGTAGCGCCACTACGCGAACTACGCCCAGGGTTACAGTCAAGCAGAAACATTATGCAGAAGCAACAATATCTGCTAGAAGGGAATAAGTGTACACCTAATAGACGTTTTTAGTCATTGTGGGCACTCTTCTTGCTAACATTATTATATATGTTTTCTCCTTACTATGATATCTCTCATGAGAAGGTTAAAACAATTGAGCTCTCCTGCTTTGCGCTCCACTCAGACCTTTATTAAAAATTCCAAGATTTTTACAGAGTTCTCTAAAATGGAAGATTCTTTGTTGTCAGCATCTAGAGGGCCTACGTCTTCGAATCCTAGCCTTGCGACGTCAGGAAAAGTTATTACAAAATGATTGAAGAATGATCCACCCTCTCTGCTGAAAGACTCATCTCTTGTCTCCTTGGAAATGTTGTTGGAAGAGATACGCGCTTTTCGTCCTTTTATGGAGGAAACGAACACCAAACTCCAATTCCTTACCAACAGCTGGTCTCAGATGGACAACAGACTTACAGTGGTAGAACAAACTGTCTCTTCTCTTGGTTTCACAGACGCCAAAATCACTGTTCTCCAGTCACAGGTTTCCTCACTTCAATGCCAGGTCGAAGACCTTGAAAACCGTACCAGAAGAAACAACTTACGTATTTATGGCTTGCCGCAAGAAACGGAGGGTTCTGATACCATTGCTTTTTTCAAATCCTTCCTCCCCAAGTTACTACACCTTCCGGAAGGATCTGTGCTTAATATTCAACTTGCTCACAGGCTTGGTCGTCAACTAACTGGATTATCAAATACACAAAGACTAAGAGGTGTGATCTTGTATTTCCTCGAGTACACAGATCAAAGTTCTCTCAGCTGTTAAATCAAGTCAACATATTTTTTGGTCTGGTTCAACTTTATTCTTTTCACAAAACTACTGCAAACAGACGCAAGGAGTTCCTCAACATGAGATCTGATCTACGTTCTTTGGGAGCCCGCTACAGCCTTTTCCACTCCTGCCTGTTTAAAGTCACCTATAAGAACAAAACTACAACTTATGAAGATCCAGCTAAGCTCCAGAGCTTCATCAATTCCTGCAGGACAGAATCTATGGACTTGTCTGGGGCTTCAACGTCTCAAACCACTTAACACTATTGGACTCCTAGTAGAATTCCTTCCTCTTCATTATTCATTACAATAATTATCTTTTTCTTTTCATTTTCTCTCTTTCATCACAGGTTTGTTGATGTATTTATACACGTTGTTCTCTCATTGCGTATGATGTGGTCCTTCCTCGCCCTCTGTCTTGTTGAACTTGAACGTGCCATCTGTTCCGTGTGGTTTCACCCCCCCAACCCTTGTCTGATGTCTCTAGGTGTGTCTCAAATCTCTTATTCGTATACTTTTCTCTTTTATGTCCTTTTTTCTCTCCTAATCTTCTCCTATTTCTTTCCCTTTATCATACTTACCTGTTTTTTCTTTCATCTACTCAATTTATCACAATTGCATTTTCTCCTTTTCTTTCCCGGTTTTCTACCCCCTCTTTTCTTTTTTTTTTATATCTGGTTTGATGTTTCACGCATGTGCTTAAATTATTCTTTTTTAAGACTTGCGAATAATCATATCGAATATGTACATGATTGGGTTGATGTTACATTTACTCTACTTTCTTGGGTGGTTTGCCTAGTTCATTATCTTTTCTATGCAGTCATCTTAATATTTCTATGTGTTTTAAAATTGTGTCATGGAATGTTAGAATTTTGAATACTCGCATTAAACGACAACAAATTTTAACACATTTATTTAAATTGGAGGCGGATATAGCTCTTATACAAGAGTCTCACTTAACGGCAAATGAATCCTTAAAACTAAAAAGAAATTGTGTAGGAGAAGTTTTCTTCTCTCCAGGGGATGGTAAGCAAAATGGTGTAGTGGCTCTTTGCTATAAGTCAATATCCACTAAATTACTTTCTCAAGTATCGGATGACGATGGAAGGTGGTTATATACTAAATTGCTCCGATGTCTTTGCGCAATGTATATGCTCTCACTAGCGGTGACCCCTCTTTCTCGTATTCTCTAGCCCAACGAATTTCGTCTTACATTGACGATAATTTTATCCTTGCTGGAGATTGCAATCAAGTTGTTGATCCATTTGTAGATTGCAATTCATTGGTCTCCTTTAAATTGCACAAAACTCATAAAATATTTCTTGATATCATACAACAATATAAGCTTCTTGACGCTTGGAGAATATGTAACCCTGTTACATGGGAATAAACTTTTTACTCTCCGGCTCACCAATCACAATCACGCATCGACCACTTTTTTGTATCACATAATGTACCCCAATCTTTGAGAGATGTGGATATTGGGTCAATTTTAATATCTGATCATGCCCCTGTTTCTATTAAATTGGATCTACTGTCAAAATCTAATATACCCAGAAGATGGCGTTTTAATAACTCTCTCCTTCTAGATCCCAACTTTAACTCCTCTTTTATCTCCTTTGCCAATGAATTTTTTTCTTTTAATCAGACTGATACTTTGCCAGTTTCTGTCATTTGGGATACATTCAAAGCAGCAGCCAGAGATTTTATTATTGGTTTCGTGTCTAAAAAACGTAGACTTTTCCACGGAATCACTAGAGATCTTCTGGCAAAAATAAAGAAATTGGAGCACTTATATTTTTCCACAAAATCCAAAGATTGTTTATCGCAATTTATTGAGGCAAAGCTTTAATTCAATAAGGACCCTACTAATAATGCCTCACTCTATCTGTTAAAGTCTAGCGCAAAATTTTATGGTGGTCAGAATAAGGCTGTCAAACTTCTGGTGAATTCGAGCAGAGTACAGTTACAGGCAACGGCAGACGCAGCGACCACACTCTCCTGCTGTGTTCCCTTTGTGTTTGATTCAACAATAAATCCGGTTGGGTGTGCACAAGCTACTCCAGCACCTGCCGTTGTTGAGTGCCAGCTGCAATGCAGAGAATAAATGAACCCAAGTTATGGAGTGGTGCACCACCCGTTAAGTGAAGATAGTTTTTCAATAACTCATATAATCTTGATTAGGTAGTCTTAATGAATCCTTTATTTTCATAAAGAATCCAAATACAGAAAATTGCCAGCCATTGCGTTTCGTTCATTCGCAATGAACTTCTTCAGGGCATAAAGTGATGTATGAACCTGGGAGAGAATACATGTGTACTGTATGGCTGCGTGGGCCTCCTTGATAAGGGCCAGAGTGTGATGAATCTGGTGTGGGAGTAAATGCAGCCGTCGGCTCCGTCGATTAGTGTGCCACAGTACATGTGTATTCTCTCCTGAAGAAGGTGGCTTAAATACAAATATACCACCGAAACGCGTCGACGCCTTACTAAGTGATGTTAAACTGGGAAGGAGTCCGCATCAAGTTATAGAAAGGAAATTTACACTTGTGCTGTATGCTGTCTATGAATTTAGCCTAATTAACATAGGAATGACATAGTGTATTGTCTTTTTATTTTTCTCCTTTTACAACTGTCTTTGTTTTTAACCGTTTTTAATGTTATTAAGTAATTTTGTGTTATTAATGCATTTGTGAAATCTATTGAAATTCATTGATTTAATAAATCAAAAGAACATATGATGGATCCATTTAAAACTTTTGGATTCACGGAGGATCAATTCAATAAGATAATAGGTACCTCCTAGAAAAACAATAGTAAGAGTATGGTAGTGACAGGGAATAATGATAAATGGGGAAAGGCGCTGAATCTAAAAAAGAAATTAGTGCGAACGGAATTACATGCGGAATTCCTCATCGAATACGTCAAAGCAGGGGTAATCCCAATTGGATTACAAGTCTGTAACAAACCAGGGTTGTTCGTAGAAAACAAAAAGATTTTAGAACTATGGACACATATCGCCAATCGATGCAGTAGAGATTGGATTTTGTTGATATTCGACACTGCACAAGAAATGGTGATTTTAGAGAGACAAGAGTTAGAGGCATAAGAACAGACACTTAGAAAGATGTCAGCGGTAGAGGATGCTAAAAAAAGATTAGAGGAATTAAATCATGAAGTTGATGGGTATAAAGAATATCTGATTAACAAACAAACAATTAAACTGAAAAAAGGATTTTAATAAATTTAATCTAGAAATAGTGTATCCATATACCCATAAGGATTACTTCCAACATCCAAGACAACAAAGGATAGAGAGAACATACGAACAAAGGCCCATTTACTCACGAGGAGGGAGGAAAGGAGTTACCTTTTCGGACACATCGGGGTCAAGTAGCGAGGATGAAACTCACCCTAATAGTGAAAATTCAGGACCATCCTATAGTTATGTTAATGTTAAATTCGGATCTTTTATAGCGCACGGCTACTCCGAAGAGTGTCCCGGCGCTTTGGCAAAAACCCGAGAATTGAGGCCAGGGCAGATGAGAGCAGACAGAAGGATAACTGGGCAAAGAGCCATGACTTCAGCTCCTTCCTGAAAGTCAATAAATTATTGGCTTTCCTCAAGGAGACAGGCAAAGAGTTCCAGCGTTGAGGCGCCAGAAGACGGAAGGAGCGACCTCCAACTCTAGCCAGTCTGATGGGAGGGACAGAGGCCATGGACAAAGATGTAGATCTCAAAGTTCTGCTAGGAACATAGAAAGCCAAGTGCTTCCTGATGTATTTGGGCCCTACCTGATGAAGTGCTTTGAAGGCAAGGGTTAATGCCTTAAAGGTGATCCTCTTAGACATAGGGAGCCAATGCAGACTTTTTAGTAGGTCAGAAGCTCTCGCTCTCCGCTGAAGACCATAAATGGCTCTTGCAGCGGAATTCTGCACAATCTGCAGACGTGAAAAGAGAAATTTAGGCAGTCCCAGATAGAGCACATTCGCATAGTCAAGGCGAGAGCCTATCAGGGGCTGCACAGTGATCTTTCTATGCTGCAAGGACAACAGCGGAAGAAACTTGCGCAACATCTTCAAGATGCCAAAACATTTTCCCGCAAGCCCAAGGATCTGAGGTCTGAAGGAAAGACCATCATCAATCTGAAAACCAAGATTTTTAGCCTTAGACGAAACATCTGCCGGTGGAAACATATCGGGGGGCCACCAAGCCTTCCATCTGGGGTCAGGGGAACACCCAAAGAAGAGCAGTTCCGATTTATCGGAATTACATTTAAGACTGTGCTGTTGAAACCAGTCAAAAAGAGCCCCCAAACAATCTCTGATCCGCAGGCCGTCAAAGTCTGAGCCCTTAGCACAGGTAAAGAGGAGCTGGGTGTCGTCAGCGTAGGATATGATCTGGGCACCAAATGATTCCGCCACTGCCGCCAGAGGAGCAATATAGATATTAAAAAGGGTGGGGCTTAAGATGGAACCCTGAGGCACCCCAGCCTCCAATGGCGGCATCTCGGCGGAAAAAGGTGGCGCCCAGACCGTTTGCCAGCGGCCGGCCAGAAATGACTTAAACCAGTTCAACACCGTTCCCCGCAATCCGATCTCCCAGAGTCTTGAAAGGAGACCGTTATGGGAAACGGTGTCAAAGGCCGCCGACAAATCCAGCATTACCAGGATGGCCTTTCCTCCAGTGTCTAATACCTCCCTGATGGCATCGGTGATTTCAAGAAGAGCGGTCTCCATGCTCATATTCGCACGAAAACCCGATTGAGTATCGTGCTAAATATTATTGCTCTCGATGAAGGTGGAAAGGGAGGCATGCACATGCTTCTCAACCACCTTTGCCAGAGCAGGGAGGAGGGAGATAGGCCTATAATTGGAGTGAATTAGTGGGTCCAGATTGGGCTAGTTAACTAGTGCTCAGGGACATATTGAGCACCGGGTTGAGCAAGGGGTTCAAGGCAGGTGCTACTCGGCCAAGACATTTTGCAGGGCAAGGATCCTGCGGGGAGCCAGATTTCAGCTGAGCAAGGAGATCGAGAGAGGCTGAAGATGATAGAAGTGGAAATTCAGAGAGAGAAGGACCTTCCACCACCCCAGATGGAAGCTGGGCCGGCCTAGTCTCAGGTGTAGATACAAGACTCATAGGGGAAACAGTATCTTGTATAGATTTGATTCTAGTGGTAAAAAAGATTGCAAGCTGGTCAATCCAGAATTCAGTATGGGAATGTGAGGGCAGGATCGAAGTAGGGGAGACAAACTCCTTATCAATGCAAAAGATTTCCTTACTAGTATTCTCAGCATCGTCAATCCTTCTTTCAAAATAGGCTTTTTTCCCAGCCATAATATGGCTGTGATAAAGCCTAATAGCTTCCCTATATTTAGTCTTATCCATGGGATCATAAAGGCGGCGCCATGCCCTTTCGGCTTTCTTACACTCTCGTCGCATCTCACCGAGAGAGGGAGTAAACCATGGGGCAGAAGCGCGCCGGCAGAATTTGCTGGGAGTTTTCCCAGGAGCTAGCTCCTCAAATCTTTCTACAAGCCACCTCTGTAGCAGATCCAGATCCTTCTCTAGACTGCCGGATAGCTGACAGGGGTGGAGGGAGAGAGCAAGTGTCAGCATTTCAGAGGACACCCGGTGAAATGCCCGTGCTGTCCTTCTGGAGGCTTCCAATGATCTTATGGAAGTCACGGTGGTAGAGGGGATATGAAAATGTATTAAAAAGTGGTCGGACCACAATACCGGGGCCGGAGGAAGCATGTTAATCAATGTGGTAGAGAAAACTTGGTCGAGGATATGACCTTTGTTGTGTGTGGGAGCAGAGATGTACGGTGACAAACCCAAAGGGGCTGTAATATCCCACAATTTAACAACGTCTGTATCGTTGCGCATGTCCATGTGGAGATTAAAATCTCCCAACAGTATGCAGTGTTCAGATTTTAGGCAGAGTACGGAAAGCGCAGCCTGCAATTCCTCGAAAAAAAGACCTAACGGTCCCGGAGCTCTATATATTAAAAGCCCAACACAGGCTTGGTGAGGAGACAAGGACAGGGTGAAACCGAGGGACTCACATCCCGCGATATTCTCAATCGGAAAAGTCGCACAGGAAAAGAGCTTGTCAACCACCATGGCCACCCCGCCACCTCTACCTGCAACCCTGTCTGTTCTGATGATGATATAATCCGCAGGAACGGCATTGGCTAGATCAGGGCCAGAGCTCTCCCCCAGCCAGGTCTCAGTTAGAAAAAGGCAGAGCGGCGTAGACTCCGATAGCAGGTTGTAAATATCCAAAGAATGTCTGCTAAGGGACCTGGTATTAAGGAGAAAGCATGAGTGGTGAGTGGGCAGTATCGCGGGAGAAACTGCGCTGGGTCCAGTCAGACGCCAGCCACATCCGGGACAGCTCACCTTCAATGCCCGCCTACCAGGAAAGACACAGCGGCAGTTAGCCGCCTTGCCCCGAAAAGAGAGGAGCTCAGCAGAAGAGTAGACGCGCATGGTGTCAAAAAACAGAGAACACCCAAGGAGCGGAAATGCCAACGTCCGCAACCGTCCGCAATCCAGGACGCTGACGGGCGCAGATGGGCTTTCCTTAGGCGCTCCTTCGGCGCGAAATAGGCACGCCCACCACGCGCGTCCGCTGCGCGGAAAACAAAACGCCTCAAATTTATAGTCGTGCAGGTGGGATGGAAGTAGAGCCGCAACGCTGGTCCGCCGACCGTCGTGCTCAAACTCCTCCCAAGATGGCCACTGTTTCTATCCCCAAATACCCAGCGGCACCTCGTATGCCAGACTGGGAAGGGATGGGAGAGAAAAGCAAGTCCCCCCACGGCGCTGTTGCCACCCAGCACACGTGGAGAAGACCAGAAACAGAAAGATCCAAGATAGCGTGAAGAATGCACCCGGCTTTCCGCCTCAGGTGCAGAAACAGAAAAGTAGTCAGTAGGAAGAAACAGGGTCAGGTAAGCAGCCAACACAGCCTGTTCTAGTTAAAACTACACACACAATAAGCGGTGCACGCGATAGCAGTCAGCGCGATGGTTCAAGGAGCAACACCGGGTGAGAGCGGTGAACGGCGCTAGCAGTCAGCGCAAGGAATAAAGTTAAAAAATTACACAACGCGCTGGCACACAGCGTGACATGCAATCGATTAAAAAAAATGCTCCAGGTGATTTTTAGGATTTTTAGGACTGCCACAACACATCAGACCCCAAGAGCACCGCCTCAGGTTTCAGCGTGATAGGGTAGGATAGTGGGTCGTACAATGATTTTTTAGACAAGCGCCCAAGGAGGGGACAAAGAGCAAATCAAAATCCAAATCAGAATCAGGGCAGAGGTCACTACCAACGACCTCAACCCCAGGAGTACCTCAACACAAGGAACAAGAAATATTGGAGGTAGAGGAGATTGGAGGTAACAAATTCCCTATAATCAACCTATCCACAAGTATATTGACCAAAATAGAGATAGAAGTTTTAGAGAAAGGACTCACATTTGCCCCTTCAGCTAGGGTGAATAAGTTCACCTTAGAAAAGGATTTAAAAGCCTTTTCCCGCAAGGTTAGATTAGCGAGATTTTTCGAGGGGAAAGAATATATTGGTTCAGAAAATGTGTCAGGGTTGAAAGAGAAATCGACATTCACCCCAGCGATCTCCCAAGTCTGCAAAAATGTAGAGATATTTGAACATGTGGTAGATAGTAAGGTTAGAAAAATCATTAGAGAAACACGTCCAGACATGAATAATATGTCCTACGATCAAAGAACCGCAATGGCAACATTGAAGAATGATCTAAGTCTGACAATAAAACCCGCAGACAAGGGTGGAGGGTTGGTTGTCCTAGACACGGAGGATTGCGATAGAAGAATGTTAACTCTATTGGAAGTAAAGGAACACTATGTGAGAGTCCCACGTATTAAGTTAGAGAAACTTGAAAATGAGGTAAAAACAACTATCTGTAAAGCATTAGAAAATGGCTGGATATGTGAGGGTGAATTTAAATTTTTAAATAGTCAGAATGCTATCACTCCAGCAATATATGGCCTTCCGAAGATTCACAAGGATATATCAAATCCACCTATGAGGCCTATTTTGAGTTGCATAGGGTCAAGGTGGGAACCCCTTAGTCAATATGCTGCCACTTTCTTAAAGCCTTTAGTCCAAAAACCAAGATCATATGTACGGGACTCGGCCCATATAATCTCTATGATCGTGGGAGTCACGTTTAATGATCAGGTGCATATACTGGTGACCATCGACATAGAGGCTTTATATACAAATATACCCCAAGGAGACACTATTAAAGTCATCAGAGAGACATTAAGTGATGATGACCTAAGGGGCGCTAATAAAGAGTTTGTGATGGAATGCATCACCTTAGTGTTAAAAAAAACAACATGTTCCTGTTCTTGGAAGATCTTTATCTTCAGTGTAAAATGACCAGCATGGGAGCAACCTGTGCTACCAGCCTGGCATGTCTGTATGTGGGGAATTTAGAGGAGAGACATAAATTCAATGAAGTGGCGCCCTTCTTTGAGAACATTCTGATGTGGCGTCGCTTCATTGATGATATATTTTTTATCTGGGAGGGGGGTGAGTCTATCCTCCAACAGTTTTTGGAGTGGTTGAACTTGGGCGACCCCAACCTAAGGTTCACTGTGTCGTATAACAACTACGCGGTGAACTTCTTGGATATTACTATCAAGAATGTGGAGGTAGCCCTTGCGGTAGAGCTATTTACAAAACCTACTGACAAGAATATGTTACTCCATTATAGGAGTTATCATCCCCAATCGCAAAGAGACAACATACCATTTGGACAGTTTCTTAGGCTGCGAAGAAACTGTTCAAATATTGAGGATTTTTACAGGCACTCTGAAACCCTAAAGAAGAAACTGTCGGAGAGAGGCTACCCCAAGAAACGTATTAAACATTCATTCAAATGTGCCCGTTTTTATAACAGGGAGAGCATGTTGAATCCAGATCAAAGTGAGAAACAAAAGAAAAAGGAAGCCACCAAAAATAAGTTAATATTCGTGAGTCAATTCTCAAACATAACTAACAGGTTGAAAAATGCTATTGGCACGAGTTGGAACATCTTGAATGAGGGTGAAGATATTAAATTACCAAGACCCTTATTTGCGTTGAAACGTAATGATAATATACGCAAAAACATAGTACAAACATATAGAGATTCGAGCGTTGTGAGACGAATCACCCTAAATGGGGTCACAGCCTTAGGAAATAACAAATGCAGTAATTGCTCAATATGCAATAACTGTATAGTGGCAAAAAGTTTTACCCACAATGGCTACATCATCAAATCAAAGAGTCTAAATAATTGCAGGAGCAGCAATGTGGTGTACATTTTATGCTGTCCTTGTGGTTTGGCCTATGTTGGGGAGACAGGCCGTGAATTAAGACTCCGACTGTTAGAACATAGATCGGCCTTAAAAACTGGAAAAAATAATGCTCCGTTAGTTGAACACTATAGGGATTTGAAACATGGATACTCTGAGTTTGAATTATAGCTGAGAAAATACCTGTAGGGAGAAGAGGTGGTAACTCAGAAAAAAAGAGAAAGAACAGAGAACAGTGGTATATTTCAACATTAGACACGATAGAGAGAGGATTAAACACTAAGGAAGATTGGATGAGAATTGTAGCCTGAATAAGATATGGCGAATATATTTTGAAGAGGCTGAATACCTGTATGAGAAAGTCTTGATTTGTCGATAAAATTAGATAAGGGCAAATGTTCAGAAATGGGATTTAGGAGATAGTACCTCATACTCTTAATATAATTGTTCTAAAACTTATATCAAGTGACAGGAAATTAGAATTTTTGAACCAAAAATAAAAATAGTTTCTTATAAATTAGATTGACATAATACACATTAGCGTTAGGGACATAATTGTATGTCTCTTTGATAATATGAATCTAGAAGGGATGTATTATAATTTAGCATCAAGTTATAAATGTACTGGCAATATAAATAGAAGCCCTAGGGTATACTCTTGTGAGTGCCATAATATACATGAAAAATAATCAACAGGATATAAAGTGCTTCCTTTTAGTATTATAATACACATGGAGATAAATAGGAAGGTATTGAAGCGATTGATTAAACTGTAAATTGGAGATAATGGCAAAAAGGGGCATATAACGATATACGAAACGATTTAGAGAAAATGGATGTTAATTACAAATCTATTTCTAAAATAGTCAAATGATCGGCGTTATGGTAACCGATAAACAATATCGCATGTGATTAGGATGAATGTAACAACCATCCATATAGAGTGGGAGGTTACGGATACACTTATTTCAATAAAGTTTTGTCAAGGTTTTCGTTCCTTTAAAAAAAAATAAGTCCGCTCTTGATTTTTACAAAGTTACACGTCATCATAGTGAGAGGCGTTAGTTACATAACGTGAGTCTCGTGTACATGGACACAAAAAGTTTAAATAGAGGATAAGCACATACGAATCTTTATTGCGGATGTGACGAGTACCAGCGGAATGCTCGATTCATCGGAGTAAAGGTGAGATTAGAGAGGAGTTTTATTAAGTTACATGTCCCTTAATAGTAAGGCCCGTGATTAAAGAGTGATATTGATATCGAGTAGGGAGGACGCGAGGGGCTGTTACGTTTAGCAAGAACTGGTTGGAATATTAATGTTGGCGAGGAGTGATAGAATGGGCGGGCTATTTTAGTTAGTATTGGAGTCACGAAAAGTAATACATTGGGAGGATATGAGTGATAACTATTTTGTGGTATCCCAATCTATTCGGAAATAAAATATTTAAAATATTAAAAACATGTTTGTTTGCCCATGACTATATTATGTACAGAAGCAATATAGGGATGTGACACTACAATGGACAAAATGTCATAATAAAAAGATTAAGCAAAAGAGAATAGGCTTTATGTTACTAGGAGCGGTCCATGATAGGTAATAAATAGCTATATATATATATATATATTTCTTACAGCCACGAACAAGGTACCTGACTGTGAGACAAACCGGCATCTGCCAGTGGAACTTTTTAATAAATAATAATTGTATTGGATAGTGGTTCACCACCAATACACTGTTGCATTGAGACAGAGATTTGGATTGATCTTCAGGTGAGGCGGTCCTCATCAAATACCCGTAAATAGAACGTGAGGGTGTTCAAATTTATAGATAACAATTAATTAAAAGTAATTAAATATATTTTTCAGATGAAATAAGAATGCAAAATTAATTAAGTCGACTAAGCAGCAAAACAGCTGCCATATAGAGACTTGAAAGGTAAAAAACGTTTGTATTCAGCTAGAATTCTGATATGATGGTCTAATAGGATATAATAGAAGTGACACATGTCCTCTAATATCTTTAGAAATTCAAGAGGACCATCTTTAAACCCTTGATTATTATTGGAAAGTGTTACAAAACCAGCTTCCGAGTGCAGTTTGGCAACGGTGAGTGTAAACTATAAGTGAATTAAAATAATGTGTGTGAGTATGGTTAAATGAGTGGATTATGGTCCGTCCTGGGACACTGGGGGTTGATGTACTTATAAATTGTATAAAATATTACATTTTATATACATATGTGATAAAGAAGTTTGATAGGCTTGAGTATAATATGTATGATAGAGATGTCTAATAGGTTTGAGTTAAAATTTAATGGAATGAGAATTATCCTGTTGCATTATAGAATTGATATATATGACTCAAATGTATTTACATGATGATATATTTGCTGATCTATTTGTTTATTGTTTTATTTATAGGTCTGATATGTAACAGATCTTTGGTTTTAATTATATGAAATAAGGAGAACAAACTTATTGTCCTGAAGAAGGTGGCTTAAATACAAATATACCACCGAAACGTGTTGACGCCTTACTAAGTGGTGTTAAATTGGGCAGGAGTCAGCATCAAGTTATAGACAGGAAATTTACACTCGTGCTGTATGCTGTCTATGAATTTAGCCTAATTAACATAGGAATGACATAGTGTATTGTCTTTTTATTTTTCTCCTTTTACAACTGTCTTTGTTTTTAACCGTTTGTAATATTATTAAGTATTTTTGTGTTATGAATGCATTTGTGAAATCTATTGAAATTCATTGATTTAATAAATCTAAAGAACATATTTACTAAACCTACTATTTATAAGTGCTTCACTCGCGTGTTTTTAGAATTCGTGTGGATGAATGGTGAGAGGAGTGTGAATAACTGAATTTGCCTTCCATCCAAATGGAATCCCTTTTTTGTTAACCTTATGGTTTTGGGTGCTCCATTCCTTTGGACTTAAAGAGCCCCCTCTCCTTGAGCTTCAAGGTTACTTTTCAAAGACACTTACAGGAGCACAACTGGTGTTAGGTATCAGAGGCGGGGTCTTGGACTTCTGCGAAAGAAAGTCAAGAGGCTGACCTCTTTCACTGTGACACCCCAGGCCATGATTATTGGTGCCTGGGCTTTGGTGCCACCATGCTATTTTCAAAGTTCAGCTGCAGTATTTGTTCACCGGAGAAGTTGATCTAAAAGTCATGCAGGTCATTTGCTCCATTGTGAAGCAGATCCAAATTTCCTCAGCTTCTCTGGTAGTCAAGCACAAATTGAGAAATACTGGTGAGAATGAGCTCCATGAAACATGAATGGCTAGAAGCAATATGGAGGATGGGAGACAGAAACACGGAGCATGAGAGTGAGGGATGCAACCAAAGGGTGGGGAAATAGCAAAACCAGGGCAGGACTTAAGCAACATGGGGCATGGATGGAAGGATGCAATACAGAGGACATGGGAAGGGAAGCAAACTAAAGTGTAAAAAGAGCAATGTAGACCAAGGGGGGTAGTGATCGGGCGAAGAGCAATGGGAGAGGGCAGGGGAGGAGCAAATGGGCAAGAGAGAGAGCTCTCTAGGCAGACTGCTGGAAAACACATGCAATCTCCTGGAATGCTTAAACAAAAGTAGCACCTGCAAAATGAGCAGTGGTAAGACACAAGTGATGCTTCCATGCTCCAGGGGAGAGAAAAACACAAGCAGAGAAAAGAAAGCCTGCACAAGCTAATAAATAGGAAGCCAGTAAATGAGAATGACAGTGAAACCAACCA
Source organism: Triturus cristatus (assembly GCF_964204655.1). Lineage (NCBI taxonomy): Eukaryota > Metazoa > Chordata > Amphibia > Caudata > Salamandridae > Triturus > Triturus cristatus. The sequence goes on from NC_140595.1 coordinate 493,417,764, forward strand.
ATGTTAAACAATTGTCAAACTCTAATCCCACTCTAATCTAACAATACCTCTTGCAACAGACAGCTCTTGTGCTCTTTAGAAGGCAACACATTAAAAGATCTAGGTCCCCTGGCTAATTATCTTGTTAGTTTGATATTTCTGATTTGGAAGAGACTGGGATGGGCAAGGCTTGCCCGGCTCTCGGCATCCAGGAAACCCCAGAAAGCTGCAGGGTAATAGGGTGATTTCAGGTCTGTATGGGCTGAGCCAATCTCAGCTGATCATGCCTCACAGGCAGCCAGTAGGAGAAGCCTGGAATGATCGGGCACTGGCAGACCATGACACAGTGCACGTTAGCGCCAATGGCAAACTTGCAACGCCCGTGAATGGCTTTTAAAACCTTCAATTACTTGAAATAATATGCGATATATGGGTTAGGTAATATTAACACATTTTCAGGACTTTCAAGCAAAAAAAACTGTAGATAAAGAGCACGACCCTTCATATAACACTTTTGAACTCTTGAACCTTATTCTCCTGAGGCGGAAGCCGGGAGCGACGCTTAATGCAACCTGATTGTCATTTTTAAAACTTATTGAATCTGTGTATTTGTTTTTAGAAATCACTTTGCACCCCTCCCCCTGCACTCACCTGTGGCACTGGCAAGCAGCCGATCTGATCGCTGTGTACACCCAGGACCCACGCGCAAGCCGCCATTACCGGCAGCGAGCCACGCCCACCTCCGACCAAAAACAGTTAAAAGCGCGCTCTGAACGCGAGAGCTGCACTTGAACCTTATTCTCCTGAGGCGGAAGCCGGGAGCGACGCTTAATGCAACCTGATTGTCATTTTTAAAACTTATTGAATCTGTGTATTTGTTTTTAGAAATCACTTTGCACCCCTCCCCCTGCACTCACCTGTGGCACTGGCAAGCAGCCGATCTGATCGCTGTGTACACCCAGGACCCACGCGCAAGCCGCCATTACCGGCAGCGAGGAGACCAGGACACGCCCCCTTCGGGTGGCCACGCCCACCTCCGACCAAAAACAGTTAAAAGCGCGCTCTGAACGCGAGAGCTGCACTTGAACCTTATTCTCCTGAGGCGGAAGCCGGGAGCGACGCTTAATGCAACCTGATTGTCATTTTTAAAACTTATTGAATCTGTGTATTTGTTTTTAGAAATCACTTTGCACCCCTCCCCCTGCACTCACCTGTGGCACTGGCAAGCAGTCGATCTGATCGCTGTGTACACCCAGGACCCACGCGCAAGCCGCCATTACCGGCAGCGAGGAGACCAGGACACGCCCCCTTCGGGTGGCCACGCCCACCTCCGACCAAAAACAGTTAAAAGCGCGCTCTGAACGCGAGAGCTGCACTTGAACCTTATTCTCCTGAGGCGGAAGCCGGGAGCGACGCTTAATGCAACCTGATTGTCATTTTTTAAAACTTATTGAATCTGTGTATTTGTTTTTAGAAATCACTTTGCACCCCTCCCCCTGCACTCACCTGTGGCACTGGCAAGCAGCCGATCTGATCGCTGTGTACACCCAGGACCCACGCGCAAGCCGCCATTACCGGCAGCGAGGAGACCAGGACACGCCCCCTTCGGGTGGCCATGCCCACCTCCGACCAAAAACAGTTAAAAGCGCGCTCTGAACGCGAGAGCTGCACTTGAACCTTATTCTCCTGAGGCGGAAGCCGGGAGCGACGCTTAATGCAACCTGATTGTCATTTTTAAAACTTATTGAATCTGTGTATTTGTTTTTAGAAATCACTTTGCACCCCTCCCCCTGCACTCACCTGTGGCACTGGCAAGCAGCCGATCTGATCGCTGTGTACACCCAGGACCCACGCGCAAGCCGCCATTACCGGCAGCGAGGAGACCAGGACACGCCCCCTTCGGGTGGCCACGCCCACCTCCGACCAAAAACAGTTAAAAGCGCGCTCTGAACGCGAGAGCTGCACTTGAACCTTATTCTCCTGAGGCGGAAGCCGGGAGCGACGCTTAATGCAACCTGATTGTCATTTTTAAAACTTATTGAATCTGTGTATTTGTTTTTAGAAATCACTTTGCACCCCTCCCCCTGCACTCACCTGTGGCACTGGCAAGCAGTCGATCTGATCGCTGTGTACACCCAGGACCCACGCGCAAGCCGCCATTACCGGCAGCGAGGAGACCAGGACACGCCCCCTTCGGGTGGCCACGCCCACCTCCGACCAAAAACAGTTAAAAGCGCGCTCTGAACGCGAGAGCTGCACTTGAACCTTATTCTCCTGAGGCGGAAGCCGGGAGCGACGCTTAATGCAACCTGATTGTCATTTTTTAAAACTTATTGAATCTGTGTATTTCTTTTTAGAAATCACTTTGCACCCCTCCCCCTGCACTCACCTGTGGCACTGGCAAGCAGCCGATCTGATCGCTGTGTACACCCAGGACCCACGCGCAAGCCGCCATTACCGGCAGCGAGGAGACCAGGACACGCCCCCTTCGGGTGGCCATGCCCACCTCCGACCAAAAACAGTTAAAAGCGCGCTCTGAACGCGAGAGCTGCACTTGAACCTTATTCTCCTGAGGCGGAAGCCGGGAGCGACGCTTAATGCAACCTGATTGTCATTTTTAAAACTTATTGAATCTGTGTATTTGTTTTTAGAAATCACTTTGCACCCCTCCCCCTGCACTCACCTGTGGCACTGGCAAGCAGCCGATCTGATCGCTGTGTACACCCAGGACCCACGCGCAAGCCGCCATTACCGGCAGCGAGGAGACCAGGACACGCCCCCTTCGGGTGGCCACGCCCACCTCCGACCATCTCGCCTTCCCTCCATAAATTATGTGTCAGTTCAGGGAGCGCAGCGGACGGGCGCAGCGGGCGCGCCGTCAGCGCGCCGAAGGCGCGCCAAAGGCAAGCCCGTCTGGGCCCGTCCGGGCCCAGACGGTCCCAGGCCCAGTGACTCTGCCTGGTGGCCCTCAGGATCGTGTGATGTATTCGGGAGATGCACTACGCGCCCTACAACCTAAAGAAAACCTTGCCTGCTACCACACGCATATTGAAGGTAACACATTCACGAATTGTTCACGCTGTAATCCGACCCCCCTGAACTCAACAAGACCCGCACTGAAGATGGGACTTCTTAACTGCCGTTCCCTCCCTAAACATGCAATCGAATTAAATTTACTAATTCAAGATCAGGATCTCGACATACTGTTTCTAACGGAAACATGGCTATCAGATAGCACCGACCCGGACATCGTTACGGCCCTTCCCACGGGCTATCTCTCCCAAGCTTTACACAGACCCAAAGGGAGAGGAGGGGGGGTAGCCATAATTCTCAGGGAACAATTTACCTGTAGAACCTCCAACGCCTACATTGAGGATTGTGAGAGTTGTCAATTCTCCATCCAAACCTCCCCAGCTCATTCCCTGGCAGGGCTGTTGATCTACCGCCCCCCAGGTGCTCCTGGGAATTTTATTAATGCCGTCATCGAATCGGTATCACAACTAGCTTCGTCCACCTCCAATTTTCTGATGCTAGGTGATATAAACTTCCACTTCATGGATCCTACGGATCGGTTAGCCTCTGACCTCCGGCAAGACCTAACATCACTAAATATCCGGCTGGTGAACAACGAGCCCACCCACGAGAAGGGACACTTATTGGGCCCCATCCTCACTAATATAGCAACCATCACCACCAAATCACCAGTGACCCTCCCATGGACGGACCATTTTTTGGTCCCTTTCTCCTGGGAAATTCCCACTTCGTACCCCCGAACCTCTAAAATTCAGGTAACTGACCGTCGATGGCGCAAACTGTCACCTGAAGAATGGGCCGCCACCCTTACAGACTCCCTCCCCGAGTTCTCCTCCGACCCTACCTTGGCGGACAAGCAGTTCAATGAGTGGATCACCTCATCCCTAGATACTCTTCTCCCAAAAACTGCGACCCTCAAACATCCTAAAAGACTATCTCCTGCTCTATGGTACACCCCAGAGCTTAAAGCTCTGCGACAGGAGTGCAAGAGAACAGAACGCTCCTGGAGAAGAGACAAATCGGAAATTAATAAAAACATCTACTCTACCTCTCTTCTATCCTATAAAATCGCTATCCGGAAAACTAAAAGCACGTTCTTCCAGGAGAGAATAGAGAAAGCGGGATGCTCTAGCAAGGAATCATATGTCATCCTTAAAGAGCTTATAAAAACCCCAGAACAGAGACCAGGATACCCTTCCGATCCGAAAGCCGACCAGGAGAAATGCCAACTGCTGGCTAATTTCTTTCACGAGAAAATCCAAACAATTTTGGATTCAATTCCCCCTGCGAGTCCGTGTGAAGAAAATGTTCTCCCCTGCCCTACACTACCTACTTGTCTCACCTCGTGGGGCCAAATCTCAACAGAAGAAGTACGAGACACGCTTAAATCTATGAAGAGCGGATCCCCTAGGGACCCTGCTCCACTCCGAATCCTCAAGGAGGTAGCCCCCACAATCATTCCCCCTCTTACTCATCTGATCAACACCTCACTCCAACAAGGAGTTGTACCCCTGAGTTGGAAGATGGCCGTCGTAAAAGCCCTATTGAAGAAACCATCCCTCGACCCTGAAAATCTGGTTAATTACAGGCCCATTTCCTTACTCCCAGGAGTCAGCAAAATCGCTGAAAAACTGGTCAATAGGAAACTCTCGCAGTTTCTGGAGGCCAACAACAAGCTAAAAAGTTCCCAGACGGGCTTCCGACCAGGGCAGGGCACGGACATCGCCCTCCTGGCAGCGGTGGAGGAGGCCAGAGCGCTATTGGATGGAGGAGGATCAGTGGCAGTGATCCTCCTCGACCTAAGTGCGGCGTTCGACACCGTGAACCACCAACTCCTCATCAAAAGACTCAAAAGAGTTGGTGTGGAAGGCACAGCCCTGTCCTGGCTTTCATCCTTCTTGGCCCGACGGACCTACCAGATCTGGGAGAAGAACGCCCGCTCCTCCGAAATGCCCCTCCAATGTGGTGTGCCTCAGGGCTCCTCTCTGAGTCCCACATTATTCAATATCTATATGTCCACATTGGAGGAGGTTATCACCCAATTCGGAGTTCGCGTTATCAGCTATGCTGACGACACGCAACTAGTGGTGTCTCTGTCCCACCCCAGACAACACTCAGCTGACCTATACAACTGCCTCACGCAGGTCCACCGCTGGATGAATAGGTCAGCCCTAAAGTTAAATGGGACGAAAACTGAGGTTCTTCTTCTTGGCCCGAAAGGAATCTCACTCTCCCCGAACATCTGGCCAGCTTGTCTGGGTCCCCCCCCTGACCCAAAAACAGAGGTAAAAAGTCTGGGCGTGTGGATTGACACTGACCTCTCATTTACTATACAGGCAAAGAAGGTTGCCGGGACCTGCTTTGGTCTCCTGAAATCTCTGAGGAAAGTCCTGCCCCTCCTACCCTACAACTCCCAAAAACTGTTAATCCAAGGCCTAATAGTATCAAGGCTTGATTACAGCAACGTGATCTATCTGGGCGCTCCGGAAGCGACCCTCAACAAGCTTCAGAGAATCCAGAACACCGCTGCCCGGATTATCACAAATACCCCTGCCAGAACCTCTGCTAAACCTGCTCTCAAACTTCTGCATTGGCTCCCCATAAGAGAGCGAGTCAAATTCAAGGCCCTATGCCTAGTCCATAAATCACTACAAAATCAAGGCCCCCCGATTCTTAGCAAATTCATCACCCGCTATAAAACTACAAGACCCCTCCGTTCAGACTCAGAAAACCTCATCAACACCCCCAGATTCAAGAAAGCCCGATCAGGAGGAAGACGTTTCTCGGTCCAAGCTGCACGCCTCTGGAATTCGCTCCCCCGCCACCTGAGACTCGAATCACAATACCTGCCTTTCAGGAAGCAGCTAAAGACTCATCTCTTTCCCTAAAGGTCTTAAGTCCTCCCATTATTCTGAGCCTTTGCTTCCCCCCCCCCTCCCCCCCTCCTTTGCTCTGCCCCGGGTCCGCCGAACTGTAGAATTGGGGTTCCTAGCGCTGGGATACCTCTTGGTGACTATGCGCTCTACAAAAATAAATAATGATATGTGAGTGAGCATGTTTCTAAAGCACATAGACTTCAAAATAAATCACCTCAAGGCACTTAAGAGCATGTAATGCGCTCATTTACTGCTCATTGGTGGCTTCTTATCGAGGGCAGCGGAAAGGGAAGTCTGCTACAGCACTGCAAGCTACTACCCGTGTGACGGCATGGCTGCCTCACGAGAAGCCACGTTCAGATAAGGCGCCATGCGCCTCCGCCATCCTGGCTCGGACTGATTTCCAAGCACACCCCTCCAGTGAGGAGACGGCCCTCTGGATCCGTGACCAGACTCCCAGGGCCAGGCGTCTGACTGCCTCGCGCTCTTTCATGTTCCGTGACAACGGAGGCGCGCAGTGTCTGGGAGAACTGGGCAGATTTGAAAAAGTGGGAAGGAAGAGGTCGCGGAGCGCGAGCTTTAAAGTCAGAACAAAGAGAGCTGGGATCACAGAGAGAGAGCAAGGTGATGACGGTGACACTAAGACAATTACTCACTGCCAGGCCTCGTTTGCCACACAGCACTGCATGCTGGGAGTTGCGGCAGAGCTTCTAGGAGATAGAATAAAGAAAAGAAAAAAATGCCATGCGAGTGAGCTGGTAAAGAATTCCCAGAGAGTCGGTTGTTCTTTCGAATAACCTTTAAACAAAATATATAGTTTGAACATTTGTTTTCATGCAGGGACTTTCAAGTTATTAAAGAATGTCTCTCAGATCCATGGCAACAGGGTCTAAATTAAATGCATTTGCTTGGACTAGGATCTCCCCATGTTCCCACTTGATTACACGTATTGAATCCTAGCATTTGTTTGATGCCTCAACCCCTTGATCGGGCCTCTATGCGCTTTCATGTGGACTTATAAACTACTCGGTTCGTGGTGCTTGGCTGGTAGAGCGCAGGATTATAGGGTGGCCAGGTAGGGAGAGGTTTGGTGACAGGCGAATCTCGAGAGAGCTCCAAAGCTCACATTCTGACCTTGTAGCTGCTCTTAAGCATTACTGCTTCAGTGAAAAAGATGAATGTTTACTTGGAATGTTCAAGGGTTCTTCTTCAAGAACAGCTCTCATTTTATTTTTTTTAAACATATTTTTGGAATAATTAAGAGAAACTGCGCCAATCTGATGGTATACATTTCTTACCCGTAGAATATGGCCAACCAGAACAGAAAGAACATGTTTTACATGCGACATCTGCTGCCAGAATGGACCACACAGACATGGTGGGTACCAACAACATTTTTAATATCACTCTGCACATATATTGCCTTCACAATGTTGACTTACAGTACATCCCCAAGGCAAGTCGATGTGATTTTAGACGAGTGAATCTATGCTTACCTGTGTTTGGTCATTTTGGCGATATTGTCCATATTTCGGGATAAACATACTTTGGAGCAGACAGATTGAAATCTCTGTAGTCGAAATTTTTGCATAGATCCAATAGGCATGAATATATGAGTCTGATCTCCCATCCCAAATGTATTCTTCCTCTGCTCGTTTTCCACTCATCGCAACTCTTAGAGACGTTGTTGTTGGTCCATGACCTGGTACACTGACCGGCGCCCCACGCGCCTAGAGGAGGGGCGCCCTTAGTAGCGCCACGGGACTGGACCTTCCCCAGGGCCGAAAAGGGGGCTGAATGAAGTGACGTCATCGGGGCGCGCTGGAAGGCTATTTAAATCCGCGCCCTGCGATCCTCAGCCTCTTTGTCCCTTTGAACCTCCGGCAAGCTGCAGGGGCACATCGTCAACGCGGAGAGAGTTCGAGTCGGCGGTGTGCCGAGTGTGGCACAGGAGGTTTGAGGGGGCCCTAGGCGTAGTTTTAGGAGAGATTGACGATCATGTATTTAAATAAATATTGCCTTTTAGAGTGCGAGGCGTCTCAGCGCCATATGCGGTGGGGCGCGCCTTTGTTTTCTTGTGTATTTCCTTTCCGTGCTGTTTACAGGAAAGATACGGTAGGGTAAGGCATTTCGCCACAATATGCGAGGGGATGCTCCCTTTACTGTCGAGGGGCGCGGTGGTAGATGGTGATATTTTGCCCGATTGTAATGCCTGCAACTGCCTTTATGTATTTTATAGGTCTTTAGATGTTTAATGAGGGAGGTACCGAGGCCGCTTTTTGGTGCGGGAAGCAGAATGGGTTTTGAAGCTGCCGCGCTGTCCGTGGCGCGACTAAGGGTGCCCCTCCCCTAGGCGTGGGGGGCTCCTACTCATTCCCGGAAGCTTTTGGTAAAGAAGTGTAGATGGAAATCATTGTCGTCTAGCTGAGCACGGCCGTGCCCTGCCTGAAGGGTGCAGATAATAAACATTGTTCGACAACTTTTAGTGTAGTTTAAGACGGCTCATGGGATGGGGGCTGCCCGTTATGCAGGGGCCTGTCCGCATGGGGGACGGTACGGGGCTTGGTTCTCGCCGCAATGGGGCACAGATCCGTTTTTGGTGGGGTTTTGTTGTGCCAGCGGACCTGGAAGTACAGATTGCGCAGGGCTCACAACAATAGACAGTTTGGGCGGCCAGCGGGATAGATGCTGCAGTTTGCTGGGGCCCGCCTGCCCCGTTGGTGGGGGGCGTGGCCTTGGTCATGGTTGTGCAGTTGGTGGCCCGATCGGAGCAATGAAATGGCGCAGTGGTGGGTGCCGATGTCTCCAAAGTCTGGCGTCATGGGTTCGATTCCTGCCATCGCTTTTGAGGCTGCAGAGATGAAACATTCGGCTGCGAGCGGTTTCATTACACATTTTGTTGGTGTTATATGTCCCGCATAGCCGTTTTATGGTCGCAGTAGTTAGCGGTGTAGGTTGGGACGGGCTCATAGGCGTTTGGGGCGTGAGGCGGTATAGTGCTGGAGGCTGCGGAGATCTCGTAGGGCGTACCCATTTGTGCACATCTTTTGCAGAATGCTGAGTATGAAAGGGGGGGCTGCGTGCGGTTTTCATAAGGGGCAAGCACATTTGGCTGGTGTAATCTGTCCAGGTGTTATCTAGCAGTGTGGTTTTATCTATCAGGGTGGCACTCCATGTTACGGAGGAAACCCGAACTGCTTGTACTATACCCGTTGTTATGTCTATTTACTCACCTGTCTTCAAAGAGGCCCGTACTTTTCACTGTACAGTCGGCGCTCCATGTGACTCAGAGGGGTCCCCGCGGGAGGCGCATAGCATACATTTTGTCCAAGAGTCATCTCTGTGGCGCAATCAGTTAGCGCGTTCAGCTATTAATGGAAAGGTTGGGTGGTTCGAACCAACCCAGAGTTTGATGTTATCAGATATGTAATTTGCGAGAATCACTAATTTTCGTCACCTATTACACCCTGAGCTCTTTAATGCAGAGCCATTGATACAAAAACTGGACAACCACTGTTTTTCCAAGTGCTAGCCATACACAGAGAACCCGGCACACTGTTCGTAGCTTCGGTTACTGGCTCTGGGGAACGTATTTAATTTACTGTTGAGATCACTGTATAACATCGTGGGCTTTGGTGCAAACGCAGTTGAGATTATGGCCGAGATAATAAAAAGAGCAATTTGTTAGACTTGCATCATAGGAGCTCTATTTTAGCTCAATGTGTTATCTCAACTACACTGTTTTAAATGCATGTTATGGGAAGGGCTGCGGCCTTGCACATCCTAAATAAGGGGTGATCTTTGCCCTCCAGGCGACAGTTACGAACATTATTTTATTTTCTCGAATAAGAATGCGTTGTAAGGTATAGGGGGTCGTTGCCCCGGAATCCCCAGTTACGATGTTGGCGGGATTTTTTCTCAAATACAACATTGGTTGTAAATGGGACTGGACTTGCATTCCTACCACGTGCAAGTGTGTTTTCAGGCCTGGGCTATGCTGAGGTATGCTGTGACTCCTTGCACAAAGGTGGACAATTCATGTCAGGAGGTGCAGAAACACTCCGTCGCGTACAGCAACCGCACGCTAGTAGCGGGCATTCTTTCTGGGTGGGTGTATAATTCATGCTAAATGGGGCAGAAAAACACCGATGCATACAGAAGCCGCATGCTAATAGCGGGTATTCTTACTGTGTGGGTGTACATTTCATGCCAAATGGCGCGGAAGCACACCGCTGCGCACAGCAACTGCACGCTAGTAGTGGGCATTGCTTCCGGGTGGGCGCACGCTTATTTCCACTCTCGGTACATTGCAATGAGACAGTGGGATAGGGGCTGCACGTGGAAATACTGGGAGCTGATCCAGCCCAGTTTCAATAGGCGCCGGATGTGTACCTGAATCCACACGCTATGGGTCACCTGGTACAATGCATATACAAGTTCTCTAACCAGCAGGATTTGCGGACTGGCTTTCCTTCACTGATAAGGTACACATTGGAATAGGCTCTTGCAGGCACAGCTGAGCAGAACTTTGCGTATTCGGGTATTTCCCATTACACCAACTCCAGTAAGGTTATGCAGTCCAGTAGGAACTCTGTAGATCTAAAACCGGACAATGCTGTTATTTTAAAGGCAGCACATACTCATTTCCGTTTTATGTTACCAGCAATAAGGAAATCAGCCATTGGTCTCAGTCACTTTTAGTACGTTTGGTCCCAATACTCCCGTCAGTGGCAATAACCAAGTTTCCTGGGGGTAACACGGTACGGTTAAAAAATGCCAGCCCTAATGGTCCGGGTGGCTAGGTCTCTGAGGAATGTAAAGCAGCTTGTGTTACCTTATAATCTCTTGAATTACCAGATGAAAAGACACCACACAGGTATTTATGTCAAATATATATGTATTTATTGCTAAATATACTCTACTAATCTCTTTATGAGATTAGAGCCAGGTAAACATTCAAAGATCAACAATTCTCAATAAATCAAGGACAAATATGGCTGTAGCACTAGGGGCGTACCAGACCATATATTAAAATAAAATAAAAAAAAATAAAAATGGTTTAACAGTCCAAAACTTTTACCTTCTTCCAGTTATCTGTGAAACGTTATGGTTAGTTCAGCACAAGGGACATAAACTCTGTCTTGCCAACATAATCACATGGCTGGTGTGATAGTATAGGGGAAATCACAGTATAGGGGGAATCAGCCTTGGCCTGAAGGAGAACGTCTCATCAAGTGCTCATGGTGCTGCTAAGAATTCAGGAAACAGATGAAATTTTGTCTGCTTACAATTACCCTTGAGCCGCTAGTGCGGGGGAACCAATTCTGGCATGGATGTAGTTTCTTGTTATGTATTCACGGTGATGCCAATAAGTGTGAGGAGACAGTGCAAAAACATTCTCAAGGCCTTGTTGTAGGAGGACCCCTTACAAAACCCAAGTTTACAATCACCAGTTTGTGCCGATATGGAACAGTATTTATTCCTTTCACGTAGGGGGTCTTTTGCGAGGGACATAATAACCGTTAGGGTAGTAGTCAGTTTGGGGCTGAACGGTGAGTATTGTGGCGTGGGCTACCGGGTCTGGCTAGTTACCAGGCAATAAATAAATCATCCAGCCGCTGCTTCCCTCGACCAAGGGCAACTCCATCTTCACATAGTGTTGGCCATGCGGGGGTGGGAGGATTTATAATTAGGCTTTCCTGTTTTCAGTTTCTATTTTTGGTAAATTCTGGTGGGGTTTTTTCAGTGTTTTCAAGTGATTTCAGTACCTTAAAAAAACAGTGGTTATCAGTGGTTACACATTTTCGCGCCATTAAAAACAACATAAACAGTGTTTTTCCGGTGTTTATGTAATTTTTGCTTTTACTATTGCTTGCTTTCTACACTGATAGTGCATGGTATTTAGATAGTGTATGTACCATGTATATGAGGTCCAAATACATTTTTACAAATCAAACTTATTGTAGTACACCATACAATACATCTTCATTGAGTCTTTGGTCATGCACACTAACTCTTTCCTTCACATATAAACTTTTATCTCTGAAAAAGCCCTCCCAACATTGGCACTAGGGACAGGCAACGCCAAAATAGCCAGTACACAATTTGCAAATGCTGGCCACTGACATAGCTTTCCATGTTATTACTGGTGTACCTGAAGATTGTGATTCTCTGCGACAGGTTCTGCAACATATGAATTGAACTGGGTGCATATACCCTCAGAGTTATTGAAGCGGTCAAAAATGAGGGAGCACTTTTGAAACTCCGGAGATAATTTTCCTTTACTGAAGGGATCTATAACTTGTGCAGAGTACCACAGTGAGGCTTCATTGACTTCAAATTCCATGGTTGGTGAAGGGCTATTTCTCATACAGTGTAAAATAAAAGTTCCTGAATTGCTCCTCAACATTTCTTTGCTCACCAAGTGGCAAGCACTCTAACATGGAACATGTTGCAGTGCCAAGGTCACTAAAAGTGTCGCCTAGCATACTCTCAAGGAGATGTTTCACATCTACACCAATTATGCTGAACACTTGGTATAAAAGGGCGTTTTCAAACTCCAATTTTTTTATTATGTCCACTACAGGAGTTATGATTTAATTTTTTCCGAAAGTCTGGTGTTATGTTTTCACCAGTATCCCAGATGCTTTGCGACTGCACTCTTTTCACATATACCTGTCACTATACCTTGCATTGAATTTTTAAAGCCTGGGGTGTTTGGCAATTCACTTACTATCAATACTGACTCACTAGAAAAGGGGGCAGATGTATCAAGGGTTTTTACCAATTCTATGTGGGTATATGTGATGGTACATGGGAAAGATTCTTATGAAACCTAAATTTTTCCTATCATTGAAATACTCAAACGTAGCCAAACAATCAAATATGATTTTGATATTTCCTTTTTCTCTACAGTTTATAAAATAAATAAACAGAACCTAAAACAATACCACAAAACTGAAAAAAGGAAGAAGAAACAATATTTTAGTGACATTTCTAAACAACAAATCTCAAGCAGAATAATGTTAGCCCAGTCTTTCTTACTGCTACCTTGTATAACAAAGTTACATTGTATTGACCCCTTCAGGAAGAAATACAAATTATTCTTTCACTCTCCTTTTCTTTTCTTTGAATGGCATTTAGTTTGTTGTTGTGAAGGGGTTTTTTCAGTGTTTATATGTTTACATGTTTACACTGGTGAGGGCTATTTCCCTTCCAGTGGTGTTTTATCAGTTATAATAGGTTTAAACCTAAAACCGGACAGCCTATTTATAATAAAGAGGCACATAGCAGAGGATACGGTACCCGGAGGCTCCCTGGTAAAGGTGGTTATGGAGTACAATTTACAAACTTCACCTCGGGCACAGGGTAATTATCCGGCAGGTGCTACATTATCATGGTAACCCAGCCATTTATACCCCTGTGGCAGCCTGCAACCACAGGTCTTAACAGTAAGGGGCAAAGCAAAACCAGCCTTTTATACCCCTGTGGCGGCCTATAACCACAGGCCCTAACCAGGAAGGGGCAAATCAACACCACTCACAAAGGGAGCAGCCTTGTCAGTGGGTGGAGCAATAGCTCAGAGGGTGGCAGTGCAGGAGTCCAGCCCAGTGCAAGTCCGGCTCAAGAAGGTCTGTTGATAGACACAAAAAATATGTAGCATAGCTGAGTGGTTTCTAGGCACAAGGAGGTGCCTGGTTGGTAAGTTAACTATGACTGATGTCAGCAGGTAACGGTATGGGGCAGTAGTTCTTCTTTGTCTGGCTGGCAACAAACGGGACTGACCTGCCGGTGGTCCCGGACATCACCTGGCTGGTGACAGAGTTCGGACCCCTGGGGGTCCTGGACTTCATGGGCATATCGAAGAGGCATACCGGAGAGGCTCGGGAGAGTACACTTAGGGTTGCACTAAGGTTGCAGGCATCCCGGTGGGCAGATTGGCTATTGGAGGCCCTAAAGGACTAGTTTCCTTGGGGAGGGAGGTGGATGTCATAAAGTAAAAACGGGAGATAGTGTTGGGCCTTCCCAACTCGGTGGGCATTAAGAGAGGCTTCTGGACAATGTGCCTGCTACTGAGGTTAGTTGCCAAGATATTTTATCTAACGCATTCTTGGGCCTGGTAAATTATCACAAGGCTGTAAAAGGGTGCGTTATTATGCCACCGCTCAATGACCGATGGCCTGAAGGGAAGTTTCTATATGTGGTCGGTAGGATAACGCAGGCAGTATAAGTTAAGGGGGTTCTGGTTAAGGCCAAGGACAAGCTTGGGAAGAAAGTGATACAGGCGACCAGTAAGAGGAAGGCAGCGGGTCCAACACTTCCTCCGCTGTCCCAGGAGACCAGGGGAGTCTAATTGGGTTGCGCTAGCATCTAGGCACCCGTACGGGCGGAAATTTTATGGAGGGCCTGGGGTAGTAGTTCCCTTTAGGATAACGGTGGTGGAAATACAGCTGGTGACAGGTTCCTGGCAGGGGGTCATGGATTAATTCAAGGGAAACAGGAGATGGTGTAAATTAGGCTCTTCACAACTCGATGGTCACTGAAAGGGGGCAGGTAATGTATCACAGGACGGCCCAGATAACAAAAGGGGGAGGTGGAATCAGGATGGAGGTCATAATTTTGGTAGACGGGCAGTGGCTCATACAAACAATCCTAGGGGCCATTTGGGAGCACAGTTAGCGCGGGGGGAGGGCGAGCGCGCCAGGGAGCTTCTCGCCCTGTGGCGGTTAAACAACTGGATGGCCCCCAGAAAGGGGTAGGAGCCACGTGTGCAGAGGGTAGGCGGAAGGGGGGATTGGCCTGCTGGTGGTCCCTGACTCTTCTGCCATAACCCACAACCTATGGACTGAGGTGAACCCTGGGGAGGCTGCCTGAGTGCAGGTACCCCGGTGGGCATGCCAGTGTGCCATGCGGGGCCCTGGTTTACAAGTAGTGCAACTGTTCGCTGTAGCGCGTTGGGGCCTGCTGGCACAATGTGCACAGCAGAGTGGGGGCTTGGTGGGCCGAGATGGCCAAGTTCAAGTGTATGGCCAAGTTCAAGAGTTCAAATGTAATGTGGTGCATATCTTCTTTACTGCCTTTGACAGGCCAAGGCCACTAAAGTGTACGGCCAAGCTCAAGTTCAAGTGTAATGTTGTGCCTAATTGCCCGGCAGCCTTCGTCAAGTTAATACCGCTAAAGAGTGATGCTTTGATAATTTTATATCCAAAAGGGATACTGTTACTCTCGTGTTGGTCACTGGTGAATTACCTGTTTCGTGAATAAAAAGGCTACGCCATGAACAACACGCTCTGTTTCTGAGAGTTCTTGGGCAAATGGGAAGAGTGAATGTCACGTTGTGCGCCTACTATGACCGGCGCCCCCCGCGCCTAGAGGAGGGGCGCCCTTAGTAGCGCCACGGGACTGGACCTTCCCCAGGGCCGAAAAGGGGGCTGAATGAAGTGACGTCATCGGGGCGCGCTGGAAGGCTATTTAAATCCGCACCCTGCGATCCTCAGCCTCTTTGTCGCTTTGAACCTCCGGCAAGCTGCAGGGGCACATCGTCAACCACCCACCCACCCGGCAAGAGAGCGAGGGCAGAACGGTGACAGTTAACAACAAGCAAGCACAACAATGGCGGTTAAACAACTGGATGGCCCCAAGAAAGGGGTAGGAGCCACGGGTGCAGAGGGTAGGCGGAAGGAGGGATTGGCCTGCTGGTGGTCCCTGACTCTTCTGCCCTAACCCACAACCTATGGACTGAGGTGAACCCTGGGGAGGCTGCCTGAGTGCAGGTACCCCGGTGGGCATGCCAGTGTGCCATGCGGGGCCCTGGTTTACAAGTAGTGCAACTGTTCGCTGTAGCGCGTTGGGGCCTGCTGGCACAATGTGCACAGCAGAGTGGGGGCTTGGTGGGCCGAGATGGCCAAGTTCAAGTGTATGGCCAAGTTCAAGAGTTCAAATGTAATGTGGTGCATATCTTCTTTACTGCCTTTGACTGGCCAAGGCCACTAAAGTGTACGGCCAAGCTCAAGTTCAAGTGTAATATTGTGCCTAATTGCCCGGCAGCCTTCGTCAAGTTAATACCGCTAAAGAGTGATGCTTTGATAATTTTATATCCAAAAGGGATACTGTTACTCTCGTGTTGGTCACTGTTGAATTACCTGTTTCGTGAATAAAAAGGCTACGCCATGAACAACACGCTCTGTTTCTGAGAGTTCTTGGGCAAATGAGAAGAGTGAATGTCACGTTGTGCGCCTACTATATGCCTCTCTCCAGGCCTGTGCATACCTCCACTCGACAGAGTCAGCTACTTGTACCATTATGTCCAGACAATGAGTGCAGTCAATGCAACAACTTCAAACTGCAGGTTCATATTATCTATTGTCTCTTCAATGGCAATGTATAAGGAAGAAATAAACACAAAACATGTCAAGTACATGAAACTGTGCGCGAATTCTAAGCTTCAATGCACCGTCCCATCAAAAGCCCTGACCACTGATTCTTGAATATTTGCAAAGCAGACAAAACATCAATGCTCTGCCTCGACCTCAAACTTCACCCATTAAACTTCATCATAATCCATCAACCCTTCTATTATTAAAACAAACGCATTGCATTAATCAAAACCGCAAATGCTCTACGGATGTTGCAGCTCAAAAACCCAACCATACTCTGGTGGTCTTTAGACACAATATCGAGTTCAAAATATCTAGAGACAGAAAAATAGCAAAAAAAATATTGTGATTAAAAAATATCTTGATGCAAAAATATCGCTGTCAGGAACATCATTTTATTTGGGTAAGTTGTATTGTGTTTAGGAATATTGTTGTTTTTAATAATATTTTTAGTAATATAGTTCTAGAAAATATCGTTTTGGAATGATTTTAATGTATATTAGGTAATATATGTATTTTATGTTTTGCTATTGTTGGTATGATTGTTATTGATTTTTAGTGAAATAGTTTATAACTTTGTCATGTAGGTTTTTTAATTTATCGGATTTATAATGTTGTAAGGCGGTTGTTGGATTTGTAGGGGATAGGGTGGGAAGATGAAACCGTATTACTTAATTAACAATGAATTGTTAATTAATTATTTAATTTATCAATAAATATGTAAATCGTTTAATACTGATTTATTTTAGCTATATATTTGGTGCAGGCTACTGGGTTTGTAGGGGTATAGGGTGGGAATTTAATTACGTTATAATTACGAATAATTATTAATTGTAAATTGATTATTTGATTGATATATGAAATGTGTTGATAGTTAAATACCAATTATTTTACTTATGTTTTAGCTGCTGGCTGCTGTGTTTGTAAGTGTATAGGGTGGGAAATTATGCAAGTAATAATTAATAAACAAGTAATTATCAAATGCTAAATAATGATTTAATTGACTATTAATTATGTAAATTGTTTAAAACTGATCTATTTGTGTTATATTTTAGGTGTGGGCTGTTGCGTTTATAGGGGTATACAGTGAGAGGTTATTTAAGTAATAATCAATTAACAATTGTTATAGACTGTTAATTATTCAATTGATTATGTAAATTGTTTAATACTGATTTATTTTCGTTATATTTTAAGTACAGGCTGTTGGGTTAGTGGTGTTATAGGGTGGGGAGTTACATGAAATGAAATCTAAATAAATGTAAATAAATGTAGATTTATATATATATATATGGACAACAGTGGCGCCCACTGTGGTGTAATTTAAGTATTGGACTGCTGATACCATAATGTAACTGTGCATACGTCCAAGGGGGCGAGAGATCTCGCTCATGTTGGGGGGGACTTCCTTCAATAAAGAGCAGGTGTCCCATACTCAAAGCCAAGCAGATCAAATTTGTTAATATGGAGAGAGGAATTGTGCTGTTTACTTCACTGCATGAGGTAACGCTGCCATGTGGGCATCTTCACCCAGGGCAACTTGGTTCGGTTTGATATATATATATATATATATATATATATATATATATATATATATATATATATATATATATATATATATATATATATATATATATTATCTACTGGCGGTCGCCAGTAGATAGTTATAGTTAGGACCGTGTTTCCATAGGAAATCCGCAACATTCTATTTGGAATAACTTTGGCGCCGGTTGACGAATCCTCGCAAATTTTTCAAAATAGGTGGGGCGCTCCGCTCCGCTCCTACCCTGAAAGTCTCGGGGGGATTCGTCAAGCGGGGGCTGAGAAAAAAGGGGAGTCCCAAGACGCGTTTTCCCCATGCAATTTTCCATAGGGACCTTTAGTCCAAGGTACAGCCCGAACGGCAGAACAGAATTACTTGAAATTTGGCAGAGAGGTAGTCCTCAGCTCAGGGAAGTGCCTTTTGCAGGTCTGGTGTCAATCTGTTCAGTAGTTCCTGAGAAAATCAAAAGTAAAATCATATATATATGTGGGCGGAGCCTAACCACACATCTCATCCTGAGATCTGATTGGCTGTCAGCACTTCATCCAAGAAGTGTTGGCAGCCATCTTGGGACCAATATACATGATAGCACCTCATTAAAAAGTATTGCAGTTAATAGAAGGTTTTAAGACTTTAGTTACATTATAAATCATTTGTTGATGGTACCATACTCATTTTAGGAATTGTGGTATGTTCTAAGGTGATTTCACCATGTGAAAAAGCCTTCTGCTGGGATATCATGATTGAGAGAAAAATATTTTCTCATGCTTTTCCCACAGAGGTTTGGAAGGTGATCTATAAGCTAAACTGAGAGCTTATTTTCTGTAAATTCACATTATCTTTCTCAGTCATGTGAGAATGAAGTCTGACATTCTCAGTAAAACATGTACATCCAACAAGGGCAGAGACTGTCAGTTGATTCCTTTGTGTTGTACTGCAGCTTCCCAGAGTGTTCCAAAGAACAACTAGAGCGCTAACAGTCCTACGTATGATAAACGTATGGCACACCTGAAGCCATCTTGCTAGGATTAAAGTGGTAACTCTTAAAACATTTAATTTAAAAAGGAACAAAATGAGGGGGTTCATTTTTCCATAACAAGTATGATTAGTGCTGCAGAAAGAAAAACTAGGGCACATTTTGACTTCTGAAATCCTCTTTTATTTCATTAAAAAATTCTGACATGCAGACTGAAACATGCACTTTCAATACCAGCAGCAGTTTTCCCTGGTGAGCAGTAGCTTTACTACAGTGATCTAATGAGCAAAAAGAGTGCTAACATTCTGAATTTATGACAAATGTGTGACACATCTGAATGCCTTCTTGATGGAATCAAAGTAAAAAACTGAAAGTATTTCCTACTGAGGAGACTGCAGTAAATTAGGAAATTAGGAAACTTCATAACAAATAAGTCTCCCAAGATGGCCACCAGAGACAAAAGAGCCCAAATGTAGCCCAAATATCACCCAGATGTAGCCCAAGTATAGCCCAATGACAAAATATCCCAGAGTGTTCTTAAAAACAACTAGAGCGCTTACTGTCTTCATTATGACAAAAGTATGGCACACCTGAAGCCATCTTGATTGGAATAAACTGGTAACACTTAAAACATTTAATTTAAAAAGGAACACAATGTGGGGGTTCATTTTGCCATAGAAATTTTGATTAATGCTGAAGAAAGAAAATGAGGGCACATTTTGAGTGACTTCTCAAATCCTCTTCTATTTCATTAAAAAATTCTGACATGCAGACTGAAACATGCACTTTTAATACCAGGAGCAGACTTCCATGGTGAACAGTAGTTTTACTACAGTGATCTAATGAGCAACTAGAGTGCTAACTTTCAGAATTTATGGCAAATGTGTGACATATCTGAATACCTTCATGATGGAATCAAAGTAAAAAACTGAAAGCAGTTGCTGTGGGTGGTGTTTCAGGGTTTAGGCCAGTTGTGTCTGGGCAGAGTAGGGGGTCGTGCAGGGGGGTGGTGTTTCAGGGTTTAGGGCAGTGGAGTGGTGTTCGGGCAGTGTGGGGGTCGTCCTGGGGGTGGTTTTTCAGGGTTTAGGGCAGTGCAGTTGTGTTCGGACAGAGTAGGGGGTCGTGCAGGGGGGTGGTGTTTCAGGGTTTAGGGCAGTGCAGTGGTGTTTGGGAAGTGTAGGGGGTTGTGCTTGGGGTAGTGTTTTAGGGTTTTGGGTAGTGCAGTGGTGTTTGGGTAGTGTAGGGGGTCGTGCTGGGGTAGTGTTTTAGGGTTTAGGGTAGTGCAGTGGTGTTCGGGCAGTGTAGGGGGTCTTTCAGCGGGTGGTGATTCAGGGTTTAGGGCAGTGGTGTTCAGGAAGTGTAGGGTGTCTTGCTGTGGGTGGTGTTTCAGGGTTTGGGGCAGTTGTGTTCGGGCAGAGTATGGGGTTGTGCAGGGGGGTGGTGTTTCAGGGTTTAGGGCAGTGCAGTGGTGTTCGGGCAGTGTAGGGGGTCGTGCTGGGGCTAGTGTTTCAGGGTTTAGGGCAGTGCAGTGGTGTTCGGGCAGTGTAGGGGGTCGTGCTGGGGCTGGTGTGTTAGGGTTTAGGGCAGTGCTGTGATGTTTGTGTAGTGTAGGGGGTCGTGCTTGGGGTAGATTTAGGGTTTAGGGTAGTGCAGTGGTGTTTGGGCAGTGTAGGGGGTCGTGCTGGGGCTGGTGTTTTAGGGTTTAGGGCAGTGCTGTGATGTTTGTGTAGTGTAGGGGGTCGTGCTGGGGGTAGTGTTTTGGGGTTTAGGGCAGTGCAGTGGAGTTCGGGTAGTGTAAGGGGTCTTGCAGGGGGTGGTGTTTCAGGGTTTAGGGCAGTGGTGTTCAGGCAGTTTAGGGGGTCTTGCTGTGGGTGGTGTTTCAGGGTTTAGGGCAGTTGTGTCTGGGCAGAGTAGGGGGTCGTGCAGGGGGGTGGTGTTTCAGGGTTTAGGGCAGTGGAGTGGTGTTCAGGCAGTGTGGGGGTCGTCCTGGGGGTGGTTTTTCAGGGTTTAGGGCAGTGCAGTTGTGTTCGGACAGAGTAGGGGGTCGTGCAGGGGGGTGGTGTTTCAGGGTTTAGGGCAGTGCAGTGGTGTTTGGGAAGTGTAGGGGGTTGTGCTTGGGGTAGTGTTTTAGGGATTTGGGTAGTGCAGTGGTGTTCGGGCAGTGTAGGGGGTCTTTCAACGGGTGGTGTTTCAGTGTTTAGGGCAGTGGTGTTCAGGCAGCGTAGGGTGTCTTGCTGTGGGTGGTGTTTCAGGGTTTGGGGCAGTTGTGTTCAGGTAGAGTAGGTTTAGGGCAGTGTAGTGATGTTCCGGCAGTTTAGGGGGTCGTGCTGGGGCTGGTGTTTCAGGGTTTAGGGTAGTGCAGTGGTGTTTGTGTAGTGTAGAGAGTTGTGCTGGTGGTAGTGTTTTAGGGTTTAGGGTAGTGCAGTGATGTTTGTGTAGTGTAGGAGGTCGTGCTTGGGGTAGATTTAGGGATAAGGGTAGTGTAGTGGTGTTTGTGTAGTGTAGGGGTCATGGTGGGGGTAGTGTTTTAGGGTTTAGGGCTGTGCAGTGGTGTTTGTGTAGGGAGTTGTGCAGGTGGCAGTGTTTTAGGATTTTGGGTAGTTTAGTGGTGTTTGTGTAGTGTAGGGGGTTGTGCTGGGGGTAGTGTTTTGGGGTTTAGGGCAGTGCAGTGGTGTTTGTGTAGTGTAGGGGTCATGGTGGGGGTAGTGTTTTAGGGTTTAGGGCTGTGCAGTGGTATTTGGGTAGTGTAGGGGGTCGTGCTTGGGGTGGTGTTTCAGGGTTTAGGGCAGTGGTGTTCAGGCAGTGTAGGGGGTCTTGCAGGGGGTGGTGTTTCAGGGTTTAGGACAGTTGTGTTCGGGCAGTGTAGGGGGTCTTGCTGAGGGTGGTGTTTCAGGGTTTAGGGCAGTGGTGTTCGGGCAGAGTAGGGGTTCGTGCAGGGGGGTGGTATTTCAGGGTTTAGGGCAGTGCAGTGGTTTTCGGGCAGTGTAGGGGGTCGTGCTGGGCGTGGTGTTTCAGGGTTTAGAACAGTG
Source organism: Triturus cristatus (assembly GCF_964204655.1). Lineage (NCBI taxonomy): Eukaryota > Metazoa > Chordata > Amphibia > Caudata > Salamandridae > Triturus > Triturus cristatus. Next base: position 493,439,573 of record NC_140595.1, read on the forward strand.
CAGTGGTGTTCGGGCAGTGTAGGGGGTCGTGCTGGGGGTGGTGTTTTAGGGTTTAGGGCAGAGCAGTGGTCTTCGGGCAGAGTAGGGGGTCGTGTTGGGGGTGGTGTTTCAGGGTTTAAGGCAGTGCAGTGGTATTCGTGCAGTGTAGGGGGTCGTGCTGGGTTAGTGTTTTAGGGTTTAGGGCAGTGCAGTGGTGTTTGTGTAGTGTGTAGCGCATGCGCTGCGTCGCTAGGCGAGACCTAAAAAGCATTGCACCAAGATGGCTGCCAACACTTCCTGGATTGAAGTGTTGGCAGCCAATTAGAACCAAGCTTTTGCTTGTGTAGTTAGGTCCCGCCCAGATATATAAAGGTTTTTTTCCTTTAATATCTCAAAAACTACTGAACGGATTTACACCATTTAAAAAAAAAGGGCGCTTTCTGAACCAAGCACTACCTTTTTGCCAAATGTGGTGTAATTCCATTCAGCAGTTTTGGCTGTAACGGTGTCTAAATTTTCCTATGGGAAAATTGATTTTCCGACCTCTATTTTTTTAATTTCTCAGAAACAGTTGAACAGATTTACACCATTTAAAAAAAGGTCTCTTTCGGAACCAAGGGCTACCTTCTTGCGAAATTTGGTGTAATTCCGTTTAGCAGTTCGTGCTGTAGTCGTGTCTAAAATGTTCTATGGGAATTAACATGGAGAAAACACGTTTTGGGACCCCCCTTTTTTCACGGCCCCTTCTTGGCGAATATATATTACTTTGTGCGTTTTATAGTAGTCAGTGCTTTAAATGGGCTGGTACTCACCGGTACTGAGTACCGGCACTTCTCAATTTTCTCCCCTAGAATACCGGAACTCCTCCTTGTGTCAAGAGAGTACCGGTACTCCTAGAGGCATGTTGGGGTCAGACTCTGGGGTATGGTATTTCATGCAGCGCAAGTGCTGCTGAATACATTCAGAGGGAGCGTGTCTGTGAGCTGCTCTGACAGTAAATAGTGAGTGTATTCCTGTGATAGGTTGCTGCTGCTGTCTTGCACTCTTAAGTGACAGCGTGACAGGAGTAAGGAGATGTGGCCTGACAGACAGAGCTCCTCACTTTGAAAGGTTTGCGCTGCCAGTTAGCGTGTAAAGGCTGCGGTGCTGGAATACACTCGCCACTGACTGTCCGAGTGCCCAACGCCTTTGGCCAATTTTGTCTCAAGTGTACAGTGCGCAATTTGTACTTTGTTTGCAGTTATATATAGCGCACTCTTGGCAGGACGGTATTAAAGCACTTTAAATGAGAAGTGCAAGTTCTCCACAAAAGCATACTTTATTTTGTTTTTATGGCACAGGGAGCTGAAATCCAATCATGTTATTCTGGGCAATCTCCCCGTGCCTTAAACACAAAAAAGTATGTTTTCATGTAAAACTTCTGCTTCTCAAGTAATAAGCTTTAATGCCCTTTTACCAAGTTTGCACTATATAAAACTGCTAAAACACCAATTAGCCGAAGGACAGTAGGGGGCTTTTGCAGTGAATAAGAAAATGACGCTTTTGTTAAATACCTGCCTCGAAGCCACGCCCCCAGGCACGCCCCTACCAGGCCCTCAATCAATTTGGTGAGTACCGGTACTTTTCTTTTTCCATTTAAAGCACTGATAGTAGTAAATTTAAAGTAGTACATTCAAAATATTAAGAAATATAATATCAAATATATTTTTAATAATTATGCTACCATATATATGTAGAAATATATAAGCACACATGTATATGTGTGCGTATTTATATAAGTAGATATTTATATATAGTATTAATTTAACATTATATTAATTTGATATATTATAATATTTAAGATTAACTACCTTAAGATTTAATGTTATGTGCATTAAAAATTCAATACTTTTGTATGTTTGTGAGTGATATTAGTGCCAACAATATTTTTTTCCGATATTTTTGTTTTTACCATATAAGTATAGGAAAACAATATTGTGGTGAATTATATTTTTGACACAATATGTTTGACAATTATCTTTTTCACCTCAATATTGTGTTAATGATCCACTCTGGTCTGTATTGGAAACTTCAAAATCTTGGTAAGTAAGGTCTAGGCATAATAACGCTGCAAAGCTAGTAAACTAACCACAAACTCTTGTTGGCTCTTAGACTTTAAGCACTGAAAAGGGTCTCAGGTTGTGTTACCTGTCATTGGTAGTACACATTTGTGGCCCTAACCTTGTAGATTATCAATAAAGGAAGCCATATCTCACTTCTGGGACAGGAAGATAGTTAACTTGGGAGCTTCAGAATGTAGTATGCACAGACATATTAGGTGAAAAGTGAATAATCAGTCGACAATGATTAAAACAAAGAAGGTAATATTGAGTTAGCAGATCCAGGGAATTTTCTGTATTCGTCATAGTCTTCTATCATTTTTGTAGTGTCTTCTTTCTTCTCTACGAAATGCACCCCATTCATTTCTTTCACTTTTCTTCGATCCCCTTTAGGTCCCATTTCTCTCACCACAGAGGAATACAACAACATTTGTGATGCTATGCACTGCCACTTTAAACTGACCCATGGTGTTGCTACCAATCCCTAAAGCCATAACCACAAATACCCCTCTGCTTCCTTTTCCACAGTGTAGCTGCCATCCTTAGTACTTCTCAGGCATGCTGAGTCAGTGTCCAACACTCTCATTTGTTTTATCCCTTCAAAACCTGACATCTCCAGGACTCCTTATTGGCTATCCCTAAATAATGTGATCTCTAAATTTCCCTTAACCTACCAATAATTTTCTTTGGGTTCGTAGATTGATACTGTCACATTGCTACACATCTGGCACTCCGGCAGTTCCTGCAGTCCTCTTCCAATAAGTCTTCAATACAATGGGCATAGATGGTGGCATTTATGTTTATCACTAAGAGAGCCACTTCTGGTAATAGCAAAGCAATTGTGCCATCCCATGGGTGCCAATATCCTGGTGAATATGCCCATACAAGCTCTGCCTCCTCAGTGAAATCCTTCATCCTTTCGAGCGATATATTTATATCCTGGTGGTTTTTGAAGCTCTGTGGGATCAAGGCAGTGTCTGACACTAATAGGAGAGGGCTTTGCACTGGCTGTTGATTTTACTTATGTGCTTCAGACTGTTATTGCTGCTTGGTGTGTGTGCTTGCAGTTAGGTGTTGCTGTTTTCCATATTTTCTCATTTGAAATGTTACTCAATGTTACATTCCACCTGCATGACATACAAGGTGATTCACGTATTTACAAATGTGTTATGTGTAACAGCCTTAGGTTCATATTTTCATTTATTTGGCTACACTCCCCAGGATTTGCATATTTGCAATGGGGTTTCTGCTGCCTTAGTTTGCACAGTGAAATATTTTTTATGTCTGATTTTATAGATAGCACATCTTCGGAATAGTAAGCAGCAGTCATAGGCGTGCATGTATGTATCTATGTACACAATATTTCTATAGCGTGAGCCCTGTCAAAAGGAAGCTGAGCACTGTATGGTATAAAAGACATGCATTAGGACTATAAAAGATAGGAGAGGAAGCTGGTTTGTTGAGAGTTAATTGATGTAGAGGTCTTTAAAGAAGTGAGTCTTTAACTCTTTCCTAAATTCTGGCAGCGTTGGGAAGATCATGACTGATATGGGGATGTTGGTCAAAACCTGGGTGTTTCATTGATAAAAGGCCTGCTCTTTTTTCTTTTTTACAAATTCATATGTTTTACATTCTGAACATACTTTGCCATTAGTGAATTGACCTAAATATGCATAGAAAATTAAGATTACAATGTATGCACTGTGTCAATTTTTGGATACTTCCATACTGCGAGTCTGTTTTTCCTGCCTCTTAGCTGTGCTATGTTTTCTGAAATTTCAGTTGCAATGTTTGCTGCTTGCGTAAAGATCCTTAGTTTGCTTCTATAATTGGTAGTTTAATGCTTTTCTGGTTACTACTCTAAAATTGAAAACAATAGTTAGCTTTTCTAAACCCATTTTAGCATGAGAAAACCCTCAGCCACTGTACAACTTTCAAAACATATTTGAACTACTTTTACTGCTCTGTACAAATGTATTTGCATATATCACAATTTTGCTTGCTGTATGTAGTAGCATATCTTTGCACCACTATCTGGTAAGAATGGAACTTTTGTCATCTACACTGTCTATTTTAACTACTTTAAGCAACTATGAGAAATTCCTATTGACCAGATTGCGACTGAATATATTTCACCGCCTAATTGCCTTCCCTGTGATAAATGACTGGACACCCCAACTGATGCCCTGCCCCTGCGACGACTTTTCTGCCCAATCGACATTGCACGTAATTATGTTTTGTAAATTTTACACAGAGGCAAGAAAGCTATACCTGATCCCTTTTCTGAAGCATTTGGGCCTAATTCAATGCCGGCCAGCTTTCATGGCCCTCCAAATGTTAGAAACAGAAACTTTGGCAACAAACATGGCAAAGTTTTTAAAATTTTGCGTGCGACACAGAACGAACCTCTAAACGGAAATTTGTTCCCCTTTGTTGTTAATTTTAAATCACAGACGGCCTTTTCTAGTCACTTAAACATACCCTACGATGAATTGGGATTAGCCCCCCTACGCATCTTAAATTTGCTATTGGGGGGGGTTTGTTTTTCTTGTACCGTCTGTATATTTTTACTGTATTTCTTTTTTTATCCTAGCTATTGTTAAATTTTTACCAAAGCTATGTGAACACTTCTTACTTGTCGCTTTTGCACTTACTGTCACTTAGCCAGGTAAAAATAATTTACCTTTTTTATACCAATGTTATATGTATACTTGTAGAATGTTTTTTTATATGCAAATGCTTTTATGGTATGTAATTGCCTTACCGAATAAAGCTTTTTAAAAAAAAAAAAAAGAAAAAAAAACTACTTTATATAATGGAACATCTGTCACATACTATATCTGTGGTGTTATCAATTTGTTTTCTTGCTGACACAGCCAGCTCCAAGTTGCATTTCATCTGGTATTGACAGCAGAGAATGCCAGGCTCCATGCATGGTCATATTTCAGTTGAACTTTGTTTATCTTTAAATCACTAATATAATCTGCACTTGTTGCACCCATGACTTCCCTATTTATTGGTTTAGACATATTTAATTCTCATATTATTACTATCAGTTGTATTCCTCTCTGCTGAACTACATGGTAGGTATTTTTATTCATCGACATCAATTTTACCCCCAACTGGTAACTTCTTTGTTTCAGACATATCCCTATGCCAGTTTGACAATGATGACGTGCCACTATCTTCAAGCAGCCAATTCTTCACATATCAGCTTTTTTGATCTATTTACAATCCACAATAGGCAGTAGCCATATTCACATTACATGCTTTCCTGATCCTACAGTGCTTTCACCCTTGTCTGTGTTGCTTCTACCCAAACACCCTCCCACCCTTATCTGTGATGTTCTTTCCTCTCATCAACAGCCTCTCTTTTTCTGTGCTGCTTCTTCGCTTCCTCCTCCCAACGTTATAGCACATTTTTTTAACTTTACATTTAGTGATGCTGCACAGCTATGCTGCTGTACAGCATGGCTAAAAGACAGTGGCAAAGCAAATAACTTTTGCATAGGTGCACCTATTGGCTTTTCCTATGCTGTTTTTGTCTTCCTCATTGACCTGCCTTTCCCAGGTTATAGGCTGTCATCTGTAGAATATGGCAGTCTCTCCTACGTTAGTGTGACTTTCTTTAAACAGAGAGGCCAGGTTACTAACTTGCCCAAGTGGTACTAATTTGCATGAAAGAACAAGGCGGAAATAGAGAGAGACAATCAGTTCTCAATGTTTCCAACTTGTTCTGTTTAAATGTCATGCTTTAACTAGGAGAAATTCTGAGTTATGTGTTTGAACTTTGGACAACATGCACAAAAAACCGGGGCTTAGCGCTTCATGATATAGCCCCCGTTTTAAAAAAATGTTTTGGAGCAGCACAATCCATTGCTCGGGTTAATACAGTAGCAAGAAGATAATGTTCAACCGCGTACATCAAAAGGGTAAAGCACTGTCTCTCAAATGATGCTTTGTGAGTCATCCATTGCTACAGGAAACAGATTCCCTGCATGTAATTCATGTTATTATAATTTTCAGAATAGGCCATGGAAGTATCCTTCTCATTTGTGCTTCCAAAAAACTCTCTTGCACCAATGAAAACTCTGCCACACTCAGCCGTTCAATTGATTTGTAGCTCTTAAAGGTCTGAGCACATAACTCCTGTACCAGGACACCTTCATTAGCTACTGCTGGAGACATTTAGGGGCATATTAACGAGGGCTTTATCTCCGCTTTTTTGGCTTTAAAAGACAAAAAAGCGGAGATAAAACTATCGCCCTATTTACAAGAGGGTGCTAACATGCAGAATCGCATGTTAGCACCCTTTTCCCCCGACGCCTCCCTATGCATCTCTAATGAGATGCAAAGTGGACGTCACTGGGCAGTACAGCTTTGCAAATATCGCTGATGTGCACATCGTTATATTTACAAGGCTGCCCCAGCATTTTAGCAGACGTTAGTAACCCTGACTTATCCATCGCTTCTTACCTTCACATTTAACTATCCCCCTTCTAAAATTTGAAGAACAAAGGGGCATATTATCAAGAAACGGCATTAAAATTATCGCCGCTTTAGCGGCAGAAAACTGCCGCTAAAGTGGCGATAATGGGCTTGATAATATGCCACAGAGAATTCCCGTAGAATCCCATCTTCTAGTGTCAACATGGACTTCTATTGGAATTGTCTGCGGCATATTATCAAGTCCATTATCACCGTTTTAGCGGCCATTTTCTGCCGCTAAAGCGGCGATAATTTTAATGCCGTGCTTGATAATATGCCCCAAAGTTTCCACTTTTACTTTAGATACTGTAAATCTACGTCTGCTCTTCCCTCCTCTCCTTTTTATGTAAGATATACCTCTGAGCCTCTAATCTCTTGTGTTATTTTCTATGTTTTAATGTGTTTCGCCACTAGATGTAAAGTATGATGACATACGCTAAGCTAAAAGAAGCACTATATAGAATCCTAAATAAATAAATCAACCTACTGGACCATTTAACAAGCAGAAGAATTTGCCAACGACTAACATGGCGCACAAAAAAACACAAAGCCACTAGTTGAGCTAAAATCTTCCAAATCTTCATTTTAGCGACGCAACATTCTGCCCTGAAAATCTGTGCCCTCAATCATTCCATTACAAAAACAGCTCCATTTTCTATTTTGGTGCGGGCAATTACTGATGTGGGAGAGGGTTAGGAGTGGTAAAAGGATTAGTTGTGGAAAATATTTTCAATATTCATGAGGGCATTTGCAAGGGTCAATTCTGTCTTTTAAAAACTGGTACATTCACAGAAGAGACTGTGTTGCCATTTTTAAAAATGTTTTCACATGCAAGATTGCTACCAATTATGTTGTTCATTCCATATTACAATAACAATAATACACTGTCTGAAGAGAAATAAAACATACCGTCTAAGAAGGCACCACACCAAGGACACAGAATACACAAAAGAATACTGATTACACTTGCTGCATGAAAACAGAAATGTCACTGAAGTCTAACAAATGTTATTAAAGGACTTCGAACCATTGGTCTACAATGCTGGATGTTATGTGTGTGTATTTATAAAGTGCACTATCACCCATGAGGGTATCCAAGTTCTGAGCAGATGTGTGTGCCTAGCCCTGTCTAGGGTAAGCTGGCCATTTGAAGAGCCAGGTCTGTGGCTTCTTGCGGAATTGAAGAAGTGAGGAGGAGGTTCTGATTTGGAGTGGTAGGTCGTTACACTCTTTAGGAGTGAAGTAAGAGAATTCCCACCTTCCTGATCTGCATATATGTATGCGTGAGATGTGTGCAAGTAGGAGTCCTGAATAGCAGAGTTCTATGGGTGGTTGGTGGAACTGTTCAGCTAGTTGGGGCCTAAGTTGTGTAGTGCCTTGAATATGTGTGTGTGTGTGAGGAGTGCATTTCAGTATCAGGAGTCAGTGGAGTCCCCTGAGGTGTGGTGTGGAGGTTGATGATTAATCTGGCTGCCAAGGTCTGGATGGTGTGTAGCCTTGAGGTGAGTTGCTTGGTGATCCAGGCTTACAGGGTGTTCTAGTAGTCCAACTTGCTGATTACTAGGGCATAAGGGTAATTTTTTCTGATGTTGCATGGGAGCCATTTGAAAATCTTACTTTGCATCTTCAGGAGTTATACGCAGGATGGATCAGAAAAACATGTATGCAGGTTGGGCATAAAAAATCATACAGTGCAAACCATCTTTGTGTTGGTGAATACTCTTCACAAATGTTAAATGTTGAATGTTAAATGTTGTAGACTTGTAAAGCGCACAGCTACCCCAGCAACGGGGTGTCCCGGCGCTGTAGACCGCTGGGGAACCCGTCCTGGCTATCCCTGTGAGATGGTCCCTTTCAGGGTATCTCCAAGGTGAAACCAGGCATCCCCTGCGTCTGTGGGGGGCCGTTGTAGAGATGAGGCAAGCTTAATGCCCAGAGTTGCCGAGTGTGTTCCTGGTTAGAGTAGGTACCGAGGCGAGAATTATCGAGTCCGTTTTGACCCTGGTCCACAACCCTGCCGCATCGGGAATTGAACCCTGGTCCCTGGCCGATTCTCAGCTTACGGGTCTGCCGCCTCTAACTAGTGAGCCACACCTCTCCACAAATCACACAACCACAAATCAGCAACTTTGTGCAGTGCTCTTCTTATGATTCTGCCATCCTGAATGTTATTCAAGTGACTAAATACATAGGAAGACACATGTACAGATATGTTCTTCTACTGTAGGAGTCACACACCTTCAGTCACGCAAAACACAACAGAGGGTAAGTGATATTCATTGAAAATATGACTGATGACAACCTATAAAACACCTGCCACCAGGGAATAGAGAACTAACGGGGCACACAACCAGACCGAAGTCATCACTTATCAGGGCAGTGCCTAACACACGCAATATTTCATGGGCCTGCATAAAGGCATAAGCAGATGGAAAGTGCACCTCCAGAAAACAAAAGACTTGCTATAGGTCTGCCCCGTGCTCCACAAAATGACCATCAACAGAAGATTGCCAAGCACCTCTGAACCTAAAGAGGCAAGAAGCTATCAGAGCTTTACAGCCACTTTAGAAGGAGATCATTGACCCTAGGGATACATCCTTGACAAATAGATAAGGGGCATACATGTACTATTATTGCTTATGTTACAAGAGGTGTTGTGGCCAGAGCAATACAAGTACCCTGCAGGTGAATTGGAAAAACCAGGGCCAGGGGGAGGTCCTGAAAGTCTGTTGGTCCTCCTCGCTTGGAGATGCTATACCATCTGCGTATCCAGGGCACATGGACAACCACAGCTGCAGAGTGGACAGACCAAACGGTGTCACATTCAGCTCTGATGCAATGGTGAGCTAACTTGTATGAGGATGAGATGCCTGTTTATTGTGAGAGCCTGCCACATTGCAATAGGAATGAGGGTAGCCCAAGATCCCAAAAACTGAAAAATGCAATCAGCACAAAAATGTTTCTCAAATGTAACCTGGAATGGTAAACTCCGATATGAGGTGCATAATCCAGTTTTGTGAATTTTAGTACAAGGATTATTTGAAAACCTAATCCAGATAAAGACGTCAGGCCCATCTGAGCTTTGAAACAGGTCTGCTTTTGTCTCCTCTGTGCAGATTCCACTGCTGTGACCTCTGTGTCACTTATTTTATTTTTATTTTACAGAGTTGTATATAGCGCGAACTTGACCCGAATCGGGTATCAGAGCGCTTTACATAGCACCAGTTGCATTACATGAGGACACATTCATTTTTGTTAGGCACGGGGAGATTAAGTGATTTGCCCAGAATCACAGGATGTTCAGCGTCATTGCTGAGACTCGAACTCAGTTCCCCAGATTCGAGGTCGACCGCCCTAGCCGTTAGGCCAACTCCTCTCCCCAACTGAGTCCTGTTAGAAGTTTATCAGCTCATTCCTTGTAAATCAACAGTATTTTTAATACTAAGGTGTCAGGTCTGATGATCTCATTGCAGAATGTGTAGTACACCAGTTCCTTCATCATCAGTTTTTCCATGATGGGCTATTATCTGTCAGCTCTTACATCAGACCTGTGTCTTGCTTCAATAACAATTAAAAAAAATGTATTAGTTTGATCTAACAAGATTTAAGATTCATCTTTTGATTTTGAGACTTTTGAGACACTGGATATTGTGTGTCTACTCCAACTACAGCAGCCTTATATATGGCCACCCTCTTTCGCTTAAGTCCTTTTTTACATCTGATTTGCGCTTCTGCTATAGCGTCATTTTCAGTTTGTTACTTTCGGCAGTCTATTGGAGGGACATCTACTGCTCAAAGGAGATATTCACAATATGTAGAAAAGTGGAAGAAAGATGACATGAAAGTATCACAAGACCAATTGCGGCTGGGGTACGATTGGTCATACTTGGTTATTTTTTCATATGGATGTTTCTGGTAGACCCAGAACCTCTGCCCCTTTGTGAAACATCCTAACATAGTGTTTATGGGAGGTGCTGAATCCCTTTGTATTACGTTAGACTAGACTTGTTGCTAGTGAGTGGAGTTTGGAGGGGAAGGGAGAAGATCAGTTCCTTAGCTTCAGAGCTATCCTATACTGTATTCAGTTTTAGGGCACAAGGCACTCTAAAAAACATGTGGTGACACTAATTACATGAACTATACCACCTTCTAGTAAATGTGGGAGTCGGTAAAGAACCTTTGCTTGGGTACCAGGACTTCAAAACCTACTTGGTACCCAGACGGAAGTTGAAATTTCCCTATATACTGCATTAAGAACTTCTAAAGCCTTACATGGTGATATATTATTTGGCTCCTTGATTTCAATCCCTGTGTCCAGGATTGTGATAACAGTTTTCCCACTCTGTCAATGGTGCTGTCTACACCTGCCTTGGCTGGGATGACTGCCTGCTGAAAGGAGTCTTTTTTAAAGAGATATGGTCTAGATTAATTGTCTTAGACCGAGCAAATGGTGCTTATCTCAGTGCTATCTTACTATGTGACAGCCCTTTGGTTTTTTGACATATTAATGTGGTGGACTACTTACCTTAAGTGAACAATATCAGTGAACTTCTGACCCCTTAGGGACATTTTTGCTAAATAAACAATTTTCATTACTTAATTTATTTTATCTATGTCTCATTATTGTCTTTATTTTTTCTCATATTGATGTAATCCGTTTAGCAACTTATTACCATAATGCATATGGAATGAACCATTGGGCCTGTGCAGCATAGCGGATATAGTCAAAATGCAGCTTCTTGCCACACCAATAGCAGAGCTATTGACCGTCACAGGGCGTCAGGATGCATACAGGGTGCAACAATGAGAAGTGATCATCTCCAAATCTTTAGGGATTTGACGAGCGGCCAGGGAGTCCAAATTGGCTGCAAATGAGAAATAGTATTCCTTGGCATGCAGCATGGAGATGAAGGAAACACAACCACGACTATTTTAAAAATCACTGCCTCCAACTGTAAAAAGAATGATACCAACCCAATATTGATTCATGATTTACTTCCTATTCAGCCTCAACAACCATTCGTCACTATGTATAGTCCCCCATTTCTATACTGAAGCAGAAAGCAAGCTCAAACCCTCCAGCCAAGACATAGGGAGTCTGAAAGACAAGAAAATATATATGTAAACTTACTTAATTGGTACAGTAGTTCTGCATACGTAAAGAGAATAGCATGCTGTAGAATTAAGGTCTTTCGGGTAAAAAGGAGATGAGGGGTCTCTTATTGACAGGTTGGCAATGGTTTGTGATCTATAGTTAGTGAGAACATTAGCAAAAGGCAGCATTGGTCAGGATGGAGGAGGGGCTAGTGCCTTTTCAGTTTAGGAGTCACCATAAGGGCAGATAACTAGAAATTAGTAGTTATGTTATGTTATTTAATTTATATCTAGGTGCAACAGCTACCCAAAAGGGTTGCCCAGCGCCCGGCGGAAGCAACAGCAGAACAGGAGAGTGAAGCTTACTGAATAAAAAGCCAGGTTTTTAAGGATTTGCAAAAGAGTGTAACGTTCATCTGATTACGGGTTTGGTGGTCTGTGAACCGCCATACCTGCGTTGCCATCTGACCGCCGCGAACTTGGCGGTCCGACTGCTGTATTATGAGATGGGTGGATTTTGTTGCAAAGGCCGTGGCTGAAACGTTGACACAGCCAGCACACCGCAGACCGCCGGGGTCACTGTCAGCAAATAGCAGCTGCCATAGTATAGAAGAGTTCCATCGCTGACCATATTACAAGTTGGCTTCCCGACGAGCCACCCTGGCCAGTGGGGCCATCAGCTTGGAGTCGACGGAAAATAAAGAATTTGGGGTGCATACTCACCCCTCAGAGTTTGATGTGGGTCTCTTTCTCGAGGTCCTCCCTTCACCCCAAAGACTATGACCCTGTTTGTAGCGAAAAACAGGTAAGTCTATTTTGTACCATATACCCATTGTCTGGACTGGCCACATATGGGCCAGACTCCGGCAATGGGTAGGAGGTATTTTTTCACAGGTATCCTGCATAAGTGTACATTCGACACATGTGCAGTCGAAATGTACACACAGGCATCAATAGATATGGAAAACCATTGCCAACTGATGCTAGACCGCCGCAGTCACACCGTGGGCCCCGCAGTCAACTCTTAATACGGCACTCAGAAGACCACCAGCGCTGTGGTCTTCTAGTGGCCGCGGCCACGGTGTTCAGACTGCCAAACTCGTAATCAGGCCCGTAATGCATTTTACCACTTTACCTCTGGCCATACATAGGACAACTTGCCAAGAGGAGTGCACAGCACTTGAAATCTAATACAACTGACAATGCTGGTAGGCTTAACATAATCCCTGACCTCGTCAAACGAAACACAGACATTAAACTGTAGTCAGCAATGACAATATATTCAGAGTTAGCAAGTGCTCTTGATAATTATTCAAACTTTTTTCACTAAAAATGTGTATTTGGTCCACCAAAAAGAAAATATCACAAAGTGCATACAGGAAAGTTCACACCAATACTGATCATCCTTAATACCCTTTCTCCCAAAAGTAGTTTGAATAAAAAGCAACCTTGATAAACAAATCAAATGCTTATGAACTAATTATGGACACTCGCCTAAGAAACTCACATCTCTCATGAATGCTACACAAGGTGAGGTCAGAGAATACTCATCATCCACAATTGATGCTCCTATGGAACAGACAAGGCTGATCTAATGTGCATCACAGAATCTTTTAGTGAATTACTTTTCCCAATCCATTCTAGAATCCCTGGTTCCCCAGGTTACTCAATATTCAGATTGAACAGATCCACCAATAAAGAAGATGGGTAGTCAAAATGATAAATTCCTTGTAGACCCGTACCTATGAAAAAGGAGTACCGAAGCACACATAGAACTCCAGTATGAATAATCTGTTAGCCCAATGACAATTTCCAAGATGTAATGGTGATCAAGAGTTGTTTTTATCCTCTAAATACCTATAAAATGTGTGTTTTATGGTACACATCAAAAGGAAAGGCAGCAACATGTGTTTTGTCACTTTGACATTTTCAAGGCTGAAACTCTGTAACAAGTAGTGGACTTCTAGGGCAAAGTGTTCAAGTAAAGGCGATGCCAAACTCTATAGATATTTTTTTTTTCTGGTATGATATCCTAAGAATAATGTATGCAAACAATCGATAAGTAAAAGAAGCAGAAGCCACGACAATAGCTGGCGTACAAGTTAGTGCTTCAATGTGTGCTGATTATACGAACTGGCCATAATACGCCTGTCATGTAGTGTTCCTCTCCATGGGAAGTCTCCCGGTACCTATTACCTACTTCTAATCATTCAAATTCTGTAGATTGCTCATTTCTGCTGCTTCTATGTCCATATTATAAATACATATGCTTTTCACACAGTTGAATCATTCATCCACCTTTGTGGAACATCCACAAATGTCGTCTCACAATAGAATCGAAATGGGGTACTTTAATATTAATTTGGGAAATAAGTCAAATATGTACTTAGAATTAGACAACGTAGTTATGGTACACACCATGAAACAACCCTGCATACATTCAACACACAAAAAAGAAAGCATTCTGGATCTAATCATGACTTCGCCAGAAAATACATATTAGCTATCTCATACCCAGGTGGACTGGTTAGTCCACTTCCTGATTCAAATGTAATCCTCAACATATTAATATATAGAGAACACAAACAAAATATTTGGGACAGAAATGTAAACGAAATCACAGAGGAATCTATTAATTATCTTCTCATTTTGAAACTAGGGGCACATTTACGAAAAAATGTTGGAGCTCGGACCGGTGCCAAAATCAGCAGTGCCACGCTCCGAAGTTTTAAAAATGCAGCGATACGCCATATTAACAAGAAAACAGCGCACCTCTGTGTTTCCTGTAGCACTGGTGCCAGAAAAGCTGCATAGTGCCAGCGCAGGCACCCTGCAGCCATGTTGCAAGGGTGCCTGCACTGCAGGGGGTATTGTTTATGTGCAAGAAGGGACACCTTCCTGCACATTTCAATCATTCATGGCGATTGGCTCTTTCTATGTGTTGTGCATATTCTGCAGCACACATGGAAAGAGCAAAAAACTAGGAGAAAGTAATATTTTCTTCTCATATTGCCATTATAACGCCTGGAAAATCCATGGCATTAGAATGACGCTGTTTTTGGGGCTGCCTCAGCCTTGTAAATCCTGGGCAGTGTCAAAAAGCAAGCCATGGAGAACTACAGATCAGTATCCAATCTACCTTGATTAGGCAAGGCATTCAAGAAACGCATAGTATTACAGCTAAGTACCCACTTACATGGAAACTCACTCCTACCAGCATGCCAGTCAGAAAGAGCAAAACTACAATCCTTGATTCTTTCTATTGAATTCTCAATGAAGGTGAGACATGCCTTCTGCTGATCTTAAACCAATCAATGCCTTTTGACATGGTCGATCATGAAACACTACTAAACACTCTGCAATACTGAATGGGCTTCAATCAAACATTACTCATGTTGTTCACGTTTTTCCAAATTGTTTAAGCTAGGCAGTTATACATCTGGAGTTGAACTAATGCCATGGGAAGTCCCAACCTCATCCCCAGTACTCTTTAGCACCTCTAAGCCTACTACTGAAAAACTCTGGTATTTTATTAGACCAATATGTGGACAGCATGCAACTTCATTTAAAATTATCATTAACAAAATACAGCATCCCTTTACAACGTAGATGAGAGAAACTGCAAAACTAGATGGCTACAAATTGTCTGGAACTAAATCGGCAGAAGCAAAAATCAATTTTGATCTCTCGCAAATCTAGTAATAGAATAGACCCAATCCTAATATCAGAGCTAAAACTAAAAGGTTTCATACCTGTACTTTCAGAGAGTAAATTCATTGGGGTTCTTGGTCGACTCCTCATTACCGATGACTCCTGACGTCAACAAATTGGCGCAATTTGCCAATTTCCATCCATGTCAAGTAATTACAATGAAGTGCTTACTTTTTAAAGAACGGCTGAGGACAGCAGTTTATGTGCTCATTATTTCAAGGATTGATTTTGGCAACACCTTGATAGTGGGTTTTTATCACTCAGGACCTTCGTGTGTTTAGGATTTGACCTTGTTTTTGTCTAACAGTCAATAGAGAGCCTTAGTAATTCTTACCAAGGTCAAGGGTTACATTTTTTTTATTTATTGGAACTCTATAGACAACCTTTATATCTGTGAACTAGACTTTGGAACATTGCTAGGCAGGCTAGTTTTCACATTATGCCCAGTGCTGCTGAATGCAGTTGGCTAACTCACCTGAATGACAGCACGACTCGTCATGCCATATTGGTTTCATGGTTTCCCGTGATGATGCACTCTACCCTATGCTCTATTCTGCCATCCTTCCCCTGTGGTGAGTTCCCAGTCTTGCATTTATCCCCAAACAAAGAGATATCTGAACCAAAGGGAATGCCTGCTGAAAGACTCGTCCTGCAGATGTGCAAGCTTAGAGCTGAAGAGTCATTTGAAGCCAAGTTTAGACATGCTGCCCTGGAATATTTCTCTGTTGGCCTGTTTGGTGCTAAGTAGGAGTGGGAGTTGGAGATGTGGGTGACCGTAGAGTGCCCCCAACGTTTTTGCAAGGGAGCCTGAACAATGTAGAGTATACTGTAAAGTACTTGGAGATTGCTCCCACTTTGAAATATATCAGTATTAGATGTGTTTCTTATGTGTCAATGTAGGGCCACACAGCAATAACAATAACACAGTCTATGCCAAAGTAATGCTTCATTCTGTTTCAGTAGCCCTAATTTTCTTTCCATTTTATCAAAGACAGTGTGCTATTCAAGTTGCGCACACATTGCTATCCGATCCTCCTTGGTAAATTCCTTTACCTGGTTGTAGTTAGGCATCCTTTCACTGAGCACAAAGTTGTGTATTACTATGGCTAGTTTTGTTAATTGCAAAAAAGAACAGATGATGGACGGAATGCTGAACAAATCAAACATTCACCCCCAGTCACAGTGGGTTAAATCCATAGTTATCTTGCTCACCATACCATTCCAGTTTGGGCCCAGCCATATGCAAATCAGTCTTGACCCTGCTCCCCATGGGAACAGTCCAGCCCAAAGCTGCCAGGCCAGGTCCTCCCTGGACCAGAAACAATTACCCTTGGACCGGTTTCAGGGTATCACTCCTCGACAGACAGGCTTGCTTGAATCCGGTGACATAGCGAGCACGGGACCCACGTCTGAGCATACCCTTCACTCTCAGGGCGATAAATGCAAAAAGAACAGATAATGGACGATATGCTGAACAAATCAAACATTCACATGGTCTTCGTGCTAGTGATGTAAGAGCTCCCAGCGCATCCCACAATGTGGATCATAGTATCCTTTAAGGCAGACTCTTCATAGAGGCACGCACTAATGACAACAAAGGTACAAACAAGTCTTTCTGGGCCAATGCTCCTGTAAGAAATGGCATTCATTTATGGGTTTCCCCTAGGATCCCTGCATTCACCTATTTCCTTTAATATCTAGCTCACTCCATTCTTTAACATCTTCACCAACCAGCCTGTCTTCGCCAATCATATGCTGACACTCAGGTGTGCACTAATTTCTCCTAATATGGAGGTACTGCTGAAGGGCTTCAGGAGGTTCTTTCTACTTTATACTAACAGAATATACAGTTTTCGTGCTTTCAAAATGTCATAGCTAGAATATTGAGTACTACAATATTGTGAAGGTAAGCATATATTGGTAAGCATAGATTTAGAAGACTTGATTCAACCTCTGTGTGCCTTGACTGTATATCTATATCTTCAAAGTACATAGATGTGGATTTATTAATAGTAGTTCTGCACTTATCTACATTTGATAACTGTCACTTTATTTTGGGAATCTGGACTCAGGCTGCGATATTTTGGAAACACAGTATTTTTATGCTCAATATTCTGACATGCAATGCTTTCTGGAAGTGAGAATCTCATTGCTAAAAGTACCAGTTAAAAATGTGAACTAATGTTTTTTGGCTGTAGTAAGAGGTCCATTTCGACATCCCTTCCCATTCCATATATCTTTGGGCATAAGCAGGTGATGTCAAAGAAAGTAAAGAATCTGGGCTTACGTTTGACTCTGCGTTTTCTCGTTATATGTTAATACAAGTTGTGGTCAACAGCTGTTACCGCTGAATTTGCAAACTGAGGCCTATCATGATTACCCCTAGAATGGAGCTCTATGATTGTAGCTTCAGCCATCAGTTCACAGGTGAACTAAGGTAGCTTACTCTCTTCAGGTATTCCATTTTACCAGATCTTTAGGTTTTTTAGGAAATGTAATGCTGCAGTCCACCTCATCAAGGGTCTTTCCAGAATGAACAATGTTTCCTCAGCTAGGAGGTCTTTTCAATGACTTCCTTTGCAGTAGAAATGCTTTTTAAGAACAATTTGTCTGTATAACCTACAGATAGCAGAACAATCTAGCCCCAGAGTTCTTAAAGGACAGACTTCAATCCCAGACTTCTACTACCAATGTGGAGAATTATGATCTCGAATCCTGGCTATCCTGCACTTTAAAGTTTCTCCTGAAGGTCGTATATCCTTCTTCTATCAAGGTCTCCACTTCTGGTGCTCTCTTCTATACAACAGGGCTATTCTCAGTCACTCTGGTTTTAGAAAAGGTTCTAATACTTGTTCAAACCTTCGCAGCAGACTTTACACGCTCTGCATGAAGTACATTGAAAATGTGTGCTATATATGTGGTTAGTTTCAGTAAATTAGCCACTTTGTTCATAAATGTAGCCTTCTGTGCTCATCTAGTTTGCTGCTAACCCTGGGCGTAGTTCGCGTAGTAGCGCTACGTGTAGCTACGCAAAGTGCACTTTGCACTACACACGCTACACGTAGCTACGCAAACTGCGTAGTGCGGTAGGGAAATGCTGTTTGCAATGATTGCACAGTGCCGGATGCTTGTCCGCACTGTGCAATCATTGCAAACGGCATCATGCACAGTGCAAGCGGTCGTTTTCTGCCGCTTGAGTAGATTTGTACTCAAGCGGCAGCTTTCTCAATGCGGACTGGTAGTTTCTCATCACCAGCGGTCGCGAGCCTACGCGACCACTCACAATGAAAAACCTGACCTCCTCGCGTTGAGGATCTCGCCAGGAGGTTTATTTTCAACCCTCGCGATCGGCAACTTGATGTCACCGATCGCGAACGCAAGAAAAAGTCACGCCGGGATGTTGATTTTGCTCGCTCGCGGTCGCCAACTTGACGTTGAGGACCGCGAGCGAGCAAAAAATGCCCGCTACGCTACACGTTTTTGCACTGTGCTACGTGCCATTCGCGTAGCGCGTAGTTGCACAAACTACACACACCCCGCGAGCGTAGCGTAGTTTTCCACCCAGGCCTAGTTTGCTCCCTCATAAGGCCGGGCTCCACAACATATTAATTTACTATCCTGTTATTCAGTGCCTATGGTGTTTTTCTGCTGACTTGGCTCTATCGCTGTTTCTGTACCATTCTCTGCATGATGTTTGTCTTTTTTTCATTCTTGAATTGTGCCATATTTCTAATGCAGTGAGCATGGGCAAAGAAAGTGTGACAAATGTACTCATATTTTGTTTCGTTGCTATTTCTCGATTTTTATATGAAAGATAAAGGACAGTAACATAAGGCCTAACCTAATTTGCTAGGATAAATATGTTATCTCAGCTAAATTCTGGCACGTCCATCTTTGCACATGCCTCTTTGGTATCCTCTGCATGGAAAAATGTGGGCCATTTGATGGTGTCTGTGGTACAGTGACATTGATGGATGTGAATATGGTCTTTAGAATTTTTTTGGGCCTGAGAATAGACAGTGAGTGTTCCTGTGAGCAATGTTGTGGTGTCGCTGCACTGTCCATTCCTGTTAAGATTGTTGTCTTCTTTCTTGTTGTGACTGCATGTCTCCATGTGCTTTCCACTTTAAGCCATGCCTTCAAGGTTCATATATCATTAAAGAAAATGTTTTTCTTTTAGCATTTGGCTTCTACCACACATGCCTTTAAAATGCATGTGTGCAGGTAGGAGATTATATTAAAAAGTTACTGATGTTATGTGAGCTGTGAGCTATACAATGGATGCTGTGGGTTTGTGACGGTGCCACAGCTTTGTTTCTCATGGTCATCAGGTAGTTTTTAGGTTTCTGAAGCATTTCTTTCAAACTCAAGAGAGTGATTAGGGGTGACATGACATGACATGCTCTTTCATAGTATAGCTGAACTTCTGTAGTTCTCTGGTGGATGCATGTAAGGGACTCATCAAAGTTTTTTATCTACAGAGTTGGAACCTGCATGTGAAGTTCTGTTGCAGAGTATTTCTTTAGACTCTAATCAACTGAATGTGCACATGTTTCATTGCCAACCTAAACCCTTTTTATAGACAGGGCACTCTACCCCTGTTTGCACCACAGGGCACCTTAAACAGGCATGCTGGGTGCAAACAGAGACAGTGCGTCTTATAACAAATATTGTACTGCTCTCAGGGCAGCTGTGAACTTGCACTGCCACCAGGTAGTGCATTAGTGAATGGCAGAGTGGCTGTTTAAGTAGCCGCTTCCTCTTTCTCTATGCAGTTGGCAACCCGCCCGTACTGTAAAGAGGGGACAGAGATCCCCCTGCAGGTGGGCTCTGTGAGTGGATGGGACCCTCATTAATCCCTCCATAGGGCTGCCCTGAAAGACCCCACTGAGTGTGCATCACCTCTTTTTTGGCCACAGTCACACCGCCTCCTGAAGGTTTCTTTGCCTCTGCGCATGCATGCACAGTACGGCGTGGAAGCAGAGGCAAAGTAATTCACTCGTTCGCCTGGGGCCACGCCCCCAGGCAAATGAAGGAACGCCCTTTCAAGATAGCCCTGGCGCTACATGTGCCCCAGTGTTATCAGTATTACAGAAGGAACCACACAAGCATCTGCGGCGCCTTCTGTAAAAAAACTGTGCCGAGGGGGCAGAAAATAGTGGCACACGCCTGCTGCGCCCCCAGGATAATGTATGTAAAACAGCCCTTGTGACATGGTGTCCGCTTTTCAGCAAATAGACACATTCAGGTCTGACTGTGGATGCATTGATTTGTTTCAAAATTACTGCAACTTTATGATTAATTACTATTTATTTACAAAGTGCTTCATGCCACAATATAGCATTTTTTTATGTTTGAAAAGCTTTATTGAAGAAATGATTAATACAAAGAGATATCAGCAGCAATCAAAAATAAAAACAGAAATACAAATACATTGGTTAAGCTAATATCATATAAGAAGAATAAAAGCATTTTTTTTAAAAAAATTTATAGGAAGGGGAATAAAAGGAAAAGAGGGGAGGGGAGGCAACAAAGGCATAAAAAGGGGGGAAGGGAGAGATAAAACGTTTAACGCTACAATATGAAAATGTAAAATATGTCATCTCAATAATTGCTGTAGATAAAGCAATAAGTACAGTTCAGCATAACAGGAGAAGTATAGGAACATAAGAAAAAAAAGAAGGAGCCTGTAAAAGGGAGATCAAAAGCAAAAGTGTAATCTCCTTCAAGGGGGTTTGAAATTTTCCGAATTGACGTTTGACAGATCCTTCAGGGCATTTTTAATCATCTTAAATAACAGGTTTTACTTTTACCCAGTGGTCGAAGTTGGGGAAAAAAAGTAGGGGAACTGTGGGTGGAGGGATCAGAAGGCGGGAATAACCTGAAGATTGGATCAGTGGGCGGAGTCAGAGGTATGGCCAGAATGCGCAAAACATCCCAATTTTTTGTATTTGTTTGGCATTTCACTGACCAGTTGCAGTTTATTACGTTGGTTAATTCAACCAATCGATTCACATGTTTATTTAAGGTTTAATACGAATTATTGACACTAAAATACATTCACAAAGTGGAATTTGTTTTCAATCACAGAATGTCCCAAATATGCTTAAAAGTGGAAGCACAATCAATTTCTCTCCGAGCCATGCAGCTTCTGTCATCAGCACTTATAAGTAGTAATCAGCTCGGAGCCAAGGTAAGTTGAAGTGTTTATTTATTAGCTACACGGTTGTGGAGTACCAAACAGAAACTCCACCAGTTACAGGTAAGCATCAACTGAATCCTCATTCAATATAAACATTCTCAGAATCCCCACTAAGGAAAAGCCATCACCCAGCAACCCAAGAACTCTGGCAGGGAATGCAACTCTCCACAACCTGGAACACAGGCAGAAGAGATCAGCACTCTCCTTCAGAGACAAGATATAACACACTTCTCCTCCCTTTTTCCACAAGAGCAGTTCAAACATAATTGGCAAAATTCCTAGTTTGCAAATGTTTTCTATATAATTAAGGCTATGCCATATTTGCCACATAATACAACATCTGCTGCATAATCTGACAATTGTAACTAATAAATTGTTTCTAGCTCAAATCGATCAAACGTTACTAAAAAATGTGACTTGTGTTGCTGCAAAGTGGATGGCCCTTTGCAAAGGTTGACAGCTCACCTTTCTTACTGCTGCATTTGTATGTTAAACTGGTACTAATATGGCAAACTCTTTGCAGAGACTGTTAGTATGTGTAAAAATGTCAAAATAATAAAGTATCAGAAAATATACCACATTACGCTGCAGCCTTCTTTTTGCTGCATAATTTAGTCAACACTGCGGCATCATTTTGCCCTCCTTTGCTGCTTAATTCCAGTGGCTCCAAAGCAGGCAGCGCATGTTAAAAGTGCTTGTGCATTAAGCAGAGAGACTGTAAAGTTTGTCAACTTAGTTTGGTGTGCGAGCAAATCCTGCATTGCCGATCCCTGATGAGTTGCAGCTACTACTGCTAAAACAAGGCCAATGGAGGTACCAATGGGTGAGGCGGACTGGCCTCAAGGGAAGGGCCGGCTTTAGCACTGGTGGAGCCCTGTGCGACAATGTTTGTTGGTGCCCCCCAATGACCACCTCCACCACGGATTCCCTCACTACCACCCTTTAACAGTGTCTCTCAAGTCTCCATAACCATACTCTCTCTCAGATGCATTTAATTTGATTTACAGCGCCATTCATACAAGTTTAGGGTGTCAGAGCACTTACATCAGACACATTACACAGAGACAATCAATTACACATGTGTAAATCTCTGTATAGGAACAGTTCCATAAGGCAAAGGACTACAAGATGTAGGAGTCACATGTGGTTGGAGTTCTCTTTAATAATCAGAATTGATTTATATCCAAGTGAACACTTTTTGCAACATCAGGATAATCAAAGACTAGGGGAAAAAATCCTAACGCTCTAATTTATACCTTGCAGTTTGCATGCCGCTCTTAGATGACAGTAAATAGCTCACTGTTCTATATTACCTATTTACATTATGTGCACTTTGTGATCTGCATGGTACATGTTCTTTGCAGCTCTGTGCTACCTTTCCATGAGTCTAAACTTCCACTGGACAAAACTCCGATCTCTTTCTAACAAGAACATTAATCACCAGAGTTATCATGACATTTTTATTTTTGCTGAAAATTGCTAGTGGTAAGGAAGAAGGCAGCAAGCGCTTTTAAAACCATAATATGCTTGAAAACACGATGCCCCACCCACCCAAAGTAAGAGCCTGGTGCGATCACATCGGTTGCACCGCCCTAGAGACGGCCCTTCTCAAGGCTCCTGTGACCTCAGTAACAGAGTCACACTTTGCAGCTTCAGTCTGCCTCCGGTCTGCATCGTCCGCCCGCACTCCCGAACACTTCCTGGAGACAATGAACAGCTTCCCTCGCAGGCTTCCACACGAATCAGGATTACAGACACTCTTCTGACCGTCGGCACACAGGCTCCTCGTGATGGCCCAGCACTCGTCGCCAAAAAAGATGTAGTAATTCAAGGACAACAGACAGGTAAGATGAACCACGTTTATTAGGCTGGACCATCAGGCAGAGCAGCGACAGTGCAGCTCAGAGTTTAACTGTCGTTTCCAAACCCCCGGTGCAGAACATTCATACATCAAGGTTCTGCACCGATGAGGGTTCCATACAAGTGTTCACGTGCCGAGCTTGTGGAAAGAGAATCACGAGGCACTACACACTTGCTCTAGGGTGTGCTGCTTCATAGGCCTGCCCGCAAGACTGGAGGTGAACTTCAGTGTGGATTGTGGTGGGCATGCCTTCAAGGTTAACCCGTACTTGCCACCGCTAGGCTTCACCTGTGGTGCTAAGACACCAGGGCTTCTAAGGTCTTGCGGGCCTTTTAAGGTCTAGCATGGGAATGTGCTCCCTCAGGAGAGTGGTCTGGGGGACTGGTCATGAAGGCTGAACTTGGTTCCCCTGTTCCAAATTCGGCAGCTCTGACCATATCGACACATCCTCTCCCCCACTGAATACCATACTACCCCACTGAGAGAAACTTGCACTACCTTCAACTACAACTCAATTGTGCCCCAATATAAAAATCTGGATGTGACTCAATTCAAATTACACACTAGACAAGAGCAATATGCTGCCTAAAAAAAAAAGAAGTAACAAAATCCTAGAAAAAGCAAACACTCATAGGGAATGCAAGATTAAGTAAAGCATGTGAAATGTAAGCAGGAACAACATGGTGAACTTAACACTTTTACACTCACTATTCAGAAATCAGTGAGTGCTTTTGCCTGAAATGTTAAGGACATGACTACACTGCCCGGAAGGGACCCATTTCAATGTCCATTGCTTCTATCCTTACAAACACTTAAGCAGTATGCTTTAAAAAGACCACAACCTTGAACACAGAGCAGCAGTACACAATTTGTTTTCCAATCCACACATCAAGCAGGTATTGCAGTACATCCAGGAATTGTGTTTGGGTGCGAATAAAATCAATCTGGCCACTTTACAACCACTCTGCCTTGCTTTATTGAGTAATTTATTTATTTTTCATATTTTTAATCTTTTAATCCAGATGCTACACTTTGGAATAGTAAAATGCCAGAAAATGACATTGTGGATCCATTTAAAAGTGGAACAAAGAAACAAAAGGATGAGAACCGTTTCTTGAAGTCATGGTTTTCAGTGAGGAAGAGCTAGACAGAAAGAGAGGGAATGAGAGGAAGGAAGAGAGGAAGGGGCAGCTGCCAGTTAGAGCAGAAGTGGAGACTGCCCTTGTCTTGGCAAGAAGGAAAAGACTGAGTCCCTTTTCCTTCTCTGCCCACCCGCCCGTCCCAAAAGGCGAGCCTTATCTGTAGGCCTTGGAGATTTCTGCCGCCCTGGGAGGCATTAAAAAAAAAAGGAGGGGAATGGAATCTTTTAAATTAAAGAAGTAGAGGCACGCAATGCCCTGCCGATCCTGCCTACTTCGACCACTGCTTTTACCCAAGTGAATGAAGAGAGAAACAAGGAGGCCCAAGAGGTCAGACGGGCCCAAGGGTAGACATATATTTTAGAACAACAGTGGTCCCATTGAGTTAATATAGATATAATATCACAAATAATACAATCAGAAATTGGAATTATCCATGTAGTCACTGCAGAAGATACATGCAATTTATTGAAAGTAATTTAAAGCACGTAATAAAGTGAGAAAACTGTGACGAGGTAAAAGGGAAATCAGCCGATTTCCTTACCGCAGGCAAGTGACTTTAAAAGGTGACTTTTTAGTGTGTGAAGAAATGCAAATACAAAAAAGTCAAATTAACATCTCATACTCAACAATAAAATACAAATTATAGTATAGAGTTAGAGAAGTGAGTCGAAGATGTTTCGATCCCCATGAGAGTAGTGGGATCTCTTCGACAAAACGATGACAAGAATGCCTGGGCAGTTTGCCTGGGTAGGTGTAGGTGAAGAGGTAAGAAAAGGTAGGGGAAAAGGGTGGGAGGGAAGACGAGGAAGAGTGGGTTAACATTAGTTAGGTTCAAGAACAGTTAAGTACAAATAGGCATACCAAAGAAAATATTCAAGAAAGTAAATACAAGATTAGGATAATTAAAAGCGAAGGGTAAAAATATACCAAGAAGTGATAATAACAAGAGTATTAAAAATGTGCTATGTAGATGAGCTCTCAGATCAGAATTTGACCGGTAGGTGATAAAGCATTTGGATAAAACAAAATTAAGTCAAATTTATGGATATAAAGGACAAGGAAAAAAGAGGAGAAAATGAGGGTACAGTTGAGAGAGGTGACACTGAGAATCGACCCAAGGGGTCAATATAATGGTCGACTGGTGAAGGCAGTAGAGCGAATAAGGAATAATAAGGGTGGAACCAAAATAGTAAGAAAGTAAAAGTAAGGTTACATTAATTGAAATCTGGGTGAAAATAGGAAACCGGGTGAAAATAGGAATGGTAATCAACGAGCGAAAGTGTGATTATAGGGGAAGGGAGCAAGAGACCAGGTGGTCTTTGATGCTTTTGCTCTTCTTAAAGGCAAAGAGCGGACGTTCTAAGTTCAAATTGCCAGCATTAAGTGTAGGCCAGTGTTTAAGAATGTATTTTCTCACTATGTTGGTGTAGGTGAGAATGTGGTGACACATACTATTTTATCATCATTTTTTCTTTCTTTGGGGCTGAGTAGAGTCTCCCTAGGGCAGTACCATGCTCTTTTCAGGGCTATTTTCACCAGTTTGCGGAGATAGCCTCTACTGGTCAGTTTTTTGGAAAGAATATTAGCTTCCAAAAAGTAGTCCTTCTTGAAAAAGCAGCTACGGCGTATGCGGAGAAATTGTGAATACGAGAGGGAATCGCGTAGGGCTCTGGGGTGGTGGCTGCTGTATGATAATAAGGTATTTTTTTCTGTGGGTATGCGGTAGAGTGTGGTATAAAGACCCCCATTGTGGGTTATGATGCATAAGTCAAGGAAAGCAATCTCCTGTTTACTGCTGTTAACGGTGAAGTTAAGGCCATTACTGTGTGTGTTCAACCAGTTCTGGAATTCTAAGAGGTTGTCCTCAGTCTGTTACAGA
This sequence comes from Triturus cristatus, assembly GCF_964204655.1. Classification (NCBI taxonomy): domain Eukaryota; kingdom Metazoa; phylum Chordata; class Amphibia; order Caudata; family Salamandridae; genus Triturus; species Triturus cristatus. The sequence goes on from NC_140595.1 coordinate 493,466,028, forward strand.
TGAGAAAAATATAATCTATGTACCGTTTCCATTCAAGAATGTGAATTCTGAATGGGTTGTTGGGGGATAGTATTCTCTGTGCCTCAAGCCAGTCCATATAGAGTATAGCGAAATTTGGAGCAAAAACTGCGCCCATGCTGGTACACTTTACTTGCTGATAGAAATTACCATCAAATAGGAAAAAAATCCTGGTTAGACTGATCTTAAGGAGGTAAAGGATAATAGATGTAGGGACGGCGTGTGCTTGGGGTCTAGAATTAAGGACCATACCAATCACATCAATTCCTTCGTCTTGGGGAATATATTAGTGTATAGTGCCTCTACATCAAGTGTACACAGAAGGCTGTCTCGGGGGTCAAAGGGGAGTTCCTCTACAAGGTTAACCATGGCCATGGTATCCTTGATGTAGCATTGGGTAGCGGGTACAAAATCCTTAATAAAATGATCAATATACCTTCCAAGAGGTTCAAGGATTGATCCACATCCAGAGACAATCGGGCGTCCGGGTGGTGTGGTGGCATTTTTGTCTATCTATAGTAAAGTGTAAATCACTGGTATGCATGGTGATTTGGTGTTGAGGTACAGGAATTTGTTCTTACTGAGGTAGCCCTGTGCTACCCCTTCCTCTGTGATATCAAGAATACGTTTTTGAATCTCCTTGGTAGGGTCAGCGGGAAGTCTCAAGTAATGATCTGGTCTGGATAGTTGTCTGAGGATTTCTTGTTTGTAAGTGTCAGTATTTTGAAGGACGATCCCCCACCCTTATCAGCTGGTTTGATAATCAAGCTATCCATTTGTTTGAGTCCCTGTAGGGCATTTTTCTCAGGCAGTGTGAGGTTGTAAGGAATTTATTTACGTGTGTGTGTTCATGGTCTGCAATTTCTTTGAGAATTAATTTTTCAAAAGTGATAACCTCAGCTGGTATGCTATGATGTGGAGTGGAGTAGTGTAATTTCTTTCTCTGATAGCTGGTGGTTCGAGAGGTTGAATATCGGGATAGTTTCAGGGTCAGGCATAATGTCGGTAACGTCGGTGTTATTAGGGTCAGTGTGAGGTCTATAATGTCTTACCACTGGTAGTATCTTTGGCGTGTTTGTCTGTCCCCAGGGGCGCTGTACCAATGGGGCGGCCGAGACTTGCCGCGGTTGGGTTAACGACCCTGGGGCAGATTTATGTTTCCTGGCGCATCCCTGCAAATCAGCAGGGATGCGCCAGGAAAGATGCGTCACGTAAGTTTACCCTTGCGCCACCACAGATGCGCTGCATTTACAATGCAGCGCATCGTGGCGCAAGGATAAACAGAAACGTGACGCATCTGATGGCATAAGGGCGGCGCATTGCTGGAGTCGTGTCGCAAGCACGACGCAACTCCAGCAATGCTCAGGGGCTGCCCATACCGAACATGCTGCGTCATGCCTTACGCCTGCTTCAAGCAGGCACAGGGTTTTGACGCAGCAACGTCGGAAAAGTGACTCAGTGAAATCTTGTAGATTTCACTGCCTCACTTTTCCGAGGCTTCTTCCGACGGAACGGCCACCCTGCATACATTAAACCTGACGCAGGTTTAATGTAGCGCAGGGCTTTACAACGTGACGCATCTCCCTAGATGCGTCACGTTGTAAATAAGGCGCAACATGGCGCATGGTTTGCACCACCGCTGACGCAACGGCGGCGCAAATGTCTCGCAAGGGGCTTGTAAATCTGCCCCCCTGTTCTTGTCCTAAAAAATTAGGGTTGGAGTTTTTGCTCCAAATTTCGCTATACTCTATATGGACTGGCTTGAGATGCAGAGAATACTATCCCCCCAACAACCCATTCAGAATTCACATTCTTGAATGGAAACGGTACATAGATGATATTTTTCTCATCTGCAACAGTACTGAGGACAACCTCTTAGAATTCCAGAACTGGTTGAACACACACAGTAATGGCCTTAACTTCACCGTTAACAGCAGGGCCGGACTGGGAACCAAAACCAGCCCTGGTAAAGTGCTCTGCTTGCCCCCCCGGGGCTTGGGGGTGCCACCGAGCCCTTTGCCAGGGCTGTTTTTCGGCTGATTTTGTTACAGGGCCGATTTTGCAGCTATGCTGCAAAAACGGCCCGTAACAAAAATGGCCCCTAGGAGCCCAAAACCGGCCCCCACCCGTGCGGCGCACCGGGGGATTGCCCGGAGCCCGCTACGGCCAGTCCGGCCCTGGTTAACAGCAGTAAACAGGAGATTGCTTTCCTTGACTTATGCATCATAGCCCACAATGGGGGTCTTTATACCACACTCTACCGCAAACCCACAGAAAAAAATACCTTATTATCATACAGCAGCCACCACCCCAGAGCCCTACGCGACTCCCTCCCGTATTCACAATTTCTCCGCATACGCCGTAACTGCTTTTTCAAGAAGAACTACTTTTTGGAAGCCAATATTCTTTCCAAAAAACTGACCAGTATAGGCTATCCCCGCAAACTGGTGAAAATAGCCCTGAAAAGAGCATGGTACTGCCCTAGGGAGACTCTACTCAGCCCCAAAGAAAGAAAAAATGACGATAAAATAGTATGTGTCACCACATTCTCACCTATCTCCAACATAGTGAGAAAATGCATTCTTGAACACTGGCCTACACTTAATGCTGGCAATTTGAACTTAGAACGTCCGCTCTTTGCCTTTAAGAAGAGCAAAAGCATCAAAGACCACCTGGTCAGGTCTGCCCTCCCTAATACCAAAAAGGACCTCTCCCTTAGAGGCCTATGGAGTCTACCGCCCCTAGTAGGCCACTTTAAATGCGCTGGTTGTAGCGTTTGCAATCTTACAATGGATACTAAAAAATTTGTGCATGCAAATATAAACATTACTCTCACCCATGTTTCCAATTGTAACACCGCCAATGTTATATATGCAATCACTTGTCCTTGCAACTGGATTTATGTTGGACAAACAACACAGAAGATCAGAATCCGGATCTGCCAACACAGAAGCTGGGTTCGCTGCAAAACAGCCAATGCGCCACTTGTTGAACATTTCACCTGCATGAATCACACCGAAGATGACATAAGGTGGCAAGTCATTAGCGTGATCCTGCATCGCCCAAGGAATACAAACATTGCTGCTATCCTTAATAAGGAAGAATTAAAATGGATAATCCGTACCGAAAGCCTCCATACAGGGCTGAACCGTTTGGAGGACTGGTCTAACCTGCTGTAACCTGTTAATCCCTTTTTGGATTTGTGATTTGCTTTTCATTGTTTATGAATGCTTACTCTTATGGCTTACTCGCTCACCCTTGTGCCCACTGTATTTGAATCCACTCTCTCATGCCTCCCATTTTCTTTACTGCCTCTCTCTAATTAATTCTCATTTTTCCGGTTCTTATATCTGTATAATTTTCGTCTTTTTCTTCCCCACAACCCTACCCTTCCTCTCTTTTTACATCTACTATTTACTCCCTATTATTCCCTACTACTCACCTCTCTCCCTTTATTCTTGTTCCCTGCTGCCCGTACCCCCTACCGTAAATTCACTGTATTTTACCTACTATTCACCTCTCTCTCCTTTTTTCTTGTCCTCTATTTCTCTGTTATCCGTAACCTCCACCTTATTGTTTCAAGTTTTCTGCCTTTTGCCCACGCTATGGGCACTGAATTCTTGTACCTTGCTTCCATCTCTTATATTCACCCCCCCCTTTCCCCTTCCATTCAACCCTTTCCATCATGTCCGCGCCTTTCGACATCGTACACAAGTACCTCGACTATTTCCATTTGGTGGGAGGTACTTATACATCCCGCCTCCCCAGGCCTTCCGATTCTCTCGCATTCACTGAGCTTCCGCTACAGGACCCGCGACCAATTTTGTTTACATGAGATTGCGGATTTCGCTTCACCGCTCCTACCTTGCTCCTATCCATGGGTAAGCATCGCAACCTTCCCAACAAACCCTCCGCTCTCCTCATTATTTTTTTCTTTCCCTCCCCAGATCTCTAACCCTTCGTTCCCCCGTTTTTAGGTGCCGGCACTCCAACCACGAGATCGCTGTACCTCCAAAGTCCCGGCTGGGACCCATCGTTCACCCAATTTAGGGCACCATCTGTGCTCCCTGTTTGGGCGCATCCGCCCTACGCTCTTCCCCCGCTCCATGTCTCCGGTATCTTTGCATCGGTTGAACCGGACTCTGGATTTCCGACTGATGCCGGCCCCAGGATCTATGCCACCCTGCCGCCATCTGGCCATTGGTCGCTCCCTCCTGTACCTCCGTATAGTAAGTCCCTTCCCTCTTACCGCCCTTCACCGCTCTTACTCCCTTCCCCTATAATCACACTTTCGCGCGTTGGTTACCATTCCTATTTTCACCCGGTTTCCTATTTCCTTAAATTAATGTCACCTTACTTTTACTTTCTTACTATTTTGGTTCCATCCTTATTATTCCTTATTCGCTCTACTGCCTTCACCATTCGACCATTATATTGACCACTTGGGTCGATTCTCAGTGTCACATCTCTCCACTGTACCCTCATTTTCTCCTCTTTTTTCCTTCTCCTTTGTATCCATAAATTTGACTTAATTTTGTTTTGTCCAAATGCTTTATCACCTACCGGTCAAATTCTGAACTGAACATAGCACATTTTTAATACTCTTGTTACTATCCCTTCTTGATATATCTTTACCCTTCGCTTTTAATTCTCCTAATCTTGTATTTACTTTCTTGAATATTTTCTTTGGTGTGCCTATTTGTACATAACTGTTCTTGAACCTAACTAATGTTACCCCACTCTTCCTCCTCTTCCCTCCCACCCTTTTCCCCTACCTTTTCTTACCTCTTCACCTACACCTACCCAGGCAAACTTCCCAGGCATACTTGTCATCGTTTTGTCCTGAAGAGATCCCACTACTCTCATGGGTATCGAAACGTCATCGACTCACGTCTCTAACTCTTTACTATATTTTGTATTTTATTGTTGAGTATGAGATGTTAATTTGACTTTTTTGTATTTGCATTTCTTCACACACTAAAAAGTCCCTTTTTAAAGTCACTTGCCTGCGGTAAGGAAATCGGCTGATTTCCCTTTTACCTCGTCACGGTTTGCTCACTCATCCCCTTGCTTATTAAGTGCTTTAACTTACTTTCAATAAATTGCATTTATCTTCTGCAGTGACTACATGGATAATTCCAATTTCTGATTGTATTAGTTGTGATATTATATCTATCCTAACTGAATGGGACCACTGTTGCTCTAAAATACTTACCCAAGTGAATGGCACTAAAAGAATGGAAATCTCAGTTTTACTTTCCTGGATTCACTGTTGTAACCTGCAGATCGAAACACATGACAATGTTGTAACTCATGTCCTCGTACTGACTGCTTGTTAAGGTCCTCTCTTTGATAGAAATTCCAATAATATACATTTTTGTTGATTCCTATGAACATATTTGTAGATTCATTATGTAAAATACTTGCTTCATTCATGTTAATCACATTGCTTGCTACACTTACTATAACGTGCTTTGAGTCAGCCTGCTTCAGCCATTGGCTTGGGACATTACCAGTCATCTTTGGTGAGCCCACAGAATTAGTTTAGTTTCTATGCTTTATATTGGCTGTTTGGGTGTGTCATTTTAAACCCACTGGAATACATGAGGGACTATTTTACATTTGAAACCAGTCAACGAGTGGCTTGGTATCACTGGGGAATATCAGCTGACAAAAGCATCTGAAAAATGGATGCCTCATTTTCTGTAGTATACACTTTTCAGATGCTTTTATCTGGGTTAACTACAGTTTCTGAAAAGCTACTGATCAACTGAGTATAAACAAGGGGTCCCTTTTCGAAGTGTGCTCAACATATCCATAGTTTTATCACACTTTGGAGCCAGCCTGCAATGCCTGTATAAAATCATGTCTCTAATTTCCTTATTACAGTCAAGTTGTGACACTTCTAGTTGCCTGCAATAATGAAATGACATAGCTTCTCAACAGTAAAAATGTATTACAGTAGAGTTGTGATGCCATAATGCGTACTGACAGAGACAGTAACCAAAGTGAAAGGCTGGTCACTGAGAACAATTACCTCAGAGAGAGGTATTTACCAGATTTGGTAAATACCTCATATTCTGAGTTTAGTTTTCATCAGGAAAATAAGGAATAACATGCCTTATTGGTTTTTAACAAACCACATTTCTGCCAGTTTTGATATTTTTTCCTCCAAAACATTTGGGGAGGCTGAACTTGCCGGAATTCTGAAAGGAAAGCTGCGAGGGTGTGATAATTATCACATAAACCCGTAATTCCTATGTCTGTGCAAGGACAATTTTGCACAGGGATCACAATATAGACCTCAACTCTTAATGAGAGGCTGTGTCTCAATACAGGAAAAATAGTGTATCTCTCTGCATGTTTCTACACATTCTGAGCTAAAACATGTTTTACTTACAATTTAGAATAAGTCGATGTTATCATTTTTTTGTATGGTAATATTGACTGCTTTTGATGTGTTTGATTTCGCACAACAGCTTTTTCTTTTAGTCTTAATGTCTGCAACCATCTTATTTCTTTCAAATCAAAGTGCAAAACACCAGTATTTAAGATGTTTGTGGTCACAGTGATGGTGTGACCTTGTATTATAAGAAATAAAATGGCCTATGCTGTAATTTAAAAGGATAGTGTAAGCCACCTCTAAGCTCCATGACCATATAAAAGAACTTGAGGGTATATTATCAAGAAACGGCGTTAAAATTATCGCCGCCTTAGCGGCAGAAAACTGCCGCTAAAGCGGAAATAATGGGCTTGATAATATGCCCTTGGGAATTCCAATAGAAGTCCATGTTCTGGTGTCAACATGGGCTTCTATTGGAATTCTCCAGGGCATATTATCAAGCCCATTATCACCAGTTTTCAGCCGCTAAAGCGGCGATCATTTTAACGCTGTGCTTGATAATATGCCCCTTGGGCTTTGGTCTTGTTCCACAGTATGTCATGGAACTCTTCCATGACTTGTAATATCTCCTTATAATGAATATCAGAGGTACGTTATCCCACATATAAGCAGCGAACCGAGCCGCAGCTCTGCGGTGTGATCTCTGAAGAAAGCAGCTAAAAATGATGCTTCAGAAATGAAAACAACACTTTTTGATTTTTCATCTATTGTCACATGCTTCTATTGGTAAAGCCAATTAGTACACACACCACACAAGTCAAATGTACTGTCTTTGTCTGAGCTTGCTGTATTTATTATAGTTATGGTGTTGAACATTTTCCAATTATGTTGGCTTCAGCACTTTGATCTCTTGGATGCATAACATCAGTGGAATCCCTCATTCATTTAATCCAAAAAACAGCACCACGGCCTATATTTACTAATTTATAATGCAACACAGTGCAGCATTCAAATTGGCTTTGCTGCATTGTACATTGGTGGCAGGGTTATAACTAAGGGTGGGCGTAGTTCGCGAAGTAGCACTTCGCGAAGCTACGCAAAGTGAAGTTCGCACTACGCGAGCTACGCGTAGCACTTCGCGAACTGCGAAGTAACATGTTCGCACTGTGCAAGATGTTGTTTTCAATGATTGCACAGTGCGGACAAGCAACCGGCACTGTGCAATCATTGAAAATGGCATCTTGCACAGTGCGAGCTGTAGTTTTCTGCTGCTCGAGTAGATTTTTACTCGAGCTGCAGCTTTCTCAACGCGAACTGGTAGTTTCTCATCGCGAGCGGTCGCGAGCATACGCGACCCCTCGCAATGAGAAACCTGACCTTCTCGCATTGGGAATCTCGCCGGGAGGTTTATTTTCCATGCTCGCGATCGCGAACAAGGAAAAAGTCTCGCCAGGATGTCATTTTGCTTGCTCGCGGTCGCCAACTTGACGTTGAGGACCGCGAGCAAGCAAAAAATGACCGCAGCACTACGCAACACTACGCTACGCGTGTTCGCACTGTGCTACGTGCAGTTCGCGTAGCGCGAAGTAGCGCGAACTTCGCAAACTACGCGAGCGTAGCGTAGTGCTTCGCCCAGGCCTAGTTATAACTACTAAGATGGGTCTGCTGCTTGTGTCATCATCTGCTAAGGTAACCACCTTCCAGGTAGTTTCTGACATTGTTTCCAGGCCTGGACTTTTGTCAGATGGCTGGTTGATTGTGGTGCTCACCCTATCCCCAGCTGACACTCAAACAAGGATGTATTTCTCATCACAGGGCCTCACTCTATGGTGCAGAGGTGTGTGTTAGCTGTCTAGCATAGGATTTGCACTTGATGAATGCCTTTCTAGTATAAATTCATAACTGGAGGCAAACTCAGGAGATTCCCATGCATTGGTTGTGTGTTGTGTACCTCAGCACACATGCAATGAAATGTTTTTGAGAAATAAAGACATATCACCTTGTTTGTGCTTGTTTCAAGTAGGCGTTAGGTTTTGATGCATATCTTTGAACATCAGGCTTTTCATCAAAACCAATGGGTGTTTCTCTAATACGACCCACTGATGCCCCTTGATGCAAAACTGTGCAATGTCCTTTTTTGAGGTTTAAAAATTGTACCTTTTCAGTGCAAAATACGTTTGTGCTGGAAACTAAAGAGCATGCACCACTTTGCACGGGGTTTATGTCTCGTTGTCTCACACTAGCACTGGTCCAAAGCCTGATGAATCTGGGCGATCACTTGTGAAAAGGAGGAGTTTGGTAACCGCACATATATTTGTCAGTTTCTAATTAGTACGCATTTAGGGGCATATTTACAAGCTGGCGATAAAAAATTATCGCTGCTTTTGCGGCCGTTTTTGGCCTAAAAGCGGCGATAATTTTATCGCCTAATTAGCAAGGCCACGCTAACGTGTGGAACCTTGCTTTAGCGTGGGGATTCCTAATGCCCTGCTTTGCATCTCTAATGAGATGCAAAGTGGACGTTCCTGACTTAACATGACAGGAGAAATGTCGCTAAGCGACATTTATCCTATCATCAAGCCCCACGCTATGAAGCATAGCGTCAGAAAAAGTAGCGATAACCCCTGTTATCGCTACTTTCCTTCTGTCTGCTTCAGGACTGACTTAGCCATGATATCCTATGGAAGGTGGATATCATGGCTAAGTTTGTGAGGCCCTATCAACAGGCTAACGCCACACTTCGTGAGATTATCGCTGGGTTTCCAGCGATCTCATATTAGGCAGTTAGCGTGAGGATTTTTATCACTGAGGAGATAAGCGTTGCTAATAGCACGCTATCTCAGCAATAAAAATCCACGTTACCCGGCGATAATTATCCTCACGCTAAGATATGCCCCATAATGTCACACGATACATGAGATGTCTACGTGCACATTTCACTGCCCCTCATTTCCTGCTTCTACCCTGTCCTATTTGATCATTATACTTACTTGAAAAATTTCAATTATTCATCATCACCTTGTCCATTGTGCTTATATTTGTGTTTCATGTAGGATTCTTCTTGCTTTGTTTTTTTAAACATGTTTTGGTTTCTTTATTATTTTTATTGGTGCTTTGGGGTTCCTGTGGTGACCTCTTTGTTTGATTGTTTTAGAGGATTTGAAAGTCGGAGCCTCTGAACACTTAGCAAATAAAGTAGCTCATTCAGCAGTGCGGAATGTTACATCGTGATCCGGCCGTGCTGACAGAACCAGCTTACTTCCTTCAAGCAGTAACTTCCAGGAAGCCATCGCAGATGCTACACACAGCTGCCTCTGTTCTCTTTCAGGGTGTGTTCTGGGATGGGGAGGCTTTGCCAGTAAAGATCTTTTATATCGCTTTGCCCCAGGATCTCTTTTTTCCCGAAAATTGGTAATTAGTGACTATTTTAATCTTGTGGTTTAGCTTTGGAAACTTTCAATAACAGAGAAGTTAGTTATAGTTAAGTATCTATCTGGCAGAATTAAAGAAAGAAAAATGAATGTCTGTATTACGGCCGTTTTCGAATAGCAGGAATGTCTGTGTGAAGGAATCTTTGGGTTGTGAAGGGCGCAGACTAGATGTGGTTTGGACCTAAGAACTTTGGAGGAGCCCGTGTTTAGTGTTCGGTGATACCAACTTTAATTTCATACATTGTGTGAAACATGATGTCATCATACACTGACTTACAAATATCTTTTTTTTTTTATTTCAAGGAAGGAGGTGCTCTAAGCAAGGTGCCCTTCATATAAAACCATCCACACCTGGGGGACCCTTATTTGATTTACCATAAGGACAGGCGTAAAACACACAATTGCTGCGACATTATACAGCCTTTGTAAGTCTTACAACTTTAGTCATTGGGCACTTTCAGTCTCCTGCTGGGCTTTAGAGGAGACTTTCAGGGGCAGATTTACAAACATTTGGCGCAACGCAGCAAGACAACTTGCTGCACTGTGTCACATGGGGAGGGCAGGATGCACCATACATACTAAAATATGGCGTTTTTCTGCACTCTCTCATCAGTGGTGCACTGTGCGTAGCCTAACGCCAATGCAGGTACCCTTATGCCATGGTGCATGGGTGCCTGTGTTACAGGCAGGATTGTGTTTCACAGGAAGGGACATCTTCCTTCACAAAATCAATCCTCAAAGGCATTTTCCTCTGTCTATGTGTGCTGCAGAATGCAGCAAACATAGAGAGAGAAAATAAGAGGAGAAATAAATATATTTCTCTTTGTGAAGCCTCTGTTGGGATGGCATTGCATTTTGACATATTCCCAGGTTTACTACCCTTAGTAAATCTGAGAATACGCCAAAATCCATGCGTGCGAATGCCCACACTCCACCCATGGAACGCCTTCCCAATGCAGAGTAATGTCGTGCATTACTCTAGATTTACTAAGCCATGCAGAGCCATGTGAGGTGCCTTTGGGTGGTCTAGTAAATATCACATAAGCCTTTGCATCACCTGGTGTGACAGAATGACAACACAAGGGCGTAGTAAATCTGGGCCTTTGTTTGTATTGTTTTCATACATGTGTGTGTGCATTGGTTCCATGCATAGAAAGTTAGCTCTTCTCTGTATGATATAGAATGAAGGGTTCCTTAAACACCGCTATGTGGTATCATTTTGGGTTGGCCTCTTCTTTGTCCACAGACCGTATGAATGGTCATCATAAGGGCTTGTTAGACAAAGGCTTGTGCACTCACATAATGATGATTCCTGAATGCCTCTGTGCTCTATATAACATATGAAACTCTACATGCAGAGGATGATTAAGCTGTGGCATTGCCCAAAGGATAAAGTCACCTGACTTCATAACAGTGCATACCTTCAATATGTTGCTTGATCTACGCCAAGGTTTCAGTTGGATGCAGTAGATGCAGTTCCAGATTTCCCAGATAAGCATAAGAAGCTTAATCTAGCATGTTTTCTGCAGTTTGCATTTAGGTGACTGGATAGATAATTACAGGACTCTAATTTGGGAAAATATCTGTCATGCATATTTTTATTATGCCGACACGTTATCCATTATTGTAGCATATGACACTGTCAGACATTTGGTTATTCACTGTGGAGTAGATTAGTCCAAGCATTTCAGAGTATTTTTCTTTGATTTTGAATTTAGTGGGTCAATGCTTTTCAGGTCAGACTGTTACACTTCAGTTATAGGTGGACAAGTCATTATTTGCCTATTCCTAGACATGCCACGTTTCTTTGTAAATATTAAGAAAAGAACAACAATCTAGAATGCTGAGTCAGTAGCAAACACTTTCTTTGTTTAAGAAGTGTGGAAGTTGTGCACCTTTTCTACAGTAACAGACTAAAGATAGCTAAGAGATCACCTTAAGTAATTTGTGATTTAAGTGCGTAATTAATGTTCGAGTAGGGTATAGACCTAATCTTGCCTTTGCTACTCAGTTAAGTTTCTTCTTTGGATCTTCCCCCTTAAATAGGATTGTATCTGCCTATCCATTTCCGAGTGCACATGTAATAGTGTTTTGTTGCTGTTGTTCTTTGAGATGTTTTTTCTCTGGTGCTTTCCAATCAAGTAGGGCTTACTTTCTTTCCATAGATGCCTTTGGGTATCTCTTGCCCAGATCTTTAGGGTAAGAGATGATTTGTACGTAGGTATAACTTTCTTGATGATTAATTAAAATCATTACTAAAAGGTAACATGTCATGAACACATAGACCAACAGAAAAATTCATTAAAACCCATTAGAAGTTTAAAATAAAATATCTACCCTACCCTACTTTAATATACCAAAAGATTCTTAAATGGTCAGAAATATATAACCCATAATCTTCATAGGCAGATAAAGCCTGCTGTGTGAATGTGATTGTTCAGGCCCGTTCTTGTGTTGTGAACCTAAGTATAGTAAGTCATTTGTTCCACCTTTTTAAGCATGGCCTCAAATATTAGCCATATGGGCCAAACATTTATATAAACGTGCAAACAATTGTTGATACCCAACATTCAAACAAAAGTCAACTAAACTCTTACACCTGTGATAATACGTCCATGTTTGTGTACAATTGGTTTCAGCCAATATCGACACTGTTGATCTAAAGACAGTCAAGAATATCTGATGTTCTTAAGGTCCCCCTATGCCAAGAATGCAATCAACGCTCTCCACCAGGTTTGCCTATGTCATCCTAAAGTAAAATAAATATAGCTCCTGAATATTGACTCCAAAAGAGCTAAGTGCGTCTATGCAGCAATCTATGGGGCTGGGGTTTGGGGACCTGTTGATATGCTCCCCATTCAAAGAGTAGAAAACTCTTTTTTAAGGTATATCTTATCTGTCCCTAATGGCACCTCCGCGTCTATATGTCATGCGGAGTTGGGGCTCTCCTTTGTATCAGATTTAATAAAACTCGAGCCAGTGCTATTATGGCACAGACTGTGGTCAAAGGAGGAGACCAAATTAAATAGAGATATCATTCTGGACGTTTTAAAATTGGATAGGGCCTCGAGAATCACTTGGATAAGCTATGTCCAAAAGTTTTTCCAAGATCTCGATCACCCTGAGTATTTTACCAACCCAAGTACCATAAAGGAGTTAACCAGGAAGGAACTAAAACTAATGGGCCTGTCTCTACTTGACTCCGCTAGGCTGTCAAATGAAATTGTAAAACCCACAGTCTTGAATAATCAATTGATTTTAACTACTTTTAATATTCAACCCTACCTCACCCTGACCCTAAGTGATTTTGACAGGTTCCTTTTAATTTGCTTCCACTTGGGTATATTCTATAGATTAGTTACCCTGCCTAAAGCGAATGATTGGTCCCAAACTTTACAGTCATGCCCTTGTGATAACAGCTCCAAGCAGACATCGATCCATGTTATCCTTTTTTGTAAATATTACTCAGATGCCAGACGAACGAGTGTTGTTCCTTTGTTAAAACGGTTTGGGCTTCACCAATGTCGACTCGCTCTTATGGCACTGAAACAACTAGATAATGTCCACATTGTTTTCAGGATGGCCACTTGTTGGAAACAAGTCCTGCGTTCAAGAAAGCAATTGTCTTTATTTTAATCTTCTTTTTTCATGAATTTGAGGAAAGCTTGTAAAGTTTAATAATGTTTTATTAAGTCGTCTAAATGTATATTATATGTATTTTTAACATGTATGTAATGCTGCTATTGTGCTTTTATGATTGTTTGTTTACAATCGAATAAAGCTTTCTTGACTTGACTTGACTCCAAAATGCAGTTTGACCATAATATCAAGGTCAAAATATCACCATCACAAAAATATTAGATTGTTACATTTATATTGAAATTAATAATATGAAATAATTGATATTTTTTTTCGTGTATTTTGGGGGTTTTCTAGTTCATTGGAATATTGGGTGTGTAGTGTTTTAAAAAAAAATCAATTATGTTAATTGACAATTATGTATTCATTGGTTTATTTATTGCACTAATTTACATTAATTATAAATAATGTGTTATGTGAATTAATAATTATTTACTAATTTGTTTTGATATTAATTGCTAATTGATTTGGTAATAGTGGTTACAGATGCTTTGAAATTTAATTGGGGACTACTTTCGGGTTTTAGTTTGAAATACATATGTTACATATTAGTGTGTCATTAATATATTAATAAAAATATTTATTTTAAATTTATAGGTTTATATTTGATTAAAATGAATTTATTGTTTTTAATTTTAACGGACTTAGTAAATTAACAATACATAATTTGAATAGTTTAAACAAGTTTTGTATTTTAATATTAGTAGAAATGTTTCTTAAATGTTTTTGAAATATTATTTTTAATGAAAACATTTTAATGAATAAATGTAAAACAATTTACAGAAATAAATAGAATATGGGTTTAATGTATTCAGAACATACTAATGCTATTTTGGCTATTTGTACATTTTATATAATGATTTACAATTGAAATGTCAGTATTATTTATCTATCCAATTAATTTAGGCTTGATATTTTTAAGTTAAGTTTCTGAAAATATGTTAAAAATGTAATGTTTAGGGCAATATATTTTAATATTATTAAAACCCAAAACTTTTTACAAATATGAAGCTTCTTTTTTCTTTTTTAATCAGCCAGGTTGTAAAATTTGAAAATATATGTGTTTCCTGTATTGTTTGTGTGATAGGAATTCAAAACGTATCTCATATTACTTCACATATATGCACTTTCCCCAATGTTTGAAGGACTGGTGTTAAAACAGTAACCCCAGTCCTTAATTATAATTTGGGACATTTCATTTGCACAACCAACTGTAAGTCACTTAGATAATAATTAAACCACTGATTTTGCTGATACTTATATTTCTGTCTTAAAGCCTCACAAAACTCAGCCATAAGAGTTCTGGCATTTGAAGTAGGAGTAGAAGCTTGACTGCCTCAGTTGGCAGTTAGACAATAATGCAGTGGCAGTTTCTGCTTTAGGGCTCTGAAATTCTTACATCTTTTCAGAAAAAATATTAAATACATTGATTTTTTGGAGATACAATCTCAGATCGTATCTCTTAATAAATCTATTTATTGAAGTCTGGGCTGCTTGTCCCAGGCTGCATGCTTACCTCGCTATGGACAAGGAGCCAGAAGCCATGCAGTAAATCAGCTGTCTACAATGTGACACATGATATAAGGATTACCTTTCTAAAGCCCTTCAGTGCCACATGAGTCTTTCATTTTATCCATTGTAGGCCAGGGATGCTGCCAGCATCACAGTTTTGGTGTAGCAGGCTGCATCCCTGCATGAGACCAGATATCATTCACAGGCAGTGATCTCACCCTTTCACATTTGTCACAAGGTAGGATTGGATGCAAGCCTGGTAAGTGAGCTTTTGCGCCTTGTCCTCGGTATTGGTAAGTGTTAATGCTAAACATGTATTCGTTTTATTGAAATGAGATGCCTGGTCATGCTGACCTCCCTCACTGTGACCCTCCAGGCAGTGGCTGTAAGTCACTGGCCCCTTTAGAAGTAGAGCTGCAGTATTTGTTCCCCAGTGAAGTTGATCCAAAAGTTGTGTAGGACTTTTGCTCCTAGGCAAAGTTGTTCCGAATATCCTCAGTTCTTGTAGAAGTTCAGGGCAAAGGAAGAAATATGTACATATAGGTGCCGATTCCGATCTGGGTCGGAAAGCACTCTGAACGAGTCAGATCCGGAGTGTTTTCCGACCGAGCGAGTACGATGCGCACGTATGCTGTCGGACTCGGTTCGGTCGAACTCCCATAGAAGTCAATGGGAGCCAGTTGTACGACGCGTACATGTGCTCCCATTGACTGAATGAGTGCGTCTCGAACAAGTGCACCCCCTACAGTGGGTACGCGTCGGTGCCATCTGCGCCGTACATGCCTGTGTGGGGGAGACCCATGGGTCTTCCCCTGTGTGCGAGTCGTACGGCTGCGGGTGTCGGGGGGTCTGATGCGGACCCCCGAAGTCCGACTCCGGGAGCATTTGCGAGCCGGACGCTCCGACTCGGTTGAGCTGTTCGATTCGAGCATCATACTCGTTTGGTCGAGAATCGTCTCCATTGCGCGCATCGGTTTGCGTGCGACTGAGTCGGACGGATCGGGTCGGAGCCGGGAACGAGTCGGTCATAGAATTCGCGCATCTTCGCATCGTACTTCGTCGTCCGCACCCGTGTACGGATCGGCCGGAAAAGAAGCATCGGAATCGGATCCGCTACAGCCCAACTCGATTCGGTGCCCTTCTGACCAAATCGGAATCGGCCCCATTGTGTCATAATTTGTGGATTACCAAACAAAATTGAAAAACCATTAAATGCTATGAGTATGGATGCCTAGAATAAGGTGTGCATACTTGGTGCCTCTTAAGTTTCTGATTTCTTTATATTGATGGTTCAATGGTTCTAGAATATTTTATCCCCACTATGAACAGATTTTGATTTTCCCTGTTGGGACCTATTTTTTCTTCCAAAGTCAATACTGCACCAGGTCATGCAAGACACTGGGCAAGCACACACTTTAAAGGGCCTAACGTTGTCACACTGCAGAATTTACACAATACAGTATTTCTAGACTAAACGTTCACAATTGCTTTCTAAACCTTCTTGCTTTCTCACTAAATGATGTATTAAAATTTGCTTTAAAATGCCCCTTTTGCCAATCTTTTTCTATTTTCCTTGTGGGGAGGACCCACACCCCGAAGTCCACATTTGACCATTGAGCTCACTTGCTTCGCTCACTATATAAAAGTTATACCCAACTTTTATGCCCCACCTCTTCCAAATGTCCCCAGCCGCCACTGCATTAATGTGTGATTTTTTTTTTATCCACAGAGAAAGTGAACCAGGAGGAAAGGACAAGGACAGAGAGGCACTGCATTAGTGAAAGATAAGGGCAGTATACAATCATCACCTCAGTTTGCCTCTCTCCATGTGGTCCTTTTAAAGGAAGATCCTCAACTACAAACAGCTCTGATCAACTTTGATCACATTAACAGAGATTAGGAGATTAAGGGGTAGGTTTCAAGATTCAACATTTTCTATGGAATACCTCTGAAGCTAAGGCCCAACACTGCAGATCAGAATGAGCCTGATACATAGGTTAGATGGGTAGTTACTAGACCCCTCACACTATGGCACACAACCCCAGTGAAAACCCACAACACTGACCACTTATACTTAGATCAAATCAAGTGGTCATAAGACTCTCTTCCCTTACCTACAAAGCTGCTTCCACTAGGAAAAATGGTTCACAACCCGTAGATGGCGGTATGCACTCCACGATTGCCAACAGTGACAAGAGGCAGAAGAATTGTGCAAATACTGTGCTTTAAAAAGAGCATAACTCACAATTTTGTTTTCTATTTGCATATTAAAGCAGGGATCCTTGGAAGGCCCACAATAATCATGCTAGGTATCTGAGCTACATTTTCCTAATTCTTGATTTCAGTTGTCCAGCAGAATGTGTCTGTCAAAATATGGCCAAATAGTAAAATACACTGACACCTTCGTTGGGTTGATATTTCCTCACTAGAACCACTCTCTTTTAGGTCAGTTTTAGTGCAGTGCCGAGGATTTGCGGCTTATAATTGGAGACCCCTGCCCTTCTCCTTGATAATTCTTAGGGATCTTCAGCCCTACAACAGCAATAGGTAATGAAGAAACAGGATGACTCTGTTCTCTTTGTTTTTTTATTTAACATTTTTTTTTTATTGCCAATAAGGAAAGAAAAACAATAATTTCAGCAGACGAGAAAAAAAGATCATGAGGGCAAATAAACATTAATCACAAATATATTGCAAGTACTATAACAGCAATGAGAACGATAGCTATGGCAGCTTGCAAATTACAATGTTAGCAGTACACCAATGTTTAATTAGTCCCAGTGAAGGCTAGTCCAAATGCGATCAAATTTAACACAAGAGGAGATACCCCTAGCTTTGGCAAGCGCCAATTCCATCTCAGAGACCCCTCTCAATATCAGCCGCATCTCTGTGAGTGTCGGGCATTTCGTGTCGATCCAAGCCCATGCAATACCGAGACGGCAGCAGGCCATAATGATAGAGAAAAGAGCGTTAGGTATTAGGCCAGAGTTGTCTGTTGGACCCATGAGTATCTCTTTTTCAGAGATAACGATGTTCCTGCCTGCCAATTTGCACAGTTCCTCAGATACCTGAGCCCAGTATGTGTTCAGTTTCGGACATGTAATAAACATGTGTCTAATATCGGCTGCATAAAGTAAACATTTAGGGCAGTGTGTCTTAGGTGAAGAGTTAATCGTTACCCATTTTGAAATGACTTCAGGAGTGTAATAGAGGAGAAACAACATTCGATGTTGTTGAAGTTTTAAATTTATAGAAGTGACTGCCGTATTAATAGCAGTCAGAGAATTATATAGGTCTTCTTCGCTCACAGCAATCCCAAAGGCTCGATTTAGTTTTACTACGGCCTGACTCCATCAAAAGGTTCTTGTAAATTTTCCCTATGCAGCCCTTGCCAGTTACCTGTAGTAGTGAGCGGGCAGCCTTGCTAATTCCGCTAAGTGCAACTAAGCCTTTCCCATTGATGAAAAAGTCCCGTACTTGCAATTTTTTTTTAAATGAGTTGTACGGAACTCCAAATTCGCTTCTAAGAGAAGAGAAAGATCTAAAGCCGTCCGAATCATATAGTTGCCCTAATTGCGTGATTCCGCTGCGCTGCCAGCTTCTCCAGACTGAGTCATCAAAAAGGGCTTCTAGTCGCGGGCTGCCCCCTAAATGCGTGAGTTCGTGGAGTTCCGGAATATTGTATGCACGTACAATATCGTGCCAAATCCGGACTCCTTGTCCCACTATCTTAAAGCGAACCCGCTTGAAGTAGTTCGGGTCAGACATCTTGCACACTATGAACCTGTACTCTAGCCCACACGCCAGCTGATATGCTAACCAGATTTGAGACATACCAGACCCCTGGAGCAGACTCTGCAATCGGCTAGCAAAAGCTGCCCAAAAGTATAACTTAAAGTCTGGAAGTCCAAAACCTCCTCTTTCATAAGGCAGTTTCAGAGACTTAATAGCACGTCTAGCCCTTTTTTGGCCCCAGATAAAGCTGCCAATAATACTATCAAGTCTTTTAAAGAAAGAAAAGGGAACCCTCAGTGGGATAGCCCTAAAAAGATACAAACATTTTGGCAGAATGTTCATCTTAACGATATTACATCTCCCCCAGATTGTGAGGGGCAATTGGTGCCATTTACGCAGGTCAGCAGCAACCTTCTTAAATAAAGTTTCGTAGTTTAATTTTGCTATTTTATTCGTCTGACTACTGAGGTTGACCCCCAGGTATTATACATTTAATCTTATTGGATCAACAACACGGCTTTATCCCTGGGCGGGACAATACGACACATATCAATACTGCAATTGCCGCATTTGACGTTGCCTGTCAGATGGGAGGTAAAATATCAATGATGCTGCTTGACGCCGAGAAGGCCTTTGACCGGGTTACCTGGGGGTCTCTTTGGTCAATAATGGCAGAAGTAGGTCTTGGTCAGAGGTTTGTCACTGCAGTTCAGAAATTATATACAAATTCTACGGCAGCAATCAGGCTCAATGGTCTAACTTCATCTCCTTTTAGCATTCAGAGGGGCACGAGGCAGGGGTGTCCTTTATCGCCACTTCTGTTCGCGATCTACATTGAGCCCTTTATTCATCACTTACTGCACAATACGAGTATTATTCCTGTGTCTTTCAATAACGTACCTCTTAAAGTCTCCACTTATGCGGATGATATTGCGGTCTACACTATTAATCCTATTTAGGCAATGGCGGAGACGATTGCGGCGGCTCGGTGCTTTGGGGCTTTCTCGGGGTACAAGCTTAGTTCTAGTAAAACTCAAACTATAACTAACTTTGAAATCGCTCATGACACTTTATCCCTAGGTGTTACTCAAACAGCCAGGATGGCTCTGTTCTCACCAGCTTGTTGCATCTAGGAACTTTCAGATCCCAGAGCCTGCATTTACAACAGTGATATGGTTAGAGCTGCAATAGAATGTAGAACTCATGGACATCATCTAGAATGTGGTGAATGTCCTGGGCCAGTTGAGAAGGTTCTGCCCTGCTGTGAGGTTTGTGGTTTTGGAGCTACCCTACCACTTCATTTAATATAACTAGAAGTACTCCATTGCATCGTGAGTGTTTCTTCATAAGAAACAGTGTATCCACTAAAACCCCAATTCAATTGCCTCTGATCAAAACTAAAAGATTTTTCACAAGCTGTACGTCATGTAAAGAAAGATAGCAGAGACATAATCAAAATATAGTTGGCTTCACTTACTTTTCATAGGCCATCAGCCCAAATATTAAGTCATGAAGATAACATCTTCATGGCTTTTCAAAAAGCATCATTTAAGGATATATTTGATGTGTAAAAGGAGAAATTTGGGAAGAAGCAACTGCAGCACACCTGTGTAGCCCACAGAGGACTTTGTGAAATTATAAAATTGAGTAAATACCCACATCTGTGAAGCTGATCACATGAGCACCTCTGACTTCTAATGGACTGTAGTTTGCACAATAATGTTATTCGGTATCAATGTTTAATAAGGTAACAGCAATAGACATATGCAGCCACATTTCCTAATAGATTGCACTGTCCCAAACTGCCCCACAACACACCTTTGTCGGTGTGCCTAGTGCAGGTGAGGACATTATGTCTGAATATGAAAAATTACTGTCCCCATTGCTGCTGTTAATTTGCTTGCATTAGAGACTGTGCTTCAGTGATTAATGAACCAGCCCTTTCAAACTATAAGTCGCCTGTTATTGTAGATGAAAAACCAGTTGATTTTGAATAGGAGGCAGGGCTCCTGTGCTGTTTGCAACTGTAGTTCACCCACCTGTGGGGGTCAGTGGAACACCATCACCATTCTCCGACCAGAGACACAATTGGTGGGGGGAGAAGGGAATGATCATTTGGTACTTTCTACATGATGCCCAATTACTGTGCCTCCTCAGAGTAATTTTGTCCCTGCACCCATACTGATAACACTAATCAAGGTGAGATTAAATAAAAATAGAATATATTGAAAGTGCTATTATGAGAGTAAATAAAGTGAAATTGAAAGAAAACAGGTCTCCTCCCAGATACCCCGAATGTTTGCCCCCGTTTTGAACTATTAAATGCTGGTTTCGACTCTGACAGTGGACTGAAACCCGCTAATCCACTTGGCAAATCCAATTGACAAGGAATTTACCTCCTTATAAATCCTTTGCATATGGTACCAGGGGAACCCAGGTCATAGGTGGTAAAGGGTTCCCCTGGGCTGCAGCTTGGTTTTGTGCCACCCAGAGTGACCCAAGCAAACGTCTGACAGCAGCCTTAACATTGCAGACTGCAGGAGCAGCACAAACTCCTCAAACATGACTGTGCCCTCACCATGTACAGCACAGTTAAATGCAATACCACTTATAAATGTCAGGCACTCCTAAGGTAGGCCTCCTCAGCCCAGGAGGCAGGGTGCAGTATATTAAAGGGGAAGATATATAATTGCAAGCCAATATGTCATGTAGTGGTGTTCCCCAAAGGACTCTATAAGTGATAGGTGGTCCATGGGATAACATTGGTGTTCACCCCAGCAAACCCGAGATGAGCAGCTCCATTAAGGTATCACCTAAATATGTCATGTTTGGTATCAAACAATGTGCCTTCTCATACCTGGCATTAATCTCATGCCCTGGGTGATGTGGCATGCACCCAGGTGGCTATGATAGAGGTTGCCAACCTGGTTGCCCCAGCTTCTCTGTGTTCTGGCTGGCAAGCCCACGCTTACCTGCGCCTGCTGCCACCAAGATAGGATTCTGACCTCCTGCCAGGCAGTATGATCACTCCGAGGAATCAGGAGCAAAGGCTTGGGCAGAAAGGAGGTTACACGTCACTCCTCCCAAGCAAGCTACTGAAGTGGCACTTCAAGGTGGTGAGCTTCAAAGGCTGCACTGCCCCTGATATGCATAAGGACTGACTCCCACTGGAGGAAACAGCCCTCCCCCTTCCCTAGGCACATTTGCACTTGTGCAGGTGGAAAATTAGCTACACCTCCAGGGTGATCAGCCTGGTCTGTTTACCACAATTTGATTTCTGCCATCTTTTGGAATGGCAGAATATAGGGTTCTGGGTAGAGAAGGTGACCTACACCCGCGGATGTAGTTATCTCAGGGATAGACTAACTGCAGGGACTAGCTGTCCATTGGCTACTAGCTCTCACATCACTAACTCCCCTAAATCTACAATTTAAGGGGCTCCCCAGATACCAGAACCTCAGACATGTTGCTGACATCAGGACTTTGTCCACAGCACCAAAGCTAAAGAGGGGACTTTCTCCCTGTGGCAACAGACTTGGAACTAAGTAAGCAAGCCTTGTTCCTAGCTATAACTGAGCACTCCGTGAGAGAGGGAACCCTGTGGAAACCAGATGTCCCCTCAGCCTCCTCTGGACTAGTGTCACTAGTCCCCTGCAAACTGCAGTTAAAACACTCACTAGATCTGAAAAATCGCTGGCCATCGGGCCTTCTGTGGGATCGCCCAAATCCTGGTGGCCCAGTGCATTGTGGAAATTGTAGTTTCACCTACCACAAAGTTTCAGGCCACTACGTCATTCCCCAGGACCCAGTGAAACTCCAGTATCTTTTCGCTATGCTTACCGCTGCCGAGGCTTGTTGGTCACCAATACAGCAACTAACTCCCACACTTGATGCTGCATCTAGAGGGAACACTGTGCAACCTTTATCCGACATCAGCAGCTATGTATCTGTCGTGCTTTTGCATTTTGTGTCTTGCAGCACCTTGTAAGCGTTAAAACCAGCATTTCCACTGCTCACATTCAGCACCACGGAGAGCCAGGACACCTCTGCACCCAGACTCCTCAGGCCAGGTAAAATTGATCTGACTGTTGTGGCCTGGTCTAGGGGCCTGCATGAACTTAACCCTGTAATGGTTCCACATAACTCGACCAGCAAGTGACCGATTGTCAGTAGTGATTTTTTCACAGTGACCTGAAAGGTTATAGTTTTCATTTAGTAGTTTGCACTGATTTAATATTGTTTCAGAAATGTATAACTCTGGTTGTAGGCATGCTATTCCATTTGTTTTGGTGACTAAATTGAGATAAAAATACTCAATATTTTTATGAATTGGTGACGGATTTCTCTTGAGTCTTGTCAATTACTTATTGTTCATGTTGTCAGAAATGCTTAACACATGTTCCTCTAGTAAATCCTGAATGCTCTTTGTCAATCTACCAGGACTGACCTAAGGATTTATTAGCGTGAATCAAAGGACCATCTTTGGGGCATTGTGATAGTATTACATAGTGAGGTCCCAATCAATCAATCAATCAATCAATCAATCAATCAATCAATCAATCAGGGGTTTGTAAAGAGCACTATTCACCTGTTAGGGTCTCAAGGTGCTGGGGGGAATGTGTGCAGTTCTGTTGGGGTCATCTGAAGAGGAAGGTCTTGAGGTCTTTCCTGAACTGGTTTAGCCTGCATAAACCCCATACCACACAATACCCCCCTTTCCTACAGAAATGAAAATAAAATTAAATGCCTATGCTAGATGCAAATGCTGAGTAACCTGGTAGTATTGGGAGTTAGAACACTAGTAGAAGGTGAATATTTTTAACATTCCACAAAGAATTAGAACATGATGCATCAGTGCCTTAGTGGTCTTGACTACAAGACCTAAAGCTACTTATTTTAATTCAGTATAGTATGCTTAATTCTGTTGCAGATTGATTTGTTCTTGTAAACCAACCCACTGAGACTAGACGAAGAGAGGGCACAACCTGCAGTGTTCTGCACTTGCAGCAGAATTTGGTAAAACAAAAAGACATTGAGGCTTTTTCTCAGCCATGGAAAGTGCAGGTGCCAAGTAGGAACTGGTGCATTGATAAGCAAGGCTTTCTTCTATTGCCTCATTCATATTTTACATGGGCGGGCTACAAAGCCCCCGCCCCCCAGCAGAAGGGGTAGATGGTAGATGACATTTGTGTTCCACTTACAGGAGGGGTTCATGAACATTTTGCTTTACCGACCAATTTTGGGCTGTGAGCCCCTTTCCAAACTAGGTCATGAGTTCCCTGATACTGACCAACAAAGCAAAAGAGAGCCATGTTGGCCAGCTTCTTTCAGGAGATCTCTGTAGCACACTGTGGAACCTGAACCCCAATTATTGCTTGAACCTCTTAATTGGTCACCTTGATTTTTACCAAAATAATTTGGCTCCAGTAACTCCAGTGTCTCCAGTTGATCTAGCAGTTAGAGACTACTCTCTTCGTCAGGAAAACACAATGTGGCAGAGTAAAACAAAAGAAAGTATAGGAAGCATAAAAGACTGAGTTCTAGACCAAAAAGTGGGCAGAAAGTGAGTTTATTTGCAGACTATTCAGAATGCGGCACAGAGTAGAATAAACAAAATATCATGTAGACTCAACTATGGAATTACAGATAATGCAAAAATCATGAAATTTAATAATCCCTAGTTAGGCAAAATCTAAGTAAGAAATCTAAGTGCCAAAGTCATAAAGAGTACTGACAGCATCCCATTAGAAAGTTTAAGGACAAACATGTCCAGAGTCTTGGAGGAAAATGGAAAGCCACCTACAAGGAAAATAATGAAAACAAAATCTCACAAAAGGCAGAAACCCAAAGAAAGTCTTTAGTACTAGCTCATTTCTTAAGGTAAGAGAATTCCTCCATTTATTCTCTCAGTAACAGCGCTCCGGAGATGATCAACACAACATGAAAGATTTCTCAAACAATGGCTCATAGAATTAGCACATCTTCATTACCACTTCCAGCCGAAGTCCTTGAAAATTATACTTTGAGTACATGATGGAAGCTAGATT
The DNA here is from genome assembly GCF_964204655.1 of Triturus cristatus. Classification (NCBI taxonomy): domain Eukaryota; kingdom Metazoa; phylum Chordata; class Amphibia; order Caudata; family Salamandridae; genus Triturus; species Triturus cristatus. The sequence continues at coordinate 493,490,753 of NC_140595.1, forward strand.
CATAATACATGTTTTCTAACAATGTTGTTCATTACTAATACATTTATAGCATTCACTCAATGCTCCACTGAAGCAAGAGCAGAGATAGCTTTTCAGCTGAACACTGATTGGGAGCAAGATGAACAGAACACCAGAAACTATATCCTTATTACAAAAAATGACATATTGCTTGAAAATGTGGCATAGCTGCATAACATTATTTACACTACTAAGTGACCTAGGTAACGTGCTCCAACTGCAAACATCACTAGTTCATCAGTTATGACTGTATGCATCATTAAAAACACTAATTATTTAAAACAAATCACTCGATATTTGCACATTTTGCATATTTTTACAGTTCGGGAGAAGTAGATGGTAGAGGAAGTTTGTGTTCCGCTTCCAGGAGGGTTTCATGAACCTTTTGCCTCACTGATGATGTTGGGCTATGAACAACTTCCAAAAATAGTCATGAGTTCCCTCGCACCGAGCCACAAAGCAAGAGAGGGCCATGTTTTCCCAGCACCTGTCAGGAGATCTCTGCCGCACGCCACAGAGGTGGGCATGGTAGCACTCTTCCTCCCCCAGGAAAGATGCAGTCTGCTACTGCACTTACCAATCTGGAAATCTCAGACCACCACATTCAAAGATTTGCGGCCCAAGGGTCATATTATCAAGCACGGCGTTAAAATTATCGCTGCTTTAGCTAAAGCGGCGATAATGGGCTTGATAATATGCCACAGAGAATTCCAATAGAAGCCCATGTTGATCCAGAATAATTTTAACACCGTTTCTTGATAATATGCCCCTAAATGTCTTCATCGAGCAGTTGGTGACACCAAACCTCTGTGAGCATATGGAGGTCATTTTTTTGTATAATACGACAGAATTAAAATGTGTTTCCCTGCATTAGACAATTGTGCAGCCTCACTAATAAATCATCCCACACTTCTGTTTCACAGGTGGATTTTCCTTCCACCAGCACTATCCTAGCATCAATGTTACAAAACTTAAAAAACGCCCAATAAAGCAGGGCCACCTTGCACGCACAATTCTGCAATCATTGTGAATGTGAACTCTCAAATGGGAAAACATTATTTTGGAACATCGCAATTCCTATGTCCTGGTTTCTAATTACAAAAAAGTGCATTGAAAATATTTTTTTTTTAAATTCGTGTTCATATTTTTATGGCTATTTGCCATTTGAAAGTAGATCACAGATAATTGCGACTTCTCCCAATAATTTTCATCTCATCTGATTTATGTGCCATGGTATACAATTTGCACTATTCCATCTGCCAGCTATACTTGCCTCCAAAACCAGTTTAGGACTAAAAAAATAATAAGTGTCACATCGTTGTAAATCCTGCCAATTTAATCTACTGCATCTTGCCTAAGTCCCTTGGAGTACAGTATGATTACAGACGCATCAACGTTTTAATGAAGGGAAGAGGAACAGTTTAAAAGATTGGCACAGCACTGATGGCTCTAAACTAAACTGCGGCAGCGGCTAAGCAAGGCTTTCAAGTTTCTTTTATGTGTAACGTTTAGCTATAAAAAGGAAACTATTATATCCGCTGCGACTAGTTTAATAAACGCTTCCTTTTCTTTCCTTTCATGACAGATTATCTCTGTGAGTGCTCCTGGTGTACAGTTCGGTCTGCGCCTTGCAGTTGTGAAGAGCATAAGTGAAAGGGTACCCTAGCTTGTTCATCATGTTACTTTGGATGCTGTCCAAGCGCTCTGCAAAGGTGCTTCCAGGTTCAAATACAAAGGGAATATACTATTGAGATGCATTTTAGCCAGGGTTACTGGAATTATGCAATTCCGCTGCCGCAATGTTGTCTGCATAACAATGGATTTTGATGCATTTGCACAAAATACACCATCAGCCGTGGCCAGCAAAGGTAAGTGCTGTGAGGTGGTGGGGCGGGGTGGGGTGGGAGCGGGGGAAAGTCGACAGATGACGGAATAGGTATGATTAAATAAATAAATTACACCTATTCTGTCATCTGTCGGCTTCCCCCCTGTCACCATCCAGTAAAGAGAAAAGAGTAATGGAACATATGAGGGCAATACAGAAAAAGGACAACCACTATCCAGTGGCAAGGTATTTTCAAGACCATCACAGAAGTGCTAGAGACTTATTGAGTTTCTATGTGATTGATAGGGTTCCCCCTTACAAAGGAGGTGGCAGGCGAGAGTTTATACTTGGGGGAGCTGAGCCAAAATAGATAATTGAACTAGAAATTAAAGGTCTGAAGGGCCTCAACACTGAAGAGGAATAACGTATACACCTAGGACCATGTTACAACCAAGCTGTCTTACTAAATTCATTAGCCTGGCTAGTCATGTAAAAAGAAAATGTTCTTTCATGTTTTAACCATGTGTTTAACAGTTATTAGTATTTTCATACAGGTAGCTGGGGAACTAATTGGGATTTTTCAGTAGTTGAGAACGGAAGACTCAAATTCACAGAAAGCTATGATATGTAAATGATTGTTACTTTTTTGCTTTATGGTTTGATTATTTGTCCACTTGTGCTTTATTAGGTTCCTATGTGATAAAATAATGGAATGTTTGAGTAATCTGCATAAAATTAGGTGGAGTCACCAATAATGTGAGAACTCGACCTTCAGTGAACAGCTAGTCTGCTTTTCTTCTTTCTTTTACAATTCAGTTGCATCACTTGATAATTTTAATGAGTACAATATATTGTCTATCAATGATGCTGTGTAACTGAAGTTCCCGAGGCCACTCTACATATGCCTGTGATAGAATAGCAGGCATGGTCCTTTGTGTATATGTTGCTATATTGTTTATGTTTAGATTGTCTGTGATCAAATGAAATTGAAAAAGAAAGGAATATACCTGTTACACATAAGGAAAAGTACATCTGGCTTAGTGATATTTAACTGTATCACGTCATGTTTTGAATAATATCCTATGAATTGGTTCTATTCCAATATGGTGACAATTTTGGCCACTATTTTGTGCATTATTGAGGCATCGTTGAAGTCGATGAACTATTTAAAAGCATTATTTTAAAGAATGGCTGCCAACCGGCTATCACGGCCGAAGTGGGGCCGAAATGTGCTGGGTTTTGTTATCCTTTTTCAATATAGTTTTCTTTGTGCAACTTTCTGGTGTGCATGTCGCTGTATGCTGAGAAGTGAACATATATGCTTGGGATGTATATAGATATAGATATATATATATGTATATATAGTCACTGAAAAATATAGGTTTCAGGGGCGTTATAGTTAGTTGGACATTTCACTCTTACAAAACCCGTGAAATTCCCCCGTTATAGCTAGTTCAGCTAACTATAACTCACGCCCCCGCAATGCACTGCTGATGACGTCACATATTACATCACTCATGACATGGTCAGTGACATCACTGATGACATCACTGATGACATCTCAAATGACATCACAGATGGCATCACTGATGACATCATCCAGTGACTGTGTGCTTCTGTAAAGTTTAAATATGTTTAATATATATAGGGAAAGGCGTATTGAAAAATGAGTGGTTGTATAAGTGTCTGAATGGATGATTTAGTAGGTTTGTGAGAGACTCTATAGGTGAGTGATTAAACGTATCTTACTGAATGCATGGGTTAGTGACAAAACTGTGTGAATGTCTGTATCCGTCTGTCTGTTGGTGTGTAAGCGGCTGCATCGGTTTGTGAATAACTACATGAGTGTATATATGAGGTATTGATTTGTTGTCTGAGTATGTGTATGGGTGCCTGAGTGTTTGAGTGGGTGGGGTGTGTGTGACTCTGTGCATAGATGTGTGAGTGGGTGATTCACTGGGTGCATGGTTTCAAGACTGCATCTGTGATGGACTGTATGGGTGGGTGAGTGTGTGTATGGGTGTTAGTGAGTGAATGTATATCTCAGTGGTACATGTGTGAGTAACTACATATGTGAAAGGTAGTATATATTTGTGTTAGAGTATTTAAATGGATATAAGTGAGAGTGTGTGATTGTGAGAGTGGCTGTATGGATGAGTGTGTGCTTGTATCAGTGATTGTATAATAGAGTTAGAATGTGCTAGTATTTGTATGAGTAAGTGAGCTGGTGTGTGTATAACTGTATAGGTGAGTAAATGGGAGTGTGATTAATTATTTGCATGAGTGAATAGGTGTGTGAGTACCTCTATCGATGAGTGGCGGTGTGTGAGTGTCTATATAGGTGCATGAGTGCATATGATAGTCCTGTACTGAGTGACGTAAGTATGAGTGACTGTAGGGGTGAGTGAGTGGATGTGTGTGTAGACCTAAGAATCAGTGAGCGGGTATGTAGTTATTGATGTTGGAGTGTCTATGCTTTTGAGAATGGCAGTCTGTAATTTAGAGTGGGTGTATCAAAAGTTATATTAGGGTGTTATAAGATGCATGAAATTATCACATGGATGATGTCATCAGTGATGCCATCAGTGATGTCATTTGAGATGTCATCAGTGATGTCACTGACCATGTCATGAGTGATGCAATATGTGACGTCATCAGCAGTGCATTGCGGGGGCGCGAGTTATAGTTAGCTGAACTAACTATAACGGGGGAATTTCAAAGGTTTTGTATGAGTGAAATGTCCAACTAACTATAACGCCCCTGAAACCTATGGTTTTTTCAGTGAATTTCTAAGGTTTTTTTAAATGCTAATTTCTAACTATAACGTGCCTGAAACCTGTGGTTTTTTTCAGTGAATTTCTAAGGTTTTTTAAACGCTAGTTTCTAACAATGCTTACAGAAGTATGACATGTGAAGAAAGAAGAAAAAAGGGACAGAAAGAAGCAAAAGAAATGTAGAAAGAAACAACAGAAGTCCACAAAGACGAAGAAAAATGCAGGAAGAAGCAAGACATGTGCAGAAAGAACCAACAGAGGAGCAGAAAGAGGCCTTGTTGCAAAATCATCCTGTGCCCACAACTTTTTCAGACGGGTACTGGCGGTAAATGACTCTGACTAACCAGGCCTAGAGCCAGTGCTATGCTTTAAGACACTTACAATACAGTGAAAACACCTACATACACTAGGGAACACTATGCATTGGGGTACCCCTGTGATTAGCATGATCTCCTCTGTAAGTCCCTAGTACATAATAGGGCAGGGGGATTAAAACTACCTCTTAAAATGCTCCACGGGGCGAGTTTGCACAGTGGTGAAGGGAGGGGGGGCCTGAGGTGACATGTGTGCAAACACGCCCTGTGTCCGTTTAAGTTGGGAAATTAAGTCCCCTTGAATCCTGAGGGTCCCTGGTGTCCAACTAGCCCACTAAGTACCTCCAGTAAGCGCCACAGAGCTGCGTTGTACAGAGGTGTAAAAAGGGGCATGGCCTGGGCCACCTCTTTGCAACGCAGCGCAGTGGCGCTTACTGGAGGTAAGTGGCGGGCTAGTTGGCCCCCAGGGACCCTCAGGATTGAAGAGGAATTCATTCCCCAACTTAAAACGCGCCACAGGGTGTGTTTGCACACATGTCACCTAAGGCCCCGCCCCCTCCCTTCACCACTGAACAAAACGCACCCTGTGGCACGTTTTGAGTTGGGGGATAAAGTCCCCATGAATCCTGAGAGTCCCTGGGTCCAACTAGCCCACCACATACCTCCAGTAAGCGCCACAGAGCTGTGTTGCAGAGAGGTGTAAAAAGGGGCGTGGCCTCTGCAACACAGCTCTGTGGCGCATACTGAAGGTACCTGGTAGGCTAGTTGGCCCCCAGGGACCCTCAGTATTCAAGGGGAATTAATTCCCCAACTTACAACTCACCAGGGGGCGCATTTGCACAGTGGTGAAGGAAGGGGTCAGGGCCTGAGGTGACATGTGTGCAAACACGCCCTGTGGCGTGTTTTAAGTTGGGGAATTAATTCCTCTTCAATCCTGAGGGTCCCTGGGGGCCAACTAGCCCACCAGGTACCTCCAGTATGCGCCATGGAGCTGCATTGCAGAGAGGTGTTCAGAGGCCACACCCCTTTTTACACCTCTCTGCAACACAGCTCTGTGGTGCTTACTGGAGGTACCTTGTGGGATAGTTGACCCCCGGGGACCCTCAGGATTGAAGAGGGATTAATTCCCCAACTTCAAACGCGCCACAGGGCGTGTTTGCACACATGTCACCTCAGTCCCTGCCCCCTCCGTTCACCACTCTGCAAATGCGCCTGTGGCGCATTTTAAGTTGGGGGATTAAGTCCCCTTGAATCCTGAGGGTCCCTGGGGTCCAACTAGCCCACCAGGTACCTCCAGTAAGTGCCACAGAGCTGCGCTGCAGAGAGGTGCAAAACGGGCGTGTCCTCTGAACACCTCTCTGCAACGCAGCTCCCTGGCGCATACTGGAGGTTCCTGGTGGGCTAGTTGGCCCCCAGGGACCCCCAGTATTAAAGGGGAATTACTTCCTCATCTTACAACGCGCTAGGGGGCACATTTGTAGAGTGCTACAGGGAGGGGGCGGGGCCTCCGGCATGATCCCGGTCTTTATTTATTTATTTATTTTTTAACCCCTTGCGTGCACATGACGGAACCACGCCATCATGAGCCACGGGTGGCATGTGCTCATGACGGCGTGGTTCCGTCATGCTGCAGCCGCTCCTCCCACGCGGCACTGATTCCCCGCCTGTGCGGGTGAAATAGAGAGTGGGCGGAGTCGTGACGGAACCACGCCGTCATGAGCACAGCTCGCCCGTGACTCATGACGGCGTGGTTCCATCACGAGCATGGCGGAATTCGCGCCGCAGCGAAGGGATTAAAGCAGGGGGGTTGTGTGTCCCCCCTTCCTTTTCTATTTTATGGGCCCTGGGAACCCCATCACCCAGGGCCTGACCCCAATTAAAAAAAATATATATAAATATTACGGGAAGGGGCCCGCGTGGGCCCCCCTCCTGTGGCCAATTCTGGCCCTGGGGACCCCATCCCCCAGGGCATGGCCAAATATATATTTTTTTATTATGGAGGGGGGCTGCGTGGCCCCCCTCCTAAGGCCTCTATTTGCCCCGGGGACCCCATCCCCCAGGGCCAGCCCTTATTATTTCTTTTTTTTCTTTGGGAGGGGGGCCGCGTGGCCCCCCCTCCCGGGCCACTTCTGGCCCCGGGGACCCCATCCCCCAGGGCCAGCCTTTATTATTTATTTTTTTTCTTTGGGAGGGGGGCCGCGTGGCCCCCCCTCCCGGGCCACTTCTGGCCCCGGGGACCCTATCCCCCAGGGCCGGCCCTATCCGTTGGGGACTGTCCCCAATCCTCCCACGGTCCCGCCGGCTCCCTGCCTCCTGCGGGAGCCGGCATTGCTTTTCCACATGGGGAGCTGCTAACATACAGCTCCTCATGTGGAAAAGCAATCTGCTTTGCTTCAATGAAGCAAAGCAGTTTGCAATGACAGGACGGGAGCCGGGAGGCTCCCGCCCTGTCATTGCAAACAGCAGTGTCCAGGGGTGGGCACCCCGGGACACTGCAAGAGCCGGCCCTGGGGGGTGGTGGTCCACAGGGCCATCACTGGCTCCAGGAGGGGGGGCCGCGCAGCCTCCCTCCCACTTAATGCAAAGCCCCAGGGGGTGGTGGTCCCCAGGGCTTGGGGGTCCGTAACGGACCCCCTAATTTGAATAATTAGTGCCCTGGGGAGGTGGCAGTCCCCCACAAAGGCTTATTTCATTTTTTTTTAAAAGCCCCGGGGTTGGCGGTTTCCGGGGCTTGGGGGGGCCTTAGAGGCCCCCCACACTATTAAAAATTTGCCCCGGGGGTGGCGGTCCCTGGGGCTGCGGGGGGCAGTGTGGGGGGATTGGGGCCCCTCCACACATTTTTATAACTGCCTCCGGGACCTGGCCCACAAGGGGGCTTAATTAAACGAAGCGCGAGAGCCAGCGCTTCGTTTTTTTTAATTTTTGGCCGAAATTCACGCTGGGTGCGCGAATCTAAAAAAAAAAATGCTTTTTTTGGCCCTGGGGGTCCTTGTGGGACCCCCTGAGCAGGCATAGGGGGTCAGGGTGTTTCTACCCTACCCCCTTTTCTTGTTTTTCGCGTTTCTTTTTCTGTTTTCGTGTGCCTCGGTTCTACCAAGGCACAAGACGGCTGCCAACACTTCCTGGTTTGGAGTGTTGACAGCCTATTAGCATTAAGCTCGTGATCGGGAGGGTGCGCCGAGCTTCCGTGCCTCTAGATATCGAGTCTTTATTTCCTAATTTCTCAAACACTACTGAACGGATTTACACCTTTATTCAAAAGGACGATTTCTGAGCCAAACAGTACCTTTTTGCCAAATTTGGTGCAATTCCGTTCCGCAGTTTTTGCTATAACCGCGTCTAAAGTTTCCTATGGGAAATTGATTTTTTGACCTCTATTTTTTGAATTTCTCATGAACTACTGAACGGATTTACACCATTTAAAAAAGGGCGCTTTCTGAACCAAGGGCTACCTTTTTGCCAAATTTGGTTTAATTCCGTTCAGCAGTTCGGGCTGTAGCCGTGTCTAAAATTTCCTATGGGAAATAACATGGGGAAAATGCGTTTTGGGACCCCCTTTTTTCTCGGCCCCCGCTTGACGAATCACCCCCAAACTTTCAGGATAGGAGCTGACCGGAGCGCCCCCAGTTTTGAAAATTTCGCAAAGATTCGTCAACCGGCACCAACGTTATTGGAAAAAGAATGCTACGATTTTCCTATGGTAGCTAGGTCCTAACTATAACTACCCACTGGCGACCGCCAGTAGGTAATGTGTGTATATATATATATATATATATATATATATATATATATATATATATATATATAGAGTTGCTCATTGTGAGAATGTCCACTTGGAAATGAATACCTCTTCCAGCGAGGTCAGCAGCCCATTAGCATTCGGCTGTCACTTCTCTCTTTGGCTCAACGCATTTTGAAAATGTATTTTCTTGTTCACGAGCCTTACACAAACCAATTACGGCAACAAGGTAGGCATCTGCTTTTATTGATTGAAAGTCCCGCCCACGTGGGGCCACTCTCATGCCTCCAACGGTGTATGCTGCACCCGCAGCGTGCTGGTATTTGCAGTTCCTAATACTACCCCAGTAGGTTTTCACTGTTGCTTATTGGTTACAGATTTTGTGAATAAAATCCCTACATGGGTTAGTGACAGTCACAGAGGCTGCAGCGGCTGTCTCATCATAAAACCCTCGCTATCGAGTCAAGTCCATTCCAATATTGACACATGGATCTCCATCTGCCGTGGGTCCTCCGTTCAGCGGCGGGTCGTTCTCGCGGCTCGGACACAGCCGCTAATATTCCACAAAAAGAGTTGCTCACTGTGAGAACGTCCACTTGGAAATGAATACCTCTTCCAGCGAGGTCAGCAGCCCACTTAGCATTCGGCTGCCACTTCTCTCTTTGGCTCAACGCGTTTCAAAAACTTATTTTCTTGCTCCCGAGACTTACACAAACCAATTACGGCAGCAAGGTAGGCGTCTGCTTTTATTGATTGAAAGTCCCGCCCATTTGGGGTCATTCTCACACCTTCAAAGGTCAGTAGCCCAATTAGCATTCGGCTGTCACTTCTCTCTTTGGCTCAACGCGTTTCGAAAACTTCTTTTCTTGTTTGCAAACCTTACACAAACCAATTTTTGCAACAAGGTAGGCGTCTGCTTTTATTGATTGAAAGTCCCGCCCATTTCCAAGTGAACATTCTCACAGTGGGCAACTCTTTTTGTGGTATATATATACATATATATATATATATATATATTTATATATTTATATATGCTCCCTCAAAATGCCCAAGCATATAGGGGCGCACTCACGGCAAATTGCACCAGACGGTTTCTCCCATCACAGGTGTCACCATCGGCATGAATAATGGACAGGGCCGTGAGTGCGCCCCTATATGCTTGGGCATTTTAAGGGAGAATATTTACACACGGTAGTCCTGCCGTGGGGGGCAGCAACATACAGGAAGAAGGAGGCCGCTGTTTGGAACCTTCCAACTCGATATGCGGCACGGCACTTTGGGACATAACAAGACTGTGGCAACTACTCTGAGGCCCACTTAGGGTGTGAAATGAGCACAAAAGTAACAAACACAGGACCTACTTAAGGTGGAAAATGCTTTGTCTTTGACTACATGTCCCATAATGCAAAGCGTGCACAATGCATGTCCTACTAAAGGTGGAGTTTGCAGCTATGAAGCTTCCCTGTGATTGTTTGCTCACTGTGACCTCTGAGGAAGAAGCAAGTGCTTTGAAACGCGTCAGGTACACAGTAAAATACTTTTGAGAGCAGTTTCGCATGGTCCTGTCCATTATTCATGCCGATGGTGACACCTGGGATGGGAGAAACCGACTGGTGCAATTTGCCATGAGTGCGCCCCTATATGCTTGGGCATTTTGAGGGAGAATATTTACACACGGTAGTCCTGCCGTGGGGGGCAGCAACATCCAGGAAGAAGGAGGCCGCTGTTTGGAACCTTCCAACTCGATATGCGGCACGGCACTTTGGGACATAACAAGACTGTGGCAACTACTCTGAGGCGCACTTAGGGTGTGAAATGAGCACAAAAGAAACAAACACAGGACCTACTTAAGGTGGAAAATGCTTTGTCGTTGACTACATGTCCCATAATGCAAAGCGTGCACAATGCACGTCCTACTAAAGGCGGAGTTTGCAGCTACGAAGCTTCCCTGTGACTGTTTGCTCACTTTGACCTCTGAGGAAGAAGCGAGTGCTTTGAAACGCGTCAGGTACACAGTAAAATACTTTTGAGAGCAGTTTCGCATGGTCCTGTCCATTATTCATGCCGATGGTGACACCTGTGATGGGAGACACCGACTGGTGCAATTTGCCGTGAGTGCGCCCCTATATGCTTGGGCATTTTGAGGGAGAATATTTACACACGGTAGTCCTGCCGTGGGGGGCAGCAACATCCAGGAAGAAGGATGCCGCTGTTTGGAACCTTCCAACTCGATATGCGGCACGGCACTTTGGGACATAACAAGACTGTGGCAACTACTCTGAGGCCCACTTAGGGTGTGAAATGAGCACAAAAGAAACAAACACAGGACCTACTTAAGGTGGAAAATGCTTTGTCTTTGACTACATGTCCCATAATGCAAAGCGTGCACAATGCACGTCCTTCTAAAGGCGGAGTTTGCAGCTACGAAGCTTCCCTGTGACTGTTTGCTCACTGTGACCTCTGAGGAAGAAGCGAGTGCTTTGAAACGCGTCAGGTACACAGTAAAATACTTTTGAGAGCAGTTTTGCATGGTCCTGTCCATTATTCATGCCGATGGTGACACCTGGGATGGGAGAAACCGACTGGTGCAATTTGCCGTGAGTGCGCCCCTATATGCTTGGGCATTTTGAGGGAGAATATTTACACACGGTAGTCCTGCCGTGGGGGGCAGCAACATCCAGGAAGAAGGAGGCCGCTGTTTGGAACCTTCCAACTCGATATGCGGCACGGCACTTTGGGACATAACAAGACTGTGGCAACTACTCTGAGGCCCACTTAGGGTGTGAAATGAGCACAAAAGAAACAAACACAGGACCTACTTAAGGTGGAAAATGCTTTGTCGTTGACTACATGTCCCATAATGCAAAGCGTGCACAATGCACGTCCTACTAAAGGCGGAGTTTGCAGCTACGAAGCTTCCCTGTGACTGTTTGCTCACTGTGACCTCTGAGGAAGAAGCGAGTGCTTTAAAACGCGTCAGGTACACAGTAAAATACTTTTGAGAGCAGTTTCGCATGGTCCTGTCCATTATTCATGCCGATGGTGACACCTGTGATGGGAGAAACCGACTGGTGCAATTTGCCGTGAGTGCGCCCCTATATGCTTGGGCATTTTGAGGGAGAATATTTACACACGGTAGTCCTGCCGTGGGGGGCAGCAACATCCAGGAAGAAGGAGGCCGCTGTTTGGAACCTTCCAACTCGATATGCGGCACGGCACTTTGGGACATAACAAGACTGTGGCAACTACTCTGAGGCCCACTTAGGGTGTGAAAGGAGCACAAAAGAAACAAACACAGGACCTACTTAAGGTGGAAAATGCTTTGTCATTGACTACATGTCCCATAATGCAAAGCGTGCACAATGCACGTCCTACTAAAGGCGGAGTTTGCAGCTACGAAGCTTCCCTGTGACTGTTTGCTCACTGTGACCTCTGAGGAAGAAGCGAGTGCTTTGAAACGCGTCAGGTACACAGTAAAATACTTTTGAGAGCAGTTTCGCATGGTCCTGTCCATTATTCATGCCGATGGTGACACCTGGGATGGGAGAAACCGACTGGTGCAATTTGCCGTGAGTGCGCCCCTATATGCTTGGGCATTTTGAGGGAGAATATATTTATATATATATATATATTCACTGAAAAAACCATAGGTTTCACACATGTTATAGTTAGCGGAAATTTTACTGATAAAAAACCAATGAAATTCCCCCGTTATAGTTAGTGCAGGCAACTATAACTCACGCGACCGCAATCCTCTGCTGATGCTAATACTGTATTTAGACACTTATTTGCCCATGTCTTCTTCCATACATTTTTAGCTATACATATATTACAAATATTTTTTTTTCATAAAGACACATATGTCATCAGCAGAAGATTGCGGTCGCGTGAGTTATAGTTGCCTGCACTAACTATAACGGGGGAATTTCATTGGTTTTTTATCAGTAAAATTTCCGCTAACTATAACATGTGTGAAACCTATGGTTTTTTCAGTGAATTTGCAAGGTTTTTTAAATGCTAATTCCTAACTATAACGTGTGTGAAACCTATGGTTTTTTCAGTGAATTTGTACGTTTTTTTAAATGCTAAGTTACTTTACGCCATTCGTGGCGTGCGCGCCCACTTAACGCAGTTCGTTCCGTGCGCGCACGGTGCGCTTCGCGCACCGTGCGCGCACAGTGAGCACGCGGTGCGCTTTGCGCACCGCGTGCCCACTTTACGCAGTTAGTGCCGTGAACGCACGGTGGGCACGCGGTGCGATGACAAAGCAAGAAAGCACGTCAACAAATCTGTTTCTGCTTTCCTCCGTGACTATGGTATGGGTGCCATTTACCACAACAACTTGCGTTATGACATGCAAGACATTTATAGAGGAGATGGTGTGCACTTCAATGATGAAGGGAACAGAGTCTTCCTCTTGAACCTTAGACTCTGCATCGGTACTTACTTGTAGGTACCACTAAAAAATCATTTCATAAACACAACGGCTCTTTTTAGAGCCCCCTAATATCTAAACACTTAAATCTGATTTTCATTTTTTTTTTTTTTTTTTCTACCGTACGCTTACCGTAAGCTTACCGTACGCGTACCCCGTGATTTTTTTTAAAATCAATAAATGTTTTTTTTGTACTTTTCTGTCCTTCTTTGACCCCCTTACAAATGTTAGGGGGTCTGTAACTCTCCTCATTGCCCCCTTTCCTTGTTTTCTCTGTTTTTTTTCTGAGTGAAACACACAAAATGGCGGCCGCCACTTCCTGGTTTCGGCCGATTCGAATGTTTACTAAGATCTATGGGCCAATCAGAATCTCCTTCGCGCACGCCATGTTTCTTCCGTACGCTTACCGTAAGCTTACCGTACGCGTACCCCGTGATTTTTTTTAAAAATCAATAAATGTTTGTTTTGTACTTTACAGTCCTTCTTTGACCCCCTCACAAATGTAAGGGGGTCTGTAACTCTCCTCATTGCCCCCTTTTCTTGTTTTCACTCTTTTTTTTTCAGAGTGAAACACAGAAAATGGCGGCCGCCGCTTCCTGGTTTCGGCCGATTCGAATGTTTACTAAGATCTAAGAGCCAATCAGAATCGCGCTCGCGCACGCCACCGTACGCGTACCGTAAGCTTACCGTAAGCGTACGGTAAGCGTACCGTAAGCGGGCTCAGATATATATATTGATTTAAAGGCTATTTTCTCAGAATCTACTGAACAGATTTACACCAATCCTACAAAAGGCACTTCCTTGACCTAGGGACTACCTCTCTGCCAAATTTTGAGTAATTCTGTTCAGCCGTTCGGGCTGTAGCTCGTTCTAAAGGTCCTATGGAAAAATGCATGGGAAAAACGCGTTTTGGGACCCCCCTTTTATCTCAGCCCCCGCTTGACGGATCCCCCCGAGACTTTCAGGGTAGGAGCGGAGCGTAGCGCCCCACCTATTTTGAGAAATTCGCGAGGATTCGTCGACCGGCGCCAAAGTTATTCAAAATAGAATGTTGAGGTTTTCCTATGGAAACGTGGTCCTAACTATAACTACCTACTGGCGACCGCCAGTAGGTAATATATATATATATATATATATATATATATATATATATATATATATATATATATATATATATATATATATATATATATATATATATATATATATATATATATGTGTATGAATGTATGTATGTATGTATGTATGTGTATATATATATATATATATATATATATATATATATATAAATATATTACCTACTGGCGGTCGCCAGTAGGTAGTTATAGTTAGGACCACGTTTCCATAGGAAAACCTCAACATTCTATTTTGAATAACTTTGGCGCCGGTCGACGAATCCTCGCGAATTTCTCAAAATAGGTGGGGCGCTACGCTCCGCTCCTACCCTGAAAGTCTCGGGGGGATTCGTCAAGCGGGGGCTGAGATAAAAGGGGGGTCCCAAAACGCGTTTTTCCCATGCATTTTTCCATAGGACCTTTAGAACGAGCTACAGCCCGAACGGCTGAACAGAATTACTAGAAATTTGGCAGAGAGGTAGTCCCTAGGTCAAGGAAGTGCCTTTTGTAGGTTTGGTGTAAATCTGTTCAGTAGATTCTGAGAAAATAGCCTTTAAATCAATATATATATCTGAGCCCGCTTACGGTACGCTTACCGTACGCTTACCGTACGCTTACCGTAAGCTTACGGTGGCGTGCGCGAGCGCGATTCTGATTGGCTCTTAGATCTTAGTAAACATTCGAATCGGCCGAAACCAGGAAGCGGCGTCCGCCATTTTGTCTCTCGCACTGAGTGTTGTTTATCAAACATGATGGCCAAAAACATGTTACGGGGCTGTTTTGACAACTCCCTCCCACATAGTCATGTTGAGGGAGTCCCCAAACATCCCCCAAGAGCAAAAACGGTTTTATTTTTTTTTCGGCAATTTCGCGGGGTACGCTTACCGTACGCTTACCGTACGCTTACCGTAAGCTTACCGTACGCTTACGGTAAAAAAATAAAAATAAAAAAAACACTATCCACACTTACCCCACCCCCTGTGCTTTTGGTGGCCGCAGGCCACCAAATGTGCAGGGCTTATTAATAGAGAAAAAAAACGTAATTTTGGCAACATGAAATTATAAAATCGAAATAAAAAAAACACTATCCACATTGACCTCACCCCCTGTGCTTTTGGTGGCCGAAGGCCACCAAATGTACAGGGCTTATTAAAGTTGATAAAAACCGTGCACGGAACGAACTGCGTTAAGTGGGCGCGCACGCCACAAATGGCGTAAAGTAACTTAGCATTTAAAAAACCGTACAAATTCACTGAAAAAACCATAGGTTTCACACACGTTATAGTTAGGAAATAGCATTTAAAAAACCTTGCTAATTCACTGAAAAAACCATAGGTTTCACACATGTTATAGTTAGCTGGACATTTTACTGATAAAAAACCAATGAAATTCCCCCGTTATAGTTACTGTAGGCAACTATAACTCACGCGACCGTAATCCTCTGCTGATGACATATGTGTCTTTATGAAAAAAAAATATTTGTAATATATGTATAGCTAAAATTTAATTGAAGAAGATATGGGCAAATAAGTGTCTAAATACAGTATTAGCATCAGCAGAGGATTGCGGTCGCGTGAGTTATAGTTGCCTACAGTAACTATAACGGGGGAATTTCATTGGTTTTTTATCAGTAAAATGTCCAGCTAACTATAACATGTGTGAAACCTATGGTTTTTTCAGTGAATATATATATATATATATATATATATGTGTATATATATCCCTCAGGAATTTCTCCTACTGGAGAACAAAAGGAGCACACTCAATTGAAAGCTTTTCACAAATATTTTAATCCAAAATAAAACGGTCAACAGAAATCAGCCAGAGACTGGCTTGGATATAATTTGTAGAATTATGCTACCTGTAGCGAGATCCCACTGGAGGGAAATAATTTGATGCTAGAAGGTAACAAAAGAAAGATACAATTCAATACATGTATATTGAACGAAATAGCATAATTTTTTAATAATTGACATATTGATTGAAATATGATTTGCAACAGTAATAGGTTCAGAGAACCATGATGGAATTCATACATGTGAGAACTTGTGTTAGTTATAATTGTCATCATTTGCTTTAAGTGACTACATATACCATAATGCTTAGAACACATAGACAGGAAATCACACAACTTTTTTGCAAAAAAATATGTATGCTGGGTAATTGCATTGAAACTAACCGTGACCAAGGGCTCAGGGAGCTTGAAATGCATTGGCTTAGATTGCTGTAATGGACCGTTTTATTTTGGATTAAAATATACGTGAAAAGCTTTCCATTGGCCAGCTCCGGTCCGCTCCTATCCTGAAAATTTCACGGTGAATCGTTAAGCGGGGGCTGAGAAAAAAGGGGGGTCCCAAACGCGTTTTTCCCATGCATTTTCCCATAGGACCTGTTGATGCAGCTACAGCCTGAACTGCTGAACGGAATTACACCAAATTTGGCAAAGAGGTAGTCCTCAGTTCAGACTTGTGCCTTTTGCTTAAATGGTGTGAATGCGTTCAGTAGTTCCTGAGAAAATTAGAGTTAAAAAGATAGATATATCTGGGCGGAGCCTAACCACACATCTCATCGTGAGATCTGATTGGCTGTCAGTACTTCATCCAAGAAGTGTTGGCAGCCATCTTGGGACCAATATACATGATAGCACCTCATTAAAAAGTATTGCAGTTAATAGAAGGTTTTAAGACTTTAGTTACATTATAAAGCATTTGTTGATGGTACCATACTCATTTTAGGAATTGTGGTGTGTTCTAAGTTGATTTTACCACGTGAAAAAGCCTTCTGCTGTGATATCATGAATCATGTTTGAGAGAAAACTATTTTCTCATGCTTTTCCCACAGAGGTTTGGAAGGTGATCTATAAGCTAAACTGAGAGCATATTTTCTGTAAATTCACATTATCTTTCTCAGTCATGTAAGAATGAAGTCTGACATTCTCAGTAAAACATGTATATCCAACAAAGGCAGAGACTGTCAGTTGATTTCATGGCAAGACCGGAGGCTAGCATTATGCATACATACTTTTATTGCACTACTCCTTGCAGCACTTCAACACCTGAAGCCATCTTGATTGGAATAAAGTGGTAACTCTTAAAACATTTAATTTAAAAAGAAACAAAGTGAGGGGGTTCATTTTGCCATAGAAAGTATGATTAGTGCTGCAGAAAGAAGAATTAGGGCACATTTTGAGTGACTTCTCAAATCCTCTTCTATTTCATTAAAAAATTCTGACATCCAGACTGAAACATGCACTTTCAATACCAGCAGCAGACTTCCCTGGTGAGCAGTAGCTTTACTACAGTGATCTAATGAGCAACTAGAGTGCTAACATTCTGAATTTATGGCAAATGTGTGACACATCTTAATGCCTTCTTGATGGAATCAAAGTAAAAAACTGAAAGTATTTCCTACTGAGGAGACTGTAGTAAATGAGGAAATTAGGAAACTTCATAACAAATAAGTCTCCCAAAATGGCCACCAGAGACAAAAGAGCCCAAATGTAGCCCAAATATCACCCAGATGTAGCCCAAGTATAGCCCAATGACAGAATGTCCCAGAGTGTTCTAATGAACAACTAGAGCGCTAACAGTCTTACTTATGACAAAAGTATGGCACACCTGAAGCCATCTTGATTGGAATAAAGTGGTAACACTTAAAACATTTAATTTACAAAAGAACAAAATGAGGGGGTTCATTTTGCCATAGAAATTAGGATTAGTGCTGCAGAAAGAAAAATTAGGGCACATTTTGACTTCTCAAATCCTCTTCTATTTCATAAAAATATTCTGACATGCAGACTGAAACATGCACTTTGAATACCAGCAGCAGACTTCCCTGGTGAGCAGTAGCTTTACTACAGTGATCTAATGAGCAACTAGAGTGCTAACATTCAGAATTTATGGCAAATGTGTGACACATCTGAATGCCTTCTTGATGGAACCAAAGTAAAAAACTGAAAGTATTTCTTACTGAGGAAACTGCAGTAAATGAGGAAATTAGGAAACATCATAACAAATAAATCTCCCAAGATGGCCACCAGAGACAAAAGAGCCCAAATGTAGCCCAAATATCACCCAGATGTAGCCCAAGTATAGCCCAATGGCAGAATGTCCCAGAGTGTTCTTAAGAACAACTAGAGCGCTTACTGTCTTACTTATGACAAAAGTATGGCACACCTGAAGCCATCTTGATTGGAATAAACTGGTAACACCTAAAACATTTAATTTAAAAAGGAACACAATGAGGGGGTTCGTTTTGCCATAGAAATTATGATTAGTGCTGAAGAAAGAAAAATTAGGGCACATTTTGAGTGACTTCTCAAATCCTCTTCTATTTCATTAAAACATTCTGATATGCAGACTGAAACATGCACATCTAATACCAGCAACAGACTTCCGTGGTGAGCAGTAGCTTTACTACAGTGATCTAATGAACAACTAGAGTGCTAACATTCAGAATTTATGGCAAATGTGTGACATATCTGAATACCTTCTTGATGGAATCAAAGTAAAAAACTGAAAGCATTTCCTACTGAGGAGACTGCAGTAAATGAGGAAATTAGAAAACTTCATAACAAATAAATCTCCCAAGATGGCCACCAGAGACAAAAGAGCCCAAATGCAGCACAAATATCACCCAGATGTAGCCCACGTGTAGCCCAATGACAGAAGTGTGCAAAACACTTATCTTTTGTGTATTTGCAATTTTATATAGTGCAGACTTGTCAGATATTGGAGTGCTTTACATGAGCATTGGTTACATCACACAAGATCAAATTCATTTTGGCTGTAGACATGGGGAGATTAAGTGATTTGACCAGAATCACAGAATGTTGAGCTGAAGCAGAAACTCCAAACTGGTTCCCCAGTTGCAAAGTCTGCAGCTCTGGAAGTAACACCACATCCTCTCCCCTAAGTGCAACATTTAATCAAGTGGTCAACTGGATAAAAAAACATAAAGATTACAAATAATTTTAATGTTCTTTGTGGCTATTTGAAAACTCAGAAAATATGTCCTCATTTTAGTTTTTTAGAGCACTAACCATAATTTTGATGAAAATAAGACCCTCTCATATATGTAATTTCTAAAGGAAATGCTCTAGGTATTACAGTTTTGATTACATCAAGATGACGTCAGGCGTTCCACACTTTTGTAATAAATGTAGAATGTTATCAATCTAGTTGTTCATTGGGATACTGTTGAGAGGCAGAGGCCAGGGGCACGTGTTCTGAAAATTGAAGGCAGGTAGGAGATTGCAGAGGCAACAATTTGACCACACTGGGCAGGCAGGGTGGGCAGTGGCAGCACAACAGACAAAGGAAGGCAGTGGAAAGGGGGGCAGGGGCAACAAACCAACAATACAGTGTGCAAAAGTTGGTCGCACACTGCTCGTCACACCAGCAAGTTGCCCCAAAGGACTGTAGTAAATGTAGTGGCGACGGCGGGTACGCCTATGCCACGATGTGTAAAAAGAACAGTATGTTTTGCGTTAGCCATCCCTGGACACGTGTTTCAAGGTAGTTGCCTCTCGTCAGCAGGGAGCAGGTCAGTGTAAAGGGGTGCCGTGTGGACTGCCAAAATGTAATTAAAAACAGGTCAAGTACCTCTCATGGCGCGCAGGTGCAGATCCAAGGCTCGTCAGCCCGTTGGCTCAAGGGAGCCGTAATAAATTGTGCAAAAGTTGGTCGCACACTGCTCGTCACACCAGCAAGTTGCCCCAAAGGACTGTAGTAAATGTAGTGGCGACGGCGGGTACGCCTATGCCACGATGTGTAAAAAGAACAGTATGTTTTGCGTTAGCCATCCCTGGACACGTGTTTCGAGGTAGAAACATACTGTTCATTTTACACATCGTGGCATAGGCGTACCCGCCGTCGCCACTACATTTACCACAGTCCTTCCGGGCAACTTGCTGGTGTGACTAGCAGTGTGCGACCAACTTTTGCATAATTTATTACGGCTCCCTTGAGCCAACGGGCTGACGAGCCTTGGATCTGCACCTGCGCGCCATGAGAGGTACTTGACCTTTTTTAATTACATTTTGGCAGTCCACACGGCACCCCTTTACACTGACCTGCTCCCTGCTGACGAGAGGCAAGTACCTCGAAACACGTGTCCAGGGATGGCTAACGCAACACATACTGTTCTTTTTACACATCGTGGCATAGGCGTACCCGCCGTCGCCACTACATTTACCACAGTCCTTCGGGGCAACTTGCTGGTGTGACGAGCAGTGTGCGACCAACTTTTGCATAATTTATTACGGCTCCCTTGAGCCAACGGGCTGACGAGCCTTGGATCTGCACCTGCGCGCCATGAGAGGTACTTGACCTGTTTTAATTACATTTTGGCAGTCCACACGGCACCCCTTTACACTGACCTGCTCCCTGCTGACGAGAGGCAACTACCTGGAAACACGTGTCCAGGGATGGCTAACGCAACACATACTGTTCTTTTTACACATCGTGGCATAGGCGTACCCGCCGTCGCCACTACATTTACCACAGTCCTTCGGGGCAACTTGCTGGTGTGACGAGCAGCGTGCGACCAACTTTTGCATAATTTATTACGGCTCCCTTGAGCCAACGGGCTGATGAGCCTTGGATCTGCACCTGCGCGCCATGAGAGGTACTTGACCTGTTTTAATTACATTTTGGCAGTCCACACGGCACCCCTTTACACTGACCTGCTCCCTGCTGATGAGAGGCAACTACCTCGAAACACGTGTCCAGGGATGGCTAACGCAACACATACTGTTCTTTTTACACATCGTGGCATAGGCGTACCCGCCGTCGCCACTACATTTACCACAGTCCTTCGGGGCAACTTGCTGGTGTGACGAGCAGTGTGCAACCAACTTTTGCATAATTTATTACGGCTCCCTTGAGCCAACGGGCTGACGAGCCTTGGATCTGCACCTGCGCGCCATGAGAGGTACTTGACCTGTTTTAATTACATTTTGGCAGTCCACACGGCACCCCTTTACACTGACCTGCTCCCTGCTGACGAGAGGCAACTACCACGAAACACGTGTCCAGGGATGGCTAACGCAACACATACTGTTCTTTTTACACATCGTGGCATAGGCGTACCCGCCGTCGCCACTACATTTACCACAGTCCTTCGGGGCAACTTGCTGGTGTGACGAGCAGTGTGCGACCAACTTTTGCATATTTTATTACGGCTCCCTTGAGCCAACGGGCTGACGAGCCTTGGATCTGCACCTGCGCGCCATGAGAGGTACTTGACCTGTTTTAATTACATTTTGGCAGTCCACACGGCACCCCTTTACACTGACCTGCTCCCTGTTGACGAGAGGCAACTACCTCGAAACACGTGTCCAGGGATGGCTAACGCAACACATACTGTTCTTTTTACACATCGTGGCATAGGCGTACCCGCCGTCGCCACTACATTTACCACAGTCCTTCGGGGCAACTTGCTGGTGTGACGAGCAGTGTGCGACCAACTTTTGCATAATTTATTACGGCTCCCTTGAGCCAACGGGCTGACGAGCCTTGGATCTGCACCTGCGCGCCATGAGAGGTACTTGACCTGTTTTAATTACATTTTGGCAGTCCACACGGCACCCCTTTACACTGACCTGCTCCCTGCTGACGAGAGGCAACTACCTCGAAACACGTGTCCAGGGATGGCTAACGCAACACATACTGTTCTTTTTACACATCGTGGCATAGGCGTACCCGCCGTCGCCACTACATTTACCACAGTCCTTCGGGGCAACTTGCTGGTGTGACGAGCAGTGTGCGACCAACTTTTGCATAATTTATTACGGCTCCCTTGAGCCAACGGGCTGACGAGCCTTGGATCTGCACCTGCGCGCCATGAGAGGTACTTGACCTGTTTTAATTACATTTTGGCAGTCCACACGGCACCCCTTTACACTGACCTGCTCCCTGCTGACGAGAGGCAACTACCTCGAAACACGTGTCCAGGGATGGCTAACGCAACACATACTGTTCTTTTTACACATCGTGGCATAGGCGTACCCGCCGTCGCCACTACATTTACCACAGTCCTTCGGGGCAACTTGCTGGTGTGACGAGCAGTGTGCGACCAACTTTTGCATAATTTATTACGGCTCCCTTGAGCCAACGGGCTGACGAGCCTTGGATCTGCACCTGCGTGCCATGAGAGGTACTTGACCTGTTTTAATTACATTTTGGCAGTCCACACGTCACCCCTTTACACTGACCTGCTCCCTGCTGACGAGAGGCAACTACCTCGAAACACGTGTCCAGGGATGGCTAACGCAACACATACTGTTCTTTTTTACACATCGTGGCATAGGCGTACCCGCCGTCGCCACTACATTTACCACAGTCCTTCGGGGCAACTTGCTGGTGTGACGAGCAGTGTGCGACCAACTTTTGCATAATTTATTACGGCTCCCTTGAGCCAACGGGCTGACGAGCCTTGGATCTGCACCTGCGCGCCATGAGAGGTACTTGACCTGTTTTAATTACATTTTGGCAGTCCACACGGCACCCCTTTACACTGACCTGCTCCCTGCTGACGAGAGGCAACTACCTCGAAACACGTGTCCAGGGATGGCTAACGCAACACATACTGTTCTTTTTACACATCGTGGCATAGGCGTACCCGCCGTCGCCACTACATTTACCACAGTCCTTCGGGGCAACTTGCTGGTGTGACGAGCAGTGTGCGACCAACTTTTGCATAATTTATTACGGCTCCCTTGAGCCAACGGGCTGACGAGCCTTGGATCTGCACCTGCGCGCCATGAGAGGTACTTGACCTGTTTTAATTACATTTTGGCAGTCCACACGGCACCCCTTTACACTGACCTGCTCCCTGCTGACGAGAGGCAACTACCTCAAAACACGTGTCCAGGGATGGCTAACGCAACACATACTGTTCTTTTTACACATCGTGGCATAGGCGTACCCGCCGTCGCCACTACATTTACCACAGTCCTTCCGGGCAACTTGCTGGTGTGACGAGCAGTGTGCGACCAACTTTTGCATAAACCAACAATACAGGACTGGCAAGAGAGGCTGTGGCAAGATAATAGACCATTGTGGGCAGAAGGAGGAGGCAGTGGTAGTACAACCATACATGCCAACAGACCCGTTTCAGCCAGGAAACGTCCAATGTTTTTAAGCTCAAATGGGCTTTATTTGATCTGTCTCCTGTCTACAATCTCCTCTTTTTCAATGTAACTCAAAGGGGAAAATCAATACCCCAGTTTTTTTTCAAAATCTCCCTCTTACCAAGTTCAAAATGTTCGCAAGTATGGTATATTGGATCATGGTAGGCAGGAGGAACTGGGGTAGAGACATGGACTCGGATAACAGAGGACAGGAGGGACATGGAGAGGTGCACCAAACTGACCCTACAGGGCAAGCATCAGGGTTTGCAGCAGCACAATACACCACACAGGGCATGCGGGGCGGGAGTGCAGCACAACAATCCATAGAAAGCAATAGGGAGGGGACAGGACCATGCACATGGACAACAGAGAACAGAGGGGAAAGAGGCAATGGTAGCTAGCTGACCATAATGGACAGACAGGAGAGAAAGCTGCAGCATAACAGACCATAAAGGGCAGGAGGGACGGATCAGGGGCATTACAATGGAACAGACAAGCCAGGAGGGAGGGAATAGGGGTCTGCACATGGAAACAGAGGGCTGGGGACAAGGGGGCAGGGCAGGAGCAGCAAGATGACCATGGAGGTCAGGCAGGATGGGTACTAGAAACAAGACACACCATGGAGAGCAACAGTGAGACTATGATGGCATACACACAGACTATGGAGGGAAGGTGGGAGGGGGTCAGGGGCAGCTAGCTGACCACACAGGGAAGGTGGGAGGGGCCACGGCAGCACAGAAGACCATGCATTGCAAGCGGGAGGGTTAGTGGCAGCACAATGGCTATGATGGGCAAGAAGGAGGGTGCAGGGCATGCACAAAGGACCATGGAGGATAGAAGGGAGGGTCAGGACCTGGGCACAGACCAGAGAGTTCAGGGGAAGGGGTCTCACAACAGACCGTACAGGGCAGGCAGAAGGAGCAGTTGTAGCACAACAGACCAGGGAGGGTAGAAGGGTGTGGCAGTAAAATGGACCATTGAGTACAGGAGGAAGGGGATAGGGGCATGGCATGTGGACATGCAGGGTGGAGGTGGCAGGGACAGGTTATAGTCATCTGACAATGCTAGGCAGATGGGAGGGGAGTGGTAGCTCAACAGAACACTCAGAGTAGATAGGAGTGGCAGGTCCATGGAACATGGTGGGCAAAAGGGATGGAGCAGTGGCATGCACAAAGACATCGGAGGGCAGGGGGAAGGAGGATAGGGGCAACAAGCTAAGCACAGAGGCTAAGCAGGAGGTCAATGATGGGCCATAGAATTGGGCAATGGAGGGCAGGAGGAGTGGACTGGTACATCATGCTAAATAGAGGGCAGTGGCAGCCCATCAGACCATGCATGGCAGAAGGGAGGAGGCTAGTCCATGGATTCAGACAACAGAGGATAGGGAGGAGGAGGATGGAGCAGCAAGCTAACTGTTCAGAGAAGGCGGGTATTAGGAACTTTATTGTTTTTAAAATGTGTGTCTGTGCGAACTACTTAAAATATGAACAAGTATGCAGCATAATCTCACATTTATTCAGGAAGAAGAGGACATTTGTGACTGTGACTCTGGGCTCACTTGGCACCCCCATCGCAAAATGTAATGCCCGTGAAAAGGGTAGGTGAACGCAGTGTTATATAGAATTTAGTCCTGAGAGCACGATTGAAAATGAAAACTAGAGATAGTGTATGGTATAAACTATGCATCAAAAAGTGTAATATAAGATGAACCGGGTGTGAGATATAATATGCAATACATTGTGCGCAATGCCAGATTCATTGGAGAGTGCGAGATAGCACAGGCACTAGCGCGTGCTATGCGATATGCACCTTGGAGTGTAATATGCACAGGGCAGTGTTGTGTAACCTAACTAGTCTCTAAAGTTGTAATATAAAATATGTGCTGGGGAGTGTAACATTGCATATGCACTGTGACAAAGATATGGATCCCAGATTGTAATATGTATGGCATAGCGCTGTGCGTTATAACGAGGAAGGCACGTTAGATGGGTCAATATAACCCGTGCAAAGGCAAGTGTGGCATGACATATTCATGGGGTGATGTTACAGTGCACAGGGGTAGAGAGTGTCATAGCATACGCACTAGCTGGTGGAATACAACACAGAGGTGTGTGGCACTCGGCAGGCACTGGTGGGTGTTACACAGCATTGGGCTCAGCCAGGAGCGCGCTGTGACTCTCAAGTGAGGTTTGTCTCCTTTCCAGAGAGTAAAATAAAAAGTATTACACATCCGGCGGTGGATGTGTGTTTTATTAACCGTGAGGGGGGTTTCTTGCATAGTTTGGTCGAATTTTTGTCGAATCCCCTTTGAATGGCTTCGTGTGCGTGTGTATTAAATGTGCCCATCAATAGCTACCCATGTTTGTATAAATAAATGACAAGGGTGTCTACTTGGAGAGTTCCCACCGTCGGGGGCACCGGGATAAGGCACGGTAGGGCGTCAGACACGTCAGAGCTTCACTAGCAGTGTAAATACATTCCACGTGGATTCATTGTATGCATAGTCACCTTTCAATGAATATCACACAAATCGTCATGGTGATAGGTAAATACGGTTTGTCCAGCATGTCCTAGGTGTTTCTATAAATATATATTTTTTTAAATATTAAAAAACAGAGGCCGGCCCCGGGGGATGGGGTCCCCGGGGCCATAAGTGGCCTGAGGAGGGGGGCAACGCAGCCCCCCCCTAAAGAATTTTTTAAAAAAGGCCATGCCCCGGGGGTTGGGGTTCCCGGGCCGATTAAGACCTCGGGAGGAGGGCCACGTGGTCCCCTTCCAAATTCTTTTTTTTCTAAAAAAAAAATTAGGGGGCAGGCCCTGGGGGATGGGCTCCCCAGGGCCAATAAATTAGAAAAAGAAGGGAGGCCTCACAGCCCCCCTTCTTAAATAAAATAAAGAAAGAAAAGACCGACATCGCGCCGGAGGCCACGCCCCCTCCTTGCAGCACGCTGCAAACGCGCCCCCTGATGAGTTGTAAGTTGGGGAATTAATTCCCCTTCAATACTGAGGGTCCCTGAGGGCCAACTAGCCCAACAGGTATCTCCAGTATGCGCCAGGGAGCTGTGTTGCAGACAGGTGTTCTGAGGCCACACCCCTTTTTACACCTCTCTGCAACGCAGCTCTGTGGCGCTTACTGGAGGTACCTAGTGGGCTAGTTTGACCCTAGGGACCCTTAGTATTCAAGGGGACTTAATCTCTCAACTTAGAACGGCCACAGGGCGCGGTTACACAGTGGTGAAGAGAGGAAACGGGGTCTGAGGTGACGTGTGCAAACACGCCTTGTGGCGCGTTTTAAGTTGGGGAAATAATTCCCTTTCAATCCTGAGGGAACCTGGGTCCAACTATCCCACCAGGTGCTTCCAGTAAGCACCACTGCGCTGCGTTGCAGAGAGGTGGTGCAGGCCGTGCCCCTTTTTACACCTCTCTGCAATGGCGCTTACTGGACGTACCTAGTGGGCTATTTTGCCCCTAGGGACCCTCAGGATTCAAATGAACTTAATCTCCCAACTAAAAACAGACACAGAGCGTGTTTACACCGTGGTGAAGGGAGGGGACGGGGCCTGAGGTGACGAGTGCAAACACGCCTTGTGGCGCGTTTTAAGTTGGGGAAATAATTCACCTTCAATCCTGAGGGACCCTGGGGGCCAACTAGCCCACCAGGTGCTTCCAGTAAGCGCCACTGCGCTGCATTGCAGAGAGGTGGTCTAGGCCGTGCCCCCTTTTTACATCTCTCGGCAACGCAGCTCTGTGGTGCTTACTGGAGGTACCTAGTGGGCTAGTTGGACCCTATTGACCCTCAGGATTCAAGGGGACTTAATCTCCCAACTTAAAACGGCCACAGGGGGTGTTTACCCAGTGGGGAAGGGAGGGGACGAGGCCTGAGGTGACGTGTGCAAACCCGCCCTGTGGCGTGTTTTAAGAGGTAGTTTTAATCCCCCTGCCCTATTATATACTAGGGGCTTACAGAGGAGGTCATACTAATCACGGGGGACCAACGCATAGTGTTCCCTAGTGTATGTAGGTGTTTTCACTGTATTCTAAGTGTCTTTTCACATAGCACTGGCTCTAGGACTGGTTGGTCAGACTCAGTTACCACCATTATCCGTCTGAAAAAGTTGAGGATACAGGATGGTTTTGCAACAAGGCTTCTTTCTGCTCTTCTGTTTGTTCTTTCTGCACGTTATCCTTCTTCCTGCACTTTTCTTCGTGTTTGAGGACTTCGGTTGCTTCTTTCTGCATTTCTTTTTGAAATTAGCATTTAAAAAACCTTTGAAATTCACTCAAAAGATCATAGGTTTCAGGCTCGTTATAGTTAGGAATTAGCATTTAAAAAACATTAGAAATTCACTGAAAAAACCATAGGTTTCAGGGGCGTTATAGATAGCTGGACTTTTCACTTGTACAAAACCATTGAAATTCCCCCGATATAGTTAGCTCAGCTGACTATAACTCGCGCGCACGCAATGCACTGCTGATGACGTCACATATTACACACACATATATATATATATATATATATATATATATATATATATGTATATATATATATATATACATATATACATATATATATATATATATATATATATGAAGCAGAGAACTCTGGGTAGTTCTCAAGTTTAGGTGGAAAGCAGCTCCTGTATAGAGCACCCTCAACACCAGCGACACTCTAGATCTGCTCACCAGCTCGGCATGGACAGCACTGTGCTAGTTGTATGCTTGAAGACTTTGCTGTAGAAATGGCAAGATACTTTGTCCCTTTCTATCTCGGCGTGGATGGCACTGTGCTAATCCTATGCTTAAAGATTTTGATAGAAAAGCAGACATTTGAGGTGATCAGATCCAGAGTGTCGCTGGTGTTGAGGGTGCTCTATACTGGAGCTGCTTCTTTTTTGTTTTGCATAATTTATTTGTCACTCTATGTCTGAAAGGGTATTGTTTTGATATATTAATATATATATATAAAGATAGAAACCTGCTTGCTAGGCCGTTGCAGCGCGCCCATACTGCTTTACTGGTAGCGCTTGAGCCCTTTTTTTAAACTTACTCATTTTTAACTTGTGAACTGTTTAGCTGGGAACTTTCACTTCTTTTACTTTTGCTGCTTTGCACTTTGCACATTGTGTCACAGCGTAGCCGGTCCCCGGTCCACCACGGTCTCCTAGTGACCGATTGTTGTGGAGGGACGCGGCTGCTCCCCCTGCCTCCGTAAATTCCGCTGACGGCACGTCATTTAAACAGGGTGGAGGCCTGGCGGCGCAAAGATAGAAAACTGCTGGCGAGGCGGTTGTAGCGCGCCCATACTGCTTTACTGGTAGCGCTTGAGCCCTTTTTTTAAAACGTACTCATTTTTAACTTGTGAACTGTTTAGCTGGGAACTTTCACTTCTTTTACTTTTGATGCTTTGCACATTGTGTCATGGCGTAGCTGGTCCCCGGTCGACCACGGTATCCTAGTGACCGATTGTTGTGAATGAACGCGGCTCCTCCCCCCATCATTTCCGCTGATGGAACGGCATTTAAACAAGATGGATGCCCGGCCACGCAGCGGGCGTGCCGATGGCGTGCCGAAGGCGTGCCGTAGGCGCCCCAAAGGCAAGCCCGTCTGCGCCCGTCAGCGTCCCGGAGCCGGCTGGGGATGGGAACTCTGCTGGTTTTAACTTACCCTCAATTAAGGTAATAACATATGATAGTGAGACTCTTATTGAGCTGGGAACTACTTTTCAGTGTAAGAAAGTTACTGATATAGAGGCTAGCATTTTCTCACCATGGTGTCAATATTGCAGTTGGGGCGACACTAATGACACCCTGAATACAATGCCCGTATCCAATATACAAAGAAAGGATGAGCTGGGTGTTATGTCTAAGAAACAACAATACATCAATGCTCTACTTTTAAATTGTCGTTCGCTTAATAAACATGCTTTACATATTCATGACATATTACTCTAGACTAAACCTGATTTTTTGTTTCTGACTGAAACATGGCTGTCGGACACGTCAAATCCAACCATAGCTTCAGCCATCCCCCCTGGTTACTCCATTGTGAGGAAAGATCGGGTTGGAAGCAAGGGAGGTGGAGTTGCTATTATTAGCAAATTGGACATAGCCATTACTTGCATTCCCATGGAGGAAATCAAAGGGGCTGAATGTCTATGTTTTCAGGCTACCCTGTCCCCCCCCCCCCCATCAGTGCCTTGTGGGAGTCCTCTTGTATAGACCCCCAGGGCAGACAGGGGCTTTTTTGAAGCCCATTGGCGATGTTATTGCTCCAGTGGCCTCCAGATTTAAACATTTCCTCATCTTGGGGGATTTTAACATACACATGGATCAACAGTACACCCCGGAGATGATTTCTCTACTAGAATCCCTGGATGCGCTCAATATTGTACCATGCGTATTTGCCCCCACGCATGTGAAAGGTCATTCCCTTGATCATTTATTTGCAAAATGGCAAATTCAGACAGAGACTCCTTTACCCATACTCTGGTCAGACCACTATCCGGTCAGTTTCAAGCTACCTAAATTGACAAAGCACTTATTGACTCAGGTTAAACAGCCATCTTCTACCTCCAGACCTTTTCACAAGATCACCCCGGCGCTTTCAAATATGAACTAGACCTACATCCTCCTACACCTACTGGTGACATAGAGCTGGATGCAGAGGCTCTTGTAAAGTGGATTGCACAGGGCACTCTGGCCCTTGCCCCTCTTACCCCATGCCCTACCAGAATAATCAGACGCTTAGCCCCCTGGTTTTACGATACCCTGCGTCAGTGCAGAAAGGACTGCAAACGCCAGGAAAGAGCTTGGAGGAAGAATTTTAAGGCGGAAAATAAAAGGAATTATAAAGAGGCCTTAAGAGATTACCACAAAAAGATACAGGTAGTTAAGAAGAGTTTCTTCGCTTCTAAAATTGAGTCTGCAGGAAACAAAAGCAGAGAAATGTTTGACATCGTCAAAAGCTTCTCCTCACCTAGGGCTGCGATGAGCCTCTCTCCCCTCTCTGACGAGTGGATTGGTAATCTAGCTAACTTTTTCTATACGAAGATCATAACTATACAATCCTCGTTTGATGGCCCGAGTGTGAAAGATTTGCTGGCCACCCTACAGACTGTCCCACAGTGTCAGGAAGATAGGGCCTCCCTCTCCATCTTCCCGCCCATGCCCTTAGTGACATCCCTGGCAATAATGAAGGGTTTGAAATCTGGCTCGCCTGTGGACCTATGCCCAGACAAATTCTTGGCTTCTATGGCAGAGATTTTGAATCCCATTGTAAACAGTGTTTTGGGCACGTCTCTCCTTAACAGCAAGGTCCCAGTGAGCTGGAAGAGCGTGAAAATAATTCCTTTATTAAAAAAACCTACGGCTGATCCTATGGTCTTAACTAACTACAGATCCATCTCTCTTCTGCCCGTCTTTGCAAAAACAGTTGAGAAATACGTTCATACAGTGATCAGCGAATTCGCAGAGGCTAACAACCTGTTTCATCCAAGTCAGTCTGGCTTCAGGTAGAATCTTAGTACAGAGACGGCACTGTTGGAAGTATCTGAATCCATCAAAGAGACCCTGGATGCAGGCGGCAAAGTGGTCCTGGTTCTCTTAGACCTTGCTGCGACTTTTGACACCGTGCCCCATGGCCACCTCCTGCAGAGGTGGCCATGGTGTTGAAGTGGTTCGTCTCCTTTTTAGAGGGTAGAAATCAGGAGGTCTGGTCACCTCCATTCTCGGCCAGTATGCCACCTTTGAGTGTGGGTGTGTCACAGTGCTCTATCTTGAGCCTGGTACTTTTAAATCTGTACATGGCCCCACTGGCTACCCCGGCTGAAGAGAACGAGGTAGCAATAATATCGTACTCCGATGACACTCAACTGCTGTTCACCTGTAGGAAGGGAGAGGAGTTCAATGGGGAAAAGATCAACAAGTACCTGAAAGAAACGTTTGCCTGGTTCAAACATAGTCATCTGAAATGTAACACAGACAAGTCCGCAATCATCTTCTTCGGCTCCCCCCCCCGTTCGATGCCTGGAAACAATGGTGGCCCCAAGACATATCCCCTCCCCAGGCTGCAGTCAGGACTGTAAAGAACCTGGAAGTAAAAATGAACGACGCCCTCTCTATGGTACCTCAGGTTCAGTCGGCAGCTGGGACTTGCTTCGGTCTCTTGAAGATGCTCCGGAGGTTTTTATTTTTACTACAGACCCCACACAGAAGAACAGTCATTCAGGCTCTCATCATCTCCAGATTGGACTATGCTAACAGACTGCAGGTGGTGCAGAACATGGCAGCCAGGGCTGTTTTGAGTCTTGGTCCCAGAGACCGGACTTCCAACCATCTAAAGAATCTGCACTGGCTACCTGTCCATAGCAGAATACGCTTCAAAGCTCTGGTCCTGGCTTTCAAGGCTCTGCACGGCATGGGAGCGAAGTACATCCGCAGAAGAGTCTCATTTTACGTACCTGGCAGATCTCTTAGATCTGCACATCAACATCTTATGGTCACCCCAAAGTATCTCAGAGCCCGCAAAGGTGGCCGCTCTTTCCAAGTGCAAGTGGCTGGACTTTGGAACAAGCTGCTTCTTCCGCTTAGGCAAGTCGCTAACCTGCTTTCGTTCAGGTAACAATTGAAAACCTGGTTGTTCCAACAAGCAATATAATAGTTTACCTTTTTTGGGTTTTGCTCTCTTTCCCCCCTTGCATCTGTTTTTTTTCTGTCTCAGCACCGGGATACTCTATTGAGTAGCTGTGCGCTCTGTAAATCTATTTTAACATAACATAACATTAACATGTTACCGAATCGCAATTTGAGATTTATATATACCAAAATGAATGTTGGCATTAGCAAACTGCCCTCTTCTGCAAGTCGGATGGTTATGACTGCAAAATCTGTTTGAACATCTGGCCCATAAGCTCTGTAAAACCTTTGGTACAAAAACTAGAAGCTAAGCAAAAATCACATACCAACAATAAGACTTCTACTAAATGTAATGAGCAAGCCACAGTTCGAAACAAAGACATTCAAGAAACAAGCAATGTGGAAAAGAGCAATAAATAACCTTGACGGAAGAATGAGTTGATCAACTTTTGTTATGAGTGACTCTTTGGTCTCCTCCATTGGATAAATTGTACAGGATCCTTTGAAGGCATCCAGAAACTCTTTCAGTTTAACACTAGCAGGATCCAACTCAGCAGAGATGTCTCTGGACCTCACACATGAAATATAGCCACAGGAACATTTCACTAGGTAGCAGGTAGGAGGCTAAGCACATTCAGCCATACAAATGTTGAATTCATTATTAAAGGAGGGGAAAGAAATAAATCTAGCAGGAGTCAACACCACAACATTTTTGAGCACTTAGATCAAGCAGATCGACCATATTTTACAGGTCAAAATCAGATTGCCACAGACAAAATATCAACGCTTAATAAAAGATTTAAAACTGGGTATGAGAAAAATGTGATGAAGTTGAACACAAGGCAAGAAGGTCTAACCTCAGATTTATAAGCATTCCCAAGAACCAGGAAACAGAATAATCAGTGGCAGAGATTAATTCAATTCTAACAACTCACAAATGACACAGTTTTAATGATCTAGTAGGCCCCATTGCTAAGACTTTAAAATAAATCATATCATAATATGATATCACCAATATGGGGGTTAAGGGGCATGGCATGGCAGCAAGAAGGATACGCTAAGCTTGGCAGGTGGCATAAGCTAGCAATGCCACTGAGCATGGTAGGGTAAGAGAGGTATTCTGGCCCTTGGGTGCAGGAGACAGGGGCCATGAAGGGACGTTTGAGAATCAAAACATTCACAAATCACAGATTTAGATTTATTTTCATGTGTTAAAGTGACGAACACTGGATGAATGCTGGCAATACACATATAATGCCATTACAAAGTTTATAACTGATAGAATAGATCTCTTGTAAACAAGAGCACACAAAAGCCCACAAGTAAAATAAGATGGGTAGTACAACAATATTTCTTAATGCCAATGGCCTTAATAACTGATGTAAACCAAAAGCCTTAAAGGCCTGGCTAACAATGTATGATTCTTTATTTTTTTTATTGCAGGAAAATCATTGGAGCAGATCAAAATTTAACAAGGATATTATATTTCAAAGTTGGGCAGAGCATTACTTTTGCCCTTCAACTGAAGCTGTGCATAGGGGAGTAGCTATTGTAGGAAGGTAGGATCCTTCTGCATGTGTACCCCCACTTTTTGCCTGGTGCTAAGCTGATTTTTGACTAGTCTGCCTGGGATCCTGCTAACCAGGACATCAGTCTATCTGCTTTCTCCCTAAGCTGTTATGTTATGTACTTAGGTACACTCCGGATTGGATACTGGGGTACCCTTGTCAGTCCCTAACATATGGTATCCATGTACCCAGGGCATATGTACCCCAGAGGCCTCCCATGGGCAGAAGCATGTATTATGCCACCGGTGAGAGGCCATGCAGAATGGAACTACAGGCCTGCCATTGCAGCCTGTGTAAGATGGTATATGAACCACTTACTTAAGATATAGGTTTACTATATCTAAGGGTCACTACACTTAAAACCTATATGTCACCCCTATAGCAGGCCTTAACAATACTGAAGGCAGGGTGCTTGGCTCTAAGTGAGAGGGTGCTAATGCATGAGCAGGACACCCTTGCAGTCTACAGAGTCAATTTACCCGGGTTGTTAGTGAAGCAGCCATTTACGACATATAGAGTGGCATTATGCACCCACGTGATGACCAACTCTAAAACGGCTGAAACAAACCTTATCGTGTTTGGTGTCAAACATTGTGGAATCATACCTCCCACACCGGTGTGGGAGGTATGATTCCACCCCTCAGAGGCGAGCTTTGTTGTGTCCCTGGTGTTCCCGGTACCAGCCTTCTAGTCCCGGGCAGCCCAAAATGGTTGCTGCCAACCAGAGACACATTTCTGCCCTCCTGCTGCTAAGCCAAGCTCGAGCAGGGGAAGGCAGAGCAATAGGCATCCTGTCACAGGGAGGTGTGACCACCTCCCAGACAGGATTTAGTGCATTAGGGCTGGGTGGGTGCGCTTGCCAGCGACCGAAAGTCTGCATGAGGGGCACATTTGGTGTCCCTGTGCATAGTCCAGTTCAAATCAGTCCTGGGAGCCGTTGGCTCCTCCTCTGGTGCGAAACTGGACAAAGGTCATGGGAGTAACCTCCCCACTGTCCAGACCATCTCCAGGGAGGGATCTCTGAATCTGTCCAACCCTCTCACGTGGGTACAAAAAGGCTTACTTGCCTGTAGGACCCTAGATTCGACGGGGACAGGATTATGAACCAGAAACCACTGAACTTCGACCGTCTGGACAATCTGGACTTTGCTGGATTTCGTTTGGGCCCGGCTTCATCTCCCTCTCAATCTGAAGCATCGTCTGTTCAGGACCTGTGGAGCATCAAGGACAACCAAAGATATTTCCCTTGGAGTGAAGGAGTCACTTCCCTGCATTCACTGGCGCCACATCATGACTGACTGGTCTGCTGCTTCTGAGCTCCTACAGACTCCGAAGGCTCCAGAAACATAGGAGGTGGGTTCATACATCTCGTTATACCCCAGCTGCCCTCTTCTTAAGTTTAAGGCCAGAATCCCTCGTGGGGGCTGCAATACCTGTACCCCTGTGCACCGCATTAATTTGCAAGTGCATATGCTTGTTGGCATTTCCTGAGCAAGTGCATTGGGCTCTGAGTAGCCCCAATCTCTGGCACCATTTCCTACCAAGAACTCTGGCCTCCTTGCATCGAGTACTTTGTGGGCTGCTGTTTGGTGAAATCACTTCAGGTCCTCTCACGACTCCTGTGCCTCTGGCCTGTGAGTCCACTTGAGAGTCGATTTTGCTTTTCTTGGGTTCACTTAATTGCTCCAGGCCTGCCCTGACTCCCGTTTCTTTGGTTAGTCTCCTGGACCTTGCTGATCCAAACCGTAACCTTCTTTTACCTTCTGCATGGGTTGCCATTGTCAAGGCTTGTTGGTGCTCTCGCCAGACACTGACCCCCTCAGCCCTCAACATCCTTTGTGGGACAGCTTGTATCCAGCTCCTGGTTGTCCTCAACATCTCCTGGTCCCCATGGCTGCAGAGTCAAGAACCCCCTCAACGCACCTGAAAACCCAACATCGGTGGGCATTAGTCTACCTAGCCCCTGGTCACTCCTGAGAGACCCAAACTCTGTCCCCTCTGCTTTCAGGTACTCCTCAACCAGAATCCACTGTTGGATTCCAACTGACACATTTCTTCCTTCCAGCAGCAGCTCTTCTTCGAAGTCCTCCACTGGGTTCGATGGCGGTTTCCGACGCCACGTCAGACCCATGCACCTGGATCCCCTGGGATAGGTAACTTTGGTACTACGATATCCACGGGTGGCTCTCCAAACTCCTAACTTCCATGAGGTTTCTTCAAAGTCTATTTGGAAGGGTCCTTAAACTTTAAATCTTCAACCGCGACTTCCCCCATAGAATTGTACCGAGCACGCGGTCGTGTTCCCACACTGCACCCATCCACCGTGGGGTCCCTACGTACTCACCTTGGGTGGTTCCTTGGGGTCCCAGTGTTTCTACATCCTCTAGACACTGTTTTGACTTGAGTCGTGGTTCTTATACCACTATTTCAGTATATGGTTTGGTCCCCCTCTGGGGCCCACTGTGTATTAGTGCTATTTACTATTGTTTCTGTGCTACAGTATTGTGTGCTTTGTGAGTATCTTCGTGTAGCAGATACTGTGTCATACTAGAGAGTGTTATATTAATAAATACATATTTTCATAACTACTGTGTGGTCCTTCTTTCATTTAACCAATACTATAAGGTTGCATTCTGGTAAAATAAGCTGCTTAACATTCTTTCAAGACTAAGCCTGAAGGCTGCTCTCCACAGCTACCACTTGGATAGCTTTCTCTAAGGTTATCTTTGACCTCTTAAATCACCATAAGCGTTGTTTGGACTGTACCAAGGTGCCCCATTTAATTAGTGGACAGCTTATACCAGGCCAACTTCTCACGTCTATTATAATTTGAAAGCAACTTCGAACCAGTGTAATTTCTACTAGATGAGATTCAGAGGGAAAGTAGACCTGCATCAGCTTATGAATTCTAGGAAAACTTTTATGATTGCTGGTTATTATAACCTCATTAGGGATGACCCACAATCACTAAATAATAAATAATGTATTAATTTCTTTATTGTTGCTAAAAGTGTAAATTATTTTAGGAAGGGATTTTGATTTTCTCGAAAACACAGAACTTGATTCATCTTGCCACAATAGTAAATGAAAAAAACCACAAAGGCGGACAAGGAAGAATTTGATCTGATTGATATCTGGAGAATGCTAAATTCTTATATTTTAGAATATACATGTCTCAGATTTAATTCAGCTACTGTAATAGATTTCTTCCTGGTCTTTTCCACTTTAGCTGCAGCTTCGTTAAGCCTAATTTCAAATTGTTTCTTAGGCCATTCCGCTATATTATGTTTGCTCTCTATTACTATCCCAAGCAACAGTAAAATTGATCATCAAATGAACCAGTTACTCCTCAATGATGATAATTGGATAGTAGTGACACAAACTTACAACATAGATTTTATTGAACTTAATATCAGCTCTGCACAATAATGTACTGCCTGAGATGCTTTTAAGGCCACCATCAAGAATACTATTATCTTAACACTAGCAATCAATACGGAAAAGAGAAGGGAGAGGGAGCAATTATAAGACAACGTTAAGCAAATAGAACATGCTTTTTTTGAGCCTAAAACACAGCAGGATAAATATCATTGGGCTACTGTACAGTCTGCATTGAGGGACCATCATTATAAAGCTGAGCAAGTTCAATTAACATTTGTCACAGAGTACTAGTAAAAAGAAGATGAATACACAGACAGGCAAAATGCTACCTGGGGTACTAAAAGCCAAAACAATTCAAACAAAAACAAATCACCATCTAATGCATCCCCCAATATGTCAG
Source organism: Triturus cristatus (assembly GCF_964204655.1). Lineage (NCBI taxonomy): Eukaryota > Metazoa > Chordata > Amphibia > Caudata > Salamandridae > Triturus > Triturus cristatus. The sequence goes on from NC_140595.1 coordinate 493,528,088, forward strand.
TCTAATGGTAAATCTATAGGAAAAGACCATTAGCCTTAATTTTACAACATATAGAGGGACTAATTTTTGCCAAATGCACTGTTATCAAAAATGTATAATATATCAAACCTAACTATGTTATATAAATTAGGGGCCAACCATACAAAATATAGTCAGTAAGAGATTTGGCTGTTCAAGATGTACTCCCTGGATTCAGGGAGACTGGCTTAATGTTTTGATCATGTCTATTTCCATATGTATATTGGCAAAAGATATTCCATACTATACAACGCTTAATCCAAAAGCCTCTTAACTTTGACTCAGTATTACCATTGTTCGGTTGTACTGCCAAGCCAGCTTATTTATCCAAGGCTCAGATCCACCAAGTCTTTATCATAATGCTGGTAGCCAGGTCAGTTATAACCTAAAATTGTAAAAGCCCAAAGCCCCTTCATTTGAAGGATTTCTAACCAAGGGGTTGATTACGATGGCGGACGGACTTAAGTCCGTCCGACATCGTCCCGGGAATTGGGACCGCACATTAAATTACAATGCGGCCACCACCATGGTGGCCGCAAAAGGCAGTTTTAACATTGCGGCGGGTGCTGCTGGCTGCAATGTTAAAAATGCAGGTTTTGCTTTTCCCTGCACTACGTGGCAGGCACCATGGTGCAGGGAAATGTAGAGGGCGTGGTGCCCCCCAAGTGCAAAATGAAAGTACCACTGCACGGGGAAGGCCCGCAACGGGCCCCCAAAGTCAATTGGCACCAGCCTTTCCATGGGGGTTCCCCTGCCATGGAAAGGCTAGCGGGGATGCAGCATCTTAATGTGGGGGCCGGTGTCTGCTAGGCAAGCCACCATTCTTGGGATGCGGGCTGGCGGACGGGCTTTCAACCTGCCAGCACACCGCCCGCCATCCTTATCTGGCGGGCGGGGAATGGCCTTACGATGGTGGTGAACTGCGCAATCGTAATCAGTCCCTAAATAACTAAAGTTCGAGAACGTGAAAGAATTTATGTTGAAAGAATATGTGCTAGGAAGAAATTCCATCAAACATGGGGCTATTGGATCAATATTTTCAAATGTAATGGCTATCAAGTAGCAAAGACTATTTAATAGATGGCTAATCACACACACACACTCGCACACACAATGTGCACATATATGCTATCAACAGGTTTTTTTCAGCTGCATATCCATGAAATAATACATAGGTAATTCTGTCCTCTATGGTCACTTGATCGATACATTTGAATAATAAAAAATGCATTAGGGCTAATGGCACTCTTTCAACATTAGTGCATTAACCTGGCCTCACTATATACCACATACAGACTCAGGCCCACTGTTCTCATTGGGGTCAAAGGGCTTACATTTTAATAGTGGATTGTATATTAGTGCTATGAGAACAATCATAAAAATAAACTGAACCAAAGAAAGATCGCAATCTGATATCTGGTAATACAATAAACGTAGTCTACCAATTATTCTAATTAGTAACATGCAATGCAGCATCACGTAGAAGGTCATATGTCTCATTATTGAGCTCTCTGCAGACACTTGTGCAGCAGTTTTGAACTCAGGCACACTGTCTCATCCATTTTATCAGTCTCAGAAGGATGAAAGGCTATCACTGAATTGATGACCGAAGACTTGCCATCTGCAGAGCTAAAAATGTATATTGTGCTGCAGTAAACACTTTTTGGTCTAAAAATTATATCACTGTTAATAGAAACAACAAAGGTTTCATGATAGGTAAGGTTCCAAAGGCTATACACTAAAACTTCCCAAAAAAGTCTCCATTATTAGAACGTATCCCTTTAGATGCTTTTATTTACAAAAAAAAAAAAAAAAAAAAAAAATCACACTGCTATAGAAGAATAATGCACAGCTGTGTTGTGGGACAATAATGACCAATCAAAATCCATATTATTGGCTTTATGTAGCAGTGCTGTGTGTTTGACTAAAGAGTACTTCAACTGTTATATTTCAGTATGCTTGCAAATTATTGTTTAAGTATTGGGATCTATATATACCCTTTGCGCCTTTTGACACCTCTTGAAAGGTTTGTGCTACCTGAATGATTGTGGTCAAGTTCACTTGTGTAGTGCACAGTGCAGTTTTGTCCTGTCTGAATATATATCCTTTCTATTTAGGTCTAGTTAAGTGCCTGTGCATGCAATATTAGGGTTGAGTCACAAAGAAAATAGTAAACCTACTTTCAGAGATTTACATCTGCATCTAAGTGTAGCTATACTACTTTCCTGAATTCACAAATTCTGCATGGACTCCGCATAGAAAGGTGTGCCTGGCTCAGGTTTCCATACTGTGTTGTGGGAAACTACGTGATTTACAAATGTAGGTCCTGTTCACTCTGGACTGAGATCCCTGTGGCAGAGAACTCTGAACAGGGGGATGGAATCCACTGTGCAAATGCATATCTTTTTATCTAAGAAGGAAAATGATTCCTTGTGGCAAAATTGTTTCCCTTATACTCCCACCAAATGTGCTGGGTGAGCCATTTTCTTCGGCCGTGGCTAGATTATATATACTACTGCTTTTCAGGCTGTAAAGGGACATGTGAGAAGTTTGTAAATGCTCTCAAACAAGGATGACCATTCCTTGAAACACTTACAAATGCCCTAAGTCTCACCCCTGGATTGTGCTTTATAAAGTGCTGAGTGTCAGAAATGTTCACATCAGTAAAAGAACTTACGGTTCCCAGGATTCCCTTTCTGAAATCCTGGCAGTCATAAGGAAGGTACATTTCTTCCTAGACTTTCATTTAGAACCACATTATTTTTGTGAGTAGGCTTCATTGTGTTTTTCTAATCTTGTTTGGTGGGCGTTCTTCACATTTAGCTGCCTTATAAAAATGTGACTTTGTGTGGATACTGTATGAACATACATTTCTTTAAACGTATTTACAAAACTGGCGGTACTAAGGCTTTCGAGAGTACTGCAAAATTATTTGGGGGGGTGGGGGGGGGGGATAGTGACCGAACTTTAGTCTATTCTTTCAACAAATACTCAGTGGTGCTGGAACAATTTTCATTAATGTTATATCACCAAAGAAAGAGAGATTGTGAAAAATCCAAGCATCACACAAAAGCAACAAGATGAACACAACACCTAAAGACATCTTTATTGCTCAGTCTCCTTCTGAACTCTAGCATGGCTATTCTTGGGGGTGCTACCCCCCCCCCCCTTACATTCAGTGCGTATGCACACAACCAGAGAATAGCTAAGGATTGAAAACATGCATCAAGCTTTCCGAAACAGATGAGGCAGTTTTACTATTGCATCTGGGCTTTGCAGATTACAAGCCCCTGTACATGGAGGAGGAGTGAAGAAGGAAGAAGATGTGTTTGCTGGCTGCTGCAGCGCCATAGGTGGACTGCTCAGAGCAGTGCGTGTTCTAGCTGCTCCTTAGTCTTTTTAACCTGCAGAGCTCTGATGATTTATTCTCTGCATGAACGCAGTGTAAAGACAGGCCTTGCTTTTGCTACCACTACACTAAGGGTCTCCAGTAGGTCTATTGCAAGCTAAGAGTAGCTCGCAGGCTTTCTTGGAGTAGTTTGATGTCTGTCAGTTGGGGTAAGCATTTTGGGTCTACCCTTTTGCACCTTAGAGCACAGTGCACATGTTTACCTGAGGCATTCACACCTGACAATGCAGGAGCAGCAGGTAGCCCACCATCTTGTTAAATAATGTCAAACTCCTTGATAAGAATCCTGACAACAAATAAATGCCTTAGAGCATGCACTGTGATCTGTTCTTCTCTTTATGTCTTCTTTTTTATTTCTGTCTTCCTTTTGGTTTCTTTTTCACTTTCCTCATTTCTGTCATGCTTTCTATTGTTTCTTTCTGCTATTTCTTTCTCCGTCCATCTTTCTTACTCCTTTTAGGGTTCCATTTCTGTCTGTCTCCTCTTTTTCTTGTTTCGTTCTTTCATTCTCATCTTCATTCTTCCTCTCCTTTCTTGTTCTTCTTTGTTCCTTTCTTGCGTCCTTTGCATCATTTACACGTTTCCTTTTGCATTGCTTTTTTCTTCTTTTTCTCTCTTTCCTTCACTTTTCTTCTCACCTTTGTACCTTCATTCCATTACTTCGCTTTACAGTGCTGTTTTTTCCTCACTACTTTCATTTCTTTCCAATACTTTCATTTCTTCCTTGTTTGCTATCACCATATACTTGAAACTTCCCTTCTTTTCTTTCCTCCCTCTTTTCCTTCCATCCTATATTCCCTTCTTCACTCCTTCACTGCTTGATTCCGTTTTGTATTTTTTCACCTTTTTTGCTTCTTTCTTTCTTCCTGTTCTACTCCTATCTTTATTGTTTGTCTTTCTTTATTTGTGGAGCCCTATAAAGTCTGCATGCAGCTTTCAAAATGTAAAACAACTAATGGTCATAATTAAGGATGTTTTTTATTTTTTGCAGAGTTTTATATAACGCAAACTTGACCCCAATCCAATCAGGTATCAGTGCGCTTTCCATAGCACCAGTTACGTTGCATGAGGACACACATTCATTAGGTCTCGCCTGACCCAGCGCATGCGCTGGTCTGGCGAGACATTTTGTGAGGGCTCCAAAAAGTGCTACCAGGCCAGCCTATACCTACAGTGCATGTGCGCGGGTGCGCGTGTCGCGCTTTACCGCTATTACTTTCACATTCGCGGCTGCACGGCCGCTTTGATGTTTGATCACAATCGCGATCACTTTCGCGGCCGCACAGGTCGCTTTGATGTTCTCCGTGAGGCTTCAATAGATTGTAGCAGTTAAAACAAGCATTGGCACAGCCAATAGGTCTCGCTTTTGGGACCTTATAAGTGTTTAGGTTTGCAACTGTTGCATGGCTAAACACTTATAAGGTCCCAAAGGCAAGACCTATTGGCTATGCCAATGCTTGTTTTTTGTTAGGCACGGGGAGATTAAGTGATTTGCCCAGAATCACAGGATGTTCAGCGTCCTTACCGAGACTCGAACCGAGTTCCCCAGGTCCCAGGTCGAGCGCCCTAGCCGTTAGGACAACTCCTCTCCCCAATGTAATGTATATGTTAAAAAAAGCTTTCGTATTTAGCTGTGGATGTACCAGTGAATACATGGGCATTTTAATCTAGGGTAGCAAAAACTCTGGGACTGTGCTTGCCGATAAAACTTACACTATTCCTCCTAGCCACCAGTAATTCTGATTCTTGTTTCATTAAGACTGGGTCTATTTCTCTTGAATAACCAATGGACTTAAGCACAATTAGCTAGGTGAGTGTTGTATTTTGCCTCCTAGATCACATAATCAGAGCAGTGTAATGCATTGCACAGACTACAAACCCAGTGAGACACACCTCTTAGAGGTGAATCATAAGTAAGAACAAAGCGGCAAATCTGGTTTTTGGGACACCCACATTAAAACATTTCAACATATAGCCGTTGCGGCATTGGTGCTGTGTGCTCACTGCATCAGGACAAGGTGCTGTAAGGGCAGATATTAAGTTGCTTGGCCTTTATGTGCTCTTATATAATCAATGGTAGGCAACATCTCGGGATGCTTTTCAATGATGACAAGTAGCTCTCACTATTAAAAGGGTTTTAAACCTCTGTCCTAGACTACCCCACCAGGTGGTTGCAAAATTCCTATTATTGTAAATGCTCAGACTCAGGGCTTAGGGATGGTCTCATGGAATGTAGAGGTGATGTCCTGACACCACCCGACTAATGTGCCCAAATCTCAGCTGTATTGTGGTTCCATATATCTGGAGCATCTATGCTGGCGGTATCTGCTTCTCCACCTGTGCCAAGGAACTCCGGGACCTACTCAAATATCCTTGCCAGCTTCATAGCAGACTGTGGCCGGCCACAAGAGCTGTACCGACTCCCACCAACCACACACACAACCTGGGGTTCATCCTGGACTCAACACTATCTATGCCCCAGCAAGTCAACGCTGTCTCCTCCTCCTGCTTCAACACCCTCCGCGTGCTTCGCAAGATCTATAGATGGATCCCCACCGGAACCAGAAGGACAGTCACCCAAGCCCTTGTCAGCAGCAGGCTGGAGTACGACACCTCCCTCTACGCAGGAACCACGGCCAAACTCTAGAAACGACTTCAACGCATACAGAACGCCTCCGCACGCCTCATCCTTGACATCCCCCGCCACAGCCACATCACTGCCCACCCGAGAGACTTGCACTGGCTCCCCGTCAACAAGAGGATCACCTTCAAGCTCCTCACCCACGCCCACAAAGCACTCCACAACGCCGGACCAGCATAACTCAACACACGACTCACCTTCTACACCCCGAACCGCCAGCTTCGCTTCGCTGACCTCACCACCGTCCCATGCATCCACCGCACGACCACCGGCGGCAGATTTTTCTCCCACCTCACCGCCAAGACATGGAACACCCTCCCCACCCACCTGCGACAGACCCAGGACCTTCTGACCTTCAGAAGGCTTCTCAAGACCTGGCTGTTCGATCAGTAGCAGCACTCCCCCCCCAAGCGCCTTGAGACCCTCACGGGTGAGTAGTGCGCTCTATAAATGCAATGATTGATTGATTGACTGACTCTGTACACAATCTTTTGTGAGCTATTTGTGCCATCCTGACATGCGCAACTAGAGCCAAATTTGGGGGGGGGGCTACTAAAAAATTCAGGTGGGGGGCTGATTCTTCTAGCAATATGCAGAGTGGAGATGCAGGGGCTCTAAGAAGGGATGAAAACACAACAAAGCCTCGTTAGCAAGTAAATGGTCTTTTAAAGACCTGTGAAGTACTCGGGTGCGGCTGTGTGTGTGCCCTGGAAGCTGTCTCAGCCAATGGGCGTTGCACGTGCTGTCAACACATTTCCATCATCTTAATTTCATCGTTTGCTGGTGTAGTTTGTTTCCGGTGCTTCTGTAATTGTGTCTGGAACATTGCTGAGTCTTTATGATGTTCACCATGCTGAAGTGGTTGTGTGTAGCTGGAGGTTGTTCCCTGGGATTCCTTATACATCATGTACTTCAGTGAATTCTCAGTCTTTCTCAACTTCTGACTTCTAGTTACACTCCATGGGCAGATTGCAGAGTTCTTACCATCTGCCATCACCAGGCTATTTCCGCTCCTGTCACTTTGAGATTTGCTGCCTTTGGCCCATGATTGTTTTTACCACTTCAACAGTCTAGCTGTAAACAGGCAGTGGCTGTCGCATTTGAGACACTCTAAAACCTACATAAGGGGTGTTGCTGTAATCTACACTTTTCTCTTTCACATGCCCCCCCCCCACCGATCTAAAATTGAAAGTGAAGTGTTTTGTGCAGTTGACACAGCGATCTGATTCAAGTCTGAGCTCCCATAAAGCTCACGTTTTTAGCATGGTCCTTTAGTTTGCTTTAAGCCCTTAATATAGTGGGCGTTTGTGTGCGGAAGTAAGTACTTGTTTACAACCACGCAAAAAAGTGTATATTTTGTCAAATGAAATAACGTCATTGCATTTATCCTTGGGCTAATGGCACGGAGATTATATTGCATGCTATCAATTTAGGAAGTTGTTGTGACAAATAAGTCCTATTTAGGGCCTGACATAGAAACTAAAGAAAAGGAGCGTCAACTTCAAATCTCAAGGAATCTCACATAGGATGGGAAATGACGCTGAGTTAAAGGAACAACGTTTGACGGCCTCTGTTCACCCTTTGTTTTCTTTTGAAAGGATAATGGGTTTTGAAATTAGTACCATATAAGAATACTACATACAGTAGTCTACAGTTCTAGTCATGCCATTGGTTTAAATCTGTAATTTAGGGTACTTAATGTAATTTCCCTAAACTATGAAAAATAAAACATTATGGTATGAAATAATTCCTCTGAGATATGAGTTTTGAAACCAGTGGTACGGAACTGTATGTTTATGGTCATGGACCTAAATAACATTTATTTGTCCCATTTATTTTTATCCCTGGACCCTTAAGACCCCCAAAATGTATCACTCATGCACTTAAGGCATGCCCTCTACCACAACCCTCCTTGTGGTAATTGTTGAACATGGCTGATTTGACTTTGACAGACCATGCCTTGCCTTTCTAATTTGCGAAAACAGGTGTCAAGGTTTGTAGCTTTTTTGTGTGTTTATTATTCGCTTTGCTCCACCTTCTATATCCAGAGCCAATGAAGGTGATGAGCTTGGGAGTGTACCAGAGTCTGCATTGACCAGGAATTAGTGGTGGTTAAAAGAAAAAATGTTGAGAAACAGGGAAAAGAGCATAACATAAAATAAAAAAGGGAAGAACAATAGTCAGAAAAGGGGTGAAGGGAAAAAAAAAGAAAATGATAGGGAAGAGTGAAGGAGGAGAATGAAGAACTGGAGAAAGGAAAAAAAAGAAAAGGCCAAGGGGTGAAAGCAAATGAGAGGGAGAGAAAAGCATGTGAACAGTGGCAGTTGAGAAAGAGACCTGGAGAAAGTGGTCAAGCGAATGAATCTTCCAAAATAGTGCTACTTTTTGTCTAGTTTGTACATGGAAAGTTTCAGGGTGATCCATCAGGTGGGGGCACTTTTTTAAGAAGCACTACTGCAAAAACTGCGGTACAGATTTACACCAAATTTGTCAGGAAAATAGATCTTGGGCCAGAAAGTGTGCTTTTTATGATTTGTCCTGACATGTCCAGATTAAATGCGAAATACGACTTAGTGTGAATTTTTAAGAATGATCTTATGGGATTGATTTTAAAGGAAAATAATATCAGGGATGTTTTAAATTTGACAAAAATCACCCACAAAATATTCTATAAAATCTGTCAGTGTTTATTTTGAAAACAGAAGGATGTTTACCATCGATATGCAATAAGTCAATGCTGCTCAACCCCTTTGACAACTGAACTGGGATTTGAAGGATAAGCTGGACCCAAGCACAGTCCTGAAATAGAGGGCAAAGGAGTTTCACAAGGGGGTTAACTTCATAGTAGGAGATAGGTGGAAGAATTGGTCGGAAATTAAGGAAGCAGTCACGGGTAACTTTTGGTTGTTGGGCTCTTATAGAGTTTTGGTCAGTATTTTACGTCTCTGGGTATTAGTCAGACTTGTGGCAGCCACAATTTAGTTACAACCTTGATTGAGGACCCAGATTTGAAAAGACCAGATGAATGGAAAAGGTCGTTTGCAACATGGAGGTGCCCAGATACGTGTCAAAAGGATGTCAGTAAGTGGGGGCGAATATGAAGGGCTTACGTTAACAAGGGAGCTGTAGACACAATTAATCATAAAATGTTATGGTGCTGAGCGGGCCCAATTGGCTGAGAATGCAAATTCTATACAAAATGGTTGCTTTATAGAAACCAGACTTTTTGGGGCAAAATTAACTCTGCATGGCCAAGTTGCTGCTTTCCATGCAAATGAAATGAAAAGAAACGAAATCAAAAAAGCATTTGTATAGCGCATGGCTACCGGGAGGCATCCCAGTGCTATTAGCAGCAAATATATGGAGTTCCGCCAGCTAAGGGAATAACCAGGGCATTAACAATTTGCGGAAGGCCAGGTGGTTGGTTTCCTTTCGTAGGGGATGTATGACGTTACAACGCATACTTTTACAACGCATGCACTTACAACGCAATTTTTACAACGCAACATCCACTACAACGCATTCCATTACATCGCATGACACTACAACGCATTTTTAAAAACTACCTTTACAACGCATTCCATTACAATGCATACTACCTTTACAACGCATACCATTACAACGCATAATATTACATTGCATTTAAGGTAAGTATTGAATAGTATAGGGGTAAAAATTACTATTCTAACTCCAGGGGGTGCAACAGTAGGGTAAGTGTTGGATAGTATAGAGATACAAATTACTATTCTAACTCCAGGGGGTGCAACAGTAGGGTAAGTGTTGGATAGTATAGGGGTAAAAATTACTATTCTAACTCCAGGGGGGCAACAGTAGGGTAAGTGTTGGATAGTATAGGGGTAAAAATTACTATTCTAACTCCAGGGGGTGTAACAGTAGGGTACGTGTTGGATAGTATAGGGGTAAAAATTACTATTCTTACTCCAGGGGGTGCAACAGTAGGGTAAGTGTTGGATAGTATAGGGGTAAAAATTACTATTCTAACTCCAGGGGGTGCAACAGTAGGGTAAGTGTTGGATAGTGTAGTGTAATATTATGCGTTGTAATGGTATGCGTTGTAAAGGTAGTATGCGATGTAATGGAATGCGTTGTAAAGGTAGTTTTTAAAAATGCGTTGTAGTGTCATGCGATGTAATGGAATGCGTTGTAGTGGATGTTGCGTTGTAAAAATTGTGTTGTAAGTGTAGTGCGTTGTAAAAGTTGCGTTGTAAAGGTTGTTCCCCTTTCGTAGGTGGAGTGGTAGGAAGTTCCAAAGTTTGGCTGCGTTAAACGAGAATAGCCGACTCCCGCTTCTGGCTTTCTTAATCTTGGGGACAGTGACAAGGTTCATAACCTCTGAGCGAAGATTTCTGTTAGGCCGGTAGGGCTGAATGATGGTGCGAAAAATAGCGGGGCCCTTTCCAGCTAAAGACATGTGGACGATGCACAGCGCTTTGAAATTGGCTCTCTCCTGGATGGGGAGCCAGCGGAGGGAATTCAAAGCAGGTTTAGCTGAGTGGTGTTTAGTAGTACCCAGGAGAAGTCTTGCTGCCCAGTTTTGTATAGTCTGGAGTTTGGAGAGGGTTGCAGTTGGAGCCCGCAGATAAAGGGCATTCTCATAGTCCAACCGAGACAGGATGAGGGCCTGGACCATGATTTTTCTTGCCTGGAATGGAAGAAGGGGGAGGACTTTTCAAATTATTTTCAAGATACCATAGCACAAGGCTGCCATCTTCCATGCTTGTGTCTTGAAGGTGAGGTCTTGGTCCACCCAGACACCCAGGCTTTTTAATTGAGTCTTTGGGGGAGGGGCAGGACCGAGGATGGTCAGCTATATTGAGTTTAGATCAAGGGCTGAGTGATTCCCCAAGATTATTATCTCGCTTTTTTCCCCGTTCAGTTTCAGGAAGAACTCATTCATCCAGTTGGCAATTTCTTCTAAGCATGGGCGAAGACTAGGGGGGGAACTTTCGGCTCGATTAAGCCCTATTACAAGTTGCGTGTCATCTCCGTAGGTAACTACATGTACGCCAAAAGGTAATACCACCTCTGCTAAGGAGCACATGTAAACGTTGAATAAAGTGGGGCTCCGGGATTACCCCTGCGGTACTCCGCAACAAAGGGGCATCTGTTTAGAGGTCACCTAGTTGTCAAAGACCTTAAAGGATCTGTTACTCAGAAAGGACTGTAGCCATGACAGAGCAGTTCCGGTAACTCCCAATTTTCTGAGTCTATGGACCAGGATATGATGGTTTACTGTATCAAAGGCAGCGCTGAGGTCCAAAAGAATGACCACAGTGTTGACTCCGGAGTCCACAATCTTTCTTGACTCTTCTACAACTGATAGCAAAGCCGTTGCAGTTCCCTGATGAGGTCGAAAACCTGTCTGGGAAAGGTGGAGGAGTTTGTGTGCCTCTAGGAAAGAGGACAGTACAGAGCTAAAGTATTTTTCAGCAATTTTGCTGACCCCAGGAAGAAATGATATGGGGCGGTAGTTTCCTAAAGCCGAAGGATCAAGGCTAGGTTTTTTAAAAAGTGCCTTTACCATAGCTTCCTTCCACAGGGGAGGGACCACTCCAGAGGAGAATGAGGCATTAATTAACTCTAAGATGACGGGAGAAACAACTCCTGCCGCTTGCCTCAATATCTTTAGGGGTACTGGATCTTTAGGCGACCCACTTTTTACCTGAGTCAGGAGGCTTTCCAAAACTGGCCTTTCCATCGCCGGGATAGTTTCTAGGAGAGGTTGGTTACTCTGAGTCTTAAGGTAGGGTGTGCCATCTTTAATGGGGGGAAATGAGGTGAAAATGGTTTCAATTTTATTGAAGAAGAACTCAGCTAGATCGTTACAGCGTGTGCCTGAGATGTCAGGGATGGCCGGAGGAGAGGGGACTCTGGAGAGTGTTTTGGCAATACGAAAGATCTCACGGGCGGAATTAACCGCTGATAAAATTTTGTTTTTGTAGTAAACTGCCTGGGCTAGTTTGATTTCGGCTTTATACAACCTGATTGCCTCTCTATATTTAAGTTTCCTGTCGCTAGAGAAATTTTTCCTGCAGTCTCTCTCGAGCTTCTTACAAGCCTGTTTTAAGCCTCGAAGTTTAGTTGAGAACCATGCTTTTCGGTTACTTCCCATTTTAGTTTGAGTCGGTTTTACGGGAAGGAGCAAGTCTAGAGATTCTTGGATCCAGTTATTAAAATTTTCATTGGCAGTGACCACATCGGTGGATGACGCTGTTTTGGTTTCTTCTAATATTGTGGTCCATTGTTCAATCGACAATTTGGGCCAGGGCCGTAAACTTGTATAGATATGTTTCATATATGACACTGTGGGGGACGGGGACCAGGTGAATGGGATGAGAAAATGGTCCGACCACAGAACAGGGGTGGGTTTCTCTCCCATTAAGTTCTTCAAATTTGAGAAAATGGGGTCTAATAAATGCCCTTTTATGTGGGTAGGCTCACTAACATTTTGTTGGAACTGATAGGACACAAGATCCTCTGTAATTTCAGTTGCGGCCGTCTGCAAAGGGTCATCAAAGTGGAGGTTGAAGTCTCCCATTAGCGTAAAATTGGCCGATGTACTGGCCAAATTAGCTGCCAGATCGGGCAAGGAGTTGCAGAATTCCACTGCGGGACCAGGTGGCCGGTAAATTAAGATACCCGAGAAAGTGAGTGTTGGAGAAAATCCAATGGAAAAGACAGGTTAAATACTTTCTATAGATAATAGCTATCCACCCCCTTTCCCTGTGGGCCAATCCAGCCTCTGCATGGAATAACCATTCAATCAAATGCAGTTGCAAACTGGTCCCATGTTATAGGGCAGTGTGTCACCATTCAAGGATTTTGGAGAGTGATATTTCAATATCTGGAATCAGCCTGGCAGATGCAATTAGTATCTAGTATTTGGATGAAGCTAATATGCTATGATCCTGCCATAGGATTCATTTCCAGATTTCAAAAACTGCTTTTCCTCTTGATGATGGTGGCCAGATCTTTGTCGCTCCATAGGTGGAAAAATAAGTCAATTCCCTCCGTTAATGAACAGGTGGTGAAGATGAAGCAAGTGAGAGTTAAAGAGTGGCCGTATGCTATTTGGTTTTGAGGGGCTATGTACATGCTGAGTTTTGTAATCTTTTTATTCTGGATCTCAAATAAAAATATACTTTAAAAAAAGGAAGAATGCCCCTGCCACCTTCCAGAGGTTGGTGAACCAAGTCCTTGCAGGGATGGAGCCATCAGTGCTGCCTACTTGGATGACATAGCTATCTACAGTAGCAAGTGGGAGGGCCACCTGTTTCACCTCCAGGAAGTGCCTCAGATTCTACAACAGACAGGGCATATTATCAAGGCCAGCAACTGCCAGATAGGACAGGGTTCTGTGGTGTACTTGAGACACCACACAAGTGGGGGTAAGGTACAGCCGATCCAGGCCAAAATAAAGACTATTTTGGCCTGGGAGCCTGGCAAAATCCAAACAGAAGTGAGGGCCTTCCCGAGCCTCACTGGATATTAAAGAAGGTTTGGTAAGGGACATGGCACCATTGTTGCTCCCTTAATTGAGCTGACTTCCAAGAAGCAGGCGAAAAAGTTGATCTGGACAGACAACTGGCAGAAAGCCGTTGACACCCTCAAAGCAGCCAAGTGTACAGTCCCTGTACTTATGACCCCAGACTTTTCTGACGAGTTTATAGTACAAACTGATGCCACAGAGCATGACATACGGGCATTGTTATTACAGTTAAATGAGGGTGGCCTAGACGAGCCAGAAGCCATGATCAGCAGGAGACTACTTCCCAGGGAACAGAGGTGGAGTGATATTGCGAGGGAAGCCTTTTCTGTGGCCTGGCACTGAAGAAGCCAAGACCGTATTTGGTTGGAACTCACCTCCAGGTTCAGAAAGACCACAGGTTCCGCAGATAGTTCATGCAGATGAGGGCTGAGAATCCAAAATGGTTGAGGTGGTCTGTCTCCCTAGAGGTAATATACTTTACTGTGGGACACCATCCTGGGTCAGACTACTCCAATGCTGATGGTCTGTCCAGGTTCTTCAGCATTAGTGAAGAGAACTCCCTAGAGGGCGGGTAGTTCTCCTTTAATTCAACTGGGGGAACACATGTTAGACCTGTCAGCTTGAGGGTGGTTTTCCCACTAAATGTTTGCCTTCACCCTCCTATTTTTCTGAATTTGTTTTACGGGTCTTAGGACAATGTACACATTATCACTGCTAACCATTGCTAAAGTGCTTGTGCTCACTCCCTAAAACATGGTAAAATTGACTTATAGCTGATTGTCATATTTAATCTACCTATAAGTCCCTAGTAAACATGTACAAGGTATACCCTGGTAATTAAAATGCTATTAGTTGGCCTGCAGCACTTATTATTCCACCCACTTAAGTAGCCCCTTAAGACATGTCTAAGGCCATTGCAGCCTGCTAGCAATTTTAAACTGCCAATTCAACTTGGCAAAATAAGCCCATTGCCAAGCCTTACACTTCCCTTCTATTACATATATGTCACCAAAGGCAGGTCTTAGTTAGCCCTTACGACTTGGTGCATTGCAATTAAAAGGCTAGGCATGTACTTTTTAAGTTTTACATGTTCTGGTAGTTAGAAACTCTTACATTCATTTATCTCTACAGTGAGGCTGACCTGTCCAATAGGGGTTGCCTTATTACATTTAATAAGGGCTAACGTTTGATTTGGAGCAAGAAGGAAATTCATGTTTTGTGTCTAATAAATCTAAAATCCTCTTTAATGGTAAAGTCAGAATTTAAATTATCATTTTAAAAATGCCACTTTTAGAAAGGGCTGTGACTAAGTAGTTAGATCTGGCTTGTGCACTTTTCAGTTCCAATAACTCCCCTACAAGTGAAAAAGTTCAGATTGGGCACAAACGAGTACACTGGGAACATACAAGCAAGTACTCCTGGTGTCTATAAATAGTGCCACTTACTAAACTATTCCCTGAGTAGGGGAGAATCGTTTTGCATCCTTTCACTTCCTTTCTTTTCACACGGAGAGATTAATATAATTGGACTCTCTTCTATCGTTTTGTGAAGTCTCTTGTACGTGATTTATGCTCAGAGAACACAGATACAATCTAATACTGCCTGCAGGTGACTTTTCCTTCACTTATTGAACCAGAAATGTATTTTCGGTACTTTAATGGGACACGAGCATCTGCTGTGCCAGTAAGGAATAATGGCACAGTTACGTGCTTATTCAATACAGTTCGCTGAGACTTTCCCTTGAAGCTGCATTTGACATGTCTACGGTTGTGGGTCTCTTTGCACCAATTCCTTGGTGTCTCCTACCTTTATTCTGTCCTGACGATGACCCCAGTCTAAATAATTGTGCCAAGAGGTCAAAAAGTCGACAATAACCTATGTGGACTGCACAGTCACTGTATAGAAGCACCTTATCTTTGGAGTAATACAAATGCTTATATGGGTATGATTAAGAAAATAAAGGCCTTTATTGCATAACTGAAATAACCTGTAGAAGAGTTTCTTTACGTCACTATTGCTGTGGAAGTCCAAGGCTACTCTTCCCCCATAGGGGGGATAATAACTTTTAGAAAGTTGGCATTTTCTTGCCCTAGCTATTTGGTGCCTGAAGCCTGTTCCTGGGTTACAAAACTGAGTGTAGTTGGCAGTTAAACTTTGTTAATCCACCCAGGCAACCACACAATAGAGAGATTAGGTGTGGCTGGATGGGGCATCACTAGAAGCTTCGGGTTGGAGATGGGCATCACCCCACTTGAAATTCAATACACTGTGCCCTGCCTTCACTATTTAATTGTGCCTGTAGCCATGCTGGAGCCAGGGCAAGGGGGCAAGAAATTCTAAGCACTTCAAAGGGAATCTGAAGAAACTTCTCTTACTTAAAAGAAAGCACAGGTATAAAAATAGGGCTATCATACCCACTCTTCAGTTCACTTTCTGGACCTGCGAAAGGACTCTCAGAAGACTGCCTGATGCTGTGGCTTGCTGTGTACCTCAGAAGACTGCTTTTCTGCACCTGGAAGGCTGCTCTGATTCCTGAAGCCTGCCTTGAACCCTCAGAGGCCTGTCCTACTGCTTGAGCCCTGCTCCATTTCTTAAACCCGAATCTACCAGAGTATAGCTGGCCTCATGAACAGAGCCTAAGGGACAGAAAAGTCTCCCTTCATCTTGAACCCACATCTAGACCCAGCCTGAGTGAGTCCTGACCCCTCTGAGGGGTGCCACCCATCCAGTCCTGAACCCTTGTAAGTGGTCATAAAGGGGCCCAGATAACCAAAATCTAATACTTGGATCTTAAAAAATGTAAAGTGCTCTGAGATGAGATCAGGCTCTACCTGCTCGTCGATCTGCCCAAGGAGCATCACCGGTCAACCTGGCTTTGTGGCAGCTCCCGCTACATTCTTCTCCATAGATTCAAATCCTGTTCAGCAGCTCCTCTGAGAAGGGGTATTCGGCCTTGTGGAGCCCTCGTCGGCTACAGCCTGCAGCTTTATCCTGCTGGAGATTTATGACTTCAAAAAAAGAAACTAAGTCTGAATGTGGACATCTTCACTGTGACTTCATCCAGAGGCTCCCAGATGACAACAGCTATTCCTCGGACATGCCTACAGCCTTACCCCACTGAAATGTAACCTTCTCAGACATTGTGTTTTGAAAATTGTTCTAAATCCCAAGGCAAGGGCGGACCATGCCCAATCCGCTTCTTGGATCTAACATGCGCTCCATCGTGGTCAGCCTTAACCTTCGACAGTGCCTCTGTCTCGTCAAGTTAGATGTTCGATTTTATATTTTAGGAGCTAGATTTCACTATAAAATTTAAGAAATCATAGCACCAGTTCTAGTGATTGGATTTTTGTCATTGTGGTGCAAAATAATTTATTAAATGTACTCTATTTTTTTTTAATTGGTGAGGGATTTTTCTTGTGCTGTGTTTTCACTTTATTACTGTTTGTGTGCTGTATAAATACGTTCCACATCACCTCTAAGTTAAGCCTGGCTAATTTAGTGCCAAGCCACCAGAGGATTAAGCACAATTAAATTGAGTGACTTTTGCAGTTCACCCTGGCAGGGATTGCGGCTGTTGCTTGAGCAGGGTAACACCCCACTCAACAAACAACCCAATTTCTCACACTTTCCATTTGTATTAGCCTCTACTCTTCTTTACCCCTGATTGTGGTCATTTTGAACTCTGAATGTGCTATGGATATTTTAACCTTGTAATCAGATTCTGTGCTTTTTGTGTTACTAGTGCTAACATGTTTCAAAATGTTGGTTCAATTGCAGGCTGTGGAAGTAAACAAGCAAATCCAAGCCATGCATATATGTTTGGAAGCGTCAACAAAGGGTTATTTTGCTGTAACATGGAGTACAGCTTAAGTATTCTATGTGTAAGAGGGCATGACCATGAAGGATCTTACCTTCTTATAGCAAGAGAGTTGTCTCCTGTACTAACATCCTATCCTACAAGCAATCTATTCTGCTCTTGGAAATGCAGGGTGAACAAAGCAATTACTAAAGGAATGCTGCACCATTTGCTAATGGTTTCCTTAAATATTCTTTCTAGAAGGATGCCTAATTATTTTATGAAAGTTGCTGTTTGAGGTTGAGACCAATGGCACTGGCTCAGTATGTTTAAGAATGCACCATATCTTGTAACAGGCACAAGAACCCGAAATGTCTAATCCTATTAGGCCTAATGTGTATAATATACAGAATATTTCACCCATTCTGTAAAATCTGCTTCAGGGAAACCCTTAACCCTTCAAAGGATGTTACTCTCACACCAATGTTAGTGGCCCATTGTGCTTTCAAATGTATCAGGCAATGAAGATGCTTCCCTCCTTTTGAAGTGTTAGCTTATCTCCCTCCTTTCAAGTTTGTGTCAAGTTGCACCCCTGCACAGAGTTGTTCTGTGCACACCACCTCATGTTTATGATGCTCCTGCTACAATGTAAATGTTCTCTGTGAAGTGAATTGCTTGCTCATTGAAGGAAGATCAGTGCTATCTCATGTGCGTAAACAAACTTACAATAAAAAGAATACAAGCTTATTTTCAGTCAATGACACAATCCACCATAAGACAAAAGAAGGACAGAATAACATGGAGGGGCATATTTACAAAGAATTTGCTGCACTGCGTTGGGTGGAAGGGAGGGAGCAGAACTGCAGATCTCGTTCCTTGTGCTCGCACACTTAGGGTCATATCTATAAGAAAGTGGCAGAGTGCGGGTTCACTCCAAAATTCCTAACACCGTGCTCCAACACTTTAGAAACGTAGGGATGCATTGTATTTACAATAATACGGTACACACATGCATTTCTCCCTGCACTGGGGCTAAATTCAGCTGCCTAGTGCCAAAACAGTCACCCTTGCTTGATAGTGCAAGGGTGCCTGTGTTGAGGGAATGATTGTTTATGTGCAGGAAAGTGTCCCTTCCTGCACATAAACAATCCAGAATGGCCATTTGTAACTTTTATGTGTGCTGCTTTGTGCAGCACCCACAGAAGTTGTGAATCATAATTTTTTTAATTATTATTTATGTGTATGAAGGGAAACTTTCCTGCACATAAAAAATCATTCATGGCAATTTGCTGTTTCTAAATAAAGCATTACTCCTTGTTTCGCCATGTTCAAACAAGTTATTCCCTGGTCTTAATTTTGGCGCTGCCTCCTATTTACGCCACCCTTGTAAATAGGAGGCAGCATCAAAATCAAAGGGTGTTGAGATGAACGACCACCACAACCCCCATTGTATGCCCTTTTCATGCTAGGCGTAGCATGAAACTGGGCCTTATTTAGATGGTGGCGTTAAGCCACTCCGCCTCACTAAAAGTGACGTTCCTTTGGGGCTGGTAAATATTCCCCTTTGTGCTTACCCAGCATCAGCGTAGACACCCTTGCACCATAGTGCAAAGGTGTTTGCATTATGGTCAAGATAGTTTTTGTACAAGAAGGTATGCCTTCCTGGACAAAAACTGCCCTTGGTGGAGCTTTCCTTTTTGCATGTGTGCTGCAGAATGCAGCAAACATGCAAACATGCAAAGAGGAAATAACAAGGAGAAATAAACATATTCCTCCTCTTTACACCAGCCTCAGGCAGGTGCACCATTTTGGTGCAAAACCATTTCTACGTATCTCTGTTAATAAGGGTTTGCATCAAAACCCATGGGTGAATGCAAGAGAAAGCCCGTGGGCCACCCATGGAATGCCTTCCTGAAACAAAGTAAGGCAACGTATTGGAAGGTGCTGCACTATGTTTTCTTACAAAGCTATGCAAATCGAAATGTGTATGGCTTTGTAAGAACCAAAAAGGATTTTGGGGCATATTTACTAGAATGATGGTGCAGGGCAGAACAGCAAGTTACATTGCTGCGCTGCCCTGCGTCACAGGGAAAGGGTAGGCATGCATTGTACTTATCCAATACATTGCATTGCGTCCTTTCCCCCTGCAATGGTGCCGTTTCGGTAG
Organism: Triturus cristatus; assembly: GCF_964204655.1. Classification (NCBI taxonomy): domain Eukaryota; kingdom Metazoa; phylum Chordata; class Amphibia; order Caudata; family Salamandridae; genus Triturus; species Triturus cristatus. The sequence goes on from NC_140595.1 coordinate 493,547,632, forward strand.
CCTACCGCCAACACAGGCACTCTTGCACCATGTTGCAAGGGTGCCTGGGTCAGTGGCGTAGGATGGGGTGTGCGGTGGGTGCGGGCCGCCCTGAGTGTCAACACTGAGGGGGGTGACAAAATGGCAAAAATATGTTTTATACACATATTTTTGCCATTTTTGTCAAGCCGGGGGTGACAAGAAATGTTCGCACCTGGTACCACCTGACCTTGCCACGCCACTGGCCTGGGTTACTGGCAGGATTGGTTTTGTGTAGGAAGGGGCAACTTCCTGCACAAAACAATCTAGAGAGGCATTTTCCTCCTTCTATGTGTGCTGCAGAATGCAGCACACATTGAAAGAGGACATTTGAGGAGAAATAAAATGAATTCCTCGTTATGCCTCACTTAAATGTTGATGCATTCCCAGGTGGGAGACATCGTTACATAGCGGTGTTCACACCACAATAACTTTACAACGCAGCCATTACAACGCAAGTCATTAAAACAACTTTCCGCTGGATGGCGCTCTAAACTAAGGAATAGTATGATTTACTATTCCAACACCTTCCCTGCTGTAACATAGGCGGGAATTGGAAAAGAAAATCATACTATTCCTAGGTCCAGTGCCCTCCAGCGCAAGTCTTTGTAACGACTTGCGTTGTAATGCCTGCATAGTAAAGGTACTGCAGTGTGAAGACCGCAATGTAACATCACATATTCTCCCAGGTTTACAAGTCTTTGTAAAACTGGGAATGCACCAAAACCCTTGGGAGTTGCATCAGAACACCCTCTGCAACGCCCATGCAACGCCTCACTTGCGATTTGCAGTGCATTCCTTTACTCCATTTTTGTGAAGTCATTTAAAGCCACACAAAGTGGCTTTGCATGGCTTCATAAATATGACTTGGAGCTTTGCATTGTGCATGCACCACATTGCGTGGTGCAAGCATGACGCAAGGCCCTTGTAAACATTACCAAAAGCCAAAAGTGCGTCTGCACTAGGTAAGGTTAATGTTAAATACGGCACATTGCTGCCCTTTCCCTTCCACACAGGTGCTGCAAAGTGGCTTGCTGCGTTGCGCTGCGTGAAAGATTGATAATTCTGCCCCTTGGTTTATAATGCAATTCCTTAAAGTTCAGACGTGTAAGCAATTACGTTCTAAGGGCATGCACTACAGATCTTTGCTTGATCCGTATTAAACCTCACAGTATACCTGCAAACCCAATCAAGTTACTATGCTTTGGACTAAAACTGAAATATAATGTTATGAGGCGAAAATCAGTCCCTAAAATTATATTTTTGCAGTGGTGTATTTAATAGCTGAAAATGCCTTTGCAGAGGAGGGAATGTGCAGCCTGCAGGAATGCTTCAAGTGGACTTATTTAATTCCTCTCAGCAGGGGACGACTTAGCACTGAGGGCATTTTCCCATGGATTGGTAGGCAACAGATTCTCCAGCACCGAGTCGCATGACATCACCTGCTTCATGGTGTAACAGAAGATGTGAAAAATCCCTGTGTGATGAGTGAAAGCCAGCAGCCGGTCCCCGCATGGTGTGCATGTTTGTGCATGTGGTGGGAGGGATGTTGTCATCTCTGTGAGTAGGTTCTATGAACTGGCAAGTAGCACTGAACACAATGAGTGGAGGTTGTGATCCCATTCTTTGCTTTTGCAACAAGAAATAATATTTTAATTCTCTACATGTCACACAGGCATGTGGTCATGTATTGTGGGAAAACCTGGAAAGCAGATTAGCTCTCAAAGCCATGCTCTTAAAGTAATGAAAATGTGATGAAATCCCCAAAAGGGCTTGACACTAAGCCAAGGTATTAATCTGAATTTTGGCCAGAAAGTCTAATTTGGACAGAAACTGTTCAGAGCTCAAATAAAGCAACATATTGAAATACATCAGGAAAAAAGCTGTGCTTACCTAATGTTTCTTCTTAAATATGGAAGAAAACATAGAGCTTTTAACTCCTTGTTTACTAGTTATGTACACAACTAAGTTCATTTTTTATTACCTCTGCTTTAATACTCATTGATTAATTAATTGTTTTAGCTTTATGGCTACACATGTATCACAAACGGCACATTTACCAACTGAGCTAACATACAGAAACAATTGTCCTGGATTTAGAGCGCTAATGCATTGTAAGTACACTGGAAGAAGCTAGCAGGAGTGGACAGAGAGGGCTGTAGTTGTAAAGTATTCCCTCATGCAGTTCAGAACCGGCATCCCAGTGAAGGCGGATGAATACATCCAAACAACCAATAGCATTGGGTGAGAGGTAAATACTCCACTGGGTTGAGTGAAGACATGATTGACACAGAGATTGAAAGAGGCTAGGAGAAGAAAGTCAGTGGTTGAAAGGGTGCACCCAAAGTCCATTCTATATTGTTAGCAATAGATGGTGTCAGAGAGTGGTCAGAGAAATACATTGCTCAAAATTTTGCCAGGATCTGCTAAGATTGTGCACTGTATTTACCACTCATCCGTTCATTGCAATGGAATGGTCCAGGTGTAATTTTTGCTGAAATCTAGGGAACAAAGTAAATTCAGAGTCATAAACATGCAGATGTACCCCGCTTGCCAAACCCTCTTTCCACCCACTCTATTTTGAGTCATTCGGACCATAAATTGTATTATGGTGGAAACCCCCTCCTGGCTGCTCTGTCAGAAAACTTACTCCAACACGTACTTCGACAGTCCGACAGAGTAGGACCTGTCAAAGAAAGAGCATGAGCAAAGCCGGACTGGGAACTGCAACCAGCCACGGCAGATCACTGCTTGACCGGCCCTGGGAGTGGGTGGTGGGGTGCTAGCAAGAAGCACCGCTCCCGCTTTTCTTACAGGGGGCCGATACTGCAGCACCGCTCCAAAACCGGCCCCCAGTGACAAAACCGATCCCCAAGGGCACAAAATCAGCCCTCACCCCTCCATCCCACCAAGGAAATGCCCTGTGCCCGCTACAGCCAGTGTGGCCCTGAGCAGGTCGCTGACAGTGCACAAGCACACTTGTCCAAATTCTAAATATGTTTACAACTATATTCAGTGATAGTGATGTGTGTTTTCAATATTGCAACACAGCAGCAGCTCACTAATATTAGTGGAAATCATCTCTGTGACACCCTCTCATTTATCATATGTAGGGTCCTGTTTTCATCTAAATAAAACTTTTTTTATGGATGTTCCATGAAACATAAACACAACATTTCTCTGAGAAATGTAATGGAGAGTGTCACACATCACGCATATTAAAAATGAATTAAAGGAGAAGGCGTTTAAAACAATCTGTTTAAAAAGTATTCAAGGTAATCGGGGGCAAGACTCTCTGTAGAGCAGAGGTGGCGTTATGACGGGGCCCCTTGAAATGCGGGGGCCCTGGGCCAGAGCCCACTTTGCCCATGTCTTAAAACATCTCTGAGCATGAGACCTCCTGCCCTACTTACGGTGGACCATCTGAAGTCTCTCCTTTTTCTATCCATCACTGCCAAGTAAAACGTGGTGGTCACAAACAAAAAAAAATAATGATCCCCCCACACACTGGAATAAACCTCCAAGAATGAAGGGATCATTAGTTTTCTGCTTTTCAGAAACAAACTCCCATCTAATAGACAGCAGCTGCGCACCAAATTGTCAGTGACTTCACCGAGGCCTCCATGGCAACACCTCCTGTGAACACACAGAAATCCCAGACAGGGAACTTAAAATATGGCGGTCTTGATTCCACCAGAGTGGCACCCGTAATGTCCTCCATCACCCTGACGGACAGGATAAAGACTGTTGAGAGCTAAATCCGCTCCCCTATTTTTTACTGGGTGTGTGTAAGAAGAAAACACATGTCAAGGGAAAATCTTTCTATGAGAGAAAAAGTTGATCAAAAGTAAAAAGTAAAAATACACAAATATCCTAACCTAATGGTAGTAAACTCTACAGAGTACGAACACATGGATACATAGGGTCAGGAAAAGAGGCATTAAACAACAATATTGGAGTATACCACAGACCTACATTCATAATTTATATTGTGCATAAAAAGGGCCCCTCTGGATAGAAAATGTCTGTGAATCACATTACGTTAATGCAGGTTTTTTTAACCTATTTTTGGTGAATTAGCCCCATTTTTTGTTTCCTGTTTGTTTGCTCAATAGAGTATAAATGAATACTTTCTCTAATCAGAATTACAAATTTTGAACCGCAATAGTAAAATCTTTGATGCTTTTTAAATATATATTTAAAATGACCTTTAATGTGCAAGATGTAAAAGAAAACACAAAATTATTGATTTTGAAACCTGAAGTTTTTTAGGTCTCAATTGGAAGAAAATATGACATTTCAAGATTTGATAATGAGTCTATGCAAAGTTGCAGTACTGGACACTGTGGTGTGAAAATAAGAAGATATAGTTAATTTGAAACTTGCCGTTTTTTCTGGAATGTTACAGAGATGTAGTCACTTATCACTGAATACATATACAAGGAAATATTATAAGTGAAAATGAAAAATTCGCACACAAAAAAATACCTTCTTGACCTTCCACAATCCATTGTGGGAATGCCAAAGGTCGCAGGGTCACCCGGTGGCCTGGATCTAGTCTTTTCAAACCATGGTTACAACTGAGGTTATCCTTTCCTAAAATGTACTTGTGTACAGGGAATTTTATTTCGCATGCTGATAGGCTTAGCTGTTTTTCAGATTAAGACTGATTTTCATTTGTTCAGATTATGATTTATTTTCATTTGTTCAGATTATGATTTATTTTCGTTTGTTCAGAGTGTGACTGGTTTTTATTTGTTCAGAGTGCGACTGGTTTTCATTTGTTCAGATTGTGACTGGTTTTCATTTGTTCAGATTGTGACTGGTTTTCATTTGGTGACTGGTTTTCATTTGTTCAGAGTGTGACTGGTTTTCATTTGTTCAGAGTGAGACTGGTTTTCATTTGTTCAGATTGTGACTGGTTTTCATTTGTTCAGAGAGTGACTGGTTTTCATTTGTTCAGATTGTGACTGTTTTTCATTTATTCAGATTTTGACTGGTTTTCATTTGTTCAGATTGTGACTGGTTTTCATTTGTTCAGATTGTGACTGGTTTTCATTTGTTCAGATTGTGACTGGTTTACATTTAGTTGAGATTGTGCATGTAGCAGAAAACCGCTTCAACGATCTCTATAAATCATTAAAATAGAGGTAATTTCATGTAAATATACTTTTTATTGAAAAGGCTCAATCACCAGCCAGAGGGAACATCCTGAACACTATTCTCGGTTTAGTGTGGCAAGACATTCCAAACATGTACTTGACAATTCAAGGCACTATTGATGCATCAGGTTCACTGAATATTGCAGATAAATCTCACAGAACAAACACAAAAAAGGTGATGGGAGGAAAGCTTGCAAATAATTGAAACCCCTGGCTTTCTGGCTCTGGCACTGGGTTGCATTCCCACCATCGTTTTTCCCTCACTGTGCCACTCTAGACAGAGGCCCAACTTATGCAAATTGGTGCTGACCCTGCACCCCATGGAAACAATCGATCCCAAAGTGCCAGGCGATGTTTTCTCCAGAAGGGAACCCAAACAGCCCCAGACCAGTTTTGACCTTTTTAGGTATTGTCAGTGAGGTAAAGTGCGGATCCTGTGGCACAGGTAGCAGGAAATGAAAGTGGTTGTAACTAGCAGAGGCGCCATTGAATATCACTCAAAAGTAACTGCTATTGTGTGCAGTGGCCACTTCCCTATAGAATTGTTCAACTGTTACTCTCTGCCTTTTATCCCTTGTCAGTCTGAGAGTCTGAAGCTGTACACCACAGTTCCAGACTCTCAGAGTGACAGTAGAATGAGCAAATACAAAATGTGCATGGCAGCCTGGAGGAGTCCTCGCAAGCAAAGACGTGCACTGTTGGTGTTTGCTTTTTCTGCTGTCTCTGTCAGTGTCTGAAACTGCTTAAGCCTCTTGACTGCCAATCTAAAAAAAAAAAACTAAAAGGGTGCATGCCTTCCCTAGCAAAGAGAAGTTGCCCAGGCTGGCATGAACAGTTGGCGTATTCAAAGTGCTGACTGACAGGAGCCTGTTAGAGGGGATGTGGGCCTTCAAGCAGGCTTCTCAGTTCTGTCGGTGCCTTAGAGAGTGAGTGAAAGAATGAGTGACTATGATAGTGAGTGAGTGTGAGTGACTGAAAGTGTCGCAACTGAATGAGAGATGGTGAATGATAGAAAGTGACTCTCAGAGTGACTGACTGTAGATGTGAATGAGTGTGAGTGGGAGGCTGAGTATGTGGCTGAGTAACTGACAGAGAGTGAGTGACTGAGCGTGAATGACTAAGTGAGGGTGAGTGACAGACAGTGACTATGACAGAGGGTGGCTGCTACAGAGAGACTATGACAGAGCCTGACTATGAAACTTAGTAAGATCACGAGTCAGAGAGAGAGTGAATGGATGACTGAGTAAGTAACAGAGAGTGAGAGTGAGTAAATGAGAGTGACTGGCTGAAAGTGAGTGACAGAGGGAGAGCAGGTAAGTGGCGTAGCAGGTGAGCTAGAGTGACTGTCAGGGTCAGTGATAATGAGTGTAGGAGAGTGGCATCGACTGCATAGTTGCCCCCAACTTTTTGCTGATGTTTTTACTGTTTTATGACTCTAACCAGGCTGTGGCCCTGCTATCCAGGACCCCAGCCTATCTGCTTCCTCTGTTAAACGATGTGAGTACCTTAGGTACAACCCAATTGGATGCTGAGGATGCCCTGACAGTCCCTTGTAGATGGTACCCTAGGTACCCAGGGCATGGGTCCCTCAGTAGGCCTACCAGGGCTGCAGCACGTATTGTGCCACCCTGGCACAGCCATACAAAATGACACCACCAGACCACTACTGTAGTCTGGGTAAGGTGGTGCTGGCACCCCTTACAGGGATATAGGTACCCTATATCCCACCCCATTACAACACATATACTCTCATAGGTCACCCCTATAGCAGGCCTTGGTAATCCTACAAGGCAGGGTGCTGAGGTATGTGTGAGGGGGGGCCCCTACATGAGTAGGGCCTCTCTGCAACCTTCGTAAAATCATTGCTGGGTTGTTTGTAGTGTAGCCATACCATATACTCTTAACCACATTATAAGTCTATTGCGATAGCGTGATAACTTGAGAATGGCTACACAGAACCATATCGTGTTTGGTGTCAAACATGTAGGAATCATACCCCCAGTCCAGTCATGGGCATGAGGGTACGATTCCCCCCTGCTAGAGGGGCGATATGGGAAAAGCGGTAGATTTCGGACACCAATTTAAAAGTGCACAAGTAACACAAAATGGCTCCTGCCCTCCACCTACACGACCCTGGCTGGCTGTTGCTGGGGAAAACCCCAGCCTCGCCAGCTGGACAATAGGGCTCCTGTGGCAGGGAGGTGCTAGCATCTCCCCAGACAGGATAATGTGGATTGGAACAGGGTGGGTGCACCAAATGTCCTTTCAGAGTTGCACGTAGGCAGCTGCAGAAGCCTCATTCTGCATACACCGCTTGGAACCGGTTCAGGGGCATCCTGCCCCTCGCCCAGGCGGGAAACACACAAAGGGGAGAGGGTAGAGCCACCCTTTCCCGCCTCACCTCTCATGGGTGGACTCTACTCTGGACATTCCCCTAATCTTGGGGATAAAGGTGAATAACGTGGCCCCAGAGCCTCAGATTAATCTTGAACTTTACAGTCTTGACCTTCAACTTGCTGCTGCCCAGCTGACAGAAGAAATCTCCCTTGGGATAAAGGAGTTATCCCCCTGCTTGGCAGGCACCTGAAACACTGCAAGTGACCTGGTTGGAACTTTGCTGCTCTCACGAACTTCGGCGACTTCCAGAAACCTTGAGGTGGGTTTCCAGCGCATCCCAGAGGCCAGTGAGTGTGCTCAATGAGTTTGGGCACCGTGGACCACGTGGGTGCCGAGATCTCCAATACCCCAGGACACCGGCCACCTCTTGCGTAGCACACGACCCTGACCAGTGGGGAAGTTGTGCTTTGGCCTGTTTTCGAGCCAACCACTCTACAGCAATTGTGCCAAAGACCAGCGCCCTAGCCCCCTCCGGTGGCCCGTGGGTGCCCTTTTACGCACTCCAAATTGCCACCTCCTGCGGTCCATTGTCTCTCAACTTGTGGGCCCTAGCGGAGGTCTATTTCTACAATCAAGAGTTCCCCTGGTTGCTCCAGGCCTGCTCTACAGTCTCCTTGAAGGAGACCTCTCCCACACCTTGTGGGTCTGCACTGTAGCAGATTTGTTCATTCTTCGTGGGTTGCGGTTGCCAACGCTTAGTGGATCCAATCCGGACACTAGTGCTGCAGCGACCCTCATCCGATGTGGGACAGTCGCCCTCCTGAAGCTGGCCTTCCTTCAAGCCTCCCGGAGCCCGTGGCTGCAGATCCAAGCTACACCACTTTCCACCTGAAGCACCCGACATCGAAGGGCTCTTTGCTTTGAGCCTCCTGGTCACTTTGCCGTGACCCAGACTCTGTCCCCTCTGCTTTCAGGTTCTTCTCTACAATCTTCACATCTTTGATCTTCACGGCATCATCAACGCTTTTGGCTAGCAGAACTTTTGACTATTTTCCCATTGAAAATCAGCCCGCGACCCGACAGCAGAAACGACCTATGCACCCGGCTTCCCTGGGGCAGGTAACAGTGGTACCTCGGTACTCTCGTGGTAGTGGGTTCCTCAAAAGCTTAAGTCTAAAGTTTTAACTTTGTACTCCTGCTAGAAGTATTTTTAATCTGTTTATTTCCAACCGTGACATTCTCCATAGGCTGTAATAGAGATCCCGATAGCAGCTACTTCCACTGCACACGCCTCCCGTGGGTCCCCTTCCTCATAACCTGGGGTGGATTCTTAAGGGGCTAGCGATCCTGAATGCCCTAGGCATTGCCTGTAGAATTGTTGTGGTTCTTATACCACTTTTTTAGTATATGGGTTGGTCCCCCCCCTGGGGCCCAATGTTAATAGTGCTATTTATTGTGTCTATCAATGCTTGTTTGATATTGTAACTTTGCCACAGCTTCATAAAGAGACTGTGGGATTCTGTCTAGAATAAATACATATATTTTATATATATACCTGTGTGGGCTACTCTTTCATTTGGTTATTCAAGAGGTTATTATGGTAAAACAATAAGCTTAACACTCCTTCAAGACTTAGCCTGAAGGCTGCTCTCCACAGCTACCACTAGGATAGCTTTCTTTAAAGGTTGTCTTAAACCTATCATCAATAAGAGTCGAATTGGACTGGTGCAAGGTGTCCCTATAACTAGGAGACAGCATATGCCAGGCCAACTTCTCACATTGGTGTGCAGCGGTTGGATTCAAGCTTGCCATTGTTTTACCAGATAACAAATTGAATTTCTAAAGTGAAAGCCACTTGGTACCAAAGGTACATATAAATTCAAGCTTAGAATACAATAAGTTCTACTGAACTTAGGAGTTGTGTGTAGAGGGTTTAGCACACCTTGACTACAACTCAAGAAAGGGTTCAGTAGGCCACACTTAGTGTAGGTAGATACACCACTATCACTACACTAGAAATGTCTTTAGGTTCAGGTGCCCATAAGGCTCTGGAAGGACCCCAAAGGGTCCCAGTCAACAAATATGATCATCTCTCCTTTGCTGATCTCAGGGAGATGTGCACTTTTAGGAAACTTAAGACAAACAAAGGTGCCAATACCCAACGTCTCAGGGAAATCCTGCTCATAGCAGACTTTAAGCAGACTTTAGGGTCTGATGGGGTAGACAGGTTGGGTGGGCATCCATCAGAAGAGGACCCTCCAAGAGAGGACTCTGATGAGGACCAGGAAGAGGATGAAGATCCTGACCTGGAAGAACCAGACCACTCACAACATGGAGGTGATGGCCCAAGAGGCACTCCCTCCATCCCTAAAGGGAGAGTGGTGGATCCCAGAAGGAACAGATCCCCCTCAGTGGGGTCCAACCATTCTAGGAGATACAAAAGGACCTCTGCCTCTCCTCAGAGGAGAGAATCCTCCCAAGAGAGGAAGTGCAGACTGATCCAGTTTGAGCAGGCAAAACTACAGCTCAAGAGAGAACAGTTAGCATTAGACAGGGAGTCCCTGGAGCTTCAGAAAGCTTCAAGAAAGTGGGGTCTAGAGACCCCTGGTGGCAGTAATGAAACCCCTAGAGTTAGGGAGAAAGTCCCTGACAATAGGAATCTCCACAAGATTGTGCCCCCCTATCATACAGGGGATGACATCCACAAATGGATATCTGCTCTTGAGAGGGCCTGTAAAGTACAGATGGTCCCAGTAGAGCAGAGGGCAGCAATCCTGTGGCTCTCCTTTGCAGATAAAGGTAGAGACAAGCTCCTCACTGTTAGAGAAGAGGATGCTGATGATTATTATATCCTGAGAGATGCTTTAATAGATGGGTTTGGATTAACCACTGATCAATACAGACTTAAGTTCAGAGATACCCAAAAAGCACAGAATCAGGCTTGGGTAGATTGTGTTGATTGTGCTACCAAGGCACTGGAAGGTTGGTTAACTGGCAGTAAGGTGAATGATTACCAAGGATTGTATAATCTCATAATGAGGGAGCAGATTCTTAATAATTGTCAGAACCAGCTCTTACATCAGCACCTGGTAGACTCTGATCTGACCTCTCCCCAAGAATTGGGAAAGAGGGCAGACAAATGGGTCAGAACCAGGATTAAGCAGAAGGTCCAGCCCTTGGGGGGTGGAACTAAAAAGGAAGATGCCAAAAGCTCTGAGAAGGGTGGGGAAAAGGGAAAAGACCAGCAGTCTTCAACAGGCCCCCAAAAATCTGCATCTGATAATACCCAAGCTAATAAAGCTAAACAACCAAGGAAGCCATGGTATAAGTTCTGTAAGCAGAAGACCCATTGGACTTCAGATTGTAATAAGGCCAAAGACTCCACAAGTACCACTCCACCTGCCCCTAAGGCAGCTGCTCCCCCTAGTGCAACCATAGGTGGTGGTACACAGAACAAGGGCATAGTATTTATTTATTTGTTTTATTTGCGGGTTTATATAGCGCTAGAATCGACTCCAATGGAGTATCTCTGCGCTCTGGAACGGGTTTCAGCTGATCATTAACAGACAGGGAGAGCCGTCTTAGATGTCACTTTTAAACAACAAAGTTTTAAGCTGTTTCCTGAATTGCAGGTGTTCGGAACAAATTCTTAAAGTTTGAGGTAGACTGTTCCACAGTGTAGGTCCCACGACTGACAATGCTTTACCCCCATGTCTAGATTTTTTGGCACGGGGCACAACCAGCAGAAAACCATTGCTGGATCTCAAGGATCTGGTAGGAATATAGGGAATGAATTTGTTTTCCAAGTACAGGGGACCTTTGCCATTTATACTTTTGTGGATCAGGCAACAGATTTTAAACTTAGTCCGTTGCCGGATTGACAGCCAATGCAGTTTTTCTAAAAGAGGTTTAGAAGCTGTTCTCGGAGGGGCATTAAGAACCAGTCGAGCTGCTGTATTCTGGATCACCTGTAACTTGGCCAACACTCCCTCATTTGCTGAGAGGAGCAGGCCATTACAGTAATCCAGCCGGCTTAGAACAAGAGCCTGCACCAGGGTCCTTCTGGAGGAATCCGGCAACAAAGGAAGAATCTTACGCAACAGGCCAATAGTGTGGAAGCATACACCTGTAATATAATTGGTATGCTGCCTTAACACTAAATCCTGGTCAAGGCGTCTCCCCAGATTTTTAACAACCTGCTTCGGTTCAGGAACCATACCCTGGGATCTGGAGAGGACTCTGGCCTAGTCAGAACTCCTACTCAGGCTGTTCTAGTTTGTGATGGGGACCTGTCCCTGTTTGTGAGCCCCAGTGGTCTTGGTAAATACAGACAACAGCCAAAAATTAATGGAAGGGAGTCACTAGCTTACAGGGATATGTGGGCCAGTGTCACCATGGTGACTAAGGACCTTGTAGACCCTAACCAGATCATACTTGGGGAAATTTACCAAGTGACCAATGCAAGCAACGTTAGTACTGTCCATGCTCTAGCAGTTGTGAACTTCTCCTGGGGAGGGGTAACTGGCCTCAAGAAAGTTGTGGTGAGTGCAGACCTACCTGTTGAATGTTTACTAGGGAATGATTTGGAGACCTCAGCATGGGCTGAGGTGGAGCTAACTACCCATGCAGCAATGTTGGGTATACCAGCAGAAGTATTTGCCCTGACAAGGTCAAAAGCAAAGCTGACAGGAACTGAACAGGCCTTGGATCCTGGAAAAATGGACCAAGGACCTTCCAAGAGGAGGAGTAGCAGGGGTAAGGCAGAGCCTTCCCCCCAGGAACAGTCTGTAGCAACTCTTTTAGCAGAAGAGGATCTTGCTCCTGAAGAAGGAACTGCCCCAGAGGAACTGGAACCTGATCAGGTTGAGTTCTTGGGGGCAGGGGACCTTCTAGGGCAGACTTGAGCCTGGAGCAGCAGAGCTGCCCCACTCTTGAACCCCTCAGACAGCAAGCTGCTGCTGAGGCTGCAGGGAATGCCAGTGGGACCCATAAGATTTATTGGGATGAAGGGCTCCTTTTCTCAGAGGGTCGAGACCCCAAGCCTGGTGCAGCCAGGATGTTGGTCATACCTCAAAAGTTTAGGGGCTTCCTGCTCACACTGGCCCATGATATTCCCTTAGCAGGACACCTGGGCCAAAACAAGACTTGGGACAGAATTGTCCCTCACTTTCATTGGCCCCAGATGAGTGAAGACTGTAAGGGCTTTTGCAGCTCTTGCATTACCTGCCAGGCAAGTGGCAAGGCAAGTAAATCCACAAAGGCCCCCCTGATACCATTGCCTGTGGTGGGGGTGCCCTTTGAGCGGGTGGGGATTGACATTGTTGGTCCCCTGGACCCACCAACAGCCTCTGGGCACAGGTTCATTCTAGTGGTAGTGGATCATGCCACTAGATACCCAGAAGCTATTCCCCTTAGGACCATCACAGCACCTGTGGTGGCAAGGGCCCTCCGGGGAGTCTTTTCCAGAGTGGGGTTTCCTAAGGAGGTATTGTCTGACAGAGGTACAAACTTTATGAGTAGTTACCTGAAGGCAATGTGGAAGCAGTGTGGGGTTAACTATAAGTTCACCACCCCTTACCACCCACAATGCAATGGTCTTGTTGAGAGATTCAACAAGACCTTAAAGGGTATGATCAAAGGACTCCCAGAAAAGCTTAGGTGAAAAGGGGATGTTCTTCTGCCCTTCCTTCTCTTTGCATACAGAGAGGTGCCACAAAAGGGGGTTGGTTATAGCCCCTTTGAACTTTTGTTTGGCCATCCTGTTAGAGGGCCACTTTGTCTAGTGAAGGGGGGATGGGAGCAACCTCTCAAACCCCCTAAACAGGATATTGTGGACTATGTACTTGGTCCCCGCTCCAGGATGGTTGAGTACATGAAGAAGGCAACTAAAAACCTGGAGGCAAGTCAGGAATTACAGAAAGCCTGGCATGACCAAAAGGCTGTCTTGGTGGTGTACCAGCCAGGGCAGAAGGTATGGGTGTTGGGGCCAGTGGCCCCAGCAGCTCTCCAAGATAAGTGGAGTGGACCCCATACCATTTTGGAGAAAAAGGGAGAGGTTACCTATTTGGTAGACCTTGGCACTCCCAGAAGTCCCCACAGGGTACTTCATGTCAATAGTTTGAAAGCATATGTGGACAGGGCTGACATGGGCTTGGCCATGGCAACAGATGAGGGACAGGAGGAAGAGAGTGACCCTCTCCCAGACCTGCTCTCTCAGAACCCTGACGATGGGTCAGTTGATGGAGTAGCCTTGGCAGGCAGCCTCACTGACCAGCAGAAAGCTGACTGTAGACAAGTTCTTCAGTCTTACAGACATATGTTTTCTCTGACTCCAAGTCAGACCCCCTGGTGCACTCATGAAGTGGACACTGGGGACAGTCTGCCTGTCAAGAATAAAATCTACAGGCAACCTGATCATGTCAGGGACTGCATAAGGACAGAAGTCCAAAAGATGTTGGAGTTGGGAGTGATTGAGCCCTCAGATAGCCCTTGGGCTAGCCCAGTAGTCCTAGTACCAAAACCTCACACCCAGGCTGGTAAGAGAGATATCAGGTTCTGTGTCGACTACAGGGGACTCAATGCAGTCACTAAGACTGATGCTCATCCAATTCCCAGAGCAGATGAGCTCATAGATAGATTGGCCTCAACCAAATATCTGAGCACATTTGATCTGACAGCTGGCTACTGGCAGATAAGGTTAGCTGAGTCTGCAAAAGCCAAAACTGCATTTTCTACCCCTAGTGGGCATTATCAATTTATTGTGATGCCCTTTGGTTTGAAAAATGCACCTGCCACTTTTCAAAGGTTTGTGAACCAAGTCATCTCAGTCCTGGAAGACTTTAGTGCAGCATATCTAGATGATATTGCTGTCTTTAGCTCCACCTGGGAGGATCACCTGAGGAAAGTTTTGGAAGCCCTGCAAAAGGCTGGGCTCACTATCAAGGCTACTAAGTGCCAGATAGGGCAGAGTCAGGTTGTGTACCTGGGTCACCTTGTAGGTGGAGGCCAGGTTCAACCACTTCAGAGCAAAATCCAGACCATAATGGACTGGGTTGCTCCAACCACCCAGACTCAGGTTCTAGGTTTCTTGGGCCTGACTGGTGACTATAGGAGGTTTGTAAAGGGATATGGATCCATTGTGACCCCCTTGAATGACCTCACCTCTAAGAGGATGCCCAAAAAGGTTCAGTGTACTGTCAGCTGTCAAAAAGCTTTTGATGACCTAAAACAGGCAATGCGCTCTGCTCCAGTGCTCCAAAGCCCCGACTACTCCAAAGAATTCATAGTTCAAACTGATGCTTCAGAGGTGGGGGTAGGTGCTGTGTTATCACAACTGAATGAGGAGGGCCAGGATCAACCAGTAGCTTTTATTAGCAGAAGGTTGACCCCCAGAGAGAAACGTTGGTCAGCTATAGAGAGGGAGGCCTTTGCTGTGGTCTGTGCCTTGAAGAAGCTGAGGCCATACTTGTTTGGCACTCACTTCATTGTTCAAACAGACCATAAGCCCCTCCTATGGCTAAAACAGATGAAGGGTGAAAACCCCAAACTACTCAGGTGGTCCATTTCCCTACAGGGGATGGACTATACAGTGGAACATAGACCTGGGAGCAACCATGCCAATGCAGATGGCCTCTCCAGATATTTCCACTTAGAACATAAGACTCAACTGGTCAAGGTTAGTTTAATGTCCCTGCGTTTGGGGGGGTTATGTAGGAGAGTGGCATCGACTGCATAGTTGCCCCCAACTTTTTGCTGATGTTTTTGCTGTTTTATGACTCTAGCCAGGCTGTGGCCCTGCTATCCAGGACCCCAGCCAATCTGCTTCCTCTGTTAAACGATGTGAGTACCTTAGGTACAACCCAATTGGATGCTGAGGATGCCCTGACAGTCCCTTGTAGATGGTACCCTAGGTACCCAGGGCATGGGTCCCTCAGTAGGCCTACCGGGGCTGCAGCACTTATTGTGCCAACCTGGGACAGCCTTACAAACTGACACCACCAGACCACTACTGTAGTCTGGGTAAGGTGGTGCTGGCACCCCTTACAGGGATATAGGTACCCTATATCCCACCCCATTACAACACATATACTCTCATAGGTCACCCCTATAGCAGGCCTTGGTAATCCTACAAGGCAGGGTGCTGAGGTATGTGTGAGGGGGGACCCCTACATGAGTAGGGCCTCTCTGCAACCTTTGTAAAATCATTGCTGGGTTGTTTGTAGTGTAGCCGTACCATATACTCTTAACCGCATTATAAGTCTATCGCGATAGCGTGATAACTTGAGAATGGCTACACAGAACCATATCGTGTTTGGTGTCAAACATGTAGGAATCATACCAACAGTCCAGTCATGGGCATGAGGGTACGATTCCCCCCTGCTAGAGGGGCGATATGGGAAAAGCAGTAGATTTCAGACACCAATTTAAAAGTGCACAAGTAACACAAAATGGCTACTGCCCGCCACCTACACGACCTTGGCTGGCTGTTGCTGGGGAAAACCCCAGCCTCGCCAGCTGGACAATAGGGCTCCCGTGGCAGGGAGGTGCTAGCATCTCCCAAGACAGGATAATGTGGATTGGAACAGGGTGGGTGCACCAAATGTCCTTTCAGAGTTGCATGTAGGCAGCTGCAGAAGCCTCATTCTGCATACACCGCTTGGAACCGGTTCAGGGGCATCCTGCCCCTCGCCCAGGTGGGAAACACACAAAGGGGAGAGGGTAGAGCCACCCTTTCCCGCCTCACCTCTCATTGGTGGACACTACTCTGGACATTCCCCTAATCTTGGGGATAAAGGTGAATAACGTGGCCCCAGAGCCTCAGATTAATCTTGAACTTTATAGTCTTGACCTTCGACTTGCTGCTGCCCAGCTGACGGAAGAAATCTCCCTTGGGATAAAGGAGTTATCCACCTGCTTGGCAGGCACCTGAAACACTGCAAGTGACCCGGTTGGAACTTCGCTGCTCTCACGAACTTTGACGACTTCCAGAAACCTTGAGGTGGGTTTCCAGTGCATCCCAGAGGCCAGTGAGTGTGCTCAACGAGTTTGGGCACCATGGACCGCGTGGGTGCCGAGATCCCCAATACCCCAGGACACCGGCCATCTCTTGCGTAGCACAAGACCCTGACCAGTGGGGAAGTTGTGCTTTGGCCCGTTTTTGAGCCAAACACTCTACAGCAATTGTGCCAAAGACCAGCACCCTAGCCCCCTCCAGTGGCCCGTGGGTGCCCTTTTACGCACTCCAAATTGCCGCCTCCCGCGGTCCCTTGTCTCTCGACTTGTGGGCCCTAGCGGAGGTCTATTTCTACAAACAAGAGTTCCCCTGGTTGCTCCAGGCCTGCTCTACAGTCTCCTTGAAGGAGACCTCTCCCAGATCTCGTGGGTCTGCACTGAAGCAGATTTGTTCATTCTTCATGAGATACGGTTGCCAAGGCTTAGTGGATCCAATCCTGACACTAATTCTGCAGCAACCCTCATCTGACATGGGACAGTTGCCCTCCTGAAGCTGGCCTTCCTTGAAGCCTCCCGGAGCCCGTGGCTGCAGATCCAAGCTACACCACTTTCCACCTGAAGCACCCGACATCAAAGGGCTCTTTGCTTTGAGCCTCCTGGTCACTTTGCCGTGACCCAGACTCTGTCCCCTCTGCTTTCAGGTTCTTCTCTACAATCTTCACATCTTTGATCTTCACGGCATCATCGACACCTTTGGCTAGCAGAACTTTTGACTATTTTCCCATTGAAAATCAGCCCGCGACCCGACAGCAGAAACGACCTATGCACCCGGCTTCCCTGGGGCAGGTAACAGTGGTACCTCAGTACTCTCGTGGTAGTGGGCTCCTCAAAAGCTTAAGTCTAAAGTTGTAACTTTGTACTCCTGCTAGAAGTATTTTTAATCTGTTTTTTTCCAACCGCGACATTCTCCATAGGCTGTAATAGAGATCCCGATAGCAGCTACTTCCACTGCACGCGCCTCCCGTGGGTCCCCTTCCTCATAACCTGGGGTGGATTCTTAAGGGGCCAGCGATCCTGAATGCCCTAGGCATTGCCTGTAGAATTGTCGTGGTTCTTATACCACTTTTTTAGTATATGGGTTGGTCCCCCCCTGGGGCCCAATGTTAATAGTGCTATTTATTGTGTCTATCAATGCTTGTTTGATATTGTAACTTTGCCACAGCTTCATAAAGAGACTGTGGGATTCTGTCTAGAATAAATACATATATTTTATATATATACCTGTGTGGGCTACTCTTTCATTTGGTTATTCAAGAGGTTATTATGGTAAAACAATAAGCTTAACACTCCTTCAAGACTTAGCCTGAAGGCTGCTCTCCACAGCTACCACTAGGATAGCTTTCTTTAAAGGTTGTCTTAAACCTATCATCAATAAGAGTCGAATTGGACTGGTGCAAGGTGTCCCTATAACTAGGAGACAGCATATGCCAGGCCAACTTCTCACAATGAGTGAGTGAGTGACTGAGCAATGGAGTGATTTTGAGCGAGTGAAAATGGAGAGTGAGTGAGTTTGTGACTGAATGAGTAATAGAGTGAGTGACTGTGAGAGTGACTGTGAGATTGAGTGCCTCAAAGAGTGAATTACAAAGAGTGAGTGACAGTGAGTGGGGGACTGTGAGAATGTGACTATGAGTGACTGAGGGAAAGTGAATGAGTGCCTTGGAGTAAGTGACTGATAACTTGAGTAACCGAGAGAGTGAGGTACAATGAGTTACAGTGAGGGACAGAGGATGACTATGAGAGTGAGTGAAAGTGACTGAGTGAGTAAGAATGAATGAGTGAGAAAGTGAGTGAAAGTGAATGAGTGAGTGTGAGTGAGTTACTGAGAGAGGGAGATAGAGTGTTTGAGAGATAGAATGACAATGAGAGTGACTGAGAGAGAGAGAGAGAGAGCGAAAGAGAGAGAGAGAGAAAGAGAGAGAGAGAGAAAGAGAGAGAGAGCGAGAGAGAGAGAGAACAGGGTGCCAAAGAGAAGCAGGGAGAGATAAACTGGGAGAGTGACAAAGGCAAATAGAGGGACTGAGTGAGACACTGAGTGAGATTTAAAGAGATTGTGAGAGATAACGTGATAGAGAGAATGAAAGAGAGAGAGTGAGTGAGTGAGTGTGAGAGTGACGGTCATACAAGTGTGGATGCTGATTCAGTAATGACTGAGCAATGGACCTGTGATACTGGGAAGGCTGTCTCCTGGTCAAGAGACCCCTTGAAGAACCTGTATATTTTGTGAGTGGCAGGGAGCATAAGGTAATAAATCAACTAACGTAAGGATAGTTGATTTATTACAAGGCTAAAAATAACTGAACATAAAGACACCTCAAGATGAGAGTGTAGGAATACATCAGAGTCAGCATGAAGCCAAATCTACATATCAAATTGAGACGATGTAACATAAGTAAAACAATTAATTCAAGAAATACCACACAGAAGATTGGAAAGCATGAGTCCAAGTCTCCCTGCATTGAGGGTTGATGAGTATAAAGCATTAATCTATCCCTACGCTAACACTAAGATGGCATCCCTACTTCAGCATCTTCTGGACAAGGAATAAAAAGGTGTCAAAATGTGGAGTCTTCCTAAGAAGTCTCTCCACCAACATTGGGTCAGATAGCATAAAGCTATTCTAGAGCTTGTTCTCAGATGCTCTCTCTCTGAAGGCAGATGAAGAAGTAGGCACTTTCCTTACTCCCAACATTACATTATTGCAGGTATCTTTCCTGAAATTTCATTGAGGGTCATGCTATCTGCTTTGAGTACAGTCCTAAAGGTATTTTTCCTTGGAACGATTGTTTTCTTCTCTTGCAATAATTTGTCCTCGGTTCCCAAGCCTTCTCTTGTGTGAAGCACAATGACCTTCCTTTATTGATTCAAGCTATACGATTGTAACTTCTCTCCTTGCCTGACTAATAAAACAAAGACATTATTCTAGCTAACAAGAATGCTTCTTTCACCCACAACACAAAACATGAGAAAGAACAAATTCCACAGCACACATGAAATTCGAGCTGTTCATTCTAAAGCGAGAGTTTCAGGGAACTGCATTTCAGGCCTACAAAATTCCACTAACAGAAGAAAACATCACATGGGCTTTACCAATTGCATAGAAAATAAGGCACATTCAATTAATGCATTTACCTACATGTAAAACGACACAATTAAACACATTCGGTACATGAATAATTGTCAGTTTCATAACACAAGTTCTTCATGTTAATGTTTCCTGCTAGTTACATTTACTTACTACATTAATTTTACATCTTACTTTTCAGTGGCCTACACACCTCTCATTTCAGGTCAATACTTTTCACAATTCTAACACCTCACATTAATACGACAAAGGAGTTTATGCGGTTGCGCTCTATACGTGTGATTATAATGCACCCTTACAAATAAAGAGTGATTTCTGCTACATCAAGGGTAAACAGTAGCTGGAGAGGTCTGAGAATGCCAGAAGTACTCCAGGGATTGAGAGGCCTGGAAAGGTGAGGATGTTGTCACAACTTGGTCCCTGGGTTCTCGTGTCCACTACCAGGGGGCTGAACTGTGGGACTCTCCAGTGTCATAATACACTTCTGAACCCTCCCCTACATGCATATATGATTTCCAGCCATTGGACACTATTTGGGAATTGACATCCATTCCCAATCCATACCAGATTTTGTGAAAGCCAGCCTGCTCATGCTTGCAGCCAGCCTGCTCATGCTTGACACTCTGCTACCTAGAATTCCCTGCTCACTGCTTCATCTCCTCTCCTGCAGGCCAAGGATGGGTGGAGGAATTCAGCTCACCTGTGGCTGGCTGCTGCTAGCCTGCTCACACCTGACGCATGTGATCACTGTGAGCTCTTTTAAGCCCCAGCTCCCTTCAGTAAAAGGTTGGTCATTATAGCTACGTACCAGTGAGACCGACCATTGTTTCCAGTGTTTCCTGAGCTTTTGATATTCTTGTTTCCAGTATTTCCTAAGCTTTAGTTATTCCATGTTCCTGAGCTGCTGCAGTAGTTTCCCTTGTTCATGAACTAGCACTGCCTGCAGTGCTGCCTTAGCTTTTGCTAAATTCTTGCTCTTGCTCCAGCACTGCCTTCAGTGCTACTTTGTTTTCATGACTCCTGATCCAGCACTATTCTTGTATACCCTTGTAGCCTCTCCTTCTGTATATCATTTTCCTTGGTTCCAGTTCCTAGTTTGCTGTCTCTCTATTCTGCTGTCTTGCTTCTATTACCTTGTATGTTTGTTACTTGCTTTTTGCCAAGTGTACCTTGTGATTTCCTTCCTTTCCTGCTTAGCACTCCTCCTTGCTAGCTCCTTGTCTATTGTGCTTGTGTTTAGTTCTACACCCTTGCTGTTACTGCTTTGCGTGTTACTGTTTGATCGTCAGGATCCGTGGGCACAGCCGACTGCCTAGGTGGTGTTTCTTGTTCACTGTGAGTATTGTCTTTAAGTTACATTTATAACATCACCATGTGTATCAGCTCCACAGATCCTGCCTTTGTATGCATATCCTCTATGTAGGTATTTGCAGTCAGTATCTGTAACAGTAATTGTGGTTGAGGAACTTAATGAGCTTCAGTCTTAGTGTGTGGAGCTCCCAAGTGCTTTACCCCACATTCTCTTTATTGTTAATGTTGTTTTATATATATGTCTTGCACGTCTGTCCTGGTTGTAGTTAGTCTGAATGCTAAATTGCCTTGTGAGTGCTCTTCCTTTCTGATTCTTAGCCATCTTGTTCACTTGTGCAGGCTTCTCCTTTCTTTGGATTCCTTTTCTCTTTTGACTTCCTATGTGATCCTGAGCAGCGCTGTACTCCTTTTTCTGTTTATGACAGTCCCGGACACTCCCTGACAGATGTTAAGTGATTGATGAAGTTGGCAAAAGAACTGTGGACAGTCTAATACATCAAAAGCATAGGGTAACTCAGAAATATAAAGGGCTCTGTGGTATGAGGTGATTGAAAAATAAGATGTTGTAGAGATTGGGATGAGATGGGATTGATAAACGCAGGAGGTGAGGGTGGAAAAGATACATATAAATGTCCCTCTTAAGATAATGAAGAGTAAAAGAGTGGGCCTAAAGTAGTTTAGCCAGTGTGAAGGGCGCATGAATGAACCTGAGGATGTTGAAGAGAAGTGTCTAAGAAATACAGGACCAAAGAAAAATGGTTATTAGAGGCTCAAAGACCCCAGTGTTAAGTCTGAGAAGACAAGTGCTTTTTAGTACATGTATGTAAAATAAATGTGCTGTAAAAAGCATTATTTAACCCACTTTTTTTTCTAATATTCTCAGTAGGAGAACCCACATACACTCCTCATATTAAGGTGCTGTGACTTACCACTTTCAAAGATCACTTGCCATGCCTGGTTGTGAGAATAAAAAAGACCTCACTCTAATCCCATTACATCTAAACTTGAAAGACTAGGGCTTATGGAGAAAGACACGAGGGCAAATCAAGTACCGATACACACCCACGTTTCTAGCCATATAATTATAATGAGTTGGAATGTAACTAATCTAGAAACTAAAATGGGTGATTTAGGTTGGGACATATTCATTGCAGGATAAGAATGTATATGCTTTCCAAACCCATATCGCTTGGCTGGGGTGAACCTTTGATTAGTTCAGCATTCCGTCCATCATTTGTTGCTGCAGCACGTTCCAAAGAACCTAGGCATTAAGCCTAATTTAAATACCACCCTTGTCACAGTTCAGGGCATATATGGGGCTCAAATGAGACCTTTATGGGTGTTCTAACTTGGCTAAATAATGTTACCATCTGTTCATGTTCTTTTGAAGACATCATAAACATTGATGTCCAAACATTCTTAATTGCTTTTTAATACAGTCAAATGTACAAATTACTTGCTTGAAGTAACTTTTGGCTGGCAAATGGGGAGGCAAAACCCAAATGTGAGCTGGATAAACTTCTTCTCATCTTTTCATCCTTCAAATCCATACCAAATACTAATTGACACACAAAAACGAAATGGAAGAAGCAATAATAGAATGTACCATAATCCTAAGGCTGTGAGGTCTACCTCAAGGCAATCTTACTCAAGGTAGACACATTATATGCTGGTAGGTGCTATGATAATCATTGTGTATGCACTATATATACATGATGTAAGAGAAGCACAGATGTCTATACACTTGATTACAAAATAGTCGTAGGAATTCTAGAACAAGCACGTGTTGAAATAGTCACTTTGTCAAAGGTTCCTTCCATTTTTTGAGGTCAAGTTAAATTCTTTTCTCCCCCGCCATTCACTTCTAAAGAGTAGCCTAGTATTTGTGAGGTATCTCAGGGAATTTCTCTGTCTCCACTGAAATATGGCTACTTGCAGCACCTATTCAGTCTTTTAGCTTCACTTTATATACTGATGCAATGACACACAAATAATTGTCTGTCCACATTATGCCCCATCAGCAGGTGATGGTTTCCAAACTGCCTATTGACAGTGCATGACTAGAGGGATAATAACTTTTTAAAATGAAGTACAGACAAGAGTAAAGTTATGATACTCAAAGATCAATAAATATCTTTGGAACACCACCATCTAGCTAGAATCACCTAGACCTGCAAGGCTGCCAGTAAAAATAGTAGACAACCTTGTAATAACTAATAACCATCTATCCATGGCAAATCAAATACATTTTTATCCCTTCAGGCTTCATGGTTCAGGAGGCTTTTATGATTGTCCTACTACAAAGTATTTTATTGCGGCATCCTTCATCAACAAACTCCTGAATGCACAGAATTCTTGTAAATATGACCAAATAACTCACATATCGCTGGAACCTGGATAGGTTGGCAGTAACCACAAAATCCAGTTTTTGACACTCTGGCCCTCATTTCAAGAGGGATGGTAATCCTTTTTCTGGTGTAAATGGAATGTTATGCGCTAATTGGAACCTCAAGTAATTTGAAAATGTCATATTCTTTCCCACATAACCAATTCCAAGTATTAACATAGATGAATGATCTAGCAAAGTAGGCGACCCCAGCATGTTAGAGACTTTCCTCGATTCAATGAAAAACTCTGCAATGGATGGTTCTACAGCTCAATCCGGATCTGCTGAAAATGACACAAACAAATACTTAACTGGTTGACTATATGATACGAGTAGAACAACACCGGCTGGGAAATCAAGCATTATGTGCAGGGCTGGATCTCCAGAGGCATGGAGGATAGAGGGACGAGGGGTGAATAAGGATTGATGGACTGGTAACCAGTCAAAGGAAATTTCACCTGCCTCGAAAGATGCTAATACAGGTGTGAATGATGTAAGCATGATTTTATATGTCTTCACCAGTTTAAAGGTTTACTGACATATTGGTTAGTTTGAGCCATTACTTGACTCTTTGGATACTTCTGACTGTTTGTTATATCATTATTTTGCTCGATTTGTATTTTTATATCTTCACCTTAGTTAGCAAAGCATACAACTTTCTAAACTCTCTGTACAATCAGTTTGGGTAGGTGACAGATGTTACCCCTCACTACAGATAATAAAGGCATTGACAAAAATCACACTCCCTACTGATTTATTTCAGATTGCAACACATGGACATCCCCTTTGCACCTGCTATTTAGTTTTTCAAATCCCAGATCCCTCACCATTACTTCCTATGGTGACATTGCGTGGTTGTGCCTCACAAACTCTCTCCGTACTCTCTGTTAATATAAATAGTCACATTCATTCATAATATTAAGTAAAAGAAGATTTTGTACTTTCTGTACACTAATCCCCCTGACAAAACCCTACTTAAGGAGACGCACATATTCCCACATGAATGTGAAAAAGTGAACCATGGCTCTGCGGGTCAAATATTATTTGCATGTAAGACACATGATCTGTCCACCACTCATTATGCAACAAAGGCATACGGAAAAGATGGTTCAGCAAGATTGATAAGGAAATCTCTACTAGTCAGTGGTTTGAAAACATGGGTGTATCCCACAGATCACTTTCTTTTTTCCAACCAAAAATATGAGATGTGATATTGAACACTAAATGTTTTGATGCTCCAGTAGGAGAGAAAAAAAGGCTGTATCTCGAGTATTTCCTAACCAAATACATTGTTGTTATATAAGCAGATAGTATGGTTCCCTCAGGGGAAACTTAAGCCTATGATTCCTAGGCAAAAAAGATGCACATGTGTTGGAAAATGAGGCAGTATCTGTGAGGCCTGCACAAATAACATGTCACATTTGTCCTTCACTGGGAACCAAACACCCTATTGTAGCGCTTGACTCTCAGAGGGTAGCGTTGCAGAGCAGTCCAAGGCTTACTCAAGGGAGGTGGTGTAGGCTAGTAATCACCATTTACCAGTACGCAGAAATAACACTCAATAATTGATTGTCCAGTATGTGCTTTGCTTTATAAAAGTAAGAGTACATTTATTAAACACACACACTACTCAATACTATGCACCAATTTACAAATATACATAAGCTGTTGGAATAACTTTGTGACATTGCATAACATCTCCACCTCTCTCGCAGTGTCAGCCCCAGCCATGCTCTGGTTATGAGCTGACTCAGAGGAATATTACATTTCTGGATGACTCAAAAGCAGTACAGATATGACTTTGGACTTTGCAGAATGCTTCTTCTCATCTAAGTTACAGTGGACTTTAGTGCATGTCTGGAATTTGTAGGCTCTAGGGAAGTGAAACTATCCCCTGTGATCCCCATCCTCATAGGGGAATAATAAAATGGTCTTTCAGTGAAAACAGCAAAGCACACTAACTTTCCCTTACATGTTTCTTCCCATTGTATAAAACCTATTCCATTTAACCACCCAGCTCTGCATAATTCCTGCCACACCATTCAATTTGTAGCTGCTCCTGGGCTGCGCACGCCAGGAATCTTCCCTGCGCAGCCACTACACGTGTGCACACGCATGTACACAGGTGTCTGCATGTAACCAGCCCGGTGCCCGTTACTCCTGCTGCAGCGCAGCGGCCTACTCTCACAAGGGGAACACCAGTAAAACACACATGCAGTCCCTTTCATCATGAGCTCACTGTGGGTGAGTCCCACTTAATGAGGCTCTCCCACAGTAAAAGCTCAACAATTAGGTGTTCAAAAAGCGAAAAATCCGGGCAGCTCAGATCGTCAGAACCACCTTCTAACAACGTGGTTATAAAATTGATTGTAACTAGACAAACTGTTCAATGGATACTAGGGGTGGGCGGAATTTGCGAAATTCACTTTCGCAAATTATCGCGAAAATGTTAAAAATCTCCGCAAACACGCGGAAATATCGCGAAGATGTGGAAGTTTTTTTCCCCGCCCGTTCGCGGTATTTTCTGCGTGGTCGCGGCTCGCCAACTTACCCATGCAGTTGCTCTTGGGCGCGGCCATCTTGTTTTCACTTGTCTCGCGGTGCATGATCGCGAGAAGAAAGACGTGATCGTGCGACGAATGACGTTACTGCGGGCACGAACTGTCGCGAGACAGCGCAATTGGCTACCAACAATCCAACATCTCGTGGAGAACGTGACCGGATCGGGAAAACTTGTCGGCGAACGCGGGGATTCAGGTAAGGCGATCGCGCGCACGCGAGAATGTATTATTTTACAGCGCGAGCAAGCAAAAAATTTCCGGTGAAATGCGGATTGCGGAAATTTTGACATTTTCGCGCTCTCCGTGGAACGCGAAAATGTCAAATTATCGCAATTTCCGCGAGCGGAATGGATTTTTAGCCCAGGCCTAATGGATACCCACAGAGTCGTAACTGCACAATCCTGTGCAGATGTAGGGCATACACAACTACATAAAGTACAGTTATTCACAAATTGTAACAACATGAAGTATGTGCTCTTGGTGGATGGCGCAGTGTAAGAAAATGGTGACAATTTTGTGAACAAGAAGTGCGCAGTGAAACATACAGCATAAAATGTTGATTTAGATGCACAAATTAAATTTCATTTGCATTGAGGGCCCCAAATAAAGCACTTTGTAACACACAAGAACACGTCTTAACCAAGAGCACCTACTTCATGTTATTTGTTACAATTTGTGAATAACTGTACTCTATGTACCCATACAATGTTTTGGTAGGACTTAAGTATGAATGGGGAGAGACAAAAATCGAAACCTTTATTCTTTACTGGATTGATAGAGAATACAAGAAAAACAATATTCATTGACTCTTGCTGCAAGACATACTAGGTGTTCATGCATTGATGTAGATGTGAAGGCTCTGCCACCCCACTGAAATGGGATTTTCATTTCTTGTTTACATGGGAATAGATCACACACTGACCTTTTCCTGACATCAGCTAACCTTGTATTTAGAATGCATTCTACCCAGACAATACAAGGACGATTGTCTGACCATGATATTATCAAGATACAGCCACCACTACTGAACTTGGAAAATGAATGTAAATTTGTGAAATGATCAGTCATGGACACAGAGTCAGAATGCATATATAGTTTGCTTTATTAAAGGCCATACATCAGGATGCTTCTCCAGTCATTACATAAGTGAGTTCAATAATAAGTCTCTCAAATTTGCATGGGGGACAATGACAATTTTGGTTGTAGTCAAGGTCTTTGTTAATGACTTTAGTCAGTCAGTCAGTCAAATAAACTTTATTCGGCATACAATGCCATAAAAGTACATAATAAAGTCATAAAATCACAATAACATTTCATAACATCCTAAAAACAGTTGAATATTTTATAACTTTTAAAAGAAACATCAATCTGTTAAAACTACCAGTTCTGGACATCATATACTATGTCAGATATTATAAAACCTAAATACCTAAGAACAGTTCCTAAGTGCACTTCTAATAAAAACAATAGCCGGGTTGCATTTTTCAATAGAGTCCTCCTGCTGCAAATATTGAAAACCCAACCTATGTAACAATAACATTCATAGGGCAAAGAATTGGAGAAAGAAACCATATATGAACAGACTTATACACTGAACAGAACGGCATTAAATAAATAGTGGATTGGACAGAACAATTGTCACAAGGGCTGGGTGGATGGTTGTCAGACCATATACCTTGTTGTGGGAACACAAAAGAAAAATGAAATATGTTCAAACAAAGCCTGATAAGGTAAAATCTAATTTGTCTGTTTTCTGCGAATAATAAATAAAAGTCAAGCTTGAACGCAGGATCTAGTAGAAAGTATCGCTCCAATGAGGGCATCCTTAATGCGTCAGCTAAGCGAAAGCACTGGCGATGATCATAAAAATGCGACTTCATCCAAGCTTTCATAGCTGGGACTATCAACTCCGGGTTATTGTATACTTCAGGTAGTTCCAGAAATAAACAAGTATTCCTCATATCAGATAACCAAGAAAACTCAGCAGCTTTTTCCAAGGCCATGCAATCTATGATAATGCTTTTCCTAAGGCCAAGGTCACTCGACTGTCACATCTTAGCTCATAACAAAAGAGGGGCAAGTCCAAGAAGATCTTCAAGATAGGGCAATCCGACCTCTGAGTGCCAAAAAGAGGTGGCTATACCTGCAGGAACAGACAATAATCTTTTGAGGAAGCAATTTTGCATTTTCTGACGGTTAGCAGTTCTACAATGTCCCACACTCTCGCCCCGTAGGACACCACAGAAATACATTTTGATTTTAACAGCATCATCATTTCCTTTATAGGTTTTTGTCCCAAAGTACAGGAAATATGAAAAATTCCTTCAATAGTCCTAGAAAAGTGGAAGGCTCTCTGTGTCAACAGAGATGCCCACTTAAGTTTAGAATCAAAAGGGATACCTAAATAATTAAAATTGTCAACCTTTCAGGCTAGCGATCCTTTAATATATTTATTTTATTTTATTTTGTCCTTTTGGGCCCACAAATTAAAATAAAAGACTTGGATTCATTGACCTTCTGATCCAGGGTGCTCATAAATTCTATAAATCCATTGAAGGCCATTAGCATTCCTAGCTAAGAGTACAGCGTCATCAGCATAGATAAGGGTTGAGATATAGTGATTTCCCACTTGCTGGATTTCTATCTTCTTCTGCAGGAGATGACCCTCAAGGCTGTTTATGTAAATTGAAAACAATAAAGGGGCTAGTATACAGCCTTGGTGTACACCCTGTTAACATTTTATAAGCGAAGTAAGATCTCCAGTTGGGGAATAACAAATCTTCACGGAGGTATTCCAGTGAAATATCTGTAACAATAAAACTAACGTTTTTTTCACCCCTAAATCTTCCAGCATGTTCCATCATTTAGACTTGTTTACAGTATCAAATGCACTTGATAGATCCATAAAAGCGAAGTGCAAGGCAGACTTTTTAGCATAAACATACTTTCCTATTAGAAGAGAGAGGTTAAGACACTGTTCTGTCATCACAGTGCCCTGTCTCCCCCACTACTGAACTTGGAAAATGAATGTAAATTTGTGAAATGGTCAGTCATGGACAAAGAGTCAAAATGCATGTATAGTTTGCTTTATTATATTAAAGGCCAAACATCAAGATGCCTCTCCAGTCATTACATAGGTAAATTCAATGATAAGTTTCTCAGCCTTTCATGGGTGACAGTCACAATTCTGGTTGTAGTCAAGGTCTCTGTTAATGACTTTTCTCCATCATACATGTAAATATATATGTATATATGATTGTCTGCATGCCTACCTTTGTATTAGGTTAGGTTTCCCCAAATATTGGGTGAGATTCCACTTTCCTCTTTCCACTAGACAAGAACACCTCCTTCTCCTCTTACTGAGTACTAATTCCCCCCCAGCTATTGTTGATATCTAGGGCCTTCTACTTGGAAAGAAGAGGGGCCTATGGTTAGGAATAAGACTGCCTCCCAGATGGCCTCCATCTTCACTGAAAGAGATTTGGCTTTCATATATTCAGGATCTGCCTCTTCCCTCATTTTCTCATCCCCTTCCACTACCATTGGTGGAGGTTCTTCCATACATCCCTTGATTCCCCTCCCTCCTACGCTATCAGTCCTTCGCTCCAGAGGCAACAACTCCTACAGAGCCCCAGGCTCTGCCCCCTTCCCCTTATCGTGTGGACATTGCATACTTGGAATTCAGGCGTATCTCCACAGAGTGGATTGTCCCTATCTCCTGGAATGTCCAATTTTCTCTTGTCAGGTAAGCATGACAGTTTCAGCCTCTTTGGTATGGGCTTTCTACTTTGTCTGAAAAATATGTGTACCTAGTTTGTTCTTCCTGTCTGGTATATCCTGATGTGTTACAACATGAATTTCTATTCTACTGATGGTGACATCCTATTCTCCCTGTAAGAGTCACTCTACCAACCATGAAGGGCCTTGTTCCTGACAGATGTTTAGCTGGGTTGTGGTATGTGACTCTTTGTATTTTCTCCCTTCATCCATCCCATTGTAAGCGTGATAACAATTTCCTTACAGTAACAATCACTTATGGTCTTTTCAGAGACATACCTGACGGAATATGCAAGATTTTTGACGGCAGTGAAAGCTTTCTGGGTGATGAAGAAAGCAAATGTAAAGCCAGAAAAGATAAGGCATGCACCACTGGGCAAAATAAGCAAATTAGTTTGGAGAGTTCTATACACAGGCTTGAAGCAATATACAATAAAACCACCTCCCTAGCAAGTTTGAGACCCTCATAGAGGTGAGACATGATCTTAACACACTTTTGACATCTCGGGTTGAGTATGCAGGTGCACATACAACAAGAAAATTATGAGCAAGTGAAAAAATCTAGTAGAACTTTTTCACACCCACTTAAAACAAAAGGAATCCCAAAACATTGTGCTGGCATTTTCAATGATACATGAGGTATCTATTAATGCACCCCATTGAAATGATGTCTGAGTTTACATCGTATATTGAACTATATAGATTGATACCAAGCTGTGGAATATACTTTCCTGTCAGGAATAAACCTACTTACAGCCTCAAATCATGTAACGCAAATCCTAGAGGATGACATATCTCAGGAAGAATTTAGTAGCGCCATTGATAGATTGTCTACTGGGAAGGCTCCAGAAATAGGCGATTTACTATAGAATTGCTGCAAAAGGTTTTCAAAGAAGCTAGTGAAGTGGGAGAAATGCATCCAGACTCTAATAGGGCAACAATATCCTTAATAACAAAGCCAGACAAAGACTCACTATTGTGCACTAGTTTTCAACAAACATCACCCATCATTTTAAGCATAAATATACTGGCAAATAATTTATCAAGCAGACTAAAGAAATATATTCTGCATTTAATACACCCCTCTCAAGTATACTCAAGCATATCACCTGGCAAGTAAGGCAAGACATGGACGAAATGCCGCTGCTCTCTTAAAATGATGATAAGGATAAGATTCTGTGGAATTGTGGTACGTATTTAGAATAATTAAATGATTAGGTCTTCAGAGTAATTTTATCCAGAAGGTAAGATGGTTATACAATAGGCTATGCTAAATTGCAGAGGTTTTCTGTTCTCCTATAATGTGTTGAGAGTCACAAGGGAGAGATGTCCATTGTTCCTGGTACTCATCCTACTAGAGATTCAATCGCTGACAGGAGTGATACACCAGGATGGAAATATGCATAGGACACTAACCTCAGAAGAAGAGATAAAAGTAATGCTATATGCAGATGACGTATTAATGACATTGTCAAGGCCAGTTACTTAGCCCTTATTTTAGGCATTATCTTTCTCCAGGTTCAATGGATACAAAATAAATTGGACATGTGAGACCCTGCTGCCCACTAACATTTCTTCTAGATTCTCATGAAGTGAAACACCTTTAAGTGTCTAAAATCCCATCTCGACACTCTTGTCAGCAAATAGCTGGAAAATATGGCATGTGATAATCCCTGCTACTGAAAAAAATGACAAGGGATTTCATAGTGTGTTCCAAATTTCAAATCTCACCATGGGGCAGGGTAAAAAGTATCAAAATGAATTTGGCACGCAGATGTAATTACATATTTGACATGACCCATTTCACAATACCATTGGCTGTATTTAGACCACTAGAATGAAAGATCAAAACATGCATCTGTGGTAGGGGTAGGCCCAGAAGGAAAGCACTGAAGCTGCATGCAAACACAAAGGGCCAGGGTTCTTTATCTGTCACATATATCCTTACTCACTAGCCCTTCAACTAGCCCATATAACACATATGCTCCTTTCATGGAGAGAAACAACAGGTTTGGTCAACATAGAAAAATAGTGCTTTGCTGTGAAGACAGGTTGGAACTCCTATATGTAACGTTAGTTCATGAACAGATATTGACCCCATAACATTTCCCATGATATACACTTGGCATAGGACATGTAAATATCTGGGAGTAGATAGCAGAATTCATAAAGGACAACCTATGTGGCTAAACTAGGTGATCCTCATTGATTGATTGAGTACCTATTCTATGGAAACGCTGTTGTAATCTGGCAATTGATTATGTGCTATTCAATGGAAATTCAATCCTTTTGAGGACTTAGTAATGCATTTTGGACTTCTGTGACATCAATCCTGCAAATAGAGACAAATGTTGTGTTGTCTGAGTGGATGGCTAGGCCCATCTCTTACTGAAATACAAAACTCTGCCATCTTTGAATATCTGCATACTTGGGGAAAGTATGGGGGTGTTGTATTGGACATTTATGAGGTCCTTGCAGGCCATAACTTTCCTGTCCCACAGCATACAATCTTGAAACCTAGTGGAGAACAGGTTAAATATTAAACTTTGAGAAAAATATTAAAACAACCTAATTCAGTATCGATATCATTCATTTTTTAATTTTTTTTAAATTTTAGTATGCAATTTACAAAAAAAGAACCTTCAAGATACAAAACAATCCATCCACCCTCCCCCCCACCCTACCCCTTAATAATATTACAGATACAATGGGTCGATGAAAGGAAGGGCAACGGAAGAAAGAAATGATTATCCGAATGCACAAAAAGAAAATTTGTTTAAAACACTATATAGGCTACATGTAATTTTAGTCCATCAAAGATATATAGTTCCAATATAATACAGTAAGTCCACCTTTTAGTAGATCTTGGATAAAATGACCAGTGCTAAAAGTGGAAAGAAGAATTGTAAACAGTACAAAAGACAAGACAGAACATGTTTCAGCATAGTGGGGTAAGTACAGTACTTGCATAATAGGATTGAATGCATAAGAATCGGGGTTGTACTGTCGGTCCCGTATTTGTGGTTCAATACACAGTACAGATTAAGAATTGACCTGAGAAAGCCATCTACAGAGGGGTTCCCAAATTATAATTCCATTTTTCCTAGCGCGTACCCCCTTTTTAGCATAAATAGCCTTCTCCAAATTCGCTATTGACAATAATTGGGCCAACCAGTGTACCAGTGTGTAAATAAGGGGGGCGTTGGATCAATCCAGGCAGAGGGTATACAAAGCCTGTAAACAGCCATGGCAACAAAAATCAAGGCCCTACCGTCCCTTCTGTTAATTGAGTCACAAATCCCCAGCAAGATGGTCTTAGGGGTAAGCAGAACATCCTGTGCTACTACTTTACTTAAAAAGGCTTGTATTTGAATAATTGGGGGTCCTAATTTTATACACAAAGCAAACACGTGCACAGAGTCTGCACTATATTCAGCATAGCGGGAGCGGGGACAGTACGTGCCTTTACCGGTACCCCACTTGGAAATTCTACTAGACGTATAATAGAGGAAGAAACAGGCTTTATAAAATTGTGCTTTTACGTTGGCCGATAAGAGGTCACAAGTTTGTTAGAAATTGAGGTCATATCATCAGGCATAAGTCTATTTAACAAAATGTAGATGGACCTAAGCCAGGGAACACAGGGTGCAGACAATTTCTCTATAATTTCGTGTTTCTCAAATCACGAGGGCCGCCCGGTCTTCCGTGAAAGAAAGTCCCTAATTGCATAATACTTATAAACCTCATTCTGGCTCAGGTTAAATCTCATCTGAAGCTCTTCAAAAGTCAAGACCCCACTAGGCGAATATAGGGCCCCAAGTGTTTTAAACCCTGAGCTATACCATTTTTGAAAGTAAGAATTCTCAAATATTGCGGGCAAATTGGAGTTGTTATTAGTGGGGGTGTAATAATGAAATCTGCCCAGCCCAAGAATTTTGAGCATGGCCGTAAAAACTTTATAAGTTCCGATAAGGGACTTAAATCTTACCCTCTTGAAATACTCACACTCTAATTGGCGCCACATACAGCCTTTAACCTCGGACCCCAACAGTAATTCAAATGGTGACGGGAGCGTCATGTGGGAGGTAGAAAATTGATCTTAGAGCAAAATGGCGCAGCCTTGTAAAGCTGCAGCCCAATAATATAATCGCACGTTTGGAAGGGTCCAGCCCCGTCTTTCAAGAGGAAGAGAAAGGAACTTAAGTGATCTTCTGGGTTGTGAATAGGCCCAGATGAATTGGGAGAACAAAAGGTCATATTTTTATAGGGCTTGATTCGAAAACTCAAGAGGGATAGTTCTAAAATAGTAGAGAATTTTGGGGAAGAACATCATTTTAATTATGTTACAGCAGCCCACGATAGTCATATGTAAGTTGTTGAGCCTATTCAGTGACTTTTTAGTATCTGCGGCAAGAGGCTCCAGATTCTCGCTCGCTATCAAATCGGTGTCTGCCAAGATATATACATCTAGATATTTGGCCTTTTTTACCACTCTATGATCAGCCCAATTGATCTGCTTGTTCATAACAATCTGGGTTTTTCCCTTATTTAATGAGTACCCCGATATCTTCCCAAAGTCCAGTGCTTCATGTTCTATGGCTTTAATGGCCCTCTCGGGATCAGGCGTAATAAAAGCAAAGTCGTCTGCATAGGCCATAATCTTAGTGGTCAGTCAGTCCAATTCACTTTATTCGGTTAATTAAAACCATAAAAGCATACTACAAAAAACACAATAAAAATTATTTTAAAAACTATTATAAAATCACATTCATCACACAAAATCAATAGCAAAATCTAAATCATCAACATATACATAAAAATGTAATGAGTTTTCTAAATGGAATGCCCATTATTTACAATTCTTCCTTTTCTCCTTAATCTAACAGCAGCGGTCAAAAAGCCAGCTATATTATAAATTTCCCAAAAGTTATTCAGCATTTGTAAGTATATAAAAGTCGGTCTCGCCTGGGTAAATCCTTTGCCTTTTAAAATTGGTAAAATGAACCGGTTTCGGATGTGAAAAAATGCTCACAAAATAATACAAAGTGCATTGAGTCCTGGGTGGAAAAATTATCGCAAGAACATGCATTCAAATCTTCCAGTTTTTTCAATCCCATTGGTTCAGCAAGGAGCAAATGTAATTGATTCTATCTGAATCTTACCAGAAGAAAACGATGATGCTAGTTTGTAACTATAGTTAAGTATGGCTCAATTGTTTGTGCTGTACATAACAACTGGTGAGCCCGCACAAGAGGTTTCCTTACTTCCCTGGACTCTCTATCAATTTGTGATACCTGCACATACGTGCTTTTTACCCAGAGCATGTCCGCCTTTAACAGTTTTTCCGGGGAGCTAAATAGCTCAGGTCTCCCCAAATAAGATGCAATCCTTTTCACATAATTAAACCACGGGATACTACTGGCTAAATCGAGAGTTAAACAATCGCGAATAATTTTGCGGTTCAATTCAAGCTCCGGGTTAGTCCAAATACAAATCCATTTTAGTAGAGGAGCCATACCTATGACATCTGATATAAAACCTATACCCATTTCTTGGTGTATGATATAGGTAGATGTCGATTGAGGCACAGATAGCAAATTTCTTAGAAATTTGTTTTCCACAATTTGGGCATCACCGGCGTCTCTGGTTCCCCAGAGATCAGAACCGTAGCTAGCTATAACAAGGCATTTAGCCCTGTAGATATTTAACATAGCATGCATAGGTTTCGATCCCAATCTACGGGCAAAATCTAGGACAGCAATAGTTGATCTAGCCATTACATTTCTTTTGGCTTTCATTTGTGGGATCCATTAGCCCTTTTCGTCAAATAACACTCCTAAATATAAAAACAACGCCACCCGTGTTTATAGCCGAGATTTCTAGATTGTTAACAAGCCTGTTAATAAAGGGATCTATGTATATAGCAAAAAGCAGCGGGGAACAGGGACAACCCTGTCTAGTCCCGGTCGTGATCTCAAATTGCTCGGTTAATAGCCCTTTTATTAAAACCCTAGCGGTAGGGTTGAGGTATAAACCTTTTAAGGCTTGAATAGTATTGGGTCCAAAGTTCATACTTTTCATGACGCGCCACAAAAACTGCCAGGAGACCCGATCGAATGCTTTTTCGGCGTCGAGTAATATAAGCGCCATCGGGTCTCCTGAAATCTGTGCCGCGTCGAAAAGGGTGATGGTTCTCCGAATTTGAACGGTAGTTCCCCTCTCCGGAATGAACCCGTGTTGCCAGATGGATACCAGATGTTCAATTTTGGTGGATAATCGGGAGGCGAAAATTTTAGCATTGATTTTAGAATCACCGTTTATGAGTGTAATTGGGTGATACAAGCCCATTTCAAAGGGGGATTTGTCTTTTTTAGGGAAGATGATTATCTTGGCTGTAGCCCAGGAAGCTGGAGGAATGGCCCCATGAAAAATCTCTTCTATCAGGGCCGTAAATATTTTGCTAATATGGGCAGAGAAAGCTTTATAGAAGTCCACTGGGATGCTGTTGGTGACTGCCGCCTTGCCATCTGGAAGATTTGCAAGGGGTGTAGTTATTTCCTCCGTGGATGGGGGATCTTCTGATTGCCTACGGTCTTCGGTGTCAAGATGTGACAATGAAACTGAGTCTAGATATTTATCTATCTCCTCATGTCTGGTAGCTTGAGAATAATTACCTTCTTCTTTATATAATCTAGAATAAAAGTTGCGAAAGGCCGCCCTGATCTTGCTAGGCTCACTAGTGACATCCCCTATGGGAGTCTGTATAGTGTGTATCACATTTGTGGTAAAATGTTGCCTTGTCTTGACCGCAAGCTGATGGCCGATTTGTTCGCTATACTCATATATCTTTTCCTTTGCCGTGGCCCATTTCACGGCGGCTTTTCCTGCCAAGATTGAGTCAATTTCTGCCCTATAGATGGCTATGTTTAACTGGGCGGATTCAATGTCTGCCCCCTTCTGAACTGCGTCGATAAGTTTTTCGTCTGCCAGGCCTAGCTCTTTCTGAAGTTCTATAATCTGCTCCCTTTCAAGTTTATTCTTTCTGTAGGAAAACTGTAGGGTCTCCCCTCAGATACCTGTCTTCAGGTGTCCCAGACAACCATAATCGGAGCTGATCCAGTGTTGATTTCCAAAAAGTCCTGGATCCAGCTCTTCATGTGGTTTATATATTTTACATCGAGCAATACTGCTCTCTCGAAGCTCCATGTTGAAGCTGGCTCATGAAACAGTGTGCCCCTAAGACTTAAAATCAAAGAATTGTGATCTGATAGAGTTTGTGGTAAGACATCTATCTTACTTTCATGAAGTAGGGAGGTTGATATCAGAAAATAATCTAATCTGCCAAAAAAATTATGTGGGGCTGTGTAATAGGTGTATGCCGGCTGGTTCGAATTGAGATTAGACCAAACATCCATCAGCCCGTGTGTATGCATTAAATTATTCAAGGCTTGAAAGACTTTGGGTTTTCTACCCAAATATTTGCGATGGCTGTTTGTTCCCCAATTGCTGGCTAAATTGATATTAAAATCTCCACATATAATAACTGGGAGAGGGCAATGGACTAGCTCTTCCGAAATACAATTTACCCCAGGATCATCTGCAGTGCTCCCGTAGATTGAACAGAGGGTAAAAGAGGAATCCGTATTAAGCCGGCATTCAGCTGCAACCCACCTCCCTTGGGGATCAGATTTGAAGCATGAGGACCACATTTAACGGTTATGTTGAGCCAAATTGACTACCCCTTTTACCCTGGCGCTCTGCAAGGTTCCTCCCACTAGGTTGAAGCCTAATGTATTCAAAAGGTATAATTGCGAGCCCTCAACATGAGTTTCCTGGAGGCAGACTATGTCTGCTCCCATGAGTCTAAGACCTTGGGAGACTTTTTGTCGTTTGTGAGCATCAATCAGGCCGCAGATATTTAATGAGACAATTCTAAATTGTATTGTATTAATCATTTTGATGCGCTATAAATTTAGCAAATATATAAGGATGCACCAAAAGAATATACATAAAACAGATAATACATGCTGCCCCATC
The DNA here is from genome assembly GCF_964204655.1 of Triturus cristatus. Classification (NCBI taxonomy): domain Eukaryota; kingdom Metazoa; phylum Chordata; class Amphibia; order Caudata; family Salamandridae; genus Triturus; species Triturus cristatus. The sequence goes on from NC_140595.1 coordinate 493,585,318, forward strand.
GAAAATCCAGCTAGTCTTGTCTTTTCTGTAATAACTGGTGTCATAGACTAAAGTGATAACCAAAATCCAGCCCAAAAAAGAGCCCATCCAACCCTCAAATTAAATGCCCTTCCTAAGATCTTCCCCTTACCCTCCCCCCACACAGTGAGCAATCAGGAATGACCTAAATGATGGTTGCGAGCAATAACACCCCGCCACCCAGCCCTGCCACCGAAATTCAAACCTTAGAATAGACTAAGCTATGCTAATCAAACTGATAATATAGAAGGTCTTTTTTTTTGTGACACGGAATTCTACGTAAGGATCCTCATGGCATGATGAAGAGAACGGCCGAAAGACCTACCAACCCTACCATTTTGCCCTGATCTCGGTCTATCAAAAAAAAAAAAATGAACAAGAGAGCAATAAGGCACTGACAATATAGATTAAGATGTTAGGAGTAGCCTATTAGAATCTATTAAAGCCTAACTCTGGCCTTTCTGGGACTTTACTTCGTTAAAGTACTCTTGAGGTATAACTTCAGAAAAGAACATTCGCGAAGTGCCGTTCAGGATAACTTTAAGTTTGGCAAGGTTCATCAGAAAAGCTTGGCCCCCCAGCTGTTGAAAGGGAGTAATTAATTGACGGAGGCGCCATATCCGCTCCACGGTTGTATGGCAAAAATCTGGTTTTGCGAAGAATGTCACCCCCTCAAAACTTTTCTGGGAATTTGGTCGAGCCTGATCATAAAGCAGCTGTCGCAGTAAAAAGTTTCCAAAAAACACAAGGAAGGTCCTGGGCTTAGTTCCATTGCCTGTTTGTAATTTATTGAAAATGAGGGGGAAACCATGGGTCCCTTGAATTTCGTGATCCCAATTTGGATGATTTGGGAAGGCCCCCTTCACAAGTTTCACTATGAAGCACGGGGGGTTTTCCCCCTCTGCCCCCTCAGGAATGCCAAGTAAACTGAGGTTATTTCGGCGCTGTCTGTTCTCTTGCTCTTCCAACTTTCACTTGACATCCGTCATATATGTACTTTGGGAAGAGCATAGGTTGTTCAGCGTTGCAACAACAGATTCCAGATTTTCTGTGTGCCCTTCAATCATGGTGACCCTTTCACCAATATCCGAATATGTTTTGTTCAGCCTTCTAAGACCACCTTGAAGCTTTTTAGCGGCACCTTTAGCTTGTCTGTTATCTGATCGAACTTCCTGCTGGAACTGTTTGAGCGACAACAGAATAGAAGATAGCGAGGGTTCTTCATGGGGGTTGACTGGGCCCAGGAGCTTACCAGATTCCTCAGCAAAAGGGAAAGCAATCTGTGAGTCAGAATAGTCCCACTTTAATTGGTGTTGCTTCCCAGGGCATTGCCAATCTTGTTTGCTGTGCGCACTCTTCCTACGTTGTACTGTGCCGGTTTCTTTGCCAGAATCACTGCAGTCAGAGTGATTTCCATCACTAGAGGTGGAGGAATTGTCTTCAGCCACTGAGTCTGTGCCGTCTGACACTGAGAAGAAGTAGTCACCAGCCGGGTCGGGGAATTGGGCGCCCTGGGGGAGTGAGTCTGGATCAGTGCCTTGTTGAGTCCTTAAGCTGCCATTGATTTGCTGATCCAGCTTTGAGTGGGTTGAATCAAGGTAGATGTTTGAGCCCCCTTCCTGGGGGACTACAGTTCTGGCTACAAAAGAGGGTGCAGCAAGGTCAAAATGCTCAGGGGTTCCATTCAAACCAAAATAACCTACTATAAGTGTACCCCCTGGACAAACCAGATCTGAGTTTGGAGTCTCCAATGGTGTTTGGGGTTCAAGCAGCTCTAGGCTTTTTTGTGAAAAGACCGTGTTACAATCCCCACATTCCTGGGTTTTAGTGTGTTTTTCTCCCATTGGGACCGTAGGGACCATAGAACTCACTCCAGAGAACATTTTAGCAATTGAGGCCTGTGACCCTCCACTCTCCTTGGGGGTGCCCCCCCTGTTTTCCCCGTGGCCCTCTTAGAATTTAAATTGTCTTTTTTACCTTTTGGCGCTGAATCCGGCTTGGGTGTAGGCCCCCCATGTTCTGAGAAGTAGTGTTGGTACCAGCTGTTTTTAATTTCGGGCTTCTCCCGAAAGACGCCATTGTCCACGACAATCGGCAAAGGGCTTCCCTCACAACACGGGAAGCCTCAACAGGAGCCGCTAAGCAGACGAGAAATGCCACGGCTTCCAGCAACTAAAGGTCCCAGATCCGCTCCAATGCTATCTCTGCTTGGAGCACATTAAGAACAGTGTCAGCTCTCTGGCTTCAAGGTATCTGGTGGACTCTGTGCAGAATGCTTGGAGGCCTGAATACCAGCAGAAGAAACTCCCCAGGTAACTCAGCTGCAGTGTTGAGCCGCGCCGAGTGAGTGGCTCAATATCGATATCATTCCAAAGGACTGAGAGAAGCATAACTTACATTGTGGGTACTTTAAGAACTTAGATCAATGGCACTGGTCCTCATAAACAGCAAAGGTTTACCCTAACTCTAGTTGTTGGAGATGTGCTCAACAGAGATCCAGTATACTCTCTGGTAATGTCCAAAAGTGCAATGATTCTTGCTGACTGTAAGAAGGGGAATTAAGGACAGTCATGAATTAACCTGCCCTCTTTCTGTGAAGATGGCTCGACTTCGCAATACTTCCTGACATTACGGAAATTACACACCATCTCATGCAATGGTAATCTACATTGCTAGAGATGGCTAAGGTTGGAACCCTAAGGCTCTGGAAGACAATCCCAGTTCTGGCTTATGAACCATGGATAAAAGAAATATTCATCATTGTAGGAAAGTGCCCATTTTGTATGGTCACCATCCCCACTCATTACTCCAGTGCTGATGGTTGTGACTGTAAAAGGGCACAGGGTCCTGCTAACCAGGCCCCAGGGCCCGTGCTTTTTCGCTAAAACTAATGCATGTGAATCGGTAACCACTATTGGCAAGGACTTTAACCCCCCCTATGAGTCCCTGGTAAATGGTAAAAGTGGTACCCAGGGTACGGGAGGTAAAGGGCTCACCAGGTCCTGAAGCACAGTGTTTACCACAAACTCGAATTCGCCTTCGCCATGTGTGGCAAGGTCAAGGCACTAATCAATATATGCCTTTCAACCCCAAGGAAGGCCTCCTGAGCCCAGGAGGCATGGTGCATTATGTTAAAGGTGTGGACATATAAGTGCCAGCTTATATATCCCTATAGTAGCCTCTTTCCATTAAGGGCTACTATAAGAAGTCACAGGATAACATGGGCTGGCACCCCGAGGTTGCCCGCTCCATTATGGCACTGCCAAAATAGTCATGTTTGGTATCAAACAACTTTCTGCATCGTCCCTCACATGAATCTCATGTCAGAGTGGACGTGTCATGCGCCCAGTCGGCTACGTTATCAGTTGCCCACCTGGTTGCCCCAGCCTCTCCTGCGCCCTGGATGACAGCCAGCAGTTGCTGCTAACAAGACAGGAATTCATCCCCCTGCCAGGAAGTGTGAACTCTCCCAGGTATCAAAAACTATGGCCTAGACGGGAAGGAGGTGACATTTCCATCCCTGACAAGATGGCTAGTGAAGTGGCACATCAAGGTGGTGAGCTTCAAAGTTTTCACCACCACTGATATGCAGCAAGGCTGCCTTACAGATGAAGACACAGATATCTCCCTGCTTCCAGACACATTTGGAGGTGTACACCCCCAGAAGGCTAGCCACACCTCTGGGATGGGCTACCGGGTCTGTACAGCCAATAAAGGTTCCGTCCATTTTTAAAAGTGGCAGAATAAGAAGGTTCTGGGTAGAAAATCTGGTCATGTCAAGGGCAGATTAGCCACACCTTTAAGGGGCTACCCTGGCACCAAAAACTAATTTGTGATTTAAATTGCAACAGAGGACATAGAAGAGACCCGAGTCTGCAACTACAGGACCTTCACAAACAAAGACGTGATACTCTGCACCTGTGGCAACCATTCTAATTTTGCATGACTGCGACTCATCCTGGACCAAAGACCAGTTCCCCCAGACAGAGGACCTCTGAGAATGCCAAAGGCAACTCCAGACTCCCATGGACTAGTGACAGTAGTGCCCTGCAATCCTAGACAAAAACAATGTCCCGAACCCAAAATAAGGCTGGCCCTCGGGCCATCTGAAGTGTCGCCCAAAAGTAGATGGTCCAGTGCATTGTGGGAAATGTAGTCCTGACCTCCAGCAAGTTTCAGGTGGCTACCATTTAACCCCGGCCCTCCAGATGTTGAAACAACTTCTTCCTGACCTTACTGCTGCCAAGGCTCGTTGGGGACCAGTCCGGCTACACTACCTTTACTATATGCTGCAACATGAGGGAACTCTGCAGCAGCTTTAACCGACCATTGCAGTGGCCCCATTGTTGACTTTTTGCATCTGTTCCTCATCAGCACCATGTAAGTGGTAAAACCAGCTCCCTCTTCGCACCCGCTTCAGCACCAGGGAGAACCAGAGCAACTCTGCACTTTCCTAGCCTGTGCAGCACATCATTATCAGATATCAATAATTGAGAAGGAATAGATAACTCTTCCAAAACTTGCAGGCATTTCGGACACTTCCCCATACCAGCTTTTGTTTAGCAGAAGGTATTAGTCTGCCTTTCAATTCACATAGTGCAATGAATTTCAGAGATGGAAGGGATGGTGTTGAATGTGGTCTCTCTGCAGGATCACCCTCAAACCTTTTGCCTTTACCCTCTACTTTTATTTGCTGAATTCGTTTTTGTTGGCTTTAGGACATTGTGCACTTTACCACTGCTAACCAGTGCTAAAGTGCTTGTGCTCTGTCCCCTAAACATGTTTTAATTGGCTTATGCTAGAATGGTATATTTAATGTTTTTAGAAGTCCCTTGTATAGTGGTCTACCATATACCCAGAGCCGATACATTAAATACTACTAGTGGCCCTGCAGCACTTATTGTGCCACCCACTTAAGTAGCACATTTAAGCATGTATCAGGCCTGCCATAGCAGCCTGAATGCAGTTTCACACTGCTAAATTTACTTGGCAAAACAACCCTCTTGCCAATCCTTAAACTCCTTTATTGAATATGTCACCACTAAGGTAGGCCCTAAGTAGTCCTTGGGGTAGGGTGCATTGAAATTAAAAGGTTGGACACAAACGTTGTACATGTCCTTTCAGTGAAACACTCCTATATTCGTTTTTTTACAACTGTGAGGCCTACTTATAACATTGGGTTGCCTTAATACATTTAATAGGTGCTAACTTTTGATTGGAAACAGGTAGCTGGTTTATGTTTAGTATCTATGAAATTGTAATAAAATGGTAAAGTGGATTTTACATTACAGTTTTGAAAATGCAACTTTTAGAAAGTTGCCATTTACCTGCCCTTAGACCTTTGTGCCCGAAGCCTGTCTTGGGTCACATAACGGGTGTAACTGGCAGTTAGACTTTGTGAATTTCTCCCAGTCACACAATAGAGGGATTAGGTGTGTCTGAATGGGTCATCTGCTGGTAGCATTGGAGGGCAGAGTTGAGTATAGCCCTACTTGCAACTGAATAGGCTGTGCACTGTCTTCACACAAAGAACCTATCACCTCCACATTGTCAGTGCAGCCAGCTTGGAGACAGGGCAAGGGAGTCAGGAAATTCCATGCACTTCAAAGAACCTTTCTAATAGCTTCACCCACCTTCCACAGGAATGACACCAGGATATAAAAATAGTACTTTCAAACCCGCTCTTCAGTTCACTCCCAGACCTGCGGAAGGACTGTTTGGTCCTGAGACGCTGTGCAGACTGCTTTGCTGTACCTAAGAGGACTGGTATGCTGCCTGGAGCCTGTGTTGAACCCTCAGAGGCCAGACCTTCTATTAAGCCCTGGATCTTCACCTCAACCCAGGACTACCAGAGTGAATCCAAGGGCTAGTATACTGGTCTTCTGTTCGGAGCCACAGGGACACAAAAGTCACCCACTATCTTGAACCCGCACCTGGATCCAGCCTAAGTGAGTCCTGGACACCCAAGTGGTGTCTCACCAGTTCAGGACCCTTGGCTGTGGAGCTAAAGGTACCCAGATGGCAAAATCCCAAAACTGAGGACTGAAAACTTTTGTGGCCAAAAACAGCTCTGAGAACCAGGTGGAGACCCTGACCAACCTGCTTGTCTATCCTTCCCAGGTGCATCGCCGGTCGGATTGCGGCTTCTCCTTCTACATTCTTCTGCGCAACAGCAAATCCTTTTCAGCGGTCCTTCGCCAAAGGGGTACCTGACTTTTGAAACTGTCCTCAGCTACAGCCCTCTGCCTCATCCCACTGGAGATTTTTGACTTTCATATAAACTACTAAGTCTGAATGTAGGACTCTTCACCGCAGCTTTGATCCAATGCTTCCCGATGATGACGCTCCCTCCTCGGACACCTGAAGCCTTGCCACTCCAAACCTTACCTTCTCTGAGTATGTTTTCTCAAAATGTCTTCTAAGTCTAAAGGTAAGTGCTGACCGGGCACAATCATTCTTGTATCTGACCCAGGCTTCATCGTAGTGGGCCATATATTTTTACTTTGACTTGGTCTTGCATAACTATATGTCCACGGTTGGCACTTTGATCTTTTAGGCAATAGTGTTTACTAAAATCTAAAAAATTCATAACTCCTCTAGTTCTACTGATAGGAATTTTGTCATTTTTGGTGTCAAATAATTTATTAAAATGTGCTTTTTCTTGTGCTGTGTTTTCAGCTAATTACTGTTTGTGAGCTGCAGAAATACTTTACACATTGCCTCTAAGTGAGTATGTAAGTAAGTCTTTATTGTTTTATTAATACAAATCCTTAAAATCTTTGGAGCATGGACAGCTGTAATCACAGTAGTTCTTAAAATCAGTTAGAGATAAATAAATAAATAAATAAAATAAGACAAGCCCACTAAAATGTCATCACTTTCAACAAAAATGACACTTATATTGTGAATAAATTAGGGAAAACATGCCACACTAAAGGCATTGATACCACTTAAACTCAGTCTAAAAATAGCATTTTTATTTTCATTAATCATCATAGTTTCCGTGGGCATTTCCTTACTCATAAAATATCTTCCTATTTACATACTATCATTGCCTTATTCCATTTTCTTAAATCCACATCTACAAAGTGACTGCGTACTTATTTCACCATACTATGCAACAGTATTAAAAATAAAGTTTTTATAAATTTTACCAATGCCCATTATCTTTAATATAGAATTACTAAAGTGCCTCTGAACAATAAGGTGCCTATGTACAGTCCCTTGATGCTGACCCCACCTCTAAATATTATCTTTCAATCAGCAGGTAAGATGTCAATAACGTGCTTCTAATTGTCTGAGTCGTTTCTACTCTCCATTTAATCCTGAGTTTAATTTTGTATCTGCTATATGGATAAACTTACCAAATGGCCTAATTAGATGGATTGATTTCCCGGTAAGGCATACGATTATTGCTTGACGGCATGTTCTCACCCCTTGTTCATTAAAGGTGGGTTTCAACAATGCTTGCCTTTTCTGTAGTAGATAAGGACAAATACACACAATATGTATTAACGTTTCATAGGCAAGCTCACAGAGTCTACACTTTGCCATTGGCCAGATGCATATCCATCTTGGGGTTCCATCCTTTGTTGGATATTGACCAAATCTTAGTTTTAAAAATGTATCCCCAATGATTGGCTGTAGATGGGAAAGTAAATAGGATTGGGGCTCCTTTTTATTAAAATAATTAATTATCAACCAGGCATGTTTTTTTACTGAAATAGCGTCCTTATCCAGCATCAGGGATAGAATGTTCTTTGATCGATTTAAAAGATGTTTAAAGATGTTTTTAGTTTTGTCCCAGTAATCAAAAGGCTGAAGGTTAAAAGTATTTAAACTCTCAGTTAAAAGAATTAATGATCAACCAGGCATGTTTTTTTTACTGAAATGGCCTCCTTATCCAGGATCAGGGATAGAATGTTCTTTGATCGATTTAAAAGATGTTCAAAGATGTTTTTATTTCTGTCCCAGTAATCAAAAGGCTGAAGGTTAAAAGTATTTAAACTCTCAGTTAAGTAAAACCTCTACCCACATGCATAGTCGGATTCAATGAGTTCTTCTCAACACAGGTTTGTGAGACAGCCAGGATCGGATAAAAATAAATAGTATAAGCTTTTTAGGAATGCTAACTGTTTTACTAGGGATTGGCTCGACATGCCAAACTCCAGTTGGATATTTGCATGTCCAATATTTTTGAGAATTCTAAAAGTGTATTAAAAACCTTAATTTGTACCTTATCCAAGATTTTAGAATCCTTGCCTCGGAAGATTACCGCAGGCTGAGGCAGGAATCATCTTAGGCTTCATAAATTTAACTAAGTGCTCATGACAGGGGCAGGAGAGTTTATCTTGCAACATTCTAAAAGCAAATGCGAGAGATGTAGCTTTGGACTTTAAATTAGTAAAATGATGTTTAAAGGATACCCTATCATCAAATGTGATTCCCAAATATTTATAAAATGTTACTGTTTCAATTACTAGTACCTTAGCTTTCCATACTTGCCCACCAGGTATAACTAGCCCTATCGGCATATTTTTTTGGGAATTTTCAATTGTAAGCTAATATAGTTGGTAAATGAAGGTATTAGCCGATGTAAGCCTATTGGAGTGTGGCTAAGCAATACCATGTCATCGGCGTACTATGTCTATGTACTGGTTCTTGTTGAGCGCATATATAACCCTAGGATCTCATAGCACTTTGCCGAGACTCAGGAACAGACAAGAAAGATAACTGGAGAAAGAGAGTAGATTTAAAATAGCCAAGTCTTGAGAGACCTACGAAACGTCTTGTGGTCTATCTCAGTACGAAAGTGAAGTGGCAGGGAGTTCCAGAGAGTGGGAGCTAACTTCAAAAATGATCTGCTGCGGTACTTGACTGTTCGGACCTTCGGAATTGTTAATAGATGTTTATTAGCAGAGCGAAGAGTTCTTGTTGGCTGATACATTTTCAGTTTGTTAGCCAGTTAATGGGGACCCTGTACATTGAGAGCTTTATGGACAAGACAGCAGATCTTAAAGTCTATCCGCTTCTTGATTGGCAGCCAATGGTGTGCCCTCTGGCTAGGTGCAGAAGGGGAATGAGCGGGAAGGTTTAAAACCAATCTAGCTGCTGTATTCTGCAGAACCTGGAGCTTATTTAACAGTTCTTCATTTATGGACTCAAGTAAAGCGTTCCCATAATCCAGACGGCTGATGATTAAGCACTGGATCAATGGAGTACGAGATTTTGCGAAGGGCATGCATTAGCCCATAGCAGGTATGCGCTACATGATTGACATAGTCACACATGGAAAGTTGATTGTCAATCATTATGCCGAGGTTAAGGGCTGTTACCTTCGGAAGGGGACAGGTGCCCAAGGTACAGGGCCACCAATCATTTGTCCATAGCATCTGGGCATTGCCAAAAAGAACAATTTCCGTTTTGTTTGCATTTAGCTGGAGGTTGTTGGTTGACATTCAGTTGTTTATATCCAGTATGCATTGCCCGAATTTATGTTTAGTATCGGCAACATCAGGTCCAAGAGTAATTAGAAACTGCGTATAATTGGTGTACGACAGTGTGTCGAAGCCGTGATCCTTGATAACTTTAGCTAGGGGGGAATACATATAAGTTAAAGAGCGTAGGGCTCAAAATAGATCCCTGGGGGATGCCCTTGTTGGTGGATTGACTCTTGGATGTAAAAGCACTGATTTGAACTCTGGAAGTTCGGTCACTCAGGTAAGACCTGAACTAAGCCAATGCGGGGCCTCTGACACCCGCCTCTCTCAGGCGCTCCAACAGAATGGAATGGGAGATGGTGTCAAAGGCGGACGACAGATCTAAAAGGACCAAAATGGCAGATTTTCGGTTGTCCATAGAGAGTCTAATGCTATCCACCACTTCTAGTAGGGCCATTTCGGTACTATGGCAAGCTCGAAATACCGACTGAGAAGGATCCAGTACTGCAAGTAGTTTATGTTTAATCCTGAAAGATTTGAAGAATGGGCATTAAGATTCGGTAAATAAAAGGGTAAATCCACCATAAAAAGATTAAAAAGACAAGGAGCTAATACGCAACCTAGCTTTTAAAGGTAAAAGTTTTAATAAGGCGAGTAGTGCATGTACCAATACCCCTTTTCACTTGGACCCATGTATTAGAGTATAACAAAACAATCACGCCCAATAATTTTTTGGGTATACCCCATGCTGCCAGCTTTTTCCAAAGTAGATTGTGGAGAACAGAATCAAAGGCAGCTTTCAAGTCTACAAAGCAAATGTGTAACTTTTGTTTTTTTGTTTTGCTTTCATGAAGGAAATTAAGTTAGGGGACGCTGTCTGGCCTCTTTTGAATCGGGTTTGGAAAATATCTTTAGTGAGTCGACCCACACTTCCAGGTCTTTAAGTAAGCATGTCATAAAGATTTTCCCTCCACATCAGTTAGAGATATCAGGCGATAAATGGCAGGATTGTCGGGGGCACCACTCTTGTAAATAGGTTGGATAATGCTCCCCTGCCAAGAGTCCGGAATCACTTTGAGCATGACAGCTTCTTTAAACAGATGTGTAAGAATTCTTGCCCACAGATCTATTTTGGCCTTAAACACAGTGTTGGGAATTTCATTGGTGTCAGGAGCACCATTTGATTAGATCCTACCTAGCATTTTTATTGTCTCCTCCTCTTGTATAGACTCCAATAGGAGAAGATATTAATTGTGGGGATTTTCCTGGGGTTTTTCATTCGTCTCATCCCCTCGAAAGACAAAGTGATTTTTGGTGAACAATATTTTCAATGTGTATTCCCAGTGGGTCCTCATACACTCTGGAGAGGTAAGAATCCCAACTTGATTCAGAGATGTTCCCGCTATTTGCTCGCCTACTATAATGCACTAGCTCATTAACTGTCCTCCAAAAAGCTCTTAAATTGTTAGTTTTGCTGGCATAGTGCAGCTTTACCCATATTTCTTTATGGTAGGCCCTCTTTGCATTCCAGATCTCATTCTTACATGTTCTTCTCAAGTGTGTCAATAGTTGCATTTTAAGATCTTTATGAACACAGATCAGTTGGTTATATTATTGCCCTTGCTGCTTTGTTTAGGGCCTTCTTTTGAAGATACAATTTGTTTGAGTAACACCTGTTTTTTGGCTTAATTGGGTTGCACCTGGCAGTTGTTTTGTGGTGAAGAGCTATGTTAGATAAGAATATAGACTAGGCCAGATTTTCACCATCGCTTTTCCTGATTGGAAATCTCCGAGTGCCGATTCTATTTTAGCTTCCACAGAGGCCAAGATCTCAGATGAATCGTCTGCATGCCATGCCATTCTACTTAGATTAAAGGCTGTTGGCAGTTGGTTGAGATTTCTCGATTTGATTGGTATTCAGCCGTTAGGGCTGATGATATGATTTGAGGATTATGGTTGCTTTCCACTCAAGCTGCAACATGATAACCCTCAATTCCAGATTTTAAGTGTCTAGCGACAATGGTGTAGTCGATTATAGAAATTTTGCTGGAGTGTTTACAGGTTTTGTGACATTTTGTGGTCCACCCTGCAAGGGAATGTGGTTGTTGCTTGACCAGGGCTCATGCCCCAGTCAACCAACAACCCAATTTCTCACAGGTGGAGAAGAAATTGGTGGCATTGATAAGAGACACATGGCCTGTCAATCCTTCCACTCTCACATCTGGAACCTGTAGTCACAATCCCATTTTGGGGTAGAAAAAACAACGCCTTTAGCCTGTTCACAACCAGCCTCTCATGCCTGTCTGCTACCACCATAATCTCCATGCACAGGGATTTCATAATAAGACAAAAGAAACGAAAACAAAGAAAACCTTACTTCAGGTGCAATTATACGTTTTTTAAAGGACATGACATTTTTCCATGCAAATATAAAATAGCAAAAAATACCCTGCTCTGAAAAACAAAATACACAGAACTGAAAAGCAGAAAAGTGATAAACATCTCTTTGTTGACAGCCACCAATCTACAATTCGATATATGTTCTACAAGACCCATTCCAGTGCTATTTTCTCATCCCCCTGATATGTTTTATTGGACAGCCAATCGATGGGAAAGAACAAATGTAATGGAAAAGTCATGAATGAAAAATAATGCACCGAGGGAGTGATTGGGGAGTTGCAGACAGCGGAGGTAGTAGTCATTTTCTGGATTTCCTCATATCGGTGGAGACAGTAAAAGGAACAGGCAGGCCCTGCCACACCAGTCCTAGATTCAATCATGTTGGTTTCACACAGGTGTGACATCAAAGCAGCTGTATGCAGCTTACAGATGTTTGTGTTGAATATTGGCAATATTTGGAAGATAGTAGCAAAAATGTACAAAACGATTAGACATTAATGATCATCTACATTTTCAAAATGAAAAAAAAAACGCCATGATAGTATGAAATACTACATAAAAACAGAGCAATACAAAACAAAAAACATACAAGGAATAATATATCCTTATAATACCAATATGAGTATGTCTTTTCAGCACACTGGCTTTCAAAGCAGAAATTTATATTTATAAAACGAATACGATTTTATGGAGCCCATGCAAACAAAATGAGTGAACACTGTAATGTATTAAAAATGTTCCTAGTGCCTTAATATCCCCCAGCCAATATACAATGTAATAAAAATGCTGGTAATAAACACAAATTAAGTTTTCCTACAGCAAAGGAAGTCTACATTTTAGTATGGAGACGTTTTATCATGCATCTCTCTGTGAGATCAGTCTTTTCCATTTCCTGTAAAATCCAATTTAACCAAAGGGCAATATCAATCAACATGCTTGCTCTTTTCCCGAGCCAACAATAATAACAAAAGCATAAATTCAAAGGGTGCACAAGAAGACATTGTGACTGTAACAGAAGTGGATTCTATTGATTATGCCCCAGACGTTGTGCGTGAAAACCTGGGGGCTCATTATTTACTTAAAAAGTTAAACCAATGAGATCTCTCAAATCTCCCGGCGCCCTCCCCTGAAAAAGTTGTTGATGCCGACACAGTGTTTCAGTTTTATCACTCCAAACTCTGAATTAAAACATGAACATTGCTTCAATTCAGGGTCTTGCTAGGCACTTGAAATACTCATGTATTTAATATTTAAGGACATGGGGGCTTTTCACTAGAATTCAGACTTTTAAACTTTAATCCTCATAAATTACCTTATTGACTCGGGCTCATAGAATGTAAAGAAGACTATCGCTGTCACCAAAATTATTGTTTGGTAGGAATAATTCCCTATGCCCAGGTCTAACCGTCTGACATTTACAGGAGAAAGAACAAGTAGAAAACTGATGCATAATAAGTAAACCGGTGAGGAAAATACCACATCCCAGAATGGTATTTATCAACTGCTGCTAACACCTCCCCAAGTTTATTCCAACCTAACCAGGACCTTAGTTCATTCCCAAATGAAGCACTACAAACGACGTGATGGAGACAGAGGGCAGTTGTGTGCTCACATTGAAGTAATTAACTCATTTTCACTACTTCATTTGATTGCACTGTGGGGGTTGGCATTCATTGCCTTGGAGTGTCAATTGTCTTGAATTTTTAATGTTGTTCTGAATTCGTGTAGAGGGTTTATTTATTTATGTATTTGAGTTTTATATAGCGCTGGCTAGACCCGGAGGTATCAGAGCGCTTTACATAAGGTCCACAAAATTACAAAGTTACATCAGTTACAAGTTACATCAGTTACTAGGAAACCGTTTCAAGATTGTAGAAGACAAAATAAATGGAGTTTAGAAGGGTAAAGAGGTAGGAGGTAGATAGGATGGAGAGACGAAGGAGAGTCTGCCCAAAGTCCGGCTGGGTAGGTGACGGCCGAGGGTGAAGTTCACAGCCCATCTCCTCTATAGCTATCAGGTAGCTCCACCGAGCATCAGCCAAACAGCTAGGTCTTAACGGGAAAACAATTAAAGACATTTGACTAGTCATGTGTAAGTGAGTGCCATTGAATGGGTCTTCACCGTTAATCGATGACTAAAGTGGGATCCAGTGAAGTACCAGTCCAAAAGTACCTGGACTCGGCCATCTGCGAGTCCTACCCTGCCAAGTGGTGCACCCAGTCCTGGACCCTTCGAAATGTGCCTGAAGGTGCTCTGCCAGCTCATCTGTGGATCCAGCAGGAACTGATTCATCTCCTCTGCTGTACAGCGGAAATCCGAGCAGAATCAATGCATCACCTCTGCTGCGAGGATTCTCTCAACACAAGGACTCCATATCAACCTTGCAGCCTACATCGGAATCGCCACTGTGCAAAGCTTTATGGACAAAGACCCTCATCTTGCAAATCTCTTGTCTACAGTAACCTTGATGACATCACAGATTCTTGCATCACTGCATCATAGCTCTTTGGAACCAACACATCACCTTGACTACGCACCACAACCTCGACACTGGACTTTGCATCGCAAGCCCTCGGTGGTGGGATCCTCAATGATGATGCAGGACCTTGCATCGCAGCTTCACAGCTCCTCGGAACTGACACATTGCCTCAGCAGTGTTACGCATTCTCGACACGAGACCTCTCAATGCTCCACAACCAGGATTTAAGGTTCTCTTGTTCAGAAGGCTGGACAGGGTCCCTATTGCCAGCTTGCACTCCATTGCGGTCAGCCTGAACTTGCTTGACCATAAATCTGGCTTGACCAGAAATCCGGATTGACCAGAAATCCATATTTGGGGCTTTGGGCTTTTTCCCAACTATTTTCACTGAAATCTTTAAAATTGCATATCTCCGGTTCTACTGATTAGATTTTTGTCATTTAGGTCTTTATTGATTTATTTACTTATTTATTTATTCAAATTTACTCTATTTTTCTAAATCGTTGTGGGATTATCCTTATATTTTGTTTTCACTGTATTACTTTTTGAAGTGCTGCAAAAGCACTTTACACATTGCCACTAAGTTAATTTGGGGTTTGCTTGGGATTTCACCCTTACAAGGATTGTGGTTTCTGCTTGAGTAGGGCTTCACCCCCCTCAAAAAGTAACCCAATTGCTTACAAGCTGTGTGTGCCATGCATGAAACATGTGGGGTGAGATATGTGCTGTTACAGGACAGTGTGACATGACTGGGAGATATAATCTAGTAGAGATGCTTTATTCTTACATGTCCTGATGCTAGGATTCTCTGGAACATGAATGCCATATAGCAAGCCAGGGTGCATTGTGTAAAGGATACATTTATCAAGGAGGGTGAGATAAAGGTGAGATCTGAATCCACCTGTGAAAGGGCCTTTGCCACATATATCCTGGAAAATATATCCCTCATCCACCACTTCTCATCTAGAGTTTTTCTCATTTCCCCACAGAAAGTAGTTCCACACCAATCCATTTGCAGAGGCCACCTTCTCTGCTCCACTTCAAATGCATAGAGGTACACCATATATTCCACTATAGTGCAGTGTTCCAACACAAAGTTAACTGTAAATTCTGTCTCCTCCTCAGTGAAGTTCTTCTTCCTCTTGAGTAGGTCGGGCTGCATGCTTGAGGCTGGAGCGGGTCTCTGGCCCCCACTACATCAAGCAGTAGAGGGGAAGAGGGCAGAGCCCAGCGTGCTGACTGTTAATATGTGCTTCCATGGTGTATGTGGTTTTGCTCAGTTGAATGCTGTTTCCCTATTGACTCCCATTCCTGTTTCTCCATAGCATAGGCAGAGAGCTCCGCCTCTGCTGCATAGAAACTCACTTACAGGAATATGCCTGAAATCCGCTTATAAAGTAACTTATAGCTAGTTAAAGTTCAGGGAAATTACCTCATAAAATACCCTAGCAGTAAATGAAAGCTTATAATAATATAAATGAGGAAACGTTTTCCACTAGTAAAATGCACTACTTTCCAGACATCGGAGCATACAACCCACATTCATGAATAAAATAAAATGCACTAACTTTTTAAGGTGCGTTTCTCGGTGCAGAGTCCTTTCAGAGACCTTTACTCTTATGTTCTTCAAAACAAAAATTGTGACCACACTGAACTTCACATTGCAAATTTGGTGCATGCCGACCTGTAAACCACTTCCAGGTTAAAGGCCTAATGTGTAGCTTGTCCAGCAGCCATGGTTGGAAAATGTAGCGGGACATTCTTTCCATATGAAACAAGGTCATCGTTCTATAAACAAATAATAAATACAAATGGCCTTTGATAAACTTTTTTAAAAAAGGTTTACCGCAAAGAAAGTCTTGCATTGCACGAAATCAAATATCTCAAAAAGCAGATTAATTTCTTGAAACAATAAGGTAAGACTACTTTAAACTGCTCAGAGTGGATGGAAAGGGAGAAAAGAAGGGGTGCATGTAGGCATCCCTGCTTCAAATCATTATATTTCTCTACTTTACTAGACAGACCCTGGTTCCCTCCCATCAGGACCTGAGTCCAAGTTGAAGAGTGCAGAGCAACAATTAACCTAAGCAAGTGAGCGGAGATCCACGGAACAGTAAATTTTCTCACCAGCGTCCCACAGTCAACCCTGGCAAACTCTGTGGAGAAGTCAATAAAAGCAGAATATAAGGTCATACCCTTTCCCACAGGATACTTTTCAATTATTATTTGGAGGCCCATAATATTATCTAAGGTAACACAGTGCCTGCGAAAACCAGTCTGCTCAATAGGAACAAGGTTATTACCAAATGCCCAATCCGTGAAGAAGAATATTCTTGGTGAATAATTTCACAATCGCATCCAATAATGCAATCTGCCTTAGTGGAAGAGGTTTTAGGACCCTTTTATATAAAGGCACCACAACACTTCTTCTCCAAGAAGACAGTATAACTCCATGCAAATAACAATATTGAAACACCAGGCACAGAAAAAGAGCCCATGCAGAATGCTTTTTTTAATAAGAGATATTGGAAGTTCATCCAGGTCCATCGCCTCTGAATACCTTGCGCCCTTAATAAAACTATCTATCTCCTCACATTAAGGAGGGCCATATACATTCAATAAGGGAGACTCATCTTTTGACTCCAACAGAATCCCTCAACTAGAATTAGCTGTGTATAGCTGCGAGATATATTGGGTCCACTCAACATCAGATATTGAAATGGCCTCAGCCTTAATTCTAGAATCACAGTATTTAGCTAATAAGGACCAATATTTACGCGAATTGCCAACAAACACAACTTCACTCAGCTTAATTCATTTCTGGTCCTCCTCCCTTCTTCTTTCATACACCTTCAGTCTTGTTCTCACGCGCATCAACTGATTGATTTCCCTTTGCCTCAATAGTGACGGCTGCTTAAATTGTTCCCTTACTAGGGAATTTAAACCACAATTTACATTTTTTTACTCCCAGAGAGTAATCACCAAGTGTTTAACAGTGGAAATTATTTTCTTTCTCCCACATGATCGAAACAGGGACAGCTGCTTTTCAAACCAGGCAATTGGATTCTCTTGTGAAGGGCCTAAATTAGCAGTTTTAACATGACCGGCCAAATTAATCATATTATTATTGACCAAAAAATATGCCAGTTTGTTTTATGATAAATATTAGTGCCATTTCTGGAATTCCAGGACACAAGCGACTTATCCTCTAAATTAATAGCCATCGAAAGAATACAGTGATCACTTACATCCGTCCTCAATGCCTCAAATTGAGAACAAACACCAAACATTTGGTAAGACACCACCATATAATCAATTAATGATTGCCCTTGAGAGGAAGGAAAAGTGAAGAAGGCTTAGAGAATCCTTTGAGAACCTCGTGTTTAACACAATGAGGTCAATTGCCTCTGGGATACTCCACAACTCATCCAGCTCTGAATTTCCAAATGTTAAGGTGGAACAATTTGAGATTTTAGCATTGAAATCTCCCACCATGAGTATGCAATCTTCTGAGACACATGCTAGATACAAAAGAGAACTCAACTAATAGTCAGACGACCTCCTAGGGGGAATGTAAACATTTACCACAACAAAAGATGTACACTATCCTCCTATTGCGTTACACAGGGCTAACTTTATGCAGATGGAAAGGTTTGAGGGATGGACAATCACCATAGGGTTCCAATTGATACCGCTACTGAGTAAAAAAACGATAACTCCACTGGCGTGACCTTTTACCGTAAGTTTTGCTGCACAAAAAAATATAAAATAATTTCCATATTTAAAATCAGAACATATCCAGGTTTTCTGTAAGCAAATTATCAGTGGACACAAAATGCATTAAAATGTTTTAGTTGGAATTAGACTGTCCCAGGTCCGTCATATTCCAGGAAATAATTTTACCCAAGCAGCTACCTCTGCAACATTGGAAGTTTTATGGTTTGTTTTTTAAACATATAATGCACCTGCTACCCAACTCCAGGGGGCTAGCTCATCTCCCTTTATAGATTCCCAAACCCTCTGATCCTCATGTCCCATTATATTCATCACTCTCCTCCCTGTCTCTCTACCAATTGAGATTGTGATGTCCTTCAGATTTGCAACCCCCTACTACTGCATGAATCTTTAGTGGACTCCCGGGTGCCCAATATGTGGCTATCTAGCTTAGGGTCTATGGTCAGTTCAAACGGAGAAACATCAATACTTTTTTTCCAGAAATAGTCCACATTTGCCAGGATTAAAATTGCAACAATCCTGGAGCTAAATGTGACCCTAGAACTCAGGAGTGGGGCTAGGGGATCCAAATACACTGGATCAATATCTCTAATTGACACCAGGCACAGGGCCTCGGTTTCAAATAAGAGCTGCAAGATGAAGTTACTATTCAATGGGCCCAATTAACTATCAAACAGAGAAACAAAATTCAGAGTAGTAAAAAGATGGCCAAAATCAAGTCCTTCAACTAAATTATTATTATGCCTTGGCCCAGCCCCTGAATTCAGCGACTGTGCTAGTGACAAAAACAAAGAAGCCTCCCCATTAAGAGTCCTCATAAGTTTGGGAGCAATACATCAATCAATCAATCAATCAATCAATCAATCAATCATGTGACTCACCATAAGGGTCTCAAGGGACTTTGGGGGGAGAACAGCGGTTCAGTTGAAGAGGGAGGTCTTGAGGTCCTTTCGGAATTGAGTCAGTGACTGTAATTGCCTGAGGTGTAATGGCAGGGTGTTCCAGGTCTTTGCAGCGAGATAGGAGAAGGATCTTCCTCCAGCCAAGGTCTTGCGGATACCTGGGATGGATCAAGGGCCAGTTGGGTGGAGCGGAGGTATCTGGTGGATATGTGGAAGGAAAGGTGGGTGCTGAGGTGTGCAGGTCCGGTGTCATGGAGGGCTTAGTAGGCATGTGTGAGGAGCTTGAAGGTGATTCTTTTGTTGACTGGGAGCCAGTGGAGGTCTCTCAAGTGACCTGTGGTGTGGCTGCAGCGAGGGATGTTCAAGATGAGTCTGGCGGAGCCGTTCTACAGTTTCTTCAGGAGTTTATGGGTGATGCCGGCATAGAGTGCTTTGCCGTAGTCGAGTCTGCTGCTGATGAGCACATGTGTGACCATTTTCCTGAACTCGGTGGGGATCCACTTGAAGATCTTTTGAAGCAAGCAGCTTGTGTGGAAGCAGGCAGACGACATGGTGTTGATTTTGTGGTTGATGGAGAGCAACAAGTTTAGGATGAAGCCAAGGATTTTGCGCGTGGTCCGTGAGGGCTTAGTAGGCATGTGTGAGGAGCTTGAAGGTGATTCTTTTGTTGACTGGGAGCCAGTGGAGGTCTCTCAGGTGACCTGTGGTGTGGCTGCAGCGAGGGATGTTCAAGATGAGTCTGGCGGAGCCGTTCTGAATGTTCTACAGTTTCTTCAGGAGTTTATGGGTGATGCCGGCATAGAGTGCTTTGCCATAGTCGAGTCTGCTGCTGATGAGCACATGTGTGACCATTTTCCTGAACTCAGTGGGGATCCACTTGAAGATCTTTTGAAGCAAGCAGCTTGTGTGGAAGCAGGCAGACGACATGGCATTGATTTTGTGGTTGATGGAGAGCAACAAGTTTAGGAGGAAGCCAAGGATTTTGCGCGTGGTCCGTGAGTCTGAGGGGGGTTCAGAGTGCTGAGGGCCATGAGAAGTCATTCCAGGCAGAGGGGGTGGAGCCCAGAATGAGGACCTCAGTCTTGTCTGAGTTGAACTTGAGGCAGCTGTCCTTCATACAGGTGGCGGCTGCCTTCATCCCTGTGAGTAAGTTGCTCTTGGCAGCTATGGGGTCGTCAGTGAGGGTGAGAATCAGATGGGTGTTGTCGGCGTAGGATACAATGGTTAATCCGTGGTTTCTGATGATGGCTGTAAGCGGGCCATATAGATGTTGAAGAGGGTGGGGCTCAGGTAGGAGACCTGAGGCACTCTGCAGCTAATCACTGTGGGTTCTGAGTGAAACGGTGGAAGTGTGACTCTCGACCAGTGAGGAAGGAGCAGATCCATTCCAGGACTTTGTCGCGGATGCCAGTATCATGGAGTCTTATGCAGAGGGTGTGGTGGGAGATGGTGTCGAAGGTGGCCAAGAGGTTGAGGAGGATGAGGGCTGCAGTCTTGCCTCGGTAGAGGATGGTGCGAATGTCATCTGTAGCGGCGAGGAGAGTGGTCTCGGTGCTGTGGTTGCTTCGATGAACTCTGAGAGTTGGGTGTTGATGGTCTTTTCGATTACCTTGGCTGGGAAGGGGAGCAGAGAAATGGGTCTGTAGTTCTTGAGGTCTGTTGGGCCGGCAGAGGGTTTCTTCAGCATGGGGTTGATCTATGCATGTTTCAAGTCTTCTGGGAAGGTTGTGGAAATTATGAAGCGGTTGATGATGCGGCAGAGTTTGGGGGTGATGGAGGTGCTGGCTCTGTTGAAGACGTGGTGAGGGAAGGGATCCGAAGGAGCTCCAGAGTGGATGCAAGGGTGTTGTGAGAGGTGCGGGGGTCCAGCTGAGCAGGGTCTGCTGAGGTCATAAAGAAAAAGAAGAATTCACACAAGAGCAGATGGGAAGAGATCTTTTAGAGATCCACTCAGCCTCTTGGGGCACTCCACAACCCTCTTCATCGGTGCCCCCCAATTAAACATTCCCATCCCATGCATCATCCTTCACTACACCCACGTTCAAACCACCCCAGTTATTATGGACAGTTACCCACATGTTTGTGAGCCCTTCTCTAGCCGATGGCAACCTAGAGTTGACACTTCTGAAATATTAGGTAAAGGGGCGTCCTAGTTACTTTTGAGGACTCAAACTCCCAACTTAAATGGAGGACGGCATTTATTGGCTCTTCTACATTTGAGGCTGAATAATGGGAATGGACACTTCTAGAGCATTAGAAAATCTAAGTTTTTTAGACTTACACTTCATAATGCGGCAAGTTTTTTTCTTTCTCCTCTTTTGGCATATTACATCCTGGGGTCCCCCTACAGAGGAGAAACACCATCTTGGTGAGTCGTTGATTAATTAGCACTAGAAGGGACATCAACTACAACCCCAGGGGTAAGGGGAGCACCTTTTTTAAATATCGGAACAATGAGAAGAGGATTCTCATTTACAGTTACATTTGCCCTCTGGACTACATGACATTGTTCTTCATATAAATGGTTTGAGAAGGAAGAACAGAACAGGTTGTCAGTGTCCTTCAAGGCCTCCGGATTACCACTGGATTGCCCAAAAGGACTGACCCCAAATCCACTATAGTCACCCATCTGAATTCCAATTTCTAGCACCCCATTTATTGCTATTGTGTCAGTCTGGGAGGCCTAGGATTTCATTTCGGTCCTATTTCTTCATTCCTTGGGCGTAACCAAAAGGTGGTGAGGTGGTGCACCCACATTAAAATTGGGGACAACACATACAGCACATGATCAGAGTTAGCAACTGATCTATCCAACAAGGCTAGAATCCAGGATAGCAACTTTTCCATGGAAAAACATATAGAAATTGACTCTTCTCCCACCTGCCCCCGCCCCTTCTAGATTAAATGACTGCACAATAACGTAAGCCCCTGTGGATGAAGATAAATCACAGTTCAGAGAGTTCTTGAACCCAATAAAGAGGCCTTTGAAGATGGCATTCTACTATACAAAGCTAGTAATAATGGACGGCTAGGTAGACGGTCCAGAGGCAGGCTCAAGACCATGTCCAATGTAGTTGGCGATTTTAAGTTAGCCTCCTGAATTCGATTAGTTTCTATAAGAGTGGCAATGTACGGCAGGGAATTATCCTCCAGTGCACCAAGTTCGCAGCTACGCAAATCATCACAGAGATCACTATGAATCGCTCGATAGGTCTCGTTGGACAGCAACATTTCTGTTACAAAAGCAACATCTTGGCCACTGAGTGGGGCCACAGGACTCTTTGGACCAGACTCGGAACACAATTTAATGCCAACAGTGATCGTCTCAGGAACAGCCTCTATGTCCATTTCTTTCACTACTTCCACTGGACAACATGACTTGTTGGACTGACTTAGGGGAATGGCCAGAACTGGGCTTTGGCTAAATTGATTGGTCTGACATAAATCAGCGCCCTGGGACAAAGCCACAACTAGACCCAAGCTTCAAACTCAAACTTTATTTGAGCTTGAAGTCATCTCCAAATCCTTATTTCCTCCACTCTCCCCCTCTTTGAGAACAGGGACAACACAGAGGGGTGAGACTTAAGGAGAGACAGATGGGACTGAAGCTTCTTCCGACAAATAGTTTTTAAAAAAAATTTGGTTTGGGAGCCCTAATGTGGCTAGCTGTTGGACCAGAAGTGCCAATTCAACAGCCAGAGCTCAAGCACCTAGATGGCATCATATACAATACTTGACCACAGATTGCTTGAACACCAGATGCCTGCTTTCCCACTCTTTTCCTCTCTTTCCTCTCCCCTGCAGCTCCACAAACTGGCATCAATCCCCCCTCAAGAGTGATAGAGTAAGGGGGCAAAAGCAAGGGGGCACAAAGTGAATAAGTGTACATGCAGGGAGCAGGGACCCGATGCACAAGCCGCACTGGCCTAATGCCAGCTGCCACTACACTACCGAGGGGGCCTGCAGCCTAGGCCTCCCCAGCACACCACCGCTTAAACCACTTAATCCCTCAAGTCACTTGAGTCGAAAGGCCCCTCAAAAACAGAGGGTCCAACTCTGCACTCTGCACAGTCTAAAGAAACAGAGGAGTCAACTTCTGATCTACTGCCTCCGGGAGGTTGAGAAGGCAGTGGGCTGTCAATCCAGACATTTTTCTCAGTCTGCTGCAAGGGGCGGGCGTGCGGTGTGTTCAGGGAGCTCTCCCATGGCTCATATCCGAAGCCTGGTGAGTCCTAAGGGGCCACTGGGGGGCTGTTGACTCAAGCTGCCAACACAGGCCACTGCCACAGGCCACCCACATCACCGGAAAATCACCACAGGGGGCCTTCCCCACGTTGGGTGCTCAAGGCCACTCAAGGCCGCACCCACTGCTCCATTACCAAATCCACCTCTCAACTACCAACTCCGCAGCTCAGAAGCTGGGTGCCAAACTCCTAGGGGTCTATTAGCATGGTGAACGGAGGCACCACCGCGGTGCTGGCGGATAATGCTTTTTTCTGCACGCCAGCAGCGGTCCTCACAACCGCCATATTAGTATGGCCAAACATGGCCCATTTCCCAACCGCCGCAGTGCGACGCAAACCGCCATCAAAGTGCGCCCGCCACCGCCATGCGGAATGACGTCCCGTCCTCTGTACAAATCAGGATGCCTCAAACATCCAGTCGTACTGAAGCAGAGAAACCGCCCAACTTGAGACGGCGGAAGCTTGACAGCGTGGAGCGAAACTAGAGTACTGGTCCCTCCCACCCGGTCCCGACCGCAATGATCCAGCTCTACATGTCTTCCCAGTGCTGTATCTAATACATTACCAGCAACTCATGGATCGTCGCGGATGCCGCCACAGGTACGCAATTACACAACTCCGCACACAACCACAACACACAACTCATGGGCTGATACAGGTTTCCTGTCCACACCAGACACCCTGGTGGGGACAGGAACACATCCACAAGTGTACCCACACCTGTCCTGCCTGTCACCAAATCACCCCTCCGCATCCAGGTCACCCATCTACCGCGATATTGATCCAATGTCCTGGTCACGTCACCGCAGCGGTGAAGACGCAGGAAAACATGCGCACAATGCAGAAGGCAGGGCAGAAGACAGGGCCTGCGCCAGGCATGGGCAGTGAACAAAGATCATAGGGCCACACCTCCATCCTCCACACACTAGACCCCCCCTCAAACATGAAGGGACATGCCATGTGCCCCTCCTGTGCTCCCCCATGCATTAAAACAAGTCAGGTGAACCCGCACCCTGCACCACACACCAAACAACTAGGGAGACAGCCTCAGCAGGTGTGGCTGCAGAGGAACACACAACACAGTAGCACATGGCCAGGGCAACCCACACACCACAACAACACCACACACATAGCAAGAAAACTGAGTCCAAGCACAAAATGAACACACACACAGATAATGAACAGCACTCCACTGGACACACAGCCTGCCAAGTCACACAGACATAGCCCACACTGACACACTGACACAGACACAGACCACATGCCAGAAGCAATGGAGTACAATATATAGGAAAGCTAAAGTGAGGTGCACACAAATTGAAGGACAAGAAGCTAACTACCAAGCATGTTTACATCACATTCAAGACAAGAAACATATAAGAACACCTTCAGCCCATCAAATCACACGTGGCTGGCACAGTTTGTGAAGTCAAACCACAGTCACCTCAGTGCAACAACTCAGGGAGACAGCAAGGCAACCCATGTATAGGCACAGGGATGAAAGGAAGGACCTGAAGTCAAGCAGTGAACAGCCACACATATGTATACAACTAGGCCTGGGCCAAAATTCCGTTCCGTTCGCGGAAATTGCGATATTTTGGCATTTTCGCGTTCCGCGGAAAGCGCGAAAATGTCAAAATTTCCGCATTCCGCAGCTTAGCGATAATTTTTTTCTTGCTCGCGCTGTAAAACAATACATTCTCGCGCGCGCGCGATCGCCTTACCTGAATCTCTGCGTTCTCCGACAAGTTTTCTTGACCCGGTCGCGTTCTCCACGAGATGTTGGATTTTGGTAGCCATTTTGCGCTGTCTCGCGAGAGTTCGCGGCCGCATTCAAGTCATTTTTCACGCGATCACGTCATTTGTCGCGCGATCACGTCTTTCTTCTCGCGATCGTGCACCGCGCGAGTATGAGAAGATTGAGATCTCGAACATGTCATTCTACATCGCGAGCCAGAGAATGAGGACGCGGGCACATGAAATCGAACGCGAACAGGAGAAAGAGACCGCGAACACGTCATATCCAACGCGACAGGGACAAAGAAGAGAACGCGATCATATCGTTTTCGACACGCCGGCGGAAGTAATGTGAAGCTGGAGAACTCAACAACGTAACATTTACAATTTGGAGAGGAATATCGGCTCTAGCAGCATGAAACCATCTGCAAATACTGATTTTGGATGAAAAGAACTCCGTACATTCACATTTGGCTTTCCTTTTTTGTGCAAGGAGTCATTTTTTTTTTACAAGGTGGAGAGAGGGAGGAAGTGACACAGATTCTCCAACTTCCTGTTCCTGTCCAGCAGGCTCCTCCCAGTGCTTTGTCCATCTCCTGCTCATTCTGCCTTTGGATTTGGAGCTGGAAAGATCACTCTTTTTGTCTGCTGCATCATTGCAATTGGATTTCAGGATTTTTGGAATAGGATATTTTACAAGTAAGTGGTTGTTGTGTTTGATTGTGGGCATTGCAGTTGTTGTGTAACTACAATTTATTTTTGATAATTAATTATCATCATTCCTTTTTTTTTTTTTCTTTTTTTTTAATTTTGTGGGTTGTAGTAGTAGGCCCGAGCTAGCCATGGGCATGGCCTCATGTGTGTGTGTGTGCATGATGAAGCAACTGTTCCTTTTGTTTTTTGAATATATTTCATTTTCAATCACATTTAGGGCATGGATGGCATTGGATTGAGTTGGGGAAGTGTGTTTTTTGGGGTGGCCTTGCTGATGTTGTTGGGCCTGGACATGTGGCTGGTGGCCATTTTGAGGCCTAGGCCTGCAAGCTTGCCTGGCCTTGTCTGCCAACAGGCCTGCTTTCATCCACTGCTACCAGAGCAGGTAGCCACAGCTTTAGTAATCTACTGTTTTCTGTTTGCTCTGTTGAATTTAGACATCATTTAGGGCATGGATGGCATTGGATTGAGTTGGGGAAGTGTGTTTTTTGGGGTGGCCTTGCTGATGTTGTTGGGGCTCGCCATGTGGCTGGTGGCCATTTTGAGGCCTAGGCCTGCAAGCTTGCCTGGCCTTGTCTGCCAGAAGGCCTGCTTTCATCCACTGCTACCAGAGCAGGTAGCCACAGCTTTAGTAATCTACTGTTTTCTGTGTGCTCTGTTGAATTTAGACATCATTTAGGGCATGGATGGCATTGGATTGAGTTGGGGAAGTGTGTTTTTTGGGGTGGCCTTGCTGATGTTGTTGGGGCTCGCCATGTGGCTGGTGGCCATTTTGAGGCCTAGGCCTGCAAGCTTGCCTGGCCTTGTCTGCCAGCAGGCCTGCTTTCATCCACTGCTACCAGAGCAGGTAGCCACAGCTTTAGTAATCTACTGTTTTCTGTGTGCTCTGTTGAATTTAGACATCATTTAGGGCATGGATGGCATTGGATTGAGTTGGGGAAGTGTGTTTTTTGGGGTGGCCTTGCTGATGTTGTTGGGCCTGGCCATGTGGCTGGTGGCCATTTTGAGGCCTAGGCCTGCAAGCTTGCCTGGCCTTGTCTGCCAACAGGCCTGCTTTCATCCACTGCTACCAGAGCAGGTAGCCACAGCTTTAGTAATCTACTGTTTTCTGTGTGCTCTGTTGAATTTAGGCATCATTTTGGGCATGGATGGCATTGGATTGAGTTGGGGAAGTGTGTTTTTTGGGGTGGCCTTGCTGATGTTGTTGGGCCTGGCCATGTGGCTGGTGGCCATTTTGAGGCCTAGGCCTGCAAGCTTGCCTGGCCTTGTCTGCCAACAGGCCTGCTTTCATCCACTGCTACCAGAGCAGGTAGCCACAGCTTTAGTAATCTACTGTTTTCTGTTTGCTCTGTTGAATTTAGACATCATTTAGGGCATGGATGGCATTGGATTGAGTTGGGGAAGTGTGTTTTTTGGGGTGGCCTTGCTGATGTTGTTGGGGCTCGCCATGTGGCTGGTGGCCATTTTGAGGCCTAGGCCTGCAAGCTTGCCTGGCCTTGTCTGCCAACAGGCCTGCTTTCATCCACTGCTACCAGAGCAGGTTGCCACAGCTTTAGTAATCTACTGTTTTCTGTGTGCTCTGTTGAATTTAGACATCATTTTGGGCATGGATGGCATTGGATTGAGTTGGGGAAGTGTGTTTTTTGGGGTGGCCTTGCTGATGTTGTTGGGCCTGGCCATGTGGCTGGTGGCCATTTTGAGGCCTAGGCCTGCAAGCTTGCCTGGCCTTGTCTGCCAACAGGCCTGCTTTCATCCACTGCTACCAGAGCAGGTAGCCACAGCTTTAGTAATCTACTGTTTTCTGTGTGCTCTGTTGAATTTAGGCATCATTTTGGGCATGGATGGCATTGGATTGAGTTGGGGAAGTGTGTTTTTTGGGGTGGCCTTGCTGATGTTGTTGGGCCTGGCCATGTGGCTGGTGGCCATTTTGAGGCCTAGGCCTGCAAGCTTGCCTGGCCTTGTCTGCCAACAGGCCTGCTTTCATCCACTGCTACCAGAGCAGGTAGCCACAGCTTTAGTAATCTACTGTTTTCTGTTTGCTCTGTTGAATTTAGACATCATTTAGGGCATGGATGGCATTGGATTGAGTTGGGGAAGTGTGTTTTTTGGGGTGGCCTTGCTGATGTTGTTGGGGCTCGCCATGTGGCTGGTGGCCATTTTGAGGCCTAGGCCTGCAAGCTTGCCTGGCCTTGTCTGCCAACAGGCCTGCTTTCATCCACTGCTACCAGAGCAGGTAGCCACAGCTTTAGTAATCTACTGTTTTCTGTGTGCTCTGTTGAATTTAGACATCATTTTGGGCATGGATGGCATTGGATTGAGTTGGGGAAGTGTGTTTTTTGGGGTGGCCTTGCTGATGTTGTTGGGGCTCGCCATGTGGCTGGTGGCCATTTTGAGGCCTAGGCCTGCAAGCTTGCCTGGCCTTGTCTGCCAACAGGCCTGCTTTCATCCACTGCTACCAGAGCAGGTAGCCACAGCTTTAGTAATCTACTGTTTTCTGTGTGCTCTGTTGAATTTAGACATCATTTAGGGCATGGATGGCATTGGATTGAGTTGGGGAAGTGTGTTTTTTGGGGTGGCCTTGCTGATGTTGTTGGGGCTCGCCATGTGGCTGGTGGCCATTTTGAGGCCTAGGCCTGCAAGCTTGCCTGGCCTTGTCTGCCAACAGGCCTGCTTTCATCCACTGCTACCAGAGCAGGTAGCCACAGCTTTAGTAATCTACTGTTTTCTGTGTGCTCTGTTGAATTTAGACATCATTTTGGGCATGGATGGCATTGGATTGAGTTGGGGAAGTGTGTTTTTTGGGGTGGCCTTGCTGATGTTGTTGGGCCTGGACATGTGGCTGGTGGCCATTTTGAGGCCTAGGCCTGCAAGCTTGCCTGGCCTTGTCTGCCAGCAGGCCTGCTTTCATCCACTGCTACCAGAGCAGGTAGCCACAGCTTTAGTAATCTACTGTTTTCTGTGTGCTCTGTTGAATTTAGACATCATTTAGGGCATGGATGGCATTGGATTGAGTTGGGGAAGTGTGTTTTTTGGGGTGGCCTTGCTGATGTTGTTGGGCCTGGCCATGTGGCTGGTGGCCATTTTGAGGCCTAGGCCTGCAAGCTTGCCTGGCCTTGTCTGCCAACAGGCCTGCTTTCATCCACTGCTACCAGAGCAGGTAGCCACAGCTTTAGTAATCTACTGTTTTCTGTGTGCTCTGTTGAATTTAGGCATCATTTTGGGCATGGATGGCATTGGATTGAGTTGGGGAAGTGTGTTTTTTGGGGTGGCCTTGCTGATGTTGTTGGGCCTGGCCATGTGGCTGGTGGCCATTTTGAGGCCTAGGCCTGCAAGCTTGCCTGGCTTTGTCTGCCAACAGGCCTGCTTTCATCCACTGCTACCAGAGCAGGTAGCCACAGCTTTAGTAATCTACTGTTTTCTGTTTGCTCTGTTGAATTTAGACATCATTTTGGGCATGGATGGCATTGGATTGAGTTGGGGAAGTGTGTTTTTTGGGGTGGCCTTGCTGATGTTGTTGGGGCTCGCCATGTGGCTGGTGGCCATTTTGAGGCCTAGGCCTGCAAGCTTGCCTGGCCTTGTCTGCCAACAGGCCTGCTTTCATCCACTGCTACCAGAGCAGGTAGCCACAGCTTTAGTAATCTACTGTTTTCTGTGTGCTCTGTTGAATTTAGACATCATTTTGGGCATGGATGGCATTTGATTGAGTTGGGGAAGTGTGTTTTTTGGGGTGGCCTTGCTGATGTTGTTGGGCCTGGACATGTGGCTGGTGGCCATTTTGAGGCCTAGGCCTGCAAGCTTGCCTGGCCTTGTCTGCCAACAGGCCTGCTTTCATCCACTGCTACCAGAGCAGGTAGCCACAGCTTTATTGATCAAGTGTTTTCTATGTGATCTGTTGAATTTTTAGACATCACCTTCCTGAGAGTGTAGTGTGGCTGTACACAGTACTAGTAGTATAACATAGCTCTAGTTAAAAAAAATTCATAAATGGCTAGACTATCTTTTGTTTGCACTAGTACAGTACTAAGTAACTGAACCACAAAAACAAATGCAACATTTCACTGATGTTCTTCTCCTGTCTTCTTTGCTTTTAGGTGCACAAAAGACAGAGTAGGAGGTGTCATCGGCATCACCTGGCTACCCGTTGTACTGCCAGCCAGACAGAAGTCCTGCTGCGCATCACGCCCACGTGTGACCAGAACTTGTTGTGCATCTGCCTCCTGCCTGACGTCGGAATAAGATGGCCCCAAAGAAAGGTACCAGGTCCAGTACCAAGAAAGTTGCTGGTGAGAAGAAGGAACAGAAAAAGGAAGTGCCATTAACCACGACTGGTGGTGTGCCGGCCAAGGTTTTTTTTGGCACCAAAGCGTTGTCCGGGAACCAAGCTGGGAGCAGCACAGCGGTCCAGCAACCCCACCAACCTAGGCCCAAGGGCTTTACTGTCGCAGAGGTAGCCAGTCTACTAACGGGCAGCGATGTTGAAGAAATGTCATTACCGCAAAGTAGTACACAATCAAGTTCAACGCAGGCGCAAACTCAGCAGATCAGTGTGCAGCCGCCGCAACAAGAACAGCAGCAGCAGCCG
The DNA here is from genome assembly GCF_964204655.1 of Triturus cristatus. Lineage (NCBI taxonomy): Eukaryota > Metazoa > Chordata > Amphibia > Caudata > Salamandridae > Triturus > Triturus cristatus. Next base: position 493,615,570 of record NC_140595.1, read on the forward strand.
CCGCAACAAGAACAGCAGCAGCAGCCGCCGCAACAAGAACAGCAGCAGCAGCCGCCGCAACAAGAACAGCAGCAGCAGCCGCCGCAACAAGAACAGCAGCAGCAGCCGCCGCAACCAGAACAGCAGCAGCCGCCGCAACCAGAACAGCAGCAGCCGCCGCAACCAGAACAGCAGCAGCCGCCGCAACCAGAACAGCAGCAGCCGCCACAACAGCCCACCATAGTAGTTGTTGCTCCTGACGTAGGGGCATTTCAGGAAATCGAGCTTCCTGCAGACAAAGCGGAGTGAAGTCAAACCACTGTTTCAGAACATCTATTGTCTTCCAGACCACCAGCAAGGAAAAGGAGGCTTAGTCCATCATCTTCTTCTTCAAGCCCCGCTTCTGATGATCGTGATGACACTTGGGTCCCACCAGCTCGGTCTGAGAGTGAAGTACGCCACAAGACATTGCTTCTGAAAAGGAAGGTCCCAGAAAAACTTAGAGTTATGGAGGTAGATGTAGAAGAGGGGGGTGATGATGTTGATGAAGACGAGCCAGTCATCACGCACATTACTCCCGCCCCAAAGGGATTGGAGACCGACATTCTAACCCTATCCAGAAAGGCTGCTACTGAGCGGGATGTAGCACGGATCTCACCAACACAGGTTACACCACCACTACCTCCAGCTGCCATATTTTCCAAGGCCCGGCAGGGACCTACATCCAGCTCAACCACCTCAGTAGGAAGTGGTAGTAAAAGTCACAGTGTAGGTGGACAGGGTCACATATTTTCAAGCACCCCCTCAAGTTCATCTGGTGTTGAAAGTGGCACATCCAGCAGTGCCAGAAAGTTCTCCTCCCCAGTTTGGGACTTCTTTTCTGTTAGCGCCAAGGAGGAGAACGTTGCTATATGCGCAATTTGTCGGCAAGGTGTTCGGCGTGGTAAGCTTGGTACAAACTATGGTACCGGAGGACAAGCAAGTCATCTCAGAATACACCACACTATTGTGTGGGAGGATCACCTACTTAAGTTAAAAGAAAGTAGGAAAACTAAACCCTTTGAAGTTGGTCAGGAATCAGGGAGCGATATTATTGTGGTGGCAGGTGAAGAACAGGGAGGCATTTCTAGCCCTGTCTCCAGTAGTGCAGTCACTGCAGTGGTAACGCCCACATCCTCCTCAGTAACATCAGAGTGGCACCGCAGTAAGAGCCATACTCAGAGTGTGGGTGAGACACCAAGGCGACCGGCGAGTACCTCAATGAGACAATCTGTGTCGTTGAGCCTTTGTGGGTTAATGGCACCACTAAGGAAAGTAAGCCAGCCTACCATTGACAGCATGTTTAGGTTGGAGGGGCAGTTCCAACGCAACCACGATTGTACAACGCACGATTGTACAATGCGAAGCTGGCTAAAATGTTAGCGCTGGACCTTCTTCCTTTTTCATTTGTGGAAGGGGTGGGTTTCCTTGAATTTGTGTCTGCCATCTGCCCGAAATGGAAAGTTCCAAGCCGGTCCTATTTCGCAAGAATTGCTGTTCCGGCACTACATCATGATGTGCTGGAATTGGTTGGACAAGCTTTGCAGAAGAGTGCTGTGCACAATATCCACCTGACAACAGACATGTGGACCAGTTGCCAAGCCACAGATTACATGTGTATCACTGCACACTGGATCTCTTTTGTGGGGGTTAAAGATCAACTATCTGCACGAGGTGTTGTTGACACAGCTGCGATTTTTGAAAGTACTCGGAAACATGCAACTGTAGCCATGTTCGCCATGGAGAAATCTCATACGGCTGAAAACATTTTAGAAGAGTTTCGCACCAAGGTTTTGGAATGGCTGCAGCCCAGAGGGCTTGGTATTGGTTTTGTTGCCACAGACAATGGCAGTAATGTACTTAAGGCCATGGAACTTGGTTCCTATTTCAGGGTTCCGTGTTTGGCACACTGCATAAACATTATAGTGCAAGACTTTCTGAAAAAAGAACCCATAGTAAGCAATTTACTGTCCATCTGCCGAAGAATATGCACTCATTTCAGCCATTCTTTTAAAGCTCGGAAGCAGCTGAGGATCCTCCAACGTGAGCGTAGGGTGCCAGTCAAGGCACTCATCCAGGAGGTGGCAACACGTTGGAACTCAACGTATTACATGCTTGATCGTCTGTACGAACAGCACAGGTCACTCAATGATTATGTCTGGTACAGAAGCAGTGATGCTAGTGTTAAAGGCATGACCCTTCAGAGGGTGCAATGGACCCTAATTCAATGCCTGACTGAGATGCTGTCTCCTTTTGAGGTCTTCACACGTGAAGTCAGCAAGGAGGACTGTACAATGGGCCAAGCTATCCCATTGTTGCAAATGCTAGAGCATGAGCTGAATAATGTGTCTGAATCCTACAAAGGTGTAGAGGACAGAAGGCAAGCCCATGACTTGGTGGAGAGCTTATCCAGGCGCTTATCAGAAAATGTAAGGATACAAAATAAAATTTTGTCACAAGAACATTACATTTGTGCCACAATTCTGGATCCACGTGCAAAATTAGGACTATTCCGTTCTTTTTCCGACACTGATGTTGCCCGCTACAAAAGTTGTATAGCTGAAGCAGCCATCAAGTTTGAAAACGAAGGGCTGCTAATTAAAAGCCCGCCACATCAACCCACAACAAGTACTGATACTGAAGCAGGCCATGCAGAATCAAGTGCAACTTCGTCGGCTGAGGGCAGTGCGGTTGGCTCACAATCGCAACACTCACCATCACCATCGACTACAAAAACAATAACTGGATCATTCGGCCGAGTACAATCATTATCAGATTGGTATGTAAAGATGGGCCTTAAGCACAGTGCTGATGCACAGAAAAAACAGCACAAAAGCTTACCAGCAGCAACCCTGAACATTGAGCGGATGGTCCAGGCCTATCTGGACGACCCAACAGAGGTGTATGTTGATCAAAACCCAGTGCAGTATTGGCATAGGAAAAGGTCTGAATGGCCACAGCTCAGCAGGCTGGCGATAAGCTATCTGGCTTGCCCTGTCGCAAGTGTCTCTTCCGAACGTGTTTTCAGTGCTGCAGGTTCCATTGTAACCTTGAGAAGGACCAGTCTATCTCCCAAAAACGTGGAGAGGTTAACAATGATCAAAATGAATCAGCACTTCATGCCACCGAATTACACAATGCATGAATCAACAGAGGAAGATGAGGACAGCGGCTCAGGTGACGGAAGTATTGTGTCAGATGATTACCTACTACTGGAAGATCCCCCAGAGTTTGAGGACGAGCTATACTTCCCTGACAATTAGGCTCGCACTTACTGTCTTCCTCCCTTTTTTCCCCCTTTGTTTGTGTCTGTTGTTCCGGTTATAAACTTGTGAATCGCAACCAATGCATTATCACCGTCTTCTAATCTTCTAATTTAAGATACAAGTTTCAGGTGTCTGCCATTTGACACTACAGTCCTCAGAATCCAGCTCCTCCGCTCGATCATACTGCATCTCCTGGTCAATTCCATTTCCCTCATGAATGATGATTGGATGATGGTAACAACAAATTCAAACTTTCCTCGTCCTTCCAAAACAAGTGGACCATGAATCTGATGACTTCTATAGCTATCCTCCTTCAGAGCCGAGAGAGACTGGCCATTAACTGAAAATAAGATGCAACAGGTAATGATTGCTGCCATGCATTGTCCGCAGAAAAGCAGACTGAGTGATGTAGATTTTGTTGTGTGTGTTACGCATGAATGAATTGATGTAATTGTGCACTGCCACTAATCAACATTCTACAGAACACACTAATTTCCCTCTTCTGGCAAACAAGAAATGTGTACTTCTCCTGCATCTTGGTGATACATTGCTTTTAATTCAATACAGGAAGGGGACTCACTCAATCTGCGCAATGCAAATGACTGTGACTTAACAGCACCGCCCATCATGATGATGGCGAAAGAGACGGCCTGCAGCGTTAACGAGATGAGATGCAACAGGTAATGATTGATGCCATGCATTGGCCGCAGAATAGCAGACTGAATGATGTAGATTTTGTGGTGTGTTGCGCATGAATTGATGTAATTGTGCACTGCCACTAATCAACTTTCTACAGAACACACTAGTAATTTTCCCCTTCTGGCAAACAAGAAATGTGTACTTCTCTCCTGCATCTTGGTGATACATTGCTTTTAATTCAATACAGGAAGGGGACTCACTCAATCTGCGCAATGCAAATGACTGTGACTTAACAGCACCGTCCATCATGATGATGGCGAAAGAGACGGCCTGCAGCGTTAACGGGATGAGATGCAACAGGTAATGATTGATGCCATGCATTGGCCGCAGAATAGCAGACTGAATGATGTAGATTTTGTGGTGTGTTGCGCATGAATTGATGTAATTGTGCACTGCCACTAATCAACTTTCTACAGAACACACTAGTAATTACTAATTTTCCCCTTCTGGCAAACAAGAAATGTGTACTTCTCTCCTGCATCTTGGTGATACATTGCTTTTAATTCAATACAGGAAGGGGGCTCACTCAATCTGCGCAATGCAAATGACTGTGACTTAACAGCACCGTCCATCATGATGATGGCGAAAGAGACGGCCTGCAGCGTTAACGAGATGAGATGCAACAGGTAATGATTGATGCCATGCATTGGCCGCAGAATAGCAGACTGAATGATGTAGATTTTGTGGTGTGTTGCGCATGAATTGATGTAATTGTGCACTGCCACTAATCAACTTTCTACAGAACACACTAGTAATTACTAATTTTCCTCTTCTGGCAAACAAGAAATGTGTACTTCTCCTGCATCTTGGTGATACATTGCTTTTAATTCAATACAGGGAGGGGACTCACTCAATCTGCGCAATGCAAATGACTGTGACTTAACAGCACCGTCCGTCATGATGATGGCGAAGGAGACGGCCCGTTAACTTAAGATGAGAAGGAACAGGTAATAAATGATGATAATTAATGGCATGCATTGGACACCTGACTCTGAGCTATTGGTCTTTGTGTTTGCGTTGTTTGTTGTGCACAAAGTGATGTCAAAGTGTACTAGTGGTAATCTATCTTTCTGTACACAATAAAGAATGACTCAAGTCAGTAATATTTATATTTCTACTCTTGTTGTGTTATAAAAATTACACTTGTACTGCAGGCCGATCTTCAGTCAGTAGAAGTATCAGAGCTGATGATGAAGTCAGGAGGATGTTTCATGAGTGGCATAAAACGGAAAAGCCTAAAGGTAAACACGTGAACAACAACAACAGCACACCCAAATGTCTGTGTAGAAGTTGAATAGAGTGTAGCGGTGGGATGACTGCAGTGCATTGATTTTACTAACTTTAACTGTAAAATGCTATGTCTGGAATGGATAATGTGCTTTGCGTTTGTCCAACTCTTTGAGAAAAAAAAAAAAAGGACTCTAAAGTGTTAACGTAGGATGTGCTAATGGTAAGCACTGTGGGCCTGATCTCTCCTGTTACTGTTGAAGGTCTATGCTGGAAACAGACTACAGTAGAGATGATGCATATGCATACATGCCACCTCGGAAAGTGTTCTTGTTGCACTACACCATCACTTGTGCATTTGTTTTCACTTTCTTTCTGAATATCTCCTTTGGTTTTCAATCGAAAATTACAGGCCGGGCCTTGTCCAAAACTTTGTAAAACATTACAATGCATATTAATTACCTTACCAATCAATCACCTTTTTATTCCAGCCGGGCAGTGGCGAGTGGTGAGGCGACACACCCAAGATTGATGGACGAGAGGAGCAAGAGGAATGCCGAGATGCAAAAAACCAGTCCACATTTTTGACCAGGATAAGACAGTAACAGTATCCACTTTTCACTTCTTTTAAATAATTTGATTAATATCTTGTATACATTCTTTACAACAGTGTGTTCTTGGAGTTGTTATTATCAATCATCATTACGTTTGCTCTGTGTTTACGATTCTTCACTACCAATATTTAAAATTTCTATTTGCTATCTGTTAAAGTATTAAGGCCGGAACAGAACAAGAAATAGAAGTGTATGTAATCCGGGTCTCATCATGCATGCATTTCCTTTTTTATACCTTAACATATGGAATAGATATGGTATGGTAGTCTTCAATGATTGTCGTTTGTTTGTCTATGTATGCATACTGTTTTTCTATGTCAAACCTTTCCCAAAATCCCCCTTCCCATCCAATCAACGGACCCTAACCCTCTTCCCCCGGGCTGTGTGACTTATTGTCGAGGTGTAACTAAATTAAATGTGCACCAATACTTAATCACACACTTGCTGGGGCGGATGTGGTGAAAGCAACACTACTTCAATTTCAATGCAGAGCGATGATCTTCTTCTGCTTGCCCACCCATGAGTAGGATATTTCACAGGTTATTTTATTTAACAAAGGAACATATACCTCAGCATGAATTGCCGGCATTGATTGGATTTGTTTGTTGTCATTCCTCATATACAGCACTAACTGTTAGACTGTAGGCATAGCCAAGTCGACAAAACTATAGTTTGTAACTCTGTCTAGTAGGCTATCCTCATAATAACCAGCATTCAGTTTTTTTGTCAAATATTTGAGCATATAATTGTTGCTCGGTAAATTCTGTGATGTACTTCATTCAACTACTCCTCTAACAGTCTCTCAAAGGCGATTGACTATCTCCTTTTCTTTTTTTGGAAATGCTGCCACCCTGCCAGTGTATACTACTACTACTATACTACCACCACCACCCCAATCATGGCATGTATGAAAAAGGAAACCATCTTCACCATGCAGCCAGTGCTGTGCCACAGTTGGACATAAACATCAAGCACCGGTAAGAGAGAAGTTTGGGGGAGGCAGAATCAATAATGGACATGTTGTCAATGATGTCAGTTTCAAACACCACTCCAAAGAATGCATAGTAGGACCAGTCAATGAGTGAGGTGTGTCGCATCTATCTGTTTGTGTCTTATACAGTCAGCAAATTATTGAAATCAAACACACGCTATGGGCGGCCATGCACCAGCAAAGAAACAGTGTGATGTAAAACAGTTACCCCACCTACAAAACATTAACAACATTGCATGTAACATAGAAAAATATATTTAATTGACCCTAACAAATAAACTAAACCCACAAAAGCTAACCCACCCACCTCCCTAACCCCAACGACTGTCCATAGAAATAGAGAACGCCCAAACGAGTGAAGAACGAACAGGAATTAAAAAAGGGGCAGTGACAGGGACTAACTGGTGGGGCGGGACTGGAGGAGGACACGAATCTGGTCCTCTAAATGGGCGACGCGGCGTCTAAGGCCGCGGCAGTTGCAGCCACAGTGGGGGGGGGCACCGGAGATGGCACGGTGGCGGCGGGCAGCCGCCCGGCGGTGGTGCCGTACCGCTGGAGGGCGGTGGCTGGGGCCCGGGGCAATGGAGGAGCCTTCAGTAGCTGCAGCAGCCTCCTCCTCCTCCTCGGCTAGGACCACCAGCCGCCGGTATTCCTGCTGGATTGCCTCCAGCTTCCGGCGCCGTGCCTTGGCGGCCAACTCCTTACGGTTGACTTTCGGAGTTGCTGTGTATCAAAAAGAAAAAAACAAGACAATTGTAAAATATAGTCTTAATAAAACAGTAGGACAAGGTAATTATTTATACACATAGTGGCATGGTAGAGTAGCACTATAAAATAAAGCACAGTAGTACATAACATTTTAAATGTCGCCCGTCCTTCTTCCTTCCACCTGTCTTACACTTTTTAGTTGAACAGTGCACCAGGTGCTCTTCTCCATAAAACTTTCAAAGCGGAGTTGAAATCAGATAGATGAGGACATTGGTTACTCAATACTCCGGCTCCTAGTCCTATACCAATTAAAGGGAATTCTAGTCTTCTAGTTCACTCTTCAAACGTCCCCAAGAACTCATACTTACTTACGACATCGGATAGCGGGCGGACTTTGTCCGCCCGCCATCCGACTGCTAAAAAGGGTGGGGGTCCCGTGGGGACAATTAATTAGGATGATGCGCCCGGCACAGTGGCGGGCGCACCCTGTTATTTTAAATTTAAATTCTGGTTGTCTTTGCTGAAAGCAATGCTAAAATGTTGTGCTGCTTTTCCAAGCACAACATGACGGGCCTCGCACGGAGCCTGTCACGTTTTGCTTTGAAAGTCGGGGGGGTACCATAGCATCGGTAGGTACCCTCCATGGGGGCCCCCAAGCATACTCTGCAATGTGTGCATGCCTTTCCGTGGCGGACGGTAATGCCGCCACGCAAAGGCATTCCAAAATGCAGATTATATGGCTGCCGGTGTGGTGAGAGAGACACCACCACCATATTGAACCCTTTTCCGCCTAGACATGTCTGAATATTTTCTACAGGGATGGCGGGAGGTTTGCCCCTGCTGTGACGGCAGTGAATTCCAGCCAGCCCGGCGGGGGCAATACGCCCACCATCCTAATGGGGCCCTAATTCACAACTGTACAGTATACATATACATACAGTACACCTTTGCAGTCAGTGTGCTGTCAAGTTCAACAATAGTTAAAGATTATGAATCTAACTTACCACCGCCTGCCACTGGTGCTGCCACTCCCCCTCCGTTGCTATCTGCAACTGCCGCATCCTCTCCCTCTGCGTCGCCTTCGCTGGCCCCAGAAATGGTGGTCGGTAGTGCGCCTAGAAAACATTACACATTTATTAGGCAACATATACACCTCCCCCCTATTGATTAGTAGCAAGGTTGAAAAATGAGTTAATACTAACATAAATCACTAGTACAAATCAGGTAGTAGTAGAGTAGACACTAAGTTATATGATCATTGTAGCATTTGCTTGATTAGCCCTAGCCATGCACATGTGACGTTACCTTTACCTTGCAGCTTCTTAAGACACCTTTGAGCCCACATGACCTGCCTCACACTGCTACTGTCTAGTCTACGCGCTGCGTACAGGCGGTCAACAAACATTAACAAGCCACTTTTTTAGGAAGAACTGGTGTACTACTGTTACTGTTAGTCCATATTGCTTATCCATAGATGCTACACTTTTTGGCACGGCTGAGAAATGCTTGCAAGTTGCAATATACTAACGCACACCATTTCTTTTTTCGCATTACAGACGCAAGATTCGCTTCTACGAACCAGAGCTTCTGAACGATGCACCAACTACCAGTACTAGGTTCTTCTGAGGTGAGGGGTCCCTTCACTCACATCTTCATTTATAAATGTATATAAACTAAATTGCTATGAGATGGTGGTGCTGCCTTCCACCACTTCAGTTATCATGATTTAATTCCCAACTGTATAAGTGTAACAATGTATATTGTTTTAATGTTATTGATTTGCCGGTTGGTGCTGCTAAGAAAACAGTGTACAGACCTTCTCAAATTGAAATAAAAATTTTAAACTTACATAGACTTTGTGGTATTTGGTGTGGAGTGGACTAACTTACACGAGTGAGCAAATTAAAGTAAGGGTGTGCATGTGAATTGCTTCCACGACAGAGGTTGGGTGTGTTAATGTTCTGGGTTGTCTACTTGTTGGTTATCTTGGGGGGAGGGTTCCGAGACCTAATAGGTATGACAAGACAGTACTATAGTCAAGCAGTGGAATTGTGGTGGGTGCAGAATTTCTGATTGAGGTGTGCAAGGAAGGTCCAACCTACCATCACCAACATCCTATTTTCTGGTGCAAATGTATGTGCAAGATCCCTACAACAGTTGTATGTCCTATAGGGTATCATATCAAAATATTAAGAAATCTGGTAGGGCTGTTGCTGTGAATTTTCAAAGCCTAAACATCAACAAGAGTAAAAAGTAGTACAAGACAACGACCCAACGGATTGTACGAGCTACTGGTGAATATGAGTTTTATATTACAACCTTTCACAAAGAGTGGCACTGGCCAACTGGGCAAGACTAGCTACTACAGTACAGACAGACAGACTGATAGTATGTAGTAGTACTCAGTCATCATAGCGGAGGCAGGGATAAGCTTTTTGAAACCGTACAGATCGAAGAATAATTGGTGGTAAAAAAATAGCATTTGGAAACACACTATAGTTCGGGAGAAATGGGGCAGTAAAAGTTATGGAATAAGAAATATTATTAAAAACAAGAAGACTTACTGGGGCCAGCAGAGGAGCCCTCAGCGGTGTCCTCCTGGTGGTGTTCCTGTCCCGCCGACTGCCCAGTCCCTGCCCGTCTGCCCCTGGGTGCTGATGAACAGGAAAGATATAAGAAAGAGACAAACATTGATGGATGGTGTCAACTTAAGCAAATACAATATTTTTCAACAACAGTCAAAAAACACTTATGTAAACAATTGCAATAACTACATTGACCGATCTCATCTGGTCAACATGTAATATCGGGGGATTCGCAGTTCGACTACTTAAGTTACTATTTATCAACAGTAATCCATTCTTCCATTCTGATTCCAGAAAACTAAGTTACAAGTAAGCCTAAGTATTAGTACAACGTACCACCCAACCTAGCCCACCTATTCCAGGCATGCCAATTGTACATTAAGTATGCATTTCCACTGTATTCCTCAACAATGTGTATGATCCAATCATGGAGGACACATGAACATGACTACATTTTTTGTATACACCAAATTTTGGTTTGATTGATGCTGATCTGCTACTGCTAAGTAACTGCAAAGCCTACCTCCACTCATTGAACAAACTAGAAAGGTTCTAAAGACTGGCGTACTAGCAGCACGTCACGTAACTGAGTGAGGGGGGCATCACGCATACCACTAACCAATAAGAAGCTCATACAAAGTACCTAAACCTATGTATCAATCCGCCCCTATCTATTAGTGACAGGACAAAGTAAGGAGTGGACGTGAGTCACTGTAGCATTACGTAACTTAATTTCTCTAAAATAAACTCGTAAAGAATCACGCTAAGCAAGCGCAAACGCAAAGCTGCAAACAAGTAAGATTAGTAGTAGCGCAGAAGAGCACCTGTGTCATAATCACAGAAGACTTTTAAACGTTATTAACCTGGAATGTATTGCAAGCAGCAACATTCTAGCTGGTTGGAAGGAAAAAAAGATATTCGCAATATATAACATAGAGCAGAAGAACAGACACAAAGTTGTAATAATTAAATAGGTACTCACCAAGCCCCGGGACCTCCACTCCTAGCAGGTCCAGCAGGTCCTGCTCACGGTCCAGGATGTCGGACCACCGGTGCGTCAGCTGTGCCTGGGTGCGCCGGACACCAGAGATGCGCGACACTGCCCGGCGCACCTTCCCCCACCGCTGCCGACGCTCCCGGAGGCCGTACCCGGACCCAGGCCTGCCACCTGCTGCCAGGGTTGAGGGGAGGTGGCGCTGCACAAAGAAAATTAGTGCAGCCAACTCCGCCTCCCCAAATAAGGCCCGTGCATGCACCCCTTGTGGGCGCCGCCTTCCGCAAGGAAGGCGGTCGCGGCTCTGGCTGCGCCGGCGAACAGCCCTGCCCATGGACATGGTTCTGGGGACGGGGCGGGAAAGAAAAGGTAAAATAAATAAAGGAGTAAAGGAAATAAATAGCGGGCAATACAAAGAGAAAAAGTAGCTAAAAAACAAAAAAAAAGTACACAAAAACCAAAAATATAGAGGCAGGAAAATAGTTAGAGAAATAATAAGTAATAAAGATCCAAAAAAAGTGGCTATAAACAAAGGATTGAAAAGATTTAGGGAGGATTGAAAATCAGGCCCCAGAACCATGCAATAGAGTGGAAAACAAGATGGCCGCGCCCGTTGCGACCACGTGCGCAAGTTCGCACGATATTTTCTCCCTGAGCAAGCAAAAAGCAACGCGATCAAGTAAAAGCGATCGCGAACAGGAAATATCGACCGCGAACATGCATTGCGCGACCCGGAACAGGAAGTAAACAACGCCAGAGGGCGGGACAAGTGAAAACAAGATGGCCGCGCCCGTGAGCGACCGCATGGGTAAGTTGGCGACCCGCGAACACGCAAAAAATACCGCGAACAGGCGGCAAAAAAACTTCCACATCTTCGCGATATTTCCGGCGTGTTTGCGGAGATTTTCTGCATTCTCGCGATAATTTGCGGAAGTTAATTCCGCAAATTCCGCCCACCCCTATATACAACTACTTGACAGGAGTAAGTCAGCAGCACAACACATAGGGCCCATTGACACACTCCATGACTGTCAAACACATGTAGGAAAATACACACATACCCCCATCACACCTGCAGCACACAACACCAGTGTTAGACACACACAAGGGTGTCAACAATGTCCAGTCATTACACAGACAATCACACTCCCTATGTGGTATCCACAAACATCACACACACACAGGGATGCCAGAACCAATGTCTGCACAATAACATCAGCCAAACACATAACACAACAAAAACACACACAGAACCACAACAAGACCAGATATGACCTGTGCATCAAAACTGTGGAAAGGCAATTGGAGCACAGACAGAACAGGAGTGTACAACCCCAGCAGTCAGGAACAATGCACAGACAACATACCACAATACAGACAAGAAGTGCACTATCACAAAACAATCATGGACACAAACTGGGAGAAATGGGCCTACAATGACACACAGACATACCACACCACCCATCAAGTCAACATGGTGTTATAGTCTACCACATGCATGTACATGCACAAGAATGACAAAAGACAGCTCAAATATGAGAGGAGAAAACACCAAGGACACACCTAACACAAGCACAGGAACTAGAATAGACCTAGGTTTATGTGCCAGACACACAAGTAAGGCACACCACACCAGCAACAGTGTCGCGTTTGATACCATCTCCCATGCGACCTTGTTAAAACGCCTTCAGGAAATTGGTATCAGGGATGTGGCTTGGTTTCGATCTTTCTTGGAGGGGAGGTCTTTTCAAGTGTCTGTGCCACCATTCCACTCACAGGAGTTTGTTCTGCATCAGGGGGTGCCACAGGGCTCAGAATTGAACCCTTTATTGTTTAACATCTATGTTCGCCCCTTGGCTGCAGTAGCAAAAGGCAGGGATTTGTCATTGGTGTTGTACGCCGATGACACCCAATTGGTGATCACTTTCTCTAAGAATTGTGGTGCCAACTTGGTTAAGTTTAAAGAGGACCTCCTAGCGGTTGCAGATTGGATGGCGGCAAACTGTTTGCAGCTGAACTCTAGCAAGTCCGAGATTTTACTGTTTGGAAAGGATAGTGAGTTGTGGTCTGAGCAGTGCTGGCCGGAGCGTTTGAAACCTGCCCCCTCACCCAAGGAGGTTGTGAAGAACTTGGGGGTATGGCTCGACCAGGGCCAGGCTTCAATTTTGTCCAGATTGGACTATGGGAATGCCGTTTATCGGGGTGCTAATAAGGCCAGCATTAAGCGCCTGCAAGGGGTTCAGAACGCAGCAGCGTGCTTGATGGTAGCACTTCCAAAGTCCTGTTCAGTTGCTCACATACTCCCTAAGTTTCATTGGTTGCCTGTTGAAAAGCGCATTCAGTTTAAGGCGCTTTGCGTGTCGCATAAGATCTTGACCCTTCAGGCCCCTCTGGGGCTGTCTAACCTGCTCGAGTTCTACGTACCCATGCGCTGGTCTGTATCCCTCGTGTTTCGAAAGCCAGAGCTGGTAGTCGCTCCTTTCGTAGTTTGGCAGCGAAACTCTGGAATTCGCTTCCTGCCCCCATCAGAGCAATACAGAATCATTTGGCCTTCCGTAAAGCCATAAAAACTTGGCTTTTCCACGGCCACATTGGGTAATCCTGCAATTTTCTCTCCTAGGCTCAGGTCTTTGGTCTTTGGCTGTGCTGGGACGCCCCGTCGCGGGGGCAGCCATGCGCAATACAAGTTTGACTAATAATAATAATAATAATAACACACATCTGAATAAAACACACCACACCAACAAAACACACACACTGACATGCAAATAGTACACCACACACAGAGCATCTGTCAGTTGCAAGAGACAACACAGCCCAAACACTGCACACAGCCACATCAAACACACAACAGATGCACATGCCAATAAATCACATTGCAAACACAGCAGGACATCAGGGGATGCACACCAGGCAAGGACAAGGCAACATACACCCACAGCACTGCATGCACACCAAGCAGTGTGTGCATACTAAGCATACCAGTCCCACACAGATATGAGTGACACACCATGAACACCCACAACAACAATCAAAACAGCACACAGACAACACCACACTCAGGAAGTGAAGCAGTACCTCAGCAAACACACATACATATACACCTAACCCAACACCCACAGATGCACAAATCTAGGACATCAAAGTGGAAACAACCTCACCATAGGTCTGTGCAGCACAAACAGTTGAACTGCATATGAACAACCATGACTGCTAAACAGTACAAGAGAATCACATATAACCATGTGGGACATTGCTCCTGCTCAACGATCTGCACCACAAAGCACAGTGTCAAAAATGAAGTGATGGGGAGGCATACACACGCAACCCAAGGGGACAGCTGACATGAAAGTGAAGTGGTGTGTATGTCAGTAGTGGGCATGGCAGGAGTGTACCATACACAAATAGATGGAGTGCAGACTCACAATGGCTAGGCATCCGAAGCAAAGATAGTGGATGGTATGACACCACATCCCACATGCCATACTGGAGGCAATAAAGCCCCATGTGACAGCAATCAGTGTGGCTGAGCAGGTATGCACAGTGACCACACACCACATCAAGACACATGGATGATCAACAAAACACAACACTGACTTGCCAGTCACATACTCTGCATACTCACAATTGCCAATAACAACAAGTAGGAGTCAGCCAGAACTGCAAGGACACAACAACACACTGCACAGTGCAAAACATACAACACACACATGTGCACACAATATCAAGCACAGGTCTGAACAATCACACAAACAGGCACTCTACTCACATGTGTGTAGTTTACATTGCAGGGGCACACACACATCAACACTCCAGACAAATCCACCCCTTCACACTGCACACTTCTTGACCACCCAAGTGCACACATTGAAAGTAACTCATGTGACTAGGATGACTGACCATCAGAAGATGACTATACACCTACACTGCTGAGGAACACATATAGTAAGATAACACATACATGATGACCCTGGCCAGCCTGCCTGCAATCCTGTGGATAGAATCCCACTCTCTGCTGGCAGTGCCTCCAAACCTGACATGTGTACAATATAGCTAACATGAACAAAGTATGATAATGACAACAGTATTTCAAATAAAACCATCATCATTGCACCCACAAGCATCAGAGTCAGGAAGAACTGAAGTCCCTGTCACCCCTGTAAAAACTAGAAAAAGTGAGACAAGCCATTGGCAATGTTTAAGTGGCATACAGAGCATGTGGCACAGTAAACCAAACACACACAGAAAAAACTTTAATCAGTAAGGAAACTGACAAAACAGACAACAGGAGCAACTATCTTTATTCACACATTGTACAGATAAGCACCAATATTAGATAACAGCAAGGCCAGTGGCCAGCACTAAGTGCAGAGTAGTTTCATGAGAAGCTGCACAGGCAAGGGGCAAGCAGGAGTAAGCAACAAGGCCAATAGCCAGTCCAATGTGCAGAGTGAGTCCATGAGAAGCTGCACAGGCAAGGGGTAACCAGCAGTGAACTACAAGGTCAGTGGCCAGCACAAAGTGCAGAGTAGTTACATGAGAAGCTGCACAGGCAAGGGGCAAACAGGAGAGAACAACAAGGCCAGTGGCCAGTCCAAAGTGCAGAGTAGTTACATGAGAAGCTGCACAGGCAAGGGGCAACCAGGAGTGAACAACAAGGCCTGTGGCCAGTTCAATGTGCAGAGTGAGTCCATGAGAAGCTGCACAGGCAAAGGGTACCCAGCAGTGAACAACAAGGCCAGTGGCCAGCAAAAAGTGCAGAGTGAGTCCAAGAGAAGCTGCACAGGCAAGGGGTAACCAGCAGTGAACAACAAGGCCAGTGGCCAGCACAGAATGCAGAGTGGGCCCATGAGAAGCTGCACAGGGAATATGTGCGACTGTACCCTGCCATGGTCAGCAACACAGTCAAGGGAGTGAGAATGGGCAGTACAGGCACCACTGTGGGAGAGACAGGTGTGTGAGGGTGACTACCACTCAGTCTTGGCTGTTAGTTGGACTGGGAGCTGGCTGTGTGTCGGGGACAGTTGGAGGCCTGGACCCGGGAGAGAGAGGCCCAGCTGAGGTAGAGGCATAAGTGGCTTGGGAAGCCAGAGGGCTGCTTGTACCAGGTGGTGTAGTGGCACGTGGAGGTGGAGTCATGCTGCCGTGAGACACAGTGTGGGTGGGAGATTGTGGAGGGGTGCCTTTCCCCTTCTTGGGCACTCAAAATGGCTTCCCTGTCTTGGGATTATTAGGAAGTGGCGTGGACAAAACAGTCACACTCACCACCAAAGCTGCATCAGGTGCAGACTGTGGCCCAACCTCTGGGAACATGTTGGATCCTGCAGTTCTCTTGGCCTGGCCTTGCCTTAGCATCTCCATCCCCTGTTTACCAGGTGTTCCCCCTACAGTACTCTCCTTCCCCTGCTTCACTGGGCTTTGGATGGGAGTCGAGGTTGTGGGTGAATCTGCCTTGGAGCTCTTCTTATGTGTACTCTTAGCAGTCTCCACCTTCTCAGTGGGCATGGAACCTGTCTGCTTGTCTTTGCGAGACGCTTTTGGGACAGGAGAGACCTTGGCTGGGGATGCCTCCGAGGCATGTGACCCTGAGGTCTGCTTCTTGGCTTTGTGGCCCTTGGTGTTGCCGGATGGGCTTTTGTCTTTGCGCTCTGCGGTGGCTTTAGTTTTCTGTGGGGATGGTGTCTGTGCCCTGGATCACTTGGGCTGCTGCTGCTGTGTGCTGCGTGCTGCGTGTGCTGTATCTTGACCTTGATGTCTGTTGTGCGTGGTCACTTTCATCAGATGTGGCCACTGGAAGGGGGGTGGACAAAGGGACTGGATCTGGACTCCGAGATTGTGCCAGTTGAAGGGCTGTCATCACTGCGGAGGACAAAGACTGGACAGTCCAGTGTAGCCCACCCACGTCTAAATGTATGCCCTCCATGAAAGCAACCACCTGTGCCAACTTTTTCACATGGTCTATGAAGGCATTGAGGGGAGCTGTCTGGCCCACACACAGCTGGCGCAAAAGGTCCACAGACTCTGCACTGATGGAAGCAGGGGGGAGAGGGGCAGGGGCAGCGGTGCCTGGGATGAAGGACACTCTTCCCTTCTTATTGGTGCGAACACGGGCAGCACTAGTGGAAGTAGCTGGGAGGGTGGGCACTGTACGCTGTGTGGTGGATGAGGAGGCAGAGTCCCCGTTCCCTGTGCTTGCCAACAAAGATGCATCACCGCCGTCGTCAGATGACATTGAGCTTTGCTTCTCTGGCTGTGATTCCTTCAGCAGACTCCTGTCCCCCTCCGAGGCGCTGGTCACATCTGTGTCACTGTGCTCGTGTGCAGCTGATGTGCTTGATGTCTCACCACTGGTGTCCATCCCCTGTTCTTCCATGCCCACGGGAGATGCTGCATGAGAGAGAGATGTAGGGTCAGTTCAGAACAAACATATGCAAGCAAAGCATCACTGAAGATGATGAAATCTACACGTTGCACACCACCCTGTGCAATAACATTGTGCGACCTCCATTTTTTACTCGAACAGTGCGTGTCAACAAGCAAACCAGGCATAAGTGAGCCATGTGATGACCACACAGCACAATATCCTGCCGGTGGCTCCGACACACAAATAGATCTGAGCACACCTAGGGCCCTGATGGGGGCAAGGATGAACCCCACAACATGTTGCCACTGTCATATCTGGATGGAGCAGAAGGGGACAACACAGATACAGACTCCAACATAACAGTCCACAATGGCCATGAGCTCATGCCATCCACCATGTTGTACTTTGGGGCACAACTACTGTTGCACATTGGCGTCAGATGTCCAAGCCTCACAAATCTGAGGTCAGGCAATGCATGCATTGATGAAAGCAAACTCAGAACAGGCACACTGCTGTTCCCTTCCATGTGATTTACCAGACTACCTCAATGCAGACGATACCTGAAGCCCACAACTCAGAATGCAATGTAAATGCCCAGTAATCAAATTACATTAGGAAGTAAGGGTAGGGCAAATGCATAACAGCTGCACCCAGCAGAGAGGCCGCTTACAAGCCATTGCATCACACTACCAACATCACATAGCCCAGCGCTGGCCCAGGCTGTGTACACATGCAGCCACTCACAGTCAAAGTCACCCTTCCCAAAATACTCAACCCTAGCTTGCTGTTGATGCTCCTTCAAACGTGCATCCAGCTCAGGCTGTGTCACGGCCAAGATGCAGGCAATTAGTGGTGTCATGCTGTGACGCGCCAACCTGCCAGTCTGAGGGATCAGCCCCAGTGTCATCTCGGCCACGTTCTTGCTCAGCCGGCAGATGTCATCCCACCTCTTGTGACAGTGAGTGTGCCATCGGTTGGAGACACCCAGAGCCCGCACCTTACATGCAATGGCCCTCCACACGGCCTTACGCTGGTGTAATTGAGCTGCATGCTTGGGAGACAAGAGGGGGAAAACATCAGTGACACAGTGTTATGTACCAATATCTCTCAGTACAGTAGCATGATACTGACTCATCACAAATCCACAGATATGTCTCACAGAGACAAGAATGCATCTCATATGGTAAATCAGCATGGGAGAACCACACGTAAATGCATGCAGGTGTGAGGGTGGACACAGCACCTGCCCATCTCATACACATGCAGGATGCCAGCCATGCATAGTCTGCCCACATCTACAGTCCATTTTTAAGAGAGCAAGACATACATTACAAATCAACATGTGTTTGGGGGTAGACTCACTGTGTCCAACACTGAGCAGCCCTCAATGTCCTTGCCCTGTTAATGGCTCATTGTGTCATGGATGTCACATTGAGGGACATGATCTCACAAACCCTCACAAGCCCAGTCGTGGGCAATCTACAGGGCTCAGACGGCTCATTGATGGAGAGTAAGGAAAATAAGACACATGTCACACTCTGTACATTCAGTGATGTGTCCTTGTGAGATTGGACGGTGACTGTGCAGGCCAGGTGGGCTCACACTGAGAAGGACAACAGGGACCCACACAGCCATTCACACAAGCAATCAATCTCCTGACTCCTGTATTACCAACTTGCTGTGTCACTGTACAGCTGACAAGACAATACATGTCCCTCAAATCTTGAGGTGCAGGCAGGGAAACGTGTGACATAGGCTACACACCCCTTCCCCCTGGAGAAAGCATGCTAGGCTGCCTGATTGGACGGGTGGATGTCTGACCCTCCCTTGGAGATACGGATTCTGGTATCTTCACTATATTATATTTGCCTCATATATTGGACGAACCTTTGATATAGACCGTCTTTTCCTTTTTCAAAACCGGATGTGGGTTCTTCAATCAATTATTTGGCCTTTTCGATTCAGTATTTGTTTATCTGACACGAAAAACATTGACCTCTGATCTTATTACTCTGGATACCTGCAATTGTGAGGGAACCGTAAGACGATGAATAGCATATGAAGATACCTTTCACGCCACATCAACTTTTTGCCCTGAAGAAGTCCTTTGGTGGACGAAACGCGTCGGCTGTTCTGGCTGTTCTGGAAAATTGTTGTTTTAATTGTAAAAGTTACTGTAAAATAAAGAAGAATCCGTTGAGAAAACGTAAAACTACTCAAGAACTCGAATTTGATTTAATTTAAATTGTTTAAGTGGTGCATTTGGTTTGGTGTTTGTACAGTAACTTCCTCAAGGCTTGAAAAAAGTCCAAAAAGGAACGACAGTGCAAATATCTAATGGATGTTTCCAAGTATATAGGAGGCAGCCGTATCTTGTATATCAATCAAAACCGAGGCAAAAACAAGGACTTGTATACTTTGCAATACCTACGTCTAATACATCAAGTGGGATTGATATAGATATGTATACAAGACCTCCATTTGAACCTCGCATACAAAATATATGCCACACATATGAAGAAGGATTGCCATATACTTGACCAAAACAGGGAGATATCAGACAAGAGGGTACCCCTCTCACGATTCCGTTTTCATTCCTTTGAGGTTGACAAAAAATACATGTCCTTGTTTTTATCTTGGTTTTGATTGATATACAAGATACGGGTGCCTCCTATATACTTGGAAACATCCATTAGAGATTTGCACTGTTGTTCCTTTTTGGACTTTTTTCAAGCCTTGAAGAAGTTACTATTCGTAACGAAACACGTGTCGGCTGTTTCCATCAAAGACAACGTAGAGATCACAAGATCAGAATCTCCGTGAAATTGTGATTGACACTTGTATTGTTTCATATTGATTATTCAGATGCTGTTGTCAAATATAAAGTCACCACAATAAGAAAATGAAATAATATCAATATATTAAAAAAATGTTTTTCTGTCTAAATTGACTAGTTGGTTTACTTGCCTGTGAATTGCCAAATAGAAAGTCACACAGACTAGCTGCACTATTCAATGTAAATGCTATATATCTTTGTAGAGTGCCGAGGTAAATGTCGTGTGTTCGTAATTAACATAGGAGTCATCAGCATTTCTATGTGCTTACATTTGTGGTAGGGGGATGTATCATATTACCTTGAATTGCACCACTACTCGTACGTGTTCATAAGAGAAAGAAATCAGTCTCTGTTAGAAATATACTGCTGTATAACTGATGTGCAACCCTGTATCCCACCGCTACCATTCTCTGTGATTTGCTATGTTTTCACATTTGGGTTGGATTTGTGACACATCTCTGTGTGTGTGTGTGGTGTAGGCTTCCATCCTGCTCAGGGCTGGGACAAGAAAGCATAATATGTCTGACAACCTGTTAGTTTGTAGTGGACAGTGCAATTGCTGACACATGCCAGTCAGTCAGTCAACAATAGCTTTATTCGGTTAATAATTAAAACCATCAAAGCATACAGAAAATTTCATTTGCAAAAAGTTACATATAAAGATAATAACAAAGAAAATTCAGACAATGCAAAATACACAAATATACATAAAAATATGTTTACACAAATAATTGGCGAAAGTGTTAAAAGGTATAAAACAGGCCAGAATTTAAAAGACTAAATTATGATTTCAAAAGAAAGAAGATAAAAAAGGCCTGGTCTCGGACTCTCAAACATTGTAAAAAGAATAGAGCTAAAATATATTAAACTACATTCGATTTCTACTTCTAATAGCCCCTGAAAGATAACTGGCAACTCCAAAACAAACAAAGGGAGAGCCAAGCATTTGCAGAAATACCAAGGCGGGCCTTACTTGGTCAAAGTGACAGTTCTTAAAAATTGGGCAAATAAATTTCTTACGTAACAGAGTGTAAAATTTGCAGCAAAAAATCATATGCAGCGTATTTTGTACGGAGGCGTTATCACATGGACAGGGGCCCAAAGTGCCCTCTTTAAAAAAGCCCTTCGGGTGTGCTAGGAGCCAGGGTAACATGTCATGTTTAAACCTAATCAGTAAAAACAAATGAAAAGGGTTATTAATGTAAGTCAGGTATGGCTGCATCTCATTGCCCATACTTAACATGACAAATCTCCTAACAGACGGTTTACACACTTCCTCGCCTTCTCTCTGCAACTTTGCCCTGCACATGAACTGAGACTTTAAGTCTTTTATTTTCGATTTGGACAGCTCACAAGGTCTCTCAAATAATTCTAGGCAGCCAAGAGTCTCCATCTTAGATTTAATATATCGTAGCCAGGGAATGCACAAGGCTTTATCAAGGACCAGACAATCTTGTATAATGAGCTGGTTTAGGGTTGGTGGGTGCTGCGCCCAAACCCTTAGCCAACCCATTAAAGGGGCAACGGCAATCTGGTCCACTAGGTATTCAGCCCCCAGATCTTCATGAATATTAAAAATTGAAGTAGAAACAGGCAATGACAAAAGTTTCCGGAAAAAGGCATTCTCAATTGGTTGAATCTCCACTGCGGATGCATAGCCCCAGACCTCACTACCGTACAGGGCCATAGGCACGCACTTAACGTTGTATATTTTCAAAATCGCGGGCAAGGGCTTGCATCCCAACCGTTTTGCAAAACCCAACAACGCTCCAGTTGCCCTGGCGAGGATATTCTGTTTCAGCGCGCGTTGCGCGACCCATGAACCTCGGTCATCAAAAGTGACCCCCAAATATGGAAAGGTCTGGACTTTTGTTAGCACCTGCTTGTTGCAGAAGAATTTAACCTTTTTTGCAGCACCATCTCCTATTGTCATAGAATGAGATTTCTTAAAATTTATTACTAAGTCCAGAGAGACCATAAAATCATTAAAACCATTTAAAAGGGCTTGAAGGCCTTTAGCAGTTCTAGCCAATAAGACCGTGTCATCCGCATACAGCAACGCGGGAATCAACTTAGTACCTACTCTTGGGATGTCTTTACAAGAAGAAGACAAAACGTCCCCCAGGTTATTAATATAGAGTGAGAAGAGCAGGGGGGCAAGAATGCACCCCTGTCTCACCCCGCGCTTCACTTGCCAGGCATCAGTTAGATTCCCGTCCTTATTATAACGGACCGCCGCAGTAGTATCTTCATGTATAAGTGCCAAAAAGGAAATCAGCACGGGGTCAAGTCCCATAGTTGCCAGGGAAGCCCATAGTTTTTGGCGATTAACCAAATCAAAAGCAGTCGATAGGTCCATGAATGCTAAGTGTAAGACCCCCTGCTTCGCAATCGTATACTTCCCAATGATAAGATGCAAATTGAGGCATTGGCCTACCGTGCTCATTCCCCTTCTGAAACCATACTGTAGGTCCGAAATAATAGAGTTATCCTCCAGCCAAGATGTTAACCGTGCTAGGACAACTTTACCCATTATTTTTGTTGCGGAGTTAAGAAGAGAAATAGGCCGATAACATGCCGGATCCTCTCTTGCACCTTTTTTAAATATTGGAACTATCACGGCCTTACCCCAAGAACGGGGAACACCCTCCTTTGCTACCGCATTAAAAACTAAGGTTAGAATTTTCGCCCAGTAATTGGAATCTGCCTTGTACAAATCCGCCGGGACACCATCGGGGCCCGGTGCTTTGCCCTTTGCCATTGATTCAATGGCGTCCTGAACTTCAGTCTCAGTAAAATTAATTGTCGATGACAGATTTGTATCCCCAAAATTTACAGGATTCTGGTCAGGAATCTCAGAATAAAGCCCACTGAAATGAGACACCCATTTATCTGGGGCAATGAGACAATCATTAATAGTATTTTCCATTTCATTAAAAAGTGGGCTGTTAATTACTTTCCAAAATTGGGAACTACTTTTTAAGACACATGCATCTGGGAGGGAGAAGGTGCTCCATCTTGATGGGCTGGGGAACAAGAGGGCCTGGTGTGAGTAATTGGGCAGGCCTCACACCCACAAACAGCCCTCCCAGGGAAGAGGTCTACCCACCTGTTAGGTGAGTGTGAACCATTTGATGGCTGGTAAATGCTTCTGGGTGGGGGGAGTGCTCCATTCTTCTGAGGGGTGGGACAGGGGGCATGGTGGCAGGTGTTGTGCAGGCATCCCACCCCCAAACAACCCTCCCTGGGAAGATGGCTACCTACCTGTTGGGTGAGGGTGAAACTTACAATGGCTGCCAACTGCTTCTGGGTTGGTGTGGAGTGCTCCATCCTGCTAAGGGGTGGGACAGGGGGCCTGGTGGGAGTTGTTGTGCAGGCCTCCCACCCCCAAACAACCCTCGCTGTGAAGATGGCTACCAACCTGTAAGTTTGTTTGTAGTGATACAATGGCTTACAAATGCTTCTTAGGGGGAGTTCTACGTCCTGCTCAGGTGTGTGACAGGGTGCCTGGTGGGAGTTGTAGTGCAGGCCTCCCACCCCAAAACAGCCCTCCCAGGGTAGAGGTCTACCTACCTGTTAGTTTGTTTGTAGTGGGACAATGAATTCCAAATGCTTCTGGGTGGGTGTGGAGTGCTACATCCTGCTCAGGGGTGAGACAGGGGGGCCTGGTGCGAGTTGAAGTACAGTCTTCCCACCCCCAAACACCCCTCCCAGGGAAGAGGTCTACCTACCTGTAAGTTCGGTTGTTGTGATACAATGGCTGAGACAAGCTTTTGGGTGGGGGTGGGGGAGTGCTACATCCTGCTCATGGGTGGGACAGGGGGGCCTGGTTGGAGTTGGAGTGCAGTCTTCCCACCTACAAACACCCCTCCCTGGAAGATGGCTACCTACCTGTTAGGTGAGTGTGAACCATTCAATGGCTTCCAAAAGCTTCTGGGTGTGTGTGGAGTGCCCCATCCTGCTCAGGGGTGGGGCAGGGGGCCTGGTGGGAGTTGTAGTGCAGTCTTCCCAACCACAAACACCCCTCCCTGTTCATATGACTACCTACCTGTTAGCTTGATGTGAGCCATGCAATCTCTGCCACATGCTTCAGGAGGGGTGCTCCATCCTGCTCAGGTGTGAAACAGGGGGCATGGTGGGAGTTGTGTTGCAGGCCTCCCACCCCCAAACAGCCCTCCCAGGGAAGAGGTCTACC
This sequence comes from Triturus cristatus, assembly GCF_964204655.1. NCBI lineage: Eukaryota > Metazoa > Chordata > Amphibia > Caudata > Salamandridae > Triturus > Triturus cristatus. The sequence goes on from NC_140595.1 coordinate 493,640,067, forward strand.
TACCTGTAAGTTTGATTGTTGTGATCCAATGGCTCTTCTGGGAGGGGGGTGGGGGAGTGCTACATCCTGCTCAGGGGTGGGACAGGGGGCATGGTGGGAAGATGTATACCTACCTGTAAGTCTGGTTGTTGTGATACAATGGCTGCCAAATGCTTCTGGCTGGGGGGAGTGTTCCATGTTTCTGAACTGTGGGACATGGGGACCTGTTGGGAGTTGTAGTGCTGGCCTCCCACCCACAGACACCCCTCCCTTATAAGTTGCCTACCTACCTGTCAGTTTGAAGAGGGTAATGTGATGGCTGCCACATGCTTCTGGCTGGGGGGAGTGCTCCTTCTTGCTGAGCTGTGGAACTAGGGGGCCTGGTGGGAGTTGTGGTGCTGGCTGTCTGTACACAAGCAACCCTGGGAATGTTGCTGGCTCCCTTTGGGGTGATTCAGATGGAGTGTATGCAACATCTGTGAGACCTGTGTTGGGTATTGTGGTGCTGATGGATGAAATTGGGTCAAGGAGGTGTAGCTTTGTAGTTATGCAAGTCAGTACATAACAGTCTAATGGTGTACATTTGTTTGTACTTACCAGCCTGCACTCCCCCAGGTATTCCTGTGAGATTCTCTGGATGCAGTATGGCAAGCACCTTCTCCTTCCATGCAGTGAATGTTTTTGGTGGAATGGGAGTGCCACCGCCAGTCCTCTGAGCTAGCTCACGGTTCTTGTTCCTCTTTTCTTTCACAACCCCCTTCAAGTTATGCCACCGCTTCATGATTTCCTTTTTTGTTCTTGGGGGGGTGCCTACTGCATTGAACTTATCGACTATCCTTGCCCACATTTGTGCTCTTGTGGCTTTTTTCAAGCCTTGAAGAAGTTACTATTCGTAACGAAACACGTGTCGGCTGATTCCCATCAAAGACAACGTAGAGATCACAAGATCAGAATCTCCGTGAAATTGTGATTGACACTTGTATTGTTTCATATTGATTATTCAGATGCTGTTGTCAAATATAAAGTCACCACAATAAGAAAATGAAATAATATCAATATATTAAAAAAATGTTTTTCTGTCTAAATTGACTAGTTGGTTTACTTGCCTGTGAATTGCCAAATAGAAAGTCACACAGACTAGCTGCACTATTCAATGTAAATGCTATATATCTTTGTAGAGTGCCGAGGTAAATGTCGTGTGTTCGTAATTAACATAGGAGTCATCAGCATTTCTATGTGCTTACATTTGTGGTAGGGGGATGTATCATATTACCTTGAGTTGCACCACTACTCGTACGTGTTCATAAGAGAAAGAAATCAGTCTCTGTTAGAAATATACTGCTGTATAACTGATGTGCAACCCTGTATCCCACCGCTACCATTCTCTGTGATTTGCTATGTTTTCACATTTGGGTTGGATTTGTGACACATCTCTGTGTGTGTGTGTGGTGTAGGCTTCCATCCTGCTCAGGGCTGGGACAAGAAAGCATAATATGTCTGACAACCTGTTAGTTTGTAGTGGACAGTGCAATTGCTGACACATGCATCTGGGAGGGAGAAGGTGCTCCATCTTGATGGGCTGGGGAACAAGAGGGCCTGGTGTGAGTAATTGGGCAGGCCTCACACCCACAAACAGCCCTCCCAGGGAAGAGGTCTACCCACCTGTTAGGTGAGTGTGAACCATTTGATGGCTGGTAAATGCTTCTGGGTGGGGGGAGTGCTCCATTCTTCTGAGGGGTGGGACAGGGGGCATGGTGGCAGGTGTTGTGCAGGCATCCCACCCCCAAACAACCCTCCCTGGGAAGATGGCTACCTACCTGTTGGGTGAGGGTGAAACTTACAATGGCTGCCAACTGCTTCTGGGTTGGTGTGGAGTGCTCCATCCTGCTAAGGGGTGGGACAGGGGGCCTGGTGGGAGTTGTTGTGCAGGCCTCCCACCCCCAAACAACCCTCGCTGTGAAGATGGCTACCAACCTGTAAGTTTGTTTGTAGTGATACAATGGCTTACAAATGCTTCTTAGGGGGAGTTCTACGTCCTGCTCAGGTGTGTGACAGGGTGCCTGGTGGGAGTTGTAGTGCAGGCCTCCCACCCCAAAACAGCCCTCCCAGGGTAGAGGTCTACCTACCTGTTAGTTTGTTTGTAGTGGGACAATGGATTCCAAATGCTTTTGGGTGGGTGTGGAGTGCTACATCCTGCTCAGGGGTGAGACAGGGGGGCCTGGTGCGAGTTGAAGTACAGTCTTCCCACCCCCAAACACCCCTCCCAGGGAAGAGGTCTACCTACCTGTAAGTTCGGTTGTTGTGATACAATGGCTGAGACAAGCTTTTGGGTGGGGGTGGGGGAGTGCTACATCCTGCTCATGGGTGGGACAGGGGGGCCTGGTTGGAGTTGGAGTGCAGTCTTCCCACCTACAAACACCCCTCCCTGGAAGATGGCTACCTACCTGTTAGGTGAGTGTGAACCATTCAATGGCTTCCAAAAGCTTCTGGGTGTGTGTGGAGTGCCCCATCCTGCTCAGGGGTGGGGCAGGGGGCCTGGTGGGAGTTGTAGTGCAGTCTTCCCAACCACAAACACCCCTCCCTGTTCATATGACTACCTACCTGTTAGCTTGATGTGAGCCATGCAATCTCTGCCACATGCTTCAGGAGGGGTGCTCCATCCTGCTCAGGTGTGAAACAGGGGGCATGGTGGGAGTTGTGTTGCAGGCCTCCCACCCCCAAACAGCCCTCCCAGGGAAGAGGTCTACCTACCTGTAAGTTTGATTGTTGTGATCCAATGGCTCTTCTGGGAGGGGGGTGGGGGAGCGCTACATCCTGCTCAGGGGTGGGACAGGGGGCATGGTGGGAAGATGTATACCTACCTGTAAGTCTGGTTGTTGTGATACAATGGCTGCCAAATGCTTCTGGCTGGGGGGAGTGTTCCATGTTTCTGAACTGTGGGACATGGGGACCTGTTGGGAGTTGTAGTGCTGGCCTCCCACCCACAGACACCCCTCCCTTATAAGTTGCCTACCTACCTGTCAGTTTGAAGAGGGTAATGTGATGGCTGCCACATGCTTCTGGCTGGGGGGAGTGCTCCTTCTTGCTGAGCTGTGGAACTAGGGGGCCTGGTGGGAGTTGTGGTGCTGGCTGTCTGTACACAAGCAACCCTGGGAATGTTGCTGGCTCCCTTTGGGGTGATTCAGATGGAGTGTATGCAACATCTGTGAGACCTGTGTTGGGTATTGTGGTGCTGATGGATGAAATTGGGTCAAGGAGGTGTAGCTTTGTAGTTATGCAAGTCAGTACATAACAGTCTAATGGTGTACATTTGTTTGTACTTACCAGCCTGCACTCCCCCAGGTATTCCTGTGAGATTCTCTGGATGCAGTATGGCAAGCACCTTCTCCTTCCATGCAGTGAATGTTTTTGGTGGAATGGGAGTGCCACCGCCAGTCCTCTGAGCTAGCTCACGGTTCTTGTTCCTCTTTTCTTTCACAACCCCCTTCAAGTTATGCCACCGCTTCATGATTTCCTTTTTTGTTCTTGGGGGGGTGCCTACTGCATTGAACTTATCGACTATCCTTGCCCACATTTGTGCTCTTGTGGCTAATGGTGTCTGTTAGACCAGGGTACTAAACACTTGTGGTTGTACTCTTATTTTCTCATCTACCATGACTGTCAACTCGCTCTCTGTGAATTTGGGCATTTTCTATGTTGCTATGGTATGTGATTTGCAAAGGGGTTATAGGTGCAGGGTGTAAGTGGTTGGGGGGTGGTGATGTGAAGAGGGGTTAGAGGTGCAGGTGTGGAAGTGGTGGTGGTGGTGGTGCTGTGTGTGGTGTGAGCAGTGACAGTGTGTTGATGTGCCTCTCCTTTGTGCTCTGGTGTTGGGCCCTTCAGTTGTGGAGTATTGCAAAAGGATTGTGGTCAGGGAAGAGGCTGGTTTTATACTCAGCTATGTGAGTGTGTCCAAATGGGGTATTGCTGTCGGGTGTGTTGTGTGGGTTGTCCTCGGCTTCGTATTTTGGTAGTTGCCATGTGGTTGTGTCATTGGGGTGTGTTATGTGTTTTTGGGTGTGTGGCTAGTTTGCTGTGTGCACTTTGTGGCCTTGCTTTGAGTTTTTTCTGTTGACTGCCATATTTGTCATGGAGGATCCGCAGCGACGCTTTGCTGCAGCTCTTCCGCCGGCTCTCCCATTCATCACTGTTGCCGACCGCAGCGGACGCAAACAGCGGAATGTACCGTGGTCACATCGGGGATATCCTAATTTTCCGTACGGTGTCTCACCTGTGATGGTGGCGGTTTGGTGATTTTCCCCTGCGAATCTGACCGCCGCAGTCAGGTTTTGGCCTTCACCGCCCTCTACAGGCGTTTTTTCTTTGCCTTGTTCCGCCGCGGTCATTTTTTTGTAGCGGTTGATCCTAATTGTACCTCCGGCTTTTCCACGGTACTGGCGGGCGGTTGATTTGCACTACCATGGCGGTCGGGTGGTTTTCCGTCTGCCATCCTAATGGGGCCCTTAGTGTCTGGCGTGAGTCGTCAGTAGGTGTCTCCCCAAACCTCTCAAAATGCAACCGACTTTTATGTATTAAATTAAATTCATTTACTTATTAATATACTGTAATTTTAAATTACTGTTTCCTGAATCCAACAAACCCATTAAGAATTCTTACTACCCCTTAGCACCACCCATCCCTGAGCACAAAAAAAACCTTAGTACCCCTTAACGCTACCCTTCCCTGAACCATAAAATCCTTGCTACCCTTTAACGGTTGTGTGTTGGAACAACGAGCTCCACAACCACAACTTCCCTTACAACGAGGGTGCAACCACGACCTCGTCTAAACCATGATTTTTTTTACCATGCATTCCTTTACCACGATTTTTTGTGTTAAAAGAATGTGTGTTAATAAAAATGCTTTTCAATTACTACCCCAATCCCCCAAATCCTCCTGCTCCATAAAAACACATCCCCCCACACCCTATTAACAAACACTTTCACCCATACCCCCTTAAAACAAACCCAAATCCCCTACCCCCTAAAAACTAACTCAACCCCCTTATCACTAATTCCCCACTCTAAAAATAATCACGATCACCCTCACCTCCTAATAACAAAATTAACCCCTTAAATTCTAATTCCCCCCAGACCATATAAACAAACATAGCCCCATAAAAACTAATCCCAAACCCCCACCCCTATAAATGAACTCAACCCCCATAAAACGAATTCCCCCTCCCTAAAAATAATCACGATCCCCCAAATCCTCCTGCCCCATAAAAATAAATTGCCACCACACCCTATTTACAAACACTTTCACCCAAACCCCCTAAAAACAAATCTCAAACCCTATCCCCTAAAAACTAATAAATAATCACGATCACCCCACCTCCAAAAAAGGAACTCAATGCCTTTTAAACTAATTCCCCTGACCTTAAAAATAAATGCGATCACCCATACCCCTAAAAACGAAACCCCAACCCCTAAAATCTAACCCTAAACCCCCCCACCCGTTGAAAATTAACCCCATTACCTGTTCCTCTGTGACGCTCCTCCGAACTCCGCCCGGCCCAAACACTAGACCGAATCAGCCGGCTGAGTCGTTGTTCTGGCAAGTCGTTGTTCAGGCAAGTCGTTGTTCGGCTTGCATGACTCCGGAACTGGTTGTTCCGCAGTCGTTGTTCAGGATGTTTCCCCCTTTAACACTACCCATCTATGCACCATAAGAAATCTTTACTTTCCCTTAACGTTACCCTTCTCTAGACCCTACTAACTCTTAACTAATTCCTTACTACAGCTTAACACTGCCCATCTCAGAATGCAAAAACAAACTACTACCCTTTAATGCTACTCTCCCCTGAATCCTAATAATGTCTTACTTCCGCTTAATGCTACTCTTAACTAAACCCTACAAATGTCCTGCTATCCCTTAACACTACCCTTTCCTGGACTCTAAAAAACCCCTTACTATCAGATAATACTACTATTCCCTGAACCATAAAACCCTTACTACCCATTAACCCTTGCTATTATACTTATGAGTTTTATGACATTCCACTTCGCTCCTTTAATGTCAGTTACTGGCCACATCGGAATTATGAGTAGAGAAGGAAAACTGCATTCTCAATGTTTTCACCCCGGAACATTTTGCCTGCTAAGAGCAGGGGAATATGCAAGACAAAAACAGAACAAAATGAGGAATAAATGTCTAGAATTAGTGCAGAAACACAGACTCATGCAGGTCCTTTCCTATATTTGTGTGCTGTCTCTTAATAGCCTGGTATTCTCAAACCTTGAAAGTGCCTGTATCGACAATTATAAAAGAGGTGGGAATACCAATAAACCATCACATATAAGCAGGACCTATGTACTCTTTCAGACTGATAACAAATCTAGGGGCATATTTACAAGACCCTATCGCCACCACAATGTCACTTTTTCTGATATTGTGGTGGCGATAGGGGCTTCTCATTGCCTTGCATTAAGCAGCACACATAGAAGTTTCAAAATGACTTTTCAGATTGTTTATGTGCAGGAAGGGACACCATCTTCCTCTACAACGCAGGCACCCTTGCACCATGGTTCAAGGGTATCTGCGTTGACTCTAGGCAGCTAAAAGTAGCAGCAGGGCAGGGTTTAATGCAGGGCTGCACTATATCCTTTTAAATATGGTGCAGCCCTGTGAACTAGACGTGGTGGGGCGCTGCGTTAAGCCGAGGTGCTTAACGTAGCGCTCTGCCACTTCTTTGTAAATATGCCCCCTGGTCTTTTGTGTAGCAAGTGCATGTCTCAATTCATGGTCAATCATTTGGAACTCGATCCCTGCGTGTTTAATATATTTATGTATGAAATTCCTGATAGGGCAACGCTCCCAAAAGAAGTCAAATGGGATCACTGTGATATTTTATTTTAAGGGATGCTTCCAAAGGTTGAAAAAAGAAATGTATATCAATAACGAATACAATTGTGCTGATAGCTGCTTTAGTAAATTGCACTAATATTTGATGGAGGAAGTCATTTTATTTCCCAGATACAGTTTAGGAATTATATTTCTCATTATTTCAGATGTCTCGTTCTTCTTGATGTGACTCTATCTACAACTTAATGTAACGTAACTTACCTGTGGTAACTAATGTGGGTCTACTGTACTGTACATACAACTAGTTTTATTCTGTTTGAGATTAGATTTACCAGATCTCATTATTTTAATAAACATTCCAAGCACATTTGTGTAATTGGATTTTAATTTTACCAAATAGATGTAATCCCAATGTGCTCAGATCATAGGGAGAATCCATTCTTAAATTATGCCTTCATTTCGCTTTCTAGGGCACAATTAGGTTTTTATCTAAAAACGTGTGCTACAATATTATCAACAATACTTATATGGACTCGGCAATTTCGATTAACAACATGTCTTCAAGGTAAGTAGATGCAGTGTCAAGAATAGCAGATATGCACTTCCCTATGCATGTGTACATAGATGATATGTTTATAATCAATACTCTGGAGCCAATAAATGACCAGGTCAATATTTTCACATGACAACCTATAATGTGAGCTGTGTGCCAGGGACCAGGATTGTTGGATTGAAATGCCACTTGTGTAAGCATGAGTGGACAGGAAAATCTTCATACGCCACACCAGAACCAGCAATGTGAACGGTGACATAAGGGGTGCAGCCCCTGTGGTACAGGGTGGGGCCCAACCCCTTAGAAGTCCCCAACTCTTGAGGGGCCCCCACTCAGCCCAAGACCAATGAATATATGTGTAATATGGGAGATTCAAGGGCCCCTCTTCATATTCTGCAGGGGCCATCATTTTGTGTATGCAACTGGGCGAAATGATGGAGATGGAGACCATCATCTTTCTAATAAAAAGGACCTGATCAGATAGTTAAAAGAATACCTGGTAGGGTGGTCCTGACTCTGCAGAGCAAAACATTTTGAGTATTTAAGTCCTGTCTCCATGATGTCTGCACTTTACCTAACAGGCAAGATGCAGTGATATATGTTAAAATGGATTTTATGAAGTTGTTCCTAAACAACAATATAAAGTATCTATATGTTCTCTTTATAGTCTGGGCATGACCACATTGCATACATTATCATTTCTTCCTGCCTTCATATAAAAGTCCAAATAAAGTAAATTAATAATAAATCCATATGACTATGAAAAAAGCAGACACCGGTCATTTTAATGTTAGACGGGAATGAGCAAAATATAGTAAAATCCATTGCCAAACCCTTTCAGTAATCACTTGGGACATACAATGTTACATTCATTAAAAAAAAAAAAAGCACAGCCATGGTAAATACATTCCAGTAAATTCACTTTACTCCTTCACAAACTACTAGAGCACACAATAGGGGGAAGTATATGGGGCACCTGGAAGCATAAAACCTCTTAAAGAGCAGCCAACTTCGGTGTGTGGAAATTGCATCACATGAATTTAATGTGACTACTTTCTTTGTGAAAAATGGAGGAATGTCATAGAAAGGAGATATCGTTCCCTTGAAATCTCAGTTGAAGTGATGCATTTGATAATATGCCATATGGCAGACTAGTAGTTATGGGCAGGTAACGTGACCTGAACATTTAAACTGTGGAATGAATGAGGCATTATATAAGTGGCCATAAAGAGGGTAATGACAAAAGTAAAGCCATTAGTTTAGATTGTGTAGGATTAAGTGAATTAGAGCAGAGGTCAGTGCAAGAAGTGTACAATTGTCATCAATCTATCTATCTATCTATCTATCTATCTATCTATCTATCTATCTATCTATCTATCTATCTATCTATCTATCTATCTATATAGATATATATCTATATACAGGACATTATAGTTAGAAAAAATAATTTTAAAAACTTAGAAATTCAATGAACGAAACAAAGGTTACAGGGACATTATAGTTAGGCTCACAATTCACTTGTACAAAACCATAGAAATTCAGCAGTTCTAGTTCCCTGAGCTAACCATAACTTACGCCCTGCAATGCCCTGCTTATGACCTCACATATTACATCACTCATGACATGGTCAGTGACATCACTCATGACATCTCAAATGACATCACTTATGACATCATCAAGTGAGTGTAAGTATTTTCTAAGAGTTTGTAAGTTTTAAACATATATACTAACCTACTACAAAAGTTAGATTAGTATACTAGGTGTACTAGTAATGAGTGATACTATTTCTAACACATGTTATCTGAGCGGCTGTGTGACCTTATGTATCAGTGTTTGAATGGGTGTCTGAGTGCCTGTATGGGTGTGTGAGTGGGTTTGTGAGTAGCTGCGTGGGTGTGAGAATAGTTGTATGACTGGTTGCATAAGTGTGTGAATGGTTTTGTTAGTGGTTTTGTGTGTGTTACTGGGTGTTTGTATAGTTGTATGCATGTGTGAGTGGTTGTGGGGGGGTGATTGGGTGTATGAGTGGTTGTATGGGTTTGCAAGTTGGTGTGTGAGTGGTTGCATGGGTGAGAGTCTCAGTGTGTGAGTAAATGTATGGATGTGTGAGTGGGTATGTGAGTTGTTATGGGGTGTGAGTGGATGTTAGTGGTTGTATGGGTGTGTGAATGATTGTGTGGGTGTATGAGTGGGTGTGTTAGTGCTTGTGTGGGTGTGCATCTTTGAGTTGTTTATGGGTTTGTAAGTGGGTATGTGAGTGGTTTTATGGGTGTGTGGTTAGGTGTTTAAGTGTATGTGTAGGCGAGTGAGTGGCTGTCTGAGTGCCTGTATGGATGAGTAAGTAGGTGAGTTAGTGTCTCCATGGGCAAAGGAGAGTGTGTGTGAGTGCCTGTATGGGCGAGTGAATGCATGTGTAAGTGGCTGTATGGGTGTGTTGGGGGGTATATGAGTGGCTGTATGACTTCATATATGAGTCGTTGTATGGATGAGTGAGTGGGTGCATTAGTGGCTATATGAATGAGTGAGTTGGTGTGTGAGTGGTTATATGGGTCTGTGAATTAGTATGTGAGTGCTTATGTGGACATATGATTGAGAGTATGAGAGACTGCTTGGGGTGAGTGGGCATGTTAAGAGTGTGTCAATGATGTCATCGGTGATTTAATTTGAAATGTCATCAGTGATGTCATCAGTGATGTCACTGACTATGTCATGAGTAATGTAATATGTGAGGTCATTAGCAGTGCATAGCGTGTGTAAATTATAGGTAGCTCAGGTAACTATAACGGCTTAATTTCTATGGTTTTCTATGAGTGAAATGTGAGCCTAACCATAACATCCCTGTAACCTTTGTTTTTTTCAGTGAATTTTTAAGTTTTTTTTTAAATTCTATTTCTTAACTATCATGTCCCTGTGACCTTTGGGTTTTTCATTGAATATCTAAGTTTTCTTTTGTTGCTCTATTTCATAACGATAACGTCCCTGTAACCTTTGTTTTTTCAGTCAATTTCTAGGGTTTTTAAAACTTTAAGTGTCTGTGTGGGTATGGTAGTAGCTATATCAGTGACTGGGCCAAAACAGGACCACACCTGCTCCTTTAACAAAAAAGAGCGCACATTTTTACACAACATATGTACCGAGGTGGAGGAGATTCTATTGGTTAATTAGTGGGTGTAACCTCTTTGGTAAATGTCCAGTATGTATTCTACACTACAGCTGTGTAATGGATCATGAGTAAATGTCACTTTTGACATTCTGTGCATTTTTGCAGGGGTGTCCCTTGGTCAGTATGATTGCAGTGGTGTGAGCTTCAGATTTTACAACAACCAGGCTGGCATATAATGATTAACCACATTATACGACAAACAGGGTGTATGAGAGGGCCTGAGGTGCAGTGGAAAGCAAGAAGAATATGAATTGATAGGAGTGCTAAGAGAAAAAACACAATATTTTGTAAAATAGCCAATACTTTGGAGGCCTTTCAAAACAGAGAAAGAGAGAGTGTGCGTGCATTTTTGTCTGTGTGTATGAAAAAATTCCTGCTGAAATCTGACTGACAACTCACAATACCTGACTGAAAGCACCTGTACCCACCTGCTCATCAGAAAATGCATTATTTCGTGGGGTGTAACACTCCAAACACAACCCCATGAAGCTATGTCCCTGGTCTTTATGCAGAAAGTTATCATGAGTGCGTTCCTTTAGAAAAGACGACAAGAGTACAAAGATATAAATATCCACCAAAATGTTTTTTCCTTTGAAGTATATATATTAAGTGCTTCTTTGTTTGGTGGAGTTGTGGTCATATTCCTCATCATCAAGAAGCAATCAACAAATTTTGAAGGATAAGCACTGGTGGAGTTGTGGTATGCTGACCATCATGTTGGCAAAATATGGATGGTTGTGAGGTATGTACAGCAATATGTTGCTTAAATTTATATAATTTTTTCTCAATAAAATCAGGAGTAAGGCACCTGTCATGACCCATCACGGTGGGTACACAACTCTGGCATCATTTTGGCAGTAGTAAAACATATATAGAGACACTTTAAAGGTTTAGTTTAAGGTAAGAGGTTTAGTAATAGGGTAAGGAAAGTAATAATAACAGATAAAAACATTGTAATGGTTGTTTTAAGACTTTTTGGGAAGTCCTGAAGCTGTCACGTACCATGCAGGCACCTATTTCCAGAGTTGGGCTACCAACATGACTCTGGAGTTTTTGTTTACAGTAGTAAAACACATATTTTGAGACTTTTAAACTTTACCCAAAGGAAAGAAGTTCACTAATAGACTAAGAAAAGTAGTATAATTAGAGAGGAAATAAATTTAAAATGTAGTTTTAATGCCCCGGCGTCGCGCATCCCATGTGACATAGAAACAAATGTATTTGATAGGTTAAGCACCTTTCTATCCTGAATACAGGAAGGTCCCACCCCTTTTATCTACGTTTTAGGAGTGACTGTGAGTTTTCACACTTCCCTATTACACAGACCACTTTGTATTTTGGCTTTGTGTTTTACTTAGTTTTTTTCACGTATTGGAGATGGCATCTTCTCCAGAAGATCTTGGGGAGTAACAATACAGTGTTTCACTAGAAGAAGAAGAGGTTCCAAATACAAAAAAGAAAGCATTGTTTGCCAGTTTATCTCCATTCCGCAGGGAGGGAAAAAAGTGAATGCACCAAAAGTAACATGCACTCGGTAACAGAAGGTTCTGTCACATGGAAGTGAGAGAAAGCACTTTTGTGGAATTTCAAGTATGTACAGACACTTGCGGACCATCCACGGAACGTGTCTGGCAAGAGCTGAAACGGAAAGATTGAAGAGCCAGGAAGGACATTCTGCTGGAGCAGAAGGAGAAGCAGGCACATCATCTAATGATGGAGAACTTTGGGCATTTCGAAAGCCATTTCGGAGTTTGCTAAAGTTCGCATTTTGTGCCCAAAGTGCAGAGCAATACTTAGTGTAGGTGAACAAGCTGTGCCTACTCTAGTGCAGATCATTAATGCACACAATTGTTAATTTTGTTTGAAGTACTAGAGCACTTTCTGGTTTGGTGTGCTTGTTCTTCCTAAGGACATTTCATTTTTCCCTGAAGAAACAAAAAAACGCCAAATAAATACACAATTGTTACAAAATCCCAAAAAGTCTAAAATGTTTAAAAAAAGGTTCTTGTTAGAACCATCCATTCCGGTTTAGGAAAGAAAATGTATATGTTAAATGTATGTTTGTGACAGTGTGAATGTGTCTTGTTATGCCTATTAGTATGTTACTGAGTGTTAAAATGAGCATATGGTTATACAAGTGATTCAATGTGTGAACAAGTGCATATACAAGTGGCTGTATGGGTGAGTGAATACAGCTGTAAATGGTTGTGTAGGTGAGTGACTGGATAGTTGAATGAGTATATGGGTGAGTGACTGTGTGTGTGAGGGGTAGTATTGGTGAGCAAGTGGGTGTGTGAGTAGCTGTATGGATGAGTGAAAGTGTGCATGACTGCCTGAATGGGTGGTTGAGTGGGTGTGTGAGTGCCTGTATGGTTAGTTGAGTGTGTGTATGAGTAGCTGTTTGGGTGAATGAGTACATTTATGAGTGCCTGTATCATTGAGTGTGTCCGTGAATAGCTCTATAGGTATGTACATTGGTGTGAGTGGCTATAGGGTGAGTGAGCGTGTGTGTGAGTGGCTATATTGGTGACTAAGTTCCTGTGTGACTACCTGCATGAGTGAGTGAGAGGATGTATCAGTAGATATATGGGTGAGTGACAGGGTGGACAAATGGTTTTACGGGTGAATGAGTGAGTGTGTGTGTGACTGTATGGATGTGTGAGAGTGTGTATTAGTGCCTGTATGATTTAGAGAGAGTTTTTGTGTATGGCGATATGGATAAGTGGGAGAGTGCATGAGGTTCTGTATGGGGAGTGGTTGTTGAGTAGCTGTATGGATGAGTGAGCGGGTATGTGAGTGGTTGTATGAGTGAGTGACAGGGTGCATGAGTAAATGTGTGGGTGCATGACTGGCTGCATGAGTGAGTGAGTATGTAGTAACAATATGAGTGAGTGAGTGGATGTGTGAGTGGCTTTATAGGCTAGTGATTGGCTGTGTAACTGCTGTATGGATGAGTGAGAGGGTGCACGAGTACCTGTATTGGTGAATGAGTGGCTATTGATTGGCTATAAGGGTGACTAAGTATGTGTGTTAATGGCTGTATGAGTGAGTGACAGGTTGCATGAGTAGCTATATAGATGAGAAAGAGGGTGGTTGACTGCCTGCATGGGCGATTGAGTGAGTGTGTGGGTAATTAAATGGGTCACTGAGTGTCTGTGTGACCGGCTGTATGAGTGACTGAGTGGGTGTTTAACAGACTATATGAGTGAGTGAGAGGCTGCATGAGTGGCTGTATGGGAGATTAAGGTGGAGAGTGGCTTTATGGGTATGTCAGAATGTGTGTGAGTATTTGAATGAGTGAGTGAGTGGCTGTATCACTGTCTGTATGGGTGAGTGAAAGGGTGTGTGAGTGGTTGTATGAGTGAGCAGGAGGCTGCATACTATATAGATGAGAGAGAGTGTGGTTGACTGCCTGCATGGGTGATTGAGTGAGTGTGTTGGTAATTAAATGGGTGACTGAGTAGCTGCATGAGTGACTGAGTGGGTGATTAACAGACTGTATGAGTGAGTGAGAGGCTGCATGAGTGGCTGTATCGGAGATTATGTGGATGAGTGGCTTATGGGTGTGTCAGAATGTGTGTGAGTGTCTGAATGAATGAGTGAGTGGCTGTGTCACTGTCTATATGGGTGAGTGAAAGGATACATGAGTGACTGGTCATTAAGTGGCTGTATGAGTGAGTGGTTTATGAGTGAGTGAGTGAGTAAGTGAGTAACTCTGTAGGTGGGTGAGTAGCTGTCTGAGCAGGTATATGTATGTGTGAGTGGCTGTCTGACTGCAATGTGGATGAGTGAGAAGGTACATGAGTGCCTGTGCAGGTGCATGAGTGGGTATTGAGTGGATATATGAGTAAGTGGGTATGTTAGTAGTTATATGAGTGAGTGACAGGTTATATGAGTATGTGTATGGATAAAGAATTGGTGCATGAGTGCCTATATGAGTGAGTGAGAGGCTGTCTTAGTGGTTGTGTGACTGATTGAGTAGGTATGTTAGGCATTGTATGAGTGACTAACAGGGTATGTGAGTGACTACATGGGTGACTGAGTATGTAACAGAGTGCCTCTATCAGTGACTGACTGCATCTGTCAGTGGCTGTATATGAGAGTGAGTGGGTGTGTGAGTGGTATGTGGGTGAGTAAATATGTGTGAGTGACTGTATAGATGAGTAACTGTATGTGATTTCCTTTATGAGTGACTGAAAGGGTGCATGAGTGCCCAGTCAAAAATATGTCTGTATCAGTAGATGTATCTTGCTACAGCTAGACACTTATCACTCCAAAAATAATAGAAATATCAGTTAGTACTTGATTTACAAAATTCAAGAAACACAACAGTATATAATACTCATGCTGTAACAGTATATCATAATAAAGTAAAATATTTTATTTTCATTTTTTACTGCTCTCAGCTTTCATACTTTTACACAATAAACAATGTACTATATGAAGCTTCATCCTTGAACAGTGAGGATCTCTTTCAAAATATCATCCCTAGTAGGCAAACTAATGTGTAGAACGCTGATCAGCCATGTAGAAAAAATACAATACATTACTTTTTCATCCTGAAACAGTACATGGATGTTTGGTTGAAGAAACAGGAGGTGACAAATTTGAAGTTTGATAGGTAGTTTTGGTGTCAATTGAAGGTTGCTGTGATTCCATTGTGTCAACTGTTTCATTGTGTTCTATTGAAGTCTTTTATTAGAGAGCGTAGCATCCATGTTGTGAGAAGTTGTATTGGTATATGCTGTCCACTAATTAAAGTGAGCACCTTGCACCAGTCCAAACAACCATTATGGTGATTTAAAAGGTGAAAGATAACCTTAGAACGCTATCCAAGTGGTAGCTGTGGAGAGAAGCCTTCAGGCTTAGTCTTGAAGGAATGTTAAGCAGCTTGTTTTACCAGAATGCAACCTTATAGTATTGGTTAAATTAAAGGAGAGCCACACAGTAGTTATACAAATATGTATTTATTAATATAACACTATCTAGCAAGATACAGTATCTCCTGCAAGGAGATAATCACAAAGCACACAATACTTAAGCACAGAAATGAAAGTAAACAGCACTAATACACTGTGGGACCCAAGGGGACCAATCCATATTCCAAAATAGTGGTATAGGAACCACGACTCGAGTCAAGACAGTGTCGAAAGGACGTAGAATCACTGGAACCCCAAGGAACCACCCAAGGTAAGTAAGTAGGGACCTCACGGTGGATGGGGGCAGTGTGGGAACACGACCACGTGCTCTGTACAATTCTATGGGAAAGTCACGGTTGAAGTTTAAGGACCCTTCCCAGTGGTCTTCTAAGAAACACTGTGGATGACAGAAGATTGGAGAGCCACCCCACTCATGGATACCGAGGTACCCAAGTTACCTATCCCAGGGAAGCCGGGCGCATAGGGCTGAAGTGGCGTCTGAAACCCTATACGAACTCAATGGAAGACTTCAAAGAAGAGCCACTGCTGGATGGAAGAAAAGTGTCCATTGGAATCCAAACATGGATTCTTGTTGAAGAGTACCTGAAAGCAGAGGGGCTAGAGTCCGAGTCACTAAGGAGTGACAAGGGGCTCGGTAGACGAATGCCCACTGATGTCAGGTGCTTCAGGTGCATTGAGGGAGTCCTTGACTCTGCAGCTACGGGGACCAGGAGAAGTTGAGGACAACCAGAAGCTGTATACGAGCTGTCCCACAAAGGATGTTGAGTGCTGAGGGGTCGGTGACGGGCAAGAGCACCAACAAGCCTTGGCAACTGCAACCTATGCAGAAGGTCAAGAGGGTTACGGCTCTGACCAGCAAGGTCCAGGAGACTCAGGGAGACAGGGCAGGCCTGGAGCAACAAGGGGAGCTGAGGAAAAGCAAAGTTGACCCTCAAGTGGACTCACAGGCCAGAGGCACAGGAGTTGCAAGAGGACTCAAGCGATTTCACCAAACAACAGCCCACGGAGCACACGGTGTGAAGAGGCTGGAGTTCTTGGTACAACATAGTGCCAGAGGTTGGGGCTACCTGTAGCCTAATACACTTGTTCAGGAAATTCCAACAAGCATATGCACCTGCAAATGTATGCGGTGCGCAGGGGTTCGGGTATTGCAGCCCCCACGAGGGATTCTGACCTCAAACTTGGTAAGAGGACAGCTCAGACCTCAATAGACATTGAAACCCACCTCCTGTGTTGCTGAAGCCTTCGGAGTCCAAAGGAGCTCAGGGTCAGCAGACCAGACAGCAGTGTTATGGTGCCTGCAAATGCAGGGGAGTGACTCCTTCACTCCAAGGTAGATATCTTTTGCTGTCCTTTATGCTCCATAGGTCCTGCATGGAGCCTGTATGGTGCACAGGCACAGAGGATGCTTCAGACTGAGAGGGAGATGAAGTCAGGCCGGAACGAAGTCCAGAGTGTTCAGACAGTCGAAGTTCAGTGGTTTCTGGTTCAGAATCTTGTCCACGTCGAATCTAGGTTACTACAGCCACGTAAGCCCTTAAGTACCCATGGGAGAGGGTTGGACAGATTCAGAGGACCATCCCAGGGGAGGGTCTGGACAATGGAGAGGATACTCCCCTGTCCTTTGTCCAGTTTCGCACCAGAGTGGGAGCCAATGGCTCCCAGGACTGGTTTGAACTGGACTATGCACAGAGACACAAAATGTGCCCCTCATGCAGACTTTCAGTTGCTTGCAAGCACACCCACCCAGCCCTAATACACTAAATCCTGTCTGGGAGGTGGTCACACCTTCCTGTGACAGGATGCCTATTGTTCTGCCTTTCCCTGCTCAAGCTTGGCTCAGCAGCAGGAGGGCAGAAATGTGTCTCTGGTCGGCAACAACCATTTTGTGCTGTCCGGGACTAGAAGGCTGGTACCAAGGCTGGACTGGGAACCAAAACCGGCCCTGGCAAACTGCTCAACTGCCCCCCCCCCCACCTGGGGTGAGGGGAGGTGCAGCCAAGCAGTTTGCGAGGGCTGTTTTCTGCCAAATTTGTCACGGGGGTGATATTGCTGACCCCGGTAACAAAAACAGCCCTCCAGGGGCCCAAAATCAGCCCCCACCCTAGCGGTCCACCGGGGAAACACCTGGTGCCCGCCCCGGCCAGTCCGGCCCTGGCTGGTACCAGGTACACCAAGGACCCCACAAAGCTCGCTTCTGAGGGATGGAGTCATACCTCACACACTGGTTACCGTGTGGGAGTATGATTCCGACAGGTTTGACATCAAACACGATAGGGGTTTGTTTCAGCCATTTTAGAGTTGGTCATTACATGGTCGCATAATGCCACTCTATGTGTTGTAAATGGCTGCTTCACTAACAACCCGGGAGAATGGACTCCATAGGCTGAAGGGGTGTCCTGCTCATGCAGTGGCACTCTCTCACTTAGAACCAAGCACCCTGCCTTCAGGATTGTTAAGGCCAGCTATAGGGGTGACATATAGGTTTTAAGTGTAGTGACCCTTAGATATAGTGAACCTATATCTTAAGTAAATTGTGCATGCACCAACTTACACAGGCTGCAATGGCAGACCTGTAGTTCCATATTGTGTGGCCTCTCATGGGTGGCATAATACTTGCTTCAGCCCATGGGAGGCCTCTGGGGTACCTATGCCCTGGGTACATGGGTACCATATACTAGGGACTGACAAGGGTACCCCAGTATCCAATCTGAAGTGTACTTAAGTACATAATGTAACAGTTTAGGGAGAAAGCAGATAGACTGGGGTCCTGAATAGCAGGATCACAGTCAGACTAGTCAAAAACAGTATTCGATTTAGCAAAACGTGGGGATACCATGTGCTATCTTAAATCCTTTATTGAAGACAAAGGACTGTTGAATTTTGGAGAACTTTTACAAGACATCACCTCAGATAGGCCAAATGATGTCTAAAACATTGAAGATCCACTCACAAGAAAGACCATATATAAGTTTTCACAAAAAATACTCTTTAGAACTTTGGTTAGAGAAACAAGAGGTAAGAATTTCGGAGTTTGAAAGGCAGTTTTGGTTTGAATGCAAGGTTGCTGTCATTGCATTCTGTCCATCCACTTTCATTCATTAAATAGACAGCGTAGTGTCCATATGTTATATTAACTCCTTTGTGAAAGATAACACCTATTGTACTGTAAGTTCTTCCACAAATAGATATTTTTCCAGCTTTGAAGTTTGTTATTTTGGTTTCCAGTTTAGATCCATCTGCTCTACATCGTTGTAACATTAATATAGGGTATTTCCCAGTTCTTTGCAGATGCAACTTAGATCTGATCTACAATTTGGGACGGACATATTTTGGTTTGTGTTTTTAATCAATCTACCAAAAGGCAACAGTTTTGCAATCTGGTAGTGTTAAGTAAAGAATTCGCTCAGAATTTATTTGAGTGGCGGTTTTAAAAGAGAAATCCTCACAATCAGGATTGCACTTGTGAGTTCAAATAAGTCATTCATATGTACTTCTTCCTCTTCTAGTACTCCAAGCATGACCATTATAAATTCTTGCGAGTCTTTCTGAGTGTTGAGAGTAAATATCAGTGATCCGCTACATATATCTAAAAGGTCTTGAATGCCTGAAGCAGAATGTATTACAGATCTGTCACTAAGCAAACGTTGGAGCAAATGATACAGTGCAGAACACAAGCTCTTATCTGGTTTTTGTTCAATTTGATTTAGGAGATGTGGCAAAAGAAACAGTTCATTGACAACAAAATGTGCATAGCAGTTGACACCTGACCTGTTTTCCAACTGATGTCCTGCAATATTTACCTCATTTTCCAGTTTTTTCATCTTAATGCCTTCTAGCTTGTGCTGGTTTGCTTGCTTTTCTTGAATATCAGTCGTCATTTTTCTAAGCTTATATTATGGACAGATTACCTAGTTCTCATAAATAGGGTACTGACCTAAATGAGGAGCGTATAGACTTCTTAACCGATTGTACTCTCTTAGACAGCTTGCATCAGCACTAACGTTATTATCATTAAATTCAACTGAAAACAAACCGGACAATGTTCTAACTCAGGATAATGCTACATACGACATCCCTTCTTTAACTACTGTACTTCCAATATTAATAAAAGCTGCATATGAACTTAAACCTTGAGATTTATGGATAGGTACAGCAAATGCTAGAGAGACTGGAAACTGTTGCCCTCCCACATATAAGTCCTTCACAAGCAAAACATGTACAATGCATTGGCCAAACTGTTTTATGCCATCAATCTGATCATACATTATGGATAAGTGCTCCACATCAATCCCAATTCGAAAAATTAATGAGATCAATAACTTTGCCCATAGCACCATTTACTAACCCTTCCTCCATATTTAAATTATGCCACAAAATTACTTGACACTTTTTGAGCACACCTAATTACTTTTCTAATCATGTAGTACTCAACACCAACTTCTTCAAAGAATCCAATTTTGCTTGCAGCTTCTCAGTTAGTAATTTTGGGGCCGATTCACAGAACTAATCTGAGACAAAATCCTAAACTTACTACTTTTGGTATTCACAGAAGGCACTTACGATTTTTGGGATTCACAGAATGCACTTACGACTACTAACTTTATGTCCGCAATAAGGCTAGAGTTTCTGCACTCGGGCCGGAATTTCCGCACCCGGAGCAGGAATCCTGCATTTGTGCTGGGATTTCCTCTCCCGGGTCGGAATTTCCAATTCCGGGCCAGAATACCTGCATTTGGACCTGATGATCATTTCAAGTGGCTACCATCCCCCACCATGCTCCAGCTGAAGTCAATTAACATTAACTGAAAGACCAGCATCACAAACCATATAAAAGCAGCACACATTCAAGGAACAGGTTTGGCCACAGAGAGTTCCTGCTTTCATTCGCTGTTAATCGCTAGAGGAAAATGTACCAAATGAGGAGGAAGAAGATCTTCACTACTGAGGAGACCACCATGATTGTAGAGTTCATTGTGAGACACCACGAACACCTATATGGTCTCCCACCATACTGCACCAGTGGCACACAGAAGGCAGCTCTATGGCAGCATTTAGCCACTGCTGTCACAGCATTGAGGGAGGAGAGGCGCACCATCCAGGACATCAAGAAGAGGTGGCAGGACGAAAAGAAGAGGGTGAAAGAGAAGTACTCCAGGATTGAGTTTAACAGGATTCTTCCTGCCCCACAATCTGGAACTCGCCTACGTCTCACCCCACTTAAGGAGGATATCCTCACTACAATCCACACCCACATGCTCCAGAGGCTCCCTGTGAGTGATGTCTGCAACGTGGTACCAGGTGAATGGGATGACAAGAATAAGTATATGAAACGATAGTCTGTGTTGCACTGCCATTGTGAATAAGGAAGTTGTCCAAAGTTTATATAACAATATAGTCAGACAGAGGCTCATGTGTTTCCCACTGTATGTTGCACCACAAGTCCCAGAATCCTTTGTATTAGAAATGGCAAATCTCTCTCCCACGATTGAAAACATGGGCCAACTACTGCTGCCATATATACCTAACACTGTTAAGTAGCAATTGACAAAGTGCCCCTTCCACTTATCCAGACGCAGATGGGTCAGTCAAGAATATAATGGGGTGGGGTTTGCCGTGCAGAGGAAAATAAATTGACAACGGAATAGGGAAAATAAATACAAATTATCCAAAACGTAACTCACCTTGTGCCAGCCAAAATCACAAAGCAGAAGGTGAGAGAATCCTTATTTCCAAACATTTCATTCACATATTCCATTGTCTATTTCCCACCCTGCCACGCCATTACATCC
Source organism: Triturus cristatus (assembly GCF_964204655.1). Lineage (NCBI taxonomy): Eukaryota > Metazoa > Chordata > Amphibia > Caudata > Salamandridae > Triturus > Triturus cristatus. The sequence goes on from NC_140595.1 coordinate 493,661,337, forward strand.
CCAATGCCCCACTGCTTCTATCTGCACCGGCTGTGGCAGTACTTCACAATACTGTTAGCCTGCAGAAGATATCAGGAAATGTCTGACAAGTTCCACATGTACATTTTCCATTTGGTGACTTTTCTCTCATCTAACCTATTGACACATTCAGCCAGAGCAGAGACAACCACAGTAGCAGAGGTCCCTGCATCTTCTGGGAGGAAACAATATCACCCAGAACAATGCTTACCACCCTCACTAACTGGTAAGTCAAACTGGTCAGCGGTTGGTCAAAATGCATACATTGTCAGCAGACAACAGAGGATCATATATGGCCCTAATAGCAAAGGTAACCGGAGAGGAAAAACTAGCTTTTTTTAGAGTTCTTAATGGATATTTACCTTTAGCAAATGACATTTGTGAATAGCTCTACTGGGCCACCCCCCTAACATTTTGTTTCCTTGGACTACAAGGTATCATTACTGTCACATTTTCAATTTGTTTGTACGTTACCTAGTGGGAGGTGTATAAAAGCAGGGAAGGCACAACAACTCCAAGATTGAGTAACTGGCATTGTGGTAGTGTAGCAAGGTCAAGGTCACCATTTGTAACAGCTCTAACTACTGATCCTTTAGTTTGATGGCCAAAATGAAGGTGACGGAGGGTGGCGGTGGACCAAGTGCAGTGAAACCTAAGAAAGCGAAGAAATTAGCTAACCATGCTGGAAGCAATTGTGTTCTCAACCGTATTGATACGCTCTTGGTTGAGTGTGGGAATATTTTAGATGCGAACGGGGGGGAGGTGGGTTCAGTTGATCAGAATGGCTCCTTTAATAGCGCTAATCATGGCACAAATCAAACTATACCTAAGATGTTTTCGATGACCAAGAATAAAAAGGACCCTGCACTCATTATCAAACAATTATACACACATGCAGAGGCAGCAGCCGTAGCTTTCGGTGGAAAGCATTCTATCATACTATTTAATAGCATAGTAGATCTGCCAATTGTATGCAGTAATTGTTTTGCACCTTTAGAGATCCACACTAAAAACAGGGACATCTGTATTGAGACCCTTACCTCAAGCCAACCCTAATAACACCCCAAACATCTCATGCATTATCCCTAGCACCAATGACATGGTTAGCGATCTAAAAGCTGAGGTTACCACTTTGAAATCTATGGTAGGTGACCTTATGGGGTTGTTGAGGGAACTTATGGCCTTCAACAATTTGGCACCCCCATGTCATGAGGCACATACTAATCGATTTGCTGCTATGAAAATCCATCCAGCACAAGCGGGTAATAGATAGCCAATCTCGCACTCTGCTCCAATTCAAGATGTCGCTTCAGCGGGACGTGGTGCACCATGCTGGCCAGGGAAAGAAACCTGTACATAAAATACAACCAATTTGGGGGGACAGGTTGCAGGACCAGAACACTCTCTTAAACACTCTCTTAGACCTCGGAAGGTTGAGCCACCTAGTAGTACACGTATGGAAACAAGACCCCTTTTCCATTTGTACCCAATAACCAATAGCCCTTGCAAAGTATTTATGACTAATGTCCAGAAGCTTGCTCCACAGACAGGCTTCAAGAATGAAGATTCCCTGAGAAATAAGGTGACTCACTAGATACGGCAAGTGAGAGGGTGTAGATCCCTAATCAAGGAAGACATTGTTAGGGTTAGAAGGCATGTCATTCCTCATTCCGGCACTGATTGTCTGGATTTGATCCTGGTCAATGGAAAACTATCCGAGGATATAATTGCCCTAGAGTTTAGAATATGTCCACCTGCCCCTTTGGCTATTCAGTTTAGACGTAGCCCACCACCCGTAGATTAGCCACAGATGGTGAATGACCACATGAATCGGTCATTAACCAAATCACCACTTAGGGAAGTCGATTGACTTGCTGGGCAGATTGGATGGATCGCTGACCACTCCGTCAATACCTGTCAAGATGTATTGCCAGAGTCCCCCACACTACTATTTGCTACCTCAGGCCCTCTAGTGCCCTTAGATGCAGCTAGCTGTCCTATCTGCTTGAGGATCAGGGAGGCGCCCTTGGATCCACTGGGCATCTCTCTAGAGACCCCAGACCTGAACTAATCAGCTAGTGGCCCGAACCCCATAGGCAGTATTAATCATAACTGTGTGACGATTAGCCTAAATAGACCAACAAGTGAAGAAGCATCCCCACTGTTTTTGATGGTCTCATGGAATGTGGCGGGCATTAAGAACAAGCTGTTGCTCTTGCATTGTTCTGAGTTCATGGACAACTTTGATGTATGCCTATTCCAAGAGAGCTGGAGCAATGGCCAAGTATATAGGGTAGGCTTTGCTAGCTTCTTTGTACCAGCAATCAAAAACAAAATGGGCCGTCCATTGGGTTAAGCTGGGCCTTTGTAGAAATATTTCACAGCTATCTGATAATAACCCGGATGTTAAGAGATTTCGCCTCAAGGGATTTACAAACACTACTATTCAATGTCTATGTAAGAGGCACCAGAGGAGGTAGACCCTCGGTGACTATCACTACACTGGAGGATAACCTGAGTCCAAGAAGTCCCTCCCCCCCAATAATAACAGGGGATTTTAATATAACTTTTGAACCTCTAGACAGGGATGAGATGCAGGAAGCATTGAAAGAGGAAAGGAGTGGCGAGTCCCACTGTGGACTTGAAGCCTGTTAAAAAGTGGACCTAAATAGTCCTGCAAGTTAAAGCTATGACTCTGGTGTTTGGCCTTAGGGCAGTTAATGGCAGGACCAAATCAGATAGGTTTGGGGCCAACACCTTTAACAGATTAGGGGGCCAAAGCAGCATTGATTACATCCTGTTGGATTTGAGGTTGTGGTACCTGGTAGATGATATGGTGGTTGGTGATACATTAGACAGCGATCATAACCCCCTCTGCCTTACAATGCAACCTTTATGGGTCACCCCAGTAGTCCTATCAAAGAGCCAGGAGCTGGTTACAAAAGACGTTTGGCCCACTAATGATAGGCGCCGCCTTAAGTGGCATAATTTAGTTACTGATCAGGACAAATTAAGGAGCATTCGGTCTGATCTAGTGATTGCCACAGCCACGGCTGGAGCATTGAAGGCAACAGAGGAAGGGAGGTGTGTAGCTACAAGGCTCCATTGCCGTTTCTTCACCCAGATGACACACTATTTTACAGCTAACATACATACCAAACATATGCAGTCTAACAATAACAAGTTACAGACCTGGTAAAACAAGGCTTGTAGGTACTCCAGATCATTATTAGTGCAAGCTGTCAAATCTAGGGATTTAGAGGGGATAAGAAATGCGAGGAAGGTCTAGAAGCTGGAACTCTGGAGACCAAAGCGGGACTGCGATGAAGCTGGATGGCAGTCCCTTAAAGTTACATGCCATGCCAGAGACAGAAAAAAATGTTGGTCACTGCTGGCTCGGGGGGCTGAACCAGGGCATACTGCACTAGAAAACCATCTTCCGCCTGATGCCTGGTATATCCATTTTCCTACCCTTTACACCGATCAAGATGCACCGAAGCAATTGGTTGAGTAACCTAGAAGGCACTCAATTTCCAGCGTGACCTTTTTTTCTATGGAAGACATTTCATCTGCAATTAGCACTATAGTTCCGTCTAAAGCTCCAGGTCCTGATGGGATACCAAGCAATCTTTTACTTTGGAACACCCCTGGCTGGACACAATATATGTACTTATTATTTAACGCTATCGCTGAAGGTGCCCCCATCCCATTGGGACTGGCTTGACCTCGGAAGCAAGATGGCGGTCGCTTAGGAGGCCGACAGCAGCACTCGTGATTCATGGCTGTTTAGCTCAGTAAAACCCTGTATGACTAGAGGAAAGGCGTTTACGACTAAGAGGCTGCTCATGCAGAGATCCCGGAGCTGCTGCTGCAAAGACTGGGCCAACTGGATTGAGTGCGGGATACAGATTTTCAAGCGTGCTACAGCAAAATATCCGCCCCGCCTGGAGCACGTTTGTCTGTGACCCGCAGAAAAATGGGCCCAAAAGCCGCGAATGCTGCTGCAACTAAATAGCTGGAAAAGCAAAAGCTACGAGAACAAAACCCCATGGAGCATGAATCTCCGGAACAAACCTTGGGATGCGTGCAGCTTCAGACCCCCAGCGCTGAGCCTCCAGTGGTGAAGAGTGTAAGAAGAGGGGGAACCGGGAAACCCCGTCCTGCCGGTCCCTCGGTGGTGGAGCTCCTACAACACCCAAAGGACGCACAGTCGGGAGCTGCCATCGGGGAGAAGAGCAAACAAGGTCAGGAGGCGAGCTGTAAGGAGTTCCAGGACACACCATTGTTGAAAGGTAATGTTGCTAAAGGCAGGTATCTGAGAGAGGACGCCCCCCGTTCGTGAGGGGTGGAGGGAAGCGGGGAGCGTGCCTCCGCCGTTGAGATTGTGGATAGCGGAGGCACTTCTGGTATCACCGGAGCCTCATGAAGCAGTGGTCATGGCATTAGAGCAGTTAGAAGTCGGCTCTAAGATAATAACTGACAGCACAGAGGCACAGCAAAGTACAGAAAATATAGCTCATAAAACCAACATAGTGGCGTGGGTAAGTGAATTGAATCTGGCAGAAGACATGGCAGCAGGGGATAAAATCAGCGGAGAAATAGATAAAGAGGAAAGCGATTGTTTTTTTTCAGTCTCAGAGGGGGCAGAATGGTCGGAGGATGGGTTTAGCACGTCATCGGAGGCAAGCAACTTAGATACTGACCCTGAGAATAGTGACAAGGCACAACCAATAACAGTAAAAAAAAAATAATAACCAACGCCTTTGTACACAAAGACGAGAAAGAAAGGATTTGAAATGGGATTACTCATTGGCGACTCAGCTGTCAGGTTTCTCATCTGGGACAACCCCCGCAGCGGCTAGTTTGGTCCCCCCTACACTGGTAATAATATATCATGCTATCCTATCACACAGAGAAGAAACACGCCAAGACAGCTGAAAAGCGCAGGCTGCTTTGCGAAAAATGCAAGGAGTAGTTAGGAAGCTCTCCAAATCCTGTGTTAACATAGGGGAAAGGGTGACCAATTTAGAAGCAAGAATTGTCTCTACCGAAGCAGAGGCTTCAGGCGCTGCAACTCAGGTGGAAGAACAAGGCTCCCAATTTAAAGATATCCAATGGAAACTTGAGGAATTTGAAAACAGACAGAGGAGGAATAATCTCAGGGTGTTAGGGATTCCGGAGGGGGTGGAGGGGTCCGACACAGGACATATATAATTGGATTGTTTAAGTCCTCGCTCCCCGAGTTGTCAGACTGGATTTGGACAGCAGAAGTCCAGAGAGCACATCGCACTCCCTTTAAACCAAGGACACAAGCAAGGGAAGGAGCCAAGCCACGTGCGATCCTTGTGTACTTTGGAAATTTTCTCCTCCGCCAGGCAATATCAGATAAGGCAAAACCTGACTCTAAGAGAACAAGCAGGGAGATATCGTACTTTGTGCGTCCTGATTTCTGCCACACTACGGTGGAGAGACGATGGAGGCTAAGGCAGCTCTTAAAACCTTTCCAGGAGAAAAATATCCAGGCTTACTTGATAAATCTTCCCAGCTCAAAGTGATTCATGATGGGCAGACACACGTTATTTCACGTCGGAAATAAAAGCAAAGGAATATCTGGACACTATGGATAAATAAAGTTATGATGGAAACTCGAGAAAAATGTATTTATTTGTTTATTTATTTTTGGGTTTAAAGTGATTTAGAGCTTACCCCCAAAATGTAAGACACTTCCTCCCTAGAATCTCCGTAGAATTAGTAATAAGGAAGGGGTTAAAAAAAAAAAAAGAAGGGGGGAGGAGAAAAAGTGAAGGGGGAAGGAGGAAAGGAAAGTGGGAAAAAAGGGAAAAGAGTTTAAAAGGAAAATTGTTTAGAAAAGATGAAGGAGATAAAAATAGAAAAAGAAGGGAGAAGGGGCAATGCTATAAAAGTATATAACCAGACTTATGAATTAATAGGATTAGTTGGGGAAATTTTAAGACAACTTAGGGAAATAGGATCAGCCATGTCACTAATGCTGTGAACATCCTATGCACAGACTAAAGTTTGAGCGTTTCATGGGGGAGGTGGAGGGTCATGACAGAAGGGAGGGAGGAGGGTGGGGAGGGGGGAGGGCTGACGGTCTGGGTAGGGGGTTGGGGTGGTGGTGAGGGTCAAGGGGAGGAAATTAATGCCCGGTATCTGATAAAAAAATGGTTGAAGGGCCTGCGAATGAAACAGTCGATCAATGAAAGTAGTAACAGATGGGACAACCTTATAAAGGAGATGATTGGAGAAAGAGACAACGGCTGGGGGAGTTTGTAACATCAAACCTTTTTGATGTGGTCTGTTTGCAGGAGACCCACATACCTTGGGCAAAAAGAAATGTGTTAAATATAAAAGGATATGACCTATTGGCCTGCTCCTCCCAGACCTCTACCATCAGGGGGGGTAGCAATATTGGGTAAAATGGCTCTTGGTGGTTTGAAACGTAAAATAGTAGACACCCTTGGGAGATGGGTGGTGGTGGAGCTCGGAATTGGAATCACCCTGTGTACAATATATGGGTCTAATCAAGATGATCCTGAAATTTTTGCCCATTTGGAAGTGGAATTGACGACAAGGCCAAATCAAATGATATTATGTGGAGATTTCAATATCACCTTGTTAGTAATCATTCGCATGCTGGGCGAAAGCCCAAAGTATACCTTGCTTTGAACTCATTGTTTGGTAGATGTTTTGGGGAACAAAGAACCAAACAAGGCAGGATTCACATATTTTTCAGGCCATAAAATCAGAGCTGCATAAATGGTTAGCCCAGAAAGCCGCAGATGATTATCAAACTCACAGGGGCCAGGTTTATGAGATAGGAGAACAGGTAGGCAAACTTTTAGCGATACGAATTAGACAGGAAAGCACCAGAAATATAATTACAGATATACGGGAAGAGGATCAGGTATATACGGAGTCAAAAGACATCCTTAGGGTATTTAAGGACTATTATCAAAAGCTGTATGAAGAGGAGACTGTTACAGAAGTCCCTAGTATGGAGGTTATGGGTGTAGGCCCTCAGTTAGACAGTCAGACAAAAGTACTAGAAAAAGAATTCTCGATAGAGGAAGTAAATGTGGCCCTTCAAGAACTATCACCTGGAAAGGCATCTGGCCTTGATAGCATTCCTCTGAAAGCCTATAAATGTATTCAGAGTGTGATTGCCCCTATTTTGTTAGATTTATTTAACGGTATATTACATACTGGTAAGATCCCAGAATCCTGGAAAGAAACTAATATAGTAGTGTTCCATGAAAAAGGAAAACCAGAGGATAACCCAGCATCGTATCGTCCAATATACCTCATCAATGCAGATACTAAAGTATACTCTAAGGTGCTTGCGAAAAGGTTGGGAAGGGTCATTGGTGGTTTAGTCTCCCCGTGGCAGCATGGGTTTGTCCCAGGGCGTGGAATAACTGAACATATAAGGCAGACTATTACACTTTTTGATGTTCAGGCTGCCACGGCGGGTCGAATGGCCATGATCCATCTTGACGCAGAAAAAGCCTTTGACCGAGTAAAGTGGACGTATGTGTGGGGGATATTGGAACAAAAGGGGTTTGGCCCAAAAATATCAAAGGCCATCAGGGCTATGTATTCAGATCCAAAGGCCAAAATTCAATTAATGGGGGACAGCTCTGATAATATCTTTATTTCTAGAGGGAAAAGACAGGGCTGTCCCTGCTCACCAATACTGTTCGTCCTATACATTGATCTGCTGATAGAGAGACTATTGAGGTGTCAAGACATCAAGCCTATAGTCATCAATGGCTTTGAGACCAAGCTGCTGGCATATGCGGATGACCTGGCTATATTAACTCCAGATCCAACTAGAGCTATTAGTGCAATCACCAAGATAGCCAGGGAATTTGGACAGAGGTCCGGTTACCTGCTAAATGAAAGCAAGACTCAGATAGTCTGTAATGAATGATTCGAGATGTATAGAAAGTGCAATTTATTTAGGAGTCAGAATTAGCCCAGCAATTGATAAAATAATAAAGGTTAATTTGACCCTCTGGTGAAAGTAATCTCAGCGGATCTAAAAAGGATAGATGGTATGCATCTATCAATAATCGGGAGGGGCAACGTGTTAAAAATGACTATGCTCCCCAAAATCTTGTATCTATTTTGATCCATTCATGATTGATGAGTCAACTATGAAATCAATTGAATCAACCTTTATGAATTTTATGTGGCAATACGGGAAAATTAGACGCGCCATGAAATATCTGTCTCTCCCGCAGGTAAGGGGAGGGCTTGCAATCCCGAATATTAGATTTTATCAGTGGTCCTGTCTATTGAGTCAGATGGCAATATTACTCGACCCATAAAGGAACCAAACGGATATGTTAGCAAGTAATAACAATCTCCCAACAATATTCGAGCTGATATTAGGCAGAGAGGCCATAGGGCTTTTACTTCGTAAAACAGACAGGCGATATTACAAGAAAATGCGATACAAGGTAAAGGTAAGCGCCTTGGAGGTTTGGAAGGAAGTACAAAAAATGTTGGCAATCCCCAAAATAAACTACTATACCCCTCTTTGGAAAACAACTGTACTGCCGCAATTATTGTATGATAGGATGGGCAGGATCTGGGATCAACAAGGTATAAGAAAAATTGGTGATATATATGAAGGAGATCAAATTTGGGGATTTAGTGCCATACAGCAGAAATGTGGGCTCCTTGCAAATCAAGGCTTCAAATTTATAGAAACTCAGAAAAATCTATCGGTTTTTAGGCCACGGATCTCTCTGGGAGGTAAAATTAATCTTATTGAATATTTAGTAGGGGGTGGAAGCAAAATAAAGATGATATACAGTACCTTGCTTTTGAACTCACAAGATGATATGGAAAAATTTGAAGCTACCTGGGTAACTAAACTAAACGATCCTGATGTAGATATGTATAAAGCGCAACATTTAGCAGAAAAGCTATTCCGTTCGACTAATTTAAAAGCCCAACATTATAAAACCCTATTTAATCTTTATTTTACTCCAGCTGAACTGTATGAGTGGGGTAAGAGAGAAGATGACAAATGTCCGAGGTGTGGACAAATGTAAGACATATTTTCAATCCTGATGTAGATATGTATAAAGCTCTGCATTTAGCAGAAAAGCTATTCAGTACGACTAATTTAAAAGCCCAACATTATAAAATCCTATTTAATATTTATTTAAGTACTGTATATTTATATATCACCAATTTTTCTTATACCTTGTTGATCCCTTGTTGATCCCAGATCCTGCCCATCCTCTCATACAATAATTGCGACAGTACAGTTGTTTTCCAAAGAGGGGTATAGTAGTTTATTTTGGGGATTGCCAACATTTTTTGTACTTCCTTCCAAACCTCCCAGTCATCTTCTATCTTACCCCACTCATACTGTTTAGCTGGAGTAAAATAAATATTAAATAGGATAAATAACACAGGTCACCCTATGTACTAAACTATAAGTGGTTACTTAGGAGCCCAAGTTTCTTCGTCCTGATGAATGCCACAGACCCTGTGGGCCAATTTAGCAGAAACATGTTGAAGTCACTGGTGGTGATGGGGTACTAGTTCCCCAAAATCCCCACATTGATTTTTAATATCAAGTAAACACCTCATAAATAAATATGTTTTGGTGTTTTCATTGATTTTTAAACTATCACTTTATCACTGGCCCCCACTTAGATTTTAGAAGTGCCTCCCTGTCTCCAGGTCTAGGCCCGCTCTCTACCAAATCCCTTTTCTAAAGAACAAGGACTGCCAATGAGATGCCCAGCATCCCACTAATTAGTGCATAGTGCTTGTAAGTTTTTGTGAAATCAGATGTTTATTCAGAGTAGCTTCTTTTAGTGTGAGCCTACCCCTAATACCCCTAATACCCCACATTTGACCCAAGAATTTTGCCACAGCACAAACAAATAGTGGACTAGCATCTGACTTCAGGATTCTCAATGCAATCCGATAGTTATCTGTTCCTATTATCTTACAAATTGGAGTAAGCCAATGTTTCCTCAGCGTAGTATACAGTGGACAGGTGAACAATACGTGGGGTAGGGTTTCTTGATGGATTTTACAACCCGGGCAGCTAAGCGTAAATTCGTTCCAAGAATTCCAATTACTGGTAAAGACATTCAGGGGCAGTGTACCAAACCTGAACTGGGTATATAGTTTCCTATCACCTGGGTGTTCTATAAGATCAACATAGCCTTCCAGAGAGTGATTTAATTTGTGGGCCATAAAATCCAAAGTAAGCTTCCACTGAGCCTTGTTTAATTCATCCTGTAACACCCACTCCCAGTAGGTGTTCTTCACATCACATTTTCGGGGGAGCAAGGTGGGGTCGTTAACTTCCCAAGCCTCCCCATCCGAATAGCTATAAGCAGATTCTTGACCCCTCTCAACCAGCTGATTTTGTTGGCTGGATCCCTACATTTTACATTCTTACGTCTTGATCTTAAGCCAAAATAACAGAGCATAATCTTACTTTAGGAGCAAGTGAACGCCTGCCCAAGTCTAGCATGATGGGAAGAAGGGGGTGCTCTGGGGAAGCATCCCTTAGCCTCTTAAGTACTTAAAATCAAGGATACTTAGCTCCTCTACACGATCCAGACCCCATAGTTCTGCACCGCATGTCACAGAGCTCACCACTTTAGCATCATATACCTAGAATGCAAGGCCAGTCGGTTTGCTATGACACAATCGATGCTCTCCCTAGAACCCCCAACAGTTGACTATGCTTCAGGACCTTCTTACTAATGTGGGATTTCCAAGACAGGTTTTCTGCTATCTTTAAACCCAAATAGTCAAAAGCACTGACCTTTTCGAGCTGGATGCCTCCAAGCCTTAGACAGCCCCGGTAAGATTTGGGAGGGTTCAGGGCCATACATTTGATTTTTGCTGTATTGATTATTAAGCCTTTGGTATCACAGAATTCTTGGAACATATCTAGCAACTGTTAAAGCCCTCCAGGTGATTTGGATACCAGCAAGGTATCATCTGCAAAAAAGAACAGTGGCTACCTTTTCCCCGCCTAAGATAGGAGCATTTGCTGGTTTTGCACTGAGAAATTTTACCACTCTGTTTATGAACAGAAAAAAAAGTGTTGGATCCAAACTACATCCTTGGCAGATGCCCTTGGTAAGAGAGTCTCGGTCTGTGAGTTGGCCTTCCAAGCCCCATTGCACACGGGCAGAATTTCCTTTGTGCAGGCGGATGAGTAAAACTATAATTTCTTCTGGCAAATCTAGATCTCTGAGGGTTTGCCACAGTTCTTGCCTAGGCACGAGATCAAATGCCGTCTTAAACATCTATGAATGTGACATACAGACTACCTTTCCCAATTAACACAGTTTTCCAGCAGAGAATGAGAAAACAGACCTCTTGGTCTACAGTCCCTGTTTTCTCTCTAAACCCTACTTGGTTTGGGGGATAAAATATTATTATCGTTGGCCCATAGTTGGATTTTATTTAAGAGCACCCTACTAAAGACCTTCTGCATTGCGTCATTAAGGCTGATTGGCCTATAATTACTGAGGGCTGACCTTTTTTGAATATTGGTATAACTTTAGCAACTTTCCAAGAGTCTGGGATGGGGGCATCATCTTTTTTATTTTATTAAATACCCGGCATACCAATAATACATACATTTTACAATTCATTCTGTACTGTATAGTATAAAATATAATATAAAATCCTGCGTGTGCATAAAACCAGAAGACTATTTAAACAGTTAATATGATTAGTAATAGATAAAATATGGGTAAAAAACATAGATAGAATTAAATTGTCTTGCAGTTCCATCAGTAGTAAAAGCAACCTATCGATATAGGGGGGGCTACCTTCAATCAGAGACATATGTGCCATCAGACAAGCAAAACTAGACTTTATCTGACTACCGTCATTCACCTTTTACCCTAGAGATATATCATATCATATCTGGGCAGTATCCTAGCCCACTCCCTCACTCTCATTAATGGGAGGGCGCTGAGCATTGTCTCTCCATCTCTTGATAGGTGCCTAAATTCTCAAGCCCAACTCCCTCATCTTCCTACCTCTCCTTATATATAGAGAGGATTCCAAGTTATGTGTCCCTAAGAGGCGTGCAAGCCACATGTGAAAAGTGGGGGGAATTGGGTCCTTCCATCCTGCTGCTAGAAGTATCCTGAGAACTGCTACACATATAAAAACAAGGGATTCATCTTCCTTACTGAGACCCAGGCTGCCATCATGCCCCATTAACATTAGGGTAGGGGATAGGTCGATCTTAGATCCTAGCAGCCCCTCCCAGAAGATCCCAATCTCTCCTTGAATTACACTTAATTTTTCACATTTATAAAACATGTGTATTAGATCACCTGGCGCTTCTCCACACCTCGGACATTTGTCATCTTCTCTCTTACCCCACTCATACAGTTCAGCTGGAGTAAAATAAAGATTAAATAGGGTTTTATAATGTTGGGCTTTTAAATTAGTCGAACGGAATAGCTTTTCTGCTAAATGTTGCGCTTTATACATATCTACATCAGGATCGTTTAGTTTAGTTACCCAGGTAGCATCACATTTTTCCATATCATCTTGTGAGTTCAAAAGCAAGGTACTGTATATCATCTTTATTTTGCTTCCACCCCCTACTAAATATTCAATAAGATTAATTCTACCTCCCAGAGAGATCTGTGGCCTAAAAACCGATAGATTTTTCTGAGTTTCTATAAATTTGAAGCCTTGATTTGCAAGGGGCCCAAATTTCTGTTGTATGGCACTAAATCCCAAAATTTGATCTCCTTCATATATATAATATTTATTTAAGTACACAACATGCATATATCAAAATTATGCATGTGGATGTGGAACATGTGTACTGCAAGTGTGGTGCACATACATAATGAAATCTATAAGTTTTGCGAGACCAGCTCACGTCCTTACGCCAAGGAAGGGTCCAAATTGCCCATGGGAAGAGGGTCAGAGGGGCCCCTGTAGTCACACTCTAAAGATAAAATAATGGAAGGTAAATAATCAATTATGCAATATGCAGTCTCCAAATTGCGAAGCTCCTGGTCACTCATTCGTACATCCATCCACACTTTTACTGCCTCAAGGTGCGTTCCTCACCATTCTCCTAGAAGCGTCCATCCCTCTCCCCCGCTGGTGGTGCAGTGAACGAAGCCCTGCTGGTTTTATAGGTCCTTTGTGAATACCTAAATTGGCTCATTAGCAGCACCTGCCGAAATAAGTGGTATGATGTGTGCTCCAAGATCCGTGTCCGAGAATGCTGCCTGGAGGGTGCGTCGTCTTACGGATGGCGGACCGATTACCCAATTAGCCAGAAGCCTGGCTGAAGCGCGTGATGCGGCCACCAGTTGTAAATGATTGTAAATGATTGAGGGAATCTAGTGTCCGGTGTTACAATAGTTTGTACCTGGGGGTGTGTGAGGACAGTCCTTCACATTTCTTTAGATGCCCAGCACCCCACTAATTAGGGCCTAGTGATTGTCAGTTTTTGTGAAATCAGATATTTATTCAGAGTAGCTTCTTTTTATGTGTGCATATTAGCTTTGTAAGCCAGATCACCCTGAACACCCCATAATCTTAAGTTCCCTCCCCTAGAAAGATCTAGGGTTTTGTGTGTAGAATTTATTAGGGTTACGGCCCAGAGGACGATCAACGAGTGAAGTTCTCCCTATGCCACAGTACTGGTAAAATGTCTTTGCAGATAGTGCCCTCCTGGGGCTGATCATGTAGTATTTTGCACATTGGTACTTTGATGCTACTATTATGGATCCATTATTGTTGTATTGTATCTGATGATTTTTTATATATTCTCATATTTGATGCACTTTTATTATGGCCCTGTTCTTTTTAAAGTATTTATTAGGTTCGTTTTTACATAGTTCACTATTGTCATCGGAACAAAGGAATTGATGTGGATAATTATTGCTTGCCTAATAACGTTATCGATCACATCCAACTGTAATTACTCTATTTAATGATATGCACTTTAAGTAATAATATCAATCTAGTATTGCTCCTATCCACCTTTCTATGTGCCACAAGGTTAATGTATAAAAAATCTTTTGGCCTGTATGACTGCTAGGAGACAATCTACCAATGGCAGAACCGCCTTCATCATTCTTGCACTTTTGTACGTCCTAAATAGGCCTGGTTTAAGATATGCACAATTTTAATACCTTTTCTGTACTGTAAGCGAACTTTTATGACTTGAAGTCGAAATAATGTATATATGATGAGTTGTAGTAGGTCACTGAAAGACAATTAAACGCTTTTCTCCAAACAACATGTCATATTCTGTTTTTAAAATCTGCTGCAGATTTAAGATTACGAAGGCACGCATTAAGTTTGAAACCATGCTCACCTAATAAATTGTCAAAAGCTACAGTTTGTTCAATACTCTTGACACCTCATGACAAGCTTCACCAGAAAACATCTGGTATGCCAGAGTATTGTCATGTTCAACAGGTAGCACAAGTAGTCAGTGTACAGTAATGTCTTTAATGTTGTGTGCAGCTAATCCAGTTAGTGCTATACTACACATGATACATTGTATTCTGTAGTCCTCTGTAGGTAAGAGGTGAGTACTTTAATTGAGAAGCCTTTCTCAGTGCCTGCTTGACTACTGATGTATAGTCGTATTGGCTTTAATAGAGAGCATTCACATTCTTTCTTATCATGCAGGAATCCATGCTCTATTTTATCTTTTACTTCGATATAAATTTCTTTCTATTCTCTGTTCGTTTGTGCTACTAAGTTTTCGAAATCAACACTTTCCTCTTTTACTTGTTGCATTGCAGTCTTCATCTCACTCATGGCTATGGCTGCTTCATTTTGAATAATTGGTTGTCCAAGTGGATTTTGACTCAGTGCAGAATTTTGGTTGCTTTGTGAATTCTCCTTAGCTACTTCGGCAGCAATGGTTCCTTCCTGTTCAATCTCATCTTTCAACATTTGCAAGTAGTTTGAAAAGACTGGACACTTAATTCTGTCTTTTACAGCGTTGAAAGAGTCTTTGTAGCAGTGGTAGTCTCCAAGTAGTTCAGATTCAGCCTGCCAAGGTTTGAACAGTTGCAGAAGTGCCAAATAGAAAAACTCTTTTCTGTCTGCAGTTTGGCAACTCAGTTTCCTGTGGTTAATTAGATTTCCTTTGCTATGTCTCAATAAACAACCAACATATCCAACTGACACATAGTTTCCTTCTTCTATGTTTTCTGTCCCATTCTTTTTGCATCTGTAGTGTTGAAGTACTTCATAAAGGCACATGTCTTCTAAATGTGGACTTCTTCTTGGATAGTATGTATTCAACATATTTGTCTTCACAATTTCTGTACTTTCCGGATCCAACTCTGCAAGATACTAAATTTCTGGAAAATACTTTAACACTCTATTCTGTGTACTTGCTAGGCCTAGATTTACCCAAACATTCCACTTGACTTTTAGAACAAACTGGCCGAGTTCAGCTGGTCAAAGCACTCACAGGAGCCCATCTCTCTATTCAGAAGCATTTTCAAGCTGAAGCTGTACAATTTCTTAGATAGACTCTGTTCTACAGAAATCTCCTCCAACATCTCCTTTATTTCTGTGTTCTCTGATTTAGTAATATATAAAGTGACATACTCAGCAGCAGCAATGGAGTTGTCAGCAGCAAATTGTAGATCAATATTTGCATTCCACATCTTCAGAATCACAGGGTTGTAGTGATTTATATATTTGGAGGCCTCTGTTCTTCTCAGGTTGTATGTGTTTTCCAGTGATTTCTGTGTCAAAGTGTGTCTGACTGCATACATAAAGCTGTTCACTCTTCCTTGTGAAATCCCAGGTCATGGGAATTCAAATCGACATCTTGTGTAAAATTTTCCTTTGCATCTGTATTTTCAATGACAGTACTTCACACATCTCTGAGTTTGAAACAGATGAACTTGTTGTCTCAAGCCCTTTTCACAACCATCTCTTGGGACGGCACATGTCACATACTGTTGTCTGAAAGACAAGACAGAAACATCCCTGTCCATTCCAAATTTCGGTGCAACCTTTATCCATAACAGCATGTGAATATGAGGACTATCTCTTGCTTGGTACTCTTTTCGCCATAAGAAATCAGTTACTTCGGCAAGAGGAGGATTTGTTTTGTCGCATATGAAAGACATCATAGCTTGAAACCTGTTGCTAACATTTCTGAAAACATTAGCAGGATCCAAGGAGCAAAGATCTCCAGCTGTCTTCACTGTGATGTTGTTAATGTTTGAGTTCACTTCCTTCAAAAATCCAAGTAAGTCATCCAATGCATACTCAGCAGAGCTGAGTGTCAGAAACCTAGATTTCTCGACATACATTTCAGCTCTGCATGACGGCGATACCAATACTCATTGATGCAACATTGGCATGCCATCAAATTAATCAAGTTGTACTCCAAATTTTTGTCCTTCCCATGAACTTTGTCAATGAATTACTATGCAGACAGATTTTGAAGATTAACTTCTGTTTTCAGTATATGGTTAACAGCATATGAAAGTCCAAACAAGTCACTCTCAAACAAAAGATGGAATACGTAAGAAATACACTGTCGAAATTTTGGATCCTCTGAGTATAATCTGGGTGACCAGTATTCAGCTGCTGGTATCTGTACAGGCCGGTCATCTAAGTGGCCACCTTCTCCAAAGGATAACAGACTCTAAACTTTTCTTCCACACACTCATGGGAGCTCTGTTTGCTTGCTTACTTTGAAGGAGAATAATAGCATCACTGATGACTTCTTTAGAATACAGAGGATGAATGCTGTGGTGTTTGTAAATCTTTTCTGATCTGGATCGATCCACTTTTTCAATCTGTCCACTTACTGGTGATGTTTCATCCTCTGCATATGTCATATCTCGAAGAACATGAAATTTTTTATAATAAACATTATTTTGTACCCGGTATAATGTCACTTTTTTTACTTTACGACCATCCACTAACACTTGCCAGATTTTTCTACTCTTTGAAGGCACACCATTTACTAGAATGACAACTGGTTTATGAGCCTCTCTGTGTACCCCAACAGTTTCAATATTCTGTTGAAAATCTAAAGGTAAGTAGACAACTCTTCCTTTAAGGCCTTTCTGAAGGTCAGTTGGGGGCAGTTTCCCTGTTTTAAGCTCCATATGAACTATGCCTGCAATGGGTGGACACATTGTATGAGAATGGATTCATAAACATTTAAATCATGAAGTTCTTGTGGAATTGAAACTAACTCTAACTTATTGTGTACTGCTTTAGCTGACGTTTTATTATCTTCTAGCTTATCATATATTTTGTTATGTTGACAAATAAAAGCGTTCTTCTACAAATAAATATAAAGCAAATTGTTACAGCTTATCATTGTTTTCTTGTTCAGTTTTTGAGTACAGAACAACATTGCGAATTTGGCTTTTGTAGTGAGTGCTTCGACAACAAAATACAAACACAGTTCCTTACTTTGCATGGATCTAATCCTTGCAAAATGCCAATTCTCTGTTTCAGACTTGAATGGAAAGATAAGTTTGAAATTTCTCAAAATAATCAATTGATTCTCGCCAAACACTGCAAATACTGCCACAGTTCCATTTGTATACAGGCGCCTGACTACGTGTTCCCTGTACCTCTTCAGCTATCACTTTCTGTTACAGTTTGTAGTAACATTCTTGTCCAGAACCATGCTAAAACTCATCTAGAAGCATCTTGAATCAATGTCAGGTTTTAAAAATCATGATTCGATATATGTTATTCTTTTATTATTCAATGTATAGCCATGCCAATGCTTGTTTTACGTTTTAAGCTGTGATAGTGTTCATTTGCCAATGCTTGTTTAACCTCATAATCGTGTACCCGTGATGATTTGCTATGCAGTGACTAAACACGTGTTCTGATTGAGCTCATTACCATACTCTTCGCTGTTTCTCAATCTGTTCGTTAAGCTGCACGTTTGTAACACGTTTTTGAGAAACCGGCAGTTACAGGGCACGTTAGCGAGTAAACAAGAACAATGTGACAAACACGTGTAACTCCGATCCCCTCCCAGACGCGACCCCACCCTTGAAGCTCTTCTATTTAAACCCGCGCCTTCCCTTCACAAAACGCTTGCGCTCGTTGAAATCCTACAACTTACCTGTAAGCAGGAATCAAGCTCCGTCTTCCACGATCCTGGTTCAGCATTCGAGTAATCCTCAGCTTCCGGTCCGGCTGCTTCAGTCTTCCCCCGTAGTCCTGGAAACCACACGCGCTTCCTCTGGAGCGGCAAGAAAGACTTTCCCAGCTTTCTGAAAGGAAACAAAAGACCTTTAAAGCATCGTGAGTACTCGGCAGGCTACAACGAAGATAAAAAGCAGTAAGTCTTTGATTTTATTTTATACTTTGCTCAATCTACGTTGTTAGTAGCGCTTTTAAAAGACGCTTGGCTAAAATTGCAGAACATTGTGATAACGACCAAAACAAGAGACTTAAAAAACTTGGCACTTATCTGATTTCAAGGAAAAGACTCCATAATCTTGCAACTTCATCTCAGCATTCAAGGCTCTAAAACAAAGGAAAGCACCTAACAGCATCATACAAGAATTCCAATGAGAATCTCCAAATAACTTTCTTTGACTACGTTGTTTTATAAAAAGTAATCAGGGCGCCACAAAATCTGCATGCAATCAAGGTATACAGCCTGTACTTAGACATACTTTGCATGTTAATTATTGCTCTTTGTTTATTCTGTACTAAAGTCTGCCTTTGTTGTTTATTTATTATTAGTGAGCTTTCCTGAAGAAAACAGTCATTCCAAAAGAGAAGCCAGCAGAAAGTGGCAGTGTTTTCTTTGTTTATTATTTTGTCCCTCTTCCCCCTTCCCTTAAGAGTTTCGTTTGGGTAAACTGTGTTGTAACTAATCAGTTGAGCCCAAGGGAGGTTCTTGGGGGAAGTCGTGAACAGTCTACACGTCTCTCAAGTTGAACCCCCTGCTTTTCAGGTGAGTGAAGGTTAACAGAAGCGCAAGCCTTCACAACAATTTAGTTCTCCTTGAGAGATATGGATTCTGATTCGGACAGAATAGATGGTCAAGCTATGGCTCAAGCCCTTTCAGATGATGTATTAAGAAATCAGTCCATTCCAGAAATGTTGCAAAAGATGCAAGTAGAAATTGAGTCTTTGAAACACGAAAACGCAGTGTTAAGACAGGAAGTCCTTCGCTATAAACCGAGAGACTCTTTATGGGGAGATCCTGTTTTATCTCAACACTCGGATTCTTTGGGTTTTGGTAGTAGGTCTAAAACCTCTAAAGTGGTCATGGGTTCGGACTCAAATGCAGCCCCAGTTCAAGTGACGGTGGCAGTTCCTAATGTGGTTCCTTTGGCAGCCCCTGAACGTTTTTTGGGCGATTCCAATAAGTACAACATATTTCTTAGTCAATGCCAATTACATTTTATATGCAAACCACAATTGTTTCCCAATGATGCCACCAAAGTTGCTTTTGTGCTTTCTTATCTGGAAGGCACGGCAGCAAATTGGTCCATACCTTATATTGATCGAGACAACCCCATTTTACATAATTGGTCTCTATTTAAGAATACCATGACTAAATTATTTGCAAAACATACGTATTTACAAGCTAGTGACAATGAGTTACTAAATCTAAAACAAGGTAAACAGGATTTATTAACCTACGTCACCATGTTTAATAGGCTTTTGACAGAAACTCAGTGGCCAGAGGAAAAACGCACCTCCTTGTTTTATAGAGGTTTACGTGACGAACTGAAAGATGCCCTGGCCCATATTGTGGATATTCCAGAAGAATATTCTGAATTTGTGGACTTGGTGGTAAAATTAGATCACAGATTGGGAGAGCGAAAAGGTGATAAAGTACGATTTGAACCAAGGTTTCCTGTATCCAAAAGTGATAGAAAGGAAACTGATGTCAAATCTTTAGAGTCTGAGCCCATGCAGATAGGGACTATTAAAGGTCCTTTGTCAACAGAAGAGAAGGATAGGAGAAGAAAATTAAACCTCTGTCTGTATTGTGCAAAATCTGGGCATTATGCCAAAGAGTGTCCTATAAAACCTAAAGGGGCAAAGAAGATTAATTCAGTAATTACAAATCCTACAGAACAGGAAAACTAAGCAGCTCGTCAAGGAGGGGGGTCTCTTGTACGAGTAAGGGATGTTTGTTGACCCCCATTGTTTCCGCAAATCTGGTACCAAGAATACCAAGACATTTTATAATACAGGTAGTCCTGATTGTTAGTGTTCATGTACGACACTCTGTGCCAGTCTTATTAGATTGCGGAGCTACAGGGAATTTTATGGACATAAAAATGGCAGAGCAGTTACAAATTCCCACTGAATGGAAAACTCAACCTGAGGCGGTCTGTGCTGTTGATGGGACAGCTTTATCCTCAGGTATGATAACCAAGAAAACTACGCCATTGGTGATGGTATGCCAGAATGGCCATACTGAAAAGATTGGCTTTGATTTAATTGACACACCCACTTTTGGGTTAATTTTAGGGGTTCCATGGTTGACTCAGCATAACCCTAAAATTAATTGGACTTTGAGAACAGTAACTTTAGATTCCACATATTGTCGAGAATCTTGTTATCAAGAAGCTCTCAACGAATCTATGACTACTTTACACTGCGCCATCTCACACACACAGTTGGTTGGTTTACCTCCAGAATATCAAGACTTTAAAGATGTATTTGATCCGGTTAAGGCCAGCTCTTTGCCACCACACAGATCTTACGACTGTCGTATTGATTTAATTCCTGGAGCCACCTTGCCTAATACTAGAGTTTATGCCCTCACAGAAGAAGAAACAAGGTATTTAAAAACCTACCTTGATGATTTACTGGCATCAGGATTTATTAGACATTCCACCTCACCAGTATCCTCGCCTCTATTTTTCATTCCGAAGCCAGATGGCAGTCTTCGTGCTTGCATAGACTACCGCGGTTTAAATAAGGCCACAATTAAAAATAAATACCCGTTACCT
Organism: Triturus cristatus; assembly: GCF_964204655.1. NCBI lineage: Eukaryota > Metazoa > Chordata > Amphibia > Caudata > Salamandridae > Triturus > Triturus cristatus. The sequence goes on from NC_140595.1 coordinate 493,682,363, forward strand.
TTAATACCGGTTCTTTTAGATCAATTACGACATTCCACTATTTACACAAAACTCGATTTAAGGGGTGCATATCATCTTGTTAGAGTAAAAGAGAATGACGAGTGGAAAACAGCTTTTAAAACCAAGTTTGGACTGTTTGAATATACGGTGATGCCATTTGGTTTGTGTAATGCGCCTGCAGCATTTCAATTTTTTATCAATGAGGTGTTGCATGAATTTCTGGATGTATGTGTAATTGTATATATCGATGATATACTTATCTATTCAAAAACCAAGGAAGAACATGTACAGCAAGTTAGAGCAGTGTTACAGAAATTGTTAACGAATCATCTATTTGCTAAACTTGAAAAATGTATATTCAACACTAATACTGTAGATTTCCTAGGGTATTGTTTATCTCCGACAGGAATAATGATGGATGTTAAAAAGGTACAAGCTATCAAGGATTGGCCAGAACCCACCACTGTTAAAGAAGTTCAAAAGGTTTTGGGTTTTGCCAATTTTTATAGGCATTTTATTCCTCATTTTGCTGAAACTGTTGTACCTTTAATCAAATTGCTGCATAAGGGACAGAAGTTTCTATGGACAGAACACACAGCTCAAGCATTTGAGTCACTTAAAGAAAAGTTTACCTCAGCACCTTTGCTTAAACACCCAGACCCAGATCTTCCTTTCTTTGTAGAGGCAGATGCTTCACAGGTGGCAGTGGGGGCCGTGCTTTCCCAAAGAGATCTTCAGGATGGTCAATTGCATCCCGTAGCTTTTTATTCTAAAAAACTGTTACCAGCAGAACAAAATTATACTGTGGCTGAGAGGGAACTCTTAGCTATAAAATTGGCTTTCGCTGAATGGAGGCATCATTTAATGGGCACAAAATTTCCTGTCACTATATTTAGTGACCACAAAAATTTGCAGTTTTTTAGTTCTGTAAGAGCTCTAACACCTAGACAAATGCGGTGGCTAAATTTTTTTAGTGCCTTTGATTTTGTTATAACTTATCGGCCAGGAGCTCAGCAAATTCAGTCAGATGTTTTATCCAGATATGGGTATACTACAGATTTGAAAAAAGAAACAGGTCCACCTATAATCCCTCCGCAGAAAATAGTGGCTCCGACTCTACAACAAGGCTTTTTAAGTCAAGTCAGGGAAGAACACTTAAAGATTAAAACACAAGAGTGGTTAAAAAATCCTCACAATACTGTACAAGATGGTTTGTTGTACCATAATTCTTTGTTATATGTCCCAACCAAGTGTCTACAAGAAAAACTTATTACATGGCATCATGATTCCATTTTGGCAGGTCATCCAGGTTCACAAAAGACTTTGGAGAATTGTAAAAAACACTTCTGGTGGCCGTCAATGATTATTGACATTAAAAATTATGTTAAATCCTGTCCCATTTGTGCAAGAAATAAAGCTGTACACAAGGCACCTATGGGATTATTACAACCGTTGCCTACTCCTCCGAGTCCTTGGCACACCATTAGTTTGGATTTCATAGTCAATTTACCTAAGGCAAATACTTACACAACTATTTTAGTAGTGGTAGATTATTTGTCAAAAATGGCACATTTTATTCCTTTGAAGAAGCTTCCTACTGCAGCAGAATTGACTGATATTTTTATTAAAGAGATTGTGAGGTTACATGGTTTGCCCACTAAAATCCTTTCAGATAGGGGGAGTCAATTTACCTCTAAATTCTGTACAAATTTAGGGAAAAGTTTAAAAATGGAAATAGCTCTTTCAACCGCCTTCCATCCAGAAACCGATGGACAAACGGAAAGGGTGAATCAGACGTTATTACAAACCCTACGTTGTTTAATGGCAGAATTCACCACTGATTGGGATAAGGTGTTACCAGTCGCAGAATTTATTTATAATAATAATGTCCATTCTGCAACAAAGTGTACACCATTTTATTTCTTACAAGGTTATCATCCACAAGCTTTACCCATGGCAGTAACTCCCTCTTTAACTCCGGGAGTTACAGAGAGACTTTCTACTTTAGTAAACATTCAAGAACAGGCTAAGAAGCATTTAAGTAGGTACAAAGACTTCATGAAAAGGCAAGTAGATAAACATAGAACTAATGCCCCACAGTATCAAGTAGGAGATAAAGTATGGCTTTCGACAAAAAATTTAAAGTTAACAGGAGCAAAAAAATTGTTACCAAGGTTCATAGGACCATTTGTTGTAAATAAGATTATTAATCCTGTAACTGTTAAATTAGACTTGCCTCCAGAATATCCTGTGCATCCTGCTTTCCATGTATCATTATTGAAGCCCTATGACCCACACACGAGACCAGAACCTCCCCCTCCGCCCATTCATGTTGATGGACATTTGGAATATGAAGTGCGAAAGATTTTGGATGCAAAAAGAATCCAAGGTAAACTTCATTATTTAATCGCGTGGAAAGGTTTTGACGCAACAGAAAACTCTTGGGAACCTGCGTCATTTGTTCATGCTCCAAGACTATTGAGACAATTTTACCTGCGATTTCCCCTTAAGCCTCGCCCGGTGGGTCGGCCTTTGAGGGGAGCAACTGTTACAGTTTGTAGTAACATTCTTGTCCAGAACCATGCTAAAACTCATCTAGAAGCATCTTGAATCAATGTCAGGTTTTAAAAATCATGATTCGATATATGTTATTCTTTTATTATTCAATGTATAGCCATGCCAATGCTTGTTTTACGTTTTAAGCTGTGATAGTGTTCATTTGCCAATGCTTGTTTAACCTCATAATCGTGTACCCGTGATGATTTGCTATGCAGTGACTAAACACGTGTTCTGATTGAGCTCATTACCATACTCTTCGCTGTTTCTCAATCTGTTCGTTAAGCTGCACGTTTGTAACACGTTTTTGAGAAACCGGCAGTTACAGGGCACGTTAGCGAGTAAACAAGAACAATGTGACAAACACGTGTAACTCCGATCCCCTCCCAGACGCGACCCCACCCTTGAAGCTCTTCTATTTAAACCCGCGCCTTCCCTTCACAAAACGCTTGCGCTCGTTGAAATCCTACAACTTACCTGTAAGCAGGAATCAAGCTCCGTCTTCCACGATCCTGGTTCAGCATTCGAGTAATCCTCAGCTTCCGGTCCGGCTGCTTCAGTCTTCCCCCGTAGTCCTGGAAACCACACGCGCTTCCTCTGGAGCGGCAAGAAAGACTTTCCCAGCTTTCTGAAAGGAAACAAAAGACCTTTAAAGCATCGTGAGTACTCGGCAGGCTACAACGAAGATAAAAAGCAGTAAGTCTTTGATTTTATTTAATACTTTGCTCAATCTACGTTGTTAGTAGCGCTTTTAAAAGACGCTTGGCTAAAATTGCAGAACATTGTGATAACGACCAAAACAAGAGACTTAAAAAACTTGGCACTTATCTGATTTCAAGGAAAAGACTCCATAATCTTGCTACTTCATCTCAGCATTCAAGGCTCTAAAACAAAGGAAAGCACCTAACAGCATCATACAAGAATTCCAATGAGAATCTCCAAATAACTTTCTTTGACTACGTTGTTTTATAAAAAGTAATCAGGGCGCCACAAAATCTGCATGCAATCAAGGTATACAGCCTGTACTTAGACATACTTTGCATGTTAATTATTGCTCCTTGTTTATTCTGTACTAAAGTCTGCCTTTGTTGTTTATTTATTATTAGTGAGCTTTCCTGAAGAAAACAGTCATTCCAAAAGAGAAGCCAGCAGAAAGTGGCAGTGTTTTCTTTGTTTATTATTTTGTCCCTCTTCCCCCTTCCCTTAAGAGTTTCGTTTGGGTAAACTGTGTTGTAACTAATCAGTTGAGCCCAAGGGAGGTTCTTGGGGGAAGTCGTGAACAGTCTACACGTCTCTCAAGTTGAACCCCCTGCTTTTCAGGTGAGTGAAGGTTAACAGAAGCGCAAGCCTTCACAACAATTTAGTTCTCCTTGAGAGATATGGATTCTGATTCGGACAGAATAGATGGTCAAGCTATGGCTCAAGCCCTTTCAGATGATGTATTAAGAAATCAGTCCATTCCAGAAATGTTGCAAAAGATGCAAGTAGAAATTGAGTCTTTGAAACACGAAAACGCAGTGTTAAGACAGGAAGTCCTTCGCTATAAACCGAGAGACTCTTTATGGGGAGATCCTGTTTTATCTCAACACTCGGATTCTTTGGGTTTTGGTAGTAGGTCTAAAACCTCTAAAGTGGTCATGGGTTCGGACTCAAATGCAGCCCCAGTTCAAGTGACGGTGGCAGTTCCTAATGTGGTTCCTTTGGCAGCCCCTGAACGTTTTTTGGGCGATTCCAATAAGTACAACATATTTCTTAGTCAATGCCAATTACATTTTATATGCAAACCACAATTGTTTCCCAATGATGCCACCAAAGTTGCTTTTGTGCTTTCTTATCTGGAAGGCACGGCAGCAAATTGGTCCATACCTTATATTGATCGAGACGACCCCATTTTACATAATTGGTCTCTATTTAAGAATACCATGACTAAATTATTTGCAAAACATACGTATTTACAAGCTAGTGACAATGAGTTACTAAATCTAAAACAAGGTAAACAGGATTTATTAACCTACGTCACCATGTTTAATAGGCTTTTGACAGAAACTCAGTGGCCAGAGGAAAAACGCACCTCCTTGTTTTATAGAGGTTTACGTGACGAACTGAAAGATGCCCTGGCCCATATTGTGGATATTCCAGAAGAATATTCTGAATTTGTGGACTTGGTGGTAAAATTAGATCACAGATTGGGAGAGCGAAAAGGTGATAAAGTACGATTTGAACCAAGGTTTCCTGTATCCAAAAGTGATAGAAAGGAAACTGATGTCAAATCTTTAGAGTCTGAGCCCATGTAGATAGGGACTATTAAAGGTCCTTTGTCAACAGAAGAGAAGGATAGGAGAAGAAAATTAAACCTCTGTCTGTATTGTGCAAAATCTGGGCATTATGCCAAAGAGTGTCCTATAAAACCTAAAGGGGCAAAGAAGATTAATTCAGTAATTACAAATCCTACAGAACAGGAAAACTAAGCAGCTCGTCAAGGAGGGGGGTCTCTTGTACGAGTAAGGGATGTTTGTTGACCCCCATTGTTTCCGCAAATCTGGTACCAAGAATACCAAGACATTTTATAATACAGGTAGTCCTGATTGTTAGTGTTCATGTACGACACTCTGTGCCAGTCTTATTAGATTGCGGAGCTACAGGGAATTTTATGGACATAAAAATGGCAGAGCAGTTACAAATTCCCACTGAATGGAAAACTCAACCTGAGGCGGTCTGTGCTGTTGATGGGACAGCTTTATCCTCAGGTATGATAACCAAGAAAACTACGCCATTGGTGATGGTATGCCAGAATGGCCATACTGAAAAGATTGGCTTTGATTTAATTGACACACCCACTTTTGGGTTAATTTTAGGGGTTCCATGGTTGACTCAGCATAACCCTAAAATTAATTGGACTTTGAGAACAGTAACTTTAGATTCCACATATTGTCGAGAATCTTGTTATCAAGAAGCTCTCAACGAATCTATGACTACTTTACACTGCGCCATCTCACACACACAGTTGGTTGGTTTACCTCCAGAATATCAAGACTTTAAAGATGTATTTGATCCGGTTAAGGCCAGCTCTTTGCCACCACACAGATCTTACGACTGTCGTATTGATTTAATTCCTGGAGCCACCTTGCCTAATACTAGAGTTTATGCCCTCACAGAAGAAGAAACAAGGTATTTAAAAACCTACCTTGATGATTTACTGGCATCAGGATTTATTAGACATTCCACCTCACCAGTATCCTCGCCTCTATTTTTCATTCCGAAGCCAGATGGCAGTCTTCGTGCTTGCATAGACTACCGCGGTTTAAATAAGGCCACAATTAAAAATAAATACCCGTTACCTTTAATACCGGTTCTTTTAGATCAATTACGACATTCCACTATTTACACAAAACTCGATTTAAGGGGTGCATATCATCTTGTTAGAGTAAAAGAGAATGACGAGTGGAAAACAGCTTTTAAAACCAAGTTTGGACTGTTTGAATATACGGTGATGCCATTTGGTTTGTGTAATGCGCCTGCAGCATTTAAATTTTTTATCAATGAGGTGTTGCATGAATTTCTGGATGTATGTGTAATTGTATATATCGATGATATACTTATCTATTCAAAAACCAAGGAAGAACATGTACAGCAAGTTAGAGCAGTGTTACAGAAATTGTTAACGAATCATCTATTTGCTAAACTTGAAAAATGTATATTCAACACTAATACTGTAGATTTCCTAGGGTATTGTTTATCTCCGACAGGAATAATGATGGATGTTAAAAAGGTACAAGCTATCAAGGATTGGCCAGAACCCACCACTGTTAAAGAAGTTCAAAAGGTTTTGGGTTTTGCCAATTTTTATAGGCATTTTATTCCTCATTTTGCTGAAACTGTTGTACCTTTAATCAAATTGCTGCATAAGGGACAGAAGTTTCTATGGACAGAACACACAGCTCAAGCATTTGAGTCACTTAAAGAAAAGTTTACCTCAGCACCTTTGCTTAAACACCCAGACCCAGATCTTCCTTTCTTTGTAGAGGCAGATGCTTCACAGGTGGCAGTGGGGGCCGTGCTTTCCCAAAGAGATCTTCAGGATGGTCAATTGCATCCCGTAGCTTTTTATTCTAAAAAACTGTTACCAGCAGAACAAAATTATACTGTGGCTGAGAGGGAACTCTTAGCTATAAAATTGGCTTTCGCTGAATGGAGGCATCATTTAATGGGCACAAAATTTCCTGTCACTATATTTAGTGACCACAAAAATTTGCAGTTTTTTAGTTCTGTAAGAGCTCTAACACCTAGACAAATGCGGTGGCTAAATTTTTTTAGTGCCTTTGATTTTGTTATAACTTATCGGCCAGGAGCTCAGCAAATTCAGTCAGATGTTTTATCCAGATATGGGTATACTACAGATTTGAAAAAAGAAACAGGTCCACCTATAATCCCTCCGCAGAAAATAGTGGCTCCGACTCTACAACAAGGCTTTTTAAGTCAAGTCAGGGAAGAACACTTAAAGATTAAAACACAAGAGTGGTTAAAAAATCCTCACAATACTGTACAAGATGGTTTGTTGTACCATAATTCTTTGTTATATGTCCCAACCAAGTGTCTACAAGAAAAACTTATTACATGGCATCATGATTCCATTTTGGCAGGTCATCCAGGTTCACAAAAGACTTTGGAGAATTGTAAAAAACACTTCTGGTGGCCGTCAATGATTATTGACATTAAAAATTATGTTAAATCCTGTCCCATTTGTGCAAGAAATAAAGCTGTACACAAGGCACCTATGGGATTATTACAACCGTTGCCTACTCCTCCGAGTCCTTGGCACACCATTAGTTTGGATTTCATAGTCAATTTACCTAAGGCAAATACTTACACAACTATTTTAGTAGTGGTAGATTATTTGTCAAAAATGGCACATTTTATTCCTTTGAAGAAGCTTCCTACTGCAGCAGAATTGACTGATATTTTTATTAAAGAGATTGTGAGGTTACATGGTTTGCCCACTAAAATCCTTTCAGATAGGGGGAGTCAATTTACCTCTAAATTCTGTACAAATTTAGGGAAAAGTTTAAAAATGGAAATAGCTCTTTCAACCGCCTTCCATCCAGAAACCGATGGACAAACGGAAAGGGTGAATCAGACGTTATTACAAACCCTACGTTGTTTAATGGCAGAATTCACCACTGATTGGGATAAGGTGTTACCAGTCGCAGAATTTATTTATAATAATAATGTCCATTCTGCAACAAAGTGTACACCATTTTATTTCTTACAAGGTTATCATCCACAAGCTTTACCCATGGCAGTAACTCCCTCTTTAACTCCGGGAGTTACAGAGAGACTTTCTACTTTAGTAAACATTCAAGAACAGGCTAAGAAGCATTTAAGTAGGTACAAAGACTTCATGAAAAGGCAAGTAGATAAACATAGAACTAATGCCCCACAGTATCAAGTAGGAGATAAAGTATGGCTTTCGACAAAAAATTTAAAGTTAACAGGAGCAAAAAAATTGTTACCAAGGTTCATAGGACCATTTGTTGTAAATAAGATTATTAATCCTGTAACTGTTAAATTAGACTTGCCTCCAGAATATCCTGTGCATCCTGCTTTCCATGTATCATTATTGAAGCCCTATGACCCACACACGAGACCAGAACCTCCCCCTCCGCCCATTCATGTTGATGGACATTTGGAATATGAAGTGCGAAAGATTTTGGATGCAAAAAGAATCCAAGGTAAACTTCATTATTTAATCGCGTGGAAAGGTTTTGACGCAACAGAAAACTCTTGGGAACCTGCGTCATTTGTTCATGCTCCAAGACTATTGAGACAATTTTACCTGCGATTTCCCCTTAAGCCTCGCCCGGTGGGTCGGCCTTTGAGGGGAGCAACTGTTACAGTTTGTAGTAACATTCTTGTCCAGAACCATGCTAAAACTCATCTAGAAGCATCTTGAATCAATGTCAGGTTTTAAAAATCATGATTCGATATATGTTATTCTTTTATTATTCAATGTATAGCCATGCCAATGCTTGTTTTACGTTTTAAGCTGTGATAGTGTTCATTTGCCAATGCTTGTTTAACCTCATAATCGTGTACCCGTGATGATTTGCTATGCAGTGACTAAACACGTGTTCTGATTGAGCTCATTACCATACTCTTCGCTGTTTCTCAATCTGTTCGTTAAGCTGCACGTTTGTAACACGTTTTTGAGAAACCGGCAGTTACAGGGCACGTTAGCGAGTAAACAAGAACAATGTGACAAACACGTGTAACTCCGATCCCCTCCCAGACGCGACCCCACCCTTGAAGCTCTTCTATTTAAACCCGCGCCTTCCCTTCACAAAACGCTTGCGCTCGTTGAAATCCTACAACTTACCTGTAAGCAGGAATCAAGCTCCGTCTTCCACGATCCTGGTTCAGCATTCGAGTAATCCTCAGCTTCCGGTCCGGCTGCTTCAGTCTTCCCCCGTAGTCCTGGAAACCACACGCGCTTCCTCTGGAGCGGCAAGAAAGACTTTCCCAGCTTTCTGAAAGGAAACAAAAGACCTTTAAAGCATCGTGAGTACTCGGCAGGCTACAACGAAGATAAAAAGCAGTAAGTCTTTGATTTTATTTAATACTTTGCTCAATCTACGTTGTTAGTAGCGCTTTTAAAAGACGCTTGGCTAAAATTGCAGAACATTGTGATAACGACCAAAACAAGAGACTTAAAAAACTTGGCACTTATCTGATTTCAAGGAAAAGACTCCATAATCTTGCTACTTCCTCTCAGCATTCAAGGCTCTAAAACAAAGGAAAGCACCTAACAGCATCATACAAGAATTCCAATGAGAATCTCCAAATAACTTTCTTTGACTACGTTGTTTTATAAAAAGTAATCAGGGCGCCACAAAATCTGCATGCAATCAAGGTATACAGCCTGTACTTAGACATACTTTGCATGTTAATTATTGCTCCTTGTTTATTCTGTACTAAAGTCTGCCTTTGTTGTTTATTTATTATTAGTGAGCTTTCCTGAAGAAAACAGTCATTCCAAAAGAGAAGCCAGCAGAAAGTGGCAGTGTTTTCTTTGTTTATTATTTTGTCCCTCTTCCCCCTTCCCTTAAGAGTTTCGTTTGGGTAAACTGTGTTGTAACTAATCAGTTGAGCCCAAGGGAGGTTCTTGGGGGAAGTCGTGAACAGTCTACACGTCTCTCAAGTTGAACCCCCTGCTTTTCAGGTGAGTGAAGGTTAACAGAAGCGCAAGCCTTCACAACAATTTAGTTCTCCTTGAGAGATATGGATTCTGATTCGGACAGAATAGATGGTCAAGCTATGGCTCAAGCCCTTTCAGATGATGTATTAAGAAATCAGTCCATTCCAGAAATGTTGCAAAAGATGCAAGTAGAAATTGAGTCTTTGAAACACGAAAACGCAGTGTTAAGACAGGAAGTCCTTCGCTATAAACCGAGAGACTCTTTATGGGGAGATCCTGTTTTATCTCAACACTCGGATTCTTTGGGTTTTGGTAGTAGGTCTAAAACCTCTAAAGTGGTCATGGGTTCGGACTCAAATGCAGCCCCAGTTCAAGTGACGGTGGCAGTTCCTAATGTGGTTCCTTTGGCAGCCCCTGAACGTTTTTTGGGCGATTCCAATAAGTACAACATATTTCTTAGTCAATGCCAATTACATTTTATATGCAAACCACAATTGTTTCCCAATGATGCCACCAAAGTTGCTTTTGTGCTTTCTTATCTGGAAGGCACGGCAGCAAATTGGTCCATACCTTATATTGATCGAGACGACCCCATTTTACATAATTGGTCTCTATTTAAGAATACCATGACTAAATTATTTGCAAAACATACGTATTTACAAGCTAGTGACAATGAGTTACTAAATCTAAAACAAGGTAAACAGGATTTATTAACCTACGTCACCATGTTTAATAGGCTTTTGACAGAAACTCAGTGGCCAGAGGAAAAACGCACCTCCTTGTTTTATAGAGGTTTACGTGACGAACTGAAAGATGCCCTGGCCCATATTGTGGATATTCCAGAAGAATATTCTGAATTTGTGGACTTGGTGGTAAAATTAGATCACAGATTGGGAGAGCGAAAAGGTGATAAAGTACGATTTGAACCAAGGTTTCCTGTATCCAAAAGTGATAGAAAGGAAACTGATGTCAATTCTTTAGAGTCTGAGCCCATGTAGATAGGGACTATTAAAGGTCCTTTGTCAACAGAAGAGAAGGATAGGAGAAGAAAATTAAACCTCTGTCTGTATTGTGCAAAATCTGGGCATTATGCCAAAGAGTGTCCTATAAAACCTAAAGGGGCAAAGAAGATTAATTCAGTAATTACAAATCCTACAGAACAGGAAAACTAAGCAGCTCGTCAAGGAGGGGGGTCTCTTGTACGAGTAAGGGATGTTTGTTGACCCCCATTGTTTCCGCAAATCTGGTACCAAGAATACCAAGACATTTTATAATACAGGTAGTCCTGATTGTTAGTGTTCATGTACGACACTCTGTGCCAGTCTTATTAGATTGCGGAGCTACAGGGAATTTTATGGACATAAAAATGGCAGAGCAGTTACAAATTCCCACTGAATGGAAAACTCAACCTGAGGCGGTCTGTGCTGTTGATGGGACAGCTTTATCCTCAGGTATGATAACCAAGAAAACTACGCCATTGGTGATGGTATGCCAGAATGGCCATACTGAAAAGATTGGCTTTGATTTAATTGACACACCCACTTTTGGGTTAATTTTAGGGGTTCCATGGTTGACTCAGCATAACCCTAAAATTAATTGGACTTTGAGAACAGTAACTTTAGATTCCACATATTGTCGAGAATCTTGTTATCAAGAAGCTCTCAACGAATCTATGACTACTTTACACTGCGCCATCTCACACACACAGTTGGTTGGTTTACCTCCAGAATATCAAGACTTTAAAGATGTATTTGATCCGGTTAAGGCCAGCTCTTTGCCACCACACAGATCTTACGACTGTCGTATTGATTTAATTCCTGGAGCCACCTTGCCTAATACTAGAGTTTATGCCCTCACAGAAGAAGAAACAAGGTATTTAAAAACCTACCTTGATGATTTACTGGCATCAGGATTTATTAGACATTCCACCTCACCAGTATCCTCGCCTCTATTTTTCATTCCGAAGCCAGATGGCAGTCTTCGTGCTTGCATAGACTACCGCGGTTTAAATAAGGCCACAATTAAAAATAAATACCCGTTGCCTTTAATACCGGTTCTTTTAGATCAATTACGACATTCCACTATTTACACAAAACTCGATTTAAGGGGTGCATATCATCTTGTTAGAGTAAAAGAGAATGACGAGTGGAAAACAGCTTTTAAAACCAAGTTTGGACTGTTTGAATATACGGTGATGCCATTTGGTTTGTGTAATGCGCCTGCAGCATTTCAATTTTTTATCAATGAGGTGTTGCATGAATTTCTGGATGTATGTGTAATTGTATATATCGATGATATACTTATCTATTCAAAAACCAAGGAAGAACATGTACAGCAAGTTAGAGCAGTGTTACAGAAATTGTTAACGAATCATCTATTTGCTAAACTTGAAAAATGTATATTCAACACTAATACTGTAGATTTCCTAGGGTATTGTTTATCTCCGACAGGAATAATGATGGATGTTAAAAAGGTACAAGCTATCAAGGATTGGCCAGAACCCACCACTGTTAAAGAAGTTCAAAAGGTTTTGGGTTTTGCCAATTTTTATAGGCATTTTATTCCTCATTTTGCTGAAACTGTTGTACCTTTAATCAAATTGCTGCATAAGGGACAGAAGTTTCTATGGACAGAACACACAGCTCAAGCATTTGAGTCACTTAAAGAAAAGTTTACCTCAGCACCTTTGCTTAAACACCCAGACCCAGATCTTCCTTTCTTTGTAGAGGCAGATGCTTCACAGGTGGCAGTGGGGGCCGTGCTTTCCCAAAGAGATCTTCAGGATGGTCAATTGCATCCCGTAGCTTTTTATTCTAAAAAACTGTTACCAGCAGAACAAAATTATACTGTGGCTGAGAGGGAACTCTTAGCTATAAAATTGGCTTTCGCTGAATGGAGGCATCATTTAATGGGCACAAAATTTCCTGTCACTATATTTAGTGACCACAAAAATTTGCAGTTTTTTAGTTCTGTAAGAGCTCTAACACCTAGACAAATGCGGTGGCTAAATTTTTTTAGTGCCTTTGATTTTGTTATAACTTATCGGCCAGGAGCTCAGCAAATTCAGTCAGATGTTTTATCCAGATATGGGTATACTACAGATTTGAAAAAAGAAACAGGTCCACCTATAATCCCTCCGCAGAAAATAGTGGCTCCGACTCTACAACAAGGCTTTTTAAGTCAAGTCAGGGAAGAACACTTAAAGATTAAAACACAAGAGTGGTTAAAAAATCCTCACAATACTGTACAAGATGGTTTGTTGTACCATAATTCTTTGTTATATGTCCCAACCAAGTGTCTACAAGAAAAACTTATTACATGGCATCATGATTCCATTTTGGCAGGTCATCCAGGTTCACAAAAGACTTTGGAGAATTGTAAAAAACACTTCTGGTGGCCGTCAATGATTATTGACATTAAAAATTATGTTAAATCCTGTCCCATTTGTGCAAGAAATAAAGCTGTACACAAGGCACCTATGGGATTATTACAACCGTTGCCTACTCCTCCGAGTCCTTGGCACACCATTAGTTTGGATTTCATAGTCAATTTACCTAAGGCAAATACTTACACAACTATTTTAGTAGTGGTAGATTATTTGTCAAAAATGGCACATTTTATTCCTTTGAAGAAGCTTCCTACTGCAGCAGAATTGACTGATATTTTTATTAAAGAGATTGTGAGGTTACATGGTTTGCCCACTAAAATCCTTTCAGATAGGGGGAGTCAATTTACCTCTAAATTCTGTACAAATTTAGGGAAAAGTTTAAAAATGGAAATAGCTCTTTCAACCGCCTTCCATCCAGAAACCGATGGACAAACGGAAAGGGTGAATCAGACGTTATTACAAACCCTACGTTGTTTAATGGCAGAATTCACCACTGATTGGGATAAGGTGTTACCAGTCGCAGAATTTATTTATAATAATAATGTCCATTCTGCAACAAAGTGTACACCATTTTATTTCTTACAAGGTTATCATCCACAAGCTTTACCCATGGCAGTAACTCCCTCTTTAACTCCGGGAGTTACAGAGAGACTTTCTACTTTAGTAAACATTCAAGAACAGGCTAAGAAGCATTTAAGTAGGTACAAAGACTTCATGAAAAGGCAAGTAGATAAACATAGAACTAATGCCCCACAGTATCAAGTAGGAGATAAAGTATGGCTTTCGACAAAAAATTTAAAGTTAACAGGAGCAAAAAAATTGTTACCAAGGTTCATAGGACCATTTGTTGTAAATAAGATTATTAATCCTGTAACTGTTAAATTAGACTTGCCTCCAGAATATCCTGTGCATCCTGCTTTCCATGTATCATTATTGAAGCCCTATGACCCACACACGAGACCAGAACCTCCCCCTCCGCCCATTCATGTTGATGGACATTTGGAATATGAAGTGCGAAAGATTTTGGATGCAAAAAGAATCCAAGGTAAACTTCATTATTTAATCGTGTGGAAAGGTTTTGACGCAACAGAAAACTCTTGGGAACCTGCGTCATTTGTTCATGCTCCAAGACTATTGAGACAATTTTACCTGCGATTTCCCCTTAAGCCTCGCCCGGTGGGTCGGCCTTTGAGGGGAGCAACTGTTACAGTTTGTAGTAACATTCTTGTCCAGAACCATGCTAAAACTCATCTAGAAGCATCTTGAATCAATGTCAGGTTTTAAAAATCATGATTCGATATATGTTATTCTTTTATTATTCAATGTATAGCCATGCCAATGCTTGTTTTACGTTTTAAGCTGTGATAGTGTTCATTTGCCAATGCTTGTTTAACCTCATAATCGTGTACCCGTGATGATTTGCTATGCAGTGACTAAACACGTGTTCTGATTGAGCTCATTACCATACTCTTCGCTGTTTCTCAATCTGTTCGTTAAGCTGCACGTTTGTAACACGTTTTTGAGAAACCGGCAGTTACAGGGCACGTTAGCGAGTAAACAAGAACAATGTGACAAACACGTGTAACTCCGATCCCCTCCCAGACGCGACCCCACCCTTGAAGCTCTTCTATTTAAACCCGCGCCTTCCCTTCACAAAACGCTTGCGCTCGTTGAAATCCTACAACTTACCTGTAAGCAGGAATCAAGCTCCGTCTTCCACGATCCTGGTTCAGCATTCGAGTAATCCTCAGCTTCCGGTCCGGCTGCTTCAGTCTTCCCCCGTAGTCCTGGAAACCACACGCGCTTCCTCTGGAGCGGCAAGAAAGACTTTCCCAGCTTTCTGAAAGGAAACAAAAGACCTTTAAAGCATCGTGAGTACTCGGCAGGCTACAACGAAGATAAAAAGCAGTAAGTCTTTGATTTTATTTAATACTTTGCTCAATCTACGTTGTTAGTAGCGCTTTTAAAAGACGCTTGGCTAAAATTGCAGAACATTGTGATAACGACCAAAACAAGAGACTTAAAAAACTTGGCACTTATCTGATTTCAAGGAAAAGACTCCATAATCTTGCTACTTCATCTCAGCATTCAAGGCTCTAAAACAAAGGAAAGCACCTAACAGCATCATACAAGAATTCCAATGAGAATCTCCAAATAACTTTCTTTGACTACGTTGTTTTATAAAAAGTAATCAGGGCGCCACAAAATCTGCATGCAATCAAGGTATACAGCCTGTACTTAGACATACTTTGCATGTTAATTATTGCTCCTTGTTTATTCTGTACTAAAGTCTGCCTTTGTTGTTTATTTATTATTAGTGAGCTTTCCTGAAGAAAACAGTCATTCCAAAAGAGAAGCCAGCAGAAAGTGGCAGTGTTTTCTTTGTTTATTATTTTGTCCCTCTTCCCCCTTCCCTTAAGAGTTTCGTTTGGGTAAACTGTGTTGTAACTAATCAGTTGAGCCCAAGGGAGGTTCTTGGGGGAAGTCGTGAACAGTCTATACGTCTCTCAAGTTGAACCCCCTGCTTTTCAGGTGAGTGAAGGTTAACAGAAGCGCAAGCCTTCACAACAATTTAGTTCTCCTTGAGAGATATGGATTCTGATTCGGACAGAATAGATGGTCAAGCTATGGCTCAAGCCCTTTCAGATGATGTATTAAGAAATCAGTCCATTCCAGAAATGTTGCAAAAGATGCAAGTAGAAATTGAGTCTTTGAAACACGAAAACGCAGTGTTAAGACAGGAAGTCCTTCGCTATAAACCGAGAGACTCTTTATGGGGAGATCCTGTTTTATCTCAACACTCGGATTCTTTGGGTTTTGGTAGTAGGTCTAAAACCTCTAAAGTGGTCATGGGTTCGGACTCAAATGCAGCCCCAGTTCAAGTGACGGTGGCAGTTCCTAATGTGGTTCCTTTGGCAGCCCCTGAACGTTTTTGGGGCGATTCCAATAAGTACAACATATTTCTTAGTCAATGCCAATTACATTTTATATGCAAACCACAATTGTTTCCCAATGATGCCACCAAAGTTGCTTTTGTGCTTTCTTATCTGGAAGGCACGGCAGCAAATCTGACGCGTTTCGGGTGGATGCCCTTGCTCACAGATAGTCAGTGCCTAAATCGCCATTTTTTAAAATCTGCTTTGTGTGCACCACGTGGGGTAATAGACATAGACAAACTACTAAGTGCCTAAGTATAGCAGCATGGTTCAGTCTTTCTTCTATTAAAAAAATGAGTTATTTTTAAAATATTGGTGTGAGGGTCTAATAATACACCTGACTATCAGCAAAGCAAATATTAAACAGAAAAATACACAGCATGAATGCGAAAACTTTTTCTGAAATGCTCGCTTGGTATAATAGACAAAAACAAAGGCCATTCATTAACACAAGACACATGTGAAAAATTTATGCTGGAATATGTGCAAGCAATGCTAATAAATATGTGCAAAATAGAGCAAATTGCAATATGTGCAAATTACGCTGTGCAAATTTTGCTATTATGATGTAAATACATTTCATATAATCAATTTGCCGAATATATGTGCAAATAACGCAAGCAATGAATAAAATTAATCACGTGATCTAATGCAATCCTTTATCAATCATTAGATGTAAAATATATGGCATAAATGCTCATAAGTCCTGTGTATGCCTTCGAAATATGAAATCCTATTAGTAAATGTTGATCCCAACATAAAAAATATTGAATCTGAAATGACTGGACCATGTTTCAATTAACCATGTCTGAATCGTTTTAAAATACATTTGACGTGAAAAACTAAATAAAACGAATGAAAAAAATAATTTTTACCCAAAAAGTGTGCCACTGATATCTATTGTATCAATACCGAATTCTAAGAATAGAATAAAACAATTTTTAGCAAAAAATTGCCAATGTCACAGGGAAGCAGCTACATAGAAAAATGCTCCTATTGGTGTCATGTCTGTAATTTATTGATCAGTATCATTTTATAAAAAATGATACAAATCCTCCGTAGTATTCAACCCATTGGGGAACTTACTGTCCAATTCTAAAATAAATCTAGATTCCAGCTTTCTTAACAATTTGTCCCTGTCTCCACCTCTCTGTAATTTTGGAATTGCTCCAATCACGTAATAGCTGAGGCATTGTAAGTTATTATTGTGGACTGTTTTAAAATGCCTGGCCACAGGGTATGAACTGTTGTTATTCACAATAGCTCGAAGATGCTGGAGAATTCTGACATGCACCTGAAGCTTGGTGCTGCCAACGTATTTTAAGCCGCAGGTGCATGTCAGAACATAAACTGCATATTCAGTATATATATATATATTCACTTAAAACACCTTAGGTTTCACACATGTTATAGTTAGGTGAATATTTCACTCGTAAAAAACCAATGAAATTTCCCCGTTATAGTTAGTTGAGATAACTATAACTCGCGCGCCCGCAATCCTCTGCTCATGACGTCACATATTACATCACTCATGACATGGTCAGTTGCATCACTCATGACATCACTGATGACATCATCCTTGTGATAGAGTGGCGGTCGCGCGAGTTATAGTTATCTCAACTAACTATAACGGGGGAATTTCATTGGTTTTTTACGAGTGAAATATCCACCTAACTATAACATGTGTGAAACCTATGGTTTTTTAAGTGAATTTGCAAGGTTTTTTAAATGCTAATTCCTAACCATAACGTGTGTGAAACCTATGGTTTTTTCTGTGAATTTGTACGTTTTTTTAAATGCTAAGTTATGTATGTCTTATAATTTTTTTTATATATTTATTTTTCAATAAATTACGTATTTAAAATATATATATATTTTTTAATGGTTTTTTAAATTTTTTTGTTATGCCTTCGGGGTCCTTCAGGGACCCCCTGACCAAGGCTAGGGGGTCAGGAACTCTCTACCCTGCCCCCTTTTCACGTTCGCCACATTCCTTTTCCACTCTCGCACTGAAAACAAACAAAATGGCGGCCGACACTTCCTGATTTCGACCGATTCGAACGTTGACTGACATGTAACAACCAATCAAAATTACGCTCGCGCACGTTGCGCGCACGGTGCGCAGCTATAGATATGTATGTGCTTTTAACTGCAATTTTCTCAGGAACTACTGAACAGATTGACTTCATATATGCAAAAGGCACATCCCTGACCTGAGGACTACCTCTCTGCCAAATTTAAAATAATTCTGTTCAGCCGTTCGGGCTGTACCTTCGACTAAAGGTCCTATGGGAAAATGCATGGGGAAAACGCGTTTTGGGACCCCCCTTTTCTCGGCCCCCGCTTGACGAATCCCCCTGAGACTTTCAGGGTAGGAGCTGAACGGAGCGCCCCATTAGTTTTGAAAATTTCGCGAAGATTTGTCAACCGGCGCCAAAGTTATTCAAAATAGAATTTTGAGATTTCCTATGGAAACACGGTCCTAACTATAACTATCTACTGGCGACCGCCAGTAGATAATATATATATATATATATATATATATATATATATATATATATATATATATATATATATATATATATATATATATATATATATATATATATATATATATATATATATATACATTACCTACTGGCGGTCGCCAGTAGGTAGTTATAGTTAGGACCACGTTTCCATAGGAAATCTGCAACATTCTATTTTGAATAACTTTGGCGCCGGTCGACGAATCCTCGCGAATTTTTCAAAATAGGTGGGGCGCTACACTCCGCTCCTTCCCTGAAAGTCTCGGGGGGATTCGTCAAGCGGGGGCTGAGATAAAAGGGGGGTCCCAAAACGCGTTTTTCCCATGCATTTTTCCATAGGACCTTTAGACAGGGCTACAGCCCGAACGGCTGAACAGAATTACTAGAAATTTGGCAGAGAGGTAGTCCTCAGGTCAAGGAAGTGCCTTTTGTAGGTTTGGTGTAAATCTGTTCAGTAGATTCTGAGAAAATAGCCTTTAAATAAATATATATATCTGAGCCAGCTTACGGTGCGCTTACGGTACGCTTACCGTACGCGTACGGTGGCGTGCGCGAGCGCGATTCTGATTGGCTCTTAGATCTTAGTAAACATTCGAATCGGTTGAAACCAGGAAGCGGCGGCCGCCATTTCGTGTGTTTCACTCAGAAAAAAAAGAGTGATATCTTGAAAAGGGGGCAAGGAGGAGAGTTACAGACCCCATAACATTTGTAAGGGGGTCAAAGAAGGACAGAAAAGTACAAAGAAAACATTTATTGATTTTAAAAAAAATCGCGGGGTACGCGTACGGTAAGCGTACGGTAAAAAAAAAAAAAAAAAAAGAAATGAAAATCAGATTTAAGTGTTTAGATATTAGGGGGCTCTAAAAAGAGCCGTTGTGTTCATGAAGTGATTTTTTAGTGGTACCTACAAGTAAGTACCGATGCAGAGTCTAAGGTTCAAGAGGAAGACTCTGTTCCCTTCATCATTGAAGTGCACACCATCTCCTCTATAAATGTCTTGCATGTCGTAACGCAAGTTGTTGTGGTAAATGGAACCCATACCATAGTCACGGAGGAAAGCAGAAACAGATTTGTTGACGTGCTTTCTTGCTTTGTCAATCTGCGGACAGAAATGATTGGACCAGTTCCATTTTTGCCTTTGGCATATGTTAGAAAACACAAAGGCAGTTTTAGGGAAAAGTGAAAACAGTTGTGCAAAGGTGTCCTTCATAAGCATTTCCAGACCTACCCCAGTCAAAGTGCCTAGGTCATTGCCACCACAGTGCACTATTATGAGGTCAGGGTGTTGGATGTGCATGAAGGATTTCACCAATGGCATCAATTGGTGCCACTTTAACCCTCTCTGACCAATCCATTTAATGTCTACATTTGGCAAAGCAAGGTCTCTCACCATATCTGTTTTCTCTGCATACTTTTCACTCCAGAAGACATAGCTGTGCCCTACAATCCACACTGTGAACATCTTCAAAGGAGAACTGGATGCACTCAGGAGGTGTCTTTCAGTAGAATGGCAATATGAAAAGAAAGACAGTTTGGAAATGGAGGCATACATATTTTTTTCAAAAAAAAAAGAACTGATTGGCTGTTTCATACCATTCTAGAATAAAAACTAGGCTGTATGTGTAAATTAATAGAAGCATGTTTTGTATTGGTACAGAAAAATGTGTTACCAAAGAACAGTACTATGGATTTGCTGTTAGGTTTGAAAAGTCAAGCACTCTTGCTCTGTGGAATTGAAACATTGTTTGGTGAACTTCTGACCTAACTCCACACAGCAGTGTTACATGAGCTGTTGCTATGGTAGCAGGCAGAAGTCAAGTTGGGGGAAGGGTACTAGGCAGAAGTCAAGTTGGGGGAAGGGTACTTTTGGAAAAGGGTTGGTTTTCAACCAATAGAAATGTGTGATTACATTTGAAAAAAAGGGGCAAGCACTGAGATTTGAAACTAACATGTATATGTGTGGAAAAAGAGAGGGAAAGTTTGCCATTATCTGGTTCTGCTGAGAGGAGAGAGGTGTAAAGAACAGAGATCCTGGCTCTGATAATCTGCTGTTTGAGTGCCACATTTCTTTCACAACTAACTAATTTTAAAGGTGAGTTTAGAGTTTGAGAGTGGATGTATGTGGTAAATTAAGAAATGAATAATAGAAATGCAATTCTTTTTGTTGAAGTTGTGTTTATTATTTTCTGTTTTGGGAGAAATTTAAATGTGAGGAACAAGTAAAATAATATGGACTATGTTTTCACAATAAATTAAGGTGCACTGGTATAAAAAAAGAATAGTTTAAGGGTTTGAGGTTGGACTCAGTAATGCAAATACATTCAGCATCACTAAGGCTGGTTGCCCTTGCTGGAGTGTTGGCAGTCACCCAGGTTACAAATGGTGCTGGTCTGAAAAAGCAGTTTGGACATGTGCTTTTTAAAAAATCTGAAAAGTGGATTCATAATGTGTCAGTCTGTAAAAATGTTTATCACTTGCAAAAAAAAGAGCAGTAAGTGTGCTTTCAAATTGGCAAAGAAATTTCGTTTTGTGACTAATGTGAAAACATGACTCTGTGTGCAAAGAGGAATTATAGGCAGAGATTTATTGCGTATTGCTCTGGTGATTTCACAGTTGCATTAGATGGAAAGGGGGAGCCATTTTTTGGTGCAGAAGCAGACTCTTAGCACACACCTAGCTGCTTACTATGTGGAATCATGCACAGTATTCACAAGCGAGTGGGGTTTGAGGTTTCAGTCAGTAATGCAAATACATTCAGCATCACTAAGGCTGGTTGCCCTTGCTGGAGTGTAGGCAGTCACCCAGGTTACAAATGGTGCTGGTCTGAAAAAGCAGTTTGGACATGTGCTTTTTAAAAAATCTGAAAAGTGGATTCATAATGTGTCAGTCTGTAAAAGTGTTTATCACTTGCCAAAAAAAAGAGCAGTAAGTGTGCTTTCAAATTGGCAAAGAAATTTCGTTTTGTGACTAATGTGAAAACATGACTCTGTGTGCAAATAGGAATTACAGGCAGAGATTTATTGCGTATTGCTCTGGTAATTTCACAGTTGCATTAGATGGAAAGGGGGAGCCATTTTTTGGTGCAGAAGCAGACTCTTAGCACACACCCAGCTGCTTACCATGTGGAATCATGCACAATATTCACAAGCGAGTGGGGTTTGAGGTTTCAGTCAGTAATGCAAATACATTCAGCATCACTAAGGCTGGTTGCCCTTGCTGGAGTGTAGGCAGTCACCCAGGTTACAAATGGTGCTGGTCTGAAAAAGCAGTTTGGACATGTGCTTTTTAAAAAATCTGAAAAGTGGATTCATAATGTGTCAGTCTGTAAAAATGTTTATCACTTTAAAAAAAAAAGAGCAGTAAGTGTGCTTTCAAATTGGCAAAGAAATTTCGTTTTGTGACTAATGTGAAAACATGACTCTGTGTGCAAAGAGGAATTATAGGCAGAGATTTATTGCGTATTGCTCTGGTGATTTCACAGTTGCATTAGATGGAAAGGGGGAGCCATTTTTTGGTGCAGAAGCAGACTCTTAGCACACACCTAGCTGCTTACTATGTGGAATCATGCACAGTATTCACAAGCGAGTGGGGTTTGAGGTTTCAGTCAGTAATGCAAATACATTCAGCATCACTAAGGCTGGTTACCCTTGCTGGAGTGTAGGCAGTCACCCAGGTTACAAATGGTGCTGGTCTGAAAAAGCAGTTTGGACATGTGCTTTTTAAAAAATCTGAAAAGTGGATTCATAATGTGTCAGTCTGTAAAAGTGTTTATCACTTGCCAAAAAAAAGAGCAGTAAGTGTGCTTTCAAATTGGCAAAGAAATTTCGTTTTGTGACTAATGTGAAAACATGACTCTGTGTGCAAATAGGAATTACAGGCAGAGATTTATTGCGTATTGCTCTGGTGATTTCACAGTTGCATTAGATGGAAAGGGGGAGCCATTTTTTGGTGCAGAAGCAGACTCTTAGCACACACCCAGCTGCTTACCATGTGGAATCATGCACAGTATTCACAAGCGAGTGGGGTTTGAGGTTTCAGTCAGTAATGCAAATACATTCAGCATCACTAAGGCTGGTTGCCCTTGCTAGAGTGTAGGCAGTCACCCAGGTTACAAATGGTGCTGGTCTGAAAAAGCAGTTTGGATATGTGCTTTTTAAAAAATCTGAAAAGTGGATTCATAATGTGTCAGTCTGTAAAAGTGATTATCACTTGCCAAAAAAAATAGCAGTAAGTGTGCTTTCAAATTGGCAAAGAAATTTCGTTTTGTGACTAATGTGAAAACATGACTCTGTGTGCAAATAGGAATTACAGGCAGAGATTTATTGCGTATTGCTCTGGTGATTTCACAGTTGCATTAGATGGAAAGGGGGAGCCATTTTTTGGTGCAGAAGCAGACTCTTAGCACACAGCCAGCTGCTTACCATGTGGAATCATGCACAGTATTCACAAGCGAGTGGGGTTTGAGGTTTCAGTCAGTAATGCAAATACATTCAGCATCACTAAGGCTGGTTGCCCTTGCTGGAGTGTAGGCAGTCATCCAGGTTACAAATGGTGCTGGTCTGAAAAAGCAGTTTGGACATGTGCTTTTTAAAAAATCTGAAAAGTGGATTCATAATGTGTCAGTCTGTAAAAGTGATTATCACTTGCCAAAAAAAAGAGCAGTAAGTGTGCTTTCAAATTGGCAAAGAAATTTCGTTTTGTGACTAATGTGAAAACATGACTCTGTGTGCAAATATGAATTACAGGCAGAGATTTATTGTGTATTGCTTTGGTGATTTCACAGTTGCATTAGATGGAAAGGGGGAGCCATTTTTTGGTGCAGAAGCAGACTCTTAGCACACACCCAGCTGCTTACCATGTGGAATCATGCACAGTATTCACAAGCGAGTGGGGTTTGAGGTTTCAGTCAGTAATGCAAACACATTCAGCATCACTAAGGCTGTTTGCCCTTGCTGGAGTGTAGGCAGTCACCCAGGTTACAAATGGTGCTGGTCTGAAAAAGCAGTTTGGACATGTGCTTTTTAAAAAATCTGTAAAGTGGATTCATAATGTGTCAGTCTGTAAAAGTGTTTATCACTTGCCAAAAAAAAGAGCAGTAAGTGTGCTTTCAAATTGGCAAAGTAATTTCGTTTAAGGGCCTAATGTGAAAACATGACTCTGTGTGCAAATAGGAATTACAGGCAGAGATTTATTGCGTATTGCTCTGGTGATTTCACAGTTGCATTAGATGGAAAGGGGGAGCCATTTTTTGGTGCAGAAGCAGACTCTTAGCACACAGCCAGCTGCTTACCATGTGGAATCATGCACAGTATTCACAAGCGAGTGGGGTTTGAGGTTTCAGTCAGTAATGCAAATACATTCAGCATCACTAAGGCTGGTTGCCCTTGCTGGAGTGTAGGCAGTCACCCAGGTTACAAATGGTGCTGGTCTGAAAAAGCAGTTTGGACATGTGCTTTTTAAAAAATCTGAAAAGTGGATTCATAATGTGTCAGTCTGTAAAAGTGATTATCACTTGCCAAAAAAAAGAGCAGTAAGTGTGCTTTTAAATTGGCAAAGAAATTTCGTTTTGTGACTAATGTGAAAACATGACTCTGTGTGCAAATAGGAATTACAGGCAGAGATTTATTGCGTATTGCTCTGGTGATTTCACAGTTGCATTAGATGGAAAGGGGGAGCCATTTTTTGGTGCAGAAGCAGACTCTTAGCACACAGCCAGCTGCTTACCATGTGGAATCATGCACAGTATTCACAAGCGAGTGGGGTTTGAGGTTTCAGTCAGTAATGCAAATACATTCAGCATCACTAAGGCTGGTTGCCCTTGCTGGAGTGTAGGCAGTAACCCAGGTTACAAATGGTGCTGGTCTGAAAAAGCAGTTTGGACATGTGCTTTTTAAAAAATCTGAAAAGTGGATTCATAATGTGTCAGTCTGTAAAAGTGTTTATCACTTGCCAAAAAAAAGAGCAGTAAGTGTGCTTTCAAATTGGCAAAGAAATTTCGTTTAAGGGCCTAATGTGAAAACATGACTCTGTGTGCAAATAGGAATTACAGACAGAGATTTATTGCGTATTGCTCTGGTGATTTCACAGTTGCATTAGATGGAAAGGGGGAGCCATTTTTTGGTGCAGAAGCAGACTCTTAGCACACACCCAGCTGCTTACCATGTGGAATCATGGACAGTATTCACAAGCGAGTGGGGTTTGAGGTTTCAGTCAGTAATGCAAATACATTCAGCATCACTAAGGCTGTTTGCCCTTGCTGGAGTATAGGCAGTCACCCAGGTTACAAATGGTGCTGGTCTGAAAAAGCAGTTTGGACATGTGCTTTTTAAAAAATCTGAAAAGTGGATTCATAATGTGTCAGTCTATAAAAGTGTTTCTCACTTGCCAAAAAAAAGAGCAGTAAGTGTGCTTTTAAATTGGCAAAGAAATTTCGTTTAAGGGTCTAATGTGAAAACATGACTCTGTGTGCAAATAGGAATTACAGGCAGAGATTTATTGCGTATTGCTCTGGTGATTTCACAGTTGCATTAGAAGGAAAGGGGGAGCCAGTTTTTTGGTGCAGAAGCAGACTCTTAGCACACACCCAGCTGCTTACCATGTGGAATCATGCACAGTATTCACAAGCGAGTGGGGTTTGAGGTTTCAGTCAGTAATGCAAACACATTCAGCATCACTAAGGCTGTTTGCCCTTGCTGGAGTGTAGGCAGTCACCCAGGTTACAAATGGTGCTGGTCTGAAAAAGCAGTTTGGACATGTGCTTTTTAAAAAATCTGAAAAGTGGATTCATAATGTGTCAGTCTGTAAAAGTGATTATCACTTGCCAAAAAAAAGAGTAGTAAGTGTGCTTTCAAATTGGCAAAGAAATTTCGTTTTGTGACTAATGTGAAAACAAATGTAGTAATATATTTAATTAAAATAAAGGAATTTTTTTTTAGTTTTTTTCAGGTATTCCTGAAGAGCAGTGAACAAAATTTAAGATGCCTACAAAATCCAGAGTAAAAAAAGACCACAAAAAAAACCTATATTTGAAGACAACTGGAGGACCTAAGTTAGTTGAAGATGCTCATGTTGGGAAGAAGAAAACATCTTCTGGTAAGCAGACAAAACATTTTCTAAAGAACATATTCAAAAAAAGGAAAAATGTACAAAATGTCTGTACTGGAAATAATGATTTCAATCAAAAAGCACAGGAAAAAATTGAGAATTTAGTTAATGCAAATATACCTTCTGCAACTAAAAAGATAAACTTAAACAGAAAAACAGCGTTTAAAGAGATACGTAGAAAAATGTTTCAGAGAAGAGTTATGTCCAATTTGATAAAGGATGTGAAGAAATATAAGCAAAAGGCTAAGTTTTATAAGAGAAAAAAAGAAATTGAAGCCATTGCAGCAAAGGCATTAGAATTAAAAAGGAAACTATTCATTTTAATTTTGAATAGGATGCGTACATTAGACAAAATGGTTAATGTACTGAAATCACATAGCAAAAGGAAAAGAGTAGTGAACAGAACAAACTTTTCTAAAGTGTTTTTAGGAAAATGGATGCATAGTTCAAGTAGTGAACCTTTTTTTAATGAAGAGAGTTATTTTCAAAGTAATAGTTTGCTGCATGCAGTTGACACCAGAGGTCGTGCTTATGAAGTGAAAAATGGTTGCATAATGGAGAAGGAGATAATGGTTCCAAGAGATGAGGTACAAGTGATGGCGGATGAGGCTATGGGGAGACGTCCTAAAGCCCCAGTGTACACTTGGAATTGTAGTAGTATTTGCACTGTGCGTCAGGAATCTATTGATAAATTTCGTGAGTTTCTCAGAGAATATAGTAAAAAAAGTGTAAAACAGAAGATTAAGGTGCTTCAAAGTTTGGATCCATGCAGAGTGAGAGAGAATACTGGTTTGCAGGGTCATTCTCTGGCTTGTCTATCTAGAAAAGTGTGTAATAGTGTTTTCCATCATTTTAGGATGCTGGCTGTTCATCATACTGAAATGAGAAAGTTTGTGAGACGGTTGTATTTTGCTAAAAGTCCAGCAATAAAGTTAGATGAATTGAATAGGGCTCTGTTCCGTGGAACGGTATCAGATGTAGAGAAGGTTGTTGATGAAATTCAGTTTTGTTACTTTGGTCCTGAACAAAACAGTGCAGAGAAGGACACAGTAAATGAGGAAGAAGTGGAAGAGAATGTAGAACCCTCTGTAAGTAAGACATTTAATGATCACATAACAAAATTTGCAATAATCTCTAATGAAAGACCAAATGTTACTTGTATTTGTTGCCGCAGAACTCATTATAGAAAACAAACCAGGTATGTTGATCTCTACAGAAAGAGTGAAAATGAAGATAATTATAAGTGGAAGGATTTTGCCACATATATATTTCTTGAAAATTGTTTTGAATTGGGTGAAGTTCAGCGTATTTGTAAATACTGTTACAACAAGTTAGAGGAAAATAGAATGCCGACCAGAGCTGTACATAATAATTTAGAATTGGATGCTATTCCTGCTGAACTTTCTGAATTAAATACATATGAGTCTATACTCATTCAATGTGTTCATCCGTTCCAGACCATAGTACGTATGGAGCCCAAAACTGGTAAATTACCTCCTTCAGATTTACTGAGAGGTTTAAAAGGTAGAGTGGTGTATTTGCCCTTGGATTTGAAAAAAAATATGGAAACTATTGATGCGGATACTTTGGAAACTGAACCATTAATTATTCTGGTTAATGGTGTACCTACAAAGAATAAGAAGATTTGGCAGGAGCTGGTAGATGTACGGAAAGTACAAAGAGCAAATTTGTATTTGAAAAGGAATAACAAATGGTATGAATCAATTTATATAGAAGAAGAAGAAAAAGAAGATTTACAAGAAGACACAGAAACACCAACTGGACAAATTGAAAAAGTGGACAAGTCAAAGGAAGAAGAAATTTATGAACATTTTAGCATACATCCTCTTCATTCAAAAGAAGTTATGGGAGACAATATTGATCTGTTTCAGATGAAGAAAGCAAAAGGAACTCCCGTGAGTGTATGGGAGGAGAGCTTGGAAGCTCGATGTTTTCCCCAGCTGTTTCCTAAAGGAAAAGGAGGACGATACGATGAACGTCCGGAACAGATTCCAGCTTCTGAGTATCGGACTACAAGACTATATTCTGAAGATCCCAGATTTCGACAAAGTATTCCTTATTTGTTCCATCTTTTATTTGAAAGCGACTTGTCTGCACTGTCTTATGCAGTAAATCACATTTTAAAAAGTGGAGTACATTTACAAAATGTGTCTGCTAAGGATTTTATGGAAAAAGTGCAGCACCGAGATGATCATTTGGAAACACAACTGATCAATCTGATGGCTTGTCAGCGTGGGACAAATGAATATTGGTACCGACGCCATGGTGAATTAAAATGCATGTTACGGAATTTAGGAACACCAACATGGTTCCTTACCCTAAGCTGTGCGGAGTACGCTTGGGATGATTTACTGGATTTTCTACGAGAGGCAAATTCAAACATTAAAAACATTGAATACAAGACAGCAGGAGAACTGTGCTCATTGGATCCGGTTAATGTTTGCAGATATTTCAATCATAGATTTGAGGCTATGATGTCCTTCATCTGCAATAAAAAAAATCCACCTCTAGGAGAAGTAGTGGATTTCTTTTGGAGAAAAGAGTACCAGGCAAGAGGTGCTCCTCATATTCATATGCTGTTGTGGATCAAGGATGCCCCAAAGTTTGGAACAGATACTGATGAAGCAGTGTTATCTTACATTGAAGAATATGCAACATGTGCTATACCAAAAAGCACAGAAGAGAAAAAGTTAAAGGAGCAAGTTTTACGTTTCCAAAGTCATCGGTGTGGAAAATACTGTCCACGGAAATACAAGAGCAAAGATAAATACTACACTAAATGTCGATTTGGATTTCCTAGACCTGTTCTTTCAAATGGAAGAGTTAACAGTTTTATGTCATCTGTGAGACATACTATCACAAGAAAATCACCTAAGAATACCTACAACCTTAAAAGAAAAGAAGAATCAAAAAATATAAATGACTACAACCCAGTGATTTTATCCATGTGGAACGCTAACATGGATATACAGTATGTAGCTGACAATTCCATTGCTGTTGCTCGATATGTAACGTCTTACATTACGAAATCAGAAAAAACAGAATTGAAGGAAATGTGGGAAGAGATTTCTCACGAGAAAACTGTCAGTAAGAAGCTGTACAGTTTCAGTTTGAAGATGTTATCGCATCGAGAAATTGGATCCTACGAATGTTCAGTTAGGTTACCTTCTGCAAGTCTCTACTCGAAATCAAGAAGAATAATTTGGGCAAGTTTAGGCCTTGCAGCAATGAGAAATCGGGTACTGAAATCTGTTGGAGAAATTGAATATTTGGCCGAGAATGACCCAGAAAGTACAGATATTTTGAAATCAAACATGTTGGACACATATTATCCCAAGAGAAGTCATCATCTGGAGAACATGTGTCTCTATGAAGTGCTGCAGAACTACATTTATTCACGGAAAGCCGCAGAAGACATCAACAATGGAAAATATAAAGTCATTGGTGAGGAAGGATGTTTGGTGAAGCAAACAAAAGGAAGTTTGATAAATCACCGGAAGCTGAGTTGCGACACTACTGACAAAAAGGAATTTTACTACTTGGCTCTTTTACAGCTGTTTAAACCATGGCGTACAGAGGATGAACTACTGGGGGAATTTCAAAGCTATGAAGATTCTTTTAATGCTTGCAAAGACAGCATACAATGCAATACATTCACAACTTATCTGCAAATGTTAAATGAAGAAATTGAACAGGAAACTACAATTGCAGCAGAAATAGCTAGAGACAGTTCTCAGGACAGCCAAAGTTCAGGAACACTCAGTCAAGATCCCCTAGGACAACCAATCGTTGAAAATGAAGCATCAATAGCCATGAATGAAGTGGAAACGGCTATGAATCAAGCTCAAGGAGAATTTATAGACTTACAAAATTTGGAAAGACAACTGAACGAAGAGCAGCAACAAATTTATGAAGAGATCAGAAAAATAATTGATCACGGATTTCTACATGAAAAAAAAGAGTGCTCATGCACATCATTTCATCCAATCAGGATGTATGTAAGCGGACAAGCTGGAACTGGAAAAAGTTTCCTAATAAAAGTCATCAGAAGCTACCTACAGCAAAAAACGGATTCTACTTTGTCTTGTGTGGTTACTGCTCCAACTGGGTTAGCAGCATATAACATAAAAGGAATCACTTTACATCGTTTGCTAATGTTACCAGTGGAGCATGAGAACAAAATACAATACAACAAGCTAACTGGAGAAGCATGCTTGGAAGTTTCAAGAGTATTGAAGAAGATGCAAGTTCTCATTATTGATGAGGTGAGCATGGTATCAAACTTAATGCTTGCCTTTGTGCATTTAAGAATGCAGCAAATTCTGAAGACAGACTATGACGTGTTATTTGGAGGAAAACACGTCATAGTTTTTGGAGATCTTTTGCAACTTACTCCAGTTAAAGGACAACCAGTGTTTAATACTGTGACACATGAAGACACGAAGAAGTCATTGGGAAGCATCGGTAATACAAATATTTGGTCCTTCTTGAGTACAAGGAACTTACAACTAATATGAGGCAAGCAAACGATGAAGAATATGGAAGTATTCTGAAAGATATCAGGATTGGACTACTCACAGAAGCTGGCAAAAAAGCATTACAGAGTCGGCTGCTACATAATTTATTTCCAAAGGAAGAAATAGTTGCAGAGAAGATATACAAGAACATTGCAGAAAACAAAAGTGTCATCTGCTTAATGCCAACTCTACGTGAATGCTCAATTTTCAATGAGGAGCTTTTGAAATTGGAAAAGGAAGATATCAGGAAATTGGAAGCAGTGGACAAAATTGAGGATGGAAGAATTACTGTCACATTAACAGGCACACTGAAAAATAAATTGGATTCACTAGAGAAGAACATTTCCAAAACAGCTGGATTAGAAAAAAATCTATATGTTTGCATGAACTGTAGAGTATTTTTAAGGAGAAATTTGGATGTTGAAAAAGGTTTAGTTAATGGAGCTATGGGAAGAGTTGAGGGTTTTATTAATTATCAGAAAAAAGATGGAATTGAATGTTTAAAACTAAAATTTCATCAGATAGAAGAAGTTAAAGACATTTGTCGTTGTTCAGTTCGTTTCATGCTTGTGAAAGACTTATATGTACGTAGGAAGCAGTTTCCGTTTTCACTAGCATATGCTGTAACTATTCACAAGTCTCAAGGATTGACTGTAGATTGTGCATTTGTGAACATTGGTTCAACTGTGTTCAAAGAGGGTATGGCATATGTTGCTTTGTCACGAGTGAAAACATTATCAGGTTTATTCATGATAGACTTTGATGATTCAAAAGTTAGTGCTGATACAAATTGTGTAAAGGAGTATAATAGATTAAGAAGAAGCTATGCTCCTCATTTAGGTCAGTATCCTGTGTTGGAGAAACGTGTAGTTTCTCGTAAAAGGAGAAATGAGAATATCTGTAATGAAGATGTAGAGAGGAGGAAAAAAAAGAGGAGTGATGTAATTGCAAGCAAAAAGAATAAGGAAAATGAAGAACAGGTTGTAGGATGTTATTTTGAAAATAGCTCTGGTGTCAACTGCTACGCTAATGTAGTGCTGAATGTTGCATTTTATCTGGAAAGTTTGCAAGAGCAGATAATAGTAAATCAGGGAAAAAGATTCTGTTCTGTGCTGAGTCTCCTTTTTGAAAAGCTGAGTAATGATAAAACTCAAATAGAAAGTGCTACTGAAATTAGAAAAGTTTTAGATGTATGTTCAGGACGAACACAGTTTTCTCAAAATGTACAGCAAGACGCACAGGAATTCTTGATTTATTTTCTTCAGGTACTGGAAGAAGAAGGGGTTCCCATTGAAAATGTATTTGGTCTCTCTTATAAATGGGAACATAGTTGTGAAAACTGTTATAATATATGTGGCTCTAATGTTGATTCTGAAAGGTTTATTTATTTAACATTGCCAGAGAGTAAAACAGTCACTTTTGCTAAATTAGTTAAAGATGCTAATCATAGCATGCAATGCGGTGAGTGTAAATCTGACATGTTTTCAACATTAATTTTAAAGGAATACAGACAGTATGTCATTTTAATGATGCAACGATGTAGAGCTGATGGTTCAAAATTGGATACTTTAATAAAGAAGTTTACAGGACAGCAATTATCAATTTCAGGAAAAACTTTTGTAACAGTTGCAATAATTTTCCATGATGGACCTACTGTAACTTCTGGTCATTACACAGTTTATCTTAAATGTGAAAAAGGCTGGACACTGTGTAATGATTCCCAATTGATTTTTAAGCAACGTTTGCCTTTTGATTTAGCAAATTCCTATCTAATCTTCCTGAAACCTAAATTTTAGAGAGATTTGGCAACATCTGGACAAAACAATTTTACCATTTTATTGGATTACCATTTGGAATTTACAAATAAAAAGATTTAACAAATTATCATTTGGCCTAATGGAAAGGTAACCAATTGTAATGTGGAATTTTTCCATTTTTTAAGGAAACTTTGGAAAACCAAAAATTTAGAAAAAATCGGTAACATCTGCACAATTTAAATTTTGGAATGTTATTGGATTGCCATTGGAAATTTTTTCAAAAAAGATTTTTAAAATTACTATTTGGCCATGCGGAAAAGTAAACAATTCTATTGTGGACTTATTTAATTATTAATTAATCTTTCGGAAACCAAAATGTTACAGAGAATCGGTGACATCTGTACAATTTAAACTTTAGATTTTTATTGGATTACCATTGGAAATTAAACAAAAAAAGAATTTTAAAATTACTATTTGGCCTAAAGGAAATGGAACCAGATGTATTGTGGAGTTATTTGAGATATATTATTGTGATTATACTTCTGAAAGAAAAATATCAGACGGTATTTTAAAGAAATAAGTATTGATATTAGATGATATTTTTTAAGAATATTATGCATTTCTATAAAGTTATGTTTATGCAAAAAGAGATTGTGGGCTTTTTTAAAACAATCTTTGAGATTGTTAATTTTTTTTTTGCCTGCTGTTAAATGATGAATGCAATTGCTTTCACAATTTATAGTGAAATGCAATATTTTCTGAAAACAGCAAAAAAAAGGCAAAAATATTTTTTGAAAAATATGTAAATATGTGTACTAAATTTTTAAAGCAATTAAAAAAAAAATTACATGAATAAATCTTTTTTTGAGTGGGTATGGTAAGTCAATAATGTCATGGTCCCTTTTTTCCACTTCTCTACAATCACATTTTCAGTTTTTAATTGTAGTCTCTCAAGGACCTTGTAATATGATAATTGATTTTTAGTGTTTTTAATAAAAAAAAAAAAAAAGTACGCGTACCGTACGCGTACGGTAAAAAAAAAAAAAAAAGTTTAAAAAAAAATATATAAAAAATAGATGAAAGGTAAGGTTGGCTCTTAAAAGAGCCGTTGTGTTCATGCAGGGACAGAGGAAAGAAAGATTGGGAATATTAGACGGTACGACAAGTGTGCTGATCTATTTTACAGTTCACTAGGGAAATACTGGTCTCCCTATAAGTAATTAGATCGTGACAAGTGGCGCACCGTACTTCAACCCTCGCAAACCGAGGGTTAATTTCCAGAGGACCAGAAAAAGGAGATGCTCCCCCCACAGATGAAGGGCTCACCTGACCTGCAGAAGAAGGACTCGGCCCTGCAGATGATGGTCCAGGCTGAGCTGCTGTGGATGTGCTTGGTTGATTTACTGAAGGGTTACCTTCAGTAAGTCGAGCATGTGTCCTTCTGTGTACATCCTTAAGGTGTCTCATCATGGTGTGATTCCCAAAGGAATACTTCCTGTCAGGATTACCTCTTGAAAGTACACGCTTACACAGCTTGCAAGTCACTAAGGGTGCATTTACCTTTTGCTGGCCTTCTGGAAAAGTAAAATACTCCCATACGTAAGAGGTCTTTTGTTTCCTCGCTCTCTGCCTCAAGGTAGTGCTGCTAGCCTCACTCTCAGAAGAGCTCTGCTGTTCTGCCATCGTATCACAAAGACAACCCAGCTCCTTCTCCTAAGGGATCACAAGCAGAAATGAGGAGAATGGGTGTGGTATAGGAGAGTTCTAGAACTGAAAGTAGTTTCAACCAATCAAAAGTTGTGTTTCATGATCACATGACCCACCGTACGCTTACGGTGCGCTTACGGTAAAAGTACGCATGCGCGTAAAAAAGACACGCGCTCGCGCGCATGCGCATAACAGTCACTCCCCGACACTTCCGCGTAACGTGCGCGTGTAGCGTACACGCGTACGCGCCCCACGCGGAGTACGCGCAGCTACGCAAATTGCGTAACTATACGCAAACAGCGTAGATAAATTACGGACATTGCATAAACCGTACGCTTACCGTAAGCTTACCGTACGCGCACTAAAAAAAAATTTAAAAAAAGGAAAAAATGTATTGCTAATAAATTTTACCTGTTTATTTTATAAAAAATGTAAAATAAAAACATATTGTAGAATTTTAAAAATTTAACCATAGTCTTTAAAAAAGGATAGAAAATTAAAATAAAAATATGTAAAAAAAAAAGAAGAAAAAAAAAAAATTAGCATTTAAAAAACCTTGCAAATTCACTGAAAAAACCACGGGTTTCACACACGTTATAGTTAGGAATTAGCATTTAAAAAACCTTTGAAATTCACTGAAAAAACCATGGGTTTCAATCACGTTATAGTTAGGAATTAGCATTTAAAAAACCTTAGAAATTCAATGAAAAAACCAAAGGTTTCACACATGTTATAGTTAGCTGGACATTTCACTCGTAAAAAACCAATGAAATTCCCCCGTTATAGTTAGTTCAGCTAACTATAACTCGCGCGCCCGCAATGCACTACTGATGACGTCACATATTACATCACTCATGACATGGTCAGTGACATCACTCATGACATCACTGATGACATCTCAAATGACATCACTGATGACATTATCCTTGTGACAGAGTGGTAGACCTCCTCTCACCCTAATATAACCTTTGATACAAACATTCAAAAATAGAGACTAAAATTTTCAAAAAAATGGACATACCAATAACAGTTACAACAACCTATTCAGTAATTCTAAGATCCACATACACATCCACTCATCCACCAACAATCCTATACAGTCACTCATACATGTACTCACACATCATATGTACTCATACACCTAAACATCCTGTAACACAATGCCACTCATCCATAGAGTTACTCACACATAGTCACTCATGCTAATAAAGAATCAAACATCCATTTACTTGCATATACAGTTATACACACACCACCACACTTACTTTTACAGAAACTTACACATACTTAGTCTTTTAAACAATCACTTATAGAAACACATACTTATTCATACAGGAAGTCTACCAATCTCTCACTCTCACATATACTCACTTATAAACACCAATACTCACATATACTAGTTTAAAACATATGTAGTTACTTATGAAGACACTATTGACACAGTCATTCACTCACTAACACACCCATGCACACACTCATCCACCCATTCAGTCCTGCACACATGCTGTCTTCAACACATACAAACAGTGAGTCACTCATTCATGCATCTATGCACTACGTAATACCCCCCACCGCACCATGAAGACACTCAGACACTCATACTGATACTCAAAAAACCAACTATTAACCTATATAGACACTCATGTAGCTACTCACCAACCCATGCAGCCACTTATATACAAAGTGAGAGACTGATACAGGTATTTACACATTTAAACATTACTCACTAAGCCATGTATTCAAAAAGATACACTTAATCAGTCAGTTATACAATCAATTTTTCAGAAACAAATCATCAATGTAGACACTTATATACTCATTTATTCTTCCATCGACCTTGAGATATACATATATAAAACATATTTAATTTTCAGAAGAACACACATTCACTGGATGATGTCATCAGTGATGTCATTTGAGATGTCATCAGTGATGTCATGAGTGATGTCACTGACCATGTCATGAGTGATGTAATATGTGACGTCATCAGTAGTGCATTGCGGGCGCGCGAGTTATAGTTAGCTGAACTAACTATAACGGGGGAATTTCATTGGTTTTTTACGAGTGAAATGTCCAGCTAACTATAACATGTGTGAAACCTTTGGTTTTTTCATTGAATTTCTAAGGTTTTTTAAATGCTAATTCCTAACTATAACGTGTGTGAAACCCATGGTTTTTTCAGTGAATATATATATTCCAAACCAAAAGTTGCCGTTTTGGGAGGCCACGCTCGAGAGGGTTAAAACACAAATGCTGCCCGTGACGCTGTGACAGCCTGCTGCACACCAACCCTGTCAGCTTGCCAGACGCGTTTCGGGCATAACTGCCGCCCTTTCTCAATGGCTGCACAAATGGAGAACAAAACTTGTATTTGCACACCTGCATTTATTCAAAAATGATAAGTCCCGCCCATATGGGCTGTTGCAAGGCATCCTGGTTGATGAAGTGCCTGCCCACAGACCATTGCAGGTGTAGCCCCAGTGGGCGTCTTGAGAATCCAATTGTAAAAATGTTTACCCCAGTGGGTGGAATGGCACGAAGTAGCACTGGCACATGTCCAATATATACAGGCAGCTCAGGTCCCTCTCGTTCGTTTCGCCGCTCTAGTTGCTGAGCATACGTTATTATTTCGGTCAAAGGGAAAAACCACTAGTGACAATCGGTCACTTGGAGGTTGAATTGCATGGAACCCTTGCAAGGTAAAGGTGATGTAGGTCCCAGGGCCAAGCTACGACTTTCAGTTCAATTTTACTTGGCCCGTGGAGCCCGGGTGCTGAACGGAAGCTGTGTGGAAGCTTCTTTTACCAATTACATGGTGTTGCGGTAGACCAGGGAGCAAAATGTTGACAACCACGCTGCAGCTGATGTCAGGTGCAGGTTTTACAGAGTGCCCTCTAGATGCAGCATCGAGTGAAGGAGTCATTTGCCGAACTGGTGACCAACCAGTGCAGAGTATTCCTCTTTTGCTTTATGCAAGTCCTGTTGTCACAGACATTGGTCTCTTCTTTGTCCTCTTTGATACAAGTTGGATCAGAACTGAGGTTCTGGTGTCAGGCGGGTGTCTTAAATCCTAGATTTAGGGGAGTTCAGTGTGTGGGAGCAAGTAGCTAATAGGCTGCTAGTCTCTGAAGTGAATCTACCCCTGAGGTGATCACATCTCGGGGTGTAGGTCACCTTTTCTACCCAGAAGCTACTAATTCTACCACTTTAAAAATGGCAAAAGTCTTCCTTAGGTGTACAATCCAGGCAGCCCACCCTGGAGATGCAACTAGCCTTCTGGGGTGTACCCCTCCTGCTCGGGTGAAAACATGCCTGGGTGCGGGGGCTGTTTAGTCCTCTGGGAGACAGCTTGGATGCATATCAGAGGTGATGCAGCCTTTGAAGCTCGCTGCCTTGATGTGCCACTTAACTAGCCTTCCTGGGAGGGAGGAGGTGTGACCTCCTTCCTGCCCATGTCTTTGTTCCTGACTCCTGAGAGTGGTCACACTTCCTGGCAGGAGGCCAGAATCCTTACTTGGTGGCAGCAAGTGCAGGCTGTCAGCCAGAGCACAGGGATGCTAGGGCAACCAGGTGGAAAACCCGTAGGGTAGCCACTTGGGTGCATGCCACATCACTCCAGGCATGAAATTTGTGTCAGGGGTGAGAAGACACATTGTTTCATACCAAACATGACATATTTAGGCAGTACCATAATGGAGTTGTCAACCTCTGGTTTACCTGGGCAAAAGCTGATGTTATCCTCTGGACCGTCTATCACTTATAGTGTCCCTTAATATTAAAGGGCACTATAGGGACATATAAGCTTTCAGTTACAGGCCCACACCTTTAAAATACT
This sequence comes from Triturus cristatus, assembly GCF_964204655.1. Taxonomy (NCBI): domain Eukaryota; kingdom Metazoa; phylum Chordata; class Amphibia; order Caudata; family Salamandridae; genus Triturus; species Triturus cristatus. Next base: position 493,719,904 of record NC_140595.1, read on the forward strand.
GCCCCATGCCTCTGGGCTTTAGAGGGCTTTCCATAGGGGTGACTGGCATATATCAAAGATAGTGCATTGACTTTGCCACACATGGTGAGGGCAAAGTCAAGGTCGAGCAGTTTGCACTGCTCTTGCAGCCTTCAATGGTGGACCTGCTGTCAGTAGTTTATTTGAGACACTCAGCAGTAGTTTATGTGGGTCACTCAGGGTGGCACAAACAGTGTTGCAAGCCTTAGGGACCCTTTTACTACTCATGTCTTACTACATATATACTAGGAACTTATAAGGGGGGTAAAGTCCCTACCTGCAAAGAGACCTGTTTTCTTAGAGAGCTAAGTACTGTGATGAGTAGATAGTTAATTTCTATTTTTCAAAAAAATGTTATGAACCTGCAAGACTCTTGCAGGATTGTGAACAGTAGAAAGGAGTAGATGATCTTCTAATATAATCTGGTATGCACATTTGTTACTGTAGGAAGGTTCTTTTCCAGAGATTGTGTTTATTAGAGTCTACTATTTACGCATATCAGCTTTATAAGAGTTGTTAGTAGAGTATAGTTTCTTCACACACCCTACTATGCACACCCATTATCAGTAAGAGGGGTGTTATCAGGGAGGAGAGTCCCTGGACAGAGTACGCTATGCACACCTGTTATCCAAAAGAGAGGCTTCAGCAGAGAGCATAGTCTCCCTCCACACAGCCTACTACCCACATCCTTCATCTGAGACCGAGTTCTTGAAAGGAAAGGCCATTCCATGTGCACACCCTACTATGCACGCCTGTCATCTGAGAGAAAGATCTGGGAGGAGAGGTCTGTCACTCCCCACATCTTTCTATACCCATCATCTGAGACAGAGGTCTGGAAGGGGAGGCTAGTCCATGTAGACACTCTACCATGTACACCCATCATCTGAGAGAGAGGTTTGACAGAAGAAGCAGTCCCTCCCCGCACCCTGCTACGCACACACGTCATCTGAGAAAGAGGTCTAAAAGGAGAGGGCACTCTCTCCCGCCACCCTACTATGCAAACTTGTCATCTGAAAGACCTAGGAGTAGCTATGGATATGTTAAATATAATCAGGCAGATGCATTATTACAATCTTTGATAAGTACTTGTCTTTTTAAACTAAAAATGTGATTTCGTTGAGTACCTTTTGTAAAACAATACATATTTCACATCATGCAACATTTATTTATCCAGAAAAGATACCCAGCCCAGGGACTGATCTAATCATAACACAGAGATTCCCAGTGCATAAACAGATTCAGCCATGAGGCATCTGTTTAAACACAACAGCAAAGAACCAACTCACTCAATGTCATAAAATAAAACATGGCATTTCCTGGCTAATTAGTAAACAATACTTAGAATGCTGAAACATGTAATCTTGCTTTTCCATTACAGGCATGAGCAGGCAAACATGCAAATTGTTGTTTAATAGCAATGGACTTTTAGATGGATATATGAGAATATCGATGTGGCTCCTAAATATTACAAAATAGTCTGACCAGAATAATATTTGTAAAACTATAGGTCCTCTTTGCATTTCCTACCTCTAAAGTTTTTTGTTGTTGATATTTTGGTCAAAATATTGTGGCCAGTTGATATTCCTTTCTTCATATTCCACATTACAATCAGAATAATTAGGGGTCTATTAGGATGGCGGGCAGACCTGAGTCCACCTGACATCCTAGCGGGAATGGGACCACCTGCCTGCCATGCGGTGGTCCCGCACCCCTGATCATGATGCGACCGCCACCGCGGCGGTCGCATCTGGCATTTTAACATTGCGGCGGGTGCTGCTGGCCTGCAGCACCCGCCGCAATGGTAAAATGCCATGTTGTGCATTTCCATGCACACGGTGGCATGCACCGCGCGGTGCCTTTCACCTTGTGCATGGACATGTAGGGGGTACCATAGGTACCCCCCAAGTGCCCCCCACCCACCCCCCTGGGGGCGCACAACGGGCCCCCAAAGCAAGTCCCTGCCAGCCTTTCCATGACGACATTGCCGCCATGGAAAGGCCTTGAAATTCCAACATCATAATATGGATGGTGGTGCCTGCTAGCATACCATATATGAGCCCCAGCTCCGCCCGGCTGGCAATCGTAACGATTGCCAACCAGCAGAAAAGTGGGAGACGGACTTTCCTTTTGCCGCGATACCCACCGCCATCGTAATATGGGGGTGGGTAATTCACGTTATGACGGCGTGATGCGATCGTTACGCCATCGTAATCACCCCCAAAGTGTTTATCCTTTTGGTTCGTTATACCTGCTCAACTCTGCAGCTATCCATACTTAACATATACTGAATATGATGTAATTTACAAATAGCCAATAAAAATGTTTTGTAACAAAAAACCCCAGAAAATAAAGGGATGTTATGCTGTTCACACTGAATATTTCACACTCAATCAAAAGGTCCTACAATATAGCCCCTTCTTTCCCAACGAAATAAATACTCCTGGTCTTCTTTGATCTCTTATACACCATTGACACTGTTGATCACTAGGCCATTCTTTCCATCCCCTATGACAGAGCAGAGAAGATGTCACACAAACTTTCCAGGTACTTTATCTTCTTCTTGTCCAGCTGGCCACATGCATCCCGCTGGATTAGTAAAAAATCTTACCCTCTCTATGATGAATACAGAAAGACACCCCCTTAACTGCCTCTATTGTATTGAGTATAAAAATGGACCACATGGTGGCCATTCAAGGTTTTTCTCTGCACCAGAGTACTAAAAATGTGAAGCTGTCTCTCAAGTTGTTATCAGTTAGGGACATACATTGCCCAAGACACTGCCCAAATATCACCCAATCACAGATGTGCACAAGTTATCCACAGTACAGTGTCATGCTCTCTCCCAGCAACAAGTCTTGTGCATTCCACATCAAGCCTTATCTTTACTTCCATATATTTAAAATATGGAAATATCTGAACTCCACTGCTGGTTGAAACACTTGCTCCAGAACTTTATCGCAGGTGAAACCTACCAAAATATATCAGGGTGAATGCCCACAAAAATGGCATATCAAGCAGAGTTTGGTGTGTTAAAAACCAACTCCACATCTTATGCCTCATTTGTAAGTTAAAAACCCAAAATTGGAGGTTTTACCACACAAGGTAAATACCTCACCTGGGGTAATGCTATTTACCAGGTGTGGGAATTGCCTCACTCTATTCTGGCTAACTTGTGATGATGGACTATGGGGCATATTCACAAACTGCATTTTGTAGTATATTTAGAAGTACATTAATGCTACTCACATACTACAAAATGATATGGCATACCTGCATGTGTAGGTCAGCACCTTTGCCTCTCCTTTCATTTATGTGTAGAGATCGATGCCCAACTACAAAGATCTCAGCACATGTGAACCTACATTTTAGAAGTACATTTGTGAGTGGCTGGAAAATGGAGAATATGTGCTACTAAATGGGAAGGGTTTAGGGAGTAATAAGGAGGATGAATGGAAGGGATAGGAATGGGCATGCAACCCCCCCAGAAAAAAAATAGTAAGCCCATTCCTATTCACAAACTACACTTCTTAAATTACTACAGCCAAAAAGGACCCAAAACAGTAGTAAATATACTCCAGCTCAGATCTGGAGACTGTAGTAAGTCCAGCAACACACATAGCCAACCACTGATAACGTGACACCCTCCTACAAAAAATAATATAGGCAAGGGCATAAAATAACAACTGAAGGGAAATAATGTTAAAATAAACCAAATTATTTGACTTCTTAAAAGTATATACATTTAATTTACTGATAGATAAAAAATCTAAAATATTTTTTTTTTTTAATTTTTTTTTTTTTGCGAAAACCTTTATTGTACATAAAAATCAATACAAACATGGGCCTACAACCACCAGGGCCGGCCGCTAATATGTACATGATCAACAACATCAGGGCAGCAACAGGCCCCCTGGGGCCCAGCCGAATTAACGAATTACTGAGTACACCTCAAAGATTATCAGGATACATAGATTTTAAAAGTACAAACAAAGAAAAAGAAAGTAACACCAAAAAGCAAGGCGGAAACCATCAAAAAAAGGGGGGGCGTCTAACCACATCCGGGGAACTACACAATACATACTCCACCCTCAGGTGGACAATGAGGATGAGCAAGAGGGAGGTGGGGGCGACGGGAGAGCCACAACCGTCTACAGGTAAAATGTAATAGTCCGGGAACCTCAGGATCAGGGGGACAAGGCAGCATCAGATGTGTCCACGAGGGGGGGCGTGCAGATGTTCCCTCGGTACGCGTTCCACTGACCCCAGATTCTACCCCACGCCCCTGGCTTACCCCGAGACACATACACAGTCTTCTCTCTGCACATGCACCAATCCATGCTCTCCTTCCATACTGACACGGTGGGAGGCCGTCGGGAACCCCAACGCTGTGCAATGTCCCTCTTGGCAATCATGTTCCCAAGGGCCACCCACCGAGTCTGAGCCGCATTATAGTCATTAGGCTTCCACACGTTCAACAAACATCGGCGAGCCTCGGGCAACAAAGCGACCCCAGTGACGCATCCCATGACAGCATGTACCCGGCGCCAATACTCCGCCACCTCACAGCACTCCCAGAGAACATGGAGAAAAGTGGCGCTGAGCCCACAGCCGCGCCTACAGAGCCCGTCTTCAGAAAAACCCATCAAAACTAAACGAGGGCCCGTCACGTAGACACAGTGGAGAATTTTAAGCTGGACAAGACGGAGACGCGCGGGTATGGCCACTTCCTTAGGGGAGGACAGCGCAGACTGCCAATCCTCATCGTCTAGTTCCACACCATCCCCGGTCCACGCCTCCCGAAGGCGCACGAGGAGATCCGCCCGCACGTTTATTAGTTTTTTATAGATAAGGGAAATAGTACTGTCGGGCAAGTGACCGTCAAGTATGCGGTCCTCGAGTGGCGAAGACACAGGGACTGCAGTCCCAGCCCCGAAGGCCGAGAGCAAGGCGTGCCGAACCTGGACGTACCGAAAGAACTCCCGCTCACTCAATTCGTACTCACTCTGCAGCGCAGCAAAGGATTTAACTGCACCCTTCACCCAAAGGTCACCTACTCTACTGATGCCAATCGTGTCCCAACGCTCGAAGCCCTTCGTCGTCCAGAGGCTTCCCAATCGTTCAGACGCAAACAAAGGGGTCGCACCCGTCAAACGCTCATTCCAGCCCATGGCCACATTCGCAGCCCTCCACACGCGCACAGCAATCTTAGTGGGACCGGTTAAGTTCCTCCCAGCCGATCGAGAGTAAAGCGCTCTGTTAAAGTTGCCGCCAGGCAACAAAAATCTATCCATTTCAAAAGCCGGATTCGGACCAGGTGCGTACGTTGCATGGTTAATAGCAGATAGCTGGGAGGCCCAATAGTACCTCCTGATGTCCGGGAGCGCGATGCCCCCGTCATACCATGGGAGAGTCAGTTTTGCAAGAGCAATACGTGCACGACCATCCCAAGCAAGCCTCCTCTGTAAGCTCTCCACCTCCCGGAAGTAGGCCGCCGGAATAATATCAAAGGAGTTCTGAAGTGCGTAAAGGAATCGGGGAAGAGACATCATTTTAAAAAGCGCCGCACGACCGAGGGGAGACAAGGGAAGCTTGCACCAACGGGCCACGTCTAACCTCAATCTCCGAAGTGGAGAGAGGAGATTATGCTCGTAGCGGACCGCCGGGTCCAATGAGACGTACACCCCGAGGTACGTAAAGCCGGAGTGGGACGCCTTAATAGGAAAACGAGAAGGCAAGAGAGGAAAGCCACCGGATATAGCATAGACACAAGATTTGGACCAGTTAATAATCAAACCAGAGTTCTTGCCGAAGGAAGTAAGGATATCAAAGAGCACATTGAGTGACTGACGTGGTGAGGTGAGGTACAAAAGAATGTCATCCGCGTACAACGAAACTCGATCCTCGAAGCCAGGGGCCCACTGGATCCCTCTTATCGACGGTTCCCAGCGAAGCCAAGCAGCGAGCGGCTCCAAGGCCAGAGCGAAGAGCAGGGGACACAACGGACACCCCTGCCTAGTGCCCCTCCCAAGAACGAAGGGCCGGGAAACCCTCCCATTAACGACAACCTGAGCCAACGGAGCAGCGTATAGGAGTTTAACCCAACTAATAAATCCCGCCCCGAGTCCAAACTTTGCCAGGGCGGCCCAAAGATACGGCCATTCTATCGTATCAAAGGCCATCGTGGCGTCCAAGGAAACCAAGATGGCCGGCTCTGAGAGATATTCCGCCCTTGCAAGTACGCCATGCAGGCGCCGCAAGTTAAGGGCCGTATTCCGGTGCGGGATAAAACCGGATTGGTCCGGATGCACCAGGTCACAGATAACAGTAAGCAAGCGATTAGCAAGAACCTTGGCAAGGATTTTCGGCTCGGCGTTCAACAGAGAAATAGGCCTGTATGAGGTGCAACGGTCCCGAGGCTTACCGTCCTTGGGAATCACGACTATAGTGGCCAAACGCTGGTCAGCAGGGAGAGAACCAAGTTCAAGTGACTCCGAAAACATACGACGGAGAAATGGCGCAATTTTATCCGGTTGCAGTTTGTAAAGTTCAATAGGGAGTCCGTTGGGGCCCATAGCCTTGCCTGAGCGAAGGGAACGAATCGCGGTAGCAATCTCGTCGACCGACAACGGGGCATCTAACTGCTCACGCTCATCCACCGACAGGCAGGGCAAAGCAATATCCTGCAACAAGTGACGGGAGTCAGCCTCATCCCTATCAGACACCGGGGAGTACACAGCACCGAAGTAATCAGCGAAACACTCCACAATCTCACCAGGGTCAGTCACACTCACTCCCTCCGACGTCTGAAGCACAGGGACCACTCGATTCACTCTCTCCTTCTTATCAAGCCAAGCAATCAATTTACCCGCCTTATCCCCAGCATCATACAGTCTACCCTGCTGTTCCCTATATATTGTTCGAGCAGCCTCCGTAACAAGGGATTTATATGCGAATTGCTTCAGGCTGAGAGCGTGGAGCCCGTCCTGAGTGACAGCCGTCTCCAAGGCAGCCTCCAACCCCGATATCTCGGCCTCCAACGCAACCACCTCCCCGTTCTTAGCTTTCTTGGCGTCCACGATCAGGGATAGGGCGTGTCCTCGGAGAACCGTTTTGAAAGCCTCCCACAAGGACACAGAGGACAAGACGGACCCCTCATTCTCAAGAAAATACTGGTCAAGCGACTTAATGAGACCCTTGCGGATCTTGGGGTCACGCAGGTGCCAGGGGTTAATGGGGGCGACCCGCCCGGCGGATCGCATCCCGGCATCGAAGAGGAGCCACAATGGGGAATGATCAGAAATGCCCCGGGCCAGGTGCTTAACCTCCCGGACCCGGGTGGTCTGGGCCGCTGGCATAAGAAAGTAATCTAGTCTGGAGAGACTCCCGTGAGCCCCGGAGTGAAATGTGTACTGACTCTGTGTCGGATGTATCAACCTCCAGCAGTCCACTAGGCCAAAAGTGTCCAAGAACCTGCCGAGCCACGCCTGGGCGGCAGAGAGGGCTCTGGGAGGGTAACGATCCAACTCGCCAGAAATCACGGAATTAAAATCCCCACCCACAAGCAAGAGACTATCAGGAAGTTCAAGTAACATACGACCCACATCAGAGAAAGTGGAGGTCTGGAGGCCCGGGGGAACATAGACCGAGACCAATGAAAGAGTCTGACCCTCCCACCGTCCAGTCAAGGACGCATAGCGCCCTCTATCATCAAGAGTAACTTTGTCAATCTCAAGCGGGAGGGAAGATCGCAGCAAGATGCCCACCCCTCTGGATCCAGTGGTGAAGCCAGAATGTGCAACCAGTCGGTAGCCCCCCCTGTTCATGGCATGACATACATTACCCACCAAGTGCGTCTCTTGAAGAAATACCACATCAGGGGCCAATCGGTGCAAAAATTGCAACACCACCCCACGTTTGATACGGTCCCCCAATCCGTTGACGTTCCAAGACATGAGTTTCAACCCGTCCCCCCCCATCCCAACACAAGAAGCTGGAGTCCCCGGACACGCAGCCAGACACCTAAAACTGAGAGGAAACAAACACACCGCCTTGAAAAGAAAAAACACACAACCCAACAACCACTGTCCCCCTCCCACCCCCACGCCATTACAACTCCCCCCACCCTGCACCCCTGCGGACTATACAGCCCCCCCAACTTGCAGTGTGCCTGTCGCCCTAACAATCCCATGCTACAAAAAGACCCTAGAGGACGGAAGGGACCCGTCCCCGCCCGCATCCAAACAGCACATTAATAGACAAAATATACAATTCAAGTAGAACCTGGCTGGGCGCAGAAGGAAATGTCAAAGTAGAGGACCAAGAATCATTCCTGCGGAGGCCCTCCGCCCTCAGCACCGCCAGCACGTCCAGATCGTTCGCCCCGGTCCGGCAGGGAGTCTAACCAGTCACTCACAATATCAGGGCGTTCAAAAAAGATAGTCCGATCTTCATATTCCACACGAAGCCTGGCAGGGAAAAGCATAGAGTATTTAAGTTCCAAATCTCGAAGACGGCGCTTCACCCCCTGAAAGCCCATTCTCTGTTTCTGAACGAGTTGGGTGAAGTCTGGAAAGAAGTTAACGGAGGCATTCTCATAGTTAACTGGGCCGTGTACCCTCGAGGCCTGCAGGATCGCATCCCGGTCTCTGTAGTGAAAACGTTTTGCAATAATAGGCCTCGGGGGAGCTCCTGGTCAAGGCCTACCGCCCGGGACACGATGGGCACGCTCCACGGCGAAGAACTTGCTCAGGCCTGAAGGAGCAAGATGATTGAGGACTAGATCTTCGACCATGAGGTCCACCGGACGATTGTCGAGAGTATCCGGCACACCTATGACGCGGATATTATTGCGTCGTGCCTGACCCTCGAAATCCTCCAGCCGGCGGGACATCGTGTCGTTCGCCGACTTTAGATCGCCAAGAGTTGCCTGGAGGTCTGATACATCTGTGACAAGGGTGGATGTCCTCAAGTCCAGCGATTGAACCCTCTCGTTAGTCTTAGAGAGATCCGCCCGAATTAGCGTGACATCAATGGCAACCGTGTCAATTTTACGGGCCAGAGCCTCGTACTGCAGGGCGATGGTCTCCCTTATGCCGTTGATGGCACCCATAACGTCTTGCAGCGACAATTCCGTGGGCACGGACGGGCCACCACCAGAGTCCTCCACGGCGGCACTTGCTGGCCCGGGGGATCCTTTGCCCTGGGTATAACGATCCATGATGTTGCTCTGGACTGGTCCCCCACGGTGGGATGTCTTGGTCCTCCGTTTCTCGGGATCCCCCTTGCCCGCCATGTTAAGCGATGCTCACCGGAGGGGTCCGCCAGGACCGATAGCAAAGGGGTGCCAGCAGATCAGACACAGACTGTCCGAGAGCCCGCTCGGAAAAGTGGAGAAAAAGGCACAAATCAGTCCAGTACAAAGGCCGGAGGACGCCCCAGCCGCGCGAAGCAGCTCCTCAATCAGGCCATGCAGAACTGCAAAAGCGAAACCGAAAGTGGGGGCGCGGTCATTGGCAAGGCTCCGATGCCGTTGTTGTTCAACTACTCCCCGGCCCCACAGTTCACCAAAGCACCGGGCACAGCTTCCAGATGGGCCTCCAAAATGCAAGACGCTATATTTCAGGTCTCCCAGGTCCGATTTTCGTTCTGAGAAGAGTAATGGATTGAGCCAAGGTTCATCTTCCAGAATCCGTTCACAAATCCAGGATAATGTCAGGATAAGTTGCGAGGAGCGGCAAGGGTCCGGAGAGCCCTGTGCCTACGCGTCCATCTTGGTTGCGCGCTAGGCTCCTCCCAATCTAAAATATTTTAATAAACTTTTTGGTAATTTGAAAATCAAATTGACGAATATTTAAAAAAAAATAATTACATTAATTATTTGCAAACCACTTCGTATAATTTTTTCTGCATATTTTATTTATTTTTTTAGTCCTCATTGTGCAATAAGCTGGAGTAGGAGGTATCAGGGGCACTGATCTTACCAACTCCACCTTAGATCAGCCCCCTATGAACACGGGGGATGGGAGAGATCTTTAAATCCATCCGGCAGGGCCCTCTTTTTTCCACTTCCAAAGTAGTCCTTTAGCAGAGGGGAGATAGCCATTGTGACTACTCATACAGGCGCCTTGCCTGTTGGTTATTGCTATTGCATAATCACTGGACATCCATGGACCTTTCAATTTTTCCATTATGTGCAATTTATCTCTGCTCCCAAATGTCCCACAATCTATATCTCTTGCTTTGCCTCCCACTTCGATCTAACTTATTTACCCTCTGTAAAGATGCTAACCATTCCCACTGAGTTGGTGGATTGGGCATTATCCATTTAATACAAATTTCATGTCTGGCCAATAGAATTAATTTGGGATAACCTTTGGTGCGGGTTTGGACCTCAAATATGACAAGATCTATGCTTACCTCTATTTGTTGACTCAATAATTCTGTGAGAACCTTACCAATTCATTCCAAAATTTCTTGAGCTGGGGGCCCTGCTTAAACATGTGTATGTCATCCGCCCTCTCTTCTCCACATTTTGGGCAGCTTTTCCCCTTCTGCTTGTTTAGCTTAGACAACCTCTTTGGTGACCAGTAGGTTCTATGTACAGTCAACAAATGTTTTTTTCTTAAAGATGCAAATTTGACAATATACCAACATGTATACATAGATACTTGCCATCTATCTTGTACATCCAGCGTTGGCAGCTCTTTCCCCCAGATCATATCAGGGAGGGTAAACTCCTCCTCTCTGGCCAAAATAAGAGCCCAATACCAGCTTGAAACCTCCTTTTTTAATACCTTGTTCCCTTGGAATTTCTTCTCTATCTCTCTAGTTCCTGTTTCATTTTCCCCAGGGCTCTTAACCCAGCTCATTAGCTGGTAATATTTAAATTTTGATACTGTGCCTTTAGTCTTGGTTGTAAGTTGGTTTCATCCGATTAGCGTGTTTTATTCTATAAGTTGACCCCATTTAGTTATACCTTCTTCTCTCAGTGGAATTGCAAGCTTATCTTTCAGGCATTCTGGGGTTCCTGGGGAGGCCCATATTGGAGCATAGTCACTATAGTAAGGTATTTTTAGCGTTTTCCTGATTTGGTACCACAATCTGGAAGCTGACCATAGTATCTTCAGTTTTACTTTTGTAAAGAACTTTGGATGTCCAAATTTATATAAAAAAGGGCCACCTTCAACGTTAGTCATTGCTTGTAGGTATATGGGATAAGTATGGTATTCTTTCAACAGTACTCTCATATTCTTAAATTGAAATGCTCTACAGTACTCAAGTAGGTCTGGAAGTGCTATCCCTCCTTGCTCTTTTCTCCTTCGGCGCTTCCTCCAAGCTATTCTGATCCCATTTGTAGCCCATGGAAAACTACTCAGTTTCCCTTGCAACCTGTTTAGCCATTCTTTTTTAAATTCCAGTGGTATGGACCTAAATATATATGTAAACTTAGGGAGAATTGTCATTTTCAGTATATTTGAGTGCCCCATAAATTATAGGGGAAGACCCCCTCAAACTTTGAGAAGTTTCCTGACCTCTGACAATATTTTAATAAAGTTTATGTGGGCTATTTTGTTTATGTCATTCACTACTTCCACGCCCAGCTATTGTATTTTTTCTTTTACTAGTGAGTTGTTGTTTTGATTATTCCACTCCATAATTTTAGATTTTGATTGATTAACCAAATAGTCTGACACCATCCCAAACTGGTCCAGTGTATCCTCCATTGCCGGAAGTGACCCTTCGGAATTGTTAGTAAAAATCATTAAATCATCAGCATAGAAGGCCACTTTCTTCTCCCACCCTTGGTATTTAAAAGGAGTGATCTCTCGGTTACTTCTGAAATCACTTGCCACCGATTCGATATATAGGTTAAAGAGCGGGGAAGAGAGGGGGCAGCCATGCCTAGCACCTCTCTTAATTTCTATTTTCTCAGTAAGATTGCCATTTACCAAGACCCTAGCTGTTGGATTTTTGTATAGGGATTTTATGGCACCCCGGAAGGTTCCCCATAATCATATTTCCCCAGTACTGCATTCAGTAATGGCCAGCTAACTCAGTTGAATGCTTTGGCTGCATCAAAGGGGATGAGTGAGAGGGGTATTTCCTTATGTATTGCCATGATGAAGGCACCAATCATCTTGTGTATCAGCTCTTGTATCTGTCTACCTTTGATGAAGCCTTTTTGATTTGGATGGATTAAGTGCCCAGCTACTCGTCCCAGTCTTTTGGCCAAGATTTTAGTGTAAATGTTATAATCGCTGTTCGAAAGTGATATGGGTCTGTGCAAGTCAAATCTTTTTGGATCCTTTCCTGGTTTTAACAATATGCTAATCTTCGCTTCATTCCACGAATCTGGAAGTTCCTGCCCCTCTCGAAAAATGTCATTTAGTAATTCTGTCAGGGGGGTGACCAAGACTTCTTTTATGTGGTATATATTTTATTGGGTAGTGCATCAAAGCCTGCAGCTTTCCCCTTTTTTAAATTTCCTATTGTATCTGCCACTTCGTCCATTGTGATTTCGGCATTGAGATCATCCCTTTGTTCCTGCTTCAGGGTTGGAAGTGCTATTTTCTCTAAATACCAATTAACTTGGTCAATTGTTGAAGCTTTATCCTCGGTGTATAAGTCTTTAAAGAAATTTGCGAAGGCCTTCTTGATCACAGGATCTTCTGTGCTGGGGGCAGCTTGATTCTCTGCCTGGATACTTGTAATCTTATTCCGACTTTGATCTGTTTTATTTTCCAGGCAAGCATCTTACCACAACCCTCCCCATACTCATGGTGGGATAATTTACTTGCTTCCTATTTACTTTTTACTATGGAGCCTAAGACATCAGACAGTGCCTCCTTTTGTTCCTTCATTTCTTTCCCCAACTTCTTTACCCCATGCGGATCACACCCTTTACTATTTCCGTTTTTAGATTTTGTATTTCATTTTCCAGTTAGCTGATTTTGTTCTTTGTGTTCTTGTGTTTATAGGCCACTAAGCTTAATAACTTCCCCCTAATGATGGCTTTGTAAGCTTCCCATGCCAATTGTTTAGAGGTCCCCTCCCTGAATAATAGAAAGAATTGTACAGACTCTCTTGCCAGGTCTGATAGAATAGTTCGATCTACTGTCAATCTTGGGAATATCGGGGCATTTTCCACCTGGATTTTCAGCAGAACCACGGAATGGTCAGACTAATGCGCAGGCAAGTGATCTGCCTTCTCTGTGCTCTTAACCAGGCCCCTATCAACCAGGAAAAAATCTATCCTGGAGGCATGGCCATATATTTTTTATTTTGGAATTTATATCGGTGTACTTTATCTCCCTTTTCCTTCCGAACATCGACCAGCCCCAAATTCTTGATACAGTGTTTTTTTTAAACCACTCCCTCACTCTAGGTAGATTAGATGTCTTCCTTATGGTTAGTCTATCTTCTCTATGGTTTATTATTATATTCAAATCTCCATCCATAATTATCAGAGCCGAAAATTCTAATAAACTTGTATACACCCTTTGTAGAGGTACAGGGTCATCAACATGGGGCCATAGTAACCCACTAGGATATATGATTTATGTATTCTGACTTTTGCGATTACCCATCTCTCTTTTGTGTCCGTGTCTACTGCTTCTATCCCTACTCTAAGAGATTTCTTAAAAAAGATCGCCACCCCCTTAATGCAGCAATCTTGGTCCGTACACACATATGCATCCACCCATTTTGTTTCCTGATTAATTCGGCCCATTCTTCCTTAAATAGGTGGGTTTCCTGTAGTATTATTATTTCACTATATATTGTTTTTAGGTATTCCATAATTGTCTGTCTGCGACTCTTGATTCCGAGGCATTCACATTCCATGAAAGGAATATTAACTAACATTAGACACTTCTGGCTTAGGCCATGGCTTTCTCTGCCGAACTTTAGGTCTCAACCAACACATTTTTACACAACTTGGACTATTTTTGGGGGGTTTCTCCCCTTATATTCCCCCATACAGTGCACACTGTTTAACAAATTTCTTTGTGAATTACATCTTCTTATTCCTTCCCCCCACCCCCCGGGAGAAGCCTCCCTTCCTCCTTCTCTGGGCAGTGCATTCCGTCATTTTAAACTCTCTGCTCCCCAGGCTTTAGCTATGCTCACTGTGTTGAGATTTAATTTGCTCCGTAAAGCACTCCACTACTTTGGGTTCTCTTATGTTGTACATTTTGTTCTTTCACATAATTGTTAGAGATGCTGGAAAGCACATCTGGACAGTCTCTCCTAGGGATCTTAATTGTTGCATTAATTGGGCTAGCTCCCACCGGTTATCTTGGGTCGCCTAGCGATATCTGACCGAAATCTAAACACCCATTCATCCTTGGTATATGAACTGGTCTTGGAGGCTTCGTTCAGGATTTTTTCTTTTAGTACATAAGTCTTGAAATTTATCAAGATCTTCTTGGGGTTTTTCCTCAACTTCCTCTTCCCAAATGGGGAGTGTTGTATCCTCTGTATATCCTCTGCTAGGGCAGCTGATTTCAGCCAGGGGAACCTTCCTTCCAGTAAGGTAATCATGATTTTTTTTTAATGTCATCCCCTTCCAAGCCTTTGGGTATATTCAAAACTCTTAAGTTGTTTCTTGTTGCCTGATTTTCTAGGGATTTGATTTTATCCCTGAGATCTCCTTCACTTGTCTTCAGAAGTTTAATTTCTCTCTGATTTGCCTCTACTTCCTTACTTAAGACCGATACAGAAGTCTCTACTGTAGTTACTCATTCCATTAATGCATTTATTTTAGTATCCAAGGCCTCGCAGGTCCCTTGTATTTTTAATAGATTTTTTTCAGATATAGCAAAGTTCACCCTCATTTCCAGTATCATAGCCTCCATCAGTTTCTCAGTACCTGCTTGTTATCCCTGGGGGCTTTGCCCTTCCCATTGTGTATTTATATTAAAGCTTGACAAGGGGAAACCCGTAAGGTACGAAGGACCCAGGGTGCTAACTATTTTGAAAAACAACAGGTCCTTCAAGAACAATGCAACATGCGATAAATATAGACCAGAGTCGGCTCTATATCATTTATACAATGCCCAGCCGGGCATTGAAGTTTTAATGATCAATTAGAATTAATTTCTGACATAAAATTAGAATGTAGAGTGGGACACAGTCCTGTGTCCTTACAAACTAAACAGAAAGTGCAGACAATCAAACACAAAAAACATACATCAGGCTGAAGAATGAAGCTTATAGCCAGTACAAATACAAGGGCAAGCTTTCTTAAAGGTACAACAACATGCACAATTTTTAACAAGTGCGTTTAAGATGCATGTTTGTACATTGGGTCCCAATGTACAAACCCGGCTGGGCATTGTATAAATGATATAGAGCCTTCCCATTGTGGTCTGCAGGAGGTTACTGCTTGTATTTGTTGAGGGGGACTTTCGGTATTCTCCTCCTCCTCAGCCTCCTCTGTGCTTAGGACCCTAAACCTATTACTGTCCATTTTGTTCCCTTCTCCTGGGCTTACATCAGCTTTATTTATGCTGTTTGGGCTTTCCTGCTGTTCTTACGCAAAGGATTGAAGGTATCCTGCTTTGCCTGAACCTTAAAAAGTGACCTTAGGGATGGGGTAATTTTTACCTTAGCGCTTGTTGATTTACCTTGTCGTGCTCGTGACAGGGGGCCTAGGTCTTGATATATTGTGGATGGTTTCCCCTTTTTTTGGTGCTTATAGGTGCTATAGTATCTTTCCCCTTTTTTGGTTCCTGGGGGTGTTGGCCCTTAAGTGCCTATTCCTCAGGCAATAGCTAATCCCTTTGATACGCACTAGATCCAGGTCAGTTGGCTTTGCAGGGCAAGAGGTGGGAATTGTTTTTTCCTTTCACTCTACCTCCACTAACAGCTGGTACACAAGAAATGTAGGAAGTTCGATTTGTGTCCGTTCCCTCACCTTCGGCACTTATTCCACTCATGCGGGCCTTCTCCTCTCCTCCTGCTGCTGTGCAGTCCCTCCACAAACAAGGCAGTCTCAGTATCACACTGGATTCCGTGCTGGCAGCCGTTGTCCTGTCCCAGAAGGGAACTCTAGTGGCGGTCCTCCAGTTACTGCGGCAAGCCACAGCTGCTTCTACCCACACTCCGGGAGGTCCGCTTGAACTCAGTGGGATCCTGCCGCAACCATCACAATCACAGCAGTTGCTTCAATCGCAGTGTCCTGTCCCTCGCCTGCCGCTGCTCGGTATGTACAAAGTTGTGTGCTGCCTCATTTCAATTTATTTAGCTAACGTCTTGTGGATGCTCGCTTGTTTTTTAAGATTACATTGTGGTTTGCCTAGGGAGCTCCGAGCTCCCAACCGGGCTGTTCAGCCGGCCACCATCTTCTCCAGAGACTGTCCACCTTTTTACTGTAATTAAATAAATATAAAATTTTACTTTAGGTGTTTTTAAATAAATCTTTAACACATTATTTTAATTTAATATAATTAAATTAATTTAAAAAATGATTTAAAGGGGGCGTGGTTTGGATGCCGAGCAAGATGGCCGCCTGACCTCGGAGCTCCGCTGCGCCGCGACGGACCTTGCTTTAATTCACGGAGTTCTTCCAGCCGTTTCAGCGCATTTCCGCTGGTTTCAACGATCGGAACGTCGTCTCCTGCCAATGTGACTGCCAGGCTCGACTTCTTTGCTGAAAATGCCCCGTTTTCGTCATATTCTGTGAGCCCCTCAGCGCGGCCGCCATTTTGAGACTAGCGCGACGCTTGCGCGAGGCTGGTATGTGCGTACTTCTTCTCCTCATGTAACATTGGTGAATCCTTAATGGCTCATCCCCTGCTTTTTGCTGTTCCTGCCTCAATATAAACCGTGCTTCTCTCCATGTTTATACAGAAGCGTCCTAACCCATTCGCTTCTTTTCAGCGGCAGTTACCTCATGAGTCTTCTGTCAATGCAGCATTTTTTATTTCCCGTTGATGACTCGTCAGGAATAGTCTTTTTCTCTTTTTACCCTCCACAATTGACCTGGCATTGTTCCTGATGCTCTTTGCTCTATGGGTTTATGCTGCAGGATGTGTTGGACCACTGTCTGTTACTACTATCACGATTGACAGCTCTTGAGGCTAGGTTAAATGGGCTTATTTCTACCTGTCAACTGCTAAATTATCGTCTACATGCCCCAGTTGCCCTCAGGTTACCTTGATATTTTTTACAGGAGGATTTTGTCGGCGGTTGGGGCACAATGATATACTGGGAGAATGGTTGCCTCAGGATGCTGTTTTGTTGGTTTTCGCTGGTCTCCCCACTTCTTCATTGAGCACTATTGAACATTATTGAACATTTCTGAACCTTTTTGGACTATCCTGGATCTTTGGTTTTCGGAACACGCTGTTCCGGTAGATTTTGTTTTTCCTCATTTGATTTTTTTGCACATTTAGGTCTTTATGGGCAAATTACGTAATCCAAAGTTCGTTTTTGTGCCCTCGAAGGCCTCTCCTGCGCCCTCCTCTTCCTCCCCTTCACTAGCGGATCACTCTTCTCCTACAGATCAAATGGCGGCAGCGGCTCCCAACCGTTCCTCCCCAACACAACCTGCTGTAAACAAAGCTCCTCCTGTTACTACATCATCTAAACGCTTGAAGCAGGACTCCCCTCCTCCTGATAAGCTGCCATCTCCTATATCTATGGAGTTATTGCTGGAAGAGATTCGCGCTTTGCGCCCGTTTGTGGAGGAGACCAACACGAAGATGCAGCTTTTTGAAGCAAAATGGGCAACTATGGATACCCGTGTATCCTCCATGGAACAACAGGTTACGGAGATTCATACTAACTCTCAGCGCATCTCCTCACTGGAAAAGACTGTCCTCACACTTCAACAACATACTGAGGACTTGGAAAACAGAAATAGGAGGAACAACCTGCGTATTTATGGTCTGCCGGAATCTTTGGAGGGAGATGATCCTGTTGCTTTTTTCTCTTCTTTTCTTCTGAAACTTTTGGACATTCCTGCCACCACCTCTCTAAGCATTCAGAGAGCCCACAGACTTGGCCCACGCTCTTCGACTTCAACTAAACCACGAGGTGTCATAATCCTTTTTTTGAAGTTTACTGATCTCCTTCTGGTCTTTTCTTCAGCTCGATCTAAGCGCCAAGTCTCCTGGATGGGCCAGAGGGTATTTCTATCTCAAGATGTCTCTCAAGCTACTGCTGCAAGAAGGAAAGAGTTTTTGAATCTTCGGGCTCCTCTACGCTCTCTTGGTGCGAGGTATGGTTTATTCCATCCTTGTCTTTTCAAGGTGACTCATCAAAATCATACTTGGACTTTTCAAGACCCTGCGGAACTCAAAAACGTCATTCATATCCAAACTAATGCTGGCATGGATACCTCCAATTCTGCTAATGGTTGATTATTCACTTTCTCTCTTTTCTTCCAGGTTTTCCGGATGATATTCTTGTAATGATATTTGTTTGTGACTTCTTCCTTATGTATCTTGTATTTCTATATTGTTTTGTACAACGGTCTGAATAATGGTTTGCATTATCCTTTCTTCTTACCTAGATTGACTGGTGTATTCCTCTTCATCCCACATGGTGCATCTTACCTACCTTCCGTCCTGGTGCAGCTTGTTCTCCTGGTCTGGGAGGTCATTCTTGTTGAATCCTTCCACTACCCCAATATCCTCTCTTTTCCCCCGTCAGGTATGTCTCTCTCAGTCGTCCTTTTTGGATATGTACTGTCTTTTCTCATTCTTTCTTTCTCTTGCCCTTCCCCTTCTTTCCCTTTTCTTTCGCCCCCCTTGCTATTTATTTTTATTTCTCCTCTATTTGACCTATTGTTTTATCTCTTTTCTTATTCCCTTTCTATTTCGCTTCCCCTATTATCTGTTTCTATCTTTTCTCTGCTTGTATTATCACTATATCTTTTTTCTTATTCCCTTTTCACCGTACCTTTTGCTTTTCTTTTCTTTCATCCTTTCCTCTCATATTTTTATTGGCACTTCTTTCTTATTTCCTGTTGTTATGGCTTTTTTTCTGTGTTCATAGTTTTACGGTTTTTGCCTTCAAAGTTATTTCATGGAATGTAAAAGGTTTTATTAACCCAATTAAGAGACAGAGAATCCTTTCCCACCTAGCTTCTTATAACCCAGATTTAGTCCTTTTAAAGGAAACCCATCTTACTGAAGCTGAATCGCTTAAGTTGAAGAGAGGTTGGGTGGGTACGGTTTTGTTTTCTCCCTCTTCTAATAAAAAAAATGGTGTTGCTATTTTATGTCACAAAAAATTAAAATGTAAAGTTATTTCCCAAGAGACTGACACTGAAGGTCGATGGGTATTAGTTAAATTATTAATCAATTCTGTATCTTTAACTGTTCTTAATGTTTATGGCCCTACTCACCCTGATTGTAATTTTTGGCCTTTAATTACCTCGAAATGTTTTCAGCATAAAGATACCATGTTTATTTTAGGAGGTGATTGTAATCAGATTGTTGATCCGTTTCTTGATCGCAGATCTTCTGTTCGTTTTACTCCTCACAAATCACACAAACAATTTCTTGACACTATCTCACAATCACATCTCATTGATTCATGGAGACTTTCACACCCCGATACCCTTGATTACTCCTTCTTCTCGCCTCCTCACGCCTCTCTTTCCCGCCTCGATTATATCTTTCTTTCTCAACCCCTTTCGCAGAACCTCTTATCCTCTTCTATCGAACCCATTGTTATTTCTGACCATGCCCCTATTGTCACGTCCTTCGATCTTCTTCCTGCCCCTCCTAAGTCCTCTCGCTGGCGATTTAACAATTCTCTTCTTACGGACCCTCTTTTCTCTTCTTCTTTTCTCTCCTTTGCTGAGGAATTCGTCTTGCTTAACTCTGATCCCTCTTTGGCCCCTCATGTTATCTGGGACTCTTTTAAAGCAACCGCACGTGGTTTTGTTATTGATTTCGTTTCTAAAAAAAAGAAGCACTTTCTTAATAAACAGAAAGGCGTGTTGGCTCATATTAAATCTTTAGAGCATAAATTCTATACTTCATCTAACAATTCTGTTTTGCCAGATCTTATACGCGCTAAACTTGATTTTAATAAAACCACTACTGATAATGCCTCTTCAGTTTTGCTTCGGAGTAGTGCTCGTTACTATGGGGGCCGCAATAAGTCGGGTAAGCTTTTAGCTAACTATCTTAAAACCCGTAAGGAGCGCACCTCTATAGATTCCATTTTCTCTTCAGATAACCTACTTCTCCATAAGGAACAGGATATTCTTACCCAATTCCAACTCTTCTATCAGTCCCTTTATACACCCGAATCTCCTCCCTCCGCTTCACTTCTTCAATCCTATTTTGATAGGCTCCCTTCCCCCTCCACCTCCCACCTTAATTTTCCTGATCTTGAGCATGACCTCTCTATTACTGAACTTGATAGTGCCTTAAGGACTCTTACCAAAGGTAAAGCACCGGGCCCTGACGGCTTCTCTGTTGAATTTTACATGCATTTCTCTGACCTTTTGCTCCCTAAACTTTTATCACTTTCTCAATCCTTTTTCCTCTCCGGCTCTGCGGCTGGCACTTTTCATGAAGCTACGATTTGCCTTATTCCCAAGGAAGGTCGTGACCCTCAATTCTGTAAAAACTACAGTCCGATATCTTTAGTCAACGTGGACTATAAACTATTTGCCAAACTTCTGGCTCTACATTTTGACCCACTTATGCCTCACCTTATTGGTAAGGAACAGTGCGGTTTTGTTAAGGGTAGACTCACTTCGGACAATTCTCGTCTTTTCCTCAATGTTTTAAATAAAGTCGCTTCTCTTCCCATTCCTCTTGCTGCTATTTCTGTTGATGCTGAGAAAGCATTTGATAGAGTGGATTGGTCCTTTCTGTTTGCTGCTTTGCGCTGGCATGGCTTTGGTTCTAAATGTATCTCTCTTATCTCTTTACTTTATTCGGCCCCCAAAGCATCGGTTCTAGTCAACGGTCATATATCCTCGTATTTCCCCCACCAGCGTGGTGTCCGTCAAGGTTGTCTTTTATCCCCCCTTCTTTTTGTTCTCGCCCTTGAGCCATTTCTGACGTCTATTCGAAACAATGTATCTATTTCCGGTTTTCAGTATGGCAAGACACATTTGAAACTCTCGGCATATGCTGATGACATTCTTTTATTTATTTCTGCCCCCGAACAATCTATTCCAGCTCTATTAATTGAGTTTGATTCCTTTTCACAGGTCTCTGGATATAAGATCAACTCTGACAAAACTGAGATTCTTCCCCTTACTAAATTCTGTTTCCCCCATCAGTTTTCCTCTACTGGCTTTGCATGGAATTCCTCTAAAATTAAATATCTCGGTATATGGTTTTCTAATTCCATCTCCTCATCCATTCAATTGAATATGTCTATAGCTCTCTCCCGTATTGATAAATTATTATCCTCTTGGAATCCTCTTTATCTTTCGTGGTGGGGTCGGCTTGATTCTTTTAAGATGATGAAATCCCCTATCCTCATATACATTTTTTCCATGCTTCCTGTACACATTCCGGATATTCACCTTAAACGCATTGACTCCTGTCTTTCTAAATTTCTATGGAAGAATAAAAAGTCCAGGGTTGCTCTAACCACTTTTCGAAAACCGAAATCGAATGGAGGAGTCAATTTCCCAGATTTTCGTCTCTATCATAAGGCTTTCTCTTTACGTCAAGCCTCTAGATGGCTTGTCTCGCAACCTTCTCCTTTTGATCCTCTTTGGCTTTCTATTGAACGCTCGCTACTCTCCCCGTTTTCTCTCCTCGAAACCATACATTTCTCTGCCAAGAGTTCGTCCACTTCCCTTCCTTTATTCAGATATACCTCCTCCCTTCTAAATACCTTGGTCCGTTCTACTCCTATTACTCGTGAATCCTTTTTAGAATCCCCTATTTGGTATAATTCGCTTATCCTCCTCAACAATAGACCTATTTATTGGTCTTCTTGGAGCACAAAGGGTCTTGTATGGGTTAAACAGCTCTTTGATGGGTTTCTTCCATGCTCATTTCCTCGGTTTCGTCTCTTATTTCATTGTCCTCAATCTTTCTGGCACAAGTTCACTGTTCTTATGACTCTTATTCTCGACGTTTACTATTCCCTACCCTCGTTGTCATCTCCTATCTCCCAACCTCCTCTCCTTCAAATTTTGCTCACTCTTCCCAAAGCCTCACTTATTTATAAATCTTTCTCGTCCCCTTCTCCGAGCCGCTCTGAATCTAAGTTGGAACGTGCTTGGGAGTTAGATCTAGGGTGTGACTGGTCGGTTGCTCTTTAGGATAAAATTTGGTCCAGATCCCTCAAGATTTCCCGCTCTGCCTCCCTGACTCAATCTTTGTTTTTTCTATACCACAGATTATATCTCTCCCTAGTTTCTGTTTCTC
This sequence comes from Triturus cristatus, assembly GCF_964204655.1. Lineage (NCBI taxonomy): Eukaryota > Metazoa > Chordata > Amphibia > Caudata > Salamandridae > Triturus > Triturus cristatus. The sequence continues at coordinate 493,742,283 of NC_140595.1, forward strand.
GCTTTTCCCCTACTCATGACGCTAATTGTTGGACGTGCGGATCCTCTGATGCTGACCTTCTTCACCTTTTCTTTTTCTGCCCTCCTGTTGTTAATCTGTGGGGTGAGGTTTGGTCTTATGTTTCTCGCCTATTCTCTATCTCTCTCCCCTACTCTATTTCTCTTCTTTTCTTAGGCAGCCTTTCTGATTCTTTAGATATCCCCTCAGACTGTTCGGGTCTATTAGACCTTATGCTTGCTTTGGCATTTCAACACATAGCTTTTAACTGGAAATCCCTCAATAATCTATCCATAAAGTGCTGGTGGAACTCTCTTTGTCACCACCATAGGCTTGATGTGCGCTTTGCTGCCTCCTCCACTCCCTCTCTCAATAGAGATTTGTTTTGGTTGCCCCTCACAACATACCTTGATCGCATGGGTTTGAAACGCACTTCACATTTATCCTCTGAGAATTTCAAACCTCCATGAATGATTTTTTGCTCTGTTCTGCTTGTCATATCTCTTATATTACTTATCTTCTTGCACTCAACTGATAATCAATTTCTGATTTTCTTATCTGTCTGTTCTATTTGCCATATTTGCTCTCTACCTCTCTTATAAGGTCTCCTTTTCGTTTCTTCCTTTCCTCTTTTTTCTTTCTTCCTCCTTCTTTTTCTTTTTCTCTTTTCCTTTCCCTCCCGTCTTACATATAAAATCTTAAAAAAATGCTTTTTGGTTTATCTATAAAATGTTTTTTTTTTCTTTTGGTCTATTTTCTAGATGGTATTGGCCTATTGTACCTTTAACTCAGCATTGTTATTATCATTTGTATTGGTCAATGTCTCTTTGTTTTGCTTTTTCATTACTTTCTCAATAAAGCATTTCAAACTGAAAAAAAAAATGATTTAAAATCAAGTAAATATTGCTTTAGCATTTTTAATTCTACATTCAAAATAACACAATTAAAATAGTTAACATTAATATTGAACATAAAAATCTTTTTATCATTTTTTTGAGTTTATTGAACTTTTTTGCTTTCCTGTATACTTTACCATAGGGAGGTCTCCACTCCCTAAATTCAGGGGCTAGATATGTGAAGTCTACACTCATAAATGGTATTTAGCCAAAAATAGTACATTTACTACAAAATGTGAGCATTTTTATATGTGTAGATTTACTCACATGTAAATTCACCTTTGTAAATAGGCCCTTAAGGGCCATATTTATGGTCAAGTCATGCAGTGCAGCACAGCGCAGCAAGTCACCTTGCTGTGCTGCACTGCATGACAGGGGAAGGGGAGGAATGCACTGTATTGAAGTCAATCCGGCGCATTCCTGCATTTCACCTGCACTGGCGCCTTTTTGGCTGCCTAGCACTAACTAACCTTTACCCACTCTATTATACTTACTCAAGCCCACAAGGGAGGATTGGGTTGCCCTTTTGTGTTACATAGCACCAAAGCAGGCACCCTGGGTACCCTCACAGTTGATTAGCCAGGCTATACACATTCAATTTTATTTTTTGCAGATTGATACTCATTGAACTCGACACAAAGGAACTGGAGTGCTTTACATGATCACCAGTTACGTTACACAAGGACACATTCATTTTTAGTGGGCACTAGGAGATTTGCCCAGAATTGCAGGATGCTGATCCAACGCATGGGCTCAAACCTGGTTCCCCAGCTCTAAAGTCGGCAGCTCTAGCCATAAGGCAACATCCAAGATTGATTGATTGCACCATTGTGTAAGGGTGACCGCGTTGTAAGGATGATTGTTTTTGTGCATTAAGGTTAACCTTCCTGCAAAAAAACAATCCCCCTGGGGCTTTTTCCTCTTCCTATAAGTGCAGCTGAATGCAACACACAAAGTAAGAGGAAAACACAAACAGAAATAAGTATATGATATTTCTTCTCGTTATGCCTCACCTGGGGAGGCGTAGGTTTTTGTCACATTCCCAGGTCTACCACTTCTGGTAAATCTGGGAACTCATCAGTGCTTAATTTGTAAACAATTAAGTTTCAGGGCCCCTCATCAGGAGGCCACTTCAGTCTCCACCATCCATTGCCCCTGCCAGTGCTGCCACTGACAGTACCAAACCAGTTACTAACCTACAAGTGTGACAATTCAGACTATTCCAGGCACCCAAAGCTATAAGCATGGGCGGCAGGTAATATTAATTTTTAACATATATTGAATTAGTAACTCACTGTGGCTGTACTCACTCTAAATCAGACAAACTGCCCATCATGTGCCAGACTGTTATAAGTGCCGGTGCTGCCAATTAAGTGCCGGTGCCAAGCACCGGAAACCACCGGCTCAGATTAAGCACTGGAATTCATCAAAATCCATAGATGTTGTTTGGGAACACCCAGGCAACGCTCATGGAAATGCCTCCCCGCGCAGAGTAATGCAACCCAGCGATTTGTGCTGCGTTGCATCAATCGTGATTTATGAAGCCTATCAGGGACATGCCAGGTGGTCTTGCGTGGCTTCATAAATCTCATTTATAGTTCAAGCCTATACAGCGCTTACGCTGTTAGGCGATCTGTTGTAGGTACTTTGTGGAGGTCTGACTCCTCCCACGCTTTGAATAGGCTTTTATGTATGTCCTTAAAAAATCGTAGCCTGCAAATGACTACTGGTGGGTGCATGTCCCGCCTTTTCTGGCAAGTTAACTCCCATTGAGTATTGCCACGGGAACGAGCAGGACTGATTACCAGGAAGCACTGCTGAGACTTTTTAGCCCCTTTCAGCCCGGCACGTACTGCAGCTTCCTCCCCGTCTATAGCTTTTTCTTTTCTCAACAAATGTTAACCTTGATTGTTTTATTTATTTTCAGCATGTGCACATCACTGGTTATTATTTTCCTTTCCCTGCCCCATCCCTTTTCGCTGCGCAATCCACCCCCCTTCCCCACCCGCTCCGCGCTTGAATCGTTCATTATCAAACGTTCGAGTTTTCACAGTTGAATTTATTGTCTGTGTGGACACATGATTAGAGGACGCATAAATAAAGTGTTTCTCTTCTAGCTTTCGTACTGACTCAAATTCTGCTTACCTTGTTATGGCTATCTCCCTGCAACCTGTGACTAACTCACCATAAAAGGTCACTCCTAGATGGACGGCACCAGTATTGGCTGAAATGTTCTACAGTGCTACAATCGTAGGTCATCTTGCAGACTAGCGGTAATGCCCACTCCCACACCCCTTGCCAACTTTTAGGGTATGTTCATTCGTGGTATTGGTTGATATGCGACCCCGTAGAGCTAAATTTATGGTCAAATGATACCCTTTAAAACAGCAGCTAATGGACAACCGTCATAAGGCTGAATTCATGGATGGTTTGGGTAAGTAGCATACCTCCCTCCCCCACAAATTGTACCCAGTGCTCTTGCTGGAGCAGAGTTTTCTGTTGAAAATCTATTGGGTTTTTAAAGCTCTGGTTTGTCTATTGTCGAAAGAAATTAAAGATTATTAATTCATAACTACTAATTATTTGTTTTGTGTAAATGTTCTAATTAACCAATAAGTAAAAACAAGAGAAAACTACACGTGGGGAAGCATTTGTGTCGTTTACTAATAATGTGCATGTTTTATTAATAAATGTTGCTGAGTGCTGTTTATTTTAAAGCACGAAAAAAGTTTTTTAAATGTTATGTACTAATGCTTTTCTTGTGTTGCAAAGGCTAGATAATTACATACACATAAGGGTATTAGTGGGGTTAACACTGTTTAATCACTATGTTGTGGTAACGTTGTTTTTTGTCTCTTTTAATTAAGATGATACGTTTTGGCCTAGTGAAAGATGGCTGCCGTTTAAAGCCTGTATTTGAGTGCTGAGATTTTGATGAGAAGGCCTTGCTGAACATGGTCGAGAGTCATCTGACCACAGTCTTCGCCTGGTTAAAAGTTTCCGTGAGGACAGCAGCTCTGGGCGGACATCCAAATGTCCTTGGAAGACAAAGGAGCCTCAATGAACATTATGATCACCATGCTGGTTCCGAGGAAATATGAATATGAAAAAGAAACATTTCAAGATTTAGTTCCGTCTTCCGTCTTTTTATTTTTGTGATTTCGCTGAGCGGAGATTTTCCAAATGTAGCGATGCTACATCCTTTCCTGCTCGCTCTGCTCAGCGGTTCAGCGGATATTGAAAACATTTTATGTTGCCTTCTATTGTTTAATTCATTATAAATATTGTTAGCTTAGAGAGGGTTCGTTCGTTGCATTTTGGATTCTGAGGCCACTTCTTTCCGAACTTGCGTTGGTGAGGATCGATGCTGTGAGGACGGTGACCTAAGAGACTTCTATTGAGAGACCTGTCCTGACCCATTTATGACATTTAGCTAGAATAGGTAACTATGAGAATAATGATTTTTATTTTGATTGCCTTTCCATTTGAACTAATTTTAGATAAAGAATCATAATTTTAAAATACAGTGTTGGTTAATATTTCTTGTCAATTATTGAGTACTCTATTTTGATTATTGTTGATTATTATTGGTTAAATCATGACTCAAGACAGTGTCAATTAGGTCTTATCGACCATAAGTGTAGATGCAGGGTGTTTGAAGGGTTTTCTTTCCACAGGTTCAGTGCTGATAGAGTAATCTGAGTGTATGTTAGTGAAATGGGCCCAAGCGTATGATGAGTGTATGTGTGTGTATCTGTGAATTTACTCTATCCGTGGAAGTAGGGAGAATTTGTACACCCCAATCTGCACCAATTTCCTCGTAGCAGAATTTGATGGTTTTGATGATTGTCTTGATCTGATTAGATTGCTTGTACATTGGCTTTTTGATTTATTGATTATTGATTGATGTTGATATATGTACTAATACTATATATTGAAGTCGTCATGTTGAGTTTTATGTAGTGCTTCTGGAATTTGGGAGCTAGTAGCAGTTCCGTAGTAGGGCAGAGGGAAGTATATGCTGCTCTCGGGAAAGACGGGATTGTTGGTCCTGTACGTATGCAGGAAAAACGTGTGACAATTGAAGTTGCGCGTCACATTGTCTGTGTTCGGAATTAGTGACATTGTTGTGTGTTACTATTAGAAATATTTCTGGTATAAAAGGAGTGTGTATGGTAGCGAAGGTTATCTGTGAAACTCTGGTCTTAAGTCCCAGGGATCCGTAAGGTTCACCGTTAAAGCTTATCGCGGGAGGAGTAATAGGTATTCTCTGAGCTTGTTTGAAGGACTGGGCAGAGGTAAACACTGCTTGGTTAACGTATGTTATAATTCTGTAGTGGAGCAGATTGTTCGCTGTTCTCGGGAAAAGCAGGATTCTGTGTGTATGTACTACATTTTCTTGTATGAATGTGCGTGAATGCTCATATATTTAGTTAATTGTAATACTCTTTGGAGCAGTCCTAGAGGAAACAGTTAATGAATGCATGTTAGAAGGGCAGAGTAGAGGGATGTGCTACTGTGTCAACGGTATTCTTGTGAAATAGATTTTCTTTACTATTCTTTGGTTAGCGAAGCAGACAATGGAGATGTTTATATGTTGTAACTAATAGATTTTGTAGAATCTGACACAAAGTCTACTGAGAAATTTTGTAAAGGAGGGGTAGACGACTGACAGGAGACAGGAGCAGGAGAGACTGCAGCGACTGCTGACATCAAACGGACCGCGCTCTGATTGGATATTAGATCAGAACAGTGCTCGCGCTGAGATTGGTGCGTTGGTGTGAGCCGCGCAAGGATTGGAAGAGGTACTTTAGTGACGTAGACGCTCCAGGATTGGTGCGTTAGTGTGAGTCGCGCTGTTATTGGATAAAACATCGTACTATTGAGTTGTATTACGGAAGGGATTAGAAAAGTTTGGTAAAAGCTCAAATGTATTACCAAGAAGAGAAAAAGAAAAAATCTTTGTTCAGAAAGATTAAAAATTGGTTCAACAAGGATAAAGATGTTAAAACGAGAGAAGGTGAATTGTTACCTCCATCGAAAACGCCTGCATCCTTCATGGCTGCGAGATATGGGTATCATACCTGTATATGGTTGGAGAATTGGGTTAGGTATACTAAGGAAGATGGTGTTCTAGCATTTGCAGAACATGGTTCATTTAATCTGGCCGTGTTGAAAAATTAGCGGGAAAAGATGTTGTGTCTTGACCCAAGACCAAGGCCGACACAGTTTGAGGCTTTAGTGGAATGGGAAGAGGAAGTACATGAGCGAGAAAAGCAGAGGTCTGGGGGAAACTACAGGTACATGTTTGGGAGGAGACATGATCGTGAAACTCATCATGATAGAATGAAGAGATGGCGAGATGCTAGTATGTCAGAGGGATTATACCCTATGAGAACAATTGAAGAGAAGGGTACAGAAAGGGTTCCTGAGGCAGAAGTGAGAAGATATGGAGTTAATGAGTATGAGGATGAAGTCTTGAATGACATGATTTACAAGAGACCACCTCCATATAGACCAGAACCAGAAGAGAGCACACCAATTGTTTCTCCGATAAGAGATACATTGCGTATCATTGAGACAGAAAATGTGACACCTGAGTCAAGAAGTGGTAATCCTTTCAGAGAAAGAGAGAATAGAAGCAGTGGCGAAAATACGAGAGAATTAGCCAGAACTACATCGGAGTTGACTGAAAAGATTAAAGAGCTGACAAAGAATCTAGACGCTGTTACGGTGCCTGTAACCATAGGTCCGATTATGCCTGTTTTTGATAAGCAGAGGACAGGTGAGAATGGTTTGGTGATTCCATATGTTGGGAATAGATTGACAAGTTTGGTTGGTCCTTCAGGAGATTCAGGAAAAAGGGCAGAAAGTAGTGATCTGAGACAATCCAGACATGAGACATGCAGTGAAGGGTTAGAGATACAGTCTAATTCAGGATTGAATGCTGGTGAAGCTAGTTGTTCAGGGATGCCGATTTTAGAACCGCAGAAGAAAGTGGTTCCAGTGAGAAAATCTACTGAAATAACAGCTGAAGATTTGAATGAATGGATGAAAGTTCTTCAAAAGAGGGATAAAGATTCACAGGCAATTGATGTGGCTAGGTTACGTGTAGAATTAGAAGAGCTTGTTGCAGGGACAGTTCCTACAGAAATTTTGAAAAATCATCATGATGGTGAATTGTTATTTATGTGCAAAAACATCACCTGGAGAGCTAAAAATACACATGACAGGTTAAGAGTAGTAGCGAATGAGCAGGGAGTTGACATGGATAAAGTGAAAGCTTTGCAGAAGTCTTACAGGATGGATTTCACAGACAAAGATATTGAAAATCTGAATGGTGCTGGTAGAACAGGACAGATTAAAGAGATGATCGCTTTATTGCGAAAATGGGGTGATGTTGAGAAGTGGAAGGATAGGTGGTACAAGAAAAGAGAAGAATCAGGGGATCGGACTTATTCAGCATTTCCTGTGAGAGAAAAAGAGAAAACAGTGGATGCTTATCCTATGAGAGAAATACCTGGAGGAGGATATGTACATGTTCCATGGACCAGACAGGATATTTTATCATTTACGAATGATTTCCCTCGACTGAGAGAAAAGCCCGTCGAGTGGTATAGGCAGGTAGACAGGTTTGTGAAATTGTCAAAAGTGCTGTGGATTGACCTGAATAGTCTGTTTGATATAATTGTTCCAGCAGATTTGTGGGCTGAGTGTAAAATAGTTGTAAGTTGGCCTACTGAAGAATATCCAAGAGATCAGAGAACAGGAGCACCAGATCCAGAGGTAATGAGAAAGTATGAGCAGGTGATCGTATACCTGAAAAATAAAGTACCTCCAAAAGAGACAGACTGGGTCAAAATAGATCGAACACATCAGGAAGCAAAAGAATCGGTTCATGCTTTTTATGAAAGGCTGATACTGGCTTTTAAACAATTCAGTGGGGATGAACACCTGGGTGACAAAGATTTGAGTCATTTTGTATACAGATTTGTATATGGCCTGAGACCTGAGATTAGTGAGAGAATTCGTGAGCATACAGTGGATTGGCAGAGTAAGAAAATAGATGAGATTTTGAGACATGCAAAATACTTTAGTGATGAAATTGAAGCAAAACAGAGAAAGCTGAAAGAGAAAGCAATGTGGGCACAAGTGAAAGTTGCGGAAAGACAGGAAGCACAGTTGGTGGAACAGGCGAATAATGCAGGAAATAATCCAGGGAATAGGCCCAGATATGCAGGGAAAGGAAAGGGGAATCTTGAGGAAGCCAAAAAGAAGTTCCCGTGTCACAACTGTGGCCAACTGGGACATTGGAGATCTGAATGTACCAATCCACCATTAGTGAATAATGAGAGTAAACACTTAAATCAACAGGTGCAGAACGAAGGGAATAATCGACAGCAGCAACAATCTTCTGTTGTGAAACAGCAGAGTCAAGAGCCAAAACCGCCCTTGCCGCAGAATAGAGGATCACAAAAGTATAATAAGGATTCGGGATTCTACAATGATGAGCAGGTAAACAAACCAAGGCGTTCTAACCAGGTACAGCAGTACTTGTTAAAGAATGAAGGGAGTGAGTCTGAAGGTGATTATTGACGGTGCCGAAGAGAGGAGGAAGAGTGCATACTTGGTGCAACTCTAGAAATATACCAGGCAGGACCATTTGTGGATGGAAAAATAAATGAAGAAGGTGTTACTTTTTTAGTAGACACAGGTGCGACAAGATCAACTGTTAGGTCAACAGATATTAGAAATCTTCCTCTCTCGGATGAAGCAATCCAAGTAGTTGGTGTAGCTAATACACAAATCAAGACACGTCTTACTGAACCAGTAAGAGTACAAATAGGGAAATTTTCAGACATGCACAGATTTATTGTCTGTGAAACTAGTCCAGTGAACTTGTTAGGTAGGGATCTACTTTGTAAGATGAACTGTACAATTTTTTGTACACCGGATGGAATAGCTTTTGAAACACCAGATGAGGATGTTTTGTACCGAATGACTCTAGAAAATAGAGAGAGTGAGTTAATTGGTGCATATGCTGTGTTTGATCCGGAGAATTTGCCTCAAAAGTTGAGAGATACAGTGAAAAGGACAGTTTGGGATTTTACTGGAGAAGATGTGGGATTGATGAATAATGTAGATCCAGTGAAAATTGCAGTGAAAGAAGGAATTACTTATCCTAACATTCCTCAGTACAAAATGACACCAGAAATAATTGAGGGAATAACTCCTATAATTGAGAAAATGATTCAGCAAGGAGTTTTGAGAGAATTACTGAGTAGCCCGTGTAACTCACCGATAATGGGGCTAAAGAAACCTAATGGGAAGTTCAGGATTGTACAGGATTTGAGAAAAGTTAATCAAATTGTGGTGGCATGTTGTCCTATTGTGCCAAATCCGTCAGTGATTTTGTATCAGATTCCACATGATGCTGAGTGGTACACAGTGATTGATTTGTGTCATGCTTTCTTTTCAATTCCATTGCATCATGACAGCCAGCCGATTTTTGCATTTAGGTTTGGCCAGCGTATTTTAGCATGGTGTCGTATCCCACAGGGGTATACAGAGAGTCCTTCGATATTCAATCAGTTATTGAAAAAGTCATTGGAGAGTTTGATCATGCCTGAAAACTCAGTACTAGTGCAATATATTGATGACTTACTTGTGGCATCAAAGACACGTGAAGCTTGTGAAGTGGATACCATAGCTTTACTGAATCATCTGGCAGATGGAGGGTTAAAGGTATCTCCAGCTAAATTGCAATTTTGCAAGAAAGAGGTGCATTATCTTGGACACAATATTGAAAAAGGTCTGAGAAAAGTGACTGATGACAGGATCAGAATTATCAGAGAAATGAAAGCCCCAAAGACCCAGAGGGAAGTGAGAATGTTCCTGGGAATGGTGGGTTATTGTCGTCAGTGGATCATTAATTTCTCGCTGATAGCAAAGCCACTGATTAAGCTGACAAAAAGTGAGATGACAGATCCATTGGAACTAGATGGAGAACAAATGGCAGCATTTGAGGAGCTGAAGAGCAGAATGTGTGAAGCCCCTGCTTTGGGTATGCCAGACTATGAGAAAGAGTTTGAATTGTACTGTAGTGAGAGAAATGGATGTGCACTTTCAGTGTTAATCCAGAAGCATGGATTACTGAGAAGGCCTATTGCGTACTTCTCATCGACACTTGACCCTGTAGCTGTGGGTTTACCAGGTTGTCTGAAATCTGTGGCTGCAACATGCAGAAGTCTGGAACAGAGTGAGGGAATTGTAATGGGATATCCTGTAAGGGTATTTGTACCTCATAATGTGGCAATTCTTTTGACAAGAAGCAGAACTCAGTACATGTCACATAGTCGGCTGACTAAATATGAGAAAGTCATTCTGGGAGCATCAAATGTGACTCTTGAGAGATGTGTGAATGTGAATCCAGCGACATTGTTGCCGGATATTGAAAATGTGGGTGTGAAGACAGAAGATGATCACAATTGTTTGGATGTGCTGGATTACTGTACAAAACCAAGACCAGACATAAGGGATCTTCCTTTACATGAGAGTGATCATGTGCTGTTTGTAGATTGATCATGCCTGAGGAATGATGAGGGTGTGCTGAGTGCAGCATATGCAGTGTGCAAAGTTTCAGAAGTGACGGAAGCATCATCATTGAAAGGAGTGAAATCTGCACAAGTTGCAGAATTGGTGGCCTTGACGAAAGCTTGTGAAATTGGGAAAGATCTGAGAGTGACTGTGATGACTGATAGTCAGTATGGATTTGGAGTTGTGCATGATTTTGGCCAACTTTGGCTACAGAGAGGTTTCTTGACGTCGAGTGGGACTCCAATAAAGAATGCTGAAGTGATTGGAAAATTGCTTGAGGCGATACAGCTGCCTAAAGAACTAGCAGTTGTAAAATGTGCTGCTCATGGACAAGGAGATGATTTTGTGACTGTTGGCAACAGATTTGCTAACGACATTGCACAATATTGTGCTAAGAACAATCACTCGATTAATAGGGAACGAGAAGGGGAAATGTCTTTTTGTTCTGTGATGTTTACTAATGTCCTAGAGACGTGGGATGAAGTGAAACAGTTGCAGGATGAGGCAGGAAAGGAAGAAAAGAAAGACTGGATCAAGGCAGGTTGTGCCCCAAGAGAAACAGACCATGTTTGGGTCTATAGAGATGGCAGACCAGTCATGCCAAATTCCATGTTGTCGACAATGGCAAGGATGTATCATGGCCAGGGACATTTGGGAAGGGATGCGATGATCAGGTCTTTTAAACAGACTTGGTACAATGCAAAGTTTAGGACAATTGCAGAGAGCATCTGTCAGAGATGTTTGATTTGCCAGCAATTTAACACTGGGAAAAAGACAGTGGTGAGTCTGGGAACGATAGGTAGAGAAGGTGGTCCTTTTACGAGAATGCAGGTAGATTTCATTGAAATGCCCCAAGTGAACAGACTAAGGTATGTTCTAGTGGTAGTCTGTTTGTTCTCAAGATGGGTGGAGGCCTATCCGACTAGGAGAAATGATGGAATAACAGTGGCAAAATTACTGTTAAGAGAGTTGATTCCTAGGTACGGGTTTCCAGTAACGATTGAGTCTGATAGAGGTGGACACTTCTATAATGAGCTCATGAGTTTGATTTGTGAAGCATTGGGCATACAGAAAAAGCTACATTGTGCATACAGGCCAGAGGCTTCTGGTGTGGTTGAGCAGATAAATGGCACAATCAAGAACAGGATTGGTAAGATGTGTTTAGCCACTGGAATGAAATGGCCTGATGTCTTGCCTCTAGTGCTAATGACTATTAGATCTACTCCAGATAGAACTACTGGGTTGAGTCCGCACGAGATTTTGATGGGACGCGCAATGCGACATGCATATGTGCCTGTCAATAAGTTGATGACAATAACTGATGACATGATTTTGGATTACTGTAAAGGCCTGGCTGACGCAGTTCATTCTGTGTTTCACCAGGTTGGAGAAGAAGCTACCACACTTGAGAAGAAGCAAGCTCATGATCTGAGTCCAGGGGACTGGGTGAGGATTAAAGTACACAGAAGAAGAAATTGCTTGGTTCCAAGGTGGGGAAGGCCAAGACAAGTTATTTTGACTACGACAACTGCAGTGAAGTGTGCTGGTGTGAAAAACTGGGTACATGCGAGTCATACTCTGAGAGTTCCAAACCCAAAGGATGGGACTGGTAAGGAGTATTTTGAAGAATCAGATTCCAGTGATGATGAAGACCCAGAACCAGTGAGAAAAAATCAAAGTTCAGAAAAAGAAGCAGAAAAGACTTCAAGAGAACCATTGAGAGTCTCAGAAGGGAGATCGGATTCTGTAAGAGAGCCTGAAGTTCCAAAAAGCAGTGGAGGAAAAAGAAGAGAAAAGAGCAGTTCCACAGAAATTACTCCTGAATCAGAAGAGGAGGAGATTGAAGAACCACTTGAGATTATACCTGAAGAAGTAGGGTCAGAAGAAGATAGAGAGGGACAGATTGCGGAAGACCCCCGAGGAGGTGTAGGGAACATTCCTGATAAGTTAGGTGAAGGGACAAGTAGACAGCAAGAAGATTGCGTGTTGGAGACTCGAGGAGGGAAAGAAGTAGGGAAGTCTCAAACAGTGGTGAAAAAGACTGTGGAGCGAAAGAAAACTGCTGAAGAACAAGAGGCATTTGAAACAGAATCGGATGAAAGGGAGAATGAAAAATCAGAAGGTCGAGTTCTGAGAAAGAGAACTTGGATTGGAGAAAGAAATAATACAGAAACAAGACCGAAAAAGGTTGTAAGAGGAGATCTTTGGCCTAACAACAGAGTAAAGAGGCTGAGATACAGACTGATAAGAGCAAATACATCGAAAGCTGAACAAGTGAATGAGGTGTCGAGTCAAAACGAAGTAAAAAGGAAAGAGCAAAAGGAGTCAAGAGAACCTGAGGAGATAAAGAGAATTAGAAAACCCAACCAAAAGTACAGATCACCGGAATGGTCTTATGTAGCACTGTCTGAAGGAGGAGAAGAAGAAGAAACAGTGAATCGAGACAATCCGGAGGGGATCTTGAGAAAAGTGGTTGAGGAAAAGGAAAAATCTGTTGGAATCTTAAAAGTTATCCTGACTGACATTGGAGAAGAGTCGGATGCACAGGATGTCGTTGATGATCTGATACAATTTGATGTTGCTGAAGAAGAAGGAGTGAAAAGTGATGAATATCCAAATTGAGTGAACTGAAGAAATCACTTGGAGAAAAGTGAAAAGGAGAAGGTCTAAAATTCAGCTGTTTGAAGTAATCCAGAAATAAAGAGTAATACAGTAGTGGAGTAGTAGAGGCTAAGTCAAAAGACACGGTCAAAGTAGTAAAATGGCCAACATAGAGAATAATCAAAGTAGATGTGCCTTCTTGAAAAGATGGTGTAGAATGTGCTGTTGCTGTACTGGATTATTAATGCTACTATGGGGTGTTTTAGCTTTATTAGTTACATTTAGAGTTACAATAGGTACTTTGAAATACATACTGAGAATGAGACTAATGTAGAGAAAAGTTCACAAAAAGTAGTTCCAATTAGAATTAGTAATACTTACATGCATAAAGATAGGTCAATTAATGATTTTTCTAGCAATGTTTTTTCGAAATTGTTGTACGAATATGTGAAGACAATGGAAGTGAGGGATTGTTACGTTTGTATGCAATTACCTGCATCCGTTTCAGAGGGTGTTACTTATCACCATTTACCAGCTACGTATGGAATTTCTTGTAGTGTGTTAAGTAGTGTTTTTTATTTGCTAGGGAAAATAGATTATAAGATGTCTAACAAAGATAGTATTTTTGGGCAATTGCCTATGAATGAAAAATTGAATCCAGCTAAAGAAGCTAACATTTTTGGTGAGATTTTTATTGAGAAAGAAGAATTAACATTAGATTACATTTTTAAGAATAATTTAACTTGCAGTTTGAAAGAAGAGGAGAAAGCTTTCCTAAACATGGTGGAGGAAAGGAGATTGAGCATGCATGAAAAGGCAGGGAAATACAAAGTGAGTGAGACAATTTGGGACATTGAGATTGGAAAAGAATTGAGAAATGGAGCTAGTCCAACTTTAGCTTTAGATGTACCACAGAAGGGTAAGCTGTGCATTACAAGAAGGAAATCCCAATATGATACATATTTTGTTGGGACTAGTGAGTGTCATGATACATACTTCATTGCGACAGGATGGGGTTTTAGAGGAGGAGAGGATCCAGTTTTCCCAGGAGTGTATTATGTTTGTGGGAACAAGGCTTATTACAAGTTGCCTGACCATTGGTATGGCACGTGTTATGTGGGCCTGGTTTTTGCAAAGATTTTTCATGTAGATAGAATAGAAGATGTAGAACATATTAATTTACTAACACGTTTTAAGAGAGAAACTTGGTCAGAAATAGTGGGTGACATTTTTGGAGCTTTAATTCCAGCAGTGGGAATTTCTTTGAATGCATATGGAATTCGGAAACTGTCAACAGTGGTGGATCGCTTATCGACAAATACCACTGGAGGGTTTGTTTTGGTGAATACGGAATTGATTGCCATACGTGCCATGTCTATGCAAAATCGACTTGCCCTTGATATTTTATTGGCTAAAGAGGGTGGAGTTTGTGGAATATTGAAAGTTCAACATTGTTGCACTTACATTCCAGACGAAAGCAAAGACCTGAAGGTCTATATCAAAAATATTACTGATTTGCATGAAAAATTAGTACCACTGGAAGCTGAGAGTATTTGGACTAAAATAGCTAATAAAATAGTTGCTGTTAAGAGTTTTATTGCAAAAATAGGTAGTACTATTATAGGTAAGATATTGTTTCCTTTGACTTGTATAATTGTTGCTTTATTGATACTAAGATTAGTGTGTTTGTGTTGTAAAAACAGGGGAGGGAAAAAGAAATTGATTAAAAGAAATATTGAAAGGAGAAATAAAAGAAAAAGAGATCCACAAGAAATAGAATTAGAAGAATTGAGGGAGAGTGTTTATTTGGAGACAAAGAGTGATGATGAAAGGGAGTCTGGTGTCTAGTGTTGTGTAAAAGAAAAAGACATTTCCAGTTTCTCCTAAAAATTGGGATTAAAATTTTACTAATTTTTTTTTTGGGTTGTTTATTTGGTGATAATATCACCAAAGGGGGGATTGCTGGAGCAGAGTTTTCTGTTGAAAATCTATTGGGTTTTTAAAACTCTGGTTTGTCTATTGTCGAAAGAAATTAAAAATTATTAATTCATAATTACTAATTATTTGTTTTGTGTAAATGTTCTAATTAACCAATAAGAAATAACAAGAGAAAACTACACGTGGGGAAGCATTTGTGTCGTTTACTAATAATGTGCATGTTTTATTAATAAATGTTGCTGAGTGCTGTTTATTTTAAAGCACGAAAAACGTTTTTTAAATGTTATGTACTAATGCTTTTCTTGTGTTGCAAAGGCTAGATAATTACATACACATAAGGGTATTAGTGGGGTTAACACTGTTTAATCACTATGTTGTGGTAACGTTGTTTTTTGTCTCTTTTAATTAAGATGATACGTTTTGGCCTAGTGAAAGATGGCTGCCGTTTAAAGCCTGTATTTGAGTGCTGAGATTTTGATGAGAAGGCCTTGCTGAACATGGTCGAGAGTCATCTGACCACAGTCTTCGCCTGGTTAAAAGTTTCCGTGAGGACAGCAGCTCTGGGCGGACATCCAAATGTCCTTGGAAGACAAAGGAGCCTCAATGAACATTATGATCACCATGCTGGTTCCGAGGAAATATGAATATGAAAAAGAAACATTTCAAGATTTAGTTCCGTCTTCCGTCTTTTTATTTTTGTGATTTTTCTGAGCGGAGATTTTCCAAATGTAGCGATGCTACATCCTTTCCTGCTCGCTCTGCTCAACGGTTCAGCGGATATTGAAAACATTTTATGTTGCCTTCTATTGTTTAATTCATTATAAATATTGTTAGCTTAGAGAGGGTTCGTTCGTTGCATTTTGGATTCTGAGGCCACTTCTTTCCGAACTTGCGTTGGTGAGGATCGATGCTGTGAGGACGGTGACCTAAGAGACTTCTATTGAGAGACCTGTCCTGACCCATTTATGACATTTAGCTAGAATAGGTAACTATGAGAATAATGATTTTTATTTTGATTGCCTTTCCATTTGAACTAATTTTAGATAAAGAATCATAATTTTAAAATACAGTGTTGGTTATTATTTCTTGTCAATTATTGAGTACTCTATTTTGATTATTGTTGATTATTATTGGTTAAATCATGATTCAAGACAGTGTCAATTAGGTCTTATCGACCATAAGTGTAGATGCAGGGTGTTTGAAGGGTTTTATTTCCACAGGTTCAGTGCTGATAGAGTAATCTGAGTGTATGTTAGTGAAATGGGCCCAAGCGTATGATGAGTGTATGTGCGTGTATCTGTGAATTTACTCTATCCGTGGAAGTAGGGAGAATTCGTACACCCCAATCTGCACCACTCTCATCTGGTTATAGCCTCTTTAGGCAAAGCATGGGGCAACTGAACTGTTGCTCAGCAAAGTGTCAAGGAGCGAGTGATGTCACTCAGAAGAGGAACTGGGGGTGGATTGAGCTCTGCAGCTCAGAGGTGGGATCGATTAATGGCTTTTCATTCATAAGGAGGGAAGATCACGAGCTTGGTTAAGAAGTGTTCCTCACAGAAAGCAGCAGTTGGGGTGCGAGGAGGAAGAGGCAGGGGTTGTAGTTGTGATCCTAAGGCAAGAGCTTGCCATCTCCCCCCAACCCACACCTTAAACGATTATTGCAGGCAGGTTTGAGATCTGCTGCTTTAAGGAGTGAGGACAGCTTGTGACGAGAGCTGGAGTGAGAGTTGACATTGTGCTGCAACATCTTTCAGGGCAGGGGTTACAAGACAAGCTGCCACTGAAAAGACGGGGCAGTGTGTGGGAGCTCTCAGAAGCAGTCGACCGACAGCAAGTGTTGCTCCGTCGGAAAATTGGGAAGTTTAGGAGCTGGTAATCAGAGTTGTCGATGAGTGTTTTTCCTTAAAAAACAGACTGGAGCTGTCACAGTTCACACGGAAAGTTTTCAGGCAGAAGAGCAATTCTAGTTTATAGAGCAAACGTTGACACAAATTCCTAGCATCTATGCTCAGTCACGGGGTGAGCGATCACCAATATAGCCTGACCTATCCCACACCTTAAGTGTTTTTATTTATTTACATGATTCGGTGTACCTATTTGTATAAATTGTTATTATTAATAATAATATTTAAATAGGTAGTAAATTAATTATACAAATGTTTTAAAATATATTTCAGTAGTTGGGAAAGCACATCTTTTTTGTGATTCTGAAGTGCCTTGAGACCCTCACGGGTGAGTAGCGCGCTTTATAAACCCCCTGATTGATTTATTGATTGATTGATGGAAACAAAGATTTCAATATGATTAAAACAAATCAAAATTCTTTACCTGGTCTCATATTTTTGGGGAAACCCAATTTCTATACATTATTAGTTTTACGCTATTTAGTTTTATCTGTAAAACTGCATGTTAGTGAGAAAGTTTGTGCCCATTTCAATCGGAAATGTGATGTCTGTAAAGGCCACTGTGCAACCACTTTATACTTCAGTCGTATTTTATTTAAAATTAGGTTTTTTAAACATTTTTTAAACATTAACCTCCTGCCCTCTCACTGATGACAATTCTGTTGGTGAACTAAGAGGCAAATCAGGGGTCACTTGTTCCCTATATGTGGTCTGGATCCTTATTCTACGTAGAGCAAATGTTTAGTCTATTCATAGATGAGGTTTTTGTGCAGCAGACATGCTGAGCTCACATATTTGAAGGTGTCTCTAATATGTTATGATGAGGAAAAAATTGACTGAGTGACATAAAATATTTGCCTAGGTTCACTCAATTTGAGACCAATTTATGGGCCAAGCACATTACAGTTAGGTCAAGTAGATTATTCAAGTTGCTAGACTTGCAGGTCTTGTAATATTTTAATGATTTTTTGAGGCCTGTTAATGCATTGTGGTGTAGTGTTCTTTTAAGATATGGCTCTACAACTCTTTCCTTAAAAAGACAGAAATGTTAAAAAATAAATACTATAAAACCGGGAGCCCTAGTTATATTCTCCCAGTATTTCAAACCATATCAATAGTAACTCCAAACAATAGGTAAGAATCACCGCTTTGACTTTGATATGCTTAAGCCGTATACGCCATTATCCTCCAATTCCTTAACAATACTCTCCAATTTCCTGTTATTTAACAGGAAATCTTCATCCACAAGCATCCCTGATTCAGCCGCTGGCATTTAGTAAGGGACACAGATCGAAGCGACTGCACCCCGTGTTTGTTGCATCATCCTATTGGTAAGAATACTTTCTTCACACTCTTATGTCAGACCTATTATTCCATATTATGGCTGAAAAACACTTCACTCTCCACAGAGTTCCCAGCAGATCGTACATATTGCTGTGCGCCGCTACATCTCCTCCACATTATGACTTGACTGATAGCGCTGCGCTATTCTCCAGATTGCCAGCCCTCCCTTACCCTCATTTGGGGTAAGTTCCCATTTGGAAGCTTAGACCATGTGGAAAGCATATGGCTATTACTTAATAAATATGGTGTTCTCCTCTAATGTACTATATCTTGTTCTATTCTCCTCACATATGCAGCAACCGGCTGGGTCCCATGTGAGTATCCTTCCCCTTTTTTCCTTTTCACCTGCTTGTGGCACACACACATCACGTGGCTGCAAAATCATCTGCACAGGTACCCCCTAACCCTTAATCTTTGACGCTCCAATTTAAGCTTTGTTGCCATTATTTTGGCCACACACTGTTCATATACTGATAGTATCCTTCTTCTTTTAGATGTCCCTACATTCCTAGGTCCTGAAGAGACCCTACATTGCACAAAGCGTTGAAACGAAAGAACTAAAGCGAACCATTAACCAGCGCGTATCATTGCATATAGTCGCGGTCCACTCTGTGTACACTTTAAAATGGTTGACTTTATAATACTTTGGAAACCAAGCACAATTGTCACATATATGTCACCTATGTTTTAGGTTCCAGTTTCACTGGGGACACCTCGCACTATTATTCTTATAATTTTTTCTGTATATATTTGAGAACCATAAAAACAACGGTGATAAAGTAAAACAAAGGTGTATGTGGTCTCTTCTCCTTTTGGCATTACCCTAACCCTTCCCATTGCGATTGTGCATATTCATATCAGTACAGATTGTTCACTTTCCAAGCAGCCCGGGACAATGGTGGCCACTTCTTTGAATAGGTCTTGCATTTACAAGAGTTTGAGCTATTGGCATTGTAAATGACAATGCCTTTTATTTATGTGGTATTTATCAAAACAGATAAATATAAGGCATTGTCATATACAATGTCAATAGTTTAAACTCTCACAAATGCGAGCCCTATTGCATTGCAAATGCTTGTTAATGTGTCGCTAATACACCACGTTGTTTGGCGCAAGAACGACGGAAAGGGGCTCGTAAATATGCCCCTACGTGTTTATTCTGATTGCCCTGGAAAGATGATAGGGTAATGCAGTCTTTCGCAAATTTCACTAGGTTTTACCTGACAAAACCTGCATGAAGGAAGCAGCATGGCCCTTGCGATATTACAACACAAGTTATAAACTGTATTTGCGCGGAATCGCGATACAGCAGCTCTCTGCACGAGGACTTAAGGTAGGAGCACAATCCATCTACTCGCAGCAAAAGCTTTCCGAAGCGCTCCTCATGTCCTCTTAGGGGCTTATTTACAAGCTCCTTGCGCAACCCGTACGTCACTTTTCCCATGTTAAAAATGACGCAAAATTGGCGCAAGGGGCTTGTAAACAAGCCCCTTAATGTCTTTATTGTATGATGCTAACGCGCATCAATTAATTCATTCGTGAAAGCAGCACATGACAGAAACAGTGAACATTAAGAAAGGCATAATTTATAAACAATGTATAATTCGTCTGATTTTTCATACACTAGATATAAATTGACTAAGGGAAACACATTACAGAGAAGCTTTCTGAACAGGTTTGCCACATAAAATGCACTTGATTGAATCTTTCCTTTGAAGGGTCTGTTCACCCAGTGTGATATACGTTTAGCGATTTTAGTAAGGTGTCACCTCCAGGCAACCTTATATGTGAAGCTCCCTCACACACTTTCCGACAGCAGGGATACAGCCTGCTCGGTTGCCGAAAAACGTCGGGAGATGAAAGGGATACCTGGGCGAGTTCCCACATCGCCTTGATCTCACAGCTGGAGCCTGACATGTCTGTCCCCCTCACCCCTCTGAGTGCGAACTCTGAAGGATGCTTTCAGCCGGGCGGCGGTTGGGAAATACCTCAAGGACCCGTGAAGGAAGCGAGGAATGCGCAGGCCACCTGCACATGGTATAAATGCCGCCTTTTGTACAATGCAGCAAACGTTGCTTTTACCACTTTTGCTTGCGGCAAATACACCAGTAACCAAGGGACATATTTACTTTTCTTTCTTGCAACGCAGTTCAGCAAGGCAACTTGTTGCTCTGGGTTCATGAAAGGGCGAGTGTAGAAATGTGCCATACCTATTAATGCCTCTCTGCCAGCGCTGGTGTACTGTAAAAAAATGAAAAATATAAATCCGCATTTTTAAAGCTCAAACTACTCACCCATACGGGTCACAAGGCGCTGTGGGCCATTGTGGAAATCAAGTGAGCTATTGCCTAGAGTCACATGGTGCCAGGGATCGAACCGTGAGCCCTGTGCTCCAAGGTCAGCTGCCCTGGACGCTGCACCACACCTCTCCACTCTACTGTGTGCCACATAGTGTCAATGCAGACCCCCTTGCACCACTAGCGATCTGCATTAAGGGTTAATGTACTAGTCGAACAGCAAGTCCACTCATATCAACACAGTATCAATACAATTGATCAACGGAAATGTCCTGAATTGGAGTCTTGAAAAATAGACCTAAGTAGGGAATTGTTGCAAAAGAACTGTGGAGACGCCCTCGCAGTGCACTGAAGCCCCTACAACCACCGTCTATAATCCCAAAGGTGCATGCATTAATACACAAACACACATAGCATATTTCTACCCAAAAGTTGTTTTTATATGAAAGCTTTGGTGCATCTGATGGAGTGAAAGTGGGTGCTGAGGCCAAGCAGATAAGGTGTGCATTTTACATTTCTTGTGATTTCGTTTTGGGCTTGAATATGAGCAGCTTTTGTGACTGAAACACCTTATGATATTATTCAAAAAAGTACCGCATTGGGAGGGTCATCTGGAGCCTTGGAGACCTTGAGAAAGGCTTTGGGCACAAATCTCTGCTCAGCAATTTAGCCCCTTTCACTCTAGCAGGAGTAGGCTGAGGGTAATTTGGTCAGTCTGACAATATGAAATGTTCTTTCACCACTTAACTTACTCGCATGTATTTGATCATCCATAGGACTGTCCCTGTGTTTAAAGCCATATAACTACTGCTCAGCTCTTGCTACTTACTTCACCCTTTTTGCATTTTTCTACTCATTTGATAGTATTTTTATTTGAATTACTAGCATTCTGTGAGCATCCCTTTATGATGTAAATGCAACCAGCACTCTGTTGCCCCTTTCGGTAGGTTTGAGTGGTGTAGTTGCCTTCATGCTTTATTCCCCACATGCCACCCAAATTAGATTACCTATTCCCTGGTTGCTTAACTGTGACCCAGTGGTTTGTTGCTAAAGACCTTACCTGGTGCATAGACCATGGTTGCTTTAAATGTGCCTGACGGGCTGAGTCCATTTAAACAACACACATTCTCTCACACTTCTTGCCACCACACTATTAAACACTGTGACCCAAGACATGTTAAAAACACCTCTCTAGTTACTCATGACATCAAAACACTTCTCACATAGGCTCACAATACACAACACTCTTTCAACCACACATCCCGCATAGTAAACGTTGCTACCTATCTGAGCAAGCACTTCAAAGTCCCACATAGGGCAGTAACCGCCATATAAATGTGTCAATACAATACAATAAGAAGTACAGAGTGAGAGAGTGGGCTTTAGGCCCTGCCTCCGAAAGACATCCTGATTTATATATTTTTGACTGATTACTATTGCTTGGATGCGCTGTCCATCAAGGCCTTGGCATTTCAAGGATAGTTAATATGTTCCATCAGTGTTTCCATTAGAGTTTGGTGATGGGGCTGCAAGTAGTACCTTTGTTACACTGAAGATATGGTTTTAGCTGAGGTGGTCTTTGGAGTATTTACTTTGATTACTCAATGATATTTTAATTGGTATTTTAAAGTATTTGCTGTTTGAATGCCGTGGCCTGTCAAATATGCACAGCGATATTCACCAATCATCATTGGGGTTTAGATTTTGCACTTTTAGCTGTAATGATAACATGGTTTTTATTGTTCATAGTCCGCACACAAAGATTTTCTTGAAGATGCAAGAAAAATACTCACCCCGGTCAAAAGTATCTATTATGCAATATTTTGCGGTGGACGCTTTAGGATTAACCACTTTTATCTTATGGCTTCCTTACATGACACTCTTCTTCCAGGGTTCAGCCTAACTCATTAATACTTTGCAAAACCTATAAATATCCTCATTTGGTTTTAATCGTCGGATGTGAATTTGAGCATTTTCGTTATGTGCTTGACTCTAATGTATGAGTACTTTTTATATAGCGCTTACCCCTGTGCAAGATGTAGGCTTTTGAAGCATGGCTGGACTATTTGAACCATCCAATAATATCATCCAGTCTGGTTTTCAGGATATTGCCAATGAATATGTATGAGGCCAAGTGACATTTTATGATTTGGACTTGGATATAATTGGAAATTGTGTTATTTGTCGTACAAAATGTGAGGCCTGTGCAAGTAATAGGTCCACAATTTCCCCTTACTGGGAACCAAGCACCCCATTGTAGCATTTGACTCTCTCAGGGTAGCAAAACAGAGCAGTCCACGGCCCACTCAGGGAAGGTGGTGTCAGCTAGTAATCACCATTTGCTGGCATGCAATGATAACACTCAATAAATGAGTGTACAGTCAGTGCTTTTTCTTTAGAAAAAAGGAAAAGTCCACTTATTACACACAGACTACTAAAACCTACACATTAATTTACAAATATATACATTAGGCAGATTGAAAATAAAAATGCTATAAATGACATTATCAGACAAAAAAACCATGCTAAAAACACCATCATTTTATTCTGTAAATGCAATCTCCCCAATAACCATGTGTAAAAGCACTTATTAATGCTAATAAAGCATATCAACCTCGATCAGTAATCACTGTCAACATTATTATATCAATAAATCATTTTGAATTAAACATAACACTTGTCTGTGTGTGTTTTAAATACTGTCAGGTTACATGAAATGCAACCAATAAACAGACCCTAGAGGGCATCACTTACTGATCACATAAAATGCAAGCATAGATTCAGCCTTTAGAGAGCACTATACAACCTTTACCTTCTTTAAACACCTTCATTTTATATAAAATTCAGCCTTTCAATTAGCCCCTAGAGGACACTGCACTCCCCGCTGTAGATCTAAAGCTCCAGCCTTGGGTATGGTTAAAAAATGAAGAGGAAATTTCAGAGGGCCATGTACTCCTGGACCCCGCAATCATAGGGCCAGTTGTCCAAACATTACTTCTGGGGGGCTGCTGTAACTCTACAGCTCTTTTCTCCTCTGCTTGCTCCGTGCAGGCAGGGAGTGTGTGATGTGATGGCTACTCTGCTCCCCCCAGACACGGGCGTAGGAAGTGGTAGCAAGGCTACCTCCAGTGGGGGCCCAGAGATAAGGTCCCAGGCCCCTTTTATTTTTGTTGGGTGGCCTGATGGTGCTCCCCCAGTCTTTGCCTGAGTCAGCCTCCAGGGATATGGGACCCCCGGGGGACTTAAGCTGAAACAGGGAGGGGTCCCCTTGAACACCCCTCTCTTCAAATAATTCTTGCATTGAAACCCTGGCCATGGCCCACCCGAGGGTAATTGATGCAGATGCGAGTCCTTAAATGAGGCCAAAGGCTGACAACCTTGAAACAGTCACAACTTGGGCCCCCTTGGGCAGACTTGGGGGGATCTTGGGCTCATTTTTCTCCTGGAGCAGTTTAAGCAGATCTCCACACCTTCAAGATGGTGTACTTCACAGGGAGCTGGTTCTACTGGCTCCCTGCACCAGCTCTCCTCTTAGTCTTAGTTCCTGGGCACAGAAGTGCGAATCTTACCCCCAACTACTCGTCAGGTGGTGTAAGTAGACCAGCCTTTCTGGCCCTTGTACCTCACTTGGGTAAACAAGGGGCACAGTCCTTAGTCCTTTTGGGCATCAGGAGGTTCCGCCTTCCAGTTGGCTGTTGTAGTCCCAGAGTCCAGCAACGAAGAGCACAAAAACACCAACCCCTCTTTCTTTCCCTTGAAAGGGCTTTTAAAGGGCGGTGGAAGGTTCTAGAAGCTAGGCTCCCCTGGCTAATCCTGGGGTGCCACATCACCTCTCCACCCCTGCCCCAACTCTCCTGCACAGCATGTTTGGACAATTAAAGATGGCATCATCCAGCAGTCACCGGACATATCTGCTCCTGGGGTCACAGCTCCACCTCTCGCTGACATTACTGACAGAGCCTTTACCACCAAAACTTCAAAGAGGAGTCCCTTCCTGTGTTGGCTTCAGTTGTCTGGGCTTCCTCCTGTGTACAGTGGGCCTGAGCTGCCCTAGCCCTAGTGCAGTGTGTCAAGTAATTAATAAATGCAGATTTTTATTCCCACCCTTTCTGCCTCGAGCTGAGAGAAGCACTGTTATTTACTCCTTTGTGTGAGGAAGCTTTTGTTCCTGCTGCTGGAGAGAAATGTAATTAACTTAGCCCAGCAGGGTGACAAAAGTCCTGGGTGCTGATCCTGAGCTGAGCCAGAGGAATATGACAATTCTGCATAACCCATAAAAATGTACAGATACCTTCTTGGAACTCTCAGATTTGATTTTGGTGCACCTATTTTGATAGGTCACCGGACTTTATAGGTCAAAGAGAAGCAAAACTGCACTCCAAGGTACTTTTCTCTGGTGTGTGTATAATAAAGTGTCACTGTAGACAAAACAGCAAAGCACACTGCCTTTCCCAATGAGTGTACACTATCATTATAAGGCCTACGCCCAGGTCAATATCTAATCCTGTAGAGCCCTTTCTGCCCCAGGCTAGCTGTGCACAGTTACCAGGCTGTGTACGACAGTAGTCTCAAAGGAGCAGCCCTCACAATTGTGCACCCATGTGTGTAATAATACTGATATTTGTAAAGCGCGAACAGCTACCTCACAAGGAGGTGTCCCAGCACTATAGACCTCTGGGGAACCCGTCCTGGCTATCCCTGTGAGATGGTCCCTTTCTGGGTATCTCCAAGGTGAAACCAGGCATCCCCAGCATCTGTGGGGGGCCGTTGTAGAGATGAGGCAAGCTTAATGCCCAGAGTTGCCGAGTGTGTTCCTGGTTAGAGTAGGTACCGAGGCGAGAATTATCAAGTCCGTTTTGACCCTGGTCCACGACCCTGCCGCATCGGGAATCGAACCCTGGTCCCTGGCCAATTCTCTGCTTACGGGTCTGCCGCCTCTAACCAGTGAGCCACACCTCTCTCTGTACACGTATTTATGTGTAACCCGCCAAGTGCCCCTTACCATTGCTGGAGCCAGCGGCCTTATCCTAAGTGACTGACACTGGCGGTAAACACGTGCAGTCCATTTTCCATGTGATTACCATGGGTGAGACACATGTAGTGAATCCAGCTGTACAGAATGAGCCTTATCCAATTGCAACAGATATTATTTAAATGTTTTGCAGTCATTCGGAACACAAAAAGGAATTTGATATTCATCCACTTAAGAAGCCCTGCCCAAGTTCAGATCTTTGTGTACCAAAACAAACCAAGTGTTTAAAGGATATTATTCCAGTTACTGAACACAATTCCTTGACAGACAAACAATAAATCAGCATTTGTCAAGCACGGCACTGCCAGCCCTGGGGGTATCTGGGCGCTGGGGTGCGAGATTCCTGTCGAAAATCCAGGCCTTGAGGAAATGGTGGGATGAGGGAAGAAAAAAGGAGAAAAGGGCAAAACAGAGGGCAGAAAAACGAGCAAGCGTAACAGGCAAAATAGACGGCAGAAAAACAAGCAGAAAAGGCAAAACAGAAGAGGGCAAAACAGGGGGTAGAAAAATGTGTAGAAAAGGGCAAACAAAGCACAGATAAACAAGCAGAAAAGGCACAACAGAGCAGAAGAGGGCAAAACAGGGGGTATAATATTTTTCAGAAAAGGGCAAACAGAGGGCAGAAAAACAAGCGGAAAAGGCAAAGCAGAGCAGAAGAGGGCAAAATAGAGGGCTGGAAAAACAAGCAGAAAACGCAAAACGGAATGCAGAAAAAACGGGCAGAAAAAGCAAAACAGAAGGTAGAAAAACTAGCAAAAAAGGCAAAACAGAGAACAAAATGAAATGAGCACAGGAGGCACAAATAGAGGGCAACAGGTAGACAGGTAGAAGAGAGTAGCGGAGTGTGGGCAAGCTGTACAGGAGAACTGTTGCAGGGGGAGCTGGCACGAGGACCTGAACAAAACACAGACACAAAAAGAAAGCATGAACTAAAGAGTGCTTTGTAAGACTTTAGGCCTTATTTAGAGTTTGTCGGACAGGCTACTCTGTCCTAAACATGGCCCGTCCACCGTATTAGAGGTATGTGAATGTAGTGAATGTCACTCTAAATACAGGTGAATGTCACTCTAAATACAGCAGATGGGGCATCTGCCATGTTTTGAAGGAGAACCTTGTCTGACAAACTTTAAAATGAGCGCTTCCCTATTAGAGAACCTTTTACTTCTCCTCTATATTGCTTTTCGACACTGCCTTCTGCTCTGTTACCATACCATTAAAATAATGTGAAGTCAGGTGTATTGAATGACACAGTGTGGTTTAAAAGCTTATCTGACTCTTTACAATTTAAGCTTTTTAATTTTTTTATGTTGGGCTGGAATTAGAATAGTAAATCTGAGCAGAAGATAGTGTCAAAAAGCAATAGAGAGGAGAACTCCAGTCCAACTCACTTTGGGGAAAGTGCATTCAATGGGAGAATGCAAGTGGGCGCTCCTTCCACACATTGGTAGCTAAACTTTGGAACTCTCTTCCTGTGCACATCCGCAGCATGAATAACTACCTGGCATTCCGCATGGCAATTAAAACACACCTTTTCCCTACGCTTTAGGCCCAGCATTCAGCTAGTAGCATACTAATTCCTGCTGTCAGCGCTAAGACTCCCATTTGCTGTAGCAGCTGTGCGTTTTACAAAACTCATAACATAACAATGGTGAGTGCCAGAATTACTGTTCTAACTCCAGTCCAGTACACCCTGGAGATCGTGCAAAACATTTATGGTGGACAAATTAACTATCCTTACTCCAGTCCCACAAATACAGAGGAAAGTGCATATATTGGAGTGGTGGTAGGGGTCGGATTAATATTTTAACCCCAGTCCAACAAAACATATTGGAAAGTGCATATAATGAAAGGGGTCAGATTTATTATTCTAAATATAGTCCCACTTACAATGGGGAAAATGCATAAATGGGGGCTGTTACTATATAAACTCTATTCTAACACACATTAGGGAAAGTGCTACATAGAGGTTGGTCTTTACTATTCTAACTTGATTCCTACAAACAGTGTGTAAAGAACTTATATTGACCGGGGTGGTGGGTGGCAGGGGGTAGATTAACTATTCTAACTCCATGCCCACAAACATCAAACATTGAAGAGAAATAGAGGGAGGAGTTATGTTTCAAAAGTCTATCTGTAAATAGGCAAAATCTAGTAACATTGTATTTCAACATCATATAAGCAATTCTATAACTTAATTAAGGGCCTGATTATGAAGTTGGCTGGAAAGCCTCCAACCACTGGTCGGAGGCTTTCCAACCGACATGGCAGGTTTAAAGTCCGACCGCCGTATTATGATGACGGTGGTTCGAGTTTAAACCGGCGGGGGAATCCGACGCGGTTCCAACAGGCTCAAGGAGCTCGTCTGCCAGTCGGAAAGCACTCATAATCCCTTAAGTACGTCATTTCTGCCGTGGGGATTATGTTGTCAGTTTCTGACAGCCAATCCATGTCGTCCTTTCTGACATGGATCAGCTGCCGGAAACTGACTTTGGTGTGCCCCTAGCAGGGCCCACTTGCCCCCTGACCCTCTGCATTTGGGCCTGGTGGAGCACCTACGGTGCCCCCTGAATATCCCTGCACTGTGTTGCAGACACCGTTACAAACTTCAATTTTTCAATGGGAGCTTGAGCAGCACACAGTTTCGGCCCACCGCACAAGCTTCCATTGAAAAATGGAAGTTTGCGACTGCACCATTTGCGGTCACATCCTATTGGGGTTATCGGAACCGCAGACCTATAGACGGGTGGTTCCTTCCATGAAACTGTGTCGGTCAGGTCAGAGGCAACTCCAACTGACATTGTAATTAGGCCCTAAATAGTTAATATACATTTGATGGCTTATTGTAATTTAATATACAATTAATTTTTATTCTTTCCATAAAAACAGAGTCATGTAACCTATGTTAAATGTTTTAATATTTTAAATATTTTATTTCAAGTATATTAAATGTAATAAAATGAAAGCAATATGAACCACAAATAATTGTTATAAATTAAATGAGAATTTTGCTTTAAATATGCATATATTGGGGGCGTTGCTTGAACGCCGAGGGAAGATGGCGGACCCTGCCTGAGCTCCGCTTCGTCGCGGGTCTCAGATCCGGCTAATTCCGTTGTTTTGGCAGCGGTGCTGTCATGAGGGACTGTATAGCAATGGGGACATCGCTTTGCTTCAAGTTTCCTCACAACTGGTGGCTTTTACTCGCATCAGCGTTTTCTCTCCCTCAGCGATGCGAGCGGCCGCCATTTTGTTTCGTTTTTTTGCGGCGCACGCTTTTCCCTCTTCAATCTTCGTCATCTGCTGAATTGAGGCTGTGTTCCCTCCAACCAATTTCTTTGTGATGTCTGAGACCCACCCCTGGATTTATTATTGTTATTTTTAGCAGTTTTTTCTCCACTTCCTGATTCTGAGGTGCACTGGCCCGTTTCCTCCTTCAAATATGCTGTGCTTCTCCTCACATGGGCTGTACTTCATGAGGTACCTTTGCGGTTAGTGTTTTTTCTCCAATTTCTGCTGCTTTTACCAGGTGCTTTCTGATTATTATTGATGGACTATTTTTTTTTCAAGGCTTGGGTCCACTGTTTTTTTTTATTACTTTCATCAATGCATTGTCCTTGGGGTACCTCGGCCCTGCTCAAATCCAAGCTCTAGTCCATTTTCAACCGCCAATCCTTGAACTGTTTCAGTGCACCTGCGTGAGTGGCGTACTTACCTCCTTACGTTGCAGTTTCGTCAATAATTTTGCTGCTTTGGATTTACTTTCTCGTTTGACTTCCTGGTTTGTCTTTCCTGTTGTTTTTGAGGATGACTAGCGACCCCCACTTGTCCAGACCATCGATCTCTGGCACAAAGCCGAAAAGACACAAAAATGATCCACCTTCACCAATTTTATCTTCGCAAAATCCAATTCTGGATACCATTTTGGATGAGGTTAGAGGCCTTCAGCCCTTCATGACTGCCACCAATGACAAGCTTAAGCAAATTGAGGAAAGATGGATTGTTATGGAAAGTAAAGTTCTTGATCTTGAGCAACGAGTTAGTGACATTCAAGATATCTCTACAAAGATTCCTCTTCTTGAACAAGAAATTTCGAAACTAAAAATCCACACTGAGGATCTTGAAAATTGCAATCGTAGAAACAACTTACGCCTTTTTGGCCTGCCGGAAAATGTTGAAGGGTCTGACTTGGTCTCATTTCTACAGAAATTTCTTCCAGAGCTTTTGGACCTTCAGTCACTGTCTAATCCTCTCAACATACAAAGAGCGCATCGCTTGGGTCGACTTCAGCCATCTGCTAATAAACCTTGTGGTATTATAATGTTGTTCTTGGAATTCACCGAACTCATGCAAGTTTTGAAGGCTGTCAGATTTAAACGTCGCCTTAGTTGGTCTGGTCATAACATTTTCATTTCTCAAGATATATCTAATGCTACTAACGCCAGACGCAAAGAATTCCTCGCTCTTCGGCCTCAACTGCGACACCTCAACATTCAATATGGAATCATTCATCCCTGCCTCTGCAAAATCACTCATGAGGGTCGCTCTCGCTCCTTTGAGGATCCGGATAAACTCAAACTTTTTCTTCATAACTTTTCGTCACATGGCATGGATACTTGATTTCATTTACATTATTTGATTGTTCCTGCTTTAATTGTTTTATTGACTTACCTGTTTTCTAATGCTGACTTTCTGTCCTTCTTTATTATTATGAGGCTTATAGCCCATTTCTTATTTTCTCCTCTGCCCTTGTTTTTTTGTTTTTTAATGTGATCCGCGTCCTTCGGTGTCACTACGCTTCCCTGCTCTTAGATCTTCTTTCTTTTTTTTCAGATCTGGATGTTCGTCCTTGG
The DNA here is from genome assembly GCF_964204655.1 of Triturus cristatus. Classification (NCBI taxonomy): domain Eukaryota; kingdom Metazoa; phylum Chordata; class Amphibia; order Caudata; family Salamandridae; genus Triturus; species Triturus cristatus. Next base: position 493,772,739 of record NC_140595.1, read on the forward strand.
TCTGTTTACTTTTCTCTTCTTCTCTCTCTCCCACCTCTTTCCTCTTCATCTTCCTTCTTTCTACTTTTCACTTCTTCGTTCTTCCTCATTTTTATTCTTGTTAGCTAAGTCTGGCTTATTTCATAAGACTTATCTTTCTGTTTCTCTTATTGTAACATGTCTTTCCTTTTTTCTCCTTGTCAATCCCGCAGTTTTATGGTCCTATGTTCGTACATTCCCCTGTTCCTGGAAGTATGGTTAATGTCGTGTCGTGGAATGTTCGTGGTCTGGGCCACCCCGTCAAGCGTCAAAAGGTATTGTCTCATCTAGCTAAACTTAACACCCAGGTTGCTTTTTTACAGGAAACTCATTGCAATGATAAAGAATCACTTAAACTTAAACGTCAATGGGTCAATCAGATTGTTTTCTCCCCTGCCAATGACCGACACGGTGGTGTCGCTATTTTATTTCATAAATCCATTAATGCTCAAATCCTATCATCTGAATGTGATCCGAATGGTCGATGGATATTGGCTGAGGTTATCATTAATAAACGACAACTGTCTTTTTTCAATATTTATGGGCCGGTTAAACCAGACATTTATTTTTGGAATTCTATAAAATTGAAATTATTATCAATCCCCAATGCTAATATTGTGATTGGTGTTGATTTTAATAATTGGTTGGACCCGTTCACTGATAGGCAATCCAAATGCAAGTTCAAACCTGACAAATCCCACAAATCCTTTCAGACAGCCATTTCCTCTCATCCGCTATTCGATACTTGGAAAACGTGTAACCCTGATACCTCAGAATTTACTTTCTTTTCACCTGTACACCACACTAGATCTCGTATTGATTATATTCTTATTTCCAAATCACTACTACCTTGTCTCCAGTCATCTGAGATTGGATCTATTTTTATTTCTGACCATGCTCCTGTCTCCACCCATATTGACTTATCTCTCACCACCTGCAAACAAGGTAGATGGCGTTTTAATAACTTTCTTCTAGCAGATCGCACTTTTATTTCAGAAGCGACCTCTTTTATTAAGGAATTTTTTTCTTTTAATAAATCTTTAGATACCTCCCTTCACAACAATTGAGATGCTTTTAAAGCGTCTGTCAGAGCTTTTACTATTGCATATTCCTCAAAGAAGAAAAAATTGCTGCATGCTAAATATAAAGAAACTTTATCCCACATAAAAGAGTTAGAGCATAAGTATTATTCTTCCAAATCCTCCTTATCACTACAAGGGTTAATCAAAGCTAAATCCACCCTGAATAAGATTGCTACTACGGATGCCTGTAATATTCTCCTCAAGGTTAAGTCGAAATATCATGGAGGCCAAAATAAAGCCGGGAAAATGTTGGCCAACTATTTAAGAATTAAAACAGAACGAAAAGCTATTGGCCCAATTCATTCAGAAGTTGACGACTCTCTCCTCTCATCTGACTCAGACATTATTGACACATTTCAATCGTATTACAAGCTCTTATACACAGAAACCACCAGCCCCTCTGAAGATGATTTTACTACTTTTTTCAGGGATATCCCTAAGCCTCAAATTTCCCAAGATAATTTTCAACCCCTTGAAGATGAAGTGTCCTTACAAGAACTATCTGATGCACTTAAATCTATGAAGAAAGCAAAAGCGCCTGGCCCAGATGGTTTTTCAATTGAATTACTTTCTGCTTTCTCCTCAATTTTCGCACCCAAATTATTAGAACTCTTTAATTCTTTTATTTCTAATTCCCAAGCCCATGGTTCTTTTTTGGAAGCTCTTATCATTGTAATCCCCAAACCAGACAAAGATCCCTCCTATTGTAAAATTTTTCGTCCTATTTCATTAATTAATTATGATTTTAAAATCTTTGCAAAAATATTGGCTTCTCGTTTAGAGAAAATTGTTCTCCTTCTCATTAATCCTGACCAAGTTGGTTTTGTTAAAGGTCGCTTGGCCTCTGATAATGCCAGAATGTTTTCTAATATCCTTGCTCTTAGTACAAAATATCCCTCCCCATTAGCGGCTTTATCCCTGGACGCTGAAAAAGCCTTTGACCGTGTTAATTGGGAATTTTTACTTCACACCTTACGATGGTTTGGCTTTGGTCCAAAGTTTATTTCTTATGTTAAGTTGTTATACACCAACCCCAAAGCTTGTATTTTTGTTAATGGTCTCTTTTCCCCTTTTTTTTCCCTTCAAAGAGGTACACGCCAGGGCTGCCCTCTTTCTCCATTACTTTTCCTGTTATGTCTAGAACCATTTCTGCAACGTATCAGAAGTAACCCTCTCATTACTGGTTTTAATCTTAAATCTCAACAAATTAAACTCTCCGCATATGCTGATGATGTTCTTATTTATATGTCAAATCCTGTATCCTCCCTTCCCCCCTTTTTGAAGGAAATTGCATCATTTGCTAAGGTTTCAGGTTACAAATTGAACTTCTCTAAAACTGAGATTTTACCTTTAAATTCTTCATGCTACAGATATATGTTTGAATTGTCTAATTTTACATGGTGTCCCCAGAAAATAAAATACCTTGGTACATGGTTTACCCCCACCATTCGTGATACACTTGCTCAGAAGTTTGCTGCCTTAAAACTTAAAATTACTAATTTGTTAAATCTCTGGTCTCCGTTGTTCCTCTCTTGGTGGGGCAGACTTGATACAATTAAAATGATGATTGTTCCTCAGATTTTGTTTATATTGTCTATGCTACCCTTCAAAATTCCTAAATACTATTTCTCCCAGATTAACTCGCTATGCACAAAGTTTCTATGGAATAACAAACATGCACGCATTGCTCTGGCTAAATTGATTCGTCCTAAAAATGAAGGAGGTGTAAGATTCCCTGATTTTAATTTGTATCATAATGCTTTCTTGATTCGTCAATTTTTTGCTTTGTCTAGGGACTATAAAGATTCTCCTAAACCCGCTTGGGTTAATGTTGAATGTTCTCTGCTTAATGAATTTTCAATACGAGATGTTGTATACATGACGAACTGTACTTTTATTTCCAAATATCTTATTATAAAACACTCTCAAATGTTGTTACACACACTTTTCTTTAAGAACCTGAATATGAATCTTTTCTAGCATCATCACTTTGGTTTAACAAGTACATTAGATTTCGCCACAAGTCATTTTACTACAAACAATGGAAAGAAAAGGGCCTTCTCTTTGTACATCAACTAATTGTCAACAATGTTATTCTTTCCTTCCATCAGTTACAAGTTTCCTTCAATCTCCCTGATTCATGTATTCTACAATATGATACACTGGCCCCAATTCTACAGGAATGTCTACAGAAATTCTCTTCTCCTCCATCTCCTCCTTCCTCTCCTTCTGACTCTTCACTATTTCACACTCCTTCTGATATTACTCCTAGTGCCTCTTATATCTATAAATCTCTATCTACTCCTATCTGTACACGGGTTAAATCTAAGGTGGAACTAGAGTGGGAACTTGATCTTTCCTTGACTCTGTCAATAGCACAATGGGATAAGTTCTGGCAGAAACTATTCAAGACCTCCAAAGCTGCAAATCTCACACAATCCCTCTTTTTTATTTTTAATAGAGTCATCATTACTCCTCTTTTGTTACATAAATTCAATCACTCTGTCACATCTTCTTGTTGGTCTTGCCATAATGCTGAAGGCTCCTTAATACATTTATTATTTTATTGTCCCAAAGTTTATGCCTTTTGGAAGGAGATATGGTCAAAGTGTACACAGATTTTTCCTAACAATGTACAACTTAATATTCAAAACGTATTTTTGGGCACTGTTTCACCAGATTTTAATCTGGCTACTCCTGTTTCCCCGCTGTTAGACTTATTCCTTGCTGTGGCCTTTAAAGTTATACTCACTTGCTGGAAAGACAACTCTAAATTATCCTTTCTTCATTGGTGGAACTATATTTGTGACGAACATAGAATTGCATCTATCCCTCAATCCTCCATTCACGTACAAATTAAATCAGACCTACTATGGCTACCCTTTACAGCCTTCTTATCATCAACATCATAATCCCTATCTACTCTTAACATCTTATTCTTCTTTCTTTTCTCTCTGTCTTCTTCCTTTCCTTTACTTCTCTTTTCTCTCTCCGTCTATCCTCTTTCTTCTATCTCTTTCCGTCTCTCCTTTTTGGATAAAAATTTTCCCTCTTCTATTTAAATAGTTTTTTCACATTACTACCTTTTTTAGGAGTTTTATATTTCTTTGTGGTTAACTATGCTCTGCTTTTTATTGCCTGTTCTTAGCAAAATTTTACTATTTATACTGTTCAAATTATGTTTCCGCCTTCCGTAGTATTAGCTTAGTAATTAGTCACTATCTATATTTACTGCCATGTTTTACAATTTACATACTCCTACTGGCTAAAATTGTATTTGTTATCTTGTGTGCTTTTATCTTCAATAAAAATTACTTAACTAAATATGCATATATTAATTAAAATATTGACTCCCAATCTTTAAATAACAATGTGCAGATAAATACATTCCAAATAATTAACACAATGAACAATGAATAATAATTACTAATAATCATAATGATAAAATATAAAAAAACTATTAATGAATAAATATATTCCTAATAATAATAAAGTAGACAACCAATTCACCTAAACGTTAGCAAGCCGATTTGCTTAAAAGAATGCTCAATCTAAATACATATATTTTGCTGAGCCATTTTATTTATGTCCTAACAAAATAGTATTTTATTTAAAAAATATTGGCATAATAATTACCAGATGCTTAGAATAAAACAATTCTCACCATGTCCTCCAATATACGCTGCAACTCAGAAATAAAATCAATTAAAAACTGTAGAAATTAATTAATAAGTATTACAATGCATTTTAGAATGAAATAAAAAAGAAATATAGCATTAGCTTCTTTTTCAAATAAATTAAACACTACCCACTCATTCCCCCATTAAATCCTAAAGTCCAACAAAAATTCTAAATTTAAAAAGAAATTATTATTTAAGAAATATTTATGAATAAAATGTACTAAAAAATAAACACAGAACTTAAAAAACTAAAATGATATTCCAATTAGACCATCATCTTTGTATTCTTCACTGCAGGTGCTCACTTGGAATTTGCCTTTTTGCTGTCAGGCCATAATTTTAATTGTTTTTTGCTTATAGAAACCTGGCTAACTGGGGCCTCTGGCAATAACCTAGATATCACCATTCCAGAAAGGTCTATAATTCCTTGTAAAAATAAATTTCAGCAACATGGAGGTGGTGAAGACTGACCATCTGTCTCTCTTATATCTACTAATGCTGGCCTCCTTAAAGAAGTTCCTGCCTTCCGACACCAGGTTTTCAAATCCAGTGCATTCTCTTTGTTCTTATTTACCGGCCTTCTTCAGGGTTGTGCAACGTCCAGTTAAACTGATTGATTCATTTTGTTTAATTCAGTGAGGCAGCACTAGCATCCACTGGAACGTACATTTTTTGTTATTTGGACACTGTAGTTGCTCCTTTGACTTTAAGCAGATAACTTTATATACTTTGAGTCATCTCCATGTATCTAGGTGGTATCAAGATAAACCATTTCTTTGTGTAATTTGATATCTTATCTCTAGCCCATCCTTCCTCAGCTACCTGGGTCATCGTTCAAGCAAATATTTAACTCTGGCAGAGGTTAGATGTTGAAGCTACATCATATCACTTTGTAAACCTAGAGACCCAAGTTGAATATTCTTCAGATCCATGTCATGTACTGCATGACTTTAACAGTGCCCTTTAATTGACTGTTGAGTGGAATGCCATACTCCCATGAAGGGCCCTCTTCATTACATGGCTAAATGACTCATTGCTAGCTTTCCCTGGCCCTGAAGGCCAAAAAGCTGATAGATGGACAATATGGGGAGGCATGACAGTGTTCCTTCTCAGAGACTGCATGCACAGTGTATAGGTTTCAGGTTAGGCGCTATAAAGCTTATCTCTTCCAAGCTAAATCAACATTTGACAGCGACCATATTCTACACGCTGCTAACTCTCCTAGGTAACTCTTTTTAAGTTTTTGGAAATATTCTTTGACCCGCTCAACTGTTTGTTACAATCATATCTTCTCATGCCTATGAAAATAGACTGGTCCATTTCTTTTTGACAAAACTCTGCGTAATTTCTAAAAAAGTGCCCTCACTTTTAGATTATCTGTTCATCATACAGTAATAAAGAATTTGATAGCTTCTTCAGGCATTTGAATCAGGCTTGCCGGTCTTTTCTGTGTTTACTCAGCATTCTCCATCACCTGTAATTATCCCAGGTCTGACAACTATATTGAATACCTTTAAGCGGAATAATTTGACGTTGGAAAGGAGTTTTAGTACACCATTTCTCACAAAAGTGCTTCTAAAGGCAATGGATGAATCTAATTATCCTCCTATTACCGTCCTCTAGCAATAGACAAAATGATCAAACATTTATTGCCAAATGGCTCTCTAGTAAGCCTGGGCGAAGCACTACGCTACGCTCGCGTAGTTTGCGAAGTTCGTGCTACTTCGCACTACGCGAACTGCACATAGCACAGTGCGAACACGCGTAGCGTAGTGTTGCGTAATGCTGCGGTCATTTTTTGCTTGCTCGCGGTCCTCAACGTCAAGTTGGCGACCGCGAGCAAGCAAAATGACATCCCGGCGAGACTTTTTCCTTGTTCGCGATCAGCAACTTCAAGTTCGCGATCGCGAGCATGGAAAATAAACCTCCCGGCGAGATTCCCAACGCGAGGAGGTCAGGATTCTCATTGCGAGTGGTCGCGTATGCTCGCGACCGCTCGCGATGAGAAACTACCAGTTTGCGTTGAGAAAACTGAAGCTCGAGTAAAAATCTACTCGAGCAGCAGAAAACTACAGCTCGCACTGTGCAAGATGCCATTTTCAATGATTGCACAGTGCCGGTTGCTTGTTCGCACTGTGCAATCATTGAAAACGACATCTGGCACAGTGCGAACAAGGTACTACGCAGTTTGCGAAGTGCTACGCTTAGCTCGCGTAGTGCGAACTTCACTTTGCGTAGCTTCGCGAAGTGCTACTTCGCGAACTACGCCCAGGCCTACTCTCTAGCCCTCTGAATCCCTCAAACTTATTCAATTTCACACACATGCATTTTCATTTAGGCAGAGGGACTGCCTGGGCGCCCTGGCAAGCATATGCTTTTTGATCTTTCTGCTGCCTTTTATACAGTGGGTCATGCCACCTTAATCAACCCTTTGTCAACAGTTGGCCTGGCAGGTACTGCCCTTGATTAGTTATCCTGTTTTCTGTTAGACCACTGCCAACTTGTATTCCTGTCTCCCTTTTGCTCAGACTAGTTACCTGTCCAACTGGGAGCCCCACGTAGCTAATTGCTTTCCAGATCCTATTAATATTTGCATGCTGCTTCTTGCAGTCATCGTCAGGCCTTTTGGTATTTCATCACCATAATATGCTGATGACGCACAACGTCTTCTTTGCTTTGAGCAGTCTAAGTCTGATAAACATTCTGAGTTCATGCCAACTGGAAATAATTTCGCCTAAATATTTTTCATAATTTCATTTCCAATAGGCAAACTTGAGATGGATAAAGGGTTTTGGGCAGGGAATTCAATGAAAATCAATACAGTTGAAACTGAAAAGCTCAAATATTGACATGACTTATAAAAGTTATGAAAGCAAAACAGCATTTTCCAATGAGAGGAATGTGTACCAGGCAAAGGAATTTGCTAGGTTCACAAAACCATAATCTGAAAAACAATAGAAGGAGTTTGATCTCAACTTGCTTGTAAATTCCACCAGAAAGCAATGCAGCCACTGTGGGAGTAAATGAGGGAAGTAAAAGAGGCGTGTGACCATAAGTGTTTCTTTTGGAAATATTGAAGCGACCTGACAGTGCCTTCATTGTTCTGGCGCCTAAAGTGCCATTTAAAAATATTTATTCTGATAAAAATCCATGAAGAAAGAGAAGTCAGGGCCACTTCTTACTAAACCTGACCACAGTATGGATCTTGGCATCAGTTATTTTCTTTTCTTGAGTCGTTAATTTGCACATCGAGTAAAATCTCATACGCAAGTCAAGTCATGGTACATGCTCTGCAACACAGAATTTAAAAGAAAACACAATTCAAAATCCCACAACCTCATCCTTGAATTCGGTAATATTAATAACTATGGGGTCATTACGATGGCGGACGGACTTTAGTTTTACGATGCGGCCGCAGACTGCAGTTGTAACATTGCGGCCGGTGCTGCTGGCCGCAGTACCTTCCCCAATGTCAAAAGTGCACATTTTGTTTTTCCCTGCACTACATGGCAGGCACCGCGCAGTGCCTGCCACCTGGTGCAGGGAAATGTAAAACGAAAGTGCCCTTGCACAAGGGAGGCCCCAAACAGGCCCCCAAAGTCAATCTCCGCCAACCTTTGAATGGCGGAGGAACCGCCATTCAAAGGCTTGCAGATTGCAGCATCCTAATCTGTCAGGCGGTGCCTGCTAGGCACCGCCACCAGTTTATGGATGCTGGCTGGTCCGCCATTTGTTATGTTTTTTTTAAGTATCCTAATCAGTTTCCTGAAGTCTGCTTTGGTTCTTTTAAGCTCGAAACTAAAAAAAACAGGTCTTTTTGTCGAGTAGCCATGGAAGGAAATGTGCTTGCTTACTTGATTGCTTTTGTTAAGTCTATTACCAACTAAGGATCTGTGAATAGAAGGCATTATATTTGTACATCTCGTAGTCAGGACTGTATTATTAGTGAATTAGGTAGGGTTAATATCTGTGAGGAGACTGCTTGCCAATGTTTGAACTGATCTTTTGTGATATTACACCATTTTATTCTTTTGATCACTTTCTAATTTTCGTCACCGCTTTAAAGAACCAATTGTTGGAGGACTGATCCTACTTTGTGTTTGAGATCAACGCAGGCTACTAACGGGGTGTTATTTCTTTCTTTTCATGTGGAACAGCTGTTTGCAAGCGGTATATAGTGAGGAGTTTGGACGCAAGCATTTAATCTAAGGTAGACACCCTATTGTGTGTGCTTAATTCGGAGTTGCTACCGTTATACCCTTCCTGGAGGGAGTAGAGACTAAAGTCATGTAGGCAATTATGCAGTTTGTGTTTTCTTGCTAATGGGTTATTGGGATTCGAGATCTTTTGCGACCAATGTTTCAGGTTGAAATCGTATTAGAATCTCATGGTTTGTGAACCTGCATATAGTAAATCAAAAAAGGTGTGAACTGTTTCTGCTTTAGATCCTTTCGGCGAAGTTTCCTCTTTTACTCATTCACGCGAGTTTGAGCTATTAGCATTGTAAATGACAATGTCTTTTTATTCATGTTTTGGGTTTTAAAACGTGATTAAAAGGCCTTGATATTTACAATACTAATAGCTTAAACTCCCGCAAATGCGAGACCTATTGCATTGCAAATGCTTGTCTTATTTGAACTGATGGGTTTACTCTTTGCATATCCCTGCTTGGGCTGTCCCGGACCTCATACTTTGGATATTGACCTAATGCTCTATGTTATGTTATGTTATCTCTTTTCGTATAGTACACTAGTCACCCGTGAGGGTGTTTTGGCACACATCTTTTTAACTAGAGCCCTTAACAAAATTGGTGTGATAGGTCCTATACACTACCTGTAAGGCTCTAGACACACGGCACACTATATGCTGCAGGAGGTAAGTGACCCCTTCTACTCTCAAAAGTGACTACTTCTGCTTGTCATGGTTAGAAACAAAAACTGCTTCAGACTTACCACAATAAAGGAACAAAACTACAATAGAAAACAGTCCATTTGTACAAACCCTCAAAAGACCATAGAAACACACTGCAATATATGGCGTAGGAGTCAGGACTGACAACTAGGAAGATCAGTGACTGAGGAGCTGCAAAATGCAATCCTAGTAGTTTGTCAAGTATGTGTTTTGAGTGTGTTGCGTGTGTGTCTATGTGTGTTGCTTTGAGAATTATTTCTAATTAAGAACTCTACAATGAATTTTTCCTGTAAATGTATTCTCTGTTCAAATGCAATGTCACATTACCTTTTGGTGTTCATATTCCATTTAGTAATCTCCTTTCAACATTTCACGCACAATTACTTTGTGTGATGGGTTGTCCTTGTACATTCGTTGACATGAGATGAATCCCCTGAAAACACATAAGGGTCACATAAGAGTCACATAAAGATCACATAATTTGGTCTCCACTAAGAGCCAATCTTAAAAGACAGCCTGCCTGCTTTCACAGTTGAAAATTTGCATCTAGACTCAAGTTAGTAATTTTACTACTCAAAGAACTCTGCCTAATAGGTAAATAGGAAGATTCCTTTCCCTGCTCCATCATTCTGCCTAATGGAATCCTCTATGGCTCTAACTTAATCCCTACATTTTACCAGCCTTTGGGGGACTGATTTGGTAAACTGATGTGAGATCCTGTATTTCTCTACACCAGTGTGCCAGTGGCACAAAGCTTAACCTAAAGGGTTGAATCCATTCTAACATCATTCAGCTCTTGAAAACTTTAATCAATTTGCAGACATGAATGGCTCACTACCATCTCAGGTAAATTGGTAAAGGAGTTGAACTCTTCTTATATCTTTAACCCTCTACTCTACCTATACTGACATGGCTGTCCGCTCCGATGAAGCCTAAAGCTGCTCCTAGAATTTTTGATAGCACCAAGTCCCTGTATATGCTTCTTGACAGCAATGTATCCAAGAATGCTTGGCACTGACAAAGACTCCTCAAGGTGTCAAAAACGTAATCTTCAAATGCTTACTTCCAGAAGATGATACAAGCACTGGATGTCTCCAGACTGGATTATGTTAATTTTCTTCTACCCAAGTTACCTAAAGACTGCTTTGTCTGTCTCACTGAAAAATGCTAGTCATGCTGTGACTGGACTAGCATCACTTGTTTTTACAACATTTCCCAGTGATCATCTCACAATTGTTCCGTATTGAAACAGATGTATTTTCATAATTTCCAGCACAATTCATTTTTTTTTTTTCCTCTTTATTGAGAGTTCGTACCGGTGAATACATATTCCTAAATGGATACATAAATACATAAAATAGAAGCATAGCATTATACCGTCATGCGAGACAGAAACAGAAAGAGTGACAAACAGTGATAAACAATACGAGATCAATTGACATGTTAAATATCTACACAGCCAGTAAGTCATTCATTTATGGTTAATTTTGCTATCCTCCATGTAGCCACTGGGGCCCAAAGTCGCTTGCCCATATCCCTTAGCTTTGCTCCCTTTAAATCATATAATGCTTCCTCAATATTATGTATGCCCAACATTCTGCACAACCACATTTGAAAAATGGGGCTTCTGTATCCTTCCAGGCTGCGCTAATTAGAATCCTAAGGACTGCTACAGAGATGAAAACTAAAGCTTCAGCCTCGATAATTATATTTAGTTTCACGTCGCAGCCAATTATTATCAGGGTCGGGGATAGGTTAATTTTGACATCAAGTAGCCCCTCTAAAAACCGTATTATTTCAGTTTTGATAGATTTTAATTTTTCACAGCTATAGAACATGTGTATAAGATCTGCTGTACCATTTCCACATCTGGGGCAATTGCTATCTGCCGCTTTCCCCCACGAAAATAATTTTTCGGGCGTATAGTATAAATTAAATAAGGTTTTGTAATGTTGGGCTCTGAGATTCGAGGAGCGTAAGAAACTCTTATCCATAGCTAACGCCTTATCAACGTCTATTTCGGGATCTCCCAATTTTTTAGACCATGCAGCTTCAATTTTCCCAATATCATCTATTGATGCATCGTTAAATATTTTATATATATCTCTAATTCTATGGCCCCCTGACCTCAAATACTCAATTAATTCGTATTTCCCTTGCAGAATGATATGTGGCCTAATTGATTTAATTCTATTTACAATCTGCATGTATTTGAACTCTTGATAGCCTCGTAGTGAATAATGTTGTGTAAGTTCTTCGAGTGTTCTGCACTGATCACCAATCATTATTTGCCCCAACTCCACTATACCATGACTCTCCCAATGACGCCACGTTCCATCCCTACTAAAATTTGAAAAAAGTGTTGAGTTCCAAAGTGGTGTGCGATGATGGATGGTAGGTATATCTAGAGCTTTTTTAACAGTTTTCCAAATATACCATACACCCTCAAGCGTCTTGTATCCAATTTCCTTGTAATAACTCCTCTGAGTTCTCCTTAATAAAAGCCCTACGGCTTCACCTCCTACCAATAGCTGAAAAATTGATGGTATCGCCGCCTGTCTGAGGGTTGGACCCCCCGGATGGAGTAGAATAGCCATGTCTGTGAGGGACATGCAAGATGGTAGCTCTTAATATCTGGCAGTCCCAACCCACCTCTATCTTGTGGTAATGACATATATCTATTTGACCGCCTTATTTTGCCGTATTGCCATAAAAATTTCATAAAAATGGCCTCAATCTTCCTAATAATTTTCTCATCAATTTTAAATGGGATTGACCTTAATTTGTAAAGCACCTTAGGAAACATTGTCATTTTTATAACGTTAGCCCTCCCTATCAGTGACAGCTGTAATGAGTCCATTCTTTTTAGGTCTGTTTCCATAGATTTCAAAAGAGGGGTGTAATTATCGTCAATTATTTTACCTGGTTCTGCATTTATTGTTATACCCAGGTAAACTACAGATCCTACATATCTTCCATCCACCTTGGCTATTTTTTTTTAACATAATACCTGAGTTTTATCAACATTTAATCGGTAGCCAGACACATCTCCAAACTGACCGGTTATGTTAACTACCTCCCTCATAGCTAGCTCTGGATCTTTTGTAATGACTGCTAAATCATCCGCATAAGCGAGAATTTTAGTATGAAACCCATTTGATATTACTGGTTTAATAATCGCACTATTCATTAATTGTGTAATTAAAGGATCTATGTAGAGCGCGAACAAGATTGGAGAGCATGGGCAGCCCTGTCTCGTACCCCTTGTTATATTGATCCTATCTGATCTTTCCCCCATTAATTGAATTCTAGCCGTAGGTGATGAATACATAGCCTGAATAGCTTGACAAAATCTAGGGCCAAATCCCCTTGCCTCCATAACCTTCCATAGAAAACTCCATCTAACGCGATCAAATGCCTTCTCGGCATCGAGGAGGATCATTGCGACCCTCTCCCCCCTAGCAGCACCGATGTCAAATAAGGTAATAGCTCTCCTAATATGGTTTGTGGTTCCTCTTCCTGGGATAAATCCATGCTGCCAGGGGGAGACCAAGGACGCAATAATCCTTCCCATACGAGTGGCCATGATTTTGGCATATAGCTTGTTATCACTGTTAATCAATGATATTGGTCTGTAGGAGCCCGGGTTGGTCTTTGGTTTCCCTTTTTTGTGAAAGATTACTATATTGGTTTCTTGCCAAGACTCAGGTATTATTCCGGTATTCATAACACCATTGAATAGATCTAAGAGCAGTGGTGTTGTTTCCTCCCTTAGACTTTTATATAGCTCTAACGGTATGGCATCTGGGCCCGCCGCCTTTCCGCTTGCAAGATCTTGCAGAGCTTCCAATACCTCCGTCAATGTGATATCTTGTTCCAGTAATTCGATCTGGCCTAATTTTAGCTTACTACCCATGTCTAACCATCTTATATTTGGGTGCCCTCCAACCGCTTCCTCCTGATATAGTTCTTGGTAAAATTTCCTAAACCCCTCCAAAATTTCACCAGGCTTGTCGTATATTTGGCCCTGATATTCAATTTGTGTCACAATGTTTTTACTTGCAACCTGCCTGATTCGCAAGGCAAGAGCTCTACCTGCTTGCTCACCAGTTTCATAAAGGCATGATCTCTGTGCCTGGTAGTATGCTGCCGCCTTTCTTGCTAATTGTTTCTGGATCTCGGCTTTTAAGGAGTTTACTTTATGTAGGCTCTCAACAGATTGATCACCTGTAATTAAATCTTGTCTATGTTGTGTCTCTGCCTCACTCAATTTTCCCATCAATGCTTCCCTTTCCCTATTAACCTTTTTCCATATGTTAGTGGTATAGCTTATGGTCTCTCCTCTTATTCCTGCCTTGAAGCTATCCCACACCACTCCCCTTGATGTACTATACCTATTAGTGTCAAAAAAGGACTGGGACCATATTTTCATATGAGTGATGTAGTCGACATCCGCTAATAATTTTTTATCAAATGTCCAAGGTCTAGGAACCTTGTATGATCTATTGATGACCATATTTAAGACTAGGGGGTTGTGATCTGACATGATTTTGGGAAGCTTGTTTATTTGGACACTCTTAAGTAAGGTAGTCGAGATTATAAAATAATCCAATTTCGAATATTTTTTAAAAGGATGTGAATAATAAGTAAACCCTGGGTCTCCGGTCAGTAAATTTCCCCAGACATCGTATAAGCCATGTGACTGCATCATTGACATGATTGCTCTAAACACCCTTGGCTTCCTGCCTATGTATGCACTACCATCCGTAAAATTCGCAGAGATGTTAAAGTCTCCACATAGTACTATGTTGGTATGCCAATCAATTAATTCATTTTCAATGTGGCTAAAAACTTGTGGCTCGTCTGTGTTGGATCCATATACTGTACAAATAGTGAAACCTAAATTCATTTTGCATATTGCCCATCTTCCTAGTGAGTCCGCCTTACACCTTTTGGCCCCCCCTAACCCCACTTTGCCAATTATGGCGACACCTCTTATCATAGAAGTCTGGGATGTACATGACAACAATTCATAGCCTTTAAAATTCAAACAGTGTTTTTTGCTCCAAGGTAAGTGGGTCTCTTGTAGACATATTAAATCTAAGTTTATCATATTTAAATACTGTTCAAGCTTCCCCCTCTTTTTCCAATCATTTAATCCTCCTATGTTAAGAGATCCAATCCTTAGCTTCGGCATAACCAATTTTTAGATACTTCCATAGCATCAACCTGTCCAGATACCTGAATTCATATTAAGAACCCATCCTTTGTTTCAAATTTCCTCCTTCATTCGAAATCCCTTTAACAGTACGAACTCTCTTTGATTTTTTATTTTCTCCCCCCAGATCCACCACCCAACCCCCTTTCCCCCCCTCCCTTCCCCCCCCCTCTTCCCACCCCCCCCTCCTGCCACCCTTTGAGGCATCCTGGGTTTAGACTCACCCAGCTGTTGATGGCCGTGTGTTCCACACGCCTGAACCTACTACCTGGCCTGATACTATATGATCATACTGAGTGTCAACCTTATATCAAATAATAGTAGTTAATAGTTTGTCGGCACTAAATGTCTTCTTCTGTTCAGTTGCCATTGTTTTGTTTCATTCTTGCTTCAACCTCCTTAAGATAGACCTCCGCCTGAATCTCACTTGTGAAGCTCCTCGTTGTACCTTTATATGTTATTTTTAATCGTGCCGGATTTTGCAGGTAGACCGTTGCTCCAAGCTTTTCAAAAGGGGCAAACAGCTGTCGCATTCGCCATCGTCTTTCAACTGTTGCGTGTGCAAAATCTGGTCTTACAAAAAACTTGAAGCCCCTATATTCTCTTTGAGCCGTTGGCCTAGCCAAGTCATATATAGTGTCACGTACCAAAAAGTTTCCAAAGTTGACTAGGAAAGCTCTCGGATATTTTAGAGATTTCTCTGACCGTTTTGGTAATGTTAGTGGAAAGCGATGTGCTCGGCATACTTCTTTATCCATTTCCCAGGAGTTGAGTTCCGGGAAAGAAGATTTTAGTAAATTGATCATGAAGTTTCTTGGATCACTCCCTTCCGAGCCCTCGGGAATCCCAAGAAATCGAAGATTATTCCTTCTTGTTCTATTTTCTTGGTCTTCAACCTTTGTCATTAGGTCTTTGATTATGCCCTCGTGCTCCTTTGCTTGGAGTTGTAATCTGCCAACGTCTGATTCCAGGTTTTCTGCACGAACTTCTACCGAACACATTCTATCAGAGATTTCCTGACATGTATTTCCAACTTTATTGATAGCTCCTTCCAATTTTTGAATAGCGACATGGTTTCTTTGGCTATCTTTCTTTACATCTTGATGAAAATTTTTAATTGATTCAAAGACTTCACTCAGTGTAGGTTCTCTATGCTTCAGCTGCTGATCGTCATCCGGGTTGTCAAAAATATTCTTATTTCTTTCAGATTCTGCGTTTGTTTTACGATGAGGACTTTTGCGTGAGAGTTTGGTTCTCACTGTTGTTTGTTCTGGATTGCTCCCAGGATCTGTCGTTTCATCCTGGATTATATTTGGGTGCCTTTTAGGTTTGCTTCTTTTTCTCCCCGTTTTCTTTGTTGATATATAATCATATAGTAGAGCATTTTTAGATCCAATTTCTGTCGGTAAAAGTACTTTTTTGTCCAGTTCCTCCTGTCTGGGATTCTCGCCAAGATCAGTCTCTTCACTGGATTTGCTGAATTCACTGGAGATTGATATTCCTGTCTCATAGATCTCCGATTCAGAGCCATCGGAAGCTTCTGCTGAAGCGTACCCTTTCGTAGCTCGGTTTATATTTGATAATTCTACTGAAGTGCTGCCTTTCACTTTCCACATATTTTCCTGTTCTAGATGTTCTACCGGGACTAAAACCTCATCTACAGCAGTTATGGTCCTATTTTGTAATCCTTGTTGATCCATTGTGATTGATGCAGTTTCATTATAAGAGCCGTTCTGCTGTCTTTCTTTAATTGCGGGGCTGAATATATTTGAAATTCTGGGTTGGGAGCCTGTTGAATGCCCAGTTATATTAGCCACAGCTTTTAATTTTTTGATCGTCTGTAGTCTTTTGGCCTTTTTCTCCAATAGGTCAAGATTCTCTCTACTTGCCAATTCCTTTTCCTTTTCTATTTCTTTTACTCTCTGTTTTTCCTTGGCTTTCTTTTTTAATTTCTCAGCTTCCTTATTCCGTTTCTGTTCAATCTGTCCATTCTCGATGTTTCTATCTCTTCCATCAGATTTGATATCTCTCATTTTGCCATCGTCATTATTTTCGTCGTTATTTTCCATAGCTTTATAGCCCCTGGTTTCGGGTCGTCTTTGTATTTCTTTTATCTTCTGAGATCCTTGTAAATTAAGGATCTCTTTGGTATTTCCTCTGTCCCGGTCCTCTAAGTTCTCTTCTCTTTCATAATTTTCTTGTATTTCCAGTTTTTCTTGATCAGCCTCACCTCCTTGAACCAGGGCCTGGGCCTTTGCTTTAGCTTTTGTATCGGTTGTATCGGTTGTTGTATCATTCTTTATCCCAGTCTGATTCTGTTTTTGAGTTTGAGTTTCATCTTGCGAAACAAAGTCACTGGTTCTATCATTGTTTTTCTCTTTATCTTTATCTTTTTCCATATCTTTCTCCATGATTGTGTTCAAAGTTTGTATGGTAATTTCCGTTATTTTTACTAACAGTACTGCGTTACCTCTGGCCCCAGGTCCTCCGCCTTTAAATCTTGTAGTTGATTTAAGTAAACTTGAAAATCCAGCATACGCTCTTTTCCCCCAGAGAATCTTAATGTCTAGACCTGACTTTTTCCCCAATTGTAGATCTGAATAGATCAACTGAGAGTTTTGGCCAACCACCAGAGAGCCCATACGTAGTTCAACTCCTTTTGCTCCTTTTCACTCCTTTTCACTCCAGGTATATTATTGCTGTTGTATTGCTGTTGTATTGTATATGTTTATTTTGGGCTCTCTCTTTTTTTTTTTTTTTTTGAATATCCTTACTTTCCCTTGTTTTTTCCCATTTTCTGTTCCATTATTATTGGTCCAGAATTTTTTTTTTTTCAATTTCCAATTTTTTCTCTGCCCTTTTAATATTATACTATACTGTGCAGTGCTCTGTGCTCCTGTTTTTTTTCTCCGGGAAACCCTAGCAATTTCAACCCTAAGCCCTACGCACCTTCCCAACCCTACCTCCTGACCCTAGACACCACCCCAACCCTACCTCCTAACCCTACACACTCCCCTGAACCCTAAACACCTAACCGCAACAACGCACACTCCCCTAAACCCTAGAAACAAGCCTCAACCCTACCCCTAAACCCTAGAAACAAGCCCTCAGCCCTAAGCCCTAGTGCCCAGCCCTCAGCCCTAGCCCGGAGCCTTTATCCCTAGCCCGCGAGCCCTGAGCCCTAATGCCTGGAGCCCCGAACCCTAGCAGCGCGCCCTAAGCCCTAGCCCGTGAGCCCTGAGCCCTAATGCCTGGAGCCCCAAACACTAGCAATGCGCCCTAAGCCCTAGCCCGCAAGCCCTGAGCCCTAAAATGGAGCCCGAAACCCAAGCCTTAAACCCTAACCAGGAGCCTCACACCCTAGTCCTGAGCCCTGAAGACTCATTCCAACCCTCTACCCTAGCCATCAACCCTGAAACCCAGCCCTGAACCCTAATGCCCAGCCCTCAGCCATAGGCATGAAGCCTAATACCGAGCCTTAAACCCTATCCTGCAGCCCTAAACCCCAGAACAGAGCCCTGAACCCTAATGCCTAGCCCTAAGCCCTAACCCCGAGCCTTAAACCCTACCCCCGGAGCCACGAACCCTTGGGCCAAGCCCTAAAGCACAAGCCTTCCACCCTCACTCTCACCCCTGGACCCTCTCAACAACCCTTACACCCCTACTTCAAGTCCCACACACTTGCCCTGAGCCCTAAACCCTGGAATCCACATATAAGTCGCCCTCTTGTGGCTTTCATCTGCAATAACGCAGTACCGGCAATGTTAGCCAATGGCACGAAAGTGCGCCTTGAAAACAGGCCCAAATTCGCATTTCCCCTCAACCTACAGACAAACTACTATTTTTCCCAATAACTAGACATTCCCAACATACCTCCCGACCCCTTAAACACATTCCCCAAAATAGGGAACACCCCAAAATACCCTCCCAAACAACCGCATTACCGCGACCTCTGGGCCAGCCAATGTTAGCCAATGGCACGAAAGTGTACTTACAAAACAGGCCCAAAGTACCCTTTCCCCTCCACCTACAACCAAACTGCTATTTTTCCCAGAAACTAGACATTCCCAACATTGCTCCCAAACCCCTAAACCCATTCCCAAAAACCTAGAACACCCCAACATACCACCCCAAAAACGTGCATTACCGCGACCTCGCATAAGGCCTAAAGTCGCGTCCAAAATGCACTTTGAAACTAGGCCCAAAACACCCCTTCCCCTCCATGAATTTTATTCAAAACACTTGCAAACAAAATTAGACATTCCCACCTCTGATCCCAGCTAAGTACATCCACTTGGAACCACCCGGAACACATGTAAACACTCACATTTAACATGGGCTCCTATGGCAGCTCCTTCCTTCCTCGACTTTCACGAAAAACACCCTTCCCATGGATCGATTCCTCCCAATCTTCCTGCACACCCATGAATTCCCCCTCCCTACCACTCACAGCAGCCCCGTTCCTCTCGAGCAAGTGGAACACCCTTAAAACCACTTCTCCACCACCTCAAAAACGCCCATTGGATAACATGGCAATTCAGGCCATCACTAAAAAAGTGCTTTTTTCGCACTTCCCCTACTTCAATCCTCTTGAAACTCACTGGGACAGTAGTTCCAGCGATTATGAAGAATCTCAGCAAGAATTACACAAATCCATCCAGTGGAAAGGGTACGACTTTTGCGTCAAACACGCGCCCCCCGCAAACACGCAAAATCACCCCAAAATCAGCCAAATCTGGATCGATTTTTGCCAAACCACTGGAAAACCTTCCCAACACCAAACCACACAACTCCAAACCAAATCCAGCCAAACCGGACCAACCCAACCCCAGCCACACCAACCCACACCCTTCGAAAACACCAATATTGGCGGAACTGAATTTCCAGCACAATTCAATATATTCTCTACTAGAAGTCAACCAGGTAGGTGTCTGAAAAAGGGGTGGCATTTGGTCAGCACTGACCAGTGCACAATACTGAATTTTTGAATCTAGAGATCCTCACTATCAAGAAACAAAACAGAACAGGATTAGTCCTATTTAGAGATCAATAAAAACAAAGAGGAAGGTGGACCTTGTAGTCAATCTTTCATCAAAGGTTTCTTCCCGGGTGTGAACTTATTTGGTTCCTCTTTGCCCTGGATCATACCCTCATGGAGCTCTAAATACAACAATACTAAAGAAATGCAAACATAGAGACCAATTGGGTCGGAAAATATGGTATGTTTGAGTATAGTGAATGGAAGTTTCACAATTAAATGCACACAAATAGGATACTGGCAAGATCCATGTGAGGTCCTGACTAAAGTAAACTAACCCGGTGAGGCATTGATGTGATGGCTGACACATGTTGACCCAGGGATACTAAATACCTTAGTGCATCCCCTGTTTTTAACTCCATCAGGGTTCCCTTTGAAGATAAAACTAACCCTCAGGACACCCTAGCCCATTTCATTTTAAATCTAAGATTCCACGCACTAACCAAATATATCCCTTGGGTACCAAGGTTGAGCCTGCCCAGATACACTAGGGGCCCTATTCCCAAAGGTAAACTCGGACATTGGGCTTAAACTGTCTAAGTTTACGACTTTGGAAATTCACAAAAGTTAATTGACGTGTACTATCTTTATATCCACACTTGGGCCAGATTTCTGCCCGAGTGTGGACATAAAGATAGTATTCGTAAATGCCCTTTATGCATTCCCAAAGTCGTAAACGTAGACATTTGGTCTAAGTTTAGACCAAAGGTCTAAGTTTAACTTTGTGAATCGGGCCCTAGGTGTCTGGACGAAGACTCTATGATGAAGCATGCCACTTAGAATCCCAGTGGGTGAGGACCTTTTAACACCATAGGGTGATCCCCATGGGTGGGTATGGAGAGATAGACTAAGCATGGTAGGGATTCCCTCCTGTTGTTTTTTAATTGAGAGAATGTTCAGCCATCAACTGCAAAACTTAATTGGAATGCATCTAATCTCTTAAAATTGTTATTTCAGCTTTAACAACTTTGCGGCACTAAGTTCACTCAGACAAGCATCAGATTCCTGAGCACTGGCCATCCAGAAGCTTGGATACTGATTCCCCTTTAAGTGATTTATGATGAATTGGATAAGGTTAAGCTCTAATCTTTCTAGAGAAGTGGATGGGAGTGCTATGCATCACTCTATTGAAACAATTCTTTGCGAACCACAGTGACTTCATTAAAATTGGACCCTTAACTGATCATTGGACCAGAGAAACATGCATCCTCTGGAATCCTTGAGGGTTCTCTTTATCACCACTGCTCTTTCTGTCTTTTTCAGATTCCTGGCAAACTTAATTGCATAATATGAAGTACAGTTCCAAATGTACACCAAATGATATGCAATTCAACACCAGGTTTGAAAAGAAATCCAAACCACTGTAACAAGATAACAAAAAGCTTTGGACAAACATTGTTTTGGATTAGAGAACACAGATGCTGCCTCAGTGGGACTAAAGCTGAAGTCATGGTGACTTGGAACTATACTTATATCAAACTAATCAGTTTATGGCCTTAGGAGTTACGGTCCACACTGTTTCTATTCAAAAGGGAAAACCCTTGGCATAAGGTTTGATTGTGACCTGTCCTTTTTTCACCAAACCACAACGGTCACACAAAACATGAAGGTCAATCTCATAACCATCAGAAACATACTGCCTTTACTGCATGGAAATCACGGAATAGAGGAGATGATAATCAAATCAAATCAAATCAAATCAAAAAGACGCTTTATTCGATTTAAAAACAATTAAATCATAAAAGCACATAATAAAAACAAAGACTTAAAAACATGATGTATCAATCCATGTAAGAACATCAAAAATACAATACAGATTTCTTTAAACATCCCTAACGTGAATAAAATCGAGAATCAGTTACGCTGGGTGCTGATTACATCGAGTTTCTAGATTTAACCACCCCTTTTAAAAATATAGCTATATGGCCAGTACTGATTTCATCATCCAAATATTGCAGTTTAATGAATGCAGGTCGACACTGTCTCAGACCATGTGATTTTAAAATGGGTATGATCCATCTCTTCCTGATTATGATGTAAAACTTACAGAAAAATATGACATGTATTGTCGACTGTGGGGAGATGTCATCGCACGGGCATGGGCACAAAAGATGTGACCAATCATTAATTTGGGGGAATGAAACCAAATTGCCTAGACGCAAAGGTGTCAAAAGCATCCTAGCGTATATACTCAAATTAAAAGACAAATAAGGTTGTAACCCTGGTTCGGTCTGGATCAGTTGATTAGCACTGACCGTTGATTTCATAATGTTAGAGGAAAATCTAAGCATCTTCAGATGACTAAAACATAGGGACTTTAACTCATTCCTCGTAATTGAAGTAAAATGGTCAGGTTTATCAAAAAACTCGGGATGACCCATGTCATACAGGCTTTTTTTGACATACACCAACCAGGGAATACGTAAAACCCCTTGTAAATTCAGACAGTCCATTCCAGACTTTATGCCACAATAATATTGGCTGTATTTTTATTAAGTCGGACACATATGGTAGTCCCAGTTCGGCGTGACAAACATACGTAGCGGTGCTGGCTGGGACAGCTAAAAGACATTTTAAAAAACTGTTCTCGATTTTCTGAATAGACTCTACACTTGCAGAGCCCCAAATGCCAGCTCCATGCAGTGCAGTTGAAATGCATTTGGCCTTGTAAATTGTCAGTAGATCTTTAATGGGACGCTTGCCTAGCTTCCTAGCAAAATTTAAAAGAGCTCCCACGGCTTTAGCAAAGAGCAATTTTCTGGATTTGATAGCTGGAGCCCACGAACGCCTATTTTCAAACACAATACCCAAATAAGAGAAGGACTTGGCAAATTCCAACCAGTTGTTACCAATAAAAATATCACGGCACTTGGTAGAAGGCTTAGTGCATTTCATTGTAAAAGTTTTGGCGATATTTACATTTAGGTCTAAATTAGACATATACAACACAAAACTCGTGACTAGTCTCTGCAGGCTTAGTGGTGTACGAGCTATTAAAACTGCGTCATCAGCATATAAAAGTACGCCAATAGACCGTTTGCCAACAATGGGTATATCTAGACAATCCGTAGATAGGGTATCCCTAAGGCTATTTATATAGAGGTTAAACAAGAATGTCCCGTTTTGACTACTAAATAGAGTGTAGAGTGGATCGCATATAAAAGACAGTGTGAAACTCTACAGAATGCAAAATCAGACAGTCAGTGTTTACCTTCACTGGAGGAAGCCTGATCACATTACTCCATCACTTTAAGACCTCCAATGGCTTCCATTGAAGCGAAGGATCAGATTTATAGTTTGTTGTAAAACCGACACGGCCTACTGGAGAAATGGACCTGAACAATTTAGAAAACTGGCATCACAAATCACTACCCTTGTACTGTGTATCCAATGAGAGCGATACGTTCTTACATTTCTCACCACCTCCACCAATTAATAGTTATAGTAGTTTTACAAGCCATTACCATATGCGTCAAAGTATATTACATAGGAATTACAGTTGTAGTTCAGAGGCATATCATGTCATTCAAATTTATGCAGAAAGCATTGGGTAGTAACCAATAATGCACCTAAATGTTTGAAGCCACCCTTGTGATAAGTGCTGCCTCGTTTTATCACGCCCGTGAGAGAAACTTAAACTTTTAACTTGGGGAGCAAACACTGGGAGGGACGACAAGGAGGGGAGGGAGGGTCGGATGTGTTCTGGTACTATGATGGCGGTAGGGAACGCAAGTCCAGGCGCAGGAAAGTACACTATGTCATCTCAGTGTACTAGACAATGGTGCAAGTAATTAGGAGTTTGCGAAAGGTAGCCCTCGTAGTGGAGGCTGGTCAATTCCACCGGGAGGATTGCCCAGCCAGATACCTATTATGGGCCTTATGACTGCAGGGATGTAGTGTCTTTGTCGGTTGATTGCTGGAAATGCGTGACCAATATGGCCCACTGAGGGGAGATGGGGCGCACCTCTTCATATCGGAGTGCTTCTTCTTCTGCAGTGCCCCATTTGTGCACTGTTCCTGTCCATGCCTCCATTGTGGGGTCCACAGGTGCATGCCAGTGTAATGTGATTGCTCGCTCGGATAAAAGGAGGGTCAGGGCTGTGAAGCGTGTCTGCACTGTGTGTTGCTTCCTACTCTTGATTATGCCTAGTGAACAGGCTTCCCAGGAATAGATGTCGGGGAGTCCTGTTACTTCCCGCAGTGTAGCATGAAAGGTGCACCAGTAGTGATGCAGAACTGAGCCAGACCAGAACATGTGTGAAAGCGTTGAGTTAAGAGTTTGACATTGGGGCAAGCAAATTGTGACTTCGGGAAGTGGAGGTGGAGCTTCACAAGTGTTATATAGGCCCGGTGTAGTATAAAAAACGGAATGTTTTTGAAACGTGAGATTCGGGAGACCTTCTTTGGAAAGTCTAGGGCCCGTTCCCACTCTTTATCATGGAGCACCCTCTCAAAGTCGTCCTCCCATTTTTGGCGAAGTGTGGTGAGCAGGACGGTCGACAACTCTCGTATGGCTTTGTACAACCAGGTGATAAGGTGATGATCGGGACCCACAGTTAACACGGCTTGAAGCACTGGTTGTGTCACCTCTGAATAAGTCCCAGAGGTGCTGCCAGGTATGTATGAGCTGCTGGTGGAAAAGGGACTGCCCTAGGGGGAGCCTGCACACTTCGGCCAGCTGATCAAAGGGGAGAAGCTGACCCTCATAGAATAGAGACCTCCACCTCAAGGAGTGAACGATTGGTCTAGACTGGCAGTTCCCCAGCTCTGTAATAGCCCCTGCCTCAAGGCAAGCCGACCAGTGGCATCTTAGGGGTATAAAGAAGAGTCCTCTGGGAGAGGCGATGTATCCTAGCCATACTAGTCTTCACTATCAACACTTGTATGGGATGGATCGAGATGGGCTGCGCTTCCGGTAAAAGCAAGTTTTGATTTGCCAGCATCGACAAGGGCCCAGCTTCCGAGCAAGCCTCCCGTAGATAGAGCCCTTCTGTCCAGCAAGACAGCTATTGGAGCTGCGCCACAAATATATATTCCTCGAAGGATGGGGCCCCAGGACCTCCCTGATCCACTGGCAGCTACAGTTTGGCCAGGGCAACTCGTTGGCGTTCCAGTTCCCCATATGAGTGAGTAAAGAAGTGGGCCCAGTTCTTTAAAAATTAGAATGGGGTGGGATAACTGGAAGATTTGCGAAGTAGTATAAAGGCAGGAAGGATGACCATTTTCGTCAGGGCGATCTTGCCAATGGGGTCTAGGGGGAGAGTCCTCCAAAAGCCTACCTGGGAACGCATGCCCGACAAGGCCCTGCGATGGTTGCCCTCATAAAGATCACAGGTTTATGATATTGGCAGACTCCCAAATAGTGAGGTGCCTGCACGTGCCAGACATGACAGGAGTCGCTAATGCGCACCTCCCGTAATAGGAGGTCGGGCTGAGTGGGTAAATGGTGGATTTTGTCCCGTTGACTCGCAGTCCAGCCACAGCAGCACAGTCCACTAGTGTGGCACGGAGGGGGTCGAGATCAGCTGTTATGTCCCATATGTAAAAGAGCAGGTCATCTGACCACAGGGACACACTGTGTGTCTCACCCGCCAGAAGAATTCCCCATTCTAACCCCCCCTTCTAGAGGCGTGTGGCTAAGAGCTTCATTGCCAGTGTAAATAATAGGGGGGAGAGAGCGGGCATCTCTGACATGTTCCTCACCTATCGGGAAAGGAGCTGAGATGTAGCAGACCAAACGGAGCCGGGAGGTGGGGTTCGAGTACAGTAGCTTTGTGTATGCTAAAACTTTAGGTCCCACGCTCATAAGAGTGAGTATCGTAAATAGCAAGGCCAGGTCAGAGTGTCGAACATCTTCTCCAAGTCAAGGACAAGGCAGCCGGTGGGTGGAAACCGACCCCTCACCTGATCTTAGATGTGGAAGAGGCAACGGATATTTTGGGAGGATCTTCAGCAGGAGACAAATTTGTTCTGGTCTGACTGCATGAACTCTGGGAGGACTTGGGCAGATAGTAGTTTGCTTAGAGACTTGTAGTCGGCCCAAATAGAGCAATTGGCCTATGAGAGGCTAACTGGGTGGGATTTCTGTCTGGTTTTGGGATTAAGGTTCAAAAGGGATTTGCATAGAGAGTGAGGAAGTTCGCCATCCTTCAGGGACGCTTTGTACATTGCCACCAGCCGAGGCACCAGGAGAGCTGAAAAAGTGTTGTAGTATTTTAAAGGCAAGCAATCCAGACCCGGGTTTTTGTTTTGGGCCAGATCAAGAATTGCCTGCTTCACATGAGTTGGAGTGATCTCTGTGTCTAGGGAACTCCTTGCAAGAATGGGCATCTGGGATTGGGCGAGGTCGGCTAGGAACTTGTCTCTTAATTTCAGCTGATTATTCAGCGACGCCTGATTTATGACGGAGTAATAGTCATAGAAAGCTTGTAAAATGTCAGTTTGGGTACAGATCCTGACAGTCCAGTGGGGGCAAACTTCTGTAATGGGGCGGGACACTGAGTCCTGACAGATGAGCCATGCCAAGAGTGTGCCAGGTCTATCACCCTCTCTGTGCATCCTAGCAGCGTGGGCTTTAAAGTTGTAGTGCCAGCATGTAGGGTCGGAGTGGGGAAGTGGAGGGTGGGGCCTGTCAAGGGATAGGTCAAGCACGCAATTGTAGCCCCCTCCCGTATCCATGGTGTCACTATATAGTGGGCCACCATGCCAGAGAGGGATTCCCATAATATTCCCTTGTCGGTGTTGGGTGCATATATACTACCTAGAAGTACAGGCTAGCCATCCAAATGTCCCTCAAGGAAGGCATACCGATCGTCCGTGTCAACCACCCTGTGAGTTTTCTGGAAGAGAACCTCAGCACAAATCCACATAATTGTCCCTCGCACATACGCTGAATAGGTAGTGGTGCAGAAAATACCTCTCCAGCACTTACGGAGGCAGCCCAGCTCCCGTGTGGTAAGGTGTGTCTCCTGCAGAAAAACTAGGTGCGCCTGCTGGCGCTTGATATAGGAATAGACAGCATAGCATTTTCGATCAGTGTGCATGCCTCGAATGTTGAGAGTGAAAAGACAGATGTCAGCAGAAGAAGCTATGGCGAGGTGATAGAAGTGTAGGGAAGACACGCAAGGGGGCCCTTTCCCAGTGGTGATACACCTCTCCCCAGAGCCTCGTTTCACCTACCCGCCATAGTGCTGAGGATGGAGGGATAATAAAGGTAAGTAGAACCTGCAGTAACTGGGGGGGGTATTATACCAATACTGGGGGCCTACTACAACTGGCAGTATGCCCAAACAGAACATGTTGCCTAAGCCCTAGTGTACCATGGGGGCCAGCTAAACATATGCCCAGAATAGGTCAGGTGAACTGCCCTTAAATGTCCAGGGTGAAAGGGCACCAGTTGCTTTGAGGATTCACCGAATCAATGCTACAACATTGTTTAAACTTTGGTGTAAGTGGGACATCCTGGGTCAGTTAAATAAGGGTATCTGCCCTCTGAGGAGTCACTACGGGAGGTGTTGATGAATCAGCCCAGGAGCTGCCCGAGCAGCTGAGGTCCTCTTCGGAAGTGAAGATGTGGGGGCCTTTCTCATCATCCATGGCCATGGAGCAAGGCCCTGAGTCCACTGCAGTTTGTAGGGCTCACCTGAAATCTGCAATGATTTGTTCCAGATTGGGGGAACTATCAAGGACCCTGAGGCAAAGGCTTCATGCATAGTTGAGTCCCCCTCTTGCATCATACCTTTTCTGGGGTACTCGAGCGTGCAGGGTGCGGTCGGTGTCTGACGGACGAGGTTCTTTTGAGTGCTGGTCAGTCCAATCCCACCCCTCAGCAAGGTCATTGAAGAAGAGAGTAGTACCCTCTATGATTATCTTGAGGCATGCTGGGCACAGCAATGAGTATTGTATCCCCACTGGCGTAGGCGGCGTTTCACCTCCAAGAATGATGAGCACTGGCGCTGCACGGCGCGTGTGTAGTCGGGGAATAGCATGTAATGCTTGAACTCCACCTGCACTGGTCCTGCCCACATGGGGGCATAAAGCACCTTGTCCCTGTCCTTGAAGTAAAGAAGTTTCGCCAGCATTGGACAAGGGGGGAACCCGGGGGTGGGTGATGTGCCGGAATGCAATGCACTCTCTCAAGGGAGAAAAAGGGCGTGAGGTCCGTGGTTGGAGTGAATGTTTTGAACCAAGACTCTAGGTAGGCAATGGCTCACCACCTCCACCAATGAGCAACAACAGGAAAATGATATGCAATTGTAGGACAAGCATATGCAAAATCTGTTGGCTTTGTCAATGCTTTTTTACATGTGAGAGCGTCGATTTTGGTGTGTGCTGTACCTGTTTCAAACTCAGTGTTGCTGGCCTGAAAGGGCATGTGTAGATTTATTAGGAACAGCAGGTGGCAATAGAAGGCAGGGGTTGTCTTGAGTGCACCTGTGTCATGTAGATATGGGTACATGTGGCCCCATAGAAATGCTTGAACCCCAGATGCCACCAATATGAGTGGGCAGCAGGTGTGCCAATATTGCAGACATGGACATGTGCATGGCAATGCCGCATGTAAGGGCAGTGGCTCTGTTCTGAAGAACAACATTATGATGTCTGAGTTTCAGTTCGTTAAGAACACTGACAATGACTTCACAGCTGCGAACAGCTTGTGTCTTTGAATGGTTAGTGCAAAAGCCCCACAATAAGGATAGGGACAGATACGTATGCAGAACTACACCCTCCATGTCTGCACGTTTATCCATGCATACAGTGAAGCCATGTGAAGGGTGTGCTTGTGAAACCACATATGTCCAACTTGGGCCTACCGAGACATGTGGAAAGTGTGCATTTAAACACAGCCATGTCACATTGTATGCAAGCTTTGAATACAATTTCTGCACTGACAGATACCGACACCCCTTTGTCTACACATTGTGAGGATGCATAACACATGGACGGCTTGCGTATGAATCACAAGCATATGCCTTCTGTGCACAAGCTGAAGATCTACGGGACTGAGGTGGTGGGAGGAATGGATAGGTAATGATCAGATTGCGGATGCTGGGAAAATGATTTAAGGGCAGATGTATCAAGCATTTTACCGTTCGCAAACGGGCCAATTCTGTGAATTGGCTCGCTTGCAAACGGTAAAAAGCCTTTTGGGATGTATCATCCCAAAAGGCATTCACAAAATAGGGACTTTTTGCGTATACCTATTTTGCAAATGCATTTAAGGAATCGCAAATTTCGATTCCTTAAATGCAATTTTGGAAGCACCCAAAATTTGCGATCTGGCCTTAAGGAATCGTAAATTACCACCAACTTCAAGTTGGTGGTAATTTGCTATTTCCTAGAAAAATGCAATTTTTTGCATTTTTCTAAGTCCTGTGTGGTACACAGGCATATTTCAGCGGTGCAACAGGGTGTCCTTTTGGCACCCTTGCACCCTTCCAATTGCTTGCGGAATTTGCAAATTCCTATTGGGTACTCGCAAATTGCGCATGCAATTCTCATTAATTTCTATGGGCCTCCTGGCCCATAGCAATGAATGGGTAGCCATTCCTTATTTGCGACTCGAGTCGCAAATAAGGAATGCGAAGGAATCGCAATTTTAATTGTGAAACCTACATATATTGCATTTTGCGAGTCCTTAATCGTGAATCGGTAAAATTCGCTATTAAGGACTCGCAAAATACAATGTTGATACATCAGTCCCTTAGTCTCCCCAAGCGTAAGTAAAATGAATGTATTCCTGTGTAATGTAAGTGGTGTTCGTGCCATGTAATGCACCCCAAGTCCTTCTGGTCGAATTTGCGCTACATAAAACAGGCTATGATGGAGGTAGGAGGGAGGCAGCAAGCCAAAAGATGGGGAAGGAGCATGGAGCAACAGGAGGGTGGTGGTGGTGGGAGGGACGGACAAGCACGGAAGAGAATGCGGATGCTAGGGATGCACTCTTATGGAACGTTACCCTGGAAATTCAAAATGAAAGTACCTTTACAAGTGCATGGCCAGTGGAAGGACACTGGCAGCCAGAAGCATGACTTGGTCCAAGTTCCACTGTAAGGATGAGGACATAAAGCTGAGAAGGAAGCTGGAGGCAGTAGGAGACACTGACAAACAGTAAGAAAGAAAACAAGAGTGATGTGGGAGCCAACGAATAGTAAGTGAAAGTAAGAATTGGGCGGGTTCTAAGCCCATCTTTCTGTTATGTTATGTTATGTTATTCCAACTTGTTGAGCGCATGAATACCCTGATGTGTCTTGGCGCTGAAGCTCAACAACGAACACAACTAGAACATGGGATTAATTCTGGAAGAGCCACATTTTAAGTCCCCTCCTAAAGGAGAGCAGTGAATGTGCTGATCTAATATGAAAGGGAAGAGTGTTCCATAGTTTCGCTGTTCTGTAGTTCAGACTTCGTCCTCCCCAATTAGTCCTTTGAGACCTGGGTACAGTCATACATTTGGCTTCAGTAGACCGAAGGCGTCTACTGGGAAGATACCATATAAAGAGTTTTTTTAGAAAAACGGAGCCTGTATTGTTTAGAGCTTTGTGAGCCAGGCATAAAGCCTTGAACTTAATGCTGCTTGCCATTGGGAGCCAGTGCAGTTCCAGAATTTCTTTAGAGACCGACTGAAATTTGGGCAGACCCAGCAAGACCCTTGTGGCTGCATTTTGTGTCATCTGTAACTTTTTCAGGTGTTGACCTTGAATATTCAGATACAAACCGTTACAGTAATCTAATTTGGATAGCACCAATGCAGTCACAACAGACTTCCTAGAGTTAGCTTGCAGATAAAGGAACATTTTCTTAATTATAAAGAAAGAAGAGACCGCTGCATTTATTTGGTTTACGTATGTGAGATTGTTGTCCAACAGTAACCCCAGGTTTTTCGCCTTGGTTACTGGTTTGAGGAGATCGCCTAGCTCAGCCAGCCAACAACTGGGATCCCAGGTTGGCGAGAGGTTGCTGAATATCATTACTTACGTTTTATCTGAATTGAGCTGGCAGGCAGTGCTTACTCATCCAGGTACTTATTTCCCGCATACAATGCTGAAAGCATAGTGAGGTGGAAGGTTCATTTTAGGACGCCGCTACCACTATTTGTGTGTCGTCCACTTAAGATGTCAGATTAAAACCACATTATTGGATCAGAGGTGCCAGTTCAGACACGTAAATGGTAAATAATGTTGGGCTTTAGATTTTTTTTTATTTACAAAAGATTTTGCAAGCAAAGCACAAATGCTGTATAGGCAAAATATTAAAAGTCCAGCACCTCACATGGCCAACCACTGGTACTGCAACACCATCCCATAGTAAATAATGTAGGTAATGGCTTAAAATATAAACCCATACGAAATAACGGTAAATTACATTAAAATTAGTTAAAATATTAAAAAATGTAAATTAACACAATTTAATGTAATATATATATAAACATAAAACATATTTTTAATTTAATTATAAAATATTGAAACATTATTTTCTAAATTCAAAATTTAATATAACATTACAATTAATTTTTTCCATCTATATTAATAATTATTAATGCCTACAGAAATATTGTTTAAATTCATTAAATATTAAATTCACAAGTTAATAGTGCTGTAGAATTTTTTTTAATTAGTTCTACATTTAAAATAAATATATGAAATTAATTTGCAATAATATTTAACATAATAGTTTTACTCACTTTATTCTAGTTAAATATAAAACAAACTATAGGGAGATTCCCCAGTGAGTATAAGGAAAACTAAAAAAGTGTATTAACCTTGGAAACGTTAGTAGACATATGTTTATGTTAAATATTATTGTAAATTATTTCTATATGCTTATTTTCTCCACATAATGCTTGGGTCGAGACTAAGCTGCTTGGCTCTCGTCAATCTAAAAAAAAATTGTCACAAGCAAAAACATTTCTGGGTCTCAAAAAGCACACATTACCACAGTAGTCCCTGGAACTTAAGGGCACATTGAGTGCGGATGTGCTCCGTGTTAACCCCTTCGCTGAGGGGGTAATTCCCCCACGGTGCGGGGGGAGGTCTGCGGTGCCACGGTGCTCGTGACGAGCTCAGCTCATCATGACTCACAGTGGAGCTGTGCTCATGACGAGCTGAGCTCGTCACGACCCCGCCCACTGATTAATTCACCCGCACAGGCGGGGAATTTATCGCGCGTGGGCGGGCCACGGCCGTTATGACGAGCTCAGCTCGTCATGAGCACAGCTCCACTGTGACTCATGATGAGCTCAGCTCGTCATGAGCATGGAAGGAGTTAAAGGTAAGAATGCTGCCACTCACAGTGAAGTTAGCCAATGGCTAAAGTGGATTGCCTAAATGCCCAACGCTGTATGCTCTAGTGAACAGAATTAAAATGTGACTGAAAAAATAACACACCGATGGATAAAGAGGGCTGGTAGAAAGATCCCTTATGTAAGTAGTTTACAGACATAATGTTAGCAAAATCAAAAGGTCTTGTCTAACACCAGACCTGAACATGAGTACAACTGGGTAACAATAAAAATCTATTGTTCAGCGCCAAAATGCCCTGCAGCATGAACGTGTGCTTCACAAATGCCCATAATATGTTAACACATTGTCTAAACTTTTGTTAGAGGCTTATGTTACTGTAGTCCGTGAATTATTTGGTTACATGATCAGTGAGGTTCATGTGACAAATAACGTTACTGAATCAGCCATGTATTTCACAATCGGGCGTGTAAAAAATGATTTTGAAACTGATATTTTTATTTTATTATTAAAATATCATTAACAAGGTTAATGAGGTCACAATGATGTCCACTGTGATATTAATGACATAAGATACAATGAACACTGTTGTACACTCAAGTACCACTTGGGTGAGCAAATGTTGAGTTCGCTGTTAGAAATGTCAAATCTTTAATACATTTGTGAATTTTCCGACTGCAAATCCTCTTTACCATTCTAAAACCATAAATATGGCAGAGGTTTTCAAAGCATTAAGCTTAGCTGTAGTTGCAAAAAATTGAAATGTAAGGGAAGTGTTGGAGCGAAAATAAAATATACCCAGAGTGCCTAAAAAGTCAGAATTCAGAAATGTTTTGCATAATAATTCTAACTCCAGAAATACATCTAAGTTTACACTTAAAAGAGGCTGGGGTATGTTTGCACATATTTTTTTGTCTTCACCTGGAGATTTCCAGGAGACTTCCAAGATTATCTCCCGGTCGAAAAACCACACGAATCCCAGTAGGGAAATTATAATGGTGGTTTTCTGAATTTATTTGTGAATAAGACCCAAATCAATTTAGTTATAGTAACATGACAACTAATTAACGTATTGGAAAAAAATAGTTTTTTTAATCTCGAATAATTTTTTTAGTTAATTTACTAAATGTAAAAAGGAGGAAACGTTACATGTAATTGAAGTCAAAATGTGTTAATACATAAAAAATTATCATTTTCTTCCATCAAGTATATCACAGCATCACTCATTTTTTTTTTTTTTTTTTTCTTTTTTTTGTCCTCATCTCACCTATAAACTGTTTGCAGGGCATAACTGGTCGGTTTAATGATGGGGCGCCCTCCGACCACCTGCACTTGTTTAGGTTATCCAACCAATCCCTTTATATCGTCCGGGATTTAGGTGTTAATCATAGGACCATGGTTTTTATTGACCCTTAACATCGGCAACAGGGGATCAGCAGAGTCTCAATTCCTGACCCATACGTATAAAGGGTGCCCACAATGTAGGGGGGCCAGAGCTGGTGCTCAAAGATTCTAATCGGGCCATAGCAAGTGCGGATTTTAACCAGTCCTCGATTTTCGGAGGAAGGGGGTCCTTCCATCTTAGACAGATCTCCCTTCGGGCCAACAAAATCAGACATAGTAACAGCCCTCTATCGGATTGAGCCATACTAGCAGTGGACACCTGATCATTAGCAAAGAAAATCAGAGAGCCGTTCAACAGAATGTCAATTCCAAAGGACATACATAAATATCTGCACACCCCTTCCCAGTATGATCCTAATTTGGGACAATCAAAAAAGATATGTATGTCATTGGCTTTAGGGAGCAAGCACCTGGGACACCTTGGTTCAGGGTTGGGGGCGAATTTCGAGATCTTCTCCGGAGTATAGTAGATTCGGTTGGTGACAAAAAAATGATTTTTCTTCAGACTAGCTGATTTGGTGTATTTATAAAGCAGGGTCACGGAGGGTTCCAAGAGGTTCCCGATATCGGCTTCAAATGGAGAATTGTTCCAAGCTGACACCTGTTGGGGGATACCGACATCATCCGCGTTGATCAGTAGCCTATACCATATGGAGATCTCCTTTTTCCGATGCTGAATGTTTTTTAATGCAGCTTCAACCTCTCCATTCCCCCTTAAATTCTCCTTTTCTGTTTCAAACCAGGATTTTAGTTGGATAAACTTAAATCTTGAAAACCCCATACCAATTCTTGCTTTCAATACCTCCCAAGGATGAATGCCATTTTCATCCCCCAACTCAGACCAGATCTCAACCCCAGCTCTTTTAATTGGAAGGGCCAAACTGTCCTGGAGGCAAGGGGGAGTCCCCGGGGAGTCCCAAATCGGTGCCTGATCGGAGTAGTAGCCTATCCCACATCTAGAGCGAATAAAATACCAGACCTCCAAAGCATTTTTGATCACCTTCAGCCTTACTCGTTTAAAAAATTTTGGTGAACCAAACTTGTAGAGAAACCCGACTCTATTTCCACAGCATTCTGAGTTAACCAACTCTCCCAACAGCCTTCCCCAAGAACATGCAGTCGGTTCTACTAGGAGCATCCTAATGGCCTTAAACTGAAAGGCGACCAGGTAGCACTGTATATCTGTGAGAGCCAATCCCCCTTTGGCTAGGCGACGTCTTAGTTTTTTCCAGGAGAGCCTAACCCCTTTCTCACCCCAGATAAAGCTCCCGATTTTACTTTGCGCCTTCGAGATAAAGTGTTTAGGAAAACCTAGAGGTATTGCATTAAATAGGTAGGTTAATTTCGGGAGGATTGTCATTTTGACTAGATTCACCTTCCCAAAGATGGTCAAAGGGAGGTTCCTCCACCTTGCAAATAACTGATCAATTTCCTTTATTGTTTTTTCTATATTGATAGATGGGATTTTTTCAAGATCTTTTACGATGACAATACCAAGATATTTAAATTTTTTGCTGGTGGCCCCACTCCACTGATCTATGTTCCAGCACATTACCTCCGTCTTCGCGGAGTTAGCTAAATATCCAGAGATTGCCCCAAACTCTTCCAGTAGAGCCCCAACCTTTGGCAGTAATATCTCGGGGTTATCTGTGTAGATAATTATATCGTCCGCATATAATGCGATTTTAGAACGATATTGCTGAGTCTTGAACGGGGTTATAGTCTCATCTAATCTTATAGCCTGAGCGAGAGGTTCAATGTAAAGATCGAACAATAAAGGGGAGATAGGACAGCCCTGCCTAGTCCCTCTTTGAATATTAAAACTAGGGGTAAGTTCGCCGTTGATGAGGATTCTAGCTGAGGCATCCTGGTAGCACCTTTTCAAAGTGTGTATAAAAATTGGACCAAATCCCATCTCCTCCAGCACCTCCCAAAGATAGGCCCAACATACCCTGTCGAAGGCCTTGGCGGCATCTAACGCGACCACCGCCAAGGGTTCGAGTCTAGAAATCGCCAGATCAATGTTCCCAATAAGTAACTGGGTTTGTTCCTGAATGTGTCTCCCAGTAATGAACCCTTTCTGATCTGCATTGACCAATCCCGGGGCTAATTTTCCCAATCTCCCTGCCAAAATGCCCATGAAGATTTTATAATCTGCATTTAGCAGGGAGATTGGGCGATAAGAATCCGCTCTAGCTGGATCCTTCCCTGGCTTAAGAATCAAAACAATGATAGCCTCCCTCCATGAATTAGGGACAAGGCCTGTTGGGCTGTAAATTGAATGGAACAAAGAACCCAGAACCGGAATGACTTCCTCGGAGAGGGATTTATACACTTCATTTGGGAGGGCGTCAATACCGGAGGCTTTACCATTTTTGGAGATCTTTATTTGGGTTCTTATTTCCTGCAACGTGATTGGGGAATCAAGGAGGTCTTTATTAGCCTGTGTTAGCGTGGGGAGGGATTTTGAGCTTAGCCACCCGCGGATTTGTTGTTTGGAGGGGGATAAATTCTCCCCGTAAAGATCTGCAAATAGAGAAAGTATGGTGTTTTGGATGTCACCGG
Source organism: Triturus cristatus (assembly GCF_964204655.1). Lineage (NCBI taxonomy): Eukaryota > Metazoa > Chordata > Amphibia > Caudata > Salamandridae > Triturus > Triturus cristatus. Next base: position 493,808,894 of record NC_140595.1, read on the forward strand.
CATCTGTGGATCTATCCCCTCGGTTATTTATCACCAGCTCGGCTATATCATTCTTCGAGCGTTCGGATCTCGCTTTCCACGCCAAAAGAGCCCCAGCCCTCTCTCCATACTCATAGTTCTCCATTTTACTCCTTTCCCATTGCTTCTTACACTTCTCTTCTAAAATACCCCTGTATCTTTGTCTTGCTTGTTCAAGTTCAAGATTTATCTGCAACACCCCTTGTCCGTCTGAGGATTTTAATAGCCTCAAATGCTCGACTTCTAGCAGTCTGATCTTTTCTTCGCCCGCCTTCAACGCACTCCCTTCAGAGCGATTTTTGAAACATATAAGATTATGAAATCGACCTCTCAGTGTAGCCTTGAAGGCGTCCCATACTACCTCGATGGCTGCTGAACCTATATTGGTGTCAAAGAATTCCAGAGAGGACGTTTTTATAGCCTGAATTAGGTCTGAGTCATCTAACCTCCTCCTGCTGAGAGTCCATCTCAATTGAGATTTTATTAATAATTTTTTGAAGGAACAGAAAACGGGGGAATGGTCCGAGAGGTGGCTAGGAAGGATAGATACATCAGAATCCTTTCCAAGTAGAGACTTGCTGGCTAATAAATAGTCGATCCTAGAGGAATGATGAAATCTCTTGCTGTAGAAGGTATATCCAGCCCTGTCACCTTTCGTGACCCTCCACACATCGACCAAGCCGAGATCATGGATCAGATTCTTCATTGCCCGTCTGACAAGGGGGGTTGAGATGGAACGCACCTGATTCGACCGGTCCAGAGTAGGATCTAATAGGGCATTGAAATCACCTCCAACAATTATTGGGGGAGCCACCAGCATAAGCTTAGATTGTAGCTTGACAATATAAGAAGGGTCATCAATATTCGGCCCATAGAATGAGGCGCACGTCAAAACAGTCCCCCGAAAGTCCAACTCCACTATCACCCATCTCCCTGATTGATCCGTCTGGATGGATTTAACTGAGCAGGTTAGTCCCCGTTTAACTAGGACGGCCACCCCACGGCTATTCATACATTGATTCGAGACGCCAAAGGTTTTTATCCAGGGTGCCCCTGAAAATAGTTTATTCGACTCCCCTGTGGTTAGGTGGGTCTCCTGTAGGAGGCAAACCCGAGCTTCTGAAAGCTCCAGGTATTTCATAATCAGCCTTTGCCTCCTAATACATCGTAGCCCATTTACATTCCAGGAAAGAAGACCCAAACCGGCCTGATCAATAGTTACATTTGCCATCCATATTCATCGCCCTCCCGCATTGATGTCATACTGAAAGTTGATTCCCAAAAGTGAGATGAGGTTATTTTGTTTTTTTTATTTTTATTTTTATTTTTATTTTTATTCCTTACCCACCCGTAGTGCCCCCCTCCCCCTGGATCCCACCCCTCCCACAGCCCCGTGCGTGCCCCTAATCCCTTGAGGAACCCTCCCTTAAAGATGGGTGAACCCATTAGGTCACGCTCACCTCGGGTTTAAGAAAGAAAAAGAGAAAATAATGTACTGGAGAAAAAGATTGGAGGCAGGATAAGAAAAAGAGGGTGTTACAAAGGATATACTATCCTGTGGAGAGGCCCTCGCTTATTTAGGTGAAAAACCTCATTTTGCCTGCTCTGCCCCCCTTAATCCAACCATGAAGTGGTCTACTTCTTCGACTGTGTGGAATAGGTGCATCTGATTGTTGTGCATGGTGCGCAACTGAGCCGGAAATTTTAATTGTACCTTAACACCCAGAGACCTCAATTCCTCCATTCTACTGCCCATTTCCCACTGCCTTGTAGCCGTTATGTGAGAAATGTCAGACCTTATTTGAAAGGTAAATGAATCCGAACCATTGGGGGAAAAAGTTAAGGAACCCTCCTTGAGACCAAGTGATAAAACTAGATCTTTTACTGAGTATGAGAGGAAGTTGACCAAAATCTTCCGGGGTTTCAGTCTTTTCGGATTTTTCCTGTAGGGGTCCCGGTGAATTCTTTGGATTTCTGACATCAAATCAATGTCAGACTGATCTTTCAGAACAGTCCCCTTTAAGATTGAGATGACAAACCCCTTTAAGTCTGAACCTTCCAAGTTCTCGGGAATATTGAGGAGCCTTAGGTTATTCTTCCTTGAGTGATTTTCCAACCTTTCGATGTCGTCTTTCAGAACCTTTTGTTGTAAGGCTAACTTCCCTACTTCCTTTGCGGCCTCACTTATGTTTTCTTTAATGCCAGGTATTTCTGCTTCGAGAAGGTCCGTCCTTGCAACCACCTCGTCGAGCCTCTGGGCCAGAGCCTCACAAGAAGCCTTAATCGCCGCCTGATTGGCTTCGGAAACAGAGAACCTCCCCGCGAGCTCTGCCTGGTTTAGTTCTGAGACCTTAAATCCACTAAGCATCTCCTTCTTCATGGTGATTAATATATCCGACAGAGATCGCACTTCGGAGCCCTCTGCTGCTTCCGAGTTTCCCGCTATGAGACACCGAGGGGGCGCTTTTGTTAGAGAATTTCCGGGGGGATCCTTAAACGGTGCAAGTTCTTCCTCATCCTGTAGTCCCAAAACGTTGAACCTATTGGAGAGGGTTACATCCTGTTGAGGGGCCTTGAGCACTGGGGAGTCAGTTGGAGACCCGGTGGGCCGCTTAGTGGATTGCTTAGCCCCCCTTTGTTTGCATTGAGAAAATGGGGTCACGGGGGAGGAAGTTCCCCCGTCGCTTACAGCTAATTTCAGTTTAGACTGTTTAGACTTGGTTTTTACCTTAGAGAAAAACCCCTCCGTATCTTCAAGGGTCTCTTCCGTAGTTTGATTGGGTTCCACTGTGGTAGCCATGACTCTATAGTAGGTTTTTAATGAGGGGGTGATTTTTGAGGTAAGTGCGGGTTTCTTTTTTACTCTAATTTTAGTTTTGAAAACTCCTCTCTGTTTTAATTCCTCCTCCTCTTCGTCGCTCTCCCCGAATCTAGCCCCAGACCTCCTTAACTTTGCTTTAGTTAAGTTAATAATGGATGTCTTTTTTTGGGTTGCAGAGACGTATGTAGCCTCTAGATTCCGCTGAGAGTAAGCAGCTCTTGTTCTTAGAGTATAGCGACCCACTCTAGGAGGAGAAACAATACCATTTGTATAACCAGCTTCATTCACCTCCATACACTTACTCAGAATGTCAATGCCACCTCCCCAGAACGCCGGGACCGAGCCCACCAAGCTTAAAACTCCGTTGTTGCGCCTTACCGGAGACTCAACCCCCACTGGTGCTTGAATTACACCTCTATTTTCTTCTGCAGGATGACACGCAGCTCTCGCCTTTGATATCTCAGCTGCCTGCTTTCGATAGGGACCCTGCTGTTGCTCCGGCGTCACCGCTGCTTGTGCTGACACTGCCCCCGAGATCCGGAACCAAAGGCAGGCAAGGACCCGGCGCCTACGGAGCCTCGCTGCCTCCTCCCATCTCCAGCCGAGAGACTGACTGCTGAGGCCCATCGAGTCCGGGCGATCGGAACAGAGGGAGACTTGCCATAAACTGCACGCGCATCAGCAGGGAAAGAAAAAACAGCTCACCGGACCCCGGAATGCCTCTCCCACCTCCCTTCTTTCCTCCTCATCCCGTGAAGACCCGAGGTGAGTGCTGCCGCGACTCTTTACCATTCTAAAACCATAAATATGGCAGAGGTTTTCAAAGCATTAAGCTTAGCTGTAGTTGCAAAAAATTGAAATGTAAGGGAAGTGTTGGAGCGAAAATAAAATATACCCAGAGTGCCTAAAAAGTCAGAATTCAGAAATGTTTTGCATAATAATTCTAACTCCAGAAATACATCTAAGTTTACACTTAAAAGAGGCTGGGGTATGTTTGCACATATTTTTTTGTCTTCACCTGGAGATTTCCAGGAGACTTCCAAGATTATCTCCCGGTCGAAAAACCACACGAATCCCAGTAGGGAAATTATAATGGTGGTTTTCTGAATTTATTTGTGAATAAGACCCAAATCAATTTAGTTATAGTAACATGACAACTAATTAACGTATTGGAAAAAAATAGTTTTTTTAATCTCGAATAATTTTTTTAGTTAATTTACTAAATGTAAAAAGGAGGAAACGTTACATGTAATTGAAGTCAAAATGTGTTAATACATAAAAAATTATCATTTTCTTCCATCAAGTATATCACAGCATCACTCATTTGTTATTTCCACTCACAAGAAAATGTGATCTATGTTTAAGTCAGACCTACAATTCTACATTAGACTAAAACGTATAGTTCAAATTAGTTCCCCCCTAAATTTGACAGATATGGAATCAGGGTAAAAAGGGTCTTTTTTCTTAAAAGCAAGTACATTTTCCCCACCGTACTTATGACATTTCCTACTTGGGAATGCTCATAAACTGTAAAGAACTTGTCCAGGTGCTATTCACACAAAGGGCCCTCTGTGCCTCCGGCTGCATTAGCATCCACCGCCTTTAAAGTGGCCACCCTGGTCTACCCATAACCCTGTAATGACATATTCCACTTATAAAACGCTTTTGACACCTACACCATATTTTGCTTATAAAACAAAAATCTTTCCGGTTTGCAGACGCTTTTCGTTTTACATTTGGCTCAAATTTTTCCACCCTGCTCCTGCCGTCCTGCAGTTCTGTTGCCTTCTGAAAAGCATACTAGCAACTGCTTAATGGTCAGAGGCCCTTTGAAATTGAGTTTGGTGTTTATGCCCTGCGGATCTATTCATCGCTCTGGTAGAAATTTAAGGCACACATGTTTCTGCATAAATTGCTAATTTTTACAGGGTACAGATAGTCAAATTTAGCATCAGAATATGGAAATTTTGAAAGTTACCCATGGGCTTTCTGAACTTGCGGACTATTTCTTGGCCTGCACTTCAAGGAGGAACAAGCATACGCAATGCAATCAGTCTTGCCTTTGGGACCTTATATGTATTTAGCTATGCAGCACATTAGCCTGGGTGCTGAAACATCTACTGTTCTTTAACATGGATGGAAAGTAATCACCAAACGGCGTGACACACCAGGTATGGATACACCTAGAGAGAAATATTGCCTTTCAGCAGGAAATGGTGTAGTCCAAAGCTCTGCTTTTAATATAAAATCAGGGCCTTCGGGGGTCATATCACTGAAAATGCAAGATTTGAAAAAACTATTGTTGTCTACGGGTGCTGTGGAAGACAATTTCTATTAATTGAAATCTAAATAATGCTAACTTTATTCTGGTATTTTACTGACCTCTGCTGGTCGTTTTCTATCAAGAAAGTTAAATAGAGGCAGTTGAACAGAAAAAAAAGCCCCTAAGCGGAAGCAGACAAGTCCTAGGGCTGATCTCCAGAGCCTAAAAAGTACATACACATATAAGTATATAATAATAGGTATACACTAAAGTATATACAAGAGGTCTCAAATGCTCGACCTACAAAGCATGCATTAGGATCAGTATAGAGCTGGAAACAAAGAGCCAAAGCAACAGGGTGGCAGCAGTGCCATTTCTGACCGAAGGTTTTTTAATGTCAGCTCAGCTGAAGTACAGACTGGGCCCGCACAGAGGAGTCTTAACAGGAAAGACTCCCAGTGCAATCACTCAGGCAGGTTTAGGTTGCCAGGGCAAGTCCTACCGGGTTAGACCAGTGTGAACATGTCTCTCCCTCTAGAAGGGTGGAATGCTGCCCCCGCCGCCAGAACTGGCGGGCGGGGGGGGGGGGGGGATTTCAAAGCGTTTAACACCAAACACAACATGTTTCCGTGCAGCCATCCCAAAGTTAGCATTTACCGCAAGGTTATAATGCACTTAAGAGTATATGGTCAGGCTGCACCACAAACAGCATCAGAGGAGGTACTCCGAACGCTGCAGAGGGGCTCTACTCATGCAGGGGCACCCTCTCACATAAAAACCAAGCACTCTGCCTTCAGGATTGTTAAGGCCTGCCATAGGAGTGACTTATAGGTTTTATATGTGTGTGTAATGTTAGTGATATAGGTAGCCTATACCGCTGTAAGGAGTGCAAGCACACCCTTACCCAGGCTACAGTAGCAGACCTGTGGTGCCATTTTGGAGTGCTTCCCAGGGGTGGCATAATACATGCTGCAGCCCCTGGTAGGCCTCTGAGGTACCTATGCCCTAGGTACATAGTATACCATATACTAGGGGCTTATAAGGCACTCCAGAATCCAATTAGACATGTACCTAATGTACATGCAAATCATTTTAGAGAGGAAGCAGCTAGGCTGTGGTCCTGATTAGCTGGGCCACAGCCAAACTAAGGTCGAAAAACAGTGAAACCCCAGCAAAAAGTGGGGGTACCCATGTGAAGCAGATCCTACTCTCCTACACTAACCCCCCCCCCCCGAATGCAGGGACATTAAACTAACCTTGACCAGTTGAGTCTTCATGTTCTAAGTGGAAAGACCTAGAGAGTCCATCTGCATTGGCATGGTTAATCCCAGGTCTATGTTCCAATGTAAAGTCCATCCCCTTTTGCGAAATGGACCACCTAAGCAGCTTGGGGTTTTCACCCTTCATTTGTTTTAGCCATAAGAGGGGCTCATGGTCTGTCTGAACAAGGAAGTGAGTACAAAACAAGTAGGGCCTCAACTTCTTCAGAGCCCAAACCACAGCAAAGGCCTCCCTCTCAATGGCTGACCAACGTTTCTCTCTAGGGGTCAGCCGTCTGCTTATGAAAGCTACTGGCTGATCCTGACCTTCATCATTCAATTGTGACAATACAGCCCCTACCCCCGATTCAGATGCATCTGTATGGACAATGAACTTCTTGGAGTAGTCAGGACTCTGCAGAATGGGAGCAGTGCACATGGGCTGCTCCAGGTCATCAAAGGCCTTTTGACAGCTAGCTGTCCACTGAACCTTTTTTGGCATCTTTTTAGAAGTTAAGTCATTCAGGGGTGTCACTATTGATCCATACCCCTTGACAAATCTCCTATAATACCCAGTCAGGCCTGAGAAGGCTCTCACCTGAGTCTGGGTAGTTAGAGCAATCCATTCCATTATGGTTTGGATTTTGCTCTGTAATGGTTGAACCTGGCCTCCACCTACCAAGGTAGCCCAGGTACACAACCTGACTCTGCCCTATCTGGCACTTAGTAGCCTTGATAGTTAGGCCTGCTTTTTGCAGGGCCTCCAAAACATTCCTTAGGTGGACCAGGTGATCCTCCCAGGTGGAGCTAAAGACAGCAATATCATCTAGATATGCTGCACTAAAGTCGTCCAGGCCTGTAAGGAATTGATTCACCAACCTTTGGCAAGTGGCAGGTGCATTCTTCAAACCAAAGGGCATTACCACAAATTGATAGTGCCCACTATGGGTAGAACATGCTGTCTTTGGCTTTGCATAATCAGCTAGTCTGATCTGCCAGTAGCCAGCTGTCAGGTCAAATGTGCTTAGAAACTTGGCTGAGGCCAAAGTATCTATTAGCTCATCTGCCCTGGGGATGGGATGGGCATCAGTCCTAGTGACTGCATTGAGACCCATGTAGTCCACACAAAACCTCATCACTCTTTTCCCACCACTGGTGTGAGGTTTAGGTACCAGGACTACTGGACTAGCCCAAGGGCTAACTGAGGGTTCAATCACACCCAAATCCAACATCTTTTGGACTTCTGTCCTTATACAGTTGCTGACATGTCCAGGTTGCCTGTAGATCTTATTCTTCACAGGTAGACTGTCCCCAGTGTCCACTTCATGAGTGCAGCAGGTGGTCTGACTTGGAGTCAGAGAAAACATATGTCTAAACTGGCTGAGAAGGTTTCTGCAGTCAGTTTGCTGCTGGGCAGTGAGGCTGCCTGCCAAGGCTACACCATCCACTGACCCATCATCAGGATTCTGAGAAAGCAGGTCAGGGAGTGGGTCCCTCTCTTCCTCCTGCCCTTCATCAGTAGCCATGAGCAAGCCCATGCCTGCCCTGTCAACATATGGTTTAAGTCTGTTGACATGAAGTACCCTGTGGGGACTCCTAGGGGTTCCAAGGTCTACCAAGTCGATAACCTCCCCTTTTTGTTCAACAATTGTATGGGGGCCACTCCATTGTCCTGGAGGGCTGCTGGGGCCACAGGCTCCAGCACCCACACTTTCTGCCCTGGCTGGTAAACAGTCAGTACAGCCTTTTGGTCATGCCAGGCTTTTTGCAGTTCCTAGCTAGCCTCAAGGTTTTTGTTTGCCTTTTTCATGTACTCAGCCATCCTGGAGCGGAGACCAAGTACATAGTCCACTATGTCTTGCTTTGGGGGCTTGAGAGGTAACTCCCATCCTTCCTTCACCAAACACAATGGACCTCTGATAGGGTGACCAAACAAAAGTTCAAATGAGCTGTAAACAACCCCCTTTTGAGGCACCTTCCTGTATGCAAATAAAAGGCAGGGCAAGAGTAGGTCCCATTTTCGGCTAAGCTTCTCTGGGAGTCCTTTAATCATGCCCTTGAAGGTTGTGTTGAATCTCTCAACTAAGCCATTGCATTGTGGGTGATAGGGTGTGGTGAACCTGTGGTTCACTCCACACTCCTTCCACATAGCAGTCAAGTAACTAGACATGATGTTTGCACCCCTGTCAGATACTACCTCCTTAGGAAAGCCTACTCTTGAGAACACACTCAAGAGAGCTTTTGCCACCACAGGTGCTGAAATGGTCCTAAGGGGAATTGCCTCTGGGTACCTGGTGGCATGATCCACCACCACCAGTATAAATCTGTGCCCAGATGCTGTTTGGGGATCCATGGGACCAACAATGTCAATCCCTACCCTTTCAAAGGGCACCCCCACCACAGGTAGTGGTATCAGGGGGGCCTTTGTAGTGCCACCTGCCTTGCCACTGGCTTGGCAGGTTCCACAGGAGCGACACAACTCCTTTGTGTCTTCAGACATGTGGGGCCAGTGAAAGTGAGGGACAATTCTGTCCCAAGTCTTGTTCTGGCCTAGGTGTCCTGCTAGGGGAATATCATGGGCAAGTGTCAATAGGAAGCCCCTAAACTTCAGAGGTATAACCAACCTCCTGGATGCACCAGGCTTGGGCTCTCTACTCTCTGAGTAAAGGAGTCCATCATCCCAATAAACTGTATGGGTGCCACTAGCATTCCCAGCAGCCTCATCAGCAGCTTGCTTTCTGAGGGGTTCAAGAGAGGGGCAGGTTTTCTGCTCCTGGCTCAGATCAGATCTGGAAGGGCCCCCTGTCCCCAAAAACTCAACCTGGTCAGGTTCAAGCTCCTCTGTGACAGTTCCTTCTTCAGGCTCAAGACCAACTCCCTGAGGAGACTGATAAGTATTCTGAGACAGGTGGGAAGGCTCTGCCTTAACCCTACTGCTCCTCCTCTTGTGAGACACCTGGTCCATTTTTCCAGGATCCAGGGCCTGTTCAGTTTTAGACATTTTGGCCTGTGACCTAGTCACAGCAAAGACATGAACAGGGATCCCTAACATTTCTGCATGTGTCCTGAGCTCCACTTCAGCCCAATCTGAAGTCTCTAGATCATTGCCAAGCAAGCACTGTACTGGTAGGTCTGCACTTACCACAACCTTCTTAAAGCCAGTTACCCCTCCCCAGGAAAAGTTAACAACTGCCAGAGAATGGTATGTTCTGACATTGCTAGCATTGGTCACTTGGTACATTTCACCAAGTGAATAATAATAATAATAAAAAAACTTTTTTCGGTTCTTTTACAAACCATAAAAGTGCATATACAATTTAAAATACATGTCACAAGAAAAAAGTAAACACATTTCAGGTAAAGTGCCAAAAAGTGAATAACTATACTTTCTTCCACAAAATAGAGTCAATACTAAAGATGAGGACATAGATAGTGCAAAATACACAGTGAATAACTACTGGTCCAGACAGTTTCTCAATTTAACAGTTAATTTGAAAAATTCCTTCATTTGTAGGATACTGTCACTATGCAGAAGTTGTAAGTACATTAGTGCCGGTCTGATTTGTGTAAAATCAAGTTTTTTTAAAAGAGTTACCAAATAACGCTTGCGTGGGAATTCATAAGACTTACATAAAAATATAAAATGCAGCATGTCCGGCGGAGACTTTCCGCCGCAGCCGCAGGGTGCTGCCGCTTTATTAAAAATGTCTGTTTTTGGTCTGATCAACAGATGATGGAATAGATTTAACCTGAACCTCGTCAGCAGGAATTTTTCATGGGAGGTCAGTGAGCCGGTCAGGTACGGTTCTATAGTTTCACAGGTTTTCAGCATGGCAAATTTCCTCACACTTTGTTTCTGGAGCTCCACACCTTCCCTCCGGGTCCTCCTATCCAAAAGGAAGGCCCGTTTAATGAGCTCCAGATCCCCTTTTACAATTTTACTTGGGTATTCAAACAGTTCTGGACGGCCAAGCCTGGCAAAGTTGGATTTCAGATATTTTATCCAAGGGGTACGCGTTACCTTATCCTGACCCAGAAAATCCCTCACAATCAAATGCGCTAGTGGTATATCCTGGTTCAACCATAATTTAAGCCAACAGGTCAAGGGACGTAAAGATTACATGTCACTTAAATACTGTGTCCCTAGCTCTTCATGTACGACAAGGTTAGACGTGCCTGCAGGGACACATAGAAGACGCTTCAAAAAAGAGTTATCAGCAATCTGCAGTTGCTCACCACCAACATACCCCCAAATTTCACTGCCATAGATTGCAGTTGCCACTGACTTTGCATTATACAGTTTTAACATGGCACAAATGGGTTTTTTCCCCAATTTGGCAGCAAAATTAAAAATAGAAGCATTAACCCTCACGAATTCTCCTTTCTTTTTTGCAAGGTGAGGGGCCCAATTAAGTTTGGTATCAAAGAGGACCCCAAGGTAAGAGAACGTTTTTGTTAAGGGGATTATAGCTTCATCGATTTTAAATCTGAAAGTCCTCCTTGGTTGCTGACCTACTTGCTGACCTACTTGCATGACAAATGATTTGGAATTGTTAACCAAAAGATCTCTATCTGTCATGAACAGTTTAAAAGCATCTAGGAGAGATTGAAGTCCCTTCTCAGTTCTCGAAATTAAAACTGCATCATCTGCGTACAGAAGTATAGGAATTCCCCGCCTACCGACTCTAGGACAGTCAGCCGGGACATTCTGTAGCACGCTATCTAGCTCATTAATATAAAAATTAAAAAGGAAGGGGACCAAGATACATCCCTGACGAATGCCCTTTCTAATACTTAAGTTATTCGTTACACTCAGATCTTGGGAGTATCTCACGTTAGCTCTGGTGTTGTTATGTAGATCAGCCAGAAAATCAACCACACCACTGTCTACCCCCTTCTCCCTCATGGACTGCCACAGCTTTCCCCTGTTTACACAGTCGAAAGCTGAGGACAAATCCATGAAGGCAAGATGGATGGTGCCCCTTTGAACTACAGTGTACTTACTTAATATTAAAAAGAGGTTAAGGCATTGAGTTATTGTAGAGCGACCTCTACAAACCTCTACAAAATCCATACTGAGAAATGGACATGATGTTTTTTTCCTCTGCCCAGTCAGAGAGTCGCTGCAATAGAATTCTTCCTACAATTTTAACCATAGAGTCTATTAGTGAAATGGGTCTATAACAATGTGGACTACCTTTGTCCCCCTTCTTAAAAACCAGGACAATTGTAGAAACACCCCATGATTGCGGGCACCCATTTTTCTCAGCAGCATTAAAAACAGACTCTAGTATGGGTGCCCAAAAGTTAGGCTCGGACTTGTACAAGTCCGGAGGGATCCCATCAGGCCCTGGTACTTTACCAGCTGTTAGACCCACAATACTCCCAATAACTTCACCTCTATTGAAGCTAATTGTTTCACCACTGACAGAGAAGGCAGAGCTAAGGGACTCATCCATCAAGCAACAGTACAATTTCTTATAGTATTCCTCCCAGTCCTCCTTAGGAATATGGCATTCTAAGCCGTCACCCTGCTCCTGGACCAAAAAAGGTTTCCTCATCACTGTCCAGAATCTAGTGCTACACTGCAGAATAGAGGGATCAAGAATCTCACTCCATGCCTCTTCCCTAAGGAATTCCTTGTGTCGGGCGATAGAAGTTTTATATATCTTGTGACATAGCTGAACTTCTGCCTTTATCCTTGGTTTGGCTGCCAGTACTATTCTTAAATTTCTAGCAGCTTTTGAGCATTCATGATTAAACCATTTAGGTCCCTTGATCTCCAACTTCTTTGCTGGAGTTGACAGCAGCTTTGAAACCTTATCCGCTAAACCTTGGAAAGCATTAAGGACATTGTGTGGCTGTGCACCTTCTTGCGTACAAACCGTAATCTCTTTTTTTTTTTTAAATTCATATTTAACTTTATTGGTCACAGTCACAACATACAAAAAAAAAAGAGAGAAAGATACATGTCATATTTATCTTCTACCAACAAACTAAGAAAGAAAAAAAAATCAAAAAGAAAACAGACATTTTCTATTACATTAAGTACTATTACATTAAATAAGTACATAAATACAGATGGAAACTTATAAAACTATCATATTAACATATCGAATCATAACCAAGCCAAGTTTCAGCAATAATAACTAAGAATACTTTTAATTCCACTGAAGGCAGGACCAGAGCCGTCCGAATTTGACCAAGGAACGTAGACCCCTTGCTTTTGACAATGCCAACTCCATTTCATAGACCCCCCTCAACAGCAGCCAAAATTCGTTAATAGTAGGGCTAGATTTTTCTATCCATACTCTAGCAATAGTCAGACGAGCACAAGCCATAAAGATTGACACGAAGAAATTTGTAACATTACCAGTGTCCAATAGTAGCCCCAATAAGATTTCCTTTTCTGATAAAGCCGTTGTTTTACCAGTTAACTTACTCAGTTCATAAGCTATCTTGCTCCAAAAATCAACAAGCTTGGGACATGTGACAAACATATGCCGCAAATCTGCAGCGAATTTGTTACACTTTGGACAGTAAGATTTAATAGTATTATTTGGGGCAGTCCATTTGGAAATCAATTTTGGAGTATAATACAGCATAAATAAAATACGTTGTTGTTGCAGTTTTAAATTGATTGAGGTGACAGAGGAGCTAATTCTGACAAGTGAATCTGAAACCTCGTCCGAAGTCACCTCTATACTGAACAGAGTGTTTAATTTAGCTGCAACCTGAGGCAGATCATCGTCAAATTCTTCCATAAAGCAGCCATAAGCTCTCCTTATCAGACCACGAGTACTATTCTTAAAAATGATACGTAAAACTTCTGTTGTTGGGGGGAGAGCCAGGAGACCTTTACCTTGCATAAAGAAATTCCTAATTTGTAGATATTTAAAAAAGGAATTATACGTAGGCCCAAATTCCGTTAGTAACGACTGATATGACTTGAAACCTTTTTCATCATAGAGCTGCCCCAAGATTGTGATTCCCTGTTGTTGCCAAAGTTGTGTAACAGAGTCCGAAAAGATATCGGGAAACTTAGGATTACCCCAGAGATAAGTAAATTCATGTAGATCTGAAAGATTAAACTTTTTACATATGTCTTGCCAAATATAATGAATATGACGAATAGTCTTAAATCGGACTCTTTTGTAGTAATTAGGATCAGACATGCACTGAAGCAGGAAACCAGTACTAGAGCCAAATGCCAACTGGTATGCTAACCAAGGCTTCCTCACATCAGGTCCTTTAATTAAAGACTGGATTCGGCTAATGAAGGCAGCCCAGAAGTAGGTTCTGAAGTCTGGAAGTTTGAAGCCTCCCTGTTTGAAAGATAACTTAATGTATCTAAGCGCCCGTCTTGCTCTCCGATGGTATCAAATAAAGCTTCCGACGATGCTATCTAAACGCTTAAAAAAGACATCGGAATCTTTAGAGGAATGGCGCGGAATATGTAACGAAATTTAGGGAGTATATTCATTTTTACTATATTACACCTACCAATAATTGTCAGCGGAAGCTTTTGCCAACTACGTAAGTCATTATTAACCTTTTTTAGGAGCGGTGTATAGTTTAAATCAAATATATCATCCGTACTAGAGCTTAAAAATATCCCCAAGTACTTAGCCGAGGTTGTAATACCTAATGATGATGGGGCATGTGTCAGTGTGAAATTTAGGATAGACTGTGTTTTATTCAAATTCAATTTATAGCCAGAAAAAAGCCCAAATCGCTGCGCTTCTTGAGTTAGTTTAGAGATAGTTTCTACTGGCCTTATGGAGAAGACAGCAATGTCGTCCGCGTAAGCAGTAACTTTCAAAAGGGTACCATTAAAAACAACTGGTAGTATAGATGTATTAAGGAGTAAGTGCTTAATAAACGGCTCTATATATAATGCAAATAATAAAGGAGAGAGCGGACACCCTTGCCGTGTACCGCGAGCAATACTAAACATGGACGGCGCAAGACCATTATACTTGATCGTGGCAGTGGGTTTGTGATATAGTTTCTGAATAGCCGAGATAAACCTCCGACCGAGGCCAAAGGAGCCCATCGTACACCACAAGGAGCCCCAGGCCACCTGGTCGAAGGCCTTCTCGGCATCCAGCATGATCACCCCAATCTGCTGATCCAGCAGATTTGCGACGTCAAATGCGACTATAGCCGTGTTAATATGCGCAGCAGTGTCCCTACCAAGAATAAAAACGTGTTGTTCCTCAGACACTAAGTAATGCATTAAAGGGGCAAGGCGAGTTGCTAGCAGTTTAGAGAAGATCTTAGCGTCTGAGTTAATTAAAGATATCGGTCTATATGAACCGAGGTTGTCAGGCGGCTTATCTTTTTTTCTGATATACGACTATATTAGTCTTATTCCAGGAGGGGGGAGAATTCCCGTAATCTCATCTGCACAGGCAACTTTAATCTCTTTGTACAGCAAATCTGGAGTGATCTTGGACCATCTTAAACGACGTCTCCCATCTGTCGTACTCCCCCTACCTGAAGAGAGATTCCTTCCTTCTTTGACTAACCACGGGCCCCTCAAGTGTACAGTGAGTGGATTGTGATCACTGAACTCACTGACTTCAATAGTAAAGGAACCCACAAAGGACTGCATTGATGATGTTAATAATACATAATCAATGAAGGTTCCCCTCCCGTGACCCTTAAATGTCGGTATCTCAAAACGCATAGTAGGGTCAGTCAATGCCATTGTCACCGTTAAGTCCAGATCATTAAGCATATCACTTAAGTGTTTCCCCTCAGTTATATGTTCAAAATGAAAATCCGCGGACAGTTCAGATCTGTGATACTTTTAAAGAGAGGGTCCCCGCAAGGATGAACATTAAAATCCCCCATAATTAGAAGATTATGGGCACAGTCCTTCATAGAACTACTGATGAAAACATTCAATGCTGTTATCTGGCTAGGAGCTGAGCAAAAATTAATAGCATTATAAAAATTAACCACACCGGCCATACAGTTTTCCCCCGTTAAAACTAGACCAATAATTCCAGTATTGCTTGTTGAGACTCTACATACTTTACAGGATAAAGCAACCGAGATGAATGTAACCAATCCCCCTTTGGGCCTGCCCCTAATAGTTGTTATTGCAGGGACATAATAAGCCTTGTACCCTTCGAGAAAATGGTTACAGTCAGTAGACCAAGTCTCCTGCAAGCAGATGATTTGGTACTGCTTAATGTACCTAATCCAATTGCAATCCTCCATCCTAGTGCCCAGGCCCGCAATATTCCATGAGATAACATTATTCTGACTCATTTTTGCCCGCATCCCACTTCCTCCAATCTCCCATTTTCCTGACCCACAAATTTCTCACATCAATCGCATGACTCTAGACCTGAGAGAGTATCAAATCTATTCTGCGTTACAATATTGAGCCCTTTCCCACACTGATTACCAACATTGTACAAATATGCTCCGTTAGGGGTCGGTGGCTGAATAGGAGTGAATGGTCGAAATGACCCAGAATTCAGTGGGTCTTTAATCAGATGGGTATAGAAGTAACCAAGTGGGCGTACACATATACTATTCACATTATAGACTAAGGATGCCGCTCATAATAAAACTGTGGCAACATGTTGGGGATGCTTAAAATTAACAATAATACAGTCTCCATTTGTTGATTTTCTGGATGTTCCAATCCAGTTCGCCCTCCTTGTTGAAAATATTTGGTCAGCAAATGTGACTGGAAACCCACAGTTTTTATTCAACCATGATACTGTTCTATTTGTTAATGAATCATGGGATTCCTCATAGGCCTGATGAGGATGACACTCAATGGGGGGGACATTTGTAAGAACAACCACATAAGGTGCGCAATCAGGAGGGAGGTGAGCATAGCGGTTTTTCTTTGCATACCTGGGAGCTGGCGTTCCCTCAAGATCTACTGTGGCCTTTTTATTTTGAGTGGTTGGAGGGATAGACTCAAGTGGGGCTGGCTCAGTTACAGATGTTGGTTGGATGGTTTGCTGTAAGTTTGCTCTACCAACTCCCTGCCCCTCAGCAACTGATCTCTTGTCCACCACCTTAGATCTTCCTGCCGCTGCTGAGGCCAGGTGTGTTGCTAGCAGCCCACCCAATCTCTCAACTTCTAGTGCCACTGTATCTATTTTAGATATCAGGGGTTTCATCAGCTCTATGATTTTTGCCTCTATCTTTGCTTTTGCTTCTATGGAATAAGTTAAAAGGGCAAGTTGCTCCGTATTTATGTTTAGATTTGTGCCAACCAGACTTATACCTTCCTGTCGATCAGTTATAGCCACAGCGCTATTCGGGACAGAATGGCCTTTTTCAACTCTTTTTTTGCTATTCTTTCCCCCACGTTTAGTTTGTGCCTTTCTGCATAGTCTCACTGGCCTAGGGGAGGGTGGTAGCTCTTCTTCTGCTGATTCGTTAATTATTTCAGGTAGGACATCATTTAAATCAACATGGACCTGTGCTTCAGCTGTAATGGTGCCCCTATTGCCCCCCTCCAGGATATCAATTACAGCCTGGTCCATCGGTGGGAAAGGCACCTCTTCGTGTGAGACAGGGTGATCTCCTCGACCTAGTGAGGCCTTACGCTCATTATTAATTTGGTTCACCTTTTTAACCAGGTAGTTGTCCATGGTTCCTAGCCCAAATACAGTTTTGTCGGTCTTAGACTTAGACATGGTCCAACTTGCCTATATGCCACAATGCAGCGCGAGTAACCGAGGTAGGTAAACACAGGCACTTTACTCTAGTGACAAAATATAAGAGACTCACTTAGTTTATGAATTCTTTGAGACGGAGCCAAGGTCCATGGCCCAGCCCAGCCTCCTTTGGCCTCTGAGGGCCACAGAGGGCCCGCCCTTTGCCCGGGCTTCGCCCGGCGTCCCGCTCGCGTCCCGCGACGCGGGGGCCGCGCTGTTTAAATGCGCCTACTGGTGCTCTTCTGGTGTCACAGGGGCGCGCCGCCGCTTAGCCTACCGGTGAGTGTAGTCCCGGGGCGGCGGGCGAGTAGTTTGGGCACTGGTGACTCTTGGCGATGTCGGCCTTCACTTGTGCTGCCCCCGAGATACTGCCGCTGACCCGGACTCTCCCGCGTCCTGCAATGTCCAGGTAAAAGGCCCCCAAGTATAATCTGCCCAGGATCCACAAGATCTTTGTCCACCATTGTCACACTTGCTCCTGTGTCCCTGAATGCCCAAGCTTCTACTCCATTTATCAAAGGCTGTTGTCTGTATTTGCCCAGATTACTGGGACTCACACATGTGGACATATCCATGCCCCCATCACAGACAAGCACAGCCTGAGTTGGAAGTCTGACTAGGCCAGAGTCCATCTCAGAACCCAAGGTCAACCCTACTACACCCTTATTCTGAACATTGCCACCACCTATTGTAGCTGTACTAGGGGGAACAGTTGCCTTAGGGGCAATGGTGGCTAGGGTAGATTCTTTGGCCTTGGTGCAGTCACTAGTCCAGTGAGTTTTCTGTTTACAGATTTTGCACCAAGGTTTCTTTTGGCCTTTTCCCTTACTTGATTGTGGCTCCCCATTAGAAGAATATTTTTGAGGCCCTTGAGAAGACTTCTGGTCTTTACCCTTGTCCCCACTCTTGTCAGAGTTCTTAGAATACAGCTTCTTTGGGTCACCACCTTGGTTCTGTACCTTCTGCCTCACCCTGGTTCTGACCCATTTGTCTGTCTTCTTTCCCAATTCTTGGGGAGAGGTCAGATCAGAGTCTACCAGGTACTGGTGCAACAGCTGATTTTGACAGTTATTAAGAATCTGCTCCCTCATTATCAGATTGTACAATCCTATGAAGTCACACACTTTACTGCCCAATAACTAACCTTCCAGATCCTCAGCAGCACAGTCAACAAAGTCAACCCAGTCTTGATTTTGTGCTTTTTGGGTATCTCTGAACTGTAACCTGTATTGTTCAGTGGTTAGGCCGAACCCATCTATTAGCGCACTTTTCAAGACCTGGTAATCATCAGCATCCTCTTCTCTTACAGTGAGGAGCTTGTCTCTACCTTTGTATGCAAAGCCATACGATTGCTGCCCACTGACATTGAGGGACCTTCTGCACTTTACAGGCCCTCTTCAAGGCAGTTATCCATTTGTGGATGCCATCCCCACTCAGGTAGGGAGGGACAATCTTACTTAGGTTTCTATGGCCATAAGACCTCTCCCTATCTCTAGGGAAATTGCTGCCACCAAGGGACTCTTGTCCCTCCTTTTTACTAGCTCTGTAGAGCTCTAGGGCGTCCCTATCTAAGGCCATCTGCTGCTTTCTGAGGTTGAACTTGTCTTGCTCATAATTCAGCAGTCTCTCTCTCCTCTCCTGTGAGGTTTCCCTCCCTCTGTGTGAAGAGACAGAGGGAGGGAAACCTCCTATAGAGGAGTTAGACTGGACATATACCCTTGACAGAGATCTATCCCTTCTAGCCCTACTTTCAACTCTTCCTAGAGGAATAAAGGAGGGAGCATTGTTGTCATCCTCCTCATCCTCATCCAAGAGAGCTGGGTTCACCAGATTCTGATCATTGCCATCAGTCTGGTCAGCATTAGAGGTAGGGTCAGGGGAATTTCTACCTCTAGGCCTACCCTCACCTGCTGCCCCACCCACACTGCCCACCCCATCAGGCCCACTAGGCCCTAAGATATCATCCAGCTTAAGTATCTTTATGAGATGCTGGGTGGTTGGGCTTTTGCCTGCCTTCAGCTTCCTAATGGAACATAAGGCACTAAGCTGAGCAAAGGAGAGATCCTCATATTTATAGGGGAGGAGCTCACTGGCTCCTGGCAGGGACCCACTGGTTCCTGGCTGATTAGACATTACTAATGTGGTGTGGTGTATTGCACTATCGACACTAGTGTGGCCTACTAAACTCTCTTGAGTTGTAGAAAGGGTGTGCTATCATTTAACACACAACTCTAAGTTCAGTAGAACTTACTGTAGCTAAACTTGATATTATATGTACCTTAGGTACCTTTAGTGGGTTTCAGTTGATCAATTCAATTGAGATTATCTGATAAAACAATAGCAAGCTGGAATCCCACCCACTGCCACCAGTTTGAGAAGTTGGCCTGATATATGCTGTCCACTAGTTCTAGTGGGGACCTTGTACAAGTCCAAACAACCCCTTATGGTGAATTGGTCAAAGACAACCTTTATTGAAAGCTATCCTAGTGGTAGCTATGGAGAGCAGCCTTCAGGCTAAGTCTTGAAGGAATGTAAAGCAGCTTGTTTACCAGTCTATAATCTCTTGAATGATCAAATGAAAGGACAACCACACCAGGTATATATTTAAAATATATGTATTTAAGATGAAACACACCCCTCTAGTTTTTTTATGAGACTGGAGTTCAAAGTACTTAAGTTACAAGTTGGCAATCAACAGTAATAGCACAAATACATGTTTGGGCCCTAGGGGCGTACCAAACCATATACCAATAAAGTGGTATAAGAACCACAACTGGACTAGACACAAGGCATAGAGCCTGTAGAATCGCTGGGACCCCAAGGAACCACCCAAGGTAGTACCACAGGGGACCCACGACTGCGGGTTCCCGTTAGCTTCTAGGGACAATGTCGCGGTTGGAAATTTAAAGATTAGGGACACTTAGAATCGAGTCAGGACCAAACCCTTTTGGACTTAAGCAGTTCTAGGGCTAGCACCCACGTGAGCACTGGAGTATTCGTGTTACCTCACCCAGGGAAGCCGGGTGCATGGGTGTCTTTTGGTGTCGGGTCGCGTCGTCGATTTCAATGGAAGCTGGAGAAGAAGTGCTGCTGCCGTGAAGAGAAGTGTCAGAAGAGATCCAAGCCTGGATCTAGGATGGAAGGAACCTGAAAGCAGAGGGGACAGAGTCTGGGTCACTTGCCAGTGACTGAGGGCAGGATGGACCAATACCCACAGATGTCGAGTGCTTCAGGTGAGTTGATGGGTGTCTTGACTCTTCAGCCACGAGGTCCAGGACTCGTTGACAAAGTTCACAAGCTGGATTCGAGCTGCACCACAAAGTCTGTCGAGTGCAGCAGTGTTGGCGACCAGAATGGACCCAACAAGCCTTGGCAATGGCAAGTCTCATGTCTCATGGGAAGAGAAGAAGGACGTCGGAGCAGACCAGCAAGGTTTGAGGGACTCACCCAGCAAGGGTAAGTCAGGGCACATCCGGAGCAACCAAGAAAGTCCATGCAGAAGTGGAGTTGCCTTCATGGGGACCCACTAGCCAATGGGCTAGCGATCGCAAAGGAGCCTCAAGCGGTCGTACTGGAACGTGGCCCATGGGTCACTCGTGGAGTGGAGGCCAGAGATCTTTGGTGCAGTCAGTGCTCAAGGCTGGGGCTACTCACAGCCCAAAGCAGAATTTCAGGAATACATAAGAAGTTGATGTACCAGCAATAGTATGTGGTGTCCAGGGTTCACGGTTCCTCATCACCCACGATAGCCATGGACCTCAATTTTGCTGTGGACTCAGGGTAGCCTCGGGGAAGTCAGGAAATCCACCTCTGGGGATGCAGAGACTTTGGCGTCCAACGGGAGCTTCGGAATTGCAGACCGGACAGTTGCTTCTTTGGTGCCTGCCAAGCAGGGGAGTCACTCCTTGACTCCAAGGGAGATTTCTTCAGTCTTCTAGTCAGGATAGAAAGTCAAAGGTCCAGGATATATATTGCAGAGTTTCGACCAGGGTAATCTAAAATCTCAAGGACTGGGATCCCATACTTATACTAAGTTTGGGGGTTGGACATACTCTAGGGACCCACCTATGGGAGGGTTTGGAAAGAGGTGTGGTTACACCCATTTCCTTTGTCCATTTTCACGCCAGAGCAGGGGCAGGTAGCCCCTGCAACCGGTTTGAACTGGACTATGCACAGGGACACCAAGTGCGCCCCCAGTGCAGGACTTCAAAGCACCAGAGAGTGCTCCTGCCCAGCCCCAATACACATCTGCCTGTCTAGGGAGGTGGTTACACCTCCCTGGGACAGGAAACCTATTGTCCAGGACTCCCCTGATGGATTTTTGGTCAGCAGCAGGAGGCCAGACCCGTGTCTGTGGAAGAGGCATCCATTTTGTGATGCCAGGGCAGTGGAAAGTCCTACCGGGTTAGACAAGTGTGAACATGTCTCTCCCTCTAGAAGGGTGGAATGCTACCCCTGCCACCAGAACTGGCGGGGGGGGGGGGTAGTATTCCAAACACCAAACACAACATGTTTCCGTGCAGCCATCCCAAAGTTAGCATTTACCGCGAGGTTATAATGCACTTAAGAGTATATGGTCAGGCTGCACCACAAACAGCATCAGAGGAGGTACTCCGAACGCTGCAGAGGGGCTCTGCTCATGCAGGGGCACCCTTTCACATAAAAACCAAGCACTCTGCCTTCAGGACTGTTAAGGCCTGCCATAGGAGTGACTTATAGTTTTATACGTGTGTGCAGTGATAGTGATATAAGTAGCCTATACCGCTGTAAGGGGTGCAAGCACACCCTTACCCAGGCTGCAGTAGCAGACCTGTGGTACCATTTTGGAGTGCTTCCCAGGGTTTGGCATAATGCATGCTTCAGCCCCTGGTAGGCCTCTGAGGTACCTTTGCCCTAGGTACATATTATACCAGATACTAGGGGCTTATAAGGCACTCCAGAATCCAATTAGATATGTACCTAATGTACATGCAAATCATTTTAGAGAGGAAGCAGCTAGGCTATGGTCCTGATTGGCAGGGCCACAGCCAGACTAAGGCCGAAAAACAGTGAAACACCAGCAAAAAGTGTGGGTACCCATGTGAAGAAGATCCTACTCTCCTACAGTGTTTTCCACTTTTTATGTGTACTGCAGAATACTGCACATATAGAAAGAGGAAATGGTGGGGTTAAATAAAGACATTTCTCCTTGTTACGCCTTAGCTGGGGAGGCGTAAGGATTTGGCACTTCCCCCAGTTTACATGCTCTTGTAAATCTGGAGAAGCATCAAAATCCATTGGTGTTGCATGGGAAAACCCATTACAATGCCCATGAAACGTCTTCTGAGCACAGACTAAGGCAACAAAGCATATTGTGCTGCTTTGCTTACTCCATATTTATGAGGCAATTCAAAGCCATGCATAGTGGCATTGTGTGGCTCCATAGATATGATTTTGTAATCGGAGCTGCCAGAGCATCACAAAAAGTGATGCTCCGGTGGCGCAGGGGGCTTGTAAATAAGCCCCCAACTGTTTATATAATATTTCAAGAGATGTGCATCCATAAAATAGACTAGAAACTTAACCTCCTAGAATAGCATGAAGTGTTCAAGAAAGGTGTGACCATAATATCCTTAGAATGCCTTACCTTAGAGATGCAATCATATATAAAATATCTACTGAGCTGTTTTTTAATTAGAGCATTAACATATCCTATTGCTCTTTTTGTAGAGGTGCATTGTTAGAAAATCTGCTCAGCAAATGTGACTTATATGCTACATCACCACTATTAGATTGCATACAATTCAAATTAGGTCAACATTAGGGTCCCCCTGTAGATTGAATTTCAAGGTTTGTCTTTAATGTGTGTGTCATTTACTTCTGCCACCTTCTAAATGGAGCACTGTAACTTCAGAGGGGCAGACTTTGGCAATGTAAGGTTTGAAAGCAGAAGTGATAATATTTATCAAGACTCCATTCAAGTTATGGGTTTTCCTTTACACACTTGTACCAACATATGCAGACTTTGTCTCTCTTAATGTGAGTATATTTAATTTAAACGTAACCCATTTAATGTGCACTGATAAATTTTATTTAAACTTCTCCCTTTATCTAATTTTTTCTCCTACACCAGATTTACGGTTGTAAATGTGCATGAAACAGATCATATCTCTCTCTCACTTGCTCTTTCTTTATATCTACACCTCCCTCTTTCATTTTTTCTCTATCATATAAACATATAAAGATAGATAGATAGATAGATAGATAGATAGATAGATAGATAGATAGATAGATAGATAGATAGATAGATAGATAGATAGATAGATAGATAGATAGATAGATAGATAGATAGATAGATAGATAGATAGATAGATAGATAGATAGATAGATAGATAGATAGATAGATAGATAGATAGATAGATAGATAGATCAACCTTCATGAGGACACACTCACAACACGATTCATGATAGTGTAAATTTATTTAAGTGTGTATACATATGTATATTCACTGAAACAACAAAAGGTTACAGGAACGTTATAGTTAGGAAATAGAATTTTTACAAAAACGAGAAATTCACTAAAAAAACATGGGTTATAGGGACGCTATAGTTAGGTTCAGATTTTACACACATAAAACCATATAAGTTCAGCAGTTCTAGTTATCTCAAGAAGCTATAACTCATGCCATAACGTAACTATATCTCGCACCCCCACCATGCACAGTTTTCTCATCAATAATCTTATTGCAAATGTTGCAGTAATATTATCGATGATGTCACATAAGATGTCATGACTGATGATATATGTGGGGTAGTTAGGGGTGCATGGCGAGGGCGCGAGTTTTAGTTACCTTAGGGCACTAGTTATAGTTTCTTAAGACACTATAACTGCTGAATTTCTATGGTTTTATGTCTGTAAAATCTGTATAATATGTGTTATTAAATTCTGAGCTCAAGGAACCTAAACTCAATTTCTCTATCTTTTCCCAATTGAAAGTTACATCTGTAAAATGTTACAGGGCAGCTCCAATGATCATCTATAGGAAAGGCAGCCTTTCAATAGTGAAAAATGAAATGCATAGTATTTCACTATCAGGACATGTAAAACACACTAGCACATGTCCTACCTTTCACATACATTCAACCGGCCCATGGGCCTACCTTGGGCCTACCTTAGGGGTGACATAGGTAATAAAAGGGAAGGGTTAGGCCTGCCAAGTGGGTGCACTTGCCAGGTCGGAATGGCAGTTTAAACTGCACACACAGAAACTGCAGGGGCAAGCCTGAGACACCTTTGAAAGGCTACTTCTGTGGGTGACACAATCAGTGCTGCAGGCCCACTAGTAGCATTTGATTTAAAGGCCTGGGGCACATGCAGTGCACTTTACTAGGGACTTACCAGTAAATCAAATATGCTAATCGTGAAAAACCAATCATAGCACAATTTACAGTCGGAGCACCTGCACCTTATCACTGCCAAGCTGTGAAAAAGTGTGCAGAGACACTAAATCAACAGAAAGGAAGTCCAGCATACCATCAAAAACAGGTGGTCAGAAAGCTAAAAGACTGGGGAAACACGCCAAAAGATGCCAGGTCTAACACTTAGGGGTCGATTCTGATCCGGGTCGGCCAGCTCTCCGAGAGCTGTCCGTAGCCTTACCGTGCGACCGACACATACCTGTAGCCGGTCCGTCCTGTAGATGAAGTACGATGCGCAGAACTGCCAAAAACACGACCGACACGTAGGCTGTGATTCAAGCTCCATTCTCCGTCCGAGCCGTAACTCCGAACGCCGAACCGAGTCGGCCGAAAGCAGTATCCATAGCAGTTTCCGCCCTGACAAGTACGATGCGTACTTCCTATGCGCCGGACGGCTCGCCACGTACGGCACGTCACAGTAGCCGGAAAACAAGCATATCAGCTATGATTCGCGCCACAACATACTCCACGGCTACGAGACAGACCAGCTTGCAGCGGGTACGAGACGGAGCAACAAGCAGCGTGTACGACACAAACACATCATGAATCCCATCACGCAGGTCATACCAGTACTCGACATCTATGACCGGATCAGGAACCGACGCCGACGGCGCAGACGGTAAGTCAGACACCTACCACACAAACAAACGACACATACCCGCAAAATAGTACACACACACAGGAGATCCACATCCTGGCCACCAACAACAGGCCACCATAGGGGATGCATGGCCAGCACCCCTGCCACCCCCACCCATAGGGCATATGTTGCCCATCACCCCTGCCACCCTCACCCATAGGGGACGTGTTGCCCATCAACCCTGCCACCCCCACTCATAGGGCATATGTTGCCCATCACCTCTGCCACCCCCACTCATAGGGCATATGTTGCCCATCACCCCTGCCACCCCCAGCCATAGGGGACCTGTTGCCCATCACCCCTGTCACCCTCACTCATAGGGCATATGTTGCCCATCACCCCTGCCACCCCCAGCCATAGGGGACCTGTTGCCCATCACCCCTGCCACCCCCACTCATAGGGCATATGTTGCCCATCACCCCTGCCACCCCCAGCCATAGGGAACCTGTTGTCCATCACCCCTGCCACCCCCACTCATTGGGCATTTGTTGCCCATCACCCCTGCCACCCCCACTCATAGGGCTTATGTTGCCCATCACCCCTGCCATCCCCACCCATAGGGGACCTGTTGCCCATCACCCCTGCCACCCCCACTCATAGAGCATATGTTGCCCATCACCTCTGCCTCCCCCACTCATAGGGCATATGTTGCCCATCACCCCTGCCACTCCCAGCCATAGGGGACCTGTTGCCCATCACCCCTGCCACCCCCACTCATAGGTCATATGTTGCCCATCACACCTGCCACCCCCAGCCATAGGGGACCTGTGTCCCATCACTCCTGCCACCCCCACTCATAGGGCATATGTTGCCCATCACCCCTGACACCCCCACTCATAGGGCATATGTTGCCCATCACCCCTGTCACCCCCAGTCATAGTGGACCTATTGCCCATCACCCCTGCCACCCCCAGCCATAGGGGACCTGTTACCCATCACCCCTGCCACCCCCACTCATAGGGCATATGTTGCCCATCAACCCTGCCACCCCCAGCCATAGGGGACCTGTTGTCCATCACCCCTGCCACCCCCACTCATAGGGCATATGTTGCCCATCACCCCTGCCACCCCAGCCATAGGGGACCTGTTGCCCATCACCCCTGCCACCCCCACTCATAGGGGACCTGTTGCCCATCACCCCTGCCACCCCCACTCATAGGGGACCTGTTGCCCATCACCCCTGCCACCCCCAGCCATAGGTGACCTGTTGCCCATCACCCCTGCCACCCCCACTCATAGGATGGGTGATGCGCCACACATCCATCATACTCCAACATTAGGTATGTCAGAAAAATACATCCCCCTAACATCATGACAACAGTTGTAGTCTGTGACAAATGCCCACAACAGTGATTATGACTTCAAACATACAATGTAACTAACAGCACATGTGTGACCAACAAATGAGTGTGCCCTACACAAGGCAAGCATCACTATAGCACTGTGTCAATGTAAAAAGAACACCCCTTCACTGTGTAGAACAAAAGTTAAGTGTGGGCTTACAAACTGCAGCATATGTTGAGCATTGTGGTGATGTGGTCTAAACCCCCCTCATCACAGTGACCAAAAGGTAAGTGTCATCATGGTCAAAGCTGCAAATAACAAACAGCATGTATGATCCCTGCTCCCAACACATTAAACACTTCTGGGGCGAAGTAGTGGTTGTGTCCCATACACACAGAGATGTGGTGAGGATAACAGTGCTGTGAAAACCTAACACACTCTCGGCCATGTGCAGACAAGCACCACCCATGGGGGCTGACAATGCATACAATGACACAAGAGCAGAAGTGACCATCACAAAGCATACACACATCTCGAAAATAGACAAACTATTCAAAACAACCTGTGTAGACTGTAGGTGTCAGCTCACAAACTCCAATTCCATGCCAGCGATGGCACCTAACAACCAGGATGAATGTGCACAATGATGTGATATGACTCACAGGGACAGCAGGGAAAATCACAGACACAGCATCCAGACAAAGGCCCACAACAGCAATACCAATGCACTGATGCAGATGCACAAGCACAACCAGGCAACCTCACACTGCACATCTGACACAACATGTGTGTATGTGTGTGTGTCTCAGTATCCCCAGGCAACTACACAACACATGAGGGGGGCTGAACCACAGTGACACAGATGTGGACACAGTGCCATACAAAAGTAAACCATCAATGGGACACCCTTAGTGGGCAATCAGGCATTGTGAGATGAGAGGGAGCACAACAGACACATGTGACACAAGCTGGAATGAACACCAACTAACACAGGAAGAGACTGACACACAACAGCACTACCCCCAGGGACCAGACATTGGGGTGACTCAAGCATGCATGACACCTCCACTGTGATGACAAAGGCAGATGTCGTACAAACTGGGAAACCCAAACATGTGTCCTGTTCCACAAACATATATCACACCTACACAAACACAAATCACTCAGCATGGCCCTTCAGCCATGGACAAACGGGAGCTAGGGAACCATCCATGCAAACATTTACATCAGTCCACCCTCAACACGACACACCCTGAACTGCTACAATGTGCATCTGTGAAGCCCACATGGACAGGGGACATTGCACATTCACCCATGACAAACACAGGAATGTTGGGAGGAACTAAGGTGCACAGACTCATCACACAAAGACAGTTTACAACCCTGGTGAATGACAGACATACTGCACAGTATTTGGTACATGGCCATGACGTCAAAGCTCAGGTAACCTTCAGAATACCTGCCACAGTCCCAGGACATTGCAGAAGCCAAGGAGAACCACAAGGCACACATGCTGACACCTGCCAACATTACAACCCTGAACCCTACAAGTGGGAGCAGTCACACACACATACACATGTCTCAATCACTGAAAGGCACCACCTAGGGACAACCACTTGATATTGAGAATAAACAAGTGCCTTGGGGAACCCTGACTGTGTCCCATCTGTGTCTGACAACATCATCACCACTCAGAACTGACAAATCCCAATGATGAAACACCAATTAACAGTAGTGTGTCATGCACCCACACATCTGGTAGCCCAGGGCAAAGTAGTGGGATGAACACAGTACCACTCAGCAAGCATCAACAACAGGAACATATCAAGGGAATACTGCCTGTGTATGAAAAGGGATGTGGACACACACACATGCTCATACAACACACACCATGGGCCCAGGCCATGTCACTGGACAACACACTTACTTGAGGGGACCCAACTCCAGTGGAAGCCCAGCTGTGCCAAACATATTCACAGCACATCTCACTCATGTCAGCAGAACACTTGGTCAGTCAGCCATCAGTTACCACACAATGAAGGCTCTGGTCACAAAAGCTTGGGTACGGGAGTCTCCCCTAAGTCATCTGCACATATTCAAAACATATGTCTAGCAAGTTGCACAGAAGACCCAGTTGCTCCTATACCAACGATGCCCACACCTGTAGGTCCAGTGGTGATGCGCACAAAGTCTGTGAAATTGACAAATTGGACAATGGGAAGCACATCATATGTGCATGGGTGCAAGCCAGAGATGTGACCATGCAAATGAAATGTTCACAGAGATGTCCACAAATAGTTGATCATGACACACCCAGGTAGCTGCAAAGGATGACATGGATACCCACCAGAATAGGATACATATCTCATGGACCACATGGAGTACCTCACATCAACACATTAGTATTCATCATTGGAAACCAAGCATTACAGGTGCAAGGGCATGTTAAACATAATCAACATAATGTACAGCTAAATCAAGTTCACAGGGATAAAGAAAAAAGCTTTATTCAGCATATTAAAAGTTAAACGTCCATTCAAACAAAAGGCCAATGGCCAGTCCATGTCCAAATGCCAAGGAGTGAACTAGAGTGACAACTGTCACACGTTGCTTGCCTGCACTGCTAAGGACAGGGGACATCCCCTCGTAGGGGCATACATGGGGGCAGGCCAGGCACCGCAGGGACAGGATCATGGTGCAGCAGAAGGAGGCAGTGACGAGGTGGTGGATGCAGGCGAGACATTTGCAACTGCAGTGGAGCTGACTGAAGTGGTGGGTGCAGTCACAACTGTGGGGCACAAGTCAGATGGGGTGGGTGCCGGCACAAATCCAGTGGGCAGGCCAGATGGAGGGGATTGGGTCCCCACTGCAGTGCCCAAGTCAGACGTTGTGATCGTGGACTCCACTGCTGTGCCTAAATTCATGTGAGCGGAATGGGGTGCAGGTGAGGTTGGCAGGACAGGGGGGGGGGGACACGGTCCCCACATCAATGGCACTAACTGCCTGACCAGGTGTGGAGGAGCAAGTGGTAGGGGGGAGGGCCTCAGCATTTTGGGGATGGTGTATCTGTGGGTGGGGGAACCCGAGGCAGGGAGTGGTGGGGGAACCTCTGGAGTGGTGGCATGGAGGACGGAGACTTTGCCTTGGAGCTGCGTGGTGGCGGTGGGGCCTTGCTCTTCCGGCTCCAGGGGGACTTGCGGGTGGGGGTCTCAGTCTGACTGCGCCTGGGGGAGGGTGTCTGGGTGTGAGGGGCACTCCCCTCTGTGTGTGGGCACTTCCTCGTCCCATTGTAATCAGGATCTGCTGGGTCAGTGGGGAAGAGGCCAAGAACAGAGGAAGAGCTTCTGTGGAGATGGGGTTGCAGGTGAGGCAAGGGAAGGGGGCTCGGAGGGAGAGGATTCGGAGGACTGCGGAGTAGATGTGGATGACTGTGTGTGTGTCTGCAAACCAGCCCCTGTGAGTGTGGTATCAGTCCCCTGCGCTTGCTTGTGTGCATGTCTAGCCCTTGGTTTGGGTGTTTGGGTGCTGCCCGTGTCTGTGGCTCTGTGAGAATATGCAGGTGTTTGTGTGCTTGGGACAGATAGGCTGCTAGGAATCGTGGGTGGTGCAGGGGTAGGAGGGGTGCGGGACTGTTGGAGGAGGGACACTGCTGCCATCAGGGAGTAGGCCATGGACTGATTGGTCCTCTGTAGGGCAGACATGCCAGAGGAAATGCCCTCCATGAATGACACCAGTTATGTCAACAGACTTGTGTGTGCATGGAGGACCTTCAGCATCAACGTCTGCCCTACATGGATCTTTCAAAGTAAATCCACAGACTCCTCACTCAGGGCAGCAGGCGACACAGGGGCAGGGGGTGCGGTGCCTGGCACAAAAGAGACATGCTCCAGAACACGGGAGCCTACAGGGACCTCTGGGATGGGAGCCGATGGGAGGGTGGTGATGGTGGTGGTGGGGGCGGTGGCGGGGACAGCCTCACTAGCTGGGCTTTTGGTGGCTGCTGGCACCTGCCTCCACAAGGGAGTCATCCTCAGAGCTGCTGTGGCCCTCAGCTGGGGGTGATGTTGCTGACAACTCCTCTGTGTGGCTTCACTCGCCCTCCGTGCCACTGGGTCCCCTCGACTCCTCTCCTTCTGTCCCTGTCAGGCTCTGTGGCTCATCCTGGTCTGTGGAGCTGTCCCCTCCTGTGGCCGTGGATGTAGCTGGATAGGAATAGTAAGTAAGAGAACAACATCAGTCACCGGCACTGACTGCACACACCACAGTGAGTACATCACATCACAGGGCAAGCCCTGGCATCATCAGCTGAACACAGCTCAAAGTGCCAACACTGTTTAGAATAAGCCAATTGTCATTCTCAACATCAACCATGGCACAAATATCCCTCCTTGACTTGCACACATATGTCTGTTGCATGTTGGATGCGAATACCCCAATGGCCTGACAATCACCACCCACAAATTAGTTGTACATGCAAGTGAACATGTAGGAGTATGTCACTATACACACAGCACATCTCTTGCTACTGACTCTGTACAGGTGTCCGGATGAAGGGATGGGCAGAGACTCATTTCACATGCTTGTGATGCATGCCAGCAACACACACTATGATGTTCTCATGTCTTGATGGGCCATGCCACAATGGGGTGCATGGTGCACACTTGAACACAATGCAGGTTCACTCATAGCAAGTTAAATGCCATGGCACTGGCATGCCTGGAAAGTCAGTCAACACTGTCTCCTGTCACAGGGGCAGGGCATCTAGACAACAACAGTATGTACTGTCTCACAATCATAGCTCAGGGGTAAAGCTAACTCTGCAGATGACCGGCGACTTTGCCCATCCCCTGCAAACAACATATCCAGGACCCAGAAGACCCCACATCATACAAATCAGACATATGAGTCTCTGCAAACACAACTCCCTGTACATTAACACATCACAGTCTGCCATGCATGTGACCCAGCTGCCTGAAGGACACAGTTGCATACACCATTGTGCGCTGTCAGATGATCACACACCTATATGTCACACAGGTCTTGTCTCTCACAGTCACATCTAAGATGTCCTGCTGACCCTCTGAATCATGGACACCCTAGTTGTACGTAACCACAAGCCACACCAAAATGACACAGAGGCAGACACCTGAAGGCACATGCCACTAAGCACAACCTGTAATTTAATACACAGGAGTGGGATTACAGAGTGTTTCTAAATGCCTTGGAGGAGGCATGACTGCCCAGGTCTATATAAAACAGTGTTTGGCCCTGGACAGTAGTCAGGTGGCTAAGCAAGTATGACATACTTGATATACATACTCCTGAGGCTCCAAAATTGGAGTCCCCTGCTGCATGGGTTTGTTTGGAATACCCCAGCCACATGTGGCGAGTCAGACCAGCAATTGGAACACATCTCAAGGGCACGCACAGATCACATGTCAGATCTCAGGCATTGGGCAAACATTGTACCACCCATGAAACACACAACAGAGTCACGGGAACAGATGCTGTCCGGTAGCTGAAGCATAGCTGACTGCTGGGACACAGTGCCCTAGTGACACAAGCAACAGACACTAGGGGCCACACCTCTGGAAGAGATGAGTAGGGTGCGTCACACAATTGAGGGACCTGAGTATTGGACTACAAGACCTACATAATGTGCAAGTGTGACCAGGCCAAAAGACTGCAATTAGCATGTCAGACATAGTACACAAAGTAGGCATGGACTTACCCCCTTCCTGCTGCTGTCTGGCCTTCAGCTGCCTATCCAGGTCTGGGAAGACCACTGCCAGGATCTGGAGCATGTGGGGGGTAAGGGTCCGGTGTCCGCCCCTCCTGTGTGGAGGTGACAGCTTCAGCTGGACTCTAGCTATCCTCCGGGTCCAGCCCCAAAGGTCCTGCCACCTCTTCTGGCAGTTGCGGATCCGGAACTTGTAGACCCCCAACGAACGAACTGCCCGGGCGATGGTCAGCCATATCTCCTGCTTCTGGTGGGCATCAACCTGTGAGGATGACAAAGTTAAAAGTGCATTAACACACATGCCCCAGATTTGTGCTGCACACATTTGGATATACATGTCATCATCACAAAGGGAAATGAGTTACACAGGTAGTGCAACCATGGGGAAGGACAAATCACCTAATTGTCTGACATGTTTAGTTTAAGCTTGCACTAATGCACTTTATCAGCAGGACACCTGTTCATTACATGTACCTACACACTTTGGGTGATGAAAGTAGTCAGTGAGAATGCTTGCCACTGGTGTACACACTGCTAGTACTGCTAGTCAGACAACTTGCATAATTAGGAAGGCAGTGGACTGCACATTCACCTGCTCCCCTGGTTTCCCATAGAGCTTGGTGTACTGTGGAAGGAGCCCATCCAGCAGGGCCTGGTTCTCCTCCTCAGTGAAGGCTGGGGCCCTCTCCAGATTACTTGCCATAGCAGGAGCCAGAGAACGCAGAGGCAGCAGCAGTGGTAGCAGGGATGTGATCCAGGAGCATGTAGTGCAGGCAAGTGAGCTCCCTGGGTGCCAGGCAGCCTTATATCTGTGCTGCAGAGGCAGAATCTGTGCCATGTGTCCCAAGTGAGAGGTCCAACACGGTTGCATTCTATGAATCTGGCCAATCCATGGAAATGTCCAACTCGTACACGCCTTCCGCATCGTTCAATTCTTCAGCTTCATGAAACACTTGAAATTGCAATATTGTGGTAGGCATCCAACTGAATTTCCAGTGCACAACTCGTACAAGTTTTGAATCCGCATCCGTCTCCATGACAGTCCAGAGCCAATGGGTGTGCCCGGCTCGGTCAACTGACTGTGCAACGCGTATTTGGAAAAAACACACACCCGTCTCCATACGATTCAATGGCCAAGGTGTACGCCTGTCTCAGACCATGCCTGCCGGATGCGTATGCATGATAGTCACCCGCGACGGACCTCATTGCAGTCAATGGCAAAGCGTACGCATGGCTCGGTCATGAACCGTGCAATGCGTACGCATTGTCACCCGCGTCAGACCTCATTGCAGTCAATGGCAAAGCGTACGCACGGCTCGGTCATGAACCGTGCAATGCGTACGCATTGTCACCCGCGTCGGACCTCATTGCAGTCAATGGCAAAGTGTACGCACGGCTCGGTCATGAACCGTGCAATGCGTACGCATTGTCACCCGCGTCGGACCATATTGGTGTGACTTTTTGACGGATTCCACACACAATTACTTGCCAGGGACACCTGTACACACCTACCACACTACAGCATTGGCCACACAGTGTCCCATGGCATGTAAGGCTGCATTCCCAGGGTGTTTGGGGGGGCCACATTTGGTTTGTTGGGTGGTACTTTTGTGCAGCCACTCCCAGGATGTGCACATGTACATGGGGGCAGAATCCTTAGTGTGTCGTGCACATTACCACTGTGATATGCAAATGTACAGTGATGGGCATGAGTCACGGACACAGTTTCATGTTGGATATGTTTGGGCCTTGTCACATACACCCTGAGTCCTGGGGGTGATGGCATGTACATCACAGTGAGACTTGTAGCCACAATACTGATGTGCACCCACAGTCTGTGTGCATGTTGTGTCTCAGATGTGTCTGATCAAATGTGCCCAATGGGTGACAGTCTCCACATCCATGTGATATATGCATCAACCTTGATGGTGTGTGTGTCTAAGAGACGTACATGTAGGGCCTGCAGGGACAACTGTGGCCACTGCCTGTGGGACTCACGCTTGCCTTGTGGTGTGTACGTGATAAGCTATGTCCATGCCAGTGTCGATGTGGCAATACAGGGACCCTGGGTTTCTGCATGGCAAAGATCTGTGATGCCTGGGAGATATCAGGCCTCACTTGTCACTGTGGTGTGTGTTTGGAACGTCACGGCAGTACATAGGTTGGGTGACACAGCCAGATGATTGGCCATTGCACTACACGTGGACATGTGGAATTGAGATGTGAGGTAATGGTCATGTAGGTGGCATATGTGTCCATGCCCAACAGCACACACCTCACTACATTGTGTAATGTCATGATCTATCATGTGATATTGAGCCTGGTCATGGCCACATGGGTGGATGAACCGACAATCTTCCTTTGTTCATCTCTGTTCTGCAGGGCACCAGCTGTCCATCGACCGTTCCCAGACCTTGCAACCATGCAGGAACGCGACTGCATCCGACGGTACCGCTTCACCAGGCCACTGATTGAGGAGTTGGTGGAGCAATTAGCTCCACATCTGCTTCCTGGCCGG
Source organism: Triturus cristatus (assembly GCF_964204655.1). Classification (NCBI taxonomy): domain Eukaryota; kingdom Metazoa; phylum Chordata; class Amphibia; order Caudata; family Salamandridae; genus Triturus; species Triturus cristatus. The sequence continues at coordinate 493,843,592 of NC_140595.1, forward strand.
ACATACCCTACAGCACTGACCCCAGAGGTGAAGGTGATGGCTGCCCTGCACTTCTTTGCTACTGGTACCTTCCAGTACACTGTGGCTACTGCTGGTGGTATGTCACAAACTATGTTTAGTCGTGTGCTATGCAATGTCATAGAGGGGATGTTGCATTTCCTAGACCTGTACATCAAGTTCCCGAGCCCAGCTGAACTCCCTGAAATAAAGGATGCCTTTTATACACTGGGGAAGTTGCCGAACATCATCGGATCTATTGATGGGACACATGTGGCCCTGATACTACCATAGGCACATGGGCAGGCATACCGTAACAGGAAACATTTCCACTCGATCAATGCTCTGGTGGTATGTCTTGCAGACATGTCTATCACACATGTGTGTGAACGGTTCACTGGTTCTGCGCACGATGCCTACATAATGAGGAGTAGTCGCATTGCAACGCTGATATCACAGATGCCAGCTCAGCATGCCTGGCTTGTCGGTGTGTACTGACTGTTTATCATTGTGTGTGTTTATCAATGTTGTATTCCGCACTCCTACAAAACTCAGCTACTTGTTCATTTTTGTGTGTGTAGGTGACTCCGGATACCCCAACATGCCATGGTTGCTGATACCACTCAGGAACCCTGTGACACCAGCCGAGATGCGCTAAAATGAGGCACATGGTCGGAGCAGGAGGGTGATTGAGCGGACATTCGGCCTCCTGAAAAGCTGCTTTCGCTGCCTGGACAAGACCGGAGGGGCCCTCCCATATGAACCTGCAAAGGTGTGCAAAATAATCCTTGTATGCTGCATGCTACGCAACATGGCAGTGCGGAAGAAGGTGCCTCTCATCCAGGATGACGATGACGATGACCAACCTCCGGCACCTGTGGAGGACCCCGGCCTGGGCCAAGATGCCAGTGATGATGAGGATGAGGGTGACGTCCGCTCCCAGCTCATCAACAACTTCTTCACCTGAATGTGAATTCCCAGGGTTGTTATGTCAATGTATGGAGTTAGCCTGGAATGTGTTTTGGCTGCTCTGTTGGTGTTTCAGTGTGTCTGTGTGCAACTTGACTGGATGCGTGCAGTGATGTGTCCATTCAGGTGGTGTGTACTCCACAATAGGGTAGTACTGCTAACTTGTTTTTGTGTAGGTTTATTGTGACATGTTTGGTGCATGTGTATTACATTTCTCTCCTGTTTTGCTGTGCTTTTGACTGTGTCTTGTGTCTGTCCTTCACAGGGTAATTTGCCTGTTGTTTGTTCAACACTGACCCCCAACACCCAGAATCCCGATACCAGTGTGGTAGTAGTCAATTGACATCAAGTGATGTGCCACACACCCCTGGACTACAATTCTCAGACACTCTGTGACCGTGTGTCCACTGTAACGTACAATTGCCTTGCAACTATTGTGGAATAAACATGTTGCTGATGTGTAATAAGCCTGTGCAATGCTTTGTTTGGTGTGTTGTCTGTCTTCCCACATCTCAGTGACATTTGCTTACCTCACCTGTGGACTTGTTACCACTGACTGTGGATAGGTGTTGTGGTTATGCATACCTATGTGTTTCAGGTCACCATCATTGTGTGTGATGAGTAACAGGGCCATGGTGAGTATGTGTTGTGTTGCCAAAGTGGTGTGTCTCCCTCACATGTGTCACATCACCATGACTCACCTAACATTGGTCACATTGTTGCAGTATTTGGCATGCACTGTGTTGTGTAGCAGATCGACATCTCCATGACACATGACAATTTGGAATCACAACAGAGGTAAGTATGGTGCACCGGTGAGTTTATTTTCGAACATGTGTGAGGAAAGTGCACAGACCGGTGGGTGCTGTAAATTAATTTTGGAATCCAAAGTTCACATTAGAGTTGGAAGTGCTGGTAGATGAAATGTCCAGAGTAAAGTCCACAGTCATCTGCTACATTGGCCCAACATGAACCCTCCATGTCATGTGGGCGAGTTGTGTGCGATTGAACAAGGTGAACGGGTTGCACACAAAGAACATTGTCCAGAACAGGTTTAGAGGCCCTGGGGGATGTGCTGGGACATCTGCCTCTCACATGTCCTTCTTCGGACGACCCCTCTTCTTCCTGGGATGGGGATCCTCAGGTGCAGGCCTCTGTGGTGCAGGGGACTCTCCGCCAGAGTCCTCCTCCCTTCCTGTGGCGCTGGCAGATGGTGTTGCAACAGATGTTGTGGCCACACAGGGAGGTGTGGACAGGTTTGTGTTGATCTGGCGGAGACATTGGAGTATGTCCCGATGCACCGCAGTAAAGGCATCCTACTTGGCCTCCATGCGGGCATGGTGGGCAGCCTGCTCCTGTTGCATGTCCTTGAGGATCCCCACTACCTGGCCAAATCCTCCGGTGCTATCCTGGTACGCATCTATGATGCGTGCCAGTTGGGGGTCATCATGCAGTCCAGACCCCTCTGCAAGGCGCGCCCTCTGCCTCCCAGCACTCCTATCCACACGGGCAGGACCAGCGGCGGGACGCACAGGTGAAACTGGGACACCTTGGGTGGTGTTGCTGGTGGTGTTTGCTGTAGCATTCTGGGGGGTCCTGTGTCCCTGTGCTGTGGATGTTCAGTGGCCTTGGTCTGTCCATGTTGGCGAGGGTGCCCTGTCGGTTTCCAAATGCTGGAGGCGTGGGTACAGGGGGTGCAGATGTTGATGCTGCTGGTGCTGCATGGTGACTCACACCGGAGGGGCCAGGTTGGTCGTCGTCATCCAAAGAGGATAGGGACAAACCAGAGAGCTCAGTGTCCACCAGAGTCTGGGCCTGGGAATCCTCTTCATTTGGTGCTGGGTCCCCAGCACCACCTGTGTTTGGAAGAGACACACGATGTGAGTTATGTTTCTACATGCATCGAAGGTTCACAAACATGACATTTTCTACTGTACGAACAGATGCCTGCCTGTACACTGCTTTTTCCCAGCTTGTCACAGACAGAGTTTGATATTGTTGTTGCCCATGTCCCAGCATGGCCTTGTGCTCCCCACAACAGAGCCCAGTGTCAGACATCCTGTCAGTCCCTTCCCACTCCCTGTGGGGCGAGTATGGTTCAGTTGAACTTGCTGGGCCATGTGGGTAAGTGTGGATTGTCTGTGACTGCGACTCCCGTCATACTCTTGGCTACACCCCCTTCCCAGCATGCCCATACTTCCTCTCTCTTGACTCTGCTTCCCTGTGAGGGGGTGTGACAGCAATGGCAAGATGGCTGACTGTGAAGTCCTGGTGTTTGTTGTAGCCCATTTCCCAGCTTGGCATTGTGCTCCCCACAACAGAGCCCAGTGTCGAACATCCTGTCAGTCCCTTCCTACTCCCTGTGGGGCGAGTATGGTTCAGTTGGAACTTGCTGGGCCATGTGGGTGGGTGTGGATTGTCTGTGACTGCGACTCCCATCATACTCTTTGCTACACCCCCCTTCCCAGCATGCCTATACTTCCTCCCTCTTGACTCTGCTTCCCTGTGAGGGGGTGTGACCGCAATGGCAAGATGGCTGACTGTGAAATCCTGGTGTTTGTTTGGCTACAAGTCCAAAGAGAGCCAATGTGCTTCACACAGCTACACCCAGTATGGGGTGTCTTTTGATGATGTTCCACAGAGGTGTGAGTCAATGCATTCTACCCGGTGAGTTGTGTGTAGTTTGTGTTGAGGGGGGTGTGTGTCTCCACATGCTGGTAAGTATGGTGAGAGCTGTCAGTCCTCCTTCCCACCCGGCCAAACATCCCACCATGAAACGTGCTTCCATTGTAGGATGTGCAAGTTGTCTTTCAGGATGTCAGTCAGTGGTGTCCTGCTTCTGATTTGTGCACATGCCCTAGCAGGGCCTTGTGCTCCCCACAGCAGGACCCAGTGTCAGCCATCTTGTCAGTCATTTTCCACTCCCTGTGATGTGGGCATGTTTCAGAGAGGTCTTGATGGGCCAATTTTGAGGGGGAGCATGATCTGTGACTACAAACCCCATCATGCTTTTGGCTACACTCACTTCACCTGCATCCCCACAATTCCTTCCTGTAAGTCAGCTGCACCGTGAGGTAGTGTGTTTGTGGTGGCAAACTGTCTGGCAGTGTCTATTTAGCATTGTGCCACTGCCTTGCTCTATTTGTTTGTAGGTTGGTGCATGTCATGACACAGTTCCAAGTCACTATGAGATGGCAGGTATTGTGCTTGTCTGACTGGCATACACATCTTGGGCTGATTATCTATTGGTTAGTGTAGCTTTGCTTGCGGTGCATGGTTTCACTGTCCCCTTGCCACACAATCTTGGGTATGTTGTTTGTGTACTCACCAGGCTCTGGTATGTCTGTTAGCCCATGGATGCTCTCTGGTGGTAGGATGTCCCGCACCTTCTCCTCCCAGGTCCTGAAGTAGACTGGTTTGGCAGGAGGGCCACCGCCGGTGCACTGACTCAGGGCGTGATCTTTTTCGATGAGTTTCTTGACCCTCCTGTGCACGTCATACCACCTGTTCTGGATATCGTCCTTTGTGCGCCTTGCTGGTGCTTGACCGTTCACATTGTCCACAATCCTCGCCCACATCTTTGTTTTCTGTGACATAGGGGTCCTTTGGACCAATGTACCAAACAAATGTGGCTCTACTCTGATGATCTCGTCTACCAGCACTTCCAACTCACTACCTGTGAACTTTGGATTCTTCTTTGGGGGCATGGTGATGGGTGGTGGTGGTGAGGGATGTGTGTGTGAGGGTGAAAGTGAGGGTGGGTTGGTGTTGGTTTTCTGGCTGTATGTGTGTGTGATGTTGGATGAGGTGCTGATGGTGTGTGAGTTGTGTGATGGGTGAGTAGTGAATGTGTCTGTGGTTGCTGTGTAATGGTGTTTGCTGCTGGCTGTGTCTCCTGTTTCCAAGGGATGATGGTAGTGATTGTAGTTCTTTATATATTTGGAGTTGTGGGTGTGTCTTTGTCCCAGGTTTTTTTTTATTTGGTATTTATTGGCTTTGTCATTACTAGTTTGGTCCTTTTTTTGACTTTTTTCCTTTGGGTTTTGTAGGCATGAGACGTTCATCTGACGGAAACGGACGCTGATGTTGTCTCGTGCGGGCTTCTCCACCTCGTTCACGCTACCTATCTGTGTTTCATACACGTCAGTCGCGAAGGTTTCTATTGCTTGTGGGCCCTGTTTTCTGTGCGTGTCGGTCGTGCGGCTTGGACTCCATGCGAGTCTGTCTGAGTTTCCATGCATTGCATCGTACTGCGCGGATCAGATATCGCGGGTACGGGTCGGTCGGGTTCATTCCGGGTTTGTGTCGGTCAGTGAAATTCGCATCGGATTTCCGGCCGGATCACTATTTTCTCTACGGCTCGGTCGTACGGCTTATATTCCGTACGTGTCGGTTGTAATTCACACGCGTTGCATCGTACTGCACGGGTCGTACGGCGCTGGTCCATGTCGGTCGGCATCCGGTCCGGGTCCGTATCAGTCGGTACGTTTTGCGGCCGGAATTGGAATCGGCCCCTTAACATAAAGATGACCAGAAGCATACTTGTAATTGTGATAGACAAAATAAACAATGTTTTACTGACAAATGTTTAATAAACAATCTATCTAAAGTATGAGTTGCTAACTCATTTTATTAACAGTCACATCATTGACAAGGTGTGTCAGCAACTAGTAAATGTATGTTTTCATGCCAATGAACGATTTCATCATTTAGATCCCTATGCTGCAGTAGAGTTTATCATATATCCTACATTTGCAGTAACCATTTTGGAAGAAAAAATGGTCGCCTGTCCATATTAGCAACTTTTATCAGCTAGCTACCTCCCACGAAAAAAATGTGTAAACACTATTTCCACCTAACTTATGCAGATGTCCATAAACGACTGAAAAATATCAGCATTGCAAATTATATCTTCTAAGAGTCAGCCTGGAAATGCCAAAATGTTGGGACTTGATGTGGCTGGAACCCTGCTTTGAATTGCCCCATCCCAAGAAATGGAAGTGGCAGATGTGTCTGTGCTGGACTGAAAACCGCTACATTCCCAACTAACAAATAGGTGGATAACACGTCTAAGCACCTCTATCTTATCATATCTCTCTTGATTATGGCAGATGAACGAGAACATGATCTGCATAGCATGTTTGATTGTAACCTGCAACGTGAATTGATTTCGCAGCAAGATAAGATGTACAAAACATAGGTGCTTATGTATTACAATGATTTAATTTAAAGTACTGTGTCAACTTTTCGGGTCTCGTCCGCACTATATAAAATTGCTAAATTAATAGTTGCAAAGTTAGCCTAATATTTTTACATACATTCAATATTTCTATATTTCAACATGCATATTCAACTACATCAGGAACATGTCATGCTCAAGTATTAGGAACAAACGTATTAAGTACAAATTTGATCCAAATATGCAATGTCTAGGTAGTCTGTGTATGTTTTGGCCCACCGTAGTAATCATGTGGCCTTCATCAGGACAAGGGACCTTAAAGTGGCACGTCGAAACGTGCACAGCCACTATAATGTAGAAGAGAGGGTCTGCTTTGAATCTTGAGGTTCACAGGGACCCTGTCATTTAAAACTGGCAGTCCTGTAAAAAAAAAAGTTTTTCGGAAGGGATTTTGCAGCGATGGCCCTATTATCAAGCACTATCCATATTTTTTTTAATTACATTCTATCTAAAAAAGCCTCTCTTGTATTCCCAAAATCCTCCATGAAAAACCTCCCTCTCCATTTTGTTCAAATGACTCTCTCCTTCCTTTCCATCCTCTGCAGCTTACCTTAAATTGCATGCATGCTTGCCTTTACCTTTATTATTACATTTTTGTAAATTGCCCTTATTGCATTCCATAATTAAAAAAAAATCAGTGTTCCTTCTTTGAAATCCACAGCTGCAACCTAACACTACCTAAGCTTCTCTATCCTTTCTTTTAATTCCATCAGTCACCTGCATGAACTCACATACCATATCCAGCCCATCTAATAATCACACATAACTCCTGTTAATTTAATCCACCACAAAAAACTTGAGTATATGCATGACATTGCTTTCTTGAAAGCACATTAATAATCCCTATAAACAACAATAAACAATAACCACTGGGTTCTTCACTAACCTTAGGTTCCATGGCACCATGCTGCCTGGCGTAAAGTGCTCCAATGCCTCGTCAGGAGTAGTAAGCGCTATATAAATACAATTGCAATACAGCAATTAGGGCGAGAGATTTAAAATGAGGATGTGGTCCGTCGGCTACACTGCCGACTTTGGTGCTGGAAACCAGAGTTCGAGCCTCCAGGTGGCGTCCACATCCTGTGATTCTGGGCAATTCACTTAATCTCCCCGTGCCTGAATGTGTAATGTAAAGCGCTCCAATACCTTCGGCTCGAGTTCGCGCTATATATAAATATGCAAAAAAGAAAGAGCGTCTTTAGATGAGACAACCTAGATATAGCAAATAGTCGAAACAACAGAGGGGACTGACACGCCCACTTTAAAGTAATAAACAATAATTTAACATTCTAAATAAATATAGAATGCCATTTAATTAAACTGTCAGGTGTTTCTCCTATAGTGCTCGGCCACATTACATTCCCAGTATATTCATAATGATTTCACATAGCTTTTTTCATGGACAGTACAGTTATTTTTCCCTGTAAAAATCAACTTTTGCTATCACGTCCCGAAAAATGCCGTAGATAATGGAAAAGAATGCAGAATGGGGCCACGGTTTAAGTACAAACGTGTTTACAGGTCAGGCAGAGAATGTGAAAAGATGTTTTATGTTTCAAATTGTTTGACAGACGACTGTAAAAGCCTCACCCTAATCCACACCCACATTTCTTTGCACGTCGCGTCCAGTGCCTTTCGATCTATCGTTCTAACCTTAGACTCCCCAGAAGAAGCCAGGACAGCAGAAACAGGTTTCATCGCCGCACAAAAATGCAGTCTGCTGACCCCTAATACACAGAGGCGACAGGCAGGCTGACACCAGAAGCAATATAGCTCCTGTCAGGGAAGAATGTACAGTGAGTGACGTACAAGCCTCCTTGGTCAGGCACTTTGTGAAGTTTTCAAAATAAATGCTTAGCATTCTATTGCCACTTTCCTGCACCCCACCTTTCGACTTATAAGAAAATACACTCAGCTAAATAGTAAGACTGTCAAAAAGGACTACCGATTCGGGGAATTGAGGAAGAAAAACATATACATATGAAAGAAGCAATACACGGATGCAGTTTTTTTTTTCTTAGCTATATTACCAGTGATGTTAGTGCCTTCAAAACTTTGGCAGCAAAAAAAAAATGTGTTCGCTGTATTTGTATTAGATGTTTTGAAGCATAAAACATTCCACAATTTCACAGTTTGGCTGGTGATTGGCATCCATCGATTTTGCCGCCAATTTGCAATGTGCCATTCGGGGCTGGGGTTGGCTATTTAATGGGGCAAGTTAGACCATGAAAACATTCAGGTAGCACAACAACCCACATAAATCATTTTATGATTGTCTTGCCAAGGGGTACTGCAGCAGGAGAACACCAAGGCAACCCCGTGTTCATCAGCACACTGCAGAAGCCCAAAAACGAAGAGCAATGGAAGATGGCTGAGAAGAGGACAACAGAATAGAGCATTTTGTTGCTTCCCCAGCCCTAATAAAAAAGTGAATATGGGATGCAAAAATGTTGAAGTTTTTTAACACATCAGTGGTTGACAGTCCATATTTTCCACAAAAACCTTTGCATGCACCACCCAGGAGACACCTCATTCGAGCACACGGTGCAACCAGAATATTTTGTATTCAAACTTTTATTCTGCTTCACAAGCTTTGGGACCTGTTACCTCAGTTGATTCTCTGTGTGATCTCCCTTGGCCAACTTCTAAGGTGCTCTAATGAGATCATAAAATGTATTTGTGAGATCCTCTGGCTTAGCAGCCATAGTGTTTGTAGTAAGAAGGAACCCTGAAGAAATGGATCTGACAATTTAGCAAACACCACCTCTAAAGAGCAGAGACCTCATCATAAGTGCTTTGCTGATGTGTTTGCTATTTTACCAAAGAGCACAGGATCAGCACAATCTCAGGGTGATACTGATGTTATTACTAACCAGGGGGCATATTATCAAGACAGGCGATAAAATTATCGCCGGTTTAGCGGCAGAAAACTGCCGCTAAAACGGCGATAATGGGCTTGATAATATGCTCTATGGAATTCCATTTGAAGTCCATGTTAAATGTCCTTCACATCTAACCTGGGGTTCAATTGGAATTCCGTAGAGCATATTATCAAGCCCATTATCGCTGTTTTAGCTGCAGTTTTCTGCCGCTAAAGCGGCGATAATTTTATCGCCTGTCTTGATAATATGCCCCCAAGAGTTTCAGAAATAAGGCTGAAATGTTCAGCAAGGTTCTCTCCAACCACAAAACCACCAACATGACTGTTTACCAGTAACACACATGTTCTCTTTCACACCTGAATGGCCAAAGACCTATGGAGTATGTCAACGAGAAACAGCTGCCCAGGGGCATGCAGTCCACGGGCGGTCATCCCAGCAGTGCCGACAGTCTTTCACCCTCCTGCAGAAGGTAAAATCAGTCCCACTGAGCAGGGTAAACATGGGATCTATAGTTGAAGTGCCATTAAAGAATAAAGGGGCATATCTACAAGGTGGCGATAAAAAATTATCGCCGCATTTGCGGCCGTTTTCAGCCGAAAAGCGCCGATAATTTTATCGCTATATCAGCAAGGTCACGCTATCGCGTTTATCCTGCCCTTAGCGCCTGTTTTCTGAACGCCCAACTGTGCATCTCTAATGAGATGCAAAGTGGGCGTTCCTTCCTGAAATAACTGGAGAAATGTCGCTAACCGACATTTCTCCAATTATCAAGGGAATCGCTAACAAGCATAGCGATAAGAAAAGTAGCGCTAACCATGGTTATCGCTGCTTTCCTTACGCCTGCTTTTCAACTGACTTAGCCATGATATCCTATGGAAGGTGGATATCATGGTTAAGTCTGCCTTGCCCTATCAGCAAGCTTTCGCCAAACGTTGTGCAATTATCGCTGGATTTCCAGTGATAATCGCACAGTTGGCAGCTTGCGCGTTGAATTTTATCGCTTTGGAGATAAGCGTTGCTAATAGCACGATTTCTCCCTGATAAAATTCAGCACTGGCTGGCGATAATTATCCTCGCGCTAATAGCGCTGAGCAGTAATTATCGCCTGGCCTTGATGATATGCTCCTTAGTTTGGTGTTAGATTATGTATAGAATGTTTTGTCTTCCTATGGGCCTTTCACATGGCTGTTCTGAAAAATCTCCACATCATCACCTCGCTCAGTGGACATGTTAAGGATGCGTGGAATGTGAGTGTGATGTCTTCCTCAGTCTCTGTAGCTGCAGCACAGGGCATCACCTAGTTTTCAACTGTCTTCACTGGTGTGTCCCCATTGTAAGACAATAAACACTTTATTTAAAGCAATTAGTGCAGCCACAAGCCAGTGTCATAAACTATTGTCAGTCCATTGACGTCGGCCTTGTTTAATTTTCTGCTTCTTTTTGTTAATAGTAAATGTTGGCAACCTATTCACAAACGTGGCAAGAGGATTAACTATGGTATCCCCCTGATAGGCTTTGTGCATGATGCTCTCTTTAATTCAATTATTTATTTGCCCTTTTCAATATCACACTTTGGAAGTAGGGCCAGACATTCTGCTTATTCAAAATATGTTATGCTTTCTTTTACCTAGTGGTGCACTTTAATCCTTTATTCAAAGCACCATTTAATAATGGGCAGAGGTGCATTCTGGGAATAGCTGGTCATCCAGATACTAATCATTGACTAGCTGGTCATCCGGATACTAATCATTGGCTAGCTGGTCATCCAGATACTAATCATTGGCTAGCTGGTCATCCAGATACTAATCATTGGCTAGCTGGTCATCCAGATACTAATCATTGGCTAGCTGGTCATCCGGATACTAATCACTGGCTAGTTATTGGAGACGTGTTATAGTGGCTATGCTGCTGCCTATGGAACCTGTGGACTTGGAATTGAATCCTTGTCTTGGCTCTTGACTGAAAATCATATGATTCTGCTCAAGCCACTTAGGGCCTGATGCTGACTTTAGTGGACGGGTTACTCCATCATCAATGTGAGGGATATCCCGTCCAGCATATTTCAAGTGAATCATTAACTATGGCACTTGTAATAAGGTGGACAGGGTATCTGCCAAGGTTGCAACAGAGCACCTCTCCGCAAACTCTAAATCAGTCCCTTAACCTCCTAGAGCCCAAGATAGGTAAATGTGTCTTGTTGTACATTAAATGCAAAATGTATGTTTGCAGTTCAAAGATGCAAGTCCCCACTTGACCTTCACAATCCTGTCTTCCGTCACCCTCATCTCAAACTGCTCTCCAGGTTGGTTTGTGCTCAATAAATACCAATACATACGTGCTGGAAACTTCATAAAACATGCAGGAAACGTCATGAACAAAGCCATAGTTTATACTATAAAGAATTATTGGTAGTTCAACGTTGTTGGCATTTAAATGTCACACTTCTTCATACAAATGAAAAATGTATGTCGATCTACATATTTTTATAAATTATACCTGCAAATTCAGGCACCTTCAGTAACCATTGAGTTTTCAAAATATGCAAATGTAAATTTTCACCAACTAATAAAGGGGGTCTCTAGACACAATGAAGGAAAGGCAAACACCATCTCCCTACTCAAGATAAAGAACAGTGACACCAGCAGAAAATGGTTTCAACTAGTCAAAGTACTTCTAAAATAATTCGAGAATCAGTGCCAATAGCCTTAAGTTTGTCACTCAGTTAATCAAAAGAATATGAATATTGAAGTAAAGGAAGAAGAAACTAGGCTCGATTTTCCTAGGGCACTGAGAACATGGACACGTGATGTTCATGATCTTGTACTAAACTCCCTTGTGCACGTGCCGCCTGCCCTCTGCTCCCATCGATGGTCAAGTTTAGATATCTTCATGATGGCCTATTTTGACTGGCTTAAGTCCCTGTGAGTTTTCAAAGGCATCTTTAAGGTCGGCCTTGCCATATGCGTAGTTTTTGTGGAAGCGTTTGTCTCCAAGTTTGGAAAGTTGTATTTTTATGTTTATCTGTAGCATCATCAACAATGCTGTTTTGATGGAATAGAGGAGTGTTTTCCAGCACTCTTACTTAGCTGGGCATGCCTCTGTGGTGGCTCATTGTGTTTTCTTGGAATATATGACGTTACAACGCAAACAATTACAATGCATGCTTTTACTTTTTTTTTGTTTTTTTAAACACTTTTATGCCGTCAGGTACATCTTAAAAACATACAGAAAGGATAATTACATTTCCTAAATTCATAGATTATATACCCTTGAGAGTCTCACAAATCACTACAAAGGGAAAAAAATGAAAAAACAAGAAGATATACATAGCAAAAATCAGTATTTACCCCAATCCTATCCCGCTTGACGTTTCCCCTTGGTTTCCTTCAAGCCAGTCTGACATTGGTGCCCAAATCTTACCCCCTTTCACTCTAGCTCGGTGGCCCTTGTTTTTATGAAGTGCCATTTCGAGATTATATATACTCAATAAACGATATAGCCAGGCTGTAAATACTGGGGGTTCCGAATCCTTCCATGCAGTAGCAATTAGTAATCTTGCTACCGTAATTGTAACAAACACAAAGATCCGGTGTGTCGATGATAGTCCCATTCAGCTATCGCAGCCAAATAACATCACTGACGCGCTAATATTAATTGCCTGATTGATGGAGTTTTCCCAGAATTTCTCTATTCTCTTTTTTCAATACAGTCAAATATGTACTTGCGTAAAACATATGGATAGCATCGGCTGGGCTATGCTGACATCCAGGGCATTGATCTGATTCTCGTTTCCCCCAGCTAAAGAGTTTGGCTGGTGTATAGTATAAATTGAATATGATTTTATAATGCTGTGCTTTAAGGTTTGCTGCCAAAAATATATTTTTCCCTAATTCTAGTGACATATCTAAGTCTATTTCATTATCCCCTATTTTTGATGCCCATCGTGTCTCAGTTTTACATAAATCATCAGGTAATGTTTCCATCAGCATATTATAATAATCCCCAATCCGCCCATCCCCCGATACACCTTATCCATTAGGGGTATTAATCAAAATGTATCCCGTTTTGCAGCTACATTTTTTAACCATCCCCTTATTTGAATATATTTAAAATACGATCTGCTATTGGTCCCAAATTTTTGCGCTAATTCCGGGAATTATAGTATTTCCAAATTATCATTAATTAGGTTTGCCACCTGATGTATACCACCCTGTGCCCAAGTTCCAGACATATCATCCGATATTTCCGCAGGAAAAAACGAAGCACCCCATAAGGGGGTATATCTACTGCATTTAGGGATTTTCATAATTAAACTTACTTTAACCCATACCCTCCTAGCTGCTTTCAAACACTTGAAGCGTAGCTTTTTATAGTAACTGGGCTCAATTTGTCTGAAAAAGAGTCCTGTTGCTTCCCTCCCAATAGCCAGATGATATATCGATGGTAAGCCGTCCTCCCATGTAGAGCTATCTGCCCCAAGCAAAGTACCCATTTGTTGCAGACAAACTGCCCAATAGTAAAAAAGTACGTTTGGAGCCGCCCAGTCACCTCTCTCTCGAGGAAGGGTTAGCCATTTTAATGCGCGATTAGTTTTTTGATAACTCCATATAAAGTTTGAAAAAATAGAGTAATTTCCAGTCAAGTCTGCTATTATATGGTTATGAAGATTAGATATTGAGAGGAAAGTTTCCCCGTTACATAGTTCGCACGCCTAGATCACGAGTCAAAGTGCTGGGATACTTTGTAATGTAAAGCCTGCAGAAGGTGGTTGGACCTGCTGATACCACCGAAACGCATCGTTCTTGGTATTTTTTATAAATAAATTCTGTGCATACCAATTGGTGTTCTTCACAATACAATAAAATAATGACATTACTTAGATGTTGAATGGATCTTTAATGCTGATTCATACAGTTGATTTGCACTTTGTCTTATATTTTGTCATATATTGGCCAACATTTTTTGATAATTTATGGTTTTAAGATTAGAGTTGATTAACTCTTTTTAATTATTCTAATCAAATTGCATTTATTTAATGAATAAACATTGATATGTTTGATTTGTTGACTACTGTTATATTCTCCGATTGATTGATTGTGCAAGTTATGAATGAATAGTTGAGTACGCCATTGCTGTTTCCCAAAGAGAATTATTTTCAGACCTAGTGTCAATTTGGTGTCCTGTCCCTTTGGAGAGTAGGACCCCTCTCTTTAGGTCTCACCTGAGCTAACGCATGCGCTGCTCTGCGAGACATTTAGTAGGTGGGTTTTCAAAGTGCTGCCACAGGCTTTTGGTGGCCTAAAGCGTGCATGCACGTGGGCGTGCACACGCGCAGCTGCCATCTGTCTTTCCTCCGTTGATCGCGATCGCGATCACTTTCACTTTCCCGGGCCACGCGGCTGTGTCACTTTCACAGCCACGTGGCCAATGCTTGTTTTTAATTTTCTTTTAGCGCGCGCGCGCACAAAACTCCCAGGCTTGTTTTATTTTTTACCCCGGCCCTCGTCTTCTTAATCCTTCCCTCGCACTTTCACCCTCCTTCTTTCCCTTCCTGCAGCCTATTCCCTCCCTACAAGTTCTCACATCTCTTTGTACCCTTTACCTTCCTTCCGCGTCACTTCCTGTCGCTCTCATCTATTTTGCTCCCTTCCATCTCCTCCCTAACCTTCCTTACTCACTGTGCTGGTTTCTGTACTCTCACATGGCAGGGCCTCGGTGGGACGGCAGGGTGGTTCATTCATTTACCCTCTGTGCATGGTATGGTTTGCTGGGTGAAAGTCTCCCTGCGCCGAGTCTCGTGGGAGCGTGTTGGTGGCTCGTGCAACCTTCCTAGCCTATCTCAAGGCCGCGTGAGGTGATTATTCTGTCAGAGTGGCGCTCTCATTAATTTCAAGGGTAAAAAAAACTCTTCAAGACCATACTAGTGTTGGCAATGCTTGTTCAAATGCATGCAACTTAACACAGTCACAGGTCTCACTGTTGCAAAAGAGAAGACTATAACCCTATTTATAACTGTGTTCTCCAGTATATGGCCCTATACGTTGATGTTGAGGGGCAAGCTGCGTAGCTCTTTTTATCGCACCTGCTGATCAATTATATGTATTTTTGACTCCTGCTTAAGTAATACGGCAGAACAGTAGTTCAGATGTAATGAAGCGTCAGAGTTTTTTGATGGCTGGAGTCTAGCAAAACTCTGGCAGTTTCTCCCTCATTTGCTTTTGATAGTCCCTAGGATGCAGTGCCTTGTGTTGGGATAGTGTTCCTAAGACGGTGTGTGATGGGTAAAAGTGCCTAGGTTGCATGGTGATTGGTTCATACTCTTAGGAAGCTATGGACTGCAGTATGTCAGTGCCCTCAGGATTCAGTGGGGTGTTTTATGTTCCAAGGGTATTATGTAGTGTGGGGCATTAATGCTGTAGGAAAACAGCGGGATATGCTATAGTCCTCCGAGAGAAGTGCAGTAGGGAACACCATTCAGGTGCTGTGCTGTGTGGTAGGAACGTGTCCACAGCATACAGAGCAGGTTGGCATGTTAAAGTCCAGTGGATGCAGTGCATTGGTTTGTGTTAGTAACCCCAGGGTACAACACGATGTGGTGAGCCAGTAGTTAGCAAACATAACATTTGCTGAAGTGCGGTGGTGAACACCCGAAGAACTTAAACCAGTCACAATCCCAGGACAACACTTTAAGCAACTATTTAAATATACATTTGTTATACATGCATCATGATAGCAAGTTGACCTAAGCTCTTTTTAGTCAAACATGAAAAACACTTGCATTGTTAGCGTTCCTAGAATGCATCACGATGTGGTGGGATGTAATCCCTAGGATGCAGAAGATTGGTTTTGGCTTCTTTCCCCAGGATGGGGTGCTGTGTGGTGGATTTTTAATACCTATGATGCTGTGCAGCATTTGTGTAAGTACCCCTAGGATGACCTGTGGTGGGTGGTGATCCTTGGTTGTGCAGTGTAGCGGATAAAGGTCCTGAGGCTGCGTTTTTGTAATTTGGGTTTGGTTTTCTTGGCTGGAGTGCAGTGTGGTGTGATAATAATCCCAGAATGCAGTGCAATGCGGTGGTTATAGTCCCTAGGGTGCATTCCAGTGTATGAGGTTAGTGCCCTGTGGGCGAACCGTGGTGGCTTGGTGTTCTTTTGATGCATTGTAATATGGTAGGTTGATGTCTCTAAATTGCACCGTGGAGGATTAGTGACCTTAGAATACTGTGCAGCTTTATGGATTAGGGACTTTAAGATGAAGCGATGTGTGTCCTTATTTGAAGTCAATTGATAAAATGGTGGCTAAACAGGCAGTCAGTTTTCTTCTCATCTCAAGGAATCTCCACAGTGTCAGACTGGCCTGAAATGAGCCATGATGTAAACATCAACAGAACTTTCTGCAGCTCCCTGAACGGCCTTTTTGTCATCTCACTGTTTTAAATAGCTCAATGAATAGCCGTATTTAAATATTACCAAATTTCACTATAAAGCAAACCAAATCCTATCAATTTATAGGTTGGTAATTCTAGTACAGAAAGTGATTTCAAGTTGGGTACCTCCAGAGATGTGTGCAAACCTAAATTTACAGGTTTGAATCTCCATTGGCTTCCGTGTTTCACCCGATCACAGTAAATTGAATAAGTACCAGTGGCATAGCCAATAGGTCTCGCCTTTGGGACCTTATAAGTGTTAGCCATGTAACAGATGATGTTGTTGCACCAAGGATATTGTGCTGCATAACTAAATACTTATAAGGTCCCAAAAGCGAGACCTATTGGCTCTGCAAATGCTTGTTTCTTTTTTAGGTAGTTCTATTAACCAACAGTAATCTGCCTGACGAAATAACAGAATACTATAATCTGCACTGAAGAGCAAATAGACATGTGGAGCTACAAAAAGGTGCACACTCACTGGCTCACTCGGTACTGAGTCAACACAAAGAAAGTCAACTCAATCAAGGTCCTAAAGAACTCTCAAGAACACAACACCCAGCCATCAGTCAGTTTTCCCATAGAAGGATAATGCACACTTCCCCTGCAGTCACAATGACAGATTGCTTGTTTTCGAGCGCCTCTCAATGTAATTATTTTCAGAAGCTATTATGGCCGTGGCATACTCAATAAATCAGATTGTGAGCTTTAAAGGTACACAGCCTGCGGGCAAGGATCAGAAATTGAATGAATGATTCAAGACAAGAGGAGCTCTCTCATCAAATGAGCCAGATGATTGATCAACCAAGAACCCTGAGAGTCCTTGGGAACACAAGTATAGCAAGACTAGGCAAAAGGGGATTGAGGTATGGCTGGAACACAGAATATCAATGTGTTGGGAAATCTCACGATTTGAGGATGTTTTGAGGGGGGTTGCTTTGAGAGTTGGAGAGTGTGCCTCTCTGGGACTTAAGACAACCCTGCAGGATTGAATGTTCTTTCTACTTACACTAGGCCGTCTGCTGTCTTCACTCTCCCAGAGCATCCACGCGCCACACAACTGAGCGGGCCTCCGCAGCAGTAGCATAGCCAGGCTGTCATGGGCCCCAGTGCACGTAAGGACATTGCCCCTCTGGCTTCTGTTTGAATTCTAACAAAAATCGATAATCGGGGTTTAGTGGGTCCCTCAGTCCTTTGGTCTCGGTGGCACTGCACCTGCTGCACCAATGGAAGCTGTGTCCCTGCCCTGCAGCTCTGTAAGGAAGGGGAAAGAGAATGGAATTGGCAGATATTCAACTGCAAGAGGATGCCCTATTTACTTATGTGACATCTGTGCCTTTGTACATGGGTCTTCTGGAGTTTAAAGTCAGTTTCCAAGTGAAGAACATTCAGCTACCCTTGTTACTTCACCTGCACCAATGCAGGCAGGGAGAACACAGAAAGCAGAGGCCAAAGAGGAACGGTATGGTAAAAGAGGACATCGCAAGATTGTGACTAAGGAGAGAAGGAAAGTAAAACAGCAGAAATGTAAAAAGAGGTAGGAAATGAAACGAGATGAATTGTGGTCAAAAAAGGAGTGAAAGGGCTAAGCAGCACAGGGAGAAAGCAAATGGCACAAAAGGGCAAATGGTTGAGAGGCAAAGGAGGCAGAGAATAAAATTCAGTGGGTAAACCATGGTTCAGGCGCATGTCATGTCTAACAAAGTAGTTTTCATTTCATATGTTGGTTCTGTCATGCAGCACTCTTCCCTCAGCCGTCAACCCATGCAAAGCATGAAGAAGGAACCGCTCAGTGAGTTGAGCATTCATGCTTTGACCAAAGTGTTGATTAGAAAGTCCCACTAAATACAATTATTCGAAAAATAGTAACATCTGTTAGTTATCGTCTGAAAATATTGTCATATACAAAAGATTGTTAAGAACTGCTGTGGTTTGTACACCGTCAACGCATCCCGGAGCCTTCTTGCATACAACAGCAAGGCGCGGTGCTGGTGAACAGGTTTAAGACCCCGTTCAGGCATTTTTTCTAAACTCTGTCAAAAAATAATAAAGCTCAGTGGGTTTATGCACCTACCA
The DNA here is from genome assembly GCF_964204655.1 of Triturus cristatus. Taxonomy (NCBI): domain Eukaryota; kingdom Metazoa; phylum Chordata; class Amphibia; order Caudata; family Salamandridae; genus Triturus; species Triturus cristatus. Next base: position 493,862,182 of record NC_140595.1, read on the forward strand.
CAGAAATGTTTGCATATGTGTATTTCTCAAAGGTTCCAATTGAAATGGGGTTGATGGGTGAGTTAATGCAACTAGCCTAGAGAGGTAGCTCCTCCCATGATTGCAACAATAGTGTGTGCACTAGAAGCCTCCAATTAAAAACAAGCATTGGCATAGCCAATAGGTCTCGCTTTTGGGACCTTATAAGTATTTAGTTATGCAGCACAATATCCTTGGTGCAGTAACATCAACTGTTGCATGGCTAAACACTTATAAGATCTCAAAGGCGAGACCTATTGGCTATGCCAATGTTTGTTACTGTATATTGAACGAAAAAAACAAGTGTTGCTGTCCTCATCTCTAAATTAGATATACAGTGTCTGATGTGACAGACTATCAAGTCCCGATGTTGACAATTAAGTGCCAGTGCCAAGAACCAGAAACCACCGGCTCACATTAAGCACTGGTTGGAACACAGTTCACAAGCTGAATTTTATGACCCAATTCTGAGCGTTGCAATGTTGCAGAACGGGTCCATGCATTTCATGATCCTGCAACTGCGATATCTGCAGCGCATACATTAACTGAAAAAATCGTCAAGTTAGTGTATGAAATGCATACAGCACGGCTCGGAGCCACAGTGAGGCAATTAAGGCTGTCCGTTTCAAGCGTTGTTGTCTACAGCTCATGCGCTAATTCGGAGGGTTTTTTCGAGTTCATTTATACACTGTGGGCTGCGCAATTTTGGGAAACACTGATTTGTCTGCAGAGTGATCAGAAGAGGATCAAGATACCACACTAGGCAAGAATATCGGAAGGATTTTTGCAGGCAGCCCCAGCAAAGTGACATTTTGAAACATTGGACCAAATTTGCTGTTAGTCGAAGCAATGTAGCATTCTCCATGGTGGCAGGGTTCACAGGCAGTCAAAATGTGGCCACATAGTACTGCCTAATGGAAACCAGAGTTGTTATTTACAGGTGGTGGCACAGAGCAGAGCTGCGCATTTATTTTCAAGACTTGCACGTTCTAAAGCGCTTACACTTAACAAGGGATGTCGCCGCGCAAGCGCCTCAGCTGCAAAGTTCACAAGTCGGAAACCGGAAGAGCCAACACTGCTCCTTGTTTCGAAATATTGATGTCTGCTTTGCTGTTTGTGCTTCAATCTGTCCAGTGTCTCAAAGCCAGCATTAGCAAAGCAAAAAGGTCTTTCAGTATGGCTAAAGAAGAATGAAAAAACAAGCACTCGTGCTTGTGCTGCCATGCGCCTTGCGGCCGCGAAAGGACCTATAGCCCCTGCGTGCCTGCGACGCTCGTTAAACAAGTGGGAGGGGTGGGGGGAGTGCGAAAGCATGCGTTTCCCTTGCCGGAGCGAGCAGCAAGGTGCGATAATTGATAACATATGGCGCCAGCTGCTCGCTCCCGCAAGTGAATCGCCAGACGTGCACGCGTTGCCATTGGAAGCAATGCAACGCGTGCACGTTTTTGCCGGGAAAGCTGTGACGTGCAGCTGGGGCGCAGGCGGGCTGGCTCGGTGCGCTCAGGTGCACACAGGGAGATGCACTGTGCAGGACGACGTGAACATTCACTTGTGCACATATTTTCTGTTCTGCAGAAGCCTCGACAGTGCAGTTGGGGCTCCACAGTAAATACCCCAACATATTGCATAGGCGATGTGAGCCGCTAGTCTCCATGGGTAGCCCAGGAGAAACTTTGAAACATAAGTGTACCATGTTCGTCCTCTCGGCGCTATGGGCAGGACATGCATGCACCACCCTGTCCTCTGTCGAACCCTTCCTCCGCGACTCCTTCCATCTGCTCAGCTATCCACCCCTCCTACTCACTCCTGTGTTTCCTTTCCCTTCAACCACCCACCTTTGCCTCATGGAGACCTGTGCATAGCTTGTGCTCCCTGATCCGCAGCCGTGTGTAGAGGTGCTATCTATGGTGCTCAGAGACAGACACGAACATGCAGTCTAAGGAGTACTCGTCTGTGGAATACGGACAGCCTAATGAGCAATGGACACATGAAAATAATCTGGGAAATAATACTCGCAGGCAAAGTTTTACGGAGCTGACAACTTTGAAAAACGAAAGCTTGGCACCCTCTCAAAACGTTGCTGTTGGAACTATACTTTTTCACACTCCTTCTCGAGGAGACACATTTTACAAGAATGTTGGCACACAATATGCAATGCAAACGTGTTAAGTGCTGAAGATGGTGCCAAAATAAAGTAAAAAATTGGAAAGGAATTGGGTATAAAGGTAAAGAAACCGTTGGATTACAGGATCAAGTGGGAGGAGTGGGGGGAGTGCGAGAGCATGCCTTTCCCTTGCGGGAGCGAGCAGCAAGGCGCGATAATTGATAACATATGGTGCCAGATGCTCACTCCCGCAAGTGAATCGCCAGACGTGCATGCGTTGCCATTGGAAGCAATGCAACGCGTGCACGTTTTTGCCGGGAAAGCTGTGCAGATTATTAAAGATCTCTTTCCTAGGCGAGACCTAAAAAAAGAACCCTAAAAGGCTAAGACATTCTTACTCTTAAGTCCCAATATTTTACCAAAGGCCTGATTAAATTCAGACAAGCATGAGGCCAGCTCCTTTTACACAGCACACCCAACCCTTACTATTGTGTCCTTTCCTTTGACCTTAATCTGGCAGCGGACAGGAAGCAGCTCGGAGCTAGATCTCTGACATCCTGCTGCTCGTGACAAACACACATATTAAGCAATCAAAACCGCCAGGGATTTGGCATTTCCCTACATTCAAGTTACTTTTTCATTTTAGCTCCAAAGGGGCTTTTAAGTCTTTCCAGTAATAGTTTTCTTATATAGTTTGTTTGCCTCACATCAGAAATTGAATATACACATAAGGTTGATGAAGGGCAGACTGCACTATGCCAGAATTCTAACCCATGACATGCAGTTTATAGGAATGACACGCACTGCAGCCATTAAGCCACTTTACTTATGTTCCCTGTGTATGTTTTCTTTCCCAGTGCACTTTTACCTCCCCATTCCAAGTTCCACAAATCGGAAGCATGTGAGTGCATGTGAGGGCGAAAGTATCATGCCACTCGGAAAAAGGAAATTAGGGCCAAACCCACTGTGCGCCCGATTTCTGATTTTGTACAGACTTCATAGAGATGGGTTGCAGCATCCGCAGTTACGGAAGCAAGCAAACCTGGAGTGATGCCAAACTTTGCATCGAAAGTTGGAGTGACCTGATTGGTACACAATGTCTGTGAAATGGTTAGACATTTCAAAAGTCAGTTTTTGCTGGTGGCGCAAATCTCGGTTAAAATTACATGACCACCAGTAAAATAAATGGGGCAGATTTATGAGCTCCTTGCGCCACTTTTGCGTCACTTTTAACATGGGAAAAGTGACGCAAAAGTGGCGCAAGGGGGTCATAAATCTGCCCCATTATGTATGTAACCCTAAAATGTTGGAACGAAACGTGTACCAATGCAATCGAGGTCCTCCGGTCACTTATGGTGTATTTCTTTCGACCACGACTATGGTCTGTCAAGTGTCTGTCAACTGGTAGCTGTCAGTAGTTCATCAGAGCACTCATGATGCTGCACACATAGGGGCAGATTTACAAGCCCCTTGCGCCACTTTTGCGTCACTTTTCCCATGTTAAAAGTGACGCAAAAGTGGCGCAAGGGGCTTTTAACTCTGCCCCATAGTATGCTACTCTACTTGCTCAAGAGATGCGTGGTGCTGAAACTGTCAAAGATCACTGAATGAATTTTCAGAATGCTGTTATTGGATTGATACATTTGCTATGTCACAGCTAATGATCCAGAGGGAGATGTTGTTACTTTACAAAACACATAAAATGTGAGGAATACATCAGAAATGAGTTTACTTTGGATGTGCAACCCCCACAATCCACATTTGTGAGTCAAAACCCAGGCCTCATTCTCCCGCGATCCCTATTGGTTTTGGACAGCACCTCAATCTGGTGCTGCCCCCTTCCCCCCTCCGTTCCTTCCAACCCCATCGTCCAGGTGCATTTTCTCCCTTTTGTGAAGAAATAGAACTTCCTTGAAATAAAATGAGACATGTTGAAGCTATGCATAAATTCCTCGACACATATTGTTAAAGGTCACTTCTTACTGCAGTTTGTGCAGTTTCTAAGATCCATATAGTATAGGCATTACTAGAACTCATATTTAACAGTACTCAATTTATGGACATCAGAAGGAGAAAAGGTTAAGTCAGCTTTGCCCGAATATGAGCTTGCGACAGTCAGGGTGTAGCAGATGAAAGCAGTACATTTCATATGAAACAGGATTGAATTTAATTTCAATTTAGCTGGTCTTGAAGCCTGCATAATCCACTCTAGATCTATGTGTTTCAGTATAGGAGTAAAACATGACCTGCTAAATGCTCGAACAATTTGCTCCTGATATAGACATTAAAACTTCGGAAAGGTTTAAGGAGATCTTGTTAGAATCCAGTTATTTTCTAATCCCATCAATTTGCTGCATTTCTTATTCTAAACAGGTGCAACATTTAAGGGAGACCACATTAATGTAAATGTGCGCAATAAAGTGTGTATTTACTGATAAATAGTATCAGTATAAGCATTCCTTGTGGCAGGAAATCGAGCACAGCAGGATGGCTAGTTTAGCTGATAATTGTTTCCGGGAAAGGTATCTGTTACTTACCCTTGAGAACAGGAGGTTCTAAAACTTTATTCACGTCCCAGAGTACTGAGTATCTAGGTTCTAATGCCATGGACCAACATCTTAAACAGAGGATGCCCTCCCACTGGAGAGCGCGCAATCACTACATGGCCTGCGGAAATTGCTGATCTAAATCGATTGACCGATTTGTAGGCCAGTCCTCCTGCTGCTGAAGAGGCCAAGAAGTTCAGAACATGGATAATGTCCGCCCCCACGGGATCCATACTCCTTTGCTGACACCAACCCACCCATCAAGACCAGGCTGTACGATATCTCTTGACAGTACCACCTGCCCAAACACGAGAGAGGTGGTCTGCAGCATCTCACAATAGACCAAGGACTTGCCATCTTGATCTGTAATCCTCCACGCCATCAGCTGGAGGTTGCTGCTCGCCACCAGGTAACAAGGGTTCCCTAAGGGGTGGCTCAGAAGATTAGGAGACTGGTGTAGACGAGTTGGAGAAGCCCAAGAAAGTTCTATCAAAACTGGAAACCACGCTTGCGACTTCCACAGCGGGGTGATCAACACCTCGCCCACCTTCTGCCTGAGCTGTTAGCCGCATTATCATGGCGAATGGGGGAAAAGCATGCACCTGTTCCATTGACCAATCTTGAAGGAACGCATCGGTCAGCACTGCTCCCAGATCCGGTCTCAAACTGAAGTACCTGGGAAGCTGATGGTCTAGACAGGACACAAATAGATCGATTTTGAATGGTCCCCAGAGACAGGAAAGGGCCTGAAAGATTGCTGGAAGAAGCCTTCATGGGCTTGAATCCCGGAGGTGGCGGGAGTGCTATTCCCCCACTTGGTTGGCTGATCCAGGTGGATGTTCCGCCGTCACCAAAACATGGTGCTCGAGGCAATACTCCCAAAAATTCTTGGTCAGATCTGAGAGGGCCTTGGAACGAGTACCCCTCCCAGATGATTGCTATAGCAGACCACCACTACAGTGTCCACCTTCAACAGGATGCACTATTTCACTCGGTCCCTGGTCCAACACTTGACTACAAAGGAGCCTGCCAAAATTCCAGGCAGTTGATGTGCAGGGACTGTTCTGGGAAGGACCATGCTCCTCCGGTGGTGAATTGTATACAATGAGCACCCCATCCAGAACCGCTGGCATCAGACTCAATCACCAGGTCCGGTTGTGACCCGAAGATGGTCTTAGTTGGGTGTGAAGGCCACTTTCCTGTCCAAAGCCAGGCGGGGACATTCTGCACAAAGGCGGTTTCCGACTTCCTGATCATGCGGCTTTCTGAGCCTGCTGGCCACATACTTGGCCATCATATCACAGGATGTCTACTCCATTCATAAGATCTTTGGGGTCCAGGAGGTCTGACTGAGGGTGAGTGGGACCCTCAATAATGGGCTGAGACCCAGTGGGAGGGGTGGGAAGAAGGTCGCCAGGACCAGTCATGGTCTGAGTCACCGTGCAAAGGCGGGAACTGGGTCTGGTCTCACTGAGCTGTGAATAACCAACGGGGTTGGACAAATCTTGAGGGGGAGGTGGGTGAGTCATGTTGGTGCTTGCGTGGGTTCTCAGAGTGGGAGGCAGAGGCTGGCTCTGGAGGCTCTGGGGCCCAAGGCCCAGGAAGGTCTTCCCTCGGTGCGGGGTTGTAGGCACCTTTGTGCCAGCTCCATGAGTCTCTTCTCTAGAGGGGCCACTGCATCTGAGACCACTCTAATGATGGAGGTGTCTACCACGTCATAGAAATCATCTGTGACTGGAAAGTATTCTATGCCATCCTCCTCCTCATGATGTAGGTATATAGATACTTTGAAATATATATATATATACATATATTTATATGTATGTATGTATGTATGTATATCTGTGGCCTCTCAACACGTGAGAGGAAGTTAGGTTGAGAAGGGAGGAAACTCCAGGAACATTCAGCAGCCTACAGGAGGCCGGGTAGAGCCTTTGGAAAGAAGGCTGACTAGCAGCTCCACAACAATATAATACAAAAATTCCCACTTGACCTGTATTACTTCAGTATTGGTTCACAGTGCCAAATGTCTTAACCACCAGCTACTCCAAAAACAACCATTAAAGATAATGGGGTAACCCTTTGTCCCTCAGAACCAGAGTATTGGCACTATAGTAAACAAGTGGTTCTGTTGGGTAATGCAATTGCTGTGATCCAAGTAATTAATAAGATGCAACAGATACATTCTGAAAGCATTTAACAAATGAATTTTTGAGAACACTTGTATAGTATGAACACACCAAAGAATAATAAAACATGAGTTGGAGAAAACAAAGTTTACTCTTTATCTTGTTCAGGGTATATATATGGCTGTCACAAGTGCATTTTCATATTGGCGAAATAAAATAGTGATTCTTGTGAAAATAAGTGCAAAAAAGTGACAAAGTGGAGTCAATAGTGAGCTATATACATGACATATACAGGTGATATACAAAGATGGATCTAATTTATTGGTTCGGTCCTATATCAAATTACAATGCATGAATGCACAAGACCAAAGGTGAATTTAAGGATCGGGTCAAGGAAACTGCTAGGAAAGATAGCGTTGACGTTTCGACCCCAAGGTAAGCGTAGATTGTTATGCATCATGGCGGGTCTTCTTCAGGACTGGGGAAGCAGATATGGACAGCCAAATGGTATTGAAGTACAGGGATGCGGTTTTCGCGATTCCCCAGAACGTGCAGAGATCCAAGTAGGATATCCAGCAACTGTGGGTGATCCAGTGGTCATAAATGAGGCTTCATTAAAGGAGTATGGTCATGCGTCGGCATCCCAAATTCAGAAAAATTAATATTTGGCAACATTTTGTAGGCAAAGGGAAAATCCACCAGGTCAACATAGGTTGAGCCTGATAAGAGTCAGCACTTGTCGATAGCATCTAAACATATCCAAAGCAAGGTAAGGCTCCATACCAGTCACAGTTTTCACCAGTATCGCATGGCTTACTGAGTGTTTGCTCAGAGGTAATGTCTCACGATCTGCTATCATCTTATCTCTAAACACTTGTTTCACCGATGCAAGATCAGGTTTCACAATACGGCTTGGCTCCAAACATAGTTTAGTTCTCTCTAAGGTTTTCAGGGTGGTTAATACATAATTTAACCAAGGAATTTGTGAGGAGTTGTCCAGGGCCATGCAATCACGAACAATTGATCTGTTGGGTTCCAGCTCAAGCTTCGCCCAGATAGAAATCTAGAACAATAAAGGGTGAAGACGTATAAAGTCAGTGATGTAGTCCATGCCCTGCTCTTCATGGGCTATTTCAGAGGGCGTGCTTTGTGGGACCCTTAAGAGCCCCCTAAGCAACTTATTTTCAGCAATTTGAATTGGGCCAATGGCCCCATGGCCCCAGATCCTACAACCATAACTGACTATAGGGATACATTTAGCCCTGAAAATATCCCAAACTGTTTTAGGGGGATGCGCCCTAGCCTGCGGGAGAAATCACCAATGCTATGAGTAGCCTCTTAAAAGACATTAATTTGTGGTTAATCAATGGGCGCCAATTAAGATGAGAGCCCAACTGAACACCCAAATAATGGGAATTGTCCACTTAACTGATATGATGAACCTCCACCACAAATTGCATAGTTTTGGTTTTACGATGAAAGAGCACCATCACATGCGATTTAAAAAACATTGAAGAGAGGTCCAAGTTGCCCATGTACTCAATAAATAAATCTAAAGATGCTCTAACTCCCTGGCAGTCCACTCAATTAAAACATTACCATCTGCGTAAAGCAGAGCAGGGATTGGTCGGCCTTCTACCCTGTGGACATCCAAAGAGGCGATTCAATTAAAACTGATTCCAGTTTATTAATATAAAAAATACATTAAACGGAAGCTAAAATGCATCACTGGCGGACACTGCACTTCAGGTTAAAGTGTGGTGTGCATTCCCTATTACAGCTGTATCTGACTGTAGCTGAAAAGTACTTGTGCAAACCACGCAAAATAGAGACTTGAGCTGCCTCAACCCCACCTGTGCCATCATGGACCAAAGCTTAGATCGGTTAACTCTATCGAAGACCGAACTGAGATCCATGAATGACAGGTGCACTGCACCCCTCTTGGCCTTGGTATGTTTATAGACAAGCAGATAGAGGTTCAGAATTTGCTCAATGATACCCCGTCCAGGCCTAAAGTCATATTGCAGACCTCACTGAATCTGAGATGTGCTGCCTGCCAAGTTTGCAATAATTTGCTCAGTTAATGAGTAACAACATAGTTGAAAAATGGTTCTCTGATATTGCCGATGATGTATAAATGTCCAATATGGCTTAGCATTTGCCAAATTACTTGAATGTTAATACATGAAACAGGGTCTGAAATACATTGTTTACTACACTACAACCACAAAAACACAATAACACTTGTTTAAACATAATAATTTGTGAAAACATGGCTCCCTGACTGAGAAATGCCTTGCGGAACAAGTCACATAGCTTACGCTTGGATTTTACTTGTTTGTAGATGTAATCCTGCTGTGACTCATGAATAACATGGTAGTAACTTTTACAATCATTTCTTGATTTCAATGAAATTATTAAAAAGCAAAGCATATACTTCATTATTTCAAATGTAACTTTTTTCATGTCACTATTATGCATTTTCTGACTACGCACTTTGAAGTTAAACAATGGTTTATCTGGCATTAGCCAGGGCATTTTGATGTTTCAAAAAGTATGTATATAATATACTTACTGATAAGGATTTCAGTCAGCTCTCTTCATCCATTTGTCTGTTGTTGTATCATTCACATAATTGGACTAGCCCTGTACTTTACTGCTGGCCTCTCCTGGAATAAGTATTAACCCCCAAGTGCTGTCCCCAAGGTCCTGGGAACCATGGCTGTGTCAAAAGTGTATTCCAAAATATCCTGCAACATTTTGGCTCCAAAGACCTCCGGAGGACCTGGACCAACCTGCCAGGCTGGTCCAATGGAGGTGCAATGCTGTTGGGCTGAAGATTCAGGTTGCTCCTACTCTGAGCTTTCATGCAGCAACAAATCTAATTGAGCAAGACCCCAATGGAGAAGGTATCTGGCCTCATGGAGCCCTGTAAAGCTACAGCCTGTAGCCATGCCCACTGGAAGAATCCATGCTCCAAAAAAGTGACTACATATGAACAAGGAAATCTTCTTTGGGCAAGGTTCCAGAAGTATGCAGCCAACAAGGGGCTTTCACTCTGTCCACAGTCTATCTGACAACCTGGAGCCCTCTTCAACCACAGCTTACTGTCTTGCCACCCTGAATATTTTTTACTTCAATTTCAGAGACTCGGTCTGAACCGAAGACTTCAAACTGGGTAAAACATGATTTCTGTATCAAACCTGAACTCCATCGAAGATGGCCTTAACTTGTGCCTAGGTACCGGCCCAGTGCAATCAGATGACCACTGTTGGTCTTAGCACTTTTTAACACTATTTTGAACTTTAAACTTTAAAAATTCATAACTTTAGCTTCCCTTATTGGATTTGTGTCTCTTCGGTGTCAATATATTTATTAAATATTCTCTATTTTACTAAATTGGTTTGAGATTTTTTTCCTTGTGCTGTGTTTTGACTTTACTACTGTTTTTTTACTGCATAAATACTTTACAGATTTTCTCTAAATTAAAACTGACTACTCTGTGCAGTACCTAACAGGGGGTTCTGCTCAGGTTAATTTAGTGACTTTACTTCTTCACCCTGGCGAGGATAGTGGTTATTCCTAAGGGCCGATCACCACCCTCCTTAGCTAATACCCCCAATTTCTTGCACCCATGCTCTAAACTGAGTGGGTGTTAAAGGCCTGAAACCCTAATGGCCTGAAGGTTCTTATAGATACGTGTAGGGTTCATGATTAACCTTAATCTTGACACTAACCTTACGAACACCTATTATATGACTTGTGGCCTAAGGAAATGCAAGACAAAAGCTATTAACATCAAGGGCATGAACATAGTGAAGGTAAACCATTTCTTCAATTTGGGGGTAACATTTGACTCCTCAAATTCTTGCATTCAGTGCCTTTCCGTAGGGTACCAAATGTTTGCCCAATTGGTCGTACATTGTTTACTTTTGCCCACAATATTGGCAGGTCCAGTTAGAACTGGTCAGCTGGGCAGTTGGAGGAAAGACCTCTTGCAGCTTGTTGTGTCCCTGTAGCTTAAAGAGGAGGTCAACCATTTGAACCGTTAAGGCAACGTCTTTGTCCTGGGTACAAGAAGGCCAGCAGGTCAAGACTTACAAGCTTTTCCCAGGTTTCAGATAGCAGGCTCAGTCCTACTCTGATCTTTCACATGTCCAATAGTGTTCCAAGGAGGGTACTGCGGGTGCAGTTATGCCTGGCACCAGCCCATGGATCGGGGTACTCCTGGCTTCTCCCTAACCAATGGCATAAAAGTTCCCTGGGGTTGCCCTACCCACTTTTGAAGCACTTTCTGTGTGCCCTACTGCAAACCATCCCACTCCCCCCTCACTAATCCAAAAGGGTGAACCTCCTCTCCCCTTGTGCCAAGCCTGTGTGCCTACCCCAGAGGTGTGCAACGGAAATGGGCAACCCCTCCACTTTGGTAACTCCCAGTTCTGGGGGCAGCTCCTCTTCCTCCAGGATTGGTGCCTTCCTGACGGGGGACCAAAGGAAGGGCCTGCCCATGTATCAGTTAACATTGCCTGCGACAGAGTAGGCCTCTTTGAAGTTCATAAAGTTCCTCGGCACAGAACACAGTCCATCCTGCCAAGGGAACCACAAACCCCCACCCCCCCACACACCCAAGGCCTTTGTATTGGTCTGGGAGAAGCTTTCACACCTCATATAAAGGGCTATTAAACTGGCACAGGACAATTTGAAGCTAATACAAACTGGCCGCCAGAGGGGTAATTATCTAAAAGTACCTTTCCTTTAATAGTTATTAAAATGTCAATTATTCAATTAAATTGAATACGTATTAAAATGAGTCTCTGAATGAAATTGCTATCTGTTTCCTAACCAAAATCAGCATTATTAAGTGTAATAATGTAACTTAGTGTTTTGCTATGGAACAGCTAGAATTGCTATAGTGAAAATAGCTTTTGGGGCTTTTTCACTGTACAAACATACTTAACATTGAACTTTACATCCATACTATTAAATACCATTCACCCTGCCTTTTGGGCAATGAGGCCTATTTAGGGGTGACTTATATAAATATATCAAAAGAGGTTATTTTAACAGGTCGAATTTGCAGTTTAAAACAGCAGCAGCCATGCCACAATTGGCAGGCCTGCAGTCATGATTCCACTGTTGCTGTAGTAGATGGCACAAGAGGTGCTGAAGTCCACTAGTGACATTTAACTTAAAGGCCCGTGTACAATTTGTATGATATACAAGGGACTCATAGGTAAGTTAAATATGCCAATTAGGTGTAGGCTTATTTCAACAAGTTGGAAGGGAGAGCACAGGCCTTTTACCACTGGTTAGCAGGGGTAAAATGCACAAAGTTCTAAATCCAAGCAAAGTAGATATAGCACCAATCTGGGGCTATAGCGCATACAAAATTGTCATTTCCTACTGTGGAAAATGGATGAGCCTACTTCAACCATTGTCTAAATTCCATGTGAGTGACAGTACTCTGCTCTTTCACAAGAAGCACATCAACTGACAATGTAGTTTCCTGTATACCAGAGGCTAATATTGAAATATGGGCTTTTAAGGCTAAATAGAACTTTTGGTTTTAGCAATAACTTTCTTATGTACTGGCAGGAGACCAGCAGGTCCCCAAATATAACATTTTACAGAAGCAATGACAAGACAATACTGGCATAGGCAAAACTAAAATGCAGGCAGCCAATGCCAGACTGATTGGAGTTGCCACTCCCTTTCAATATGCAATGCTCATTTTTTTCATTCATCACTCAATACTCTGTAGTGTATTGCAAGTTTTGTTTGATAATACACATTCAGCTTTGTGGTCAGTTCTGAATGTGCATCCATTTTGTACAATGGGCCTCCGTCTGGGGGCATAATTGAATTGATTTACTCACTTGCCGCATGCCGATCACCTCTCCCCGGTCCACCGCACCTATAGAGTGCTGATTGAGTGAAGGGATGATTTAAGCAATGAATATGCACAATCGCAATAAATTGGAAAGGACTTGGTAATGTCAAAGGGCAAAATGAAATTTCTACACAGTTTACTCAATACAGTATTTTATATAAAACAGTGAATAGTATATACACTTCTTTTAAATCAAAAGCGCAAAACTTTGTGCATAGTGTCCCCAAGTGAAAGTTGGAACCAAAAAGTGACTGTACAAAGTGTGATGTTTTATAAAGGGTTTCCATAAGTTAGAAAGAACGACCATTAAGATACACTTTTTCAACAGTCTACGTATACAATGATGCAGGCTGGGTGATGGTTCATTCTATATGCTTGTCGACGGCGTTTCGACCCTTCTGTGAATGTGGGGTCTCTTCAGGACTGACGATGTAGGGACATCTATAATACATTATTAAGGATTAGCATGAGGCCCATGTACCGGCACAGATGCGAGAAACTCTAACGAAAGGATACTATTGAGGATGGTTACCTGGATGTTAAAAGGGATGCAGCCTTAGTGAAGTGCCTTAGTGGAAAGTGAAAAGAAAGAACTCACGTGAGGACCCAGCCGGGTTCTTCAATGGTGGGTTCAGAGGAAGGAAAGACAATGGTGGATAATTAGCACTGTGTGAATATGTGGCTGTATACAGTGGTAATGGTGCCGGGAAGTTAAAAAATTAAAGGTTACCTCACGATGTGAATGGCCGGCTCTTTAGAGTAGGAATAGCCCGGAGGGCTCTTCAAATGTATTGCTACAGCCGTAGCGGATAACTTCCCATTGTCGGACTGGGTATGAATGGGCTCATCGTTCAGGGGTACTCGTTATAGTGGTACCGCCATTGAATAGCTGTGAAAATAATAGTGATAGCGGGTTTGTATCAGAAGTAATACAAGAGGGTGTGGAGCGGTGAAACGGCACTGACAAGCAGTGCGCGCAGGAACTTACAAGGGAAGACCTGCAGACGAATCTCCGCGTGTAACGTGACAGCGGCCTGGATCTGCTGCAGGATGATGAGCGTGCGAATGCGCTCTTGGTATGATAACACAGAGCGATGGCTGTCTGCTTGGTAATAAACAGAGATTCCCACCTTTTCTGCCTGCCGAACGGCAGGTAGCGGTGTGGAGCGCTGATACACCGTGCGATCCGGTGATCGGTGCACCGGTGGCGTGAAGACTGAAAAAAGACTTAACTCCGTAGCGGAGGATGTCTGATTAAGGGAACGAGTTCTACGGTGCAATGTGTGCATCTAAGATAGGTGTTAAATTAGTATTCTTAAAAGGTACAGCCGACAACCGTTAATTGTATAAACGGCTAGTTGCTTTGTCTTGTGACCTGGATATGCGATGTTGATTATTATATTCATAGCGGAACGGACTGTGGCTAGAGTGTGGGTACATCGTGCTATATCATTGTGTTCTGCAACGTACACATTTACATTTCAACATACGCCAAGAACTCAACATCTGTCATATATCCTCGATAGGAAGAATCATGCTCACATTCTATATATAAAAATTTGAGCAACCCTATACAATGATATGAGAATAATGTTATACATAGCATGCTATGTAGAGATGTGTGGACATTTATATCGTGGATCAACCATAGATAAAGATGTTAGAACGATGTTAAACCTAGCGTGATATGTAGAGATGTGTAATGTATGAAGGTGACACTACGGATGAAACGGAATGGGCACCGTGCTTGCCCCAGCTGAACAGTGTGTTCATAGAGTCTGAACACTTGCGTGGGTACGGCATGCAGGGGGCTAAGTGGTGGAAACGTTTATTTCTTGGACATCAGATAGAAGGTGCACAGGGGGTGCGAGTGTCATTAATGTAAGGTAGTTACATAGCCTCTCCATTCTTCAGCGGAATTAAGGCCTTCTTCAATCGAATTGACCTTGTCTATCCATCTACATTCGATGCGTTGTAGTATGTTTGTTATATCAGCCCCTCTCTCTGGTGGTGAGGCGATGTCAATCACTTGCCATTTCAGTTCGTCTGCCGTGTGGTTTTTCTCATTATAATGAGAGACCAAAGGGGCATTGAGAACAGATCTGTGAATGCGGCTTCGATGCTGGCAGATCCTGGTCTTGACAGGTTGTTGGGTCTGACCTATATACGGAAGGACACACGGGCACCAAATGCAGTACACGACATTATGTGTATTGCAATTAGAAAAGCTTTCTAGGGTGTTTTTGAGGTTGCCGTGTTCAAAGGTGGAGGTGTTGAATGTGAACTCACAGGACACACAATTACCACATTTGTGGTGTCCCTTAATTTTGGGTAAGCCCCACGCGTTTGTGAGAGTATTGGGTGAGTTCACTTTTTTATCCGTGGCCGATCTTACGAGATGGTGTTTTATGTTTTTACCTCTTTTGTAGGAAAAAAGCGGTGTTTCAAAAGTCGGGTCTATGCTTCTGATGATGCTCCAGTTTTTTGTTATGAGGTTGCGTACTTGGTTTGTGTGCGTTCCAAAAGTGGTGACACATACTATTTTCTCCATGTCTGGTTTATCTTTGGTTTTCAGAAGTTCTTCCCTTGGGCAATACCAGGCCCGTTTGAGTGATCTTTTAATTAGTCTGTTTGGATAGCCTCTGTTACCTAGTTTTCCTCTGAGTATCTCTGCTTCTCTCATATAGTCTGCCTTGTAAGTGCAATTGCGGCGGATTCTGAAAAACTGCCCGAATGGTAGGCCGTCTCTGAGGGCCCGTGGGTGTTGGCTGCGACATGATAGTAATGTGTTCCTTTCTGTGATCTTTCTGTGAAGGGAAGTGTAAAGTACCCCGTTCTCATGATTGATGTTGAGATCTAGAAACGCTATGGTAGACACATGCGTGGTGGATGTAAATGTAAGATGCGTCTGGACAGTGTTCAAATGCGTGACAAAGTTACTAAAATCGGTGTCAGTACCCGTCCAAATAATGAAGATGTCGTCGATGTAGCGCATCCAACATTTGATGTTGGAGCGGTACAGATTGTTGTCCTTGAGGGCGAACTTATGCTCAACGTGGTCCATGTAGATATTCGCCAGATTTGGAGCAAAAATTACTCCCATGCTTGTGCCCGATCACTGTTTGTAATATTGGCCTTCTGAAATAAAATAATTGCTCTGTAGAGTGATGCGTAGTAAACAGATGATGAAACTGGTGGGTACCTGTATTGACCTCGGTCTTTTCTCTAGGAGACTCTCTATAGTTTCTATTCTGTCTTCCTGAGGTATGTTGGTGTACAATGAGCATATGTCCAGGGTGGCTAATAGGTCACTCCCTAGGTTGAATGGCATCCCATTCACTAGGTTTATCATGTACATTGTGTCTTTCACATATGTGTCTTGTAGAGGAACAAAACCTTTAATGAAATGGTCTATGTATGAGCCTATAGGTTCCAGCACGGAACCGCACCCTGACAGTATAGGACGGCCCCGGGGATTGGTGGTACTCTTGTGTATTTTTGGTATGGTGTACAGGACCGGGGTCCTGGGGTTGTCAGCATTAAGAAATTCGAATTCTTTTTTGGTAATGTAGCCCTCTTCTCTAGCTGCAGTGCTAACCAACAGGATATCCTTGCAGATTTGGGGAAGGGGAATAGTACTGAGCTTTCTGTGATGCTTTTTCTCGTTTACTTGTTTGTGAATTTCTGCCTCATAGTCTTTACGGTTTTGTACTACAATGCCTACACCCTTATCTGCTGGTTTTAAAATTATGTAGTCATCATTTTTCAGTGCCTGGAGAGCTTGGCGCTCTGCTAGTGTAATGTTGTATGGAATACATGATTTCTTTGTTTTCATGTTGTCTATGCCTTGTATGATCAGTTTTTCAAAGGCTAATAGCTCAGGTGGCATCATGCCATTGGTAGGGTAAAAGTTGGAAGGGGGTCTGAGTCCTGTACACGAATCTTGGATGGGAGGCTCCTTATCTCTAAAGAATAGTTTCAACCTTATCTTTCTGAAAAATTGGAAGATCTCTGTTTTTAGTGTCAAGAAATTGGTCGGTTCAGTGATGACAAAAGAGAGACCTTTGCTGAGCAGCGAGATTTCTGCTGATGACATTATGTATTGAGATAGATTGAAGATGGGGATAGTCTCTGATTGGATGTTATTGTGTGTTAGTATGGTTGCGGGCCCCATTGGTAATGTTTCCTGCGAGTTTGTCTCTCCCCTGGGTGTTGATACCATGTTTTATTTTTGGCTTTGCCTCCTCGATCTAAAAAAGGCTGACCGGGGTGATTGTCAGCTCGACTAGGGCCTGCCTGAGCGTCTGAGTCGTCTGAGCATCCAGATGATTCAGAGAATGTGATTGGTTGGTTCCTTCGGAATCTACCCCAGGTATTCTGTCTGTTTTGATTGCCAATGGTAATGTAATAGTCTACTCTAAGGTAAGTATATGCCCTTTCTTTTGAGTAGTTTTTCATGTCTTTAGAGACCTTGTTTGCTTTTTTCTTGAGCTCAGATGCGTTAAAATCTTCAATAGTTTTATTGAGTTTGTCAAGTAGTGCTGACAACCCCAGGACCACGGTCCTGTACACCATACCAAAAATACACAAGAGTACCACCAATCCCCCGGGCCGTCCTATACTGTAAGGGTGCGGTTTCGTGCTGGAACCTATAGGCTCGTACATGATAAACCTAGTGGATGGGATGCCATTCAACCTAGGGTGTGACCTATTAGCCACTCTGGACATAAGCTCACTTTACACCAAGATACCTCAGGAAGACAGCATAGAGATTATAGAGAGTCTCCTAGAGGAAAGACCGAGGCCAATACAGGTACCCACCAGTTTCATCATCAGTTTACTACGCATCGCCCTACAGAGCAATTATTTTATTTCAGAAGGCCAATATTACCAACAGTGCTCTGGCACAAGCATGGGAGCAATTTTTGCTCCAAATCTGGCGAAGATCTACATGGACCACATTGAGCATAAGTTCGCCCTCAACAACAACAATCTGTACCGCTCCAACATCAAATGTTGGAAGCTCTACATCGACGACATCTTCATTATTTGGACAGGTACTGACACAGATTTTAGTAACTTTGTCACGCATTTGAACACTGTTCAGACGCATCTTGCATTTACATCCACCACGCATGCATCTACCATAGCGTTTCTAGATCTCAACATCAATCATGAGAACGGGGTACTTTACACTTCCCTTCACAGAAAGATCACGGAAAGGAACACATTACTATCATATCGCAGCCAACATCCACGGGCCCTCAGAGACGGCCTACCATTCGGGCAGTTTCTCAGAATCCGCCGCAATTGCACTTACAAGGCAGACTATATGAGAGAAGCTGAGATACTCAGAGGAAAACTAGTTAACAGAGGCTATCGAAACAAACTAGTTAAAAGATCACTCAAACGGACCTGGTATTGCCCAAGGGAAGAACTCCTGAAAACCAGACATGGAGAAAATAGTATGTGTCACCACTTTTGGAACGCACACAAACCAAGTACGCAACCTCATAGCAAAAAACTGGAGCATCATCAGAAGCATAGTCCCGACTTTTGAAACACCGCTTTTTTCTTACAAAAGAGGTATAAACATAAAACACCATCTCGTAAGATCGACGACGGATAAAAAAGTGAACTCACCCAATACTCTCACAAATGCGTGGGGCTTACCCAAAATTAAGGGACACCACAAATGTGGTAATTGTGTGTCCTGTGAGTTCACATTCAACACCTCCACCTTTGAACACGGCAACCTCAAACACACCCTAGAAAGCTTTTCTAATTGCAATACACGTAATGTTGTGTACTACATTTGGTGCCCGTGTAACCTTCCATATATAGGTCAGACCCAACAACCTGTCAAGACCAGGATCTGCCAGCATCGAAGCCGCATTCGCAGATCTGTTCTCAATGCCCCGTTGGTCTCTTATTATAATGAGAAAAACCACACGGCCGACGAACTGAAATGGCAAGTGATTGACATCGCCTCCCTACCAGAGAGAGGGGGTGATATAACAAACATACTACAACGCATCGAATGTAGATGGATAGAAAAGGTCAATTCGATTGAAGAAGGCCTTAATTCCGCTGAAAAATGGAGAGGCTATGTAACTACCTTACATTAATGACACTCGCACCCCCTGTGCACCTTCTATCTCATGTCCAAGCAATGAACGTTTCCGCCACTTAGCCCCCTGCATGCCGTACCCACGAAAGAGTTCAGACTCTATGAACACACTGTCCAGCTGAGGCAAGCACAGTGCCCATTCCGTTTCCGTTTCCGTTCCATGTAAAGGGCCACACTCTTGATCTTATCTGGACCTCACAGCCTTGGGCAGAGATAACAGATATTAGCCCCTGTGCTTGGTCCGATCATTCGCTGCTTAGATGTTGGGTCCCGAGCGATAACCAATTATCACAGCCCCCACCCCTATGGAGAAAGGTAAGAATTTGGAAAAATATTGAGGCAGATCACTTAACAGCTACCCTACACTCCATTCCGCCCCCTAGAACAAAAATAAGCAACTTGGACCAGGAAAGTGAAGCCTTACTTATCCATCTACAGCAAGCTATAGATATAGTGGCACCAGAATGGAAAGAAAAAGTCAGAGATAAAGGAAAGGGGGCCCCATGGTTCAATGAACCATTGAGGGAGAAAAAACAACATGTCTGCCAAGTTGAAAGGCAGTGGCGAAAAAGCTATGAGCCAGCAGAGCTAAATGCCTATAAGGCCCTTCTTTCCGTCTACAAATCAGCCATCTTAGCAAGGAAAGCGGAGTATTATGAGGGAAGGATTGTTCTGGCAGAGAACAAACAGAAAGAGACTTTCGCTATTCTTAAAGAATTGAGTAAAAAAACAGAGAAGAAATCCGCAATCGCATCTTTGGACTGTGATGCCTTTCAGGATTTGTTCCTTCAGAAAGTTAAGGATATCATCTCGGGAAATTGCTAGAACACCCACCGATCCCAGTTCCCTCCATCAGACCTACCCCTCTCCTTGCCTTAGCAGTCAGCTTTCCAATTTCCCTAAGATTGACTCAGTCACCTTAGCATCATTACCAAATCACACCAAATCAGGCTCCCGGGTAGATCCTTGTCCTCCAAGGATCTTTCAAATGGCCCTGCCAGGGCTAGAGAAGGAATCCTGGAATTACTTAACAATTCTTTAGTTATGGGCCATCTACCGACAAACTTTAAAGAAGCCAGGTTCACCCCCCTGCTGAAAAAACCTGGTGCAGATACCCTGACTCTAAAGAACTATAGACCCATCTCTCAGCTCCCCTTTCTAGCCAAGATGTTGGAACAGCATGTATTAAAGATACTTTCGAAGTATTTGGAGGACCACTAGCTACTCCAAGCTAGACAGGCGGGCTTCAGAGCTCATCATAGCACAGAGCTAGTGATGTTGGCTGTTCTGGACGAGCTCAGAGTTATGGCCGATGATAAACAGCCAGGTGCCCTGATTTTACTAGATCTGTCAGCGGCATTCGATACGGTCAGCCATAACATACTGCTGAACCGTCTCACCAATGTAAATGTAAATGTATATGTACTTATATAGCACGCGAATCACCCCTAGGGGTATCTCAGCGCTGTACTCATACCGTTGTAGGAACCCTTCCTGGCTTTTCCGTGTGAAGTGTCCACTCCTGGGCACCCCCATGGTGAAGCCAGGCATCCCAGCGCTGTTGGGGCCGTTGTGGAGATTAAGCAAGCTATTGCCCAGAGTTGCAGCATGGGACCCATGATTAGAATAGGCACTGAGGCGAGAATATCAGGTCCGAGGAATTTATAGCCCGAGACCCTGCCGCAGCGGGAATCGAACCCTGGTCCCGGACCAGTGCTCTGCATCGAGGTCTGCCGCTCTAACCATTGAGCCACACTCCTCCACCAATCTGGGTATTAGCGGACAAGCATATCAATGGCTAAAGTCATTTCTGTCTGACCGTACTCAGAGAGTTCAGCTGGGTGAGCAGATATCGGATCTGGGCTCCCTGACCTGTAGGGACTACCCCAGGGCTCTGCATTATATCCACTTCTTTTTAATATCTATCTGCAACCCCTTCTGGAGACTCTGACTTATATGGACTGTCAGGTTTTTAATTACGCCGATGATACTCAACTTCTTATCCGGCTTAACAACTCCCGCCAGGCCCAGGAGTCGGCCAAAAAGTTGCTCAGGTTCACTGTAAACTGGATGACGGCCAATTCATTGAAAATAAATCCGGATAAGACAGAATTGCTCATCATTCCAACAAGGGATAGCCCCTGGTGTGATTTCTTCTGGCCTCCGGAGCTAGGTGTAGTCCCGGTACCAGTCCCGGTTGTAAAAAGCCTGGGGCTGAAAATTGACTCTGAACTATCTATGTCTTGCCAGGTTACCACGGTAGTGGGAACCTGTACTGGCTTACTCAGGCAGCTACAGAAACTTGCTCCTCTCTTGTCAACATCTTCACTACAGTCAATTGTCTCCGCCACTGTCATCTCCAGGCTGGATTACGGGAATGCCCTTTACATTGGCCTCCCGCAGAAGCTTATTGGGAGATTGCAGGTGGTTCAGAACGATGCAGCCAGGCTTATTTTTAGACTTCCTAGAAAGACACACGCTACCCCTCTGTTACATAAACTACATTGCCTCCCTATCAAACAGAGAGCGCAGTTCAAGGGTCTATGTATTGCCTACAAGGCAATCTACGGTCAGGCACCCAAGTATATAAAAGATTGCTTGGAGAAATATGTTCCTGGCCGGCCTCTGCGATCTTCTGAGGCTTGCAGGCTAGCTCCCCCCAGGTACATATCTAAATCCAAGGGGGTAGAGCGTTCTCTGTTCTTCTCCCGCAGATCTGGAATGATCTGCCGGAGTACCTACGCAGGGAACCGGCTCTTCTCATCTTTAGGAAGTGTTTAAAAACGTTCCTCTTCAGAGAGGCGTTAACAACCGCGTAATCTTCTGCCTCCGCCGCTGCTATCCTATTTCTGCCTAAGTGACTTGCTCACTCTTCTCTAGAAGCACTTAGAAACCCGTTGTTGCAGGGATTCTGCTTATACACAGAACTATGCGTAGAACCCCAGGACCTCAGTGAATTGTGGTGTACCAGAAACTCACCTCAAAACCCAGAACCCAGTATCCGGCTAGCATAAGTGTCCCATTCGTTATCCGAGATTTGGCTCGGCGGTCCCAATGAAAAGACAACCCAGAACAAGCGACTCAGTGTACTCTCAGGAATGGTGGGAATTCGAAATACCTGTTCGTATATTATTCTCACATTAGTCCACAACAATAATAAAACAGAGACACGGTGAAAATAAAAAGAGTTTATTTTTATAGACCACGTGTCCTCAGATGCAGTACTTTGGCTAATACAAGCAGGCAAATGATTATAATTAAAACCCTCAGCATTATTAAAATACCATAGAATATAAAAGGAGTGATCATGTTATAAATGACAGTGGATACTACCACCTTCCCTTTACTAAGAAGCTAATATTATTATTATGCTAATAAAAGGTCTCTTAGGCTTGAATAGGGGACCCCATACCTCAAAGATCAGCTTAGTGAAATCACATCACAGGAGCATCAGGAGTCTTCTCGCAGGAAGGCTCGTCTTCGGTCTGAATATTAAACATGATGTCTGCAATATTAAAAGCACCAACTTTCAGGTATTCGCAGCTGCCTGTGTGTTATGGCTAAATAGTGGGTCGATCAACCTAGAGTGGAAAACATGCATTGTCTAACAACCCAGACTGTTTGTCACACCATGTACAGACCAAGGTCGCTGCGCAGAGCTCGGGATGGTAACAACAGATTGCTCTCGTGTGAGGCAAAGCGCGAGTCAGCAGTTTGTATAAACAATAACATGTAGATGCAGTGTCGTGCGCAAAAGCAGCAAGATGGCTTTCTAACATCTAACGTGGTTATGCTAACTTAACAATGCATGTACGTATTAAGGGATTCCTTACTACATGCCCCCTTGATCGAAGCACTAACCAGTAGGGAAGAAATGAGAGAACGCAGAGTTCAGTTTCGACAGAGCAGAACAAGGCGCATTCAATTTGAAAACAAGTATCGGTTCAGACAAAGTCCGAAAACGAAAATCGAAAAGGGAGAGAGAAAAAAAAACCTCAAACGTGGAAAGGAAAAAAAAATACGAAAAAATGTTGCGCTGGGCAGCAGTCCAAAGGCACAGGTAATGTGCAAGACATTGGAGAAAAAACCTAGTGGACGACAGTTCACTCAATCCATGAACGTGTATGCAGCATACGTGGCAACTGCTTCCAACAGAAAATCGTTTGCAGAGCCACCAAAAGTTTCCACAAAGACACGCAAATCCCTGATGACAGTCCGCGAGTCAGCACTCCTTTGTGGCCATACCCAGAGAAAACGAGTGCACGAATCCACTGCAACCAAGATATACTTGTACGCAGTATCAGAAGAAAAAGGACCGCAGTGATCTAAATAAACACAAGCAAATGGCATATTTGATATGTACAACTGTGTCTGTGGTGGGCGCGCAACAGTGGAAGGTTTAATCTGTTGGCAAATGTCACAATCAAGAACATAAGCGCGCGCTTGTTTATATAAACCAAACCACCAGTAACGTTGTTGTAACAGAGATATAGTAGTGGACACGCCGGCGTGGGCTGACGCCAACCCCTCGTGCGCTGCTAGTATCAGAGCTGGTCTGCAGTCCGCGTTGGGAATAATTCTGTCACCAACGTCGTTAATCCTCACTAACGGGACGTTATCAGGACTTAAGTGATAAAAATAACGAGAAGGAAAACCCTTCGGGTAATCACTTCCCTTCTCTGTAGCAGCAATAGCTGCCAAGATGGCTTTCTAACATCTAACGTGGTTATGCTAACTTAACAATGCATGTACGTATTAAGGGATTCCTTACTACACCGTAGGTGATTTGCGCTATATAAAAGTCAAATAACATAACTTAAAAAAATCTTAATTGGAAATTGTCATACTTTTTAGGTCTGGTCCAGAGAAAGTTTAATTTGTTTCACCAGCTTTAACACATTTTTTCCCAGTGGCATTCAGGCTTTTCAGCCCATATTTGACAGGAGACATCTGCCATCTTTTTTTAAATGGAGTTTAAACACATACTAGGGAGATGGTGATAAGACCTGCTATTAACATTATGAGCGATGTCCAGACTTTTCTCTCATGGGTGCTATTTTTGCTGTACATTTTTTCAAGCCCGGTATTTCATCTCCGTATGCAGTTTGTCTCACAACCACTGCTTGAACTACTTGGTTGATATGTTGATATAAGTGGTGGTCATGTGAACTGGCAAGATGGATGATTGCATATAATGAGGCCTCAGATTTTCTCAACTGTCTTTAGTGTATGAGAAATCAATTTTAGGATGCTGGTTATTGTCAGGGCAGCTAGAATTATGCTGCAGAGGAGGACAAATTATGCAGCATGATTGACTAAATTATGTGTAGGCTATCCTGTTTTAAGTTTAAACCTATAATAACTGTTAAAAACCCCACCAAAAGGGAAACAGACCTCATCAATGTAAACATATAAACACTGATAAACACATGCACAACCACAAACTAAATGGCATTCAAAGAAAGGAAGGTGAGAGAGAATGAGTCATTTATATTTCTTTCTGAAGGTAACAACAAAATATAACTTAGATATACAAGGTAGCAACAAGAAAAGCTAGTCTTACCTTAAGATTTGGTCTTAAGTTACATTTTTAGGTCTCGGTTGAACTTAAGACCAAAACTTAAGTTTAACTGAGACAAAAGTCTAACTTTAATACTTGTAAATGTCCTTTGTGAATACCAAAAGTCATAAAGTTAAACTTTCGTCTCAGTTTTCCTTTGTGAATCAAGCCCAGAGTACTTTTTTTTTGTTGATTAGGGATGTCACTAAAATACTGTTTCTTTTTCCTTTTGTTTCCTCCAGCTGTGTGTGCTTGGATTAAGGTTGCTGGGTTTAGAAGCATGTTTTAGGTCTGATCTAACTATTTTATACACTGTAGAGAATCTGGGAATATTAAAACCATATTCAATCGTTTTGTCTGTGTTCAATTATTTTACTGATTGGTGAAATGACTGGCTTGTAAGAATGTTGGTCAATATGTGCTGTCACATTTGCCCACAGACACAGAATGGGTAAAACCCTTTGATACAGCAAGCCCCTTTTCTAAGTCAGTATTGATATAAAGTCAACTACCTAATACCCCCGGCTTTAAATATTCAATGTAAGGTGTAGTGACAAGTGAACATAGTGCTGTCGGCATGTCCATAGATAGTGGTGAAAACATGACACAAGACTTTCCCATTGTTATGTGTGATACCTTCTGTTTATTCTGGCTTTTTACTGAACTCTACTTTACTACTGGGGTTTTTGAGCCAATAGTTACAATGTTAACAGTAAAATGTCAAGTACCAGAATACAATGTGACATCTGTTAAAAGATGAGGACTGACTTAAAGTGAGACATTTGCCATTAGGACACTTGGCAGGTACACATGTCAACACAACAGTAGCACCACCTTTATGTAGTTAAGCAAAGAGTGCAGAAAAGCATTAGGGACACGATTAAAGCATCTTGTTTCAGGTGCCTTAGAATGCAGGTTTACAAATTAATCTGGTGTAATTCAACATTACAAAAGTTTCACAAGGTATTGTGCTGTTGCCAGGGTTGACCACCACTACAATGTCATAATATTCTGTAAGGAGTAGATGAATGACCCCCGTTGTGTCCAGGAATGTGTTTCTTAAAACATTTGAATATATTTCTATAATTTTTAATCCATTTATAGAACTGTAAACCTGAGAGTTCTGACAGAGTATGAGAGGTAATGAAAGTGGGAGAGGATAATGAGATGCAAGTGACAATGCAGTACACAGACATTCTTTTGTTCAAAATAGTCTAAAAAAAGTCATTTGGATACACTACAAGTTGAAAGACACTTTATGAACTGCATTGGCTCTCATTTAAATATGTGCTTTACAACAAACACTGCAAAAAGCAGCATGTTTTGTAAACACTGGATAAACACAGATTTATCTATTGGGGGGTTAGGCAGCTAAATACAAACTGATAAGCAATGATTTCAAAAGGTTTGGAAAACACTGAGAAAATACATCTGAAATCCACAAAAAATAATCAATGGAAACAGGACAGCCCCATTATGTGTCAAGAAAAGGAAAATTATGCAGCATAATGCAGCACATTTTGTAATGTTATTACTTCATTATTTTGTAATTTTTAAGTGTAGCCTGAGACAGAGGATGGGCTGTAGCTTGCAATGATCCACTGTTTCTTTAAAAAAAAACTTTAAAAAGAGGCTTTTAATCTGCCAGTTACTTATCATTGGTTGGCTTTATTGTCACTTAAATGTTCTTCCTTTTCATTGGTGAGTGCATTTCCGCATGTGTGGGCTTCACTTGGTTACTTATGTTTGTTTTCGGCCCTGAAGTATGGACCAAGTACAGACTGCTTTCTTCATTTGTGTTCTTCTGCACTTCTTGTGTTAAGATTGTGGTAATTGGGGCACTTTTTTTGTTGATTTTGCTTGCAAGACAACTATCTTAGTTGAAGCTTGCGCTTACTGGTTTTTCCAAGAACTGAATGCAAACAACTAACAATAACGAAGCTTTGTGGTATGTGACCAATTTCCAAAGCATACATTTTGCCTGCCTTTCGCTTTTATTGATGATGAATCCAGTAGCGGCTCGCCGAGCGAGTGCTTCGGGGCGGTCGGGCGGGCGGAGGAGGGGCAGGGTGGGGGTAGTAAACTCTGACATACGGCGGAACGGAGGTATGTAAATAAATAAATAAAGCAAATTACATTGCACGCGCTGCATCGCAGAGGTGACCTTGCAGCGTGCATTGTAAATTGTTTTATTTATTTCTTTATTTACTTAACTCCGTTACATCTTATGCCAGAGTTTACTAGGCCCTGCCTCTCTCCACCACCCAGCAGCACTCACTCGGCGAGCCGCCACTGGATGAAGCTGTAAACATACTTCCTTTGATTAAGACTTTTGCCAAACAGTATGTGTTTTTCTGAATTAATGCATGCTTTTTTGTCAAATTCACCTATTTATTGGTTACCTCTTTTGTAATTTAGAGGATGTTTTAGTCATCATCAAACTCGCGATGATTACAAAAGGTTTATGTGTCAACTTTACCTTTACCCATCCCATGCCGAAAAACGCCCTTACCTCCTTTCACTTCTACCCACCCTCACGTAAAACCCCTAAGGTCCAACTCATCTGACTTTATTTTAGGTAAGCCCCATTGCCATTTTACATCATGGAGGTTGCCATTTTAGATCATGGATGTCACCATCATGGATCATGGAAGTCGCCATCTTTAGCTCGTTCATTGTCATTTCTGTCATTTGACACAGACGTTGTCTGCAAATGTGTCAGGTCATTCAACTGATGACATTTATATGTCACCTGATGTGACATAAGTCTGGGTCAAATGTTTACTTATCACCATGTCTAGGTCATATAATCACAAGTCCAGACATATAGTCATAGTAGTGAAGTTAGAATTGACCTTCTCCTATGTCAGAAATTCTAGTCTCTGATAAGATATAGTATATAAGGACAGCCATTTGAGTACTTAATTTAGAGGTCCTTCATCCAGATTATCACCTTGAGATCCTGTAAAATGGTCTCACCTGCTGCTGACACACTTCAAAGATGTTAGATTGTGCTCAGTGCTGATAAGGTCAAGTCCTGGACGAAGGTGACTACCGCAGTGCGTGTGTGCCCTTCGCAGAGAACACTGCCTTCATGCCGCCACAGATAATGATAGCCATTAATGTCAACAAGGTATTCAGTGAGTCACTCTCCCCAAGAATCTCTAGACTGCAAATTGCTCTGCTTTCCATGCTCTCTCAGTGTAGCGCATAGAAGTATGTTTTAGGGTGTTAGGTTTTAGATGACATTTTAACCGTGTTGAAATGTTCATTTTATTCTTGTTGCTCACAATGTGCCTTCTTTCTGTTTTCATGATATACTGTGTAGTTGTTTTAGATGCACTGAGAAATAGGATATTCCTGTCATAATAAATGCTTTTTATTTAAAGTGTCTTCTTTCTATTCTTAGTACACCCAAAAGCAATAACTCCATTTTAACAGTCTATTGGATAGGGTTCTGCGAGGCAACAATAGCCTGTCTTTCACATTCAGCGCTGGTGCATTCAACTGAGTTCACTTGTGTCACCTGAGGGTGGGAAAGCAAGCCTTGTAGAACCACACCAAAGTTGTACCCTTACTTCCTGTTATGTCTACCCACCCGCAAATGCTAAAATCACCCTTACATCCCTTTACATCTATGTGGTATCTTCCTGTTGTGTTTATAATGTTCCCAGTTAACTGGCTCCTAGTTGCTCAGACAGTGTGAGTGTTCTGTTTAGAATGGTTGTGTGATGGACATGAGTGGAATGCTTGGGTGCCTGGTGTGAGTGTGTACAGTTGAAGATGGGCTGAGCAGCAGGCAGGCTGCTCCTGGTGGGGTTTCTACCGCTGCTGTTATGGACTTAATAAATAACTTACAAAGACACTACTCTGTTACGTCTACTTCATCACATCTACGCATGGTACCTCATTACCACATTTTGGCGACGATCTGGAGACTAACTCACGCTGTACAAATGAGTTCTGGAAGTTAAAGGTGACATGTCAAATAAGTCTTCATGGTGGAAGGAACCCACAGAAGTGACAGTCGCACACAGTACTGTTCCTGGAGGAAGTGATTCACAAATGACCACACAGACAGAGCGAGCACACTTCCAGGAGGATGTGTTGACACAAAAGAAACAAGATTTTCAAGAAACAAGTGTAACTGGAACCACACGCCTCTCTGCCCCACCAGTGTCCTTGACACCGGGCAGCCCCAGCCCAGGCGTGCTGTGCTTACAAACATCACATCTATTGTACTTTAAAGAAACAAGTATGTTTGTACTACATCAAGCTCTACTTAATACAGATTGCCTCAGCACTTTCGGCATGATGTGTGTTCCCATTTTAATGCTGCGCTTATGGACATTTTATCTTCATGACAAGTCTTGTTTTTCTCAGCAAGAGAAGAACAGGGTCCTGTTTTTCTCAGCAAGCCAGTCCAACTGCGGCTGAAAGTTTCTTCCCGTTTGATATGACTCTCTCTCAACGTTGTTTTAGTGTGACCTACAGCAACAGGCAATGTTTTTACACTTGTTTAGTTTTTATTCCAGTTACCGGCGGACGGAGTGAGACTTTGGTGGTGAGCCAATTTTCGTCTCTTATTTGTTTTTTTGTGAGCCCCCCCCCCCCCGGACTTATGGCAGTTGAACCACTGTGCTTTGGTTTAAAAATAGAGGCACAAGCTGCTCTGTACGCGCGCAGTCTTACCTTCTCTAGGTGGTCACGTGGCTGTGCGGCTGGGACTTCGGTGTGCTTTCTGTTGCTAGGCAGCACTGCGAGCTGCGCTAGGATGCTGTTCGGCACGCTCCCACCTGCTGCCACCCAGCGCTTTCACATCTGCGTGCCATCATCTTGGTTAAGGAGGCACTTTCCAAGCTTCAAGTATACGTCGTTTTGACCAGTTTACTTCAATCAGTACTTCCACTGAGATCTCTGCAGCCGTTTATACTTTTTCGAACTGGATTTGATGTGGAATGTCACCTTGTATGTCCTGCTTTTCAGATAACTGTTGTGGGGGCATTTTATAAAAATGCAGATGAGAATTGATAACTACCTGTCTGGATATCATTTTGGAAGATGATTACTGGTACACTGTTTTTATTTACAAGACCTATTTACTGTTTATGTCCATGATTCTGCAAAGTTTTACTCTGCGCTTTTGGGTTGCCCATTTTTTTGTTTTCGGTGACACACTCACCGAATTGGGTTATTTACATGTTTATTGGGGTCTGGCTTGTCACTGTCTAGGTGAAAAACAGACACATGTAATTGTATTATGGATCGTGCAAAGATGAAGGTGGCACTACATTGTTTAGTGTTTCTTCCTTCTGGTAATGTGTCACGTATTAACGCCTTATGTTCTTATCATTTTCTGATTAGGAAATTATTTGTCTGCCCATCTTTCGCACATTGATTGTTCGATAATTTGACACTTACATGAGGGTGGTCTTTTTGGTTCATGGGTGATGGTCACTCATTCTTGTGGTTGGTTATACCACAATCTTTGGAGGCAATGTTTTAGGTTGTTTTGGCCTGTTTTTGTATGTCAGTATCCCTTAAGTAAGGGATGGGTATGGGTTTTAGTCCCATTTCCATGCTTATGCTACTTATCCCTTACACAAGGGTTGGCTTAAGGGATGTTACTCCCTTTCTCACAGTTAATGGGTTGTAATCCCATGTAACGCAATATAGTCATGTCTCTAATGTGTAAGTCACCCTGTGCTTCTCGTTGAACATATTGTGTGTAAGTCACCTTGTGCTGCACGTTGGTCATGTAGTGTGGGTGTGGGTCCCATTCAACGTAATTCGTTTTGTCATTAAAAAAATGCTTATACCCTTACATGAGGGAGGTTTTGATAAGTCATTTTACCCTGTCTAGAGGGATGACTTAATGGGTGCAAGTCCCATCTACACAGTTTGCGTTATGAGTCACAGTCCCATTTTCGCATGTATGGTCCCTTACATGAGGGGTGGTGAGTAGGGTTGCTGTCCCTTCTCACAGTTTGTGTGGTTTTGTTCCATTTAGAAGGAAACTATTGATTGGTGCAGTCTACTTATAGTGTTAGAGTTCTGGGGGTGTAGTAGCCCCATGTTTCTCTTCACAGTGTTAGAGTTCTCGGAGTGTGTTTCTCTCGTGTTTCCCTTCACAGTGTTTCACTTGTCTTTTTTGATGTGGTGTTATCTTACTTTGTGTCAGTGAGCTTAATGTTCTCTATACTTTCCTTTGGTTCTAATATTTAAGGCGGAGGATGTGTGATATTTCGTGTGTATCTTTTCATTCTTCTTTCCTCCTTTGTTTAGTCTTTGTTCCCTCTCGTTATGTGGTTTTTACTATTCATCCCTAGGTTATGGACATTGTTGTGTGTAGTTGTTTGCATTTTTGTATGGTTTAATTAATTTTCAATTTTAAGGGGAGAAGATATGTGGTATCTTCCTGTTGTGTTTATATTGCTCCCTATTGCCTGGTTCCTAGCTGCTCAGCCAGTGTGAGTGTTCTGTTTGGAATGCTGGTGTGAGCGACATGAGAGGAATGCGTGGGTGCCTGGTGTGAGTGTGTACAGTCGAAGATGGGCTGAGCAGCAGGCACGCTGCTCCTGGTGGGGCTGCTACTACTGATGTTATGGACT
This sequence comes from Triturus cristatus, assembly GCF_964204655.1. NCBI lineage: Eukaryota > Metazoa > Chordata > Amphibia > Caudata > Salamandridae > Triturus > Triturus cristatus. Next base: position 493,893,170 of record NC_140595.1, read on the forward strand.
TAATAAATAACTTACAAAGACACTACTTGCTACGTCTACTTCATTACATCTACGCATGGTACCTCATTACCACAATCTACAATCGCCCAACCCTAAAATCACCCTTACCTCCCTTTACCTTTACCCACCCCAACCCTAAAATCAACCTTACCTCACCTTTACCTCTACCTATCCCTAAACTCTAAAATCACTTTTTTTTAAAATAGGAAAATATATGATATTTATTTTTATTAAAAAAAAGAAATACCTGTGTGGTAATGTACTGTGTGGTAAAGGTACAACTAGTTACCTGAGTGGTACTTACTTACATGGTAAAAGCTGTGTTCAAAGCCTGTTTTCCTTCAGGAAGGACACTTTCCTGTTCCCTCCTTAAATACTCTTCTGACTATGCCCTAAGGACCTTAAATGTTTTGGGGGCACTGTTGGTTGTTTTATGCTCTTCAATATGTTTGGTGTGCACCTTCACCACTTTGCCTCTTCCCTCTGCCCCATGCCCTGTACTTTAGTTCTCGCCTACAACACTTGCTTGGTAGATATGTTGTTTACGTACTGGGGTTTAGAGCCCGCTCCATTGCCTACCATTGGTTGACTTTATTGTGACTTCCACTATGCACTGCTTTCAGATGTACTTTTTCACCTTTTACTTGCACCCCGTTCTACCCTTCCCCTCCCTCACTGTTACTTACTCTTGCACTTTTGTTTCTCGAGTCTGCCCTGCCCCTTTCCCCATTGTTGCTTGCCCCGTCCACCCCTCCATCTCCTCTTCCTCCCCTTCGTAGCTTGCCCCCTCTCGTCCTGCCTGAAAAGAAAGCACCCAAAAGTCACACCAGGTTTCAAGATGCTACAAAAATGCAGAAAATGCTGTGCTGCCTGCTCTGGTTGGTCTCCTTGGCGCTGCCTTCATGCAGGACCAACACAGCGAACTTCAACTCGGAAGTGAGATAATTAAACAAGTGAGTTTTTTCCCCTGAATGTCTTTTATGTATTTGTGAGTTTCAGATGTCGCAGCCATGCCGTGATCCTTCTCACTTTTCACAACTTCAGACCGCTTTAAATAAATTAATCTCATTTGGAATGGGGCCCAAAGGAGTGTGGCACTGGCCAAAGTTAAGAAACCCACTACGCATGGAGGACTTAGTGTCCCTGATTTTGGGCTGTATTTTTGGGCATCCCAATTACAAAGGGCAGCTTGCTGGCTTTCGCTTCACTCTCTTTCTGAAAATGGAAATTCTAGAGGTCTGCATAAACTTACACTTTTGTGTAAGATTATGATTTTTGCAATTCACAAATGAATTTTACAAGTAGCATTTTTATGACTGTGGAGTCTGTGCACCCATGGCAGGGAATCCACACATAAAAGGATAGGCAGTATTAAAGAGGCAAGTTGCAAAAAATCGTAAACTTACACAAAAGTGTAAGTTTACTTTTGTGAATCAGACCCACAATTTCTCCCTAACTCTGTTCTACCTGCATTCTCTATTAGATTAGTGTGCATAGCATGCACCAATTATCGCAAAACATTGCAATTCTCCTAGTCTATCACTTCCGTTCGCCTGCCATTCTGCTGCTGCAGACTGCAATGCTGGTGATGCGTACTCCATCACCGTTGGAGCCGCGGCTTCTCGCCAATCCGATTACAAAAATGCAGTTGTACTGGCAGTCCCCTTGCAGCGGTTCCACAACGCAGGAGGCTGTCATGGTACACTCCATCAATACACCAGAACAGTGCCCATTGGATGAATACAAACCCAACACATCTGATATCCATTGGCCAAGTGGACACACCTGCAAATCACTCTATAATACACACCCCAACCCAGACCATGAGCCTTTGCCTCTCCACTGCAGCACAGCAAGTCAGAGCAGCAAGCTTTGTCAGATAAGGCAGCCCTTTTTTCCCTATCCCATTTAACAATCTCCACACACTTTTGTTGCATTTTTTTCTAATAACCCTTGGTATTCTTTTGGTCACTGTCATTCACTTTAACTTGCACTTATGTTAAATTTTTAAAAAATCCATGTTTTTTATGGGCTGAGTTGTCAGTCTTGGTGGATGAAATCATAAGAGTAGAGCCACAATTGTTTGGAACCCAGGTCCAACATACTCTTCTCAGTAGGGAAAGGGAAATGTGGGAGAGGATAGTCAACAGAGTGAATGCTGTAGGTATCACCCTGCGCACAAAGGAGGAAATTAGGAAGAGCTGGAATGACCTGAGTGGGAAGGTGCATTCCCTGGCCTCCAAGCAACACCTGCAGGCCCAGAGGATTGGTGGTGGTCCTCCAGCACCCCATTACAACTGCTTCACTGGAAGGAGAAGGTCTTCACAATCCTGCATTCTGAGGGCTTGACAGGAGTAGCAAGGGGAGTGGAGTCTGATAAGTTACACCTCAAACTCTGTCACAACACTTCAATGTCCTGTATGCTCATATCTCAACTCTTGCTATTTATTTTTTCTCTCTACTTTCCTAAAATGCAGTACTCAAAGTATCAGAAATGTTTGACTGTCAGTGTCAATGTGTATTGTTGAAAATAAGATCACATGTATCAATCTTCATGACATGCCACATGTTGAAATGGTGTCTGTAAGTGTATTACTAGTACATCATCAGCCCAGGACCTATGATATGGGTCAATATGTAAATGTATGGTCCAAGTGTTGGGAAGTAGAGATTGAAATGACTGCAACTACCAGGAGGCCCTGTGTCTTTAACAGAACACAGGATGCAATAATGATTTGGCCCATTCTCACTTGTCTGCCATGTAACAACTGATGTTCATTTCTCATGGAGTTAAACATTTGTCAAGTGTTGACAAGCAGAGATTGAAGTGACTACAACTACCATGAGGCCTTGTTTCTGCAACACAAAACAAGATGCAATAGTGATTTTGCCCAGTCTCACTTGTCTGCCATGTAACAACTGATATTCATTTTTAATGAAGTTAACCATTTGTCAAGTGTTGGCAAAACTACCACAGGGCACCTGATTCTGTAACTCAAAACAAGATGCAATAGTGATTTTGCCCTCTCTCTCTTGTCTGCCATGTTACAACTGATGTTCATTTCTCATGGACTGAGCAATCTACACACAATTCTATACTCAAAGACATTTCTGCCATCTTAGGTTGATGTTTTCCTGGTCTCCTCAACTGAAACTATTGATGGCATTAGTGACACCATACCAAGTGTGTACCTCAAATATTTGTATGGCATTAGGGTAGCTCAACTGATTAGAAGTGGCAGGTGATCCATTGACTCTGCACTGCTAACATGATGACTAACGATAAATATACAACCAAGTTGTGTGTTTGCCTGTACTGTACACAACTAGGCTTGGAATGGTCAAATACACATGTTACTTCGCCACTGTTTTGCATTAATGTTTGGGAGATGTAATGTTCATTCCATAATCCAAAATGCAACTTATCAGCACATTTAATGAGCTGCTCAATACAAATACATGTATTTCATGTCTCTAAATGTCTTGTTAATGAGTTGAATATCACAGAACTCTATCACAATAGTAACCTGTACCTATTTTGTTTTTCCTAGGTCTCTACTTACTGTGACACAAAACATTTTTATTTAGATTCCACACTTCCACTGATAACAATGTTCTCTATTTCACAACAGGTGGATCTGGCAGAGCACTTGGGCAGAGTTTGGCCACCGAACAAACTCCCACTCCACCCCCGGATGAAGCCCTCAGTGATGACAACACTTCTGGACCTGTAGACATGGATGACTGTCCTTGCACATCTGGTCAGCCTGGGCATATGGCAACAGTGAGTCTCACTGTGCCCATAGCAACACTTCCCAACCCAGCAGTAACACCTCAGCCAACCCCAGTCCCCCAACCTGTGCACCCAGCATAGTCACTACCATGTTATGCCCCCAGTCCTGGATCCTGAGTTGACAATCACCAACCCAGTCATAGAGGAGCCAGGAACCAATGGGAGAGTACACCCTGGACCAGGCCCGTGAGGGTAGGGTTCGTGGACCCGCTGAATGAGGCCACTGGGGCCACTCACACTCAGGCCACCATAGACCAAGTCTTGGGAGGCTGTCAGGACACCCAAGGTGAGATGGGCCAGGTATTGATGTAAATCTGGGAGGTGGAGCAGCTTCAGAGGGAGATGCACCAGGAGCTGGCCAACCACAACACCAACATGGGCCATATCATTGGGGTGCTGCAGGACATCAACACAACCCTCTGCAGGGCGTTTTCACCACCATCACCTCTTCCTGTGCTTCAACTACATCCAGCCTATCTACATCTGTGGCAGCCACAGGAAGGGAGGCCCTGTCAGAGGAAGACACTCTCGCAGACACCCCTGTCTCAGCAGCAGTGGATGCCCCAGAGTTCGCAAGTGGGGACATCCATGCAATAATTCAAGTGGTATAGAAGGCAAGACACCCACCACTGCCACCAAAAACTTCGACCTTCAACCTTAATTTCCTCCAGTGTGTGCAAAACATTCTCTCTGCTGACTATTTCTGGACCCTGTTTCCTTTCTGGTGGGCATAGTATTTTGGACTTTGGACTTCAGACAACTTGGCATCTATGACTATGGTTTCATTCACCATGACTGACTACCTCATTTTTTTTCTGTTTGGTATCTCTTCACCTTTAACCACTTCAATAAATACACAAGTCACAAACTCATTGTCTGCCGTAGTGAATCTCACATCTAGCAATGTATATATGTACTCCCATGTGAACTTTACAAATCTAAAAAAAAGCTACTTGTGTAAGCATGGATATGTTGCATGTAGACAATGTTTAGCTCAGGATCAAAACTAAGGGTGGGCAGCATTTTCACGTACCGCGCAGAACGCAAAAATGTCGAAACTTCCGCGATCCATGGCGGAACGGAATTCGGGGGCATGAGGGCAGTAGAAAGTACTCCAGTTGAGTAGAGGTATTGCACAAAATGGTGGCATCTTCCTGGATAAATATGTAGGGCAGGATTCATTCTGGCATGGTGCTCCTGTCACAAAAATTAAACCTCAACAGGAAGCACTTACAGACATAAGTAAAGCAGGTGCTCGAATTGAAGCTCAAATTCAGTAACGTATTAATCAGCCCAAAAAATTAGTGAGCACGGTCGATGCTGGGCAGGTGTGCTTTGTCCCCATATCTGCCGCCGAAAATTAGCTGTAATCCTTGATGGAGGTCTTTGCATCCATGAGTTTCTCGAGCGCAATCCCCGTGTAGTTCCTGTGACCAGGAGGCTGCTTTCCCCTCATCTGCTGCTCTGATCGGACCCTATCAAGAGGCATGTGAACTCGCAAAGAAGCCCAAGGTCACTCACAAAGCGCCCAAAGTTACTCACAAAGCGCCCAGGGTCACACACAAGGCGCCCACAGGTCACTCACAAGGCACCCACAGGTCACTCACAAAGCACCCACAGGTCACTCACAAAGCGCCCACAGGCCACACACAAAGCGCCCACAAGTCACTCACAAAGCGTCCAAAGTCACTCACTAAGCACCCAAGGTCACTCACAAAGCGCACAAGGTCACTCACTAAGCACCCAAGGTCACTCACAAAGTGCCCAAGGTCACTCACAAAGCGCCCAAAGTTTCTCACAAAGCGCCTACATTTACTCACAAAGCACCCAGGGTCACACACAAAGTACCAAGGGTCACACACAAGGCACCCCCAGGTCACTCACAAAGCACCCACAGGTCACTCACAAAGCACCCACAGGTCACTCACAAAGCACCCACAGGCCACACACAAAGCGCCCACAAGTCACTCACAAAGCGCCCACCGGCCACACACAAAGCACACACGGTCACTTACAAAATGCCCACAGTCACTCACAAAGCATTCCTACATGTCCTTGGTAACACCTGTGGCTAACAGCTCCTGCTGCATGGACATCTCATGTTTGCCTCGAGAGTCACAGCGACCACTGTAGCTCACGGCGCACTTTCTAAATCGCCTTGTTGGTTTGTTCCCCCATAAAGCCCGTTATGCTGCACAAGGGTGGGGGGGTGCTTTCATAAGCTGGCCACGTTATGTGCACTTAAATGTACTGTAAACAACGTGGTGCAGTTAAACCTATAGGGGTGTAGCCAGGAAGAAAACTGCACGTGCACAGAGCACGTGAGAGACAGTAACAGGTTCCATTTATGAGGTGGTGAACGTGTAAACATTAGCAGCAGGTCTGTGTCTCATCCATTCCACAGACGGCATCAGTGAGCAGTGCACGTGTTCTGCACTTACAGAAATGACTGACTTGTGAGCAGAGGGTGCAAGTCACACACTGGTGAACGAACTTTACATGAGAACGTCCTGCGCCTTGTCTGCTTTAGAAAGATGCAATAAATGAGGGACTGTGCCGGGTCTGGTGCGGGGGTCTGGTGCTTGGTGGACAAATGTGCCCACTTCAGGGGCCTGTGTGCGACCTCATCCCAGCGCCACTCAGCCGTTCATCCGTCTGAGGTCGAAAACTTGAGAACCATTGGGTTGGGTAACAACAAACATCTGTTATTCAGCGCCAAGACAACCTTGGGTGAAGCTGCACTTTACAAATACACATGGTATGTTATAAATTAGATGTGAGTGAAATGCCCATGATGTCTAAACTCATAGCAAACGCTTAGTTCATATTTAAATTAATTCTTTTTGCCACAGACGCCCTTTACACCTTCATCGTTGGGCGGGTGCACTTTGTATCATCCCTGTGAATACTTGTGCAGTCTTCCCGGCCCTTCCTCACACCTGAGATCATTTCCAGTGCAGGTAATGGATTAAAAGCTGGTGTTTGTGTTTGCTGGAGGGGGTGGAGGGGTCTGAGGGGGGTGGAAGGTTTCAAGTCTTATTAAAATGCTGGAGCTTTTCTGTTCCATTGGATTGCTAACCCTGTTTTTCCTTTTGTGCACAAATTGTGCACTTCTCACACTGTCATATGTGGCACTTTGGGATGTCACAACCAGGCCGTGTTCTGCTGCTCTGATCGGTCTCTGACCCTATCAAGAGAGGCATGTGAACTCGCAAAGAAGCCCCGCCCCCGAAATCTCTGCGAGCAAGTGAAATTCCGTTTGTTTACGGAGATTTTTTGCCGTTTCACGGAATTTTGCAAAAAGGCAACTTCGCAAATTCTGCCCACCCCTAATCAAAACCATTTCACACCAACACATATATACAAGTGTGTTGTCTTATAACATCTTTATTCAAAATCAAACATGACTCATATATTCTGTGTCAGTGATCATATTTTCAGGTGCAGACCTTAACAACATGGAAGGCGGGGATACATCAGACAAATTCCTATTCAGATGGAGCCATATCGCCTACCTCACGAAAGGAATCCCACATCATTAAAACCAATAGACAGACATATGGCAGTACAACAGTTTCTGATCACAGGGTCATTCCAATCCTCTGTTGCTGCATCTTGTGGAATGAGACAAACAAATGTCAGTGATGTGCCACAAGCACTTTAACCCCTTCAGTGCCCGCCCCTTTCCCCGCCCTGTGCCGGCCGTTGCATTAGCGGGCGGGGTTTATGACGAGCTGGTCTCGTCATGGGCACAGCGCAACCGCGGCCCATGACGAGACCAGCTCGTCACGGGCATTGAAGAGGTTAACCTACAATGTGGAGACACCTCAACAGCTACACACACAAAGACAATTTAGCCAATGTGAAAGGAGACTAGCATGATTTAGGCCCACAACAACATATGTTTGGAGCACATGGTGGCACACATATTGCATTAGGACCACCACACGACAAGGAATAAGTCTAATGGATTCCTCTTAATTTCCATAGCTGTGCAAGCTGTCTTGGTACAGGTTTTGTACACCCAAAGTCTATGACAGTCATCCACAGGAACAATTCATCTCCACTTTGTACATCCAATTAGCATCATATATCTGCTAAAGTCACAACTCTGAAATGTCCCAAATGAAGGTACCATGGTGAAGGAACTTTAACCAGACCAAAACAAAGAGATTAGCTATCAAACCATACATCTGACACAATTCACATAGTAAATTTCTGGAGCACACAGTCCATTACAGAAATCTAAGCTAAACAAAGCAACACTAAAAAAATTAGCATGTGTCAAAACCTTCCTCCACAAACCTCCTTCACCAGAATTTGCCAGATCTTTAGCTTCCTAATATTTTCCCTAATCATACTACTCTCATCACCACAACAAAATTTGCTTTAATAGTCAAAGTCATGACATCTCACAAAATACTTACACTCATGAGAAGAAGTTGTCGATGAGATCTTGACGCAAGTCAGCACCTTCCTCTTCACCACTATCATCATCATTTGGCATTTCACCACATCAACTCGATGGCCAAAACCGCCAGATTTCACCTTAGCTAACTAAGAAAACTGAAACCTTTCCTCGACACTCTCAACCTTAAAATGGCAGTCCAGGCACTAATCATCTCCAGACTCGAATATGGATGCTCTACCCTCTCGGGCCTACCCAAGATCACTCTGGCCCCCTTAAAAGCCTGCCTCAACGCCGCCGCCAGACTCCTAACAGTCTCAAAGAAATTTGACCACATTTCACCACATTTCACCACACCTGAAAGCTCTGAACTGGCTCCCTCTTGAGGCCAGGATCCAACTTAAACTAGCTTGCATCATTCACAAGGCTCTTTACATCAAATCCCCTGCCTTTATTGCCACGAAACCCGTGGTATCCGGAGGAGCCAGAAACTCCCGATCTGCCAGAGACCTCTTTCGCCAGCCCCCACCCTTGCGAAAGAAAAAAACGTACAATCGGGCTTTCTCTGGGACCACACCAAGAATAAGGAACTCACTCCTGCCCGCTATTAGAAGAATTCCGTCTCTGGCATGTTTTTAAAAGGAGGCCAATACCTTCATAAAGGGAAAATTCTTCACCTAAATTCCTGAATTGCATTCCTCTCAGTGACGTTGCTTTATATCCTATGACTGCTACACCTTGGATTTACCGGATGCTACCCACCCGGCACCTCTGGGCATCCCACCCTTTGTCTCTTGGACTTCTTGCTCTTTTAAAATGTATGTACCTGTCTTTATCCCAAATGTTTTCACCCCCCCTATGTCTTTTGTGTAAAACCTATCAATCCTGTAAAGCGCTTTGATACCCTAACGGGTCAAGTTCGCGCTCTATAAAACACAAAAATGTATAAAATAAATAAATAAATAAAAATTTCTGATTCCTCACCCGGTAGCACTTTATGATCTTCATGCTCTGCAATATATGGGATGTTCTATCGCAGGGTGATGTTTTGGAACATGCAGCAGGCCACAGTGATTTGATACACCTTCCCGGGAGAGTAGAGGAGGGCTCTCTCAGTCTTGCCCAGATATCTGAATGTGGCCTTCAGAAGCCCAAAAGCCCACTCCACTAGCCGCTATGTTCTTCCATGGGCCTCATTGAAACAGACTTCCCCTGACGCTGTTGGATTTCTCAGCAGTGTCAACAACCATGGACGGTTGGGATAAGCTGAGTCTCCTAGATGGAAGACAGACATAAGTGCAACAATAAGTAACACACTTTCTGATCATACTCCCTGACATCACCCACACAAAGATAGGACAGATCAAACTTACCAACAAGCCAGGTCCTCCCCGGTAGTAGTTGTTACATCAGCTGGGGTATGGTGCAGTTCTACAGTGTGAAGGAATCATGGGCTGATCCTGGGAACCAGGTATAGATGTTTGTGATGTTCAAATCCTGGAAGCAGACAACTTGTACATTGATAGAATGGAAGTGCTTCCTGTTACAATAGACTTGTTCTCTGGCTTACGTTGGCACTAAGGCAGTCCGGGTGCCATCAATGGCTCCAACATGTGGGATGCGACCAAAACCATAGAAGTCAACCTTCACATTGGCTAAATCCTCATGTCTTGGGAACTGGATATAGATGTAAATGTGTCTCATCATTGCTGAAAGCACGTCTTGTAGTACACCACTGAACATTGGTTGTGACATACCATCAGGCTCCAACTGATTACATAAATCCTGTATTGTTTGCCAATTCAAACTTAACTTCTTGATGACATCCCTTTCTTCCATGGTCTGAAAGTCTGGAAATGGGTGGTACACCGAAGTCTGTTGTCTCCTCCCAAGATGCCTATGTGTGGAGTGACATAAGTTTTGAACATTGGTCACAGTGTCCACAGTAACATATATGAATAGTAAGCCAAACGCAATGTGACAACACATAACTGCTTCAGAAAGTATTACACATCATCCACATGATAGTTGTCTACTGTCCAACATCCACCAATAATCCCCAGTGTTGTCTTCACATTTGTGTGTAAATTATACATTCAGAAATGTATTCTTACCACAATAATGTTAATTTTAGGAAATTTTAGATTAAAAACCGTCAACCCTGGTGTATAGTGCACTGCGCACATTTTGCGTTTATGCACAGTAATGCACTAAACAGATTATTTGTGTCATGGAAATCACATGGCAATGGAGTAGCTCCTATCTAAACATTAGCCCTCATTTGGAGTGGTGATGACGCACTTAACAGTCACCAATACTGCAGTTCCAACAGCTAAAATGGCAGATGCCTGACCTCTCATATAGAACATTTAGAGCCTACCGCCGCCAGTGGAAGTCGACCGCGCGGCGGGCGGCTTAATCCACTGCGGACACAGCCATAGGCTAACGTTGGTGATTGTGACGGTCGCGGCCCAATGGCTGTACCCATCTACGCTTATGACCGCGTATACATGTACGCCGCGGTTTCAAAAATGCCTCCTGACACTGCTGCTATCAACACCTCCTCCACTTTATCTACTATTTGCCACCTCTGGAAGCAATCATGCCAGGACGAGCAGGTGTGAAGGCCCCTGCCTTCTCTCCAGAGGAGCAGGAGAAACTTGTTAAAGAGGTCCTTCCACTGTATGGTCAGCTCTATGGTTCACCAGACGAACAGTTAACTATCTCACATACATATTGTATTTTGTTCAACGTCATCCTTTCCATTTCCACAGGCTACAATGTGCCCCTGAGTCCCAGAGTGAATTCAGATTACTGTTGTAACATTTTGTGGTCCCTACATAGGACAATCATGTAATTGAATGTGTAGCACTGCAATTTGTGTACATCACATCACCATTGTGATATGTGATGAGCCCAATTTCCTACTTGTGTTACATGCACATATCTATGCATGTATACAATTAATGGTGCCTATTATATAATTGATACTCATATCATGGTAAATGTGCAAATAAATATAAAGGCTTTACAGCATGAGCTATGTATTCATATTGTAAGAAGCAGTTGATGATGATGTTAGGTGTCTGTACGGTCCCATATATCACTCAGCCCAGATCAGAGATCACCAAACTGTTGTCTGGGAGCTAGCTTTACCTCACATACCCCTTCAGAGTACCACACAACCTTGAGATCACTTATTGGATGGTCACAAGATGTCATTTTATCTATTGAAGCAGTGGAAATGTGATGTTCATGTGGGATCAGTATGCTAAGCCTTTAGAGAAAGGCCTGGCAATGAGTTGTGCACAGTCTGGGCCATGGCACAGGCTGGGGTAGAATTACCGTGGCAATACAACTGCTGCACAGAGTAATATCCCTGTAGATCCTTGGCTGTTACCAAAATTAATTTTCTGAACCAATATTATCCCTTATTGCTTTTACATGGACTGCATTTGGAATGGTGCCTGAGGTAACACATTGACAATGTGTGTCATTTACTTATGACAGGCTACTTACTCACCCAGGTCTGTCTTCACTTTTCCATAAGTGATGCTTGCATGGAACAGGCCTATTGAACAGTGACACGTTAACAGTGCAAATAGTTGGATACTTCTGAAGTGATTTTGATATGTGAATCACCAGTATTGTTACAATCAACCAATCAAACAACACATACAATGGTATGTTGAATGTCATCCCTGTAACAGTGCCACATACGGCAAACGGTGTGTCCTGTGATGGCAGTACATACCACACAAACTCAATCAGACGTAGTATGATATCTCCATTAAGTAGTCCACACATCAATACATCCCAGAGAGGAAGCTTTCAGTGACACACATGCCAGCACTTTCATTGTGACCTAAGGCTTAGGATATAGTCTATACTATGGTACCAGCCTGCATGGACTGTGTGCATCAGGTCAATGGGCCTGCATGTATAAGTGTCTGTACAGTCATGCACAAGTAGCTTACCCTTCAGAAGGTCACAAGGGTGTGTTGTGTTTCATAAAAGCTCACATCACAGTACATGTATGCTAGCCCTAGGCTACATGAGGTTAGTGGGCTGGCTTAATCAGTGTAGGTTATGACCTGGGTTGAGGATAGTCAGCAGATGACTACAAAAGTGTGTATTCATGTCTTTTTAGTGCTCAGCATGTGTGACTTAAACATGTAGTATGTTAACTATTGATTAATGCTTGTGCTAGGTGTATACAAAATGTATGTCAACCAAACAGATATACTAAAACTTGCAGTTCTAATCTGTTTCTTCATCTATTGCATCCTTACAGGTCAAAGCCCATCAGAAGTATTCCATTTGGAAAGCCATCGCCCCGGAAGGTGGGGAGCCTGGGGGTCTATCGCCGGTGCAGCATCCATTACAGGAAAAGATGGGAGGACCTGAGGTGCTGGACCCAGAAGATCACAGAGGTCTAGCTGGGGACGTCCTCCTAACGTGGACGGGGAGCATGCCAGACCGTGACCCCGCAATTGCCACATACTGGTGGTGGCTTACCTGGAGTTTTATGGACAGTTGAGGGTCCAACAGCAGCTACAAGGGGGTAAGCTCTGTTTAGAGTCATACATGTTACATTGCCAACTTTGTGTGTTACAGGTAGGCTTTAATCCATCAATATTGGGGGTGGCCCACATGCGATGCACAAGAGGAGGTATTGGTTGTGTATATCTGATAGTAGGTGCATGCTGACGTGCTGTTCCTATTGTCTTTTTGACTAGGAATGCAGCAGAGTCCAGTCCACTACTAATTTACTGTCTTGAGCCGACACATGGCTGAGGTAAAGTGAATAATCAGCTCATGGTGTTTGATGTTGTGGATGACAATTGTACCAAACAGGCCACTTGTCTTTTTTGTGTCAGGAGTGATGCTCCCTCACTGCTGATTCTCATGTGATGATGGCCCTCTTACATGTGACATGGCATACCGTACACTTTGGATGCAATGACTCAGCAATACTTCGCCTTGGTATGTGGGGAATGTACAGTAACATGAGATAGCAAACATCAGTGGTGCCATCATTATTACTGCCTGCATGTTGGCATGTGCATATTTCCCTGTTGCAGTATCATCTGCACTACTGCTTCAAACCAGATCTACCTATCTTCATAGGTTGATATCTGATTCCATCACAATTGTGTGCCTAGGCCAATCTGTAGTGGAAAATTGTTATTGGTGATGAGTATACAGTTAATGTGTTACCACAGACAGGGCTGTGTAGACATTGCTGGGTGGGTCGCACATACCCTAAGCCATTGGTCAATGTCATTAGTCAGGTCCAATTGATGACGCAATGAAGGACATGACAGGTAGACTTACAGTAATTTCTCACAGGGTTAATTTCTATGCCAAGTTGATTTGTCAAGGCTCATTCACTGACTGGTGACATGCATCAGGGAGTAACATGTGGAAATGTAGGGATCACATGTGAGTGTTCACACTCAGTAATCCAAAGGAATGTGTGCTTGCAAGACAAAAAGGTACTGTGAAGTGCCTCCCTATTAGGACACAGGTTACACCACTTCTTCATGTAATGGAGATTCCCTGAGCCTCAACAACCGTTAATGGTCTATTGGCTTTTAGGTATGCAATGTAAGAATGGTGTCCTCACCAGTGCCAATCAGGACTCGGAATGTCCCTAGGCCTAGCTGATTCATCATGCTGGAATATTTATAGACAAATATTCCAGATACTTGGGCCAGATTGACTTCAGTTTACTTTTCTGTGCTACACAAGATTCATAGCGAAGGTACTTAAGTACAGCTTTCATGAGACTATTTTGACTGTGGACATATGAGGATGTTTCTATTAGGAAGCGTCAACAGTGTGAAATGAGCATTTCCATGTCACCAATTCCTGCTACTCTACGTATCGTTGCAACATAGCTGTATAAGTTGACCATTATTTCATCATGATGTGGGATTAGGTGTATGACCATTTGCTGATTGCAGGGCATTGTGTGGAATATGTAGGAATTAAATTGTCATTGTCATCCTATTTGATGACATCAGGTTACTAAGGTATACTACAAGAGCCAACATATATAAGGTGATGAAGTATCTTACTAGATAAATGGGGATGAAGATCAGACAACTCCACTCATGCAATTGGAGCTGTGTGTGGTTATTCCTTCACTATGAACACCTGCTTACAGGTCATGTAGTATGCATAAATATGCTCATACTAATGTTGAAGCCTATGCAGTGAATCATGCAGCCTGCGTGATCTGAGCACTTTAGAAATCTTTTGTGTTGATATCTGATGGTAAGGTATGGTAATGCAGTTGCAATAAACCAATTTTATATGTTGTTTCACATTCATCCAGGGCAAGAGAAGGAGAAAGGGCCAACATCGTTGGGGATACAGCTGGTGGCAGGGTTTCTGTTCGTGAGAGTACAGACACGGAGGGACACAGTGACTGAGAGGGTGTGACGAGTGCCACAGATGATGGAAGCTTGACTTGTTCATCATCAGAGTCATCCTTCAGTGGACACTCCTGAGTGGTGGTGGCTCCTACAGGATTTGTTCCACCTTCATCCTTGTCCACCACCCCTGGTCCATCTCCACCCTCCTGGTTGCTCCCGACCAAGTTGGCCAAGCCCGCTCCCCTATGCCCTGAGTGAGGAGGCTATTGACCTCCTGAGAAACATCACTGTGTGTCAGACGGCACTACTGAATGCCATCCAGGGGCAAGGCAGCCATCTGCAAGAGATGATGGTCTAGCTGGAAGGCATCCACAGTGCTATGTCTGTCCAACAGAGATCTTTTCAGGTTCTGGCCTCATCCCTCGCTGTAGCTTCCCCCATCCCTAACTTCCACCCCACCTCCTGCCTCTTCCCCATCCAAATTCCCTATTCCCATGCCTGTCCCAAGCACACTCACACATATGCACACATACACTTCAACAGCCCCAAGCAGCACATGCAAACAGAAACGCCAGAAAACATGCAAGCACATAACCACTAACATGACACTCATACCCCCTCTCCATCACCCACCGCAAACATACCCCCAGACACCACACCACACCTGCACCCATAGACCCATCCCCAATAACCAGCATTCCCCCAGACTTCCCACCCACATCCACAGACCCATCTACGACCACCGGCATTCCCTCAGAGACCACACCCACACTACCAGACCCATCAACCACCCCAGCATACCCCCAGAAACTACACCTGCACCACCAGACCCCTCCACAACACCCAGCATACTCAGCACGACCACATCACAAACCCCAAAAATACAAACGCACACCCACACAACAGACACCTACAAAACACAAACAAGATACATCAGACACATAGACACCTGTACCGACAGCATACCCACCCACTCCTGAACACTTCCACTTCTTCTGACTCCCAGCCTGTACTCCCTCCCAAACATCCTGCCCATTTTCTCTGTGAAAGTTTGCTATTTGCCCTTGCACTTACCCCTGTCAAGCCCGACCCCCCAAACCCAAAAGATCCTCTTTTACACCCCAACCCATCCCTTCCACATCCCAATCAACCGCTGAGAAACCTGCTCCCCACTACTAAACCCAACTGTGCCCCCACAAAGACCAAAATCACGCCCAAAGTCAGGACTACCCCTCTCAAAACCAAACCCACCCCTCCCAATACCAACCCTATCCCTCCAAAGTAACATCTTCAAGGGGCCTGTCATGCCCAACGGATGCCCCTTTGTGAGGAGGCCCCCTGGCAATGTCATGAAGGGCATGTTTAGTGGCACAGTAGTGTGCTGCAGCACACATTGTGAACAAGGACTGCCCATTGGCCTTTGGGTTACTCCATCTAGTTCTTTTGGAGAAATAAAAATATTTGGTTGGTTTGAACACATTATTCCTGCCGTGACTTTTCTGACTATTTGATGTTATTGGACACTTTGTGAAGTGTGACTCCAGTTGTGTTTGTTTAACCCTGATTGCTGATCCATTAGAAGTGGTTAGTATGATCTGACATTGAAACCAGTGTTGGAGTCACACAAGACAATGGGAAATGTTTAATGGATGGATATGTGGTATGGAATCCAATTGGGGCTGGCATTACATTGGGCGGTATTTCATATGATAACTATTTCAGCTTGTCTTGGCCAATGTCAACATCATTTAGCTTGCATTTCTCCCTATGATGTGTTTGATGTTTGCAAGATAGATATTTGTTTATCCACACATGGAGGGTGTTAAATTGTCATCCATTTGTAGACATTTTTATAGACATTTGTCCATATTTTCTGTGTGTACCTTACACCTACTTTATCTAAATGTGTGGCAAAAGCTGTTACAGCTGTGTTTGCTTGCACTTACACATATGCATTTCCCACATATGCATGGCACTTGGTTATGCTATTGGTTGTCCTTCATATACTTCAATCCACAGGTCCTCTGCACGTAGAGGTTTTGGGGCATGTGCAAAGTGGACTGTGTCCCAGGGCCCCAGCCTTTCAGGGGTCCCCCTAGTAGAGGCATACCTATTCTGCAGAGAGTCTTTACATTGTGACCTTTGACTACTTCTCACACTGATTAATTGGAATCCCATGTACCTGACATTACCTTTAAATGTGGGGGATGTGTGAGAGTCTCTTACAGAGATTTAGCAGAGAAGGTGTGTTTCAGTTTTATGAGATGTCCATACAGATGTACAACAGGACCTAGCATGTGAGCAATGAGAGGGTGTCAGAGAGATTAATACGTGTGATATTGATGAGGAGGTGCTGTTGTGTGACACAATTTAATGCACACATCACTGTCCCTCATTATGAGATGTGAACACATGTCGACTTTAGTAGAGTGTGCCTGTGCAGTGACTTGTCCAAAGAGGGCATCATAGAGCTGTAATTGGATCATCCATTGAGAACAATTCCGAACAGGGGCGCACAAAATATGTTTGACCCAGGGAGCCCAAACCCGTTGGCGGCTCAATGGCAGGGCATCTATTTTCTGAGGAGTCGATGGAAATAGGTATGAGTATAGCTTACCAGATACGGTTATAGACGTCATCAAGCAGGAACAGCAGTGGCAGGACGTGTATGATCGGCTCCATGGTGGCACAGGACATGGTAAGCTGAGTGCAGGTGAGTTTCAGCCTTATATCCCTCCCTTTCCGCCAGACCAGATGTGGTGGTTGGACCGCTACAGTCATGTTGACGGGAAGGCACATCGTAATTTGACCGACCGTAACACTGGCGGTCCGCCCTCCAACAGGCACATTAACCTAACCTGCCGTGGTTGAGATTTCAATGTTAAATTCTACAGGTGACTAACTATGACCCTCCTTTGGGTCACCTTTCTACCCCAGGCCAGGAATACCAGGGCCGTGGGGCAGAAAAAGAGCCTGAGTTATCCTACAAAACTGACCGGTGTACTGCTGAGGAGAAACCAGCCTTTTCACTACCATGGTCTGGCTGACTACGGTGGCCCTGGTGTCTCTCAGAGCAGTGACAGGGATCCCATTTACCTTCACCTGGTGGAAGTGATAAATTCCAACCTCAGGGATCACAATTTACTATCTGAGTCTATCTCCCAGCTAAGGGAGATCATGGCATGGTCTGTGACCTGCACTTGATAACTACTTACCCCTAAGGCCACATTGGCCACCCTCCCTGTAGAGGTCCCACCAATGGGTGGCTTCTTTGGACAGAGTCTCCTCACGTGTGTCCTAACTCAGAACAATCAAAGCACCAGGGTTGAAAATGGGGTGCCCTGTGCCACCACCCACCAGTCCCTCCTTCCTGTTTCCCAGAAGGGGCATGGAAACCCTTTCCTCTCTCCCCCTTAATATGGGACTTGTCCATGTCTTCCCTGACCTCATTCTCACTCTGTCAAGGAGAACCTGAACCACCCTTCTTGCGGTCACTCCCAGGCACCTTCTAGGGTACTCTAGTACTGATCCAGAGGTCTGCCTCCTTTGCAAGCACTCTTGGGTCAGTGAGCTTGTTGTCAACCAATTGCCGAATTGTGATTTATAATCCGACTTTACCATTAAAGAGGGTTTTCAATTACAATTCTTTAGACACCTACCTGCTCCAAATTGAAAGTTATCACTTATTAAGTGTCATAAGATAACCCAATGTTATCCTAGAGGAGAGGCAGGCCTTGCAGTAGGGAGAAATGAATGTAAGTGTTTTTCAATACAAGGACATATAAAACGTAAAAGTACATGTCCAATTTTTGTAATACAATGCACTGTGCCTCTGGTTGTTTAAGGCTTACCCTAGGGGTGACTTATCTGTATTAGGAAAGAAGGTTTAGGCCTGGAAGAAGGTTTATATTGCCAGATCGAAATGGCAGTTATAAACTTCCAACACTGGCTGCAATTGAAAGCCTGAGACATGTTTGAACGAGCTATTAAGTGGGTGGCACATTCTGTGCTGCAGGCCCACTTGAAGCATTTAATTTACAGGTGCTGGGTACATGTAGTACCAGTTTACTAGGGGCTTGTAAGTAAATTAAATGTGACAATTAGATGTAAGCCAACTCTACCATGCTTAATGAGACAGCCCAAGCACTTTAGCACTGGCTAGCAGTACTAAAGTTTGCAGAGTCCTAAAAGCCAACATTAACGAGTTTAGAAAACAGGAGTGTGAAGGCAAAAAGTTTAGGAATGGCCCTGCAGAACGGGCCAACACGTGGCAAATGTGGCAAATCCATAATTACGTGAACACCTTTGCAGCTGCAGAATCACATAATTCCATTCACCTGGGTTATGGTAAATCCCAGGTATGTAAGAGTTTACTTCTTCAAGGCTTTATCACCAATGGTCATGGTCATGTCCTCTCTATACTTTTTCCTGATGACCATTTTTTTTGTTTATTTATCTTGAGTCTACTTTACAAGCAGTAATTTTCCATTGCAGTTAATTGTATCTGGAGAACTTGAGGTGTGTGAGTGAGAGGAGAATGGAGTCATCTTCACATAATAAGGCAGGTATCTAGAAGTCTTTGATTAAAGGAATATCGTAAAAGACTTTTAAAATGTCATGGTAAAGGTCACTGTTGTAAAGTTAGCCGATGAGGAGACAACCCTATTTAACTCCACAAGTAAATGTGTCTGTTGTGGTTTATATTTGAGATGTTGTGTCAAAATACAAATTTTTATGAGTGCCAGCAGAGCAGGGTCAAGCCCGATATGTGAGAGTTTGTTCTACAGTCTTTGCCTAGGAACAAGGTTGAAGGCCAAGGTGCATTTGGGAAGACAATAGAGAGCAGTTTATTCTTAGATGTGCTGTAATGGTGGACAATGCAAAGAAATACAAATACTTGGTCTGCCACGAAAAGTACCCTCCCTAAAACCACCTTGGATTGGATTTAAGATGTTTTTGTTTTGATTTAGTCTTTTAATGATTTCACCAGCAATTTTGAAAACATTTTGCAGCTGTATCAATAAGAATAATGAACCTGAAAAATGTGAGTTTATTTTTGGGGCCCTTGTTGTAGAGAATAATAATAATGCTGTTTCGCCAAGAAGGGAGACAGGTTTTGGAGGCAAAAATCTTTGAGAAGGTTGCTTTTCGAGTTTTTGATCTCCATTCTGGAGTTTGTTTAAAACATTTTCGTGGGATCATGTTTTTCAAGTGGCCGTTTCTTCATGAGGGATGAGGAGCGCCGCCCCCCCCCCACCTGCTGTGAGCTGCTCAGGAAAAAAGTAAAACTTCAATGAAAAGGTTTCATTGCCATTTCATTTTTACCGATGTGCACATTGCAGCAGCAAGCATACAGGAGCTTAGAGACATGCTCAGCATGTCTCTTCTGCCGATTGGCATCATGGAGGACTGAAGCAGTGGCTGGCCACACACTTCAAAGTGCCCATGTCACTTTGGCAGGCTGTCTTTCGCTGGCAAAAGTGACATGCACACTTTGAAGCTCTCCACAGCAGCTGTCTCAGACAGCTGGGTGGAGACCAAGCACAGGACTCCAGGGCTTGAAGGAACATCCAGCCAGCCCGCTCCATCCAATCCAGGGGCTGTGGTTAATAGCATGAGAGCAGCGTCTGGATTGGTTAGGAGAGTTTGACTTCCAAAGCAGACTTAAGTAACATTAATTGTATTTATTTCAAATGTTATTGTAGTTGTTTTTTCGGCTTTTGGAAGGAGGGGGTATTTTATTTAGGGCTTTTGGAGGGAGGAGTATTTTACTTTCGTTTTTTGGAGGGAAGAGGTGTTTTATTTTGTTTTATGGGAAGTGGTGGGCACTTCAAAGGGTACCAGCTGCCCCTGTGTTCAGATCCAGGTCTTTTCTCCTTGAGAGCTCCTTGATAACCAACTTTATTTTCTCCTCCTGGAATGAAGGTTCTGGTGCTTCTTCCATCCCCCGTTTCATTCATTGAGGGAGGTAGTTGGGGAGTTGTGTTTGGTAGATCACAGCTGGTGGAGATTTCTACAATGACTATTGTTTTGAAATAGCTTATCCAGGCTTCTTCTGTGATGCTTGCCTCCAGTGGGCTCCTTCGGGCATCCAAGGCTTCACCAATTATTTTTCCAGAGGTGAGGGAGTCATTCTCTAGGACTGCTCTCTCCAAGGTATTTCAGATTTGCCTCATTCTTCCTTTTTAATAGCATTTTTTTAGCCTTCCCTTGCTTTTTTATTTCCTCAGAGGGAGTCTCTGAATTGAGTTGAGTTTTCAATACTTGTCTGCAGTACTCATTGAACCAGGGCACATTATCAGGTTTCTTTGGCAGTATCTGTCTGTTCATGCTTGGATGTCTCATACCTATGAGAGTTATTGAGCCCACAAGACCTTAGTAATAGGTCAACCCATGTCCCTCGTATGCAACTGTGTTCTGTAGCTTCACATCACAGTCATGAATTTCATGCTCATTTCCCTACCTCTGTGTTCTAATGGGTTCTAATGTCTGGTGCCATTGCAATGCATTGACAGAAACTGCTGGAAACTTCCATCTCAACAGATGGTTGAAAGTTTTAAAAAATTGTAACTTTGGATAAACTGTGCACTGCTAGGCTCTCATTCAAGAGACAGATGGTCTGGGGTGTATTATGGGTGGTACTTTGGTCCTCTGGCCCTGTTCAATTTGCCATGATGAGATGCAGCAATGAAAACCCAAGGAGATGATGGACGGAGAGCTGAAACTTTTCAGACACTCACTCCCAGTCACAGATCTGGGTTAAATCCATCATCGTTCTTTAGCTCACTTTGCCACCTCAGTTCAAACCCAGCCATATGCAAATCAGTCTTGACCCTATTCCTCATGGGAATAGTCCAGCCCGAACTGACAAGCCAGGTCTACCCTGGACCAGAAACAAGCATCCTGGGACCGGTTTCGGGGTAACACCCCTCATCAGCCAGGCTAGCTTGAATCCAGTGGCAAAGTGAGCAAGGGACCCACGTCTGGGCATATCCTGCCAACTTAGGAACATGTTGACCTGACACAACCCACTGGAGGTAAACTTGTATCAGTGTGATTTAACTATGTGCTTAGGGACGACATATAACTGAAATGTGGATTTCCCCTTAGAACACATTTTTCACTTTCATTAGACTGACGGAGTGTACGATGTCTCTGACAGGGGGCCAGAAAAGACACACAACTAAGCAGAGGTGTGAACTGACTGAGGTTAGGTGGATGGCACAACTACGTTGGTCTGACACATGGTCAAATGGACAGCCCCTCACATTAATGATGAGAAGCCTGTGTCAATGAAATAAACACCCAGTGTTGTTGCCTCTGTAGCTTACATGAGGTCTCTCCTATTTTTACAGCAGAAACCGCTGTTTTAATTCCATCATCAGTAGCATCCACAATGAACCAATTGATAGCAGGTCTTAGATGCCCTTGAAGTTTAACTGAAGGACCAAAGATGATGCTTATGGTGTACAACATTGGGTGCTTGAGCAGGGGTTTATATTTAATTGTTTGACTATATGAGTGGATGGCACGTCTGACTCCTGTTTCCCTTTCCCCTCCTTCTTTGACATAATTTCCAGTTCCACCTTACCCTAGAGCCAAACTCTCATGTACTACTCAGATCCTGAGTGTCCAAAAACTGTTTGAGGTTATTGCCTTTAATCAGGAGGGTACTGTGATCACCTTCCACGCTCCAGGATAGCCTGCAGTTTTCAATTTTGCCCAGTCCTCATTTCTGAGCAGCATGTAATTGTTGACTGTTATAGCTCATGTGTTCTAGGCCTGAATTAGGTCGGCACCGTTTTCAATTGGGTTGCGGATATCATGCCTTTGCACATAAAATGTGTTTAATTTTTATTTTTGGCCTTTGGACAGCACTAAGAACCACCTTGTGGTCACTACATATGACTAACGCACCAGAAGGGCTCTGTGCAAGTGGGACAATGGGTTGAAGAGTGGAGTGTTGTTCAATTGGTGGGGCTATGTACCTCTCTGGAGGGATGGGGCAGGATTCCCAGACTTTCTGTCTATGGGAGGGGGGGGGGGGTGAGCTGAGTCTCAGATCTCCTGTCAACTCAAAGTTTAGGAGCAGACTGCTTTCAGATTAAAAGGCTAAAAGAGACCAGGCAATTGCCTTCATTCACTGCAGATGTGAGCAATGTCAGACATTTAATTCCGATGAAGCATTTTCTTGAGGCAATATGTATTGTACACTTAAACATACGTTTTCCATTGGTTCAGTGAAATCGTTTATGAGAATGCAGCCTCATTTACATGTTGAGTTGGTTAATAAACCCAAGCTAATTAAACTGGCATCCCTTCACCTGCCTGCAAGCTTCTTGTTTCAGAAACCTGGAGACCTAATTTCTAATATCGGCGTTTCCACTGACCCAACAATTGTTTGATTCTGGGTCATATCATGTGATCTCTTTTGTTCCTGAAATTGTAGTTAAGCTACAATGCTTTAAATGGACCGGTAATGCCAGGCTCTGAGTATTCGCACTTCCTTAATTTGAAAGGGAAGGTACCAGCACTTCTCAGCAGGGAATAAATACTTTTAAATGGAAAGGACCAGCACCCATCAGTTCCAAATTCTTAGATAGTGTTGTGCACTGTTATGTTATGTTAACATAAAGTGCACAGTGTGCTGCCTAGGACTATCCCAGTCTCCTGATCCTACCTGCCTTACCAACAAGTCATGCTATCTGTAATTTCCTTCAACAGGACCCATTACACCATAGGTACTTGCAAACATTTTCCCTGGGGCTGCAAAGTGTGTACTGTGGTGTGCCCGAGGGCCGCACTGATGCCAGCATGGTTGGAGTGGGGCTTTGTGAGAAGTGGGGTGTAGATCAGTTCTATCACTAGCTTGGAAGATTCAAGTGTAAAAGGGAAGTACCTTGATTATTGAATTGGAATGAAATAGAATTACGTAATGTGAAAACAGAAAACCTGGGATCAGCCCTGGCTTCCCTACTTGACCAAATTGTGTGATCCTAGACAATTGTCTAGATTCACTTTGCCTCTTTTTTCTTCCTTATGACATGTAAGAGCACATTGAAAATATGAGTTCAGGATGTGTGATGTACAAAACCTTCTCTTTTACGTTTTATTGATTAAACTATAATGTTGTTCATGTATAATAGCAGCCCAGGTCACTCAGAAGGATCTGTGTGACAGCTGACTTGTCTCCTAGTTCTCTATTGGCATTGTTGTCAGAGTGATGTAAAAAAATATGTTTTATTGTTAACCGTTCGTTTGTTGAAACCCATTACAGTAAAAAGCTAAAAATAGAAACCAACCCCCCTTGCCCACCCACCGGTTCCACCCCCTCCCCAGACCTCCTGCGAGATTTAAAAACCCCCTTTCCGACAGTCAATCTTGTGGTGCATTGTCCTTTCTGCTTTAAATTCCAGGAGCTTAATTTTGATACGGCAATGTCCCAGTCCAAGCACTTGGAGTGGCAGGCAAGCTCTTCTCTGCCCATAGATTTTGCGAAAGCACCTTGTTGGCGCATTAATCTGACTCTGATTTTCAAGTGCTTGAGCAAATTCATTTGTGCACTAGCACGTAGAGCTGGTAAATTAATTTTGCCGCTCTTGCAAGATGGTGTGTTTTTATTTCTGAGAAGCACCAGTCCGATGCCTCCTTGCATGTTCTGATGCCAAGGTTTCTTAAAATGGGACAAAGCAGCCTCTGTCGTTCGCTGGTAAATTTGGGGCAGCAACATAAGACATGGAGCCAAGATTCCCGTTGGTAGTTGCATAGGCGGCATGAGACGGCTCCGTCTGCTCGTGCCCATGCTGGATTAAAGTCCACAGTTCTAAGGGCCGTTAGCCTCATGAAAAGGATTTTCTTGCGTGCCTGGGCCCCTAGTGCTTCCCTTAGGTATGGTTGGCTTTACCCAAGGTGTAAGATTCGTCTAATGCCTTCGTGTAGGTGTCATGTCGGAGTGCGGTTAAATCCTTTTCATACGAAATGGAGCGGACCAGCCGTCTCATGATGTTCGACCAGGCCTTATGCGGGATGTCTGTTAGGGACAGACTATTGGTTTCTATGTTTAGGGTCTCTATTGCTTTGCCCAGCTTGGTGTGCCAGGGAGAGTACTCTTCTCTGAAAATTGTTACAAGATGATGTTTAAGAGAGTTATGCGGTGCTTTAAGGACTCTGATATAGTACTTTATTACATCCCCTGAAGGGCCAGTTCGGGTCTGCTGAGCCCTAATTCCAATCATAATCTCATGTTCCTTGCATTCCTGGGTACTTGCAGCATGATCTTGTGAGCTTTGACCTGCGCTGCTGCTATAAGTTTGTCTAAAGCTTCTGGAAATGCCAAGTGACCGTAGTTAACGGCCGGAATTAGTTTTGCACTGAGGACCTTCAGCATGGGGTCTGCTGTGGGGCTGGTCAAGCGTTTACTTAGGCATCTCATTGATAGGAATATAATGTTGATTTTAACAGTTAGATGTTTTGTTTGAGTTGCCGATGTTGCCCTCTCGTGTAGCCAAACCCCAAGATAGTTATAGGCTGTGGATTGTCCCAATTTGGTGATCTCCCAAATTCCCGACTGCGTTTATTTTTATGCAGGTATCTGCCAAATACCATTATCTTTGTTTTGCCTTGATTAACTGTCAGGTGATTTTCCTTGTTGTACTTCCCCAGCTCTTTTAATGCTCTTTGGAGGCCTACCCTTGTGTGGTCCATCACTATGGTGTCGTCTGCGTACTGAAGGATTGCCATTCTTGCCGCGCCCAGTCTCGGTGGAACTAAACTTGCCTCTTTCAGAGATTCCCCCATGTCTGCAGTGTAGAAGTTAAATAGTAGGGGGGCCAGGACGCAGCCCTGCTTCAGTCCGTTGTTGGTTTCAACTTTTGCTGATAGAGCTGTGGGGCTTATCTTAACTTGTACCCAGGTCCCCTCATGAAGGGATATGATGGCTTTCAATAGCTTAGATGGTACATCCCAGGCTGACAGTTTTCCCCAAAGTTTGCCCCTACTGACTTTATCAAAAGCTATGCTGTAGTCAATAAAACAGCAGAACAATGGCGGGTGCCTGGCTTTCACAGCATGTTTTGAGAGGTAGGCCAGGGCCATGATGCTGTCCGTTGTTGTGCAGTTTTTCCTCAAGCCGGTCTGGTAGAATGGTAGTATTTTGTTGTTGTTAGCCCAGTCCTCTAGATCTCTCAATAGTAGTTTGGCAAAAGCTTTTGCTTCTACATCCAGCAGGGCTACTAGCCTGTAATTGGCGGGGTTGGAATGGTCGTCTTTCTTGTGAATAGGGAAGAGGATTGATCCTTTCAATGAATATGTAATTATTGCCGTTGAATATGAAAAGTTGTATAAGGGGGTGAGGACTGTGGCAAAGAATGTTCGGACTGATTTAAAAGTCAGGGCTGGAATGCCATTGTGGCCTGGCGCCCTGTCATTCCTCATTTTCCTAATCTCCATCATTATTTCAGCTTCTGTAAATCTCTCGCCCTCAAGCATCGTTTGTCCTGCTTCCTCTGTGTGCTTGGGGAGAGTGGCTATCTGAGTGCCTGTTTCTCGAATGTTCTTTGGAGAGGCATACTCAATAGCTGGTGAACCTCTAGTGTGTAATCCCCTTACGTACACTTCTCACTCGTTGCTTGCAATGTTGTTCTTCTTGCTCCTAGGTTGAAAGCTCAGGCGGTTGATATACCTCCATAATTTAGCGTTGTTCTTTTCCTTTATCAGGGCAAATACTGTGAGTCATTTTTGTTCCATCTCTTTCCTTTTCTGCTTGCCTACTTACCTCCTGAAGGCGGCTCTCAGTGCAACTATAGAGGCCCCCTCTGCCGCTGTTCCTTTTTTCTTCCTTGTTCTGAGTGCCTTCATTAGCCCGCTTTTGCATTGTCTCAAGCTCTTCGGTGTCTGTGGGTTCTTTGAAGAAGGGGCCTTGTCACAAAGAGGTTTTTTACAATGATTTTTGCCCAGCTTCCGCCATAGGTCTTCTGTCAGTTCTTCCCAGAGACCAATCACCTCTGAGTGGGCCTCCCATGGTCCTCGAGTCTGCCACGTTAGTGCCCACTCCTGCATTTTCCCTTCGAGAGAGGTTGTCCATTTTATTCTTTTAATGGCTCTGAAACATTCATCCCCTGTGGTTTCTCCCATCATTTTCTGGAGGTCTGCTGATTCCATTCCTAAGTTGAATCTTGCGCATAGAGGCCTACGGTCACTTTCCCCTCTATCATCAACCTGGAATTCTTCCAACCTATCAGCCGTTTTCTTATTGATTAATATATAGTCTATAGTGGATATGTTCCGAAACAATGGTTTGGGGCACCACAAAGGTGATCATAGTTTCATCAGGAAGTGGGTTGAGTAGAGTTTTACATTTTTAAGAAAACAGAGCAATGGGCCTGCCTTGTGCCCTTTGTTTTATTTTTCCGGGGCACTTTCCAAAACTCTCAAGTTAAAATCTCCTTTGATGATTACATTGTAGTGCTCATATTTTAGTAATGTATCTTCCAGCGTGTTGGTGAAAGATTCCATACTGGCAGCAGTCATTGTCAGGTTGATGTAGCAGTTTATGAGCAGCAGATTAAACGGCAGGTGGCCCAACCTTAACCCAGCCATTGTCATTGCTTGCAGGTCTGGGGAGTTTACTCTTATTTCTGTGGGCTTGAGTTTTCTCGCATGGCTTATGAAGATGGAAAGACCCCCAGATGGGCGTCCGGATATGTTTTTTTTGTTGCATTTATCCGATGTTCATGGAAGCCTACTATAGGTGTTGATGTCATTGACCAAGTTTCTTGACAGCAAATGATGTCCCCTTTTGCAAAGTTGTCCTGTACTTCCTTGGTCCCTGCTTTTTTATTTAACCCTGCAATGTTCCATGATATGAGGGTTACTTCATGGGCGTGGTCCTAGTTTTGGCCTTGGTATTGATCTTCCCACACCGATGCTGCCCTTCCTTCTCTAACAAGGACTTGGTTTTGGCTAGGGGTGCTGTTGCCAGGTCTCGCCTCTTGTAGCCTGTTTCGTTTGACCCATTAGCACTCTTCGCAGGTTGTTTCTTTGGAAAATAGAAACTTTTATTGGTATTTTAGGGCATTCGTTGATATGTTCTCCTCGTTTCCTGTTGTGGATGGTGCCTTTCAGGATTGATGTAGCCCCCGGCCCCTCTTTTTGAGGTATGAGGACGAAGGGATAATTAGGTTGAGTGGGTTCTGTTACTTCTATCCCCAGCTTGCGAATTGTTGGGCTTCACCAAGAACTGCCCGTTGGAAAGAATGTTCGCAAAAGCCCAGGAGAGTTGAATCGGGGGGGGTTGATCAAGGTTCGCCAATGTTGTTCATCTTCCACCCTGTTGTTGTTTCCCAGCGTGCTAGCTATTTGCTTTTGCTCCATCGGTGGGGATGTAGTGTGCTCCATAGGGCCTTTATGACCCTCCAGTTCCAGTCGGTCATACATCCTTATTTGTGTGGCGGCGTCCTCCTTGCCCATGCTGACCCTGTTTGTTGTCAACTGGGTGGCCATTGATGCTAGCCCTGCTGGGAGTGGTAGGTCAACCTGGTCCGCCTGGTTTTCTTGAACCCTGCCCTGTTGTATTACACCATCTCTTGCTCTTTCTTCAGCCTTTTCTATGTCTGCCAGTGGGCGCTGGCTCATGATCTTCTGCTTGGGGTTAAAAATCGGATAGAGTGGCAGTGATTTGCTTTTCTCCTCAGGTCTATGGCTGTTCAGCATTGCCGGCAGGATGGATCTTCTTTTCATTTTTGATCTCTTCAGCTGTTTCTTCAACTTTTTCTTCGCCCTCCTTGTTATGAAAGCTTATGATCTGGCTTCAGTTTCCCCCTCCATGGTCACTTTCTGCTCTTTGGCTTCCTTTGTGACATATCTTGCCAGAGCTTCCTCGGTATCACTCTTTGTCGGGGGTGCCAGAGTCTCCTGGCTATTCTTCTCATTGTCTATGGCTTTTATTTCCATTTCCATCGCTCGGCCGTGTTTGCCATTGGAGGCCACTTTGAGATTGCCCTTTTCCAGCGATTCAATTGTTCCTGGTATCTTTAATGATTCACCTCTGCTCTTGGTTAGTGCCACTATATCCCCCAATATTTCCGCCAATTTGGCCTACTTTTCTATTATATCGGCACATGAGCTTGTCCGAGCTATCATTGCCTGGTTATATTTAATCGTTGCCTACAATTTGTCCAGTTTACGGCCCTGATTCACTAGGCCTTGGGCTATTGATTGAAGGTCAACTTGGACCTCCATTTTAGTTGCTTGCCATATCAGGACCTTGGCTATTGACTTCTGTGCTTGTCTGATGGTTGTCGAAAGGGAGGTGTCTTCTTGCTCTTCTTGCAATTCTCGA
This sequence comes from Triturus cristatus, assembly GCF_964204655.1. NCBI lineage: Eukaryota > Metazoa > Chordata > Amphibia > Caudata > Salamandridae > Triturus > Triturus cristatus. The sequence goes on from NC_140595.1 coordinate 493,922,092, forward strand.
TCCTTCTGGCCTGTTGATAGAGACATCCCTACTCATTCTTTGACCAGATTCTCTGCCACGTCCCCTCTCCCGATAAGGAGGGGGGTAAGGTCCAAAGTCCTTTCAATTGTCTGTTCTAATTTTTGTAAAAAGGAGTTGGTGAGATCTTCTATCTCTGGTTAGTCAAGCTGTCGGCGTACAATAGTTGAGGTTATTGAGCCTAATCGTGAGATGTCTCGCGGACTGGTATGCATCGGATCTTTGCCCTCGGTGACTTCCGGCATATCTTCCTCATGGGGCCGATGGATCAAGGCTTTGATTGGTGAAAGGCTGTGTGTCGCGTCAATGAGCTTCCTTCCGATCTCTTCGAATGTTGCGAGCCATCTAGGGTCAGAATTGCCGATCCTTTCTTTATATATTATGCTGTTTTCCTCTGCGTCTCACACTTTGCGCCCGCTAGAAGGGGGCGAGTTTTGACCTCCCTGTATCCATGTTTCCCACGCCCGGTCCTGGTCCCTTTCGTCTGGCAGGAGGTGGCTTCCTCCCCCAGATGTTTTTTTTTTATGTCGAGCTGCTTGATAAGTGCCTGGCCGGGTCATGATGCTTGGGGGTTACTCTCAGTGACCTCTTCCGTCTCTTCAGTCCCCCCAGCAGGGGGACTGTAGAGACCAGTGGTTGGAGAGCTGCCCGTATTCTGAAAATAATGGGTGATGAGCCCTTGATGAGGGGGTTGTAAAAGGGGGCTCACTGTGTACGACTCTTGTCTAAAGTTTTGAGCCGTGCACCTTGTGACCCTAATTGTTTGAAACTTGTAGGCATCTTTATCAGAGTCAGCGTCCATCCTCTTTAGTTTAATAAGGTTTCCCTTAAACATTATCCTCCCCCACACCGGGAGAAGGTATTTAGGGAATTGTAAAAATAACTCCTTTCGTTTTTTGGACTGTTTTTTGGACTGTTTCCTGTGTGCACTCTTCTTCGTGCGCTGCCTAGGCCACGCTTCTCACCATGCAGTTAGGCTAAGCCAAGCCAAAAGCGGAGTGTCTTGACTCCTGCAGCCTTCACTGTTGTTGCACTACCTTTATGCCTTTGACCCTTTGTGCTTGCGTGCACTCCCGCTTGCCCTCTTGCCACGCAGCTCACTCCAACCCCCAACTGGTAGCCAGAAACCACAAGCAAGATGTCCTGCGCTCCTCTGACCCTCCTCTTTCTCCTTCCTCAGAATTTTTTCGGTGGGCGTGAGCAGAGAAGAGCAGGGTCTGGGCTACGGGGGGATGTGAGAGGAATGAAAGTGATGTGAGGGGAGGGGTGAAAGCATTCAGTTTTTTCAGGTCTCTTCACTCACTCGCTCACCTCACCCGATGCTTTGTGCTGTGGCCCCCTCACCATTCACCACTCTCTGATCTCTGTGCTGCTGTGCTCATCGTTGTTTCCGGCAGTCCTCAGTTCTCGGTAGAACTATTTCTAGTTCCAATGCCAGCTCATTTCTCAGGCATGAAGCGGCTCGCAGCTCCTGAAGCAGCTCGCGGCTCCGGACTCCTCGCTACTGCTCGCAGCTCCAGATGCAGCTCGCGTCTCCTGGCTCCCCGCGGCTGCCCGCGGCTCCTGGCTCCTGATGCAGACTCGCAGACTCGCGGCTCACAGCACCTCCACTTCGCATTTTCCTGCGCTCTCCCGCAAGGTCTCTCACAAGACCTGGACACTGGAATCTGGAAGGTTGCACAGTAGGAGTGCAGAATGCACATTGTTGTCAGAGTGGGTGGAGATAAGAATGTTTCTACATTCATTTTTGAAAACTATCAGTTTTAAAAATACTTCTGAATGCACTGATATATTCTGATGTACTAAGGTGAAATGCATCTGCATGTTAATGAAATACACTTTTTAGGTCTCGCCTAGCTATTGCGATAGCAATGGCTATGCGTGACTCTAGTAAGGGGCTCCCAAAAGTGCTCTCAAAAGCGGATTGCATGGCGAGCACGCACACAATCACGTGCATCGTGCCGCCATGCAATCCGTTTGGCATCGTACTTCAAAGGGTCCGCTCCCCCGCTTGGAATGCGCTCCCCCGCCAAGCGCGCGCACAAATTTGCTTTCACTTTACTGCAGTCTATTGCCTCCTGTCACACGCGTCCTCCTTTCTCAGCTGTTCTCCTCTGGTTAGTGCGCTGATCTCGTCACACAGTGCAAGCAAGATGCGTTGGCTTAGTCAATGGCTGTTTATTTTACCTCTACAATCAAATAAACCGTATTCTGAGTGTTGTCGCTCTATTAGATTTAGATATTCAAGGGCACAGCAGCTTCAAACCTCATTGTGGCCCCAGAGCAGTTTAATATTTTTTATGTTGAAATACACTTTAACAGTGATGTGTCCAGGGTTTTATCAAATGTTTTTACTGGTTTTGATAGATTTAGACCTAGCTTTTTGCAGAGACAGTTCTTGAAGAAACAATTTATAACTGGTATGAATAGTTTTATGGTGTTGCTTGCTGCCCGACTCCTAAACGGAGCGTGTGCACACCACTCGCGGGTGCACCCCACCGCCTTTCTCTCCCGCTGCAGTGCAAGGCGCGTGCGCTTGTTTAGCAGAGGTTGCTCTGTAATCCATGTACAATCTCTTTGTCTGTTTCCTATCATGTGACGCAACCAGCTGTTGAAAGGCGAGTCCCTCGCACTGCCAAAGAGCGATAAGCAGCCCTGCAGACAGCTGTTCTCAGCTTGTTGAACTTTCCATCAGTTCGCGTTGTGTTTAAACAGCGCGCTCTTCTCCCGACCGTTTGTTGACTTTTGTTTTTTTTTTTTGCATCTTTGATATAGCGCGAACTCGACTCGAAGGTATTGGAGCGCTGTACATGAGCACCGTATTTACATACATATTCAGGCACAGGGAGATTAAGTGATTTGCCCAGAATCACAGGATGTGGACGCGACCTTGAGGCTCGAACCCTGGTTTCCTGCACCAAAGTCGGCAGCGCAGCTGACGGACCACATCCCCTCCCCTTCTCATGTTTACATAAATAAACTAGGGTAAAACTAACTCCTCGAGCCCGGCGTTCCTTGCTTAACGCCATTCTCTGAAGGACAGTCAAGCCTACTCCTGCCCCGACTCTGCCCCTGTAACGCCCCAGCAAAAGAGCAGCCGTCCCGAACACTGGCACTTCCACACAAGCACCGACACCCCTCATTAAACACACACACACTCACGCACACACACCAAACACACATCACACACACACACACACATCACACACATACACATATCACACACATCACACACACATCACAAACACACACACAGATCAAACACACACACCAAACACACATCAAACACACATACACATACACATATCACACACATCACAAACACACACACAGATCAAACACATCAAACACACACACATCAAACACTCATAACTCTAAACCGTCACAAACACGCACCCAAAATCATACTCGGACACAAAATAAACTAGCAGACACACACCATGAACAAACACAAAACTTCTTGGAGTAGCAAGTTCGTACAGTGATCTCGGAGACGGGCTCGTCTCCAGACCTATAGCAGAAATACACTGGCAGCAATGACACTTTGCAAGGAGAAGAGGCACGCTTGCGCCAACCACCATGACACCATAAACACAAAACAATTACGGCAGCGAAGACAGGCCTCTCAGATTATCGGGGAGACACCCCCACCACCCTACTATGCTAAACATTAATACTTTTATTTATACATATTATTTAATGTTTTAAAAACATGAACCATGATTATATGATTAATTATTGAGTGACTAGCAACTTAAAAATGTTAATTAATCGGAAGGTAGATCTATAGAATCAGAATTCATGCGGCATCTAATTATGAAATTCCACAGATACTGACAAATGAACAATGTCTAAGCTAAGGCATCTATTAAAAAGTTTAAACATTTAAAGTTGCAACAGAACCTGCACAGAGATGCATTTTCATTATGGCCCAACCTGCACATACTTTCGAGTTTGGCTAATCCCTCCCAGGCTTCCGTGCTTCATTTGCAACAAAAAATAAGCATGGGCAAAGCCAAAATATCTGGCTCTAATGTTCCAACATAAGTAATATACACAGGCATTTGCAAAAGTTGCTTACTTGCATTGCATGGCCAAAATGCAGTTTATTTCATTAAAGCATGTCCCACTGGCTTCTCCTTCACCATGAAACATGTAATGAAACAAGCATTTGCAATGCAATAGGTCTCGCATATGAGAGAGTTTGAGCTATTGGCATGGTGAATGACAGTGCCTTTTATTTATGTTTTGAAAACCTGCAAGCGGTGCCTAAACACTTTGTACTTATAGTTGTTGCTTACGAGAAGCAAGGCGGGCAGTAACTGCGCCTCTTCTACTGCCAGCCTTACTTCTCGTAAGCAATTATTATAAGTACAAAGTGTGTGTTTAGGCACCGCTTGCAGGTTTTCAAAACCTAAATAAAAGGCACTGTCATTTACAATGCCAATAGCTCAAACTCTTGCAAATGTGAGACCTATTGCATTGCAAATGCTTGTTTTATTTTGAAGAGACTTTATCACATTTTTACATTTGTAGCAAAAGGTCTTAAAAAATGTATACTTACCTAAAGTTAAGTGTTGCAGGATACCTTATTTGTTTCTTCCCTTTTTCTTTAAACCCTGCAGTTAGTATAAATAAACGCTTGCCGTCCTTCAGACATTATCTGCTGAAGGACCCCAAGATGGCCGCAGGGTAGGACCTCAGCCCGGGAGCTCCCGGGTCAGTGATCACCAAATCGGTGAAAATCCCCTTGTCTACCCATCCATCCGCCTCCAATCTTCCCACATCCAACTCCCAAAGTCCCTGCTCACCTCTTTGGTCCCGTTGATTGCTCCCTGAAGCGGCAACTGGCCCCTCCGCAGTCGAGTGGGCTCTGGACACTCGTTGGAGCCTCGTCCGGCTGCTCTGGGGCATACGACGTACCTGAAGAGGCGAATTGGGGTGTGAAGATCCTCGGTGGGCTCCCGGCCCGTTCGGAGAGGGCACCTGGACCTGCGACCGAGAACTCGACCGTCGATCCATGCGGTCGGAACCTCGTGGGGTGAAGCGCAGAGACAGAGTGAAGCCTTGGGCCACCAGAGCCTACCGGTGAGCAGAGACGCCGCAGCGAACATCGGCACCGGGGGCTTAGAGGACATCAGGACCAGGGCTCCCCAGCGGCATCTGAACAAGTTAGAAAGCCCCCAAGTGGTCTGCCTGACTCCAAAATGGCACCAGTGGGGACAAATACAAACATCAATATCACCGCGAGTGCCAGAATCAGCGTGCAAGGTAAATAATGTGCAGGAGGGAAGGAGCAATCCCAAGACTGGGGCCCAGAAGGGACAGTAAGGGCAGACCAATCCTCCCTAAGAGGTGAATCTGACAAAAGCTACATATCAATGAACTGTCCTCCTTTTGACTCTTAGTCTGCCTGACTCAAACATGGCGCCTGTAGCTTACAATGTCTATACGCGGTTTTAGCCCACTGGGCCTGCTGGGGCCTCACTGCTTGAACCGGGCAGGAGACCTGATTTTGTAAAGACCTCCACCCTTGAACGCAACATCACCTGAACACCTGGCAAGAATTTCCTGCTCTGTAAATATGTAATATATAATTGTCTAAGCCTAATCATTGTTAAAATGTAACCCTGTGTGAATTTGCAACTTGTAGATATATATATAACTCTAACCACTAGTATATATTTAGCTGACCTTTGTACTTCTACCATTCTTATGTGATCTTAGAGTTTATCTGCTTGTATCTCTCCCTTGAGTGTCTTTATAACGTATACATTTGCAATTTTTTTCCATTTGTATCTCTCATGTAACTCATGTAATCCAAAGTCCTTATGTAACACAACTGGTTCTTTTGTAAAGCGCTCTGACACCTTCGGGTAATATTCGCGCTATATAAAATCGCAATAAATAAAAAATAAAAAATACCATCTTTCTGAATGTTAGTGCTCCATCAAGTAAACAGCAGTCCAGTGCAGTCGATCAGCTGGGTACCGGGGACGCATATGAAGGTCAGGAGAGCTACATGCGGCCCCGTGCCATACTTTGAGTATCACTGCAATACACCATATAGATATATGTAGAGTCCCTCCCTCCCATACCCCAAGCCCCAAATTCGATATCCTCCCTTGCAAGTAACAGGCGCCTTTTCCTCCGTGATGATAGGTTCGAGCAATAAAAAGTTGCTAAAACATCTTTGATTTTACATGTAATGTCTTTTTTTACCTAGTTTGCCAAGAAGGGACATAAAAGACCTGTTGCCCACCTGCAAACCCCAGAGCGGGCGTTATTTTAGAACATCTGTGGTTTCCATGCGCCTTGTCGAGAGGGGCCTCGCGCATTAAGCGCTGCTGCTAAACATGCTGACAATAAAACCGACATCTGCTCGCGCCCTTTTGTGGTGCACTTCAGCAAACTAAACTCCGCTCGCGCTACACATCTCCCTCTAAACACATTGGTCGAGTTCATAAAAGCTTTGATTTTAGTGCTTCAATGAAGCTGGTCTTGAAGGCTGAATTCCTTCTGTAATGAGCCAAGCATGATTAATCTCCTGCACGACATCTGTTTGGTTTTCTCCTTGCAGATATCTGGTTGATTTAATGCTTTTCCAGATGAACGACCCATCCATTGTCTGGTCTCTCGTTTCCCAAGTGAACGGGGTCAGTACTAATAACTTCCACTCCCTTCACGGCGGAGACTTTGAAAGGAAAGTCTGCTGCCTGCTCCTTTCTCTCTGTTGTTTCTGAGCAGGCGACCTTCCCGGGAAGCCATTTTGCAAACACGGTTTATCAGTTAAAGAAACAGGCTAATGGTTGCATTTGAGATATGGCTCGGTCCTGGGCACTCTGCCCATGTCGCCTGGGGCGGGGGATGGCTCCAGTTGAAAACAACTCGGACACACACACTTTCTTGCCCGCCCTGATTACAAAGTTGGCGTATTTTTAGATGATAAGGAGAATAAAATCTTCGGTGTATCCGTTTTTATTCATTCCGAACTGAAATTTTCATTTAGCAAACTCTAACTAAAATCCTAGGTTAGATACCTTGAAGCATGTTAGAAATTATTTATGGAAAATCAACATTCATTTATTGGAGCATTGAAACAAAGAACTGGGGGGGGGAATTTTTACTATATGCCAAATCATGCATCATGAGCTAATTATTTTTTTGTGTAAAATTACGATTTTTTTTTTGCAAAGCTGTACAAACTAAATATCATCATGGGCGTAGTGCAATGAGCTTATCATTCGCATAGGATGATTTTTTTTAAATAAGCATTTACAAGACTGGAATAATTTTTTCAATTACAATAAAAATGATTTGTTGAATGGGTCCAGCCTGCAGCATTTTGTTTATAAATGACATGTATGATAAACATCATATCGATATTATGGTAATCTCTCCTTGGCGTTACTCTTTAAAACATCCCACATATTAAAAATACTAAACACGGATCATAATATAGTATGTATATATAAAGTACAAGCTTGCCCCTTAGGGTTTCTTGGTGTTTAGCAACAGATGCAATTTTGACTCAGCTCATTTTGTCGGCCTCGGAAATATGAAAGGCTGAGTGGACCCACCAGGATTCAAACCTTTGACCAAGAGGTCAAATACATATCCTTGTAGTGAATATAGTAAGCAGTACACTGAGCTGCCAGACCTGGGTACTGTTCATTCCAAGAAAAATAATGCCATAGATGTTACCCTAATGTTGAACCTTTAATTTTCTTACCACAAATATCTACAATAATTTATACAAAACTTGGGTGTTTGAAACACATGTAAAATGATGCAAAAAATACAAAAAGATGCAGAAAGACAAAGGGTCACCAGAAAAAAGAAGCAGCCAAATGAACCTGATTATATGGTCCAAATAACTTTTCTTACTGTAATACGATGAAAGTGAGAGAATTATGCAGTATTCACGATCAGATAAAATGCCTATGGGTGAACAGAGCCAATGAATACCGGTGATTTAGGGCCTGATTTAGAGTTCGGTGGACAAGTTACTCGTCCCAAACATGACGGATTTCCTGTCCGCCGTATTCAACGGGAAGTTGGATATAATTAGGGCTCCTGGTTTTATGGTATATATATTATTGTCATTTCAGTCTCTATTTAACCGTATTTATTTTTTGCAAATTTTACCTGTATTTATCCATATATATTATAGGTTTTGTAAAAAAATGAAGCTGAAATGTGTATATTGCTGCATTTATTTCACCAGTTAATGTGCACTCGTGCCTGAACGGCTGACAGGTTTCAATGATATATACACACTCAGCTGGTAAAATATGCACTTGTAAGAAATCTGTACACTCTTCCTCTCCAACACACATAGGAGATACGATGCCAAGGATGCCCGCATCTCCCGCTCAATCGCCAACTACCCCCTCCCTCCCCACCACACCGCACCCAACCAACAACTAACGCCCTCAACCCATTATCTATGATACTTAACAGCATATCTCTCTCCACACGCAAGAGGACGAGGAAACCACCACGCAATCCCCAATGCCCCTTGTCCCCTGCTTCACAAAAGTCAACACCGGCATCAGGAACACCAAAAGCAAATATATCAACGACAAGCTCTCTCTCCCGCGGTACGACCTAGCACTAACCACCATTCCCCCCCCGTAGAGGAAATGACGCAACATCTCGCTTTGCTGGAAAGCCAGCTTGAAACTGTAATACTAGGTCTTAACGCCTTAAGCCTCTCCACACTCAGAGAGCCTAGCCAACTCCCTCTCTCGACTCCCGCTTTTCCTTTCACCAGACAGCAACAGCCCTTCAAGGCTTTATATCCCAGCTGGATCTCAACCCCCCTCTCAAACAAATCACAGAGACCCAAAAGAACATTTGCGGATATGTCTCCAAGTGAAGCGATGGAGCTCGCTGCCTCCTATGACACTCCTACCTCTGCCACCCCAGAATCCAAGATCGAGGTTATCACGGGATTCAGAAGAGACCGCCCCCCTCCAAGGAACTTTAGACCTTCCTCAACAATATTCCCGGGGATCCCCTAATCAAGAAACACAAAAATGAGGCGACCTCCACCAAATGCATGCTCATTAACTGCAGATCAACCACCAAACATGCAACTGAGCTGGCGGAAACAATCCTCACCCATAACATAGACATCACCTTCATCACTGAAACCTGGCTAAACAAATTCTTTTCCCCAAGCCTGGACATGCTTGCGCCCCCGGACTATGCACTCATCAACAAAGACAGAAAGGATCAACGAGGAGGGTGCATAACAATCCCACACAAGGTCAACATCGACGTGACAGAAACAGACACCTTCAAATACAGCACATTTGAATGCCTAACCACTAACATTAAGACAAAAGACAACAAATCTCTACTCTGACACCTCCTCTACCATCCGCCTGTCAACAACATAGCATTCGGGGAACACCTGTCAGATCTGATTACCTACTGCTCACTCCGAGACTCGAACTATTTAATCCTAGGTGACCTCAACCTACACTGGAATGAGGAAAACAACCCGCTAATCAAATCTCTGAACGATCTCCTAGTCAACAACAACCTTATCCAGCACTGCTCTGAAGAAAAACATGACAAAGGATGTATCCTGGATGCCATTATTGCTCAGCGGACACAATCCTTATCGACCGCATCCTGCCCACTGACTGGTCAGATCACCACCTCATCTCTTTCCGCATCAGCCAACCAATCCTATGCAAACCCCCCACGCTGGACCCCCCCTAAATGGACAAGAAACCTAACTCAGATACCCCCGGCAATCCTGGAGGAAAAGATGGGATCTCTCCTTCCCAGATCCATGGATGATCTCTCCACAACAGAACTCACCTCTCACTATAACGCAACTATGACTTCCTTTCTGGACCAATTACCCCCCCTGAAACTAAAAAGAGCCAGAAACATTCCATCCAGATCATGGTTCAGCATGGACATAAACTCCGAAAGGAGACACCTCAGGGCCACAAAAAGATGATGGCAGAACAACCCAACCTCAATCATCCACGAGCAACTCAAATCAACTCTCAGGAAGTACAAAAAACACATAATTAATTAAAAAACCTTCTTTTGCACTGCTCTCGACAACGCAAAAAAACAGGCCCAAGGAGCTCTTCAACCTCATCAGGCAACAGACTTCCAAGCCCACCCCCCTTCCTCGATGGTGGCCTCCAAAGACCGGTGCGATAACTTCGCCAACTTCTTCAACTACAAAATCACCAAGATCGATCTCTCCTTGGATGTCAACCGCAGTCCCACTCACAGGAGCCTGTCCTCAAGGACAGATGATATCGTACCCAATCACCCACCAAAACTCTGGAAATCCTTCAACCCCATCTCTGAATCAGTGATAGTCAAACTAATCTCCACCTCCAAACCCTCTTCTCACGCCCTCGATCCTATACCCACTCAACTTGTTAAAAAACTTAAACTCTCCTTAGCCCCTCTCTGGAGCAAGATCATAAACAGCTCCCTGAGAACCGGAACCATTCCAGACTGCCTCAGAGTCGGCAAAGTCACGGACTTGGACACTAACGACTTGAATAACTTCAGACCCGTCTCCAATCTTTCTCGCCTATCCAAAATCCTGGAAAGGTGTGTTCTCCTACAATTGACCCAACACATGGACAACATCAACCTCCTGAACCCCCACCAATTGGGCTTCCGACAAGGCTGCAGTACAGAGACAGCAATCATTAACATCATAGACAACATCCACAAGTCACTAGACACGGACCAATGCTGCCTACTCATACTTCTAGACCTATTGGCAGCCTTTGACACGGTTGACCACAAGCTACTCATCAAAGTACTTAAAAAAAGGCTAGATGCAGAAGAGGTGGTCCTACAGTGGTTTACCTCCTTTCTCCAGAACCGTACACTAAGAATACAAATCAAAAACTTCTCGTCGGACCTACACCCCGTCAACAGAGGTGTCCCACAAGGATCAGTTCTTTCCCCTCAACTTTTCAACATCTACATGGAACCCCTCACCACCATACTCAAAAAAACCAACATCCCCTTTCACCTATGTGGATGTACTCTGTGTTCACACACCTAGCAAAAAGTTCATTGTGGTGATACACCTATCATCCGTTCTCACGCACCTGAAGGTCCCCCGCACTCTGTCACCAATCGATGGAGGCATTAGGGTTAGATATTGTATGTCTGTAGTTAGGCAATTGAGTTTAACATATTACAATGTTATGTGAACACTTTGCATTTTATTTTTAATTTGACTTGAAATATCTTCCCACCTTGTCCAAGGGGTGGGAAGCTGGCTCAAGAGGTTTATCATTTTAATCCTCCCAATGTTCATGCATAAAAGAGAAGATTAAAAAATGACGTGAGAGCAGGAGTTCATTAACACCTCAACCTAGCACAATGAGAGAAATATTTGGTGCCGTATACAAAGGTGGGAGTGATATGTTAATTTCCCCCTACTCATTGTCCAATAACAGGGGTGACATTGTTTAGAACACTACTGCCTTATGCAGGTGCAGGGGGAGTGGATTTTTTTCATTCCACCAATTGCCTTCGTGAAGTGAGATAGAACATTTTTGTAAGGGTGCACTTGAGCTGTCTAGCGCCTCATCTCTATTCAACAGCATTTGGTAGGACACAAAAGAGGAGGCAGCTAACAACTGAAAATCTTCTTGCACTTCGAACATGTAAGCTGAAGTTTAAAACTAAAGTATTTTGCCCCCACACTCAGACCAGTTAGGTATGGGGTGCACATGAACATTGCAATTGTGGAAAATAGATACAATTTTATTGATTTCTTTTAGTATTATTCAAAAGATGAGGAAAAACCCCTATAGGCTGCCCAGGACTTAAACATAGAACAGTCTGGTAGCTTCCCTGCTGGTATATGGGTTTCTTGTAATAAAATAACCGCTGGATTTTCTTTTTGTTATAAAGACCATTAACGTTAAAAGAAGCCACTTTCAGAATTCCCTTTTTAGCCATTAACAATAGAGAAATTAATTAACAGCCTTAACAGCATTGATAAAAAGTATACTGCAAAACTATGGCAATGATAAGTGTCCCCATCTGTGATCTGACAGAATATGAGTCTAGTAATTTAAAATGGATGTATATGTGTATGGATTTAAAAAATGGATTTAGTTTTTTCCCCATGCTCCCTTCTCCAACCTTGTGACCCCACCCAACCCCAGAAGCCACTGTGAGCAGACCGCCGACCCTGCTCATATCTGACAAGCTTCTTCCCCCCTTAAATGGCACTATGGCTTGGTGCCTAATGCCCCCGACCTCACTACCCCCCTTCCTTCGAACAAGAAATAAAAAACGGAAAGAAAGAAGCAAGGAAAGACGAACGAGGCATAGAGCAAATCAGAAAGGTAATCAATAAAGAGCTGTCTAGCCTATCACAGGTGCCTACAGAAAAATACATGCAGCAGGAAAGAACAGCAGAACAGCGAAAACAAGAAATCGAAACTAAATAAAAAATGATCTATGTTTAGATATATCATTTTAACATTAGAATGTATTGACCTTATCTTCACAAATTAATGTCTGCAGGTTATTTAAAGTTTAAATTTCTTGCAGTCATTCCCACATTTTACAGGGCATTTACAGACCAAGCGGCCTGCCCCTTTTCCCTCATTTAAAAGGAAAAGAAAGAGAGCACCAATATATACCAGTACCAATACAATCAGAAAGAAAGGAAAAACCAAAGGACAATAGGAAACAAAACTACCTAAGAAAAATATGCTAGTAAAAAACGAATCCCAAGATAAGTGAGCCAGAGCATGCAGCCAGAACATACAATTGAAAACAAAAATAGAAAACAATTTGAGAGCAATTGGTAGATGAAAGGCATTAACGTAATATCATATCTTGAAACTGAGGAATATAAAGGTTCTTAAGATTTTACCATGGAAATTTGTTGCAACAGTTCCTGTGCTTCTGGCACATTACAAAATACGTGGAACCTGCCCTTGACAAACACTTTTAGCTTGCTCTGTTGGGCAATCATGGATTGTTCCCCCTGTTCCTTGAATAGATGTAGCATATTTACAAATTCCTTCCGCTTTTTGGCTGCCGAAGCCGACACGTCCGGAAAGAAGCGGCACAGTGGAACTTCTGTCGAGGTGAACTGTCACTGTTTAATTGCCCTAGTTAGGATTTGTTCCTTAACCCTATAATCTCCAAAGTTGACCAGCATAGTCCGTGGGAATTTAGAATTAGGAGGAAGATGGGTAGGTACCCGATGTGCTCACATGAGAGTAAGATTGCAATTAAACTCTGGGATGACATTCTTTTTGATAAATGAATCTACTCACTGTAGGGTCTGCTGTCCCTCAAGGCCTTCCGGGATACCCAGAATCCGAAGATTCGAGCGCCTGGAGTGGTTTTCGAATTCCTCGGGTTTGTATTCCAGTGATGCTTTCTGGCTTTGGAAAGTGGCAACTTTACTATTCATAGTTGAGACTTGGTCCTCCAGCAGCGAGATCCTAACTTCAGCCTCGAGAAGTGGCGTCGGTACCTGAGCCATGGTTTCCTCAATTTTGGATAGACGAGCATGGATTGTGGCTATCTCAGCAGATTGAGAGACTTTCAGTTCTTGAATCTTGTCCAGTATCAGGTTAAGGAAGCTCTTGGCGTCCCATTGCATAGAGAAAGATCTATTCTCCTGGGAGAGGTTGTCTTGAGTTGCTTCTGGCCTACCTTCAGGCTGTGAAAGCAGCATAGAGGGCATAGAGTTAGCTGAGATAGACCGGATAATTCCCTCAGGAGCAGAAAGATCCGAAGAAGAGCCCCCTCCAGAAGAAGACGTAAGCTCAGCTGGGACAGACAAAACAGTGTTCACAGGGATCACAGAAGTAGGTGGATCCGATGAGGGTGAAGAGTCCCCCCCAGAGAACGGCGCCTGTAAAGCAGAGGATGGCAGGGGAGATTGTCCGCAGTCTAAAGGGTCTTTCAGACTCCCGCCTTCATCTAGGACCGTATGGTTGTCCATAGGATTATTAATTGGAGGGCGCTCATTCCCTGTTGCCTCCTGTTCCCCAGATGGCAAGCCATGCTTAACTTTGAAAAATAGAGGATATTTTTTAAGATCCTTAGATGTTCAGGTTGCTCCAGTTAAGCCAGGTGATGTCTGTGTCTTAGCTTTGGTTGAATCTGCTAACATGGAGATCTCTACGATAGAACAGGGGCTTATGCTTGAGTCCAAGTCTGCAGAGGAACCCCCTGGAAGATTTTGATTCGCAGCCTCAGAGCTTGCCATTTCAGCAGTTTCAATATTCACATACAGATCTTTCCTGAGGGCCGCCGCGCGGTTTGCTCGGGCAGCAGCCTGTCCAACTCGCTTTTTCACCCTCTGGCCCAGACTTGGGGATTCAGCGTGACCTATTTGGCTTTAGCTCCTTTAGTGAAATTTCGCATAATACAGTTATGGCATAAATCACCTAACCAAATGACAAAAGTTATTTCCTAGGACCCCCCCAGCGACCCTCAAGCAAGCAGCATAGGGGATCCCCCATGCAACAGTGGGTAAGGACAGTCCATGCACTTACCACCTCTTGGCGAGAAAACTGGTGGACCCGGCAGCAGAAGTAAAAAAAGGAGTCAAAACGCAAAAGCAGAAGCCAAAGAGAAAAAACTACATCTCCCAGAAGTCCAAGTGGTAGTCCAGCAAAAAGTAGCCAGGAAATATTAAAAATAACCGGTGAACCGGTTCAAGATAGTCTAGAGCTAAAGTAATGGCTGTAGTTATGCAGATCCAGAAGAGAATGCGACATCTGAATGTTGGCCTCGTGTCGGAGCTGTTTCCCGGCTCCCACAATTGATTTTCACGGAGCTCAGGCGGATCCCGCGTTCAGGTCCGCTTCTGACGTCGATTCTGGCCCTGCATCGGCCATGAAGAAGGAAGGGGGTGTGGCTACGGTGCGATCTGTCGTTCATCAGCATCCGCCTCTCATCCGAGATGTCTGTTTGACGTGAGCGCTCTGTCCCAAGAGAGATAGCGTTCTTGATTCGGAGCCTACACAGTGCGAGAAACGTTGTATTTTGTTTTTGCGCATGGCTCCCAGTGTGAATTCTTGTTCTAAGGCAGAGTCTGCTTCCTGAGTATGTGCATGGAGAGCTCTACTCTACTTTCAAATCTACATGAACCCAAGAGATTTTCTCGGCTTCTCCGAGATTGAGGTGGGGTCTCGTACACTACCCCCTCGGGCCTGAGCACCGAGAGTTCTTGCATGCTGACTTCAGAAAAGATTCTCCTGAGCTTCGCCCCTTGTCGGAATCAAGCAGTTCAGCTAAGTACCAAATAATTCAAGTGACCATACTTGTTTTTTCGTTGAAAAAAAAGGTTGCAATAGAACTAAATATCAAGCAACACTTTATGTGAAATAAACTGAGAGACTAAATAAGAAAAAGAACATAGAAGTTTTAATACTTACCAGAATACCATCACGTCTTCTCAGTTACCTCCAAGAGAAAACATTAACAAAAATTAATAGAGTTTGTGAGAAGTTGGCCTGGCATATGCTGTCTCCAAGTTATAGGGGACACCTTGCACCAGTCCAAGTCGACTCTTATTGATGATAGGTTTAAGACAACCTTTAAAGAAAGCTATCCTAGTGGTAGCTGTGGAGAGCAGCCTTCAGGCTAAGTCTTGAAGGAATGTTAAGCTTATTGTTTTACTATAGATAACCTCTTGAATGACCAAATGAAAGAGTAGCCCACACAGGTATATATATAAAATATATGTATTTATTCTAGACAGAATCCCACAGTCTCTTTATGAGGTTAGTGGCAAAGTTACAATTCAAACAAGCATTTATATACACAATAAATAGCACTGGAATCACAGGGCCCCGGGGGGGGACCAAACCATATATTAAAAAAGTGGTATAAGAACCACGACAATTCTACAGACAATGCCTAGGGCATTTAGGATCACTGGCCCCTTAAGAATCCACCCCAGGTTATGAGGAAGGGGACCCACGGGAGGCGCGTGCAGTGGAAATAGCTGCTATCGGGATCTCTATTAAAGCCTATGGAGAATGTTGTGGTTTGATTTAAACAGATTAAAGTCACTTCTAGCAGGAGTACAAAGTTAAAACTTTAGAGTTAAGCTTTTGAGGAGCCCACTACCACGACAGTACCGAGGTACCACTGTTACCTGCCCCAGGGAAGCCGGGTGCATAGGTCGTTTTCGATGTCGGGTCGCGGGCTGATTTTCAATGGGAAAATGTACAAAACTGCTGCTAGCCAAAAGCGTCGATGATGCCGTGAAGATTGAAGTTGTAGAACTTGCAGAGAAGAACCTGAAAGTAGAGGGGACAGAGTCTGGGTCACAGCACAGTGACCAGGGAGCTCAAAGAAAAGAGCCCTTCAATGTCGAGTGCTTCAAGTGGAAAGAGGTGTAGGTTGGATCAGCAGCCACAGGCTCTGAGAGGCTTCAAGGAAGGCTCGCTTCTGGAGGGCAACTGTTCCACATCGGATGAGGGTCGCTGCAGTGTTAGTGTCCGGATTGGATCCACTAAGCCTTGGCAACTGCAACCCACGCAAGATAAACAAATCAGCTACTGGTGCAGACCCACGAG
Source organism: Triturus cristatus (assembly GCF_964204655.1). Classification (NCBI taxonomy): domain Eukaryota; kingdom Metazoa; phylum Chordata; class Amphibia; order Caudata; family Salamandridae; genus Triturus; species Triturus cristatus. Next base: position 493,938,687 of record NC_140595.1, read on the forward strand.
ATCTGTGAGAAATCTCCTTTGGAGAGACTATAGAGCAGGCCTGGAGCAACCAGGGGAACTCTTAAATGTCGAGATTGTCCTCCGCTCGGGCCCACAAGTCGAGAGACAAGGGACCGCAGAAGGCAGCAAAATGGAGTGCATAAAAGGGAGCCCACGGGCCACCGGAGGGGGCTAGGGCGCTGATCTTTGGTACAAATGCTGCTTGGTGATTGGCTCAATATTGGGCCAAAGCACAACTTCCCCACTGGTCAGAGTCGTGTGCTATGCAAGAGGTGGCCGGCGTCCTGGGGTATTGGGAATCTCAGCACCCACGCGGTCCACGGTGCTCAGGTTTGCTGTGCACACTCATTGGCCTCTGGGATGCTTAGAAAATCCACCTCGAGGGTGCTGGAAGTCGACGAAGTCCATAGGAGCAGCGAAGTTCCAACCAGGTCACTTGCAGTGTTTCAGGTGCCTGTCAAGCAGGGGGGTAACTCCTTTACCCCAAGGGAGATTTCTTCAGTCAGCTGGGCAGCAGCTCGTTGAAGGTCAAGTCTGTAAAGTCCAAGATTAATCTGAGGCTCTGGGGCCACGTTATTCACCTTTATCCCCAAGATTAGGGGAGTGTCCAGAGTGGTGTCCACCAATGAGTGGTGAGGCGGGAAAGGGTGGCTACACCCTCTCCCCTTTGTGTGTTTCCCGCCTGGGTGATGGGCAGGATGCCCCTGAACCGGTTCCAGGCGGTGTATGCAGAATGTAGGCGCTGTAGCTGCCTACGTGCAACTCTGAAAGGTAACATATGGTGCACCCACCCTGTTCCAATCCACATATCCTGTCTGGGGAGATGCTACCAACTCCCTGCCACAGGAGCCCTATTGTCCAGCTGGCGAGGCTGGGATTTTCCCCAGCAACAGCCAGCCAGAGTCGTGTGGGTGGCGGGTAGTAGCCATTTTGTGCTACGTGTGCACTTTTAAATTGGTGTCTGAATTCTGCCGCTTTTCCCATATCGCCCCTCTAGCAGGGGGGAATCCTGCCCTCATGCCCATGGCTGGACTGGGGGTAGGATTCCTACATGTTTGACACCAAACACGATATGGTTCTGTGTAGCCATTCTCAAGTTATCACACTATCGCGATAGACTTATAATGCGGTTAAGAGAATATGGTATGGCTACACTACAAACAACCCAGCAATGATTTTATGAAGGTTGCAGAGAGGCCCTACTCATGTAGGGGTCCCCCCTCACACATACCTCAGCACCCTGCCTTGTAGGATTAGCAAGGCCTGCTATAGGGGTGACCTATGAGAGTATATGTGTTGTAATGGGGTGGGATATAGGGTACCTATATCCTTGGAGGGGTGCTAGCACCACCTTACCCAGACTACAGTAGTGGTCTGGTGGTGTCAGTTTGTATGGCTATCCCAGGGTGGCACAATAAGTGCTGCAGCCCTGGTAGGCCTACTGAGGGACCCATGCCCTGGGTACCTAGGGTACCATCTACAAGGGACTGTCAGGGCATCCTCAGCATCCAATTGGTTTGTACCTAGGGTACTCACATCAGTTTTAAGGAGAAAGCAGATAGGCTGGGGTCCTGGATAGCAGGATCCCAGCCAGACTAGTCAAAAACCACTCAAATACCAGGCAAAAAGTTGGGGGCAACCATTAGTCAGATTCCACCTTCCTACAGAGTTTATGAGAGGGTAGAGTCTTTACAAATAATAAACATACAAATACGCAAGAACTAATATAAGAAAGAAAAGGCAGAATACTCTCCATATAAAGAAGAGAAGCACAGGTCTAGATTATCTGGGTATGTTTTAGTTAAAGAAATTACAACATTGATCCCCCTCCTCCCCCCTCAGAAACCTCCTGTTGCCAACAGTTTATTTTGGTTACAGGACAGGTTCTCGGAGAGGCCTTGGGACCTGCCATCGTTCTGCTCCTGCGCAAGCCTAGATGTAAGACTACTGACAGTGTTAAAACCATTCATTGAGCTATGAAATAATTTTGTTTGACCGTCATGTAAGCAGCTTTACAAATACATTTGCAAAATATCTCATTGTTCAACTCTCTGAGAGCATTTCTTTTGCCCAAATAACACAGTTGCTCCCTCTGTCAGTTTGTATTACAACATCTTTATCTTTTTTCAATTTGTCAATTTTATTTAGTTGTGTCATGTTATTGCTTCAAATTATTAATTGTTTATCTTGTGGAATGGCAGTGAAGGAGAGGGCAATATGTTTGTGGGGAAGTTGAATATGAAAAACTGAACTTGCAATTTACAAGCACTGGGAGTCATAGTGAGATTGTTTTTCTTTATGTTAAACTTGAAACAGGAGGAAACAAATTTAAGACATGCCTGTATAGAAAGTCCTCTAAAGTGTTATGTTGGAACGGTTTAAAAGAGAGAGAATATCTTCATGACACTGCTGATTTGTCTGTCTACAGCATTTCCAAAGAAAAAAGTGACAGTCTTCTATAATTAAAGAAAGAAATTAATAAAAAATGAAAATATATATCGAAATGCAGACTAAGAACATCATAGAGCAAACAGCATAACAATTTACCTCATATCACGAAGAGACACTGGGAGATACTTAAAACAGATTCAAAAGTTGGCAATTTAATTACCAAAAAATCCTTTCATCATGTTTAGACACTGTAGGTTGATATGGTGTATACCTAATGACATGCCCCATTCAAAAAACTATGTGGGAAGCACCATCCACTCAGTACAGAAAATAATCTTACATCATTTGCATGTAGTAGTTAATTCTAACTTTAATTATTCTGTAGCTAGGCACTTTCATACTAAAGTGAGAGATTACTGTAGTAATATGGTGTGGAGCAAATAGAAATGGCTTACTGAGATGTTTAAAACTCCAAACACATTTTGGAACTTTTGATTTTTTTGTCCCATAAGACTTAATCTTGGGTCATGATTAAATATTGTGTAACAAAATGTGTTGGTTTTGGTGGGAAGCGTGAATAATCCACTTGTTAAACAAACAAGTACAACATTATGGTGCATTGTAACAGCCCGCGACGACGCTCTGGCAATAAGTGACTGTCAGACTAACCATGCGTTCTTACCTTGAATCTGCAAGGTTGAGTTTCGCAGAGACGTTATGGACCAACTTCCCAGTACACTACTTTATAACCTATGTATTGATGATTCACTAGGGATACGTAGTAGGTTTCAGGAAGGAGGGCCGGATACTGGACGCTTGATGATTTCTTATTGTCGGCCTGCGAAGCAATAAGTACTAACGTTCAGTATTGTATTTCATTTTATAGAAGTAGCACTTTTCTAACCAACTATTTTGTTATTGTGAAATCAAAATTTTCCTATCTGCGATCTATAGCTTTTGTGCTGCGTCCAGATGTTTTTATGATGGTGGATAACTATGTGAATCAGCTGTTGGGCATTGTTCAGTTCACTAGGCTTTCCTATTGTGGTTGCACTACAACAACAAATATCACATTTTTACTATTGGTTCAGAAAACACTTGGCGCAAAATACAATTCTTATTATTGATCTCTATCTCAATAATGCTTACTTTTCTTACTGACTCCAAACTCTGGTATCCTCTGGTATCCACTCTTTATAGTAAGTATTGAAACAAGCTTTTTACAACTAACAATGAGTACCAACAATAATTTTGCTAATTGTCCATATTCTCAAAACAATCTTCATTCCGTGATCGGTATGCTTGAAACAGGATTTTCCCAAAAATTGTTATTTAATGTTGTTTATCAAATGCTGTTGCAAATTGCCATCTCTTTCTTTGTGAAAAAAAATAATGTGCACTTAACCTTCTTGTTGTCGTCTTGTCTTTTTCTCCAGAATGAAGAAAACCAGCAAACAGGAACGTTGAAGAAAACAGCTGACATCAATTGCAGGTAAACACTCTGTAGCATCCCTGGATACCGCTCATGATGCACGACAGAATGCTAAGCGCCTTCCAGAACCGGGTGTGGCTATAAATAGCCTTACCACACTCAATATGGCCGCCACGTCGCTACGTATTCTTTGCGTAATGCGGCGTGGTCAGGGGTTGTTCTTGACTGCAGTGCTCAGACGCAGATGTGCGCTGCACCCGATCCGCTGTTTTATTGATCGGCAAACGTTCAGAGCGAAGTCCGCGCTCCACTCCCAAACCATGCTCTTCCACTGAGTGTCGAGCCTCTCCCGCAAATACACATGTAAGTCTATGCTCCCCTACCGAGCCTCATTCTTGACCGATCAGTTATCACGCATATTGAAAATAAAATCATGTCATTGATTCAGAACACCAAAAACACATACTTCAAAGGTCATGCTGGTTGCACAGGAAAGGGGGTGGGATTTTTTAGTGGCCATAATGATGTTTGGGATTTATCTTGAATCTCTGGCACTGTCTTCCAATCTAGAGTGTTTATGTATCCTTGGCACTGCCTAACAATCTAGGGGCCTTACTATCTAGGGGAATGAATGGCATTCATGACAGTATCCCCTCTCAAAATCCCCCCTAAAACCACAGGAATAGGTTTTAGCTTCTCAGGATAATGCCTATGAAAGTTGCAAACAAGTCATAATGCGTTTTGTAAATGAGCTAACGGTTCCCAAGAACGTTCCTTGGGACCATACCCTTTCCAGTCCACTAAATAATGCAGTTTTCCACTTATTCTTTTTGCATCCAGTAAGGTTCGTACTTCATATTCGGGTATACCGTCTATGTCAATTGGGGGTGGCGGAGCAGCTTTACAGGTCATAGCATGGTAAGGTTTCATGGGGTGGCGTGGTGAGCAAAATAACGATCGATTAAACCCAGATCTGTGACTGGGGGTGAATGTTTTGCCAATGTGCAACATTCCATCCATCATCTTGTGTGTTTTAAGACTTCAATAGAGACACATGAAATACTGTATGAATTTGATACTTGGAAGGTAGTTTTAGTTTCATTGCTACCGGATTAATTATTTTCAGAATGGGAAATGGCCCAATGAAGCGTGAACAGAAATTTTTGTTACCATGAAAATGTAATTTTTTTTGTGGATAACCAAACCTTATCTCCAACAGAATAAAGAGGTTGTTGGGTGTGATGTAAGGCTGCAGACAATGTTTTACTTTCTATAGCCTTTGCCAATTGGAATTGAGCTTTTTGTTGGATGGAGGTTAATTGATTAACATAGTTGTAAATGGATGGGTTAAGTGTGGTAGACGGAATTGTTCCAGGAATATCTTTTGGCTGAAATCCTTGAGCACAGAACAACAGAGACATACCAATAAAGAATGCTCAGAGTTATTGTAAGCAAATTCCGTAGCCCACAAAATGTCTGACCATTCCTGATCGCACTCAGATAACATACATCGTAAATATTGTTCTATAGTTTGGTTAGTGCGTTCAGTTAACCCATCTGTTTGAGGATAGTAACTGGAAGATGTGAGCACTTCCATGTTTAAAGACTTACTCAGATTCTGCCAAAAATGAGACATACATTGAGGGTCAGGGTCTGAAAGAACTATGAATGGAATTCCATGTAGACGAATGATATTTTGCGTAAAGGTTTGTGCCAATTCTGTAGCCAAAGGGAGTTTCTTTAAAGGTATAAAGTGGGCCATATGGGTAAAATGGTCAACTACTGTTAAATTCGTTATATAACCTATTGTGGTTACAGGGAGTTCTACAATAAAGTCTAAATATACTGTGTGCCAAGGTTGTGGAGGTATTGGTAATGGTTGTAACAAGCCACTAGGAGCTTGATGTGAAGATTTGTTTTGGCTACACACAGCACAAGTATCTACATAATTGTGAATGTCATTAAACATGGAAGGCCACCAAAATGACTGTTTGATAAGCTGCTAAGTTTTCGTAACACCTGGATGTGCAGATAAACGAGAATCATGAGGCACAGTTATAACATGATCTCGTAACTCTTTCGTGGGTACAAACATTTGGTCACTCATCCATAACAAATCATCTTTCATATAAGTGAAGGTAAATATGTTTTCCATTCCTGTATGGACTTTGTTTTAATTTCTGTTTGCATTTCTTGAACTAACTCCTTGTTAAAAATACTAGCTTGGAAACAATGAGATGGAAGAATCGTCTGTGGCATTGTAGATTCACTACAATTTTCATCTACACCAATGCGTGATAAAGCATCAGCTTTATTATTTTCCTTTCCAGGTCTATAAGTTAAAACAAAATTATAGTCATTGAAAAAGATCGTCCAACGCAATTGGCGAGCTGACAAGGCCTTTACAGTTTTTTGATGTTGTAAATTGCCGTGATCAGTGTAAATGGTGATTGGATGTCTAGCTGCTTACAAATAGTGACACAATTCTTCAAAAACAGCTTTAATAGCTAATAATTCTCTATCAGGTATGGCATAATTTATTTCGGCAGGTAACAATTTCCTGGAAAAATAAGCTATTGGATGCATTTGACCAGAGTCTTTATCACTTTGTGACACAATACCTCCTATAGAAAAATGGAATGCACAAAAAGGGTGCATACGGGAATTGTGCTTTTAAATCTTGGAACGCCTTCTCCGCTTGTTCGTTTCCATTCGAATTGTACTCCCTTGCGTAGTAATTTAGTGATTGGAGAGATTATTTGGGAACAGTTACAAATAAAGCGCCTGTAAAAATTTGCAAAACTCAGAAAACTTTGGATTTGTTTAGGTGAAGATGGACTAGGCCAATTTAACCCCTTGAGTGCCCCGCCCTTTCCCCCTCCTGTGCCGGCCCTTTCATTAGCGGGCGGGGTCCATGACGAGATAGTCTCGTCATGGGCACAGCGCAACCGCGCTCCATGACGAGACTATCTCGTCATGGGCACAGAAGGGGTTAATACTGCTTCAATCTTCTTTGGGTCCATTTCAATGCCTGTTGGGCTAATAATATATCCTAGGAAATCGACTTTAGTGAAATGAAACATGCTCTTTTCTAATTTTACATACAAAGAATGTTTCAATAGCTGTTGTAGAATGGCTCGTACTTGTAGTACATGTTCAGTTTGTATTTTTTAGTAAATAAGAATGTCATCGATATATACCACACAACAGATATCAAAAAAATCTCTTAACACTTCATTTATAAAAAATTTAAATGCAGCAGGAGCATTGCAGATTCCAAAGGGCATGACTTGATATTCGAACAGCCCGAATTGTGTGCGGGATGCTGTTTTCCATTCATCGCCCTCACGGACCCGCACCAGATGGTAAGCTCCTCGCAAATCTAATTTAGTATAAATGGTGGCATTTTAATATGATCAAACAGAGTGGGTATTAACGGTAACGGATATCGAGTTTTTATTGTCACATTGTTCAAAGCACAGTAATCTGTGCACACGCGCAAATCTCCTCCCTTCTTTGGTATGAAGAAAAGAGGAGAGGACACAGGAGATTTAGAGAGTCTAATAAATCAGTTGGCTAAATATACATCTAAGTAAGTTCGTAAGTACTCGTTTTCCTTTTCAGTAAGCGCATATATTCTGCTACATGGTAGTGTAGCTCCGGGTACTAAGTCTATTCGGCAATCGTAGTCCCTGTGAAGTGGTAAAGTGTTGGCCTTTTGCTTATCAAACACCTCAGATAAATCTGAATATTCTTCGGGTACACCTTCAAGAAGTAAAACGCTCTTAGATCTTTTTGGAAAATCATAACCTTGTATCACATGTGATGTTACGTTATGTGAGAGACAAAAATTGTGACAATTATCTTTTTTGCCAATCAATGTGCGGATTATGTTGCACCAACCAAGGAATTCCTAAAATAAGACGAAACTTTGGAGCATCAATTACGTCAAAACTAATTTGTTCACTATGATTGTTGGTACAAGTCATAACTAGACTTTCTGTCTGATGCTGTATCATTCCAGAGGTTAATTCCTTGCCATCTACCACTCTTATGATTTCTGGTTTAGCTTTAGGTACTGTCTTTAATCCTAGTTCCTGTAAAAATGTTGTGTCTATAAACTTACCTGTGACACCGGAGTCAATTAAAGCACCTACTAACCAATTAGATGCGCTCTCACTTTGTGCTCATAATGTTACTTGAATGCTAAGATGATGAGATACTTTTTCAGGTGTGGTAGAGGCCAAACTAGTTAAGAAACCCAACAAACTGACCTCGTTGTCTGTCGAGCTTATTCGTTTTCTGACGGTTGCACACAAACTACATCTGCTGCTTTCACCTTACTTTATTAGGATGATTTGCACATTCTTTTACAAAATGTCCAGATTTTCCACAATATAAACATTGGTTTAATTTTCTCTGCTTATCTTTTTCCTCTTTTGAAAGGGGTTCTCTAATAGTACCAATTTGCATTGGTTCATCTTCATCACCTTTGTTACTAGAATCAACTCAATTCCCTTTTTCCTTAAACATAAAAATGTTATGTTATGATTTACTGCGTTCTTCTTTTCGCTCTGATAAACAATGATTTAGTTTCACCACTAAATCAATAAAATCTCTGCAGTTATCTGTAGGATCTAATATTTGGGTAACCATGTCTTTGAGCTCTTCGTGTAAACCTCTATAGAATATTGACACTCTTTTTTTCTTCAGGCCATTCTGCCTCGATTACATGTCTATTGAACCTAGAGATATAATTAAGTAATTCATTATCTGCAGATTGTACAAAAACATGTTTAGCGAATAACTTTTTCATGGTTTCTTTGAATTGTCGTAAATTATACACAAGATAATTTTTTTCTATTAACGGTACAGACCATAATGCTGCGTCTCCCCTAAATAAGGTAGAATAAATGCGACTTTAGAGGAATCATCTGGGAAAGCTGTTGGTTTGGCTATGAAATGTAGATGACACTGGTTTAAAAAAATTGCAAACTTATTACTATCTCCATGAAAACACTAAGGGGGTGCTAAAGGCACGGGCGTGGGTATTATAACTTGAATCTGTGTAGGAGACATTGAATTGCTATTGAAAGTCTGGGTTGTATGGTGAAAACTAGGTGTTTTAAGTATAGGTTTTTGCGATGAGGGAATGCTCCAGGTAGGATGTGACTGTAAATCACTTTGTTACTGAGTAAGGTTTCTGTGTAAAGCAGCATTTTCTTACCGAATATCAGCTAGACTGCCGCTGTGTCTTGAGAGATTTGCTGGGCTTGATCCATAACGCCTAGGAGAAACTGTTGTTGTGGCCTTAGCCTTCTGTCAGACTAACCATGCATTTTTACCTTGAATCCGGAAGGTTGAGTTTCAGAGAGACGTTATTGACCAACTTCCCAGTACCCTGCCTTATAACCTGTGTATTGATGATTCACTAGGGATACGTAGTAGGGTTCAGGGAGGAGGGCCGGATACTGGACGCTTGATTATTTCTTATTGTCGACCGGCGAAGCTATAAGTACTAATGTTCAGTATTGTATTTCTTTTTATAGAAGTAGCACTTTTCTAACCAACTATTTTCTTATTGTGAAATCAAAATTTTCCTACCTGCGATCTATAGCTTTTGTGCTGCGTCCAGATGTTCTTGTGATGGTGGATAACTATGTGAATCAGCTGTAGGGCATTGTTCATGTTCAGTTCATTAGGCTTTCCTATTGTGGTTGCACTACAACAACAAATATCAAATTTTTACTATTGGTTCCGAAAACACTTGCCGCAAAATACAATTCTTATTATTGATCTCTATCTCAATAATACTTACTTTTCTTACTGACTCCAAACTCTGGTATCCACTCTTTATAGTAAGTATTGAAATAAGCTTTTTACAACTAACAATGATTACCAACAATAATTTTGCTAATTGTCCATATTCTCAAAAAAATGTTCATTCCTTGATCGGTATGCTTGAAATAGGATTTTTCCCAAAATTGTTCTTTAATGTTTTTTACCAAATGCTGTTGCAAATTGCCATCTCTTTCTTGCGATGGGCGCCTTTGTAAAAAAAATTAAATGTGCACTTAACTTTCTTGTTGTGGTCTTGTCTTTTTCTCCACAGTGAAGCAAACATGCAACCAGAAACATTGAAGAAAACAGCTGACATCAATTGCAGGTAAGCACTCTGCAGCATCCCTGGATACCGCTCATGATGCACGACGGAAGGCTAAGCGCCTTCTAGAACTGGCTGCCACGTAATGCGGCATGGTCAAGGGTTGTTCTTGACTGCAGCACTCAGACGCTGATGCGCGCTGCACCTGATCGGCTGTTTTCTTGATTGGCAAATGTTCAGAGCGAAGTCCGTGCTCCACTCCCAAACCGAGCCTCCCTCTCGTACACAAACTGTGTTCTTCCACCGAGTCTCGAGCCTCTCCCCCAAATACACATGTAAGTCTATGCTCTCCTACCGAGCCTCATTCTTGACAGATCAGTTATCACGCATATTGAAAGTAAAATCATGCCATTGATTCAGAACACCAAAAACACATACTTGAAAGGTGGTGCTGGTTGCACGGGGAAGGGGGTGGGATTTTTTAGTGGCCATAACAATGTTTGAGATTTATCTTGAATCCCTGGCACTGCCTTACAATCTAGAGGGTGTATGTATCCCTGGCACTGCCTTACAATCTAGGGCATTACTATCTAGGGGGATGAATGTAATTCATGACAGTGACAGAGAGATATTCAAACTGGAAACTGTGTATATATATATATATATATATATATATATATATAAATATATTCACTGAAAAAACCAAAGGTTTCAGGGGCGTTATAGTTAGGAATTGGCATTTAAAAAAACCTTAGAAATTCACTGAAAAAACCATAGGCTTCAGGGGTGTTATAGTTAGCTGGACATTTTTCTCGTACAAAACCCTAGAAATTCCCCTGTTATAGTTAGTTCAGCTAACTATAACTCGCGCCCCCGCAATGCACTGCTGATGACGTCACATATTACATCACTCATGACATGGTCAGTGACATCACTGATGACATCACTGATGACATCTCAAATGACCCTCAATAACAGTCCCTTGAACAATAAAATAAATTACTTATTTACTTTAAGTACATTCAAAAGGTTCTATACATTCGGGACCAACTAATATTTTCTGACCAAATAGTACGCTACTCACACTTCTGCACTAGGTCAGTCATCTACAATTATTTTTTTAGTACGCGTATGGTACGAAATCATAAAGCACACACCCCCTTTTGCTCACTGTTTTAGTGCTTTAATTATATTTTCTTTTCTTGGGCGTATTCACATGTGAGGTCTACAAAGTTAACCAACACATTGCAAAACAACTTTGTGTGAAGCTTATTACCCAGTATTTGTTTCAATTTCTTCATTATTTGCTACTATTGTGTGACAATATAACCATAGTATAGCTTTTTTACGTTATCTATTTGTATTTCGTATAGATAGCAAATGTAAGTCTGTCTTCTAGTTGCTATAACAACTAAACCTAACAGGACCTCCACTATGTCTATTGCGTTTTGCTGTTGGTTACCATGACAACCCTAAGAGATTGTGAAAACTAACGACTATTTAATCATGTATGATTTATTTAGAACTGGATGCAGTGAACAAGGCGGTTGTCTCCGCCGAAACGCGTCTGTGCCTAACGTTGGAATAAACCTTTCTCTTTGCTGAATTACTCACGGAGTCGGTGCCTGTTTGTTGGACGCTGTCAGGCTGGTACTATATGAAAAGATTCGCCGGGATCTTGACACCGACCCTCCTCGTTCAGGAGCTCTGGATATACGGACTTCGATGGTAACAATTCCTTTCAAGTGGAAAATACAGAGCCCCCCTGCAGCGGAGAAAACTCAAATGACACCGCGATTTCAACACCGTGCATCCCGCGTAGAAGGAGAGTGACTGATCCTCGTGGTGGCCGGAGGGCGATCGGAGCATCAGGTAAGCTCCTTGGAGCGGCTGTGTGAGTGTTGGCGGTTACTGAGTGGTGGCTGCTGGGAGAGGTAGTCCCGTGCACTACGAGACGGGCAGTGAGCAGCACAGAGAGAATACTATTTTTCCAACAATGGCCGAGGAATGGATCAGAGAGCGTGAAGAGGCGGCACTAGATGTCTTTAATGATGGTGAAACCAGCACAGGGCCGACGACAGGCGCAGCTGGACATACGGAGCAAAAGTCAGTCAGCAACAGTGTTAGAATGTTACAAGAACTGGAGAAACTTAGAAAAAGTGAAATGGCAAAGTGGTGGGAATGCAAATCCCTACAGAGATACCTTGATGTAGGTAGAATCCCAAGAGGCCTTAGGATCCTTGTCGCTCCCACATTTGAAAATCCGAACCAAGAAATGTTGAAGGACTGGACAGACAATAGTGCGGAATCTTCACGGAGAATGCTGCAAATACTGATAAAGTACGCTGAAAGTGACCACAACACCCTGTTAATCAGGATTGAAAGACTACTGAAAGAATTAGAGAAAAGTGAAAATCAGGAAGATATACAGAAAAAGTTAAGTGAAATGAAGGCAAGACTGGTTAAACACGAGGAGTCAATCAAAGCGAGAAAAGCATTAAAGTTTCAAAGAGACAGAAACGATTATTTACAAGGAAGAATATACACATTTTCGAAAAAATTCGACAACATACGCAGACAACAACTGTCTACTGTAGCTGAGTCACAACCAAAAACCACAGAACCAAGTGCATCAGAACTCAGTTCTGAACTAGAATCTGAAACAGAATCCATCACTAATGTATCACAACCAAGAATGGCTCCAACTGTAATTCAAGAATTGGGTTTTTTACGCATAGAGAGAACAATGAATCTACGCCTGCGTCCCCCGCGCCAAGAAAACAGCAATGTAAACACGGAACAGCGAGAAAAAGGCGGCGCAAAAACAGGAGATGGGGACAGAAAAACACAAAATACAAACAAACAATCATACAGAAGAAACAAGCGCAGATAAGCACTATAAAAGATAATGCCAACACAGTAATCAACCTTACCAATATGGATCTTACAGATAAAGAACAAAATATCCTTGCTTTAGGACTCTCTTTCTGTGATAAAACTAATTTTGACTATCCTCAAACCCGGATTGACTTCTTTCAGTTTGTTAGAAAACTCAAACTAAAAAAACACTTTTTCTCTATCTCTAAAAAAGATCCCAACGAAATACATAGTGGAGAAGCAAACAGTGGTCTTACAGTGGCCGACATGGAACTTTTACAGGACATGATGCAATTGCAAAATGAGGAGCAAAGCGTTCCCGCATCGATCACAACAGGTCTAACCGATAACATCATTGACACTTTTCCTTTTGAACAAACTCCTTTCAGACCTAAATCAGTTTTTACTCCTATAATGCCGAGAGATGGCCTTGATACCTTTGCAGATAATGTCATCAAAGATCTTAAATCCTTGGCGCTCAAAAGCAGCCAAGAATTCAATCGAACATTCAATGCAAGCAGAAGGGAATACAACACTGTCATGAATAAAATCAAAGAAAGGCAGGACATTGTGGTGAGATGGTCGGACAAGGGTGGCAATGTGGTCCTTTGGCCACTAATTAAATATAACACAGAGGCTCAGAAACAATTGAGTGATAGAGAATGCTACAACCGTATTGCACCAACTACCATCATAGGCATAAAAGAAAGATACCATAGAGCCCTTTACGAATGGAGAAGCCAAGGTCTCCTCACCAAACCAGAATTTGACTTTTTTTAAAATGACTACCCAACCACACCACAACTGTATTTAATCCCTAAAATACATAAGAAAGCTATCGATCCACCTGGCAGACCGATCATATCTGCCATTGGTTGGACTGTTTGAAAACACCTCTCGATTCATTGACTTTTTTCTCCAGCCTTTTGTATGTGACTTACCCTCTTACATTAAGGATACAGGCGATTTTTTGTCTAAAATGTATGATGTAAAATGGAATGACAATTATGTATTCATGACTATGGATGTATGCTCGTTATACACAAGCATTAGACATAGGGACGGTTTACATGCACTTGAGCACTACCTAAACAAAAGACCTATACACCTACACAGACACACCTCAATGCTGCTACAAATGGCCGAGTGGTGCCTGGAAAACAATGTCTTCATTTTTGACAAATTGTCTTACAGACAATTACAGGGCACAGCCATGGGTACTTGCTTCGCCCCCAGCTATGCTAATTTGCATATGGGCTGGTGGGAGGAGCAAGTACTCATGCTAACACACAGTCTGGAAATGAAAGAAAATGTAGTTATCTATGTCAGGTACATAGACGACATTTTTGTTTTATGGCAAGGTACACAGGAAAGTGCAGTAAAGTTTGCAGAAGACTTGAACAACAACACTCTCAACCTCTCTTTTACAAACCATACCAGTAAGGAATGTATACAATTTCTGGATATAGAATTGTATATAGACCAAGACAAAATCCAAACGAGAACATATAGGAAACCTACAGCAGGCAATGCGATCCTGCATGCTAATAGTTTCCATTATGACAATGTCAAAAAGGGCATCCCCTATGCAGAATGCTTACTAATGAAGCGCAACTGTAGCACGGAAGAGAGTTTAAATAAATCCACCAATGATCTCTTCAATAGACTGCAGAGCAGGGGATACGAAACAAAAATCCTTAACAATGCCAAAACTAGAAGTGAGAAAACCACCAGAGAAGAACTCCTATTTACTAAGAAAAGTAAAAACCATGCCAAGCATGAATTCGCTAAAATAGATACGCCTAGATTGATTACAGGGTTCAATGCATATCATACTTCCCTGCGAAAAATCCTGTACAAACATTGGAACAACATAAGGAATGACCCCATTATAGGACCAACATGCGCTAAAACCCCTTCAATCAGTTTCAGACGTGCCAAATCTATGCATCAGGAACTAGTGCGTAATGCACCAATTATCACTAAAAAACCTAATTGGTTCCAAACACCTAAGGGATTTACGAAATGCAGTAAATGCAAAGCGTGTAAACATGGAAGAAATACCAAACTGGTCCACATGCCTTTCAGAAATACACCATTTGAAATAAGAGGGAGCTTTAACTGCAAAACTGACTTTGCCGTGTATGTCCTACAATGCACCTGTGGTAAAAACTATGTAGGAAGCACCATTCACCCAGCACACGTCCGTATTCTGCAACACCTTAGAGCCATCGTGCATAATGACCAAACATATCCTGTTGCCAGACACATAAACTCACAACATGCAGGAAGATCTCAAGAGCTTTCCTATTTTGTCATTGACAACGTTCCCAAAAATCCAAGGGGTGGCAACAGGCAACTGGCACTCAGGAGACTGGAGTCAAGGTACATCATTCTCCTTAACTCCAAAATCCCACATGGGATGAATGCCGATGAAGCTCTCAGTGTCCATCTGTAATAATTAACACACTCTCCGTTCCAACTGCTCCATTCCTCCGAGCGTTCAGTTCTCGCATGCTCTACTACCTCATCGTTGGCACACCCACAGTTTTTCACTTTTCTTTTCTACTGTGATTACTTGCCTAAACACAACTAGACTTTCACTAACCACGCAAAAGTGGGTTCGAATGGTCAGTTTCCAAAGCCCACTTGGGCCTTACCCTCAATAACAGTCCCTTGAACAATAAAATAAATTACTTATTTACAAGTACATTCAACAGGTTCTATACATTCGGGACCAACTAATATTTTCTGACCAAATAGTACGCTACTCACACTTCTGCACTAGGTCAGTCATCTACAATTTTTTTTTTTTTGAGTACGCATATGATACGAAATCATAAAGCACACACCCCCTTTTGCTCACTGTTTTAGTGCCTTAATTATATTTTCTTTTCTTGGGCGTATTCACATGTGAGGTCTACAAAGTTAACCAACACATTGCAAAACAACTTTGTGTGAAGCTTATTACCCAGTATTTGTTTCAATTTCTTCATTCTTTGCTACTATTGTGTGACAATATAACCATAGTATAGCTTTTTTACGTTATCTATTTGTATTTCGTATAGATAGCAAATGTAAGTCTGTCTTCTAGTTGCTATAACAACTAAACCTAACAGGACCTCCACTATGTCTATTGCGTTTTGCTGTTGGTTGCCATGACAACCCTAAGAGATTGTGAAAACTAACGACTATTTAATCATGTATGATTTATTTAGAACTGGATGCAGTGAACAAGGCGGTTGTCTCCGCCGAAACGCGTCTGTGCCTAACGTTGGAATAAACCTTTCTCTTTGCTGAATTACTCACGGAGTCGGTGCCTGTTTGTTGGATGCTGTCAGGCTGGTACTATATATATATATATATATATATATATATATATATATATATTACCTACTGGCGGTCGCCAGTAGGTAGTTATAGTTAGGACCCTGTTTCCATAGGAAAACCGCAACATTCTATTTTGAATAACTTTGGCGCCGGTCGACGAATCCTCGTGAAATTTTCAAAACTAATGGGGCGCTACGCTCCGCTCCTACCCTGAAAGTCTCGGGGGGATTCGTCAAGCGGGGGCTGAGATAAAAGGGGGGTCCCAAAACGCGTTTTTCCCATGCATTTTTCCATAGGACCTTTAGACACAGCTACAGCCCGAACGGCTGTACAGAGTTCCTTGAAATTTGGCAGAGAGGTAGTCTACAGGTCAAGGAAGTCCCTTTTGTAGGTTTGGTGTAAATCTGTTCAGTAGATTCTGAGAAAATAGCCTTTAAATCAATATATATATCTGAGCCAGCTTACGGTGCGCTTACGGTGCGCTTACCGTACGCGTACGGTGACGTGCGCGAGCGTGATTCTGATTGGCTGTTAGATCTTAGTAAACATTCTAATCGGTCGAAACCAGGAAGCGGCGACCGCCATTTTCTCTCTCGCACTCTGAGTGGGGATTAAAAAACAAAGGACAAAAACATGTAAAGGGGCTATATAGACAGCTCCTAAGCACCTAGCCATGTTGGGGGAGTCCCCAAAGATCCCCCAAGGCCAAAAACGGAATTTTAATTTTTTCGATAATTTCGCCGATTACGCTTACCGTACACGTACGGTAAAAAGTATTTTTTAAAAAAAATTATCCATACTCTTCCCACCCCATGTGCAAATGGTGCCCGAACTATAACTCACGCGACCGCAATCTTCTGCTGATGACATATGTGTCTTTATGAAAAAAAAATATTTGTAATATATGTATAGCTAAAAATTTATGGAAGAAGACATGGGCAAATAAGTGTCTAAATACAGTATTAGCATCAGCAGAGGATTGCGGTCGCGTGAGTTATAGTTGCCTGCACTAACTATAACGGGGGAATTTCATTGGTTTTTTATCAGTAAAATTTCCGCTAACTATAACGTGTGAAACCTATGGTTTTTTCAGTGAATATATATATATATATATACATATATATATATATACATATATATATATATATATGTGTGTGTGTGCGCAAAAATGAAGCAGAGAACTCTGGGTAGGTCTCAAGTTTAGGTGGGAAGCAGCTCCTGTTTAGAGCACTCTGAACACCAGTGATACTCTAAATTTGTTCACCTCAAATGTCTGCTTTTCTATCAAAGTCTAGAAGCAGAGGATTAGCACAGTGCCATCCATGCGGAGATATTAAGGGACTATGGGGCATATTATCAAGACAGGCGATAAAATTATCGCCGCTTTAGCGGCATAAAACTGCTGCTAAAACGGCGATAATGGGCTTGATAATATGCTCTAAGGAATTCCAATTGAAGCCCATGTTAGATGTGAAGGACATTTAACCTGAGCTTCAATTGGAATTCCATAGAGCATATAATCAAGCCCATTATCGCCGTTTTAGCGGCAGTTTTCTGCCGCCAAAGCGGTGATAATTTTTTATCCTGTCTTGATAATATGCCCCCAAGTCTTTTACCATTTAAGCATAGGATTAGCACAGTGTCATCCATGCCGGACTGTAACATGACCAAAGCCTTTTACCACTCCAGGCATAGTATTACAGCTTTGGATTGGTAAAATACCATCTAAGCCAACCTGAAATGAATAAAAGCAACCCCTGACATGTGTTTCGCTCTCATTAGAGCTCTTCAGAGAGGTATAGCGTTGTCTAGACAGAAGGGAGCACCCAGTATAAGTCAAAACAAAACCATTTCAGGTATAGAGTGACACATAAATTCTGCAAAAAAGAAGCAGAGAACTCTTGGTAGTTCTTAAGTTTAGGTGGAAAGCAGCTCCTGTGTCGAGCACTCTAAAAACCAGCGACACTCTAAATTTAGTCACCTCAAATGTCTGCTTTTCTATCAAAGTCTTTAAGCATTGGATTAGCATAGTGCCATCCATGCCGAAATTTAAAGGGACAAAGTCTTTTGCCATGTGAAAATTAACAAATTCAAAACTGTAACAGTGATCATGTGATATATGTCCTGGTGTGTCAGTGTGGTTTGCAATATGTCAGAAGTACAATTTTCCCAGTTAAAAAGAGAATTCTAGACACCTTAGAGCTGCTACAAACAAAGACCCAAGTTATACTTTTGCCCGACATTAGAATCTCCAACATGCCTCGGAGAATGAACGGATTTCCTTTTTTTGGCATTCACAGGGTAATAATGGGAAAGCGAGGTGGAGACAAGGAACGCATCTTGTGGAGACTTGAGTCTGAATATATAATTCTGTTGAAAAGCTGTCATCCGGGAGGTCTCAATCAAGAATATATTAATTTAATCGCTGATTTGAATCTTTATTTCCAGTTCTGTGAACCAAAGGTTTTCTTGAGTGTCTCATTGTTCCGGATGTATGTAGCCAGGAATTTGATATACAGCAGACTTAGATTATAATTTGCTGCATGCTTTGTCTTTAAGAAACTGCCTCTAGCAAATTAAATATTATTTTGCAGATATAAATTACATTATTGCATATATATATTTTTTGGAACCAAAGAGCAAGAGTTGATGGATTTTATTACACGTGAAGTAGTGAGTTGCCAGAGAAATCGAGATGACAGATTTTGTCATCAAGTGAGAGTAGGCGCTGTTGTGGTGTATTAAATTAGTGTTTTATTACTGGGATCACAATTTTCTAGATATTGTTCAAATGAGACATGGGAATATCATCAATCTTGAACAAATGAAGATTATGATTTGAGAATTGTCGAGATAGAAAGACCTCACTTGAGATTTCTATAGGTTAGGATGTCACTTGACACTGAATTAGTAGTTGATTAGTTGTGATTAAATATGAGATGGAATTCAGAAATTGATTGATATTTCAAACCATTTAGAAATATTATTATTATACTTTTTTAATATTTATTTTTGGGTGACATATTATGATAATGTCATATGTTGAAAATTAGGCTTAATGATGTTTTATCAATCCTCCAGAAATATTGTTATTTGGAGCATTACCCCAGTCTTTTCACTATTTCGATTGTGGGAGGGGTTCTTTCACTGTTTTTAAGGGAATTTGGTGTTATTCGCTATAGTAGCTTTGACAAAGACCGTGGTGGTCGAAACCCGTCAGCCGGACCTTTGGACTGTAACAGAGGAATTTTCTGGATATATATATATATATATATATATTTATATATATATATATATATATATATATATATATATATTCACTGAAAAAGCCAAAGGTTTCAGGGGTGTTATAGTTAGCTGGACTTTTCACTTGTACAAAACCATTGAAATTCCCCCGTTATAGTTAACTATAACTCGCGCGCCCGCAATGCACTGCTGATGACGTCACATATTACATCACTCATGACATGGTCAGTGACATCACTCATGACATCACTGATGACATCTCAAATTACATCCCAAATGACACCCCAATCCCCAGGGCCGGCCACATTTTAAAAAAATATATATTTATAGACACAACTAGGACATGCTGGACAAACCGTACGTACCTATCCCCATGACGATTTGTGTGATATTCATTAAAAGGCGACTATGCATACAATGAATCCACGTGGAATGTAATTACACCACTAGTGAAGCTCTGACATGTCTGATGCCCTACCGTGCCTAATCCCGGTAGACACCCTTGTCGTTTATTTATACAAACATGGGTAGCTCTTGACGGGCACATTTAATACACATGCACACCAAGCCATTCAAAGGGGATTCGACAAAAATTCGACCAAAACTATGCAAGAAACCCCCCTCACGGTTAATAAAACACACATCCACTGCCGGATGTGTAATACTTTTTATTTTACTCTCTGGAAAGGGGACGAACATCACTTGAGAGTCACAGCGCGTTCCTGGCAAAGCCCAATGCTGTGTTACACCCACCATTGCCTGCTGAGTGCCACACCCCTCTGTGTTGTATTCCACCAGCTAGTGCATATGCTATGACACTCTCTAGCCCATGTGCACTGTAACACCACCCCGTGAATATGTCATGCCACACTTGTCTTCGCACGGGTTATATTTCCCCATCTAACGTGCCTTCCTCGATGCCTATGTTATAACGCACAGTGCTATGCCATACATATTACAATCTGGGATCCATATCTTTGTCACAGTGCATATGCAACGTTACACTCCCCAGCACATATTTTATATTACAACTTTAGAGACTAGTTAGGTTACACAACACTGCCCTGTGCATTTTACACTCCAAGGCGCATATCGCATAGCACGCGCTAGTGCCTGTGCTATCTCGCGCTCTCCAATGAATCTGTCATTGCGCACAATGTATTGCATATTATATTTCACGCCCGGTTCATCTTATATCACGCTTTTTGGTGCATAGTTTATACCATACACTATATCTAGTTTTCATTTTCAATCGTGCTCTCAGGACTATGTTCTATATAACACTGTGTTCACCTACCCTTTTCACGGGCATTACATTTTGCGATAGGGGGTGGAGGGTCAGGGGGTGTTTCTGCCAAGTGAGCCTGGAGTCACAGTCACAAACGTCCTCTTCTTCCTGAATAAAAGTGAGATTAGGCTGCATACTTGTTCATATTTTAAGTAGTTTGCACAGACACACGTTTTAAAAACAATAAAGTTCCTAATACCTGCCTTCTTTGAACAGTTAGCTTGCTGCCCCATCCCCCTCCTCCCTTTCCTCTGTTGTGTGAATCCATGGACTAGCCTCCTCCCTCCTGCCATGCATGGTCTGATGTGCTGCCACTGCCCTCAATTTAGTATGATGTACCAGTCCACTCCTCCTGCCCTCCATTGCCCAATTCTATGCGCCATCATTGACCTCCTGCTTAAACTCTGTGCTTAGCTTGCTGCCCCTATTCTCCTTCCCCCTGCCCTCCGATGTCTTTGTGCATGCCCCTGCTCCATCCTTTTTGCCCACCATGTTCCATGGACCTGACACTCCTATCTACTCTGAGTGTTCTGTTGAGCTGCCACTCCCCTCCCACCTGCCTAGCATTGTCAGATGACTGTAACCTGTCCCTGCCACCTCCACCCTGCCTGTCCACATGCCATGCCCCTATCCTCTTCCTCCTGTCCTACATGGTCCATTGTACTGCCACACCCTTCTGCCATCCCTGGTCTGTTGTGCTGCAACTGCTCCTCCTGCCTGCCCCGTGCGGTCTGTTGTGAGGCCCCTTCCCCTGAACTTTCTTGTCGGTGCACAGGTCCTGACCCTCCCTTCTATCCTCCATCGTCCTTTGTGCATGCCCCTGCACCCTCCTTCTTGCCCATCATAGCCATTGTGCTGCCACTAACCCTCCCACTTGCCATGCATGGTCTTCTGTGCTGCAATGGCCCCTCCCACCTTCCCTGTGTGGTCAGTTAGCTGCCCCTGACCCCCTCCCACCTTCCCTCCATGGTCTGTGTGTATTCCATCACAGTCTCACTGTTGCTCTTCATGGTGTGTCTTACTTCTAGTGCCCATCCTGCCTGACCTCCATGGCTATCTTGCTGCTCCTGCCCTGCCCCCTTGCCCCAGCCCTCTGTTTACATGTGCAGACCCCTACTCCCTCCCTCCTGGCTTGTCTGTTCCATTGTAATGCCCCTGATCCGTCCCTCCTGCCCTTTATGGTCTGTTATGCTGCAGCTTTCTCTCCTGTCTGTCCATTATGGTCAGCTAGCTACCATTGCCTCTTGCCCCTCTGTTCTCTGTTGTCCATGTGCATGGTCCTGTCCCCTCCCTCTTGCTTTCTATAGATTGTTGTGCTGCACTCCCGTCCCGCATGCCCTGTGTGGTGTATTGTGCTGCTGCAAACCCTGATGCCTGCCCTGCAGGGTCAGTTTGGTGCACCTCTCCATGTCCCTCCTATCCTCTGTTATCCAAGTCCATGTCCCTACCCCATTTCCTTCCATGATCCAATGTACCATACTTGCAAACATTTTGAACTTGGTAAGAGGGAGATTTTGAAAAAAAACTGGGGTATTGATTTTCCCCTTTGAGTTACATTGAAAAAGAGGAGATTGTAGACAGGAGACAGATCAAATAAAGCCCATTTGAGCTTAAAAACATTGGACGTTTCCTGGCTGAATCGGGTCTGTTGGCATGTATGGTTGTACTACCATTGCCTCTTCCTTCTGCCCACAATGGTCTATTACATTGCCACAGCCTCTCTTGCAAGTCCTGTATTGTTGGTTTGTTGCCCCTGCCCCCCTTTCCACTGCCCTCCATAGTCTGTTGTGCTGCCACGGCCCTTCCTGCCTGCTCAGTGTGGTTAAATTGTTGCCTTTGCACCCTCCTACCTGCCTTCAATTTTCTGAGTCCGTGCCCCTGGCCTCTGCCTCTCAACAGTATCCTAATGAACAACTAGATTGCTAACATTCTATATTTATTACAAAAGTGTGGAACGCCTGACGTCATCTTGATGTAATCAAAACTGTAATACCTAGAGCATTTCCTTTAGAAATTACATATATGAGAGCGTCTTATTGGCATCAAAATTATGGTTAGTGCTCTAAAAGACTAAAATAAGGACATATTTTCTGAGTTTTCAAATAGCGACAAAGCACTTTTAAATTATTTGTTATCTTTATGTTTTTTAATCCAGTTGACCACTTGATTAAATGTTGCACTTAGGAGAGAGGATGTGGTGTTACTTCCAGAACTGCAGACTTTGCAACTGGGGAACCAGGTTGGAGTTTCTGCTTCAGCCCGACATTCTGTGATTCTGGTCAAATCACTTAGTCTCCCCATGTCTACAACCAAAATGAATTTGTTCTTGTGTGATGTAACCAATGCTCATGTAAAGCACTCCAATACCTGACAAGTCTGCACTATATAACACTGCAAAAACACAAAATAATAAGTGTTTTGCACACTTCTGTCATTGGGCTATATTTGGGCTACATCTGGGTGATTTTGGGCTACATTTTGGCTCGTTTGTCTCCGGTGGCCATCTTGGGAGATTTATTTGTTATGAAGTTTCCTAATTTCCTCATCTACTGCAGTCTCCTCAGTAGGAAATGCTTTCAGTTTTTTACTTTGATTCCATCATGAAGGTATTCAGATATGTCACACATTTGCCATAAATTCTGAATGTTAGCACTCTAGTTGCTCATTAGATCACTGTAGTAAAACTACTGTTCACCATGGAAGTCTGCTCCTGGTATTAAAAGTGCATGTTTCAGTCTGCAAGTCAGAATTTTTTAATGAAATAGAAGAGGATTTGAGAAGTCACTCAAAATGTGCCCTCATTTTCTTTCTTCAGCATTAATCATACTTTCTATGGCAAAATGAACCCCCTCATTGTGTTCCTTTTTAAATTAAATGTTTTAAGTGTTACCAGTTTATTCCAATCAAGATGGCTTCAGGTGTGTCATACTTTTGTCATAATGAAGACAGTAAGCGCTCTAGTTGTTTTTAAGAACACTCTGGGACATTCTGTCATTGGGCTATACTTGGGCTACATCTTGGTGATATTTGGGCTACATTTGGGCTCTTTTGTCTCTGGTGGCCATCTTGGGAGACTTATTTATTATGAAGTTTCCTAATTTCCTCATTTACTGCAGTCTCCTCAGTAGGAAATACTTTCAGTTTTTTACTTTGATTCCATCAAGAAGGCATTCAGATGTGTCACACATTTGCCATAAATTCAAAATGTTAGCTCTCTTTTTGCTCATTAGATCACTGTAGTAAAGCTACTGCTCACCAGGGAAAACTGCTGCTGGTATTGAAAGTGCATGTTTCAGTCTGCATGTCAGAATTTTTTAATAAAATAGAAGAGGATTTGAGAAGTCACTCAAAATGTGCCCTAATTTTTCTTTCTGCAGCACTAATCATACTTTTTATGGAAAAATGAACCCCCTCATTTTGTTCCTTTTTAAATTAAATGTTTTAAGAGTTACCACTTTAATCCAAGCAAGATGGCTTCAGGTGTGCCATACGTTGATCATAAGTAGGACTGTTAGCGCTCTAGTTGTTCTTTGGAACACTCTGGGAAGCTGCAGTAGAACACAAAGGAATCAACTGACAGTCTCTGCCCTTGTTGGATGTACATGTTTTACTGAGAATGTCAGACTTCATTCTCACATGACTGAGAAAGATAATGTGAATTTACAGAAAATAAGCTCTCAGTTTAGCTTATAGATCACCTTCCAAACCTCTGTGGGAAAAGCATGAGAAAATATTTTGCTCTCAATCATGATATCCCAGCAGAAGGCTTTTTCACATGGTGAAATCATCTTAGAACATACCACAATTCCTAAAATGAGTATGGTACCATCAACAAATGATTTATAATGTAACTAAAGTCTTAAAACCTTCTATTAACTGCAATGCTTTTTAATGAGTGCTATCATGTATATTGGTCCCAGGATGGCTGCCAACACTTCTTGGATGAAGTGCTGACAGCCAATCAGATCTCAGGATGAGATGTGTGGTTAGGCTCCACCCACATATATATATGATTTTACTTTTGATTTTCTCAGGAACTACTGAACAGATTGACACCAGACCTGCAAAAGGCACTTCCCTGACCTGAGGACTACCTCTCTGCCAAATTTTAAGTAATTCTGTTCAGCCGTTCGGGCTGTACCTTCGACTAAAGGTCCTATGGAAAAATGCATGGGGAAAACGCATTTTGGGACCCCCCTTTTTTCTCGGGCCCCCGCTTGACGAATCACCCCGAGACTTTCAGGGTAGGAGCGGAGCGGAGCGCCCCACCTATTTTGAAAATTTTGCGAGGATTCGTCAACCGGCGCCAAAGTTATTCCAAATAGAATGTTGCGGATTTCCTATGGAAACACAGTCCTAACTATAACTATCAATTGGCAACCGCCAGTAGATAATATATATATATATATATATATATATATATATATATATATGCTATTTTCTCAGGAACTACTGAACAGATTTACACCAGATCTACAAAAGGCACTTTCTTGACCTGAGGACTACCTCTCTGCCAAATTACAAGTAATTCTGTTCAGCCGTTCGGGCTGTAGCTGTGTCTAAAGGTCCTATGGAAAAATGCATGGGGAAAACGCGTTTTGGGACCCCCCTTTTTTCTCAGCCCCCGCTTGACGAATCCCCCCGAGACTTTCAGGGTAGGAGCGTAGCGTAGCGCCCCATTCGTTTTGAAAATTTCGCGAAGATTCGTCGACCGGCGCCAAAGTTATTCCAAATAGAATGTTGCGGATTTCCTATGGAAACAGGGTCCTAACTATAACTACCTACTGGCGACCGCCAGTAGGTAATATATATATACATATATATATTCACTGAAAAAACCATAGGTTTCACACATGTTATAGTTAGCGGAAATTTTACTGATAAAAAACCAATGAAATTCCCCCGTTATAGTTAGTGCAGGCAACTATAACTCACGCGACCGCAATCCTCTGCTGATGCTAATACTGTATTTAGACACTTATTTGCCCATGTCTTCTTCCATAAATTTTTAGCTATACATATATTACAAATATTTTTTTTTCATAAAGACACATATGTCATCAGCAGAAGATTGCGGTCGCGTGAGTTATAGTTGCCTGCACTAACTATAACGGGGGAATTTCATTGGTTTTTTATCAGTAAAATTTCCGCTAACTATAACATGTGTGAAACCTATGTTTTTTTCAGTGAATTTGCAAGGTTTTTTAAATGCTAATTCCTAACTATAACGTGTGTGAAACCTATGGTTTTTTCAGTGAATTTGTACGTTTTTTTAAATGCTAAGTTACTTTACGCCATTCGTGGCGTGCGCGCCCACTTAACGCAGTTCGTTCCGTGCGCGCACCGTGCGCGCACAGTGAGCACGCGGTGCGCTTCGCGCACCGCGCGCCCACTTTACGCAGTTAGTGCCGTGCACGCACGGTATGCACGCGGTGCGCTACGCGCACCGTGTGCCCACGTTACGCTAGATGGGCCATGTACGCACGATGCGCTTCGCGGCATGCGCGCCCATTCGTGGCGTGCGCGCCCACTTAACGCAGTTCGTTCCGTGCGCGCACGGTGCACTTCGCGCACCGCGCACCCACTTTACGCAGTTAGTGCCGTGCACGCACGGTGGGCACGCTGTGCGCTATGCGCACCGCGTGCCCACGTTACGCTAGATGGGCCATGTACGCACGATGCGCTTCGCACACCGTGCGCACATGGAGGACATATGATGCGCTTCGTTGTGAAAGGTAATATTTTAATTTTTCACATCTGTGATATGCCATGCACAAATGGTGCCCTTCGGGGACCATTTGCACATGGGGTGGGGAGAGTATGGATAATTTTTTTTAAAAAAAAATTTTTACCGTACGCGTACGGTAAGCGTAATCGGCGAAATTATCGAAAAAATTAAAATTCCGTTTTTGGCCTTGGGGGATCTTTGGGGACTCCCCCAAAATGGCTAGGTGCTTAGGAGCTGTCTAAACAGCCCCTTTACATGTTTTTGTCCTTTGTTTTTTAATCCCCACTCAGAGTGCGAGAGAGAAAATGGCGGCCGCCGCTTCCTGGTTTCGACCGATTCGAATGTTTACTAAGATCTAACAGCCAATCAGAATCGAGCTCGCGCACGTCACCGTACGCGTACGGTAAGCGCACCGTAAGCGCACCGTAAGCTGGCTCAGATATATATATTGATTTAAAGGCTATTTTCTCAGAATCTACTGAACAGATTTACACCAAACCTACAAAAGGCACTTCCTTGACCTGTAGACTACCTCTCTGCCAAATTTCAAGGAACTTTGTTCATCCGTTCGGGCTGTAGCTGTGTCTAAAGGTCCTATGGAAAAATGCATGGGAAAAACGTGTTTTGGGACCCCCCTTTTATCTCAGCCCCCGCTTGACGAATCCCCCCGAGACTTTCAGGGTAGGAGTGGAGCGCAGCGGCCCACCTATTTTGAAAATTTCGCGAGGATTCGTCGACCGGCGCCAAAGTTATTCAAAATAGAATGTTGCGGTTTTCCTATGGAAACAGGGTCCTAACTATAACTACCTACTGGCGACCGCCAGTAGGTAATATATATATATGTTTCAAAAAAGTTGCCCAGCAATCAAGGTCGCACTCCTCCTGCAGGTAAGAACCATCCTTTATTTTATTGAGACAAACAGCTTCCCTTTCCGTATTGTAGTCCTCATGGCCTTACGCGTATCAAGGAACTCTTTCCTCTTCATCAGAGGCCAAAGCGAGCAGACAGCAGTTAGATGCGATTCACCACAGTCCCCTGCGTGCTTTCAAAATTAACATAATTGGCCTCCGGTGTGCCTTTAATTAGAAATGCTTTTATGTTGCACGGTGGTCTCTGTAGTTCGAAATTCTGAACAATGACACCCTCCAGTGGGTCCGAATGCTCACCATTAATAAAAGGACCAATGAAGCAGCCCCCAGTGAGTCTCTGGAAAAGACTCTGTTTGCCTTGCTTTAATGTCCTGCAGCGCCGTTCCCGAGGGGATTTTCCCTCGTCTAGTCCCTCTTTCACTCGAGGTCGGTGTGTCACCTTCACGGCCTGGAACCGCCGTGTACACATGTTTCAAAAAAGTTGCCCAGCAATCAAGGTCGCACTCCTCCTGCAGGTAAGAACCATCCTTTATTTTATTGAGACAAACAGCTTCCCTTCCCGTAATGTAGTCCTCATGGCCTTACGCGTTTCGAGGAACTCTTTCCTCTTCATCAGAGGCCAAGGCGAGCAGACAGCAGTTAGATGCGATTCACCACAGTCCCCTGCGTGCTGTCAAAATTAACATAATTTTGTTTGGATATATACATATATGTATATATGTATATATATATATATATATATATATATATATATATATATATATATATATATATATTGTTGCTCCTGAGATTGCCCTGAGGAGGGAGCACTCTGACGCCATCATGGAGATTTCACTCGTACAAAACCATAGAAATTCCTCCGTTATAGTTAGTTCAGCTAACTATAACTCGCGCCCCTGCAATGCACTGCTGATGACGTCACATATTACATAATTCATGACATGGTCAGTGACATCACTGATGACATCTCAAATTACATCACTGATGACATCACTGATAACATCATCCACGTGAAAATCTCATCCACCTCCTCACACTGTAATATAACCTTTGATACACCCACTGTGCCAGTTACTCCATACACACTCACTGATTCCTAAGTGTACATACACATCCACTCATTCACCCATAGAATCATTCATAGGTGTAGTCACTCATCAATACAACACTATCATAAGCACTCATACATCGATACAGACACTCACACACCACCACTCAGCCAGAGTTACTCACACACCTAGTCAGTCATGCAAAGAACCAATCACACTTCCATTTACTGACCTATACAGTTATACAGACACCACATCAGTTACTCAAACAGAAACAAATGCATACTTACTCTTTTCTACAATCACTGATAAAAGTACACACTCATCCATGCAGCCAGTCTCACAATCACTGACTCTCATGTATAGTCATTTATATACTTCAACTTTCACATACACTACCTTTTATATATGTAGTTACTTGGACAAGTAACATTGAGACATCCATTCTCTCACCAACACACCATATACATTCTCACACTCATACAGCTTTTTCCACATTCACTCTTGAACCCGTACACACAGTGAATCAACCACTCAAACATCTATGCACAGACTCACACACCTCCCATGCACCTACACACAGACCCAGGCACCCATACTGATACTCAGACAACCAATCAATAACCCATATAGATCCTCATTTAGCTACTCACCAACCCATGCAACCGCTTACACACCAACTGACAAACCAAACTGTGTAAATGTCTGTCTCAGTCACTAACCCATGCATTCAGTAAGACACATGTAATCACTCACTTAAACAGTCAGTCACACGCCTACTAAATCCTCCATTAAGACACTTATACACCTACTCATTCTTCAATACACCTTGGCATATATATAATACATATTTATTTTATTTATTTATTTTGCGATTTGTAGAGCGCCTGGTGACCCGTAGGCATCCCCGCGCTATTAACCTGTAAGGATCCAGAAGGAGGAGAAGGGAGTGTCTTATTTGGGGAACAGGAAGGTTTTGAGTTTCTTACGAAAGACCATATAGGAGGGTTCCAGGCGTAGACTGAGAGGGAGTGAGTTCCAAGCTGTGGCGGCTTTAACCGTAAATCGGCGACCGCCAGTGCGAGCCTTCCTGAATTTGGGCACCATAGCAAGATGTTCGGCATCAGAGCGAAGGGGTCTTGAGGCTTTGTAAGGGGTAACCATATTTTTAAGCGCGGCGGGACCAGCTCCATTGATGAGCTTGTGGGTGGTGCATAGGGCCTTGAACTCTACACGTTGGCGGACAGGGAGCCAGTGTAGAGTTTTGAGGGCAGGCTTAGCTGACGCTCTGGGGGAGAGATTCATGATGGTCCTGGCAGCCGCATTCTGGGTGCGTTGTAGTTTGTTCGGGGTGTACTCCGGGGCCCCCAGATAAATAGCGTTGCTATAATCGAGCCGGGCCAGGACAAGACCCTGAACAAGTAGTTTCCTGGATGGGAAGGCCAGAAGGGGCAGTATCTTGCGTACGGACCGTAAAAGACCGAAGCAGGTGCCTGCTGTCTTGGCTGCCTGTGTTTTCATGGAAAGGTCGGGTTCCAACCAGACTCCTAGAGTTTTGATTTCCTTTCTAGGAGAGGGGATTTCGCCGAAAGTGTCGGGCCAAGATGTGGATGGGAAAGCAGTCCATTTATTACCCAGGAGCATGATCTCGGTCTTAGCGCCGTTAAGCTTCAAGGCCGAGTCGCACATCCAGGTATGAATGTCCTGGAGGCAGAGCAGCAAGCTGTCAGGATGGTTATCCAGGTGGGACAGGGAGACGACAAGTTGGGTGTCGTCAGCGTAGTTGATTATTTTTATATCGTAGGGGGCCACTACGTCTTCCAGGGGAGCCATATAGACATTAAACAGGGTGGGGCTGAGCGACGACCCCTGGGGAACTCCGTTCTTCAATGGAAGAGGATCTGACCTGGAGTTGCCGTCCCACACCTGAAAGGATCGATGGGAGAGAAAGGATTCGATCCACGCTCGCGCTGTACCCACAATTCCTGCTTTGGCCAGGCGGTGTAATAGGACGCGGTGGTTCACCGTGTCAAAGGCGGCGCTCAGATCCAGGAGGATCACTGCCACTGATCCCCCTGAATCTAGGATACACCTTGCCTCCTCGATAACAGAGAGGAGTGCAGTGTCCGTGCCATGGCCGGGTCGGAACCCGGTTTGAGATTGGCGCAAGATGTTGTTTGTCTCGAGGAATTGGGATAGTTGTGAATTAACTAATTTTTCAGCTATCTTACTGATGCAAGGGAGCAGTGAGATCGGTCTGTAGTTGGACATGTCGTCCGGGTTCAGTTGGGGCTTTTTCAGTAAAGCCTTTACGACTGCGTTCTTCCAGTTGGGTGGAACCGTTCCACCAGCAAGGGAAGAATTGATAAGGTCCCTTATGATAGGGGCTATGGTGGAGGATACCTGTTTAAGCAGTCTTGCTGGGGCTGGGTCAAGGGGGGAACCGCTTTTCATTTTCCCTAGTGTGGATGTGACTTCGGTGAGGGAAACTGATCTAAAAGTCTCCAGCTGTGGGCTGTTGTTTTCGTCCACTGAGGCCAGGGTGTGAGGGGGACTGACAGTAGGAAGGGAGTCCAGTATCCGCAGAATTTTAGACTCAAAATAATTGGCCAGATCCTTGCTTCTGTCTGGGGGGGGGGAGAGAGTGGGGGGCGCTGTTGGGATGTTAAGTAGTTCTTTAACTATCTGATAGGACTCTTTGGCTGAGTTGGACGCGGTTTGTATTCTATTGTCGTAGAACGTAGATTTAGCTGATTTCAGGGCAGTTTTATATTGTCTTACCGCGTTGTGATATATATCCTTGTTGCTGTGGAGCCAGTTTTTCCTCCATGCTCTCTCCGCCTTTTTACACACTTTACGGAGCGCTCTAAGTTCGGGATTATACCAGGGGGCATTGCGCTTGATCTTGTTTTTCACCTCCCGATTTTTGATGGGTATGAGGCTATCGAGGGATAAAGAAATCCAGTCTCTGAACTGGCTGTCTGCCATGGTGGGGTCGGCTGCGAGACTGGGGATAGTAGCCTCCAGCGCCGAGGCCCAGTTGTCCGTCGAGAGTCTGGCCCAGGATCTGTCCCTGGTAAAAATAGGGGGGTTGTGGGGTTTCTTAAAGGCCCCTGGGAGATGGGTTAAGACCAGGAAGTGGTCCGTCCACGGAAGGGGGAGGGAATTGGTGAACTGGAGTGAAGGGATATTCGAGAATACAGGGTCGAGCAGATGACCTTTCACGTGCGTGGCTCCTGAGTTAGTCAAGGAGAGACCAAGGGCACCCAGTTCGCTGATAAGGTCAGACGATCCTGTATCAGTTAGATCGTCGAAATGGATGTTGAGGTCGCCTGTAATCAGGAAATTAGATGTTAAGTGGGCCAGGGATGAGACGGCTTCTAGAAAGGCGGCGGAGAAGGGGCCGAAGTGTCCAGGGGGTCTAAAGACCAAAAGGCCGGACAGGGAATAGGTCGGCGAGAGTGACAATGTGAACATACAGCTCTCCGATTCCTTGCTCTGGATCTCGGTAGATCGGCAGGAGAAGTCGTCACGGTAGATGATGGCAATACCACCACCTCGACCTAGAGGGCGAGGTTGGGACATGATGAGAAAGCCCGGGGGGAGGGCCGAGACTATATCGGAATTGGAGTGGCCGGTGATCCAGGTTTCAGTTAAGAAAAGTATGTCCAGCTCGTGATCGACGATTAAGTGGTTTATGAGAAGGGCGTGCTTGGGAAGCGATCTACAGTTAAGGGTTGCTAATTTGAGGCCGGGGAGAGGGGCGGCCGTCCTGGAAAGAAGTAGGTTACCAGGTTTGCAGATGATACACCTCGTGAAGGGGACATTAGGGTCATGTATGGCCTGACAGGAGGTACTTTTCGAGGTTCTGAGGCTGAGGAGGTCTCGTCGTGAGTAGGGTATCCTAATGGTGGTAGGATCCGGCATGGGGGCAGGCCCTAGGCCCGGTCGTGCACGGACGGGCACAGACGGGCTTGACTTTGGCTCGACTTCGGCGCGATGCCGGCGCTCCCGCTGCGCTCGGCCGCTGCGCGTCCGAAAGTGGCACATTGGTAGAGGGCGGAGGGGCGTGTCCTCTCTGGGGGCGTGTCAGCAGTAGCGGCGCGCGCGAAGGGCTCAGCGCGTTCCTCGCTGTGACCACGCTCGGAATGGCAGAGTGGAGCTAGGCGAATACCCTAGGCAGCAGGTGAGTGGGTGCTCAGGGTGAGTGCACAGTTTTAAAAACCAAACAAAACAAAGTTTTTTTAAAAAAGTACAAAACAGACCTCCCGGCTTCCGCCTCAGGAGTGCTTACAAGGTACTGGCGCTTGTCAGTCAGCGCGTATATGTAGGCGGCGAGAAGGGGGCGTGGCCTAAGTGGGTGCGTCCTCTCTGGGGGCGTGTCAGCCGTAGCGGCGCGCGCGAAGGGATCAGCGCGTTCCTCGCTGTGACCACGCTCGGAATGGCAGAGTGGAGCTAGGCGAATACCCTAGGCAGCAGGTGAGTGGGTGCTCAGGGTGAGTGCACAGTTTTAAAAACCAAACAAAACAAAGTATTTTTAAAAAAGTACAAAACAGACCTCCCGGCTTCCGCCTCAGGAGTGCTTACAAGGTACTGGCGCTTGTCAGTCAGCGCG
Organism: Triturus cristatus; assembly: GCF_964204655.1. Lineage (NCBI taxonomy): Eukaryota > Metazoa > Chordata > Amphibia > Caudata > Salamandridae > Triturus > Triturus cristatus. Next base: position 493,971,616 of record NC_140595.1, read on the forward strand.
TATATGTAGGCGGCGAGAAGGGGGCGTGGCCTAAGTGGGTGCGTCCTCTCTGGGGGCATGTCAGCAGTAGCGGCGCGCGCGAAGGGCTCAGCGCGTTCCTCGCTGTGACCACGCTCGGAATGGCAGAGTGGAGCTAGGCGAATACCCTAGGCAGCAGGTGAGTGGGTGCTCAGGGTGAGTGCACAGTTTTAAAAACCAGACAAAACAAAGTTTTTTTCAAAAAGTACAAAACAGACCTCCCGGCTTCCGCCTCAGGAGTGCTTACATATTTAAACTTTATAGAAACACACATTCACTTGATGATGTCATCAGTGATGTCATCAGTCATGTCATTTGAGATGTCGTAAGTGATGTCACTGACCATGTAATGAATGATGTAATATGTGACGTCATCAGCAGTGCATTGCGGGGGCGCGAGTTATAGTTAGCTGAACTAACTATAACGGGGGAATTTCTATGGTTTTGTACGAGTGAAATGTCCAACTAACTATAACGTCTCTGAAACCTATGTTTTTTTCCTGTGAATTTCTAAGATTTTTTAAATGCTAATTTCTAACTCTAACGTGCCTGAAACCTATGCTTTTTCAGTGAATTTCAATGGTTTTTTAAATGCTAATTTCTAACTATAACGTGCCTGAAACCTATTTTTTTTCAGAGAATATATATATATATGCAAGCTTTAACCTTTGGTGTTTTCATTGAAAATATATATATATATATACATATATATATATTATCTACTGGCGATCGCCAGTAGATAGTTATAGTTAGGACCGAGTTTCCATAGGAAATCTCAAAATTCTATTTTGAATAACTTTGGCGCCGATTGACGAATCTTCGCGAAATGTTCAAAACTAATGGGGCGCTCCGCTCCGCTCCTACCCTGAAAGTCTCGGGGTGATTCGTCAAGCGGGGGCCGAGAAAAAAGGGGGGTCCCAAAACGCGTTTTCCCCATGCATTTTTCCATAGGGACTTTAGTCACAGCTACAGCCCGAACGGCTGAACAGAATTACGTGAAATTTGGCAGAGAGGTAGCCATAAGGTCCGTTTGGTGCCTTTTGCAGGTTTGGTGTAAATCTGTTCAGTATTTTCTGAGAAAATAGCATTTAAATCAATATATATATCTATACGCGCGCAGCGTGTGCGCAGGGTGCGCGCACTCGGCCGTCCGCGAGCGCACTTCTGATTGGTTGTTACATCTTAGTAAACATTCGAATCGGTCGAAACCAGGAAGTGTCGGCCGCCATTTTGTCTCTCGCACTGAGAGGGGGGTGAAACACAAAGGAGAACAAGCATTTACAATGCAATGGTCTCGGCATTGGTAAAGTTAGAGCTATTGGCATTGCTCATGACATTATTTTTGTTTATGTTTTTGTTTTTAAAACATTTAAAGAAACGGCATTGTCATGAGCAATGGCAATAGCTCTAACTTTAACAATGCCGAGACCGTTGCATTGTAAATGCTTGTCATGTCTTGTTAGCCTCTGTCTGTGAGCGCACCAAGGCCACCCCCTGTGCCCCACGGCCAGTCCTGTCCTGGAAGTACCCCTCTGCCCTCTTGCATTGCCAGTTCCGCCCTCCCTGTAAACCAGTCCAGCCCTGTCCTCCTTTCTCCCCCACTTGCACTCCTGTTTCCACCCCCTCCCCCACCCTATGCTTCCCTCCTGTTTCCACCTCCCTCCACCCTATCGTTGTTTCTAGGCCTACATTATCAATGTTAAAATAGACAGCTACTAAGCAGAATATCTTGAATTAGTCTTGTGTTTCTTACATTGTTTTGATACAATTATGAATTGTATAAAAGCTGATAGAGCAAGGTCACATGTGGAACTTTTTTGTTTATGTAACTGACTCAATAGCATTAATTTGCAGGTTCTGCTGCCAGTTTATATTCCAGTTTTCTGTAATCACTGTTTTTTTTATTTTATTTATTTTTAAAGGATTTGGATAAGCAGATGGAATCTCTGTGTATTTATTGGAAGGTTGTATTTTGTGCAAAATCTATATTATGCTGTCGGTTTTTCTTAGGGTGAGTATAATTAATTGTTGATTGTAACAACTGTGTGGCTTTTTAGTTTACACACTGGCTCTAAAATATGCAGAAAGCATACTTTAGAAAACACCGTTAGATTCTGATGTCTAAAAATGTTTTTCACAGAGTGGGAAAAAAATCAAAAATGTTTATAAATAACCTGCAGTCACCTACCTACATGACCTGCTCCGTTGTAACGCGGTCATCAAAACCTCTTCTACCTGTAGCTTGGCGCAGAGTGCTGGCCATAATTATATTCGAGAGTTGGCACTCTAGCTATTTATTCGCACCATGCGGGCGTCACCTTGCCCTCTTCTATGTCGATAGCAACTATCGCTTTGCATTAACGGCGATGAAGTCTCAATGAGAGGCTCGTTTGTCGTCCTTCTTCTCTTTTTGGTACACTGAAGTGTTTGTCCCGCCCATCTCTGCCTCCATTACGCCCATTGGTTACACAGAGCTGTCTGTTAGGGCCGCTCGGACCCGGAAGCGGGGTGTCAATGGCCAGAGAATCTACCTAGCAACCGGGAAGCCGGGATCGGAGCGCTAAGTTTGGTTTCACCCCCCGCCACCCTTTCCCGGTGGGGGCGAGTGTGTGACCCCACATACTTCTCGGTCGGTCTTCTCTTTAACCCCCCCATTTGTTCCAAAAACTCATCTTTCCCCGGGCCACGCTTAGAGCGTTACCCGGGAACCCCCTCGCTTGGGGCGGCAAGAACATCAAGGAAAGGCCGAGGCCTGAGGCCTACCTCGGAGCTGGGAGGAGGTGAGTCCGGCCTAAGAGCCTAATCATTTGTGATGTTGTAATGTATGCAGATGTATAAACATAAATATTCCGGCCCATAGAAGTTTACTCCTCCGAGTGGACTTTTGATGCACTTAATTCTCAATATTCCACCTGGGGTGAGCGCAGGCTGACTGCCTTGTTTTAGGATAATTCACATTTTACAGCTCTAAACCACGAATACCTGCTCTATGCTGTTTGAATTTCCTGTCAGCGGTGGGGTTGTGGGAAGGGGAGTCTCTCGCCTGTAAAGTTGGAAATCCCTACTTTGTTAGCGTAAGTAGGAGAAAACCTGTCATTACTGGAGCGCTTTACAGTAAATCGATATGAGGAACAAGGCAGAGCAAAATGCACACCACTGCCTTTCTCCGAGGCACAGCAGAAAATGCCTCGGAGAAACGCCACGTCCTTTTCGGATTTGGGGGCGTGTTTTGCTGTTGTCTCCTCCCTGAGACTTCTCGCAAAAAACACGCCCCCCGATCCGAAAAGGACGGGGCTTCAACGGAGTGACTGGACCTCTTCTCCAGTGGCTGGCCAGCATTTAAGAGGCCAGCCAATGGAGAACAGGAGAGAAGAGGGGCGGGTGCAAGCCCCTCTTCTCAAAGTCATTAAATCTCGGAGCGAGACTGCGCAAGCGCAGCCGAGACCTAAAAAGGAAGGGAAACCGTAAGACCATGAAAAGAAAACAGCAGAAAGCTGCCAGCCCCCCTCCCCCTCCCACCCATGCTGGGAAGCAAACGGCACCCACACAAGCCAGGGCCACAATGCTTGGCGCCCTGCCAGACAGAGCCCCTGCGCCCACACTGGCTCTCTGCAGTGACTCCACAGAACAATCTTTCACAGTCCCATCACAAGACAAGAGGCGAGTCATAACAACCGGTGCCCCAAATAAATGCCACCAAGATACCAGCCTGGGACCCTCTGTCGTGGCTGTGCGGACAATGCGACGCTGGCCCATTCTAAAATGTCCCTTTAAAGGCACTGAAATCACTCGGAGGACATCAGAAAAGGTTTGTTTTTTTGCTTTAAAATTTCCAAAAACGATGGTAATTTTCCCACCTTTCCGACCCAAAACGTGCCTGTTGAAGTGTTGGAGCGAAGCACATTGAAATGAGTAAAGCCACAAAACCACGAACAACAGTAACATTTTTTTAAAGATATTTCAATTTGCTTCGGCCTGTTCCAAGCAGCACACGCAGTCCCGAAACAGAGAGGGTTTAAGTGTATGCTAATTAATACCAATAATATGAAAGACCTTTACAGCACAATGTATGTAAAAAGCTGTTAAATGCATTGTACACTCGTATTAACATCACTAGTAACCTACGGAAGAAACATGGAAAAAAAGACATTTGGCCAAAGGCCGTGTGAACGGGCCTGCGCATACATGCCGCTCTTGAAACATTACAATCCAGCCTCATTTGCATGTGCACAGTGGGTCGGTCTGGTTCACACAGCTGCTCTGTGCGAGCCTGTTCATTAACCCATTCATTAATAAGCTTTACAAACACTAGTTGTACACTGGACGCAAACGTTTAGAACAGAATTAACTGAGAGCCATGCAAGCGACACATGCCAACATTTGGAAGCGCTCAAGGCGAGGCTAAGGGGGCGGGGTGAGCGGGGGTCCACTTACTCCATATACTTGCAAAGTCTAGAAACATAAACATTTTTGACAAATGTCTGCAGATCAACGAACGCTGTTTTTTTTTTTAATAATCTCATTCGAGTGTTTACAGTCCCAGTTTTTTTTTTAAAAATAATCTCGTTCGAGTGTTTACAGTCCCAGATTTTTTTTTTTTTTTAAATAATCTCATTCGAGTGCTTACAGTCCCAGATTTATAATGGCTAAGAAAAAATTCAAATAGCAAACAAGACGCAGTTTAAGAACACTATTAGAACAAAAAAGAGCGAAGTCTGTTTCCTAAAACTAGAGCGCTGTATGCTCTGACGTGCTTCACATGCAGAATAAAGCGCTACACAAAATATCAAGTTAAAAGTGATTAATGCGTGCACAAAAAAGCTGCCGGTACCTGAGAAGGTAACCAGAGGGGCACATGCCATGAGAGCAGGCAGCCAAACAGCCCAGCAGTTCACAGAGAGAGTGGAGGGTGGCACACATCCCAGACATTTGTAGTGATAGCGCAGGCAGGCACACGTCCTAACAGTTCACAGAGACAGGGCAGAGTGGCACGCATCATAGCAGTTTGTAGTGACAAAGCAGCCAGTCACCGAGTCTAGCAGTTAAGAAACAGAGCAGGCAGACACGTAACCCAGCAGTTCAGAGACAGAACAGGCAGACAGATAACCAAGCATTTCAGAGACAGAACAGGCAGACACACATCCCAGTAGGTAGCAGAAATGAACAGACAGGGAAGCAGGTAAGTACTTCTCAGAGCAGGCAGGCACATTTCCCAGCATTTCAGCGATAAAGCAGTTAGGCAGACCTCTTAGCAGTTCAGAGATAGAACAGGCAAACACACCTCCCAGCGGGTCGCACAGGTAGAACAGATAGTCACTCATTTCCGTTATTTACCACGGAGATACAGCAGGCAGGTGGAGCAGGCAGGTTCGCACCCATCATTTCACAGAGATAGAACAGACAGGCACGCTCCCAGCAGGTCACAGAACCAAGACAGCTAGGCACAGATTCCCAGCAGTTCACAGCGATAGAGCAGGCAGACACACACCCCAGCAGTTCACAGCGGCAGGGCAGACAGGCAAGCACACACCCCAGCAGCGCACATAAGTACTTAAACAGTTCACAGAGGTAGTGCAGTCAGGCGCACACCTCCATCAGTGCACAGGGGCACAGCGCGCAGATGCACACCCCCAGCAGTGCACAGAGGTAGAGAATGCAGGAAGGCACGCCCCCAGCAGTGCACAGAACTTAAACAGTGAGGCGCACACTTCTAGCAGTGCACAGAGGTAGAAGAGGCAGGCACACTCCCAGCAGTGCACAGGGGTACAGCACGCAGGCGCACACTCCCAGCAGTACACAGGGGTACAGCACGCAGGTACCCCTCCCCCACAGCAATAGTGCACAGAGGTAGAACAGGCAGGCATACCCCAGCAGTAGTGCACAGAGGTAAAGCACGCAGGCGCACGCTCCTAGCAGTGCACAGGGGTACAGAAGGCAGGCACCCGCAGCAGTGCACAGGGGTACAGAAGGCAAGCAGGCACACCGCCAGCAGTACAGAGGTACAGCACGCATGCCCCCCCCCACATCCCCCAGAAGTGCACAAACGTGTTTGTCCCACCCATCTCTGCCTCCATTACGCCCATTGGTTACACAGAGCTGTCTGTTAGGGCCGCTCGGACCCGGAAGCGGGGTGTCAATGGCCAGAGAATCTACCTAGCAACCGGGAAGCCGGGATCGGAGCGCTAAGTTTGGTTTCACCCCCCGCCACCCTTTCCCGGTGGGGGCGAGTGTGTGACCCCACATACTTCTCGGTCGGTCTTCTCTTTAACCCCCCCATTTGTTCCAAAAACTCATCTTTCCCCGAGCCACGCTTAGAGCGTTACCCGGGAACCCCCTCGCTTGGGGCGGCAAGAACATCAAGGAAAGGCCGAGGCCTGAGGCCTACCTCGGAGCTGGGAGGAGGTGAGTCCGGCCTAAGAGCCTAATCATTTGTGATGTTGTAATGTATGCAGATGTATAAACATAAATATTCCGGCCCATAGAAGTTTACTCCTCCGAGTGGACTTTTGATGCACTTAATTCTCAATATTCCACCTGGGATGAGCGCAGGCTGACTGCCTTGTTTTAGGATAATTCACATTTTACAGCTCTAAACCACGAATACCTGCTCTATGCTGTTTGAATTTCCTGTCAGCGGTGGGGTTGTGGGAAGGGGAGTCTCTCGCCTGTAAAGTTGGAAATCCCTACTTTGTTAGCGTAAGTAGGAGAAAACCTGTCATTACTGGAGCGCTTTACAGTAAATCGATATGAGGAAAAAATGCACACCACCGCCTTTCTCCGAGGCACAGCAGAAAATGCCTCGGAGAAACGCCACGTCCTTTTCGGATTTGGGGGCGTGTTTTGCTGTTGTCTCCTCCCTGAGACTTCTCGCAAAAAACTCGCCCCCCGATCCGAAAAGGACGGGGCTTCAACGGAGTGACTGGACCTCTTCTCCAGTGGCTGGCCAGCATTTAAGAGGCCAGCCAATGGAGAACAGGAGAGAAGAGGGGCGGGTGCAAGCCCCTCTTCTCAAAGTCACTCAAACTCATTAAATCTCGGAGCGAGACTGCGCAAGCGCAGCCTTTCGCAGCCGAGACCTAAAAACATGTAAAGGGGGCACGCTGGACAGTTCCTGTCCCCCTGGCAGGGGTCAAGGGGTCCCAGGAGGTCCCCCAAGGGCAATTAAAAAAATTAATTTTTTTTCGGTAAATCGCCGAGTGCGCGAAGCGTGCGCGCACTATAGAAATGAAAATAATTCAGCGAGGTTCACGCAGCGTGCGCGCACGGCATAAATGCTTTAAAATAAAATCGCAATGTCAAGTCCCCCGTGTGCGCACGCTGCGTGCAGTGCATCGTGCGGGCATGGCTTATTATACCGTAACAGTTTATGCCAAAACCCTTGAACAACAAAGCGTATCATGTGTCCTCCTTGTGTGGACGGTGCGCGAAGCGCACCGTGCGTACATGGCCCATTAAGCGTAACGTGGGCGCGCGGTGCGCGTAGCGCACTGCATGCCCACCGTGCGTGTACGGTGCGCAAAGTGCACCGTGCGTGCACGGCACTAACTGCATAAAGTGGGCGCGAGGTGCGCAAAGCGCACCGCATGCTCACCGTGCGCGCACGGAACGAACTGCGTGAAGTGGGCGCGCGGTGCGCAAAGCGCACCGCGTGCCCACCGTGCACGCACCGTGCGCAAAGCGCACCGTGCGCGCACGGCACGAACGGCGTAAAGTAACTTAGCATTTAAAAAACCGTTCAAATTCACTGAAAAAACCATAGGTTTCACACACGTTATAGTTAGGAATTAGCATTTAAAAAACCTTGCAAATTCACTTAAAAAACCATAGGTTTCACACATGTTATAGTTAGCTGGGCATTTTCCTCATGAAAAACCAATGAAATTCCCCCGTTATAGTTAGTGCAGGCAACTATAACTCACGCGACCGTAATCCGCTGCTGATGACGTCAGATATTACATCACTGATGACATATGTGTCTTTCTGAAAAAAAAAAAAAAAATATATGTATAGCTAAAAAAAAAAGGAAGAAGACATGGGTATATAAATGTGTAAATACAGTGATGTAATATCTGACGTCATCAGCAGCGGATTACGGTCGCGTGAGTTATAGTTGCCTGCACTAACTATAACGGGGGAATTTCATTGGTTTTTCATGAGGAAAATGCCCAGCTAACTATAACACGTGTGAAACCTATGGTTTTTTAAGTGAATTTGCAAGGTTTTTTAAATGCTAATTCCTAACTATAACGTGTGTGAAACCTATGGTTTTTTCAGTGAATATATATATATATATGCTCTCCACAAGTCCCCGTCTTTTGAAGAAACACTCGGCCACCCAAATTGCTACAGTTAATTTAATTGACAAGTAAAAAACGACGCGTTTCGGCTTTACGCCTTGCTCACGCTCATACATATACACAATCGCCATGATTAAATACACCTCATAGTCCTCATTAGAAGACGGACTCACCCACACAAGTGCGTAAATATAAGAGCAACTGTTGTGGCCATATTGGAATGTCACACTCCCCATAATATGTATCACATTAATTAAATTAATTACATTTGAGCGAAGAGTTGGCAATCCATCTGTATGATTAAACATATAGAGGATTATGTCTGTATAACAGCTTGCTTTATCAAATTTTAAATTCATGCTTTTATTACAGATTGGGGCACTTCTTTATTCAACTGTTGGAATATATGTAATTTAAGGAAGAAATATTGGATATGGAAAGAATCGCATGGACTATACATGGACGTGAATGTTTATTGGAACACTCTTTCTCTGTTCATACGACAATGTGGTAACTAGGACACAAATCTGGTTGTGTTTATTATGTATGTCTTTGCCTGAGTGGGCAAAGACTGGGAGTGCACTGTAATGTTGTGTTATCTAGCTCACTTGGGCAGAATGGAGGCTGAAGATCTATTGAAAATTTTCGTTCTGCACTATAATTGCGGGGTTAAAAAGTAGATTTAGGTAGAAATGTTGTGGAACATTGCCCACTTGGGCATAATTGATACAGGTAGGAACTTTGAGTATTATATCTTTATTGACCAACGGTGACGAACACGAGTTTACATCAACCGGCATACGCCAATCAGCGGGCTTAATAGGATGCACAGGAGGCGTTAGAGTTGAAATGTTTACGACATAATCTTCCAGGCAATATCAAGGAGAATGATATCATGAATCAATTTGTAATCATATTTAATTTGTCCTATGCGATTCACACTCAAATTATTGGATGTTTTGTAATCACTGCAAATATTGTTGCCAAAGACTGCATATGAGTTAAAACCTTTGTAGTAATTGTGTATTTGACGGATATTTTGTTTGAACTCATAATTCGCAGTCAAAGAATCAGTTGCAACAGTGTGGCAGATATATGTGATACATATTGGGGCCGATTCCAATCCTGGGAAAAGGCTGTACGAATGGTTGTACGGAGCGTTTTCTCCGTACGACTCGTACCCGGTAAACTGTCCGTACAACCTAGGAAGTACGATTCTTACAGAAAGCCTATTTCCGTACTTTTCGTACAAAACACCGTACGGGTCTGATCCAGAACAGCTTGTACGCGACGTCCGGACGCATTCAAGCAGCGGTTTCCAGCCTAGCAAGTACGATTCGTCGCTGCGTCACTCCGTACGGCTCTTTTTTTACGGGAGCCAAACACAGCCGGAAAAGCAGAGTCCGACGCGAACCGCTATGCAATGGAGCCCCGGTATGTGACGTACATGCCATGAACCCCATCGTACGTGTCATCCCGGTCCTCCTAGCCTACGACCTGGTGCACCGGAACCCGACGCACACGCCGCAGAAGGTGAGAACAACACCCAGGGGCCGGGGGGTGAGGGGCAGGAAACATACCCCATACCCAAAGCAAAACCTATAATATGGAGTCCATACATTACCACCAGGGTCTGGTCACTTGGGGGGGCATGGCCAGCAACCCCTGCATACCGCAACAATGGAAGTGGACGTGTACGGTGCGTTGCACATGTACCCCTAGCACCAGTAGAACAGTGGTACGGACCGTACACACGCAATGAATGTGTGGGTACGGTGCGTTCCACACGTACCCCTACGGCACCAGTAGAACAGTGATACGGACCGTACAAACGCAATGAATGCGTGGGTACGGTGCGTTGCACACGTACCCCTATGGCACCAGTAGAACAGTGATACGGACCGTACACACGCAATGAATGCGTCGGTACGGTGCGTTCCACACGTACCCCTACGGCACCAGTAGAACAGTCATACGGACAATACACACGCAATCAATGCGTGGGTACAGTGCGTTCCACACGTACCCCTACGGCACCAGTAGAACAGTCATACGGACCGTACACACGCAATGAATGCGTGGGTACGGTGCGTTCCACACGTACCCCTACTGCGCCAGTAGAACAGTCATACGGACCATACACACGCAATGAATGCGTGGGTACGGTGTGTTCCACACGTACCCCTACGGCACCAGCAGAACAGTCATACGGACCGTACACACGCAATGAATACGTGGGTACGGTGCGTTACACACGTACCCCTACGGCACCAGTAGAACAGTGATACGGACCGTACACACGCAATGAATGCGTGGGTACGGTGCGTTACACACGTACCCCTACGGCACCAGTAGAACAGTGATACGGACCGTACACACGCAATGAATGCGTGGGTACGATGCGTTCCACACGTACCCCTACGGCACCAGTAGAACAGTGATACGGACCGTACACACGCAATGAATGCATGGGTACGGTGCGTTTCACACGTACCCCTACGGCACAAGTACATTGGTGAAACGAAGCATACACACACAATGTTAGTGGGTGTACGGTGCATTCCACACGTACCCCTACGGCACCAGTAGAACAGTCATACGGACTGTACACACGCAATGAATGCGTGGCTATGGTGCGTTACACACGTACCCCTACGGCACCAGTAGAACAGTGATACGGACCGTACACACGCAATGAATGCGTGGGTACGGTGCGTTTCACACGTACCCCTACGGCACAAGTACAATGGTGAAATGAAGTGTACACACGCGATGATAGCGGGTGTACGGTGCGTTTAACACGTACCCCTATGGCACAAGTACAATGGTGAAACGAAGCGTACACACGCGATGATTGCGGGTGTACGGTGCGTTTCACACGCTTGCAATGGTAATACAGGCGTACACATGCCAGGAATGGAGGGCTATGAGTCGCACAAGGATGTCCATCAAGTACTTGCCATTGCATACTTTCATGTTATGTTATGTTATGTTATGTTAAAATAGCTTTTATAGAGCGCACGGCTACTCAAAAAGAGTGTCCCGGCGCTTTTATTTAGGGTAGGCTGCAGTATACTAACATAACACATTAAAAGAGAAAGTGTCACAGACAGAAAGAAAACAACGAGCAAAAAAAGACCTACTGGGTGAACAACCAAGTTTTGAGGTCCTTTCTAAAAGCTAGTAAGCTGGTGGCTCCCCGAAGTGTGCAGGCCCTAGGTGTGTCAGCCAGTGATATTGCACATGTCATCTCATCTAGTTGCACAATTGATTTGTGATGACCTGTGTACACATGTCATGTGTGATGGGGCACTATGTGGCACACATCACCTTGACACTTGCCACATGTGTGTCTGTAGTCCAACTGTGTCATTCACAGCAGCAGTGGGATGGCACAGTCATCACCACCTGCACCTGTCTCCTGATGCCAGGGACAGGGATACTCTCTCAACTGACATGTTACGATCAGCGTACCCCTATGTGACTATGTCAAGTGTGTGTCATGTGTTCCCATGAGCTTGCTGTTAGTGTTCCGTCAACTGCATCTGCTGTTGGTGCATCCAACATGGATCTGTGTGGAGATGGGCATGGCACACATCTACGCACACCATGCCACATGTGGATTCCCACAGCTGTAGGGTCTGTGTGCATGGGACATCATATTTTCCCAGGCATACATGTCTGCGTCGTCTGAATGGCTGTGTTTAATTGTTGTCACGTGTACCCCTTCATCACAATGTGTGTCATATGTACATTTGACATTCTATGTGACCTGTGCGTGTGCCTTGCAGTCAACTGTCTGGATGAGATGACATCCTTCCAAAGCAGCTATGTGGATGTGTGTCACCCCGGTGATAACTCTGGCTGTTCACTCAGACTTGCCCCCAGTTCATTTCAGGGCCTGTCATGCAGACTTGACAATCAACAGGTGTATCTGGCTTTTCGTAGGAGTGCTAGCAAGGTGGCATATGTGTCCTGGATGTATTGCACACACCAGACTCCATAGTTACCTGATGTGTAGTAGCAGTTTAGCATGTGCTATGTTCATTGACATTGATGTTGGCAGACTCTCAATCTTCATGATTCCTAACAATGTCTTGCAGGGCACCGCCTGTCCCAAGAACAATGCCAGACTTGGCTGCCATGAGGGAACGTGCCTACATCTGACGTTACAGATTCACTCAACAGTTGATTGAGGACTTGACCGACAGGCTGGAACCACACCTCCAACCGCGACACAGGTATCCTACTGCGCTGACCCCAAAGATGAAGGTGATGGCAGCCCTAAATTTTTTTGCCACAGGTATGTTTCAATTGACCATAGCTGATGTTGGTGGGATGTCACAGACAATGTTCAGCCGTTTCCTGCGTGATGTTTTGGCAGCCATGTTGGAGCACCTTGATGAATTCATCCAATTTCCTGCTCCTGGGGAGTTGACAGATGTCAAGGGTGATTTCTACGCCCTGGGAGGGATGCCCCATGTCATTGGGTCCATTGATGGGACACATGTGGCTTTGGTACCACCACAGGCACAGGAGCAAGCCTATCGCAACCGTAAACATTACCACTCAATAGATGCCCTTGTGGTGTGTCTTGCTAACATGCTGATTTCCCATGTCTGTGCACGTTTTCCAGGATCAGCACACGATGCCTACATCATGAGGCGTAGCAGGGTGCCACAAATGATGCTGCAGCTGCACAACAAACGAGCATGTCTTGTTGGTGGGTATACTCTGTTGGTCCTGTGTGTTGCGGTATCTTTGGCTCTTACGGCATCTCCTGACCCACTTATTTACATGATGTTTCCATGTCGGGGACTCTGGATATCCCAACATGCCATGGCTAATGACACCTCTCCCCAACCCAAGAACAGCTGCAGATCACAGGTACAACAATGCACACGGGCAGACCAGGCGAGTTTGGCCTCCTGAAGAGCCGATTCCGGTGCCTTGACAAGACAGGCGGGTCCCTCCCATATGCACCGGAGAAGGTGTGCAAAATCTTCATTGTGTGCTGCATGCTGCACAACATGGCCGTTGAGAAGGCAGTGCCACTCATCCTTGATCCTAATGAGGAGCAACACCCACCCGTGGAGGATCCAGGGCTTGGTCACGAGGCAAGTAATGAGGAGGAGGAGGAGGATGATATCCGAATCAGCTCATACGCAACTTCTTCTCATAATGGTGAGTCACTGGGTATGAGTGTGCAAGCTTGTAGCATTGAGTGGCATGTGTTGCAATGTGTGGGTCCAGCTGACTGAATGCAAAGTGACTTTGATGTGTGTACTGATGTGTCACTCGAGTCATGCCACACAGTTTTGCGGAGAGACTTTCTTTGAAATTTGCATGTGTCCAACATTGTTCATGTTTCGTAACTGACCATGTGTGCAGCGAGATTTGTTTTAGGTGACTTCTTGTGTGTCTGTCATTCCCAGCTTTTTGCGCCTGTTGTCTGCTCGTGTCATCTTTGTCCTCCTGCTATTCCTCATGAGGATTGCAACGTGTGCTGAATCAGCGTTCCATGCACGGACATGTGGAAATGTCAGTTTGGGTAAGGATTGCAGCAAGGCTTTTTGGTGGTGGTACAGGTTGGAAATGTGTGGGGACAGCTTCTGTGCATATTGTGGTACCATGCATACATGTCTTCTCACCATGGAGCATATAACATGTAGCATCACTCCCATGACATGATAGTCACCCTTCTTGACAGTCACCTGTAGTGGAGTGTGGAGTCTGATGAAGGCATCAATGTGCGTAAACCTTTCCTCTGAAACATTGCTGATGCTATGGGTGGACATAGTGTGGGACATCACAACAACCGACTCTATGGTGATTTGCAGCATCTCCGTGTGCAGCAGGATGTGTTTGGGTCATCCCCTTGACTTGTGTGCCAGTTCATTGGGATTTCCAACATCCGTGTTGTGAAGGGGGGGTCCAGCGTATGTCCCACATGTTCTGTCAACTGACCTGTGAGTCTGTACATATGGATGCATTTCCCTTTGTGTGAGTTTGTGCAATAAAGGTGTTCTGCACAATCCAAAGTGCCTCATCTCTGTCACTGCATATCTCTTGCCAGTTTGCATGCATCATCAATGGCATAATTGTCAAAGATTGAGCATATGAGTGTATGTGTACTTCTGCAACATGCATGCATTTCTTCATGGCTAATAATCTCTATTGTGCATGAAGTACCTGGTTGTGTATGTATTTGTGCGCCTGCTGACGGTGTGTCTCCTGTGCGCAGCTCCGCATTTTGTTGCCTGATCCTGTGGTCGTCATTTTTGTTGATTCTTCATACATTTTCTCGGAGTGACCCATGAGTAACTTGACACTCCTTCCTTTACATACACCTGTTGCACTGTGCCTTTCTGACCTCCTTGTCTTTGTGTGCTACTTTTTGCCTAGTTTCTCACCCCTTCCGCCTGCTGCTGCCTCACCTGCGGCACTGCCCCACCGAGTGCCCTGATTCGGCAACCCACAAGCCTACAAAATGCTCCTCCCTTCCCCCTCCACCCATTCTAAATGCAGCCAGCAGCTTGTCTGTGCCACTGTTGCACCAACGCCGTGCCAAAGGCAGGACCGTCTGCGCCTGCAACGTGCACAGTGCACGACCCTCTGGTCCTTGCATGACCCACGTCACACAACAGGCTCTTGCTGCAGCCACCCTCCAAGCAATGTCTTCCAGACAATCAACCGCCTGCTATCAGGCAACCCCTAAGCGCACACACGACACCTTTGCATGCTGAGTGTGCAACTCCAACTGCTTACACAGCGCTGCCCCGCCTACCAGACCCTGTCAGAACAACCAGGTCATGTGCCTCCTACGCCACACCCGCTCCATCCACAAGCACGCCATTGGACTCTGTTACCTCCTCAACACAACGGCCCCATACATCACCTTCATGACAGTAACCTGGTCAAAAGCATCCTCAGCACCCAACTTCTTTATTGCCATCTCAGACGGATACAAGATCACCCGCAGGTACGGCAACAACAATCCCGGAGGATGAATTGCAATTTATTCCCAAGTACACCCTCAGAGTCACAAATCCGGTTTTGCTCCAACCACCTGGCAACCCTCAGAGTAACACTCATCTACAGATCTCCAGGCCTACATCCACAAATCCGCAAAGCCATCAACACGAACATCTGCACGCACGCCCTCACCTCCACAGGCTACATGTGGCTGGGGGCCAGTAACTTCTTGCTGGAGGAGAACCACACCACCATCCAACATTGGTCCATCAACATTTGCATCCACGTCTCCGACAAGTAACACAGTGGCCCACACCCCGCTACCGATCCCCCAAAGATGCTTGATGTAAGTCACCACAGACAAGCTGTGTGGGACACTCGAACCAACACCACCGCCACACCCTGCAACCTCACACACTGGATCAGCTACTGATCCAACAATCTTGCCACATTGACGGACTTTCCTGTGAAGCACAACAACAATGAAGTCACCTGGGACAAGGCAGACCTACTGGACTCATCCAGATCGAGCCGGACTCTTGTGCAAACCTTGCAACACAAAGTATCTTCATTTACCTTACAGCCCTGGAAAACGCCACACACAGCCATCACCATATCATCAGCAAGGACAAGTGGAGATCCTTCAGATAGGGCCGAGGCACCAAAACACACGACATCAAGGAGCTCATCAGCATTGTGAGTGAACTGACAGCAGATCTCCACCCAAAAGACCCCCCACCCTTGCAAGGCAGATCACATCCCTCGCAACTTTCTACCACTGCAAAATCATGGCCATACATGACAGCCTTGGAACACAGAGGCAGACAGCACTATTATCCACGTGACAAACCCCACTCAGGTTCTGGACTCCCGTCAGCAACAGCACCTGGCTCATGTGCACCATCCACTCTGGCTCTCCATCAGGCCCCTTCCCACACAACATCTCAACCACATCCTTTCCCATCCTTAAAGCCCACGTTTAGGGCGTCCTGAATGTCTCATTTGATTTTGCCACATTCCATGGGAGCTGGAGGCATTCCGAGACCCAGGCCCTTCTTCAACAACGGATGGCAGTACCGCAGGATCTCCTGGAACATCACCCTGCTTCCCTACCCAGCAAATGTCATCAGGAAGACACTCAACGAGCGACTGACAAACTTCCTCTGCGCAAACAGCTCCAGGCAACCGGCACCAGAACATCTTCCACAGTAACCGTCATCATTGCCACCACCAACGACAACTTAGCCCTACTCAACAATGGTGAGACCACCCCCTTGACCTCTCAAAGGCATTGTACACCATGTGCTACCACACACTGTCAGCTCACACATCTCCAACACTGGTATCCAGAGGAGGGCCCAGGATTAAATCACCAAGTAGCTCACCAGCAAGGCCCAGGGAGTCAGCCTCCGCCCTGCAGCATGTAGTACACTGGGGTCATGTGGCCCATGCCCCAGGGCTAATCTCTTAGCGTGACGATCTTCAATGTCTCCATGACCCCCCTCTCCACCATCACATGCGCACACGACCTCATCATCATCTGGTATGCCATTGACACCCTGCTGCTCCTCAACCTCACCAAAGACCCAGCCATTGCCAGATCCAACCTTCAAGAAGGCATGAAATCCGTTGACGAATGACTGACCATCAGCCACATGAGGCTGGACTTGGACAGGACTGAGGTCATCATCTGAGGATTGTCCCCTTACGGCTGGGTCAACTCCTTGTGTCCCACCAGCCTGGGCACCGCACCAGCACCCAGTGGCCACGCATGCAAGCTGGTGTTCATCATGGACTCATCGCTCACACTTACCATGCAACTCAACACCATCTGTACCTCATGCTGCAACACCCTCCGCATGCTGCGAATGATCCACAGATAGATTCACTCCAAGGCAAGACAGACCGTCCCCCAGGTCCACGACACCAGCCGGGTCAACTACAGCAACGCCCTCTATGTAGGAACAACAGCAAAGCTGCAGGAGAAGTTGTCCACATCCAGGGAGCATCCGCACACCTCATCTTCAACATCCCCCGCCCCAGCCACATCACCGTCCACCTAAGATATCTAGAATGGCTCACTGTCTGCTGCAGGATCACCTTCAGACTCCTGAACCACACTCAGGAGGCAGTCCACAACCCCAGACCCAAAACCGACCTTGGACGTCTGTCTTCCAACACCCCGTTGGCCCAACTTCGTGCAGCCCACCTTGCCCTGGCCACCATTCATCACATCCACAGAACAACTGCATGCAGGAGATAGTTCTCCCACCTCACAAAACAGACCTAGGACTCCCTCCCCGGGCACCTCAACATGACCTCTACACCTTCATGATACTCTGGCAAATTGGTCTGTCTGAGCAGTATTGCAAGCCCCCCCTCAGCAGCTTGAGGCCATCACGGGTGAGTATTGGGCTCCATGTCTGTATTTGGTGATACATTGTGACCCACCTTCCTCCGGGGACCCTCAGATGCAGGCCTTGACGATGCATGGGACGCTCCGTCGGACGAATCCTCCTCCCTCCCTGTGGCTGGTGGTGGTCTTCCCCAGGTGGCACAGGGAGGGTTGCCCATGTTGTCGGTGATCCGACGGAGTGAATGGCTTATGTCCCTTTGCACCACCAGGAGCTCAGCCAGTCTTGCCTCCATCCGTCCTTGGTGTTCTTGTTGACTGGCGTGTTGCTCAGCCTGTTGGTTCTTAATCTCTGTGAGGGTCACCACTACCTGGCTGAACTCCCTGGTGTCACGCCGGTATGCGTCCAAGATGTTGGCTATGTGTGCCATACCGGTCCCTTCAGCTGGCTGGTCAGGTTCTCGCCTCCGCCTGCCTCCACTCCCACCACCCCTGCCCACATGAGCCTGAGCTGCCGTTCTGGGCACATCAGGTCTGCGGGACCCCTGAGGGATGGCAGTGGCAGTGTTGTCTGCCTCCTCCTGGGTGCCCGGCGCACCTTGTCCCTCCTGGTCAGACTGGCTCAGGTGTTCACTGCGGGCAGGGCTCCTCAGTGTCTCCTGGGATGTGGCAGGAATGGGGGTGGTGGTTGGCACAGATGTTCCTGAACCAGGTGCTGCAGGGGCTTGGACACCAGAGGGTCCAGGTCGGTCGGGGTCATCCGCGGAGTGTTGAGAGGCGTCGCTGCCGGTCTGATCAGGTTCCTCCCGAGCCTGGGACTGTGATTCTTCACCCCCATTGTTGGTGGGAGAATCATCACGTTGCCCTGTGTGTGAGAGACAGACAATGTTAATGCTGTTTCATGCAACATCCATGTTTCATACACATTCAAGTTGGCACTGTTCCTCCAGGTAGTTGTATGTGCCTAGCATTCTCCTCAATGTTCACTTGTGGATGGGTATGTTGCGGGGGACAGATTGATATGTTCTCCTGAGTCTTTGACATGTAGATTTTTGGCTTGGATGCTTCTTCGGCTATGTATTGGTGTTGTTGTGTTACATGTCCATTGTGACAGTGTGTAAATCCATTGCCTGTCCCGGGGGTGTCTGCTTGTGTAAGGGGTGTGTGTGACAGGGCCTGCTGGAGGGTGTAGTGTGACTTTGTACTGGGGCTCACAGGTGATGTTGCTGTCCCCCGATGGAGCATGCTGCCGTGACAGTGACTGTGAGTTCCTGTCCTAGATATCTGACCTTGTTGTCTTGGTGTTTGTGTTTGCACGGGTCGCAGGAGGGCCTTGTGCTGCCTACACCCGGGCCAAGTGTCAGCTATCTTGTCAGTACTTTCCCAATCCCTGTGCATTGCGCATGGTGCATGGGTATGTACCTGGGCCATATGGGATGAGGGCAATTTTGTCTGATTTGGAGTTCAACAATGCGTTGAGTGACACCCACCCTTCCAGCATACGGGACATCCATTCTTGGGTTGGTGCTTCGTATAGCATGGGACATAGCATGGCCTTGCTTTCTCAATGGGGCATACACATGTTATTGGCATTAGAGTTGTTTTTGACTGTAGTTGTGGCCGGTGAGGGCTTGGGGGTAGTTGCGTGCATTTTGTGTAGTTGGGTGTGGATGCCATTACCCCCATGTTACGTAAGTTGTTTGTGTACTCACCAGGCTCTGAAAGTCCTTGAAGTCCATGTACTCCCACCGGCGGAAGCAGGGCCATCACCTTCTCCTCCCAGGGATGGAAATGTACTGGTCTGCGGGGCCCATCCCCTCCAGTGATGTTGCTCTGGGCATAGTCGTCGTTAATTTTTTGCTTGACCGCCCTCCGCAGATCGTACCACCTGGCTTGGCATTCATTCCTGGTCCTTCTGATGGGTGCAACAGCATTCACCCTATCGACGATCCTCTGCCACAGGCGTGATTTTTCGGCTATGCTGGTCTGTCTGACCAATGTTCCAAACAGCTGTGGCTCGACTCTGATGACTTCATTGTCAAGGATCTCCAGCTCCTCCCTTGTGAACTTTGGATTCTTGTCTGTGGGCATGGTGTGGGGTGAGGGTGTGGATGGTTGTGTGTGTGTGGGTGTGAATGTGAAGTTGTGGGTCTGAATGTGAAGAGGGGGTATGTGTGAAGGAGGGTGTGGGAAGGTGTATATGTTAAGCTGGATGGGTGCAGCTGTTGGTGTGTGCTCTCTAGCTGCAGTGAGTCTGTTGCAAAGGCTCATGGTTTGTGTGTGTGGGCCCTTTTTATTGGTCCATTTGTGGGTGGGCCTCAGTTTGAATTTTTGGTGGGTGTGTTATAAGGGGTGGTTGTGAGTTTGCCCCTCTGTTTGCCTGTTTGGACGTGGCCAGGTCAGTAATTTCCATGTTTTGTGCACTGTAGATGTGTTTTGTGGTGTTGTGCGAGTCGAATAGACCCTCCTTGTGCTGTTTTACATTGCCTATGTACAGTGCGTACATACGCGATGATGTTGTTGTGAGGTGCGTACATAGGCGATGTTGGGGTACGCACCGTACGTACGCGATGATGTTGTTGTGAGGTGCGTACATATGTGAAGATGTTGTTGTGGGGTGCGTACATACGCGATGTTGTGGTACGCACCGTACATATGCGATGATGTTGTTGTGAGGTGCGTACATACGTGAGGATGTTGTTGTGGGGTGCGTACATACGCGATGTTGGGGTACGCACCGTACATACGCGATGATATTGTTGTGAGGTGCGTACATACGTGAGGATGTTGTTGTGGGGTGCGTACATGCGCGATGTTGGGGTTCGCACAGTACATACGCAATGATGTTGTTGTGAGGTGCGTACATACGTGAGGATGTTGTTGTGGGGTGCGTACATACGCGATGTTGGGGTACGCACCGTACATACGCGATGATGATGTTGTTGTGAGGTGCGTACATAGGCGATGTTGGGGTATGCACCGTACATACGCGATGATGATGTTGTTGTGAGGTGTGTACATACGCGATGTTGGTGTACGCACCATACATACACGATGATGTTGTTGTAAGGTGCGTACATATGCTGGGGGGGGCCTGTACGACTCGTACCCCTGTATGACTCGCACCCCGGGAGCTACTTTTCCCGGAATACGAGTCGTACAAAGTTTGCTTTGTAGCGGGTGAAGTAATTCCCCATGTACGGGACGTTTTCCATACGAATCCTAAATTGGAAAGGCAATCCGGATCGTACTTGTACGGTCGGACTGTATTTTTAGGCTTCGTACGGAAAAGTGTCTGGGTCCGTCTCGTACAACTTTTCCTGATCGAATTCGGACGGATCGGGCCGATCCGTATGTATTTTTCCCGTACGAATCGTACTTCACGGGTGAGACGGGACTTGCACGATTCGTACGGGGAAAATTACGGATGCGAGTCGTACGGGAAAAAAAAATACAGGATCGGAATCGGCCCCATTATGGGGAGTGTGACATTCCAATATGGCAACGACAATTGCTCTTATATTTATGCACTTGTATGGGTGAGTCCGTCTTCTAATGAGGACTATGAGGTGTATTTAATCATGGCAATTGTGTATATGTACCAGCGTGAGCAAGGCGTAAAGCCGAAACGCGTTGTTTTTTACTTGTGGAGAGCATATTGAGGATTTCCGGTATTCTGGCTCGGACCGCCCGCGACAGCCCTATATTTCATAACCAGAAACTGTGGACTGATATATATATATATATATATATATATGTATATATACATATACGCACATATATATATATATATTCAATGAAAACTCCAAAGGTTAAAGCTTGATTATAGTTAGGAAAACATACTTTCCCTATACAAATCAAGTTTAAACTACACAATCTTTACAAATTCTTAAGTAATAGTAATAACTTTCATTTGCAATTCATCCACCACCTTCAAATTATTATAAGCGGATCTTTTTACACAATCTTTTCAGCTCGCTAACCAGACAACAATAACTATACCTTGCCACTCTTCCATGCACTGTGTTTTAACAAATAATGCATTTTAGAAATGGTGTTACGAATGCTATGATTTCACATGCTATAAGTGATGTAACATGCAAGTGTATAAACAGTGCATGGAAAAGGCATGAGTTGTAGTTAATGTAGTGTGGCGAGTGAGGTGGTAAGAGTGTGTTAGGAGGTGCACAATTTAAGGTAATTTAAAGGTTGTTCGTAAATTATAAATTGAAGTTATCTTCATAACTTTACAGTTTATAATGTTTGTGTATTTTAAGTTGGGTTTGTATAAAAAGAATACATAAGGTATTTCTAATTATAAATTATCCTTAATCTTTATTTTTTGATTCTTTATAAATGGCTTTTATTTTTTAATAAAAACTGTGTTTCAAATCACAATGTGAAGTGTAATTTATTGGAGTGTTGTAAAGAGTAGTTGTAGGAAAGTAGGATCTGCTTTTATGGTTACCCCCAATTTTTGCCTGAGCTAAGCTGTTATTGACTAGTCTGACTGGAATCCTGCTAATCTGATTTCTCCCTTAAAGTGTTGTGTTCAGTACTTCGGTACACCCCAGATTGGATACTGGGGTACCTTTATCAGTCCCTAGTATATGGTACTAAGGTACCCAGGGCAAAGGTACCCCAGAGGTCCCCCATGGGCTGAAGCATGCATTATGCCACCCAAGGGAGACCATTCAAAATGCAACTACAGGCCTGCCATTGCAGCCTGTGTAAGCTGGTGCTAGCACCACTTACTAAAGATATAGGTTTCCTATATCTAGGGTTATTGCACTTAAAACCTATAAATCACCCCTAGCAGGTCTTATCAATCCTGAAAGCAGGGTGCTTGGTTCTAAGTGTGAGAGTGCCCCTGCCTGAGCAGGACACCCCTACAGCCTACGGAGTCCACTCTCCCGGGTTGTAGGTGAAACAGCTGTATACTATATAGAGGGGTACCACGTAATTACATGATGACCATCTCGAAATTGGATTAAATGAATCCTATCAAGTTTGGTATCAAACATGTTGGAATCATACCCCAACACCGTAGATGGTGTGGGAGGTATGATTCCAAGCACTGGATGTGCCCTCCAATAGGCTCTCAGTGTTCCCAATGCCAGCCTTCTAGACAAACACAAGGAGATGATGGACGGAGCGCTAAAACTTTTTAGACACTCACCCCCGGTGACAGATCTAGGTTGAATCCATCATCATTCTTTAGCTCACTTCGCCACCCCAGTTCAGACACAGTTATATGAAAATCAGTCTTGACGCTGTGCCTCATGGGAACAGTCCGGCCTGAACTGCCAAGCCATGTCTTCAGTGGACTGGAAACAAGCATCCTGGGACCGGTTTCAGGCTAACAGCCCTAATCAGCCAGGCTAACTTGAATCCAGTGGCAAAGTGAGCAAGGTACCCACGTTTGGCCTTACCCTGCAAACCTAGGGCAAAAAAGCAAACACAAAAAGATGATGGGTGGAGCGCTGGCATTGAGCAGTGTTGTACAGTAGTGTGGCTTAGAGTGCAATAATGTACAGTGGTGTTTAATGGAGTGGTGTCGAATGAATTGGCATATAGTGGTGTGGGGTAGAGTGTAATAGCATAAAGTGGAGGGGTGTATATCGGAGTGGAGTCCAATCGAATAGCATAGAATGAAGTGGCATAGAGTGGAGTGCCATACACTGGAATCGCACAGAGTGGAGTAGCGTATAGTGAATTGTCATGCAGTGGAATAGCATAGAGTGGAGTACCATACAGAAGAATAGCGTAAAGTGGGATAGCATATTCCGGAGAAGCATAGAGTGGGTTGCAAAAAGTGTAATATAGTATAGTGGACTGGTATAGAGTGGAGTTTTGTTGAGTTGAATATGATAGAGTGGAGTGGGGCAGAGCAGAGTGTTGTGCAGTGGAGTGGCTTAGAGTGTAATGGTGAATAGTGAAGTAGTGTACAGTGGAGTGGTGTATAATGGAGTGGTGTAGACTGGAGTGGTGTACAGTGGTGTTGGGTAGAATGTAATAGCATACAATGGAGCGTTGTACATTGGAGTGAAGTCTAATCGAATAGTGTAGAATTAAGTGGTAGAGAGTGAAGTGCCATGCACTGTTGTGGCATAGAGTGGAGTAGCATATAGTGGAGTGGCATACAGCAGAATAGTGTACAGTGGGGTGTTGTAGAGTGGAGCGGCATACAGTGGAAAAGACTCAGAGTAGAGTGGAGTGGCATACAGTAGATTGGCATAGAGTGGAGTACAGTGGTGTGGCATACAGATAGATGTGAAATTTAGAAGCATTGTAGATTATGATGTGCAGAGTAACACAAGGCAGCGAACTGCACTGCCTTCCTTTTCTCAAGATTTACAGATCAAGGGAGGGCCACACATGGTGGCCTTGCGTTCCTTTGTAAATCTGACATAAGTATTACATTGCCCATGTGACGGCATGAGTGACGCAAGGATAGCCAATCCTATAATACAGCTAGGCCTTAGTTATATTTTGGGCCATGGTATACCATGATAACTTTGCAGCATACTGTGGTACATGGCGATGATGACAAGCCAGTATATTATTGGGTAATGGCTGTTTTTTCAGAATGAAAAGGCAGCCATATTGTTTTTACTACACTTTGGCTGTGTTCAGTGTTAGGGCCTTAGATGTAGCTAAGTAGTAGGTCCCTTCCTAGTACCATTTTATTAAAGTGCTAATATATAGGGAAATTTAAATAAATTTTAAAGAATGTTGTGGCCATATACCACAGTAGTTTAAAAACAATTTGTGAAATTCCGCTGAGGTATAGTGGTGACAGATATCACTAAGTTTAAATTTCTCATAACTTAAAAAATACTTACCCCACTTAACTACATTACCCAAAAAGCCTCATCTCTGCATCAAAATGTATAGTACTGCCAAATGTCATGTAAATTAATTTAGTTGTTTTCGCGCTACGCTAAATATAAGTCTATAGAAAATGCACTGGTGGAAAAATGTGTTTTAGGCTCTCTTTTATCTTTGCACACCTTTAACAGTACACAACAAAATTGTACAGCATCTCAAAATTTAGAAATTGCTATAGGCGGAAAATTATGTGGTGATTTGTCAAATGGGTGGACAGTTATTAGGGAGGTAATATCTGAGGAATTCTTACCTTTGAGAAGCTTAACTATAACTACAGAGGGGCAATCAGATTTAATGTGATTTCTTTCTTTTTAGCTGTTGTATTTGTTATGCATTTGTTTATTGGTTTAAAAACTCATGTGACCATAAATGTGATTTTTAGTTGTACATGTAGTAATTCTGAAACTTTACAAATGCAGTCTAGTTTATTTTTTGGGCTTCCTTGCTACTTTTAGTAGGATCGTGCTACATATGAAGACCAAATTTAATGAAAACCAATGAAAAATGCCCTAGCTAACACGAAGGAAAGTTTCAAATCTATTAAGGACACGGAGGTGAGGATTATGCATTACTTTCCTAAATCAGCAGCCTTCTAAGAACATGTAAGTAAAGAAACAGCTGACTACATTTCCCATGAACCACTCTGAATGAGTCTCCATACCAACCATTGTCCAATCATAAAACAGTCCAATGTATATAAGTGCGTGATGTCCCTTCCTGTTCCTCTTTTTCATTGGAGGAAGTTAACCTTGAACATCCGCTCTATTCGAACTTCTGATCCAATCATTTATGACATCTTACATAAGCGCAGTATCTTTGCCATCATATCCATCATCATTGACTATTCTATAACATGAATGAAAAACATCAAACCAAGATAAACAGTTGTTTATTTTTCTATACCTAAAAACCAGCTAGAAGTGTTACTTACTACTAACAAAGTATGATAGGGAGGGCCAGGAGATCACTCCCTGATGGCTCCAGTTGGAATGATCCTCGCCTCCATGTCCTCAATTGAATTGAAACTTTCCTTCTCGTTAGCTAGGAAATTTTTCATTTTAAGTCAGGACCAGAGGCGAGAATTATGCTTGTTTAGACCTTACTTACCACCAAAGCTGCGGCATCCAAAATGGGTTTGAAGTAAAACTTCGTAAAGGTCAATGACCAGTCCGCATCAATCATAATGTCTTCCAGTCTCCCACCTACCTGTATGGCCTTAGACACCATGGCTCCCCTTGTGGAATGAGCCCCAAATCTTTTTTGTACATAAAGCACTCCACACTCTGGATGGCATCTTCACCAATCTTGCCACTATTGAAATTGACAAGATCTTGCCACTTACATGGACAGACCACAGGGAAATATTCTTTAGTTTATCTACCTCTCAGATTCTATCCCTGGTAAATTGCCTACCACCAACTACCACTTGCTCCTGGGGGAGCATCAATTTTGACACCCTAAATAAGCTGCTAGGTAACAACGCACCACTGCTTACAGGTGATCCTAACTGGGATGCAGCCAGCTATGATTACTGGATTAGATCCAGTATTGATCAAGTGTCTCCCATTAAATTGATCAACCAACGTAGGTACAAACTTGCCTCCCCCTGGTACTCTGCAGAGTTAAAAATTCTCAAATCCAAATGTAGGCGCGTAGAACAAATATGGAGGTCAGACTATAGTGTAGAAGGTAAAAACTAGGGGTGGGCGGAATTTGCGTAATCGCGTTACGCAAATCTCCGCGAAACGGTAAAAAATCTCCGCGAACACGCAGAAATTCCGCGAACACGCGGAATTGCTTGTTCGCGATACTTTTTTCCTGTTCGCGATCGCTGTTTGCGTGCTCGGGGTGAAATATCTCGCGAACACGCATATTGAGAACGCGAACAAGCAAAAAATTTCGCGAAGTCGCGGAATGCAGATCTTTGGGCAATTTCGCGTTCTCAGCGGAACGCGAAATTACCCAAATTCCGCAAATTCCGCGAACGGAACGGAATTTACTGCCCAGGCCTAGTAAAAACAAATACAATCAGGCTCTTGCAGAATATAAAGATGCTATTATTAGGGCAAAGAAGGAATTTTATACTACCAACATTGAAATGTCAAAGAACTCTACTAAAGAGCTCTTTAATACGGTTTCTCTACTATCCAAACTTCAACAGGGAAATCAGTTTAGCCCTGATCAGACCTTATGCGACAAAATGGCGTCTTTTAAAAAAAACAAAATTCAATCTATTTACAGTGAATTAGAGGGGACAGGTCTTGCCCCCCAAACATCATCTCTGCCTGGTCTGGAGGAAGGGTCGGCAATTACTAACCATTTGGCTAGTTTCTCACCATTTACTGTAGACTCAGTAAATTACCTTTTATTGACCATTAAGTCAGGCTCCCCAGACGATCCTTGCCCCCAGACACTATTCATGGTGTCTCGAACTTAGTCAGTCAGACTCTTGTCCCGCTACTAAATACGGTCATAAAGTCTGTCTTGGAAGAAGGCCTGTATCAGACCTATCCTAAAGAAACCTACCCTGCTCCCCTGTTATGTTACTAGCTACCGTCCTATTTCCTGGCCGCCTTTGGTGGCCAAGGTTTTGGAGAAAGCTCTAAGAATTACACAACTACTTGGACTCCAATAACCTACTTGACAGCACTCAACATGGTTTTTGAGCAAACCATTCTACTGAGCCCGCATCAGTCATGGCCACAGAGGAACTCAGATGGCAAATTGATAGAGGGGACAGGGCGGTCCTCATCCTGTTGGACCTGTCCGCTGCGTTTGATACGGTGAGCCACTCCATTCTCACACAGCGGTTGAGTGCAACAGGGATCCAGGATTCCAAGCTGGCCCTCCTCACCTCCTTCCAGACAGGGAGAGAACATAAGGGCTGCTCGGATAACCTTAAGACAGATAAATTCCATCTTCCTTGAGGAGTCCCTCAGGGCTCGGCACTTAAACCCACATTGTTCAATATTTATGTGACTCTGCTGGCTCTACTAGTTAAGCACCATGGCTTTTCACTTGTGTCATATGCTGCTGACACACAAGTTATAATCTCCATATCCTCCCCAGATCATTTCCCCTCGGCCAGGTTTCACAGTTGTATGGTTCATATTATTCAATGGATGCACTTCAACTTTCTAAAATTAAACACTCAGAAGACAGAGGTCATGGAATTTGGCTCTGGTCCTCCCATTTGGAATTCTGACTGGTGGCCTGGAGAAGCAGGAGCCTGTCCACTGCCTGTGACCAAAATGAGAAACCTGGGCGTGATGTTTGACACCAAGCTTAGCTTTATGGGGCAGATAAACCAGGTTACCTCTACCTGCTATTTCACTCTAAGAATTCTGCGGATGATTTTACTGTATCTCCCAATGGAACTGTGAAAAACAGTTGTCATAGGACTCGTTCTGTCTCGGATTGAGTATTGCAATGCTATTTATCTTGGTTTGGATAAGAGACAATTGAACAAATTGCAATCCCTACAGAACGCGGCAGCTCGGACCCTACTGAATCTCCACAAATATAGTCATATATCGGGGACTATCAGAAAACTTCACTGGCTCCCAGTCAAGGAGCGAATTGAATTTAAGGCATAATGCTTGATTCATAAAACCTTACATAGAGGTGGTCCCACAGAATATTGTAAATTATTTCAATGGTATACTCCTGGTTGCTCTCTGCGAAGCAAGCACTCGTTAGGATTCCAAGAATCAAGAAAGCAAACAGGGGTGGCAGAAGCGTCTCTCATCTAGCTTCTAAACTATGGAATAAGCTGCCACTTAATATTAGATCTTTATCGGCCTATGCACATTTCCGAGCCTTGTTGAAAATTTGGCTTTTTCCCACCCAGTAACATTCTTTTTCCCGGCCTTTTCATAACTCTGCTATTCCAGCGCCAAGACGCCTGGGCAATAGAGCGCTTTACAAACTTTTACTGACTTACTTACTTACTTACGTCAACATCGGCTTACGCCATGATCCATCATACCCACCTGGCAATGGTTGGTGAGGATACCGCCTTGAAAGGTTTCTTTAGGGGAATCAGCAGTTGCTTCTCACCTGTCAGCCAGCTTTTGTTTGTCATATCCTCGTATGGTTTAATGTATCTTACCATGCATTGTTTAGGATTCTCATAAAAGCAGAATAGGATACCAACCTGGTATGTGTCTTTGCTCTCCTAGACATGGTAAATGTAACCCCCTCGGGTGTGAACATTTTATCTGATATATCCACTGCTTTCACATCGGACACTCTTACATGACATCAGGCATAATTAAGTGGTTAGTTTAGCAGAAACCTCTTTTCTTTAGAGATATTGGTTATCCTGCCAACTTATGGTGAGTCGCAATACCACATTAATATACCAAAGGCCTGAGTATATTTCTTGTGGCAGTTTAGTGAGTTGAATCCCTTTCATTAGCTTAAATACCCAAGGATGTTCTCTAACTGGTTGATTGTGG
This sequence comes from Triturus cristatus, assembly GCF_964204655.1. Lineage (NCBI taxonomy): Eukaryota > Metazoa > Chordata > Amphibia > Caudata > Salamandridae > Triturus > Triturus cristatus. The sequence continues at coordinate 494,000,610 of NC_140595.1, forward strand.
ATGGTGTCATGCTGACCTGAAGATGGCTGACCTGAAGGACTTGACTGTACAGTATGACAGTCCTGACTGTGCCAATTCCACCAAAAATGTTTAGAATATGAGAAATTTCTACCCCCAAGGGATCCAGATGTCTCTCAAAACACCAGCGATGCCATCATCTCCAAGTCGAGCGATATCTCTTGATGGTGCCTGTATCCCATGCCTGTTAGATGAAGTTTGCAGCTTCTTTTGAAAGGTGATCGTCTTTCCAGAGTCACCAGAAATCATCCATGCCATGAGATATCCCTGTAGAACCATTGGATGTAGACAACCCTGAGGGTCCCCGATGCAGTCTAGTTCATTTTTTGGGCTTCCTTGCTATTTTAAGTAGTATTGTGCTACAAGATATCACTAAGTTGAAAACCTTATAATTTAACATTGACTTACTCTACTTAACTGTAGTATGCTACAGAATCAACTGTGCCCTCTAATATGTAATACCTCCCAACTTTCATAAAAATCCAGCAGTTTCTGTGCTTTGCAAAATACAAAAGTCTATTGGAAATACATTTGATTTAAAGCCCTTTTTGGGACCACTTTTTTCTTTCCACCCCCTTGATCAAATGTCACAAATCTTTCAGTTCATCCAAAATGAAATGGGGGCAGCAGGTCTTTAAGGTCACCCTAACTATAACTAGAGTGGCTACTGCCTACTCTGTAGCATATCTATCTATCTATCTATCTATCTATCTATCTATCTATCTATCTATCTATCTATCTATCTATCTATCTATCTATCTATCTATCTATCTATCTATCTATCTATCTATCTATCTATCTATCTACACAAAAATCAACGGTTACAGGGACGTTATAGTTAGAAAATAGAAGTTAAAAAACCTAGAAATTCACTAAAATTCACTAAAAGAAGCATAGGTTTCAAGGATCTTACAGTTAGGTTCAGAATTTACACACGCAGAACCCCATAAATTCAGCAGTTATAGTTATACTTATCTCAAGAAACTATAACTCATGCCCTAAGGTTACTTTAACATGTGACCCCCAATGCACAGTTTTCTCATCAATCATTTTATTGGAAATGTTACAGTGATATTATCAATGATGTCATGGAAGATGGCATGACTGATGTGGAATAATTAGAATTGGTTGGTGAGGGGGCAACTTATAGTTACCTTAGGGCCCCCTTCCCTAATTAAATCACAGCCAGGTCCCAGTGGATGGGGTCCCCGGGTCTGAAATTAGCCTGGCGATGGGCGCCATGTACCGCGTCTCCATTTTGTTTTTGTCAGCTGGGCCCGGGAAGGGGGAGGGGTGCACCCCCTTCCCTTTGTCTAATTATTGTTTTCCCCCAGAACTTGGCCCACCCAGGAGGGCTAATAAAAATAATCACTGGAAACTACGCTTGTTGGTTTTTAAAATAGTCCTGTGTATCCTCTACAGATTCACAGGGAAAAAATGAGGTGTTCCTACCCTTCTTCCTTGTCTTTTTTTAATGTTTTGCTTTGGGACGCAGACTTGGCTGTCACCACATCCTGGTAGAAGCCAATCAGATCTCATTTTTTTATGTTCAAAAGTTTTTTTACTGCCATTTAAGTTACCATAAGATAATTCAAGGATGCATAGATCTTGTAACATACAAAGTTTCAGATCTGTTGGATTTGTGGATCCTCTGCATCTCTAAATATACATAAATCTCTTTTCTTTAATATCTCCAAAACTAACTAAAAGAGTTAATTCGGGACCAAGATCTAGCTTTCTGCCAAATTTGATGCAATTCCATTCAGGGTTTTGGGCTGTTGTGCCTAAAATCCCTATGAGAAATTGTAAGGGGGAAAAGTGTTTTGGGGAACCCCCTTTTTCTCAGCCCCCGCTTCACAAATCACCCTGAAAGTTTCCAGACAGCAGGTGAAGTGAGTGGCAATCTATTTATTAGAATTTCGTGAAGATTCATCAAATGGTGCCAATGTTATTAGGAAACCAAAAAACACTTTTCCTATAAAAACTATAACTACCTACTGGCGACTGACAGAAGGTGTTTTATATATTTGACGTTTGTCAAAATTAGCACAACAAACGAAGTCGACTTCAATTGCAGAATGTTTGAAATCTTTATTTTACGTTAGCGCACAACGCATTGCATCCAACACAGAGGCCTTAGTCACACACATATATTTCACAACAAAGTGAAGAAGTGAAAGAAGTGATGTTTGGTATCAAATAAAACTGAAACTGAAAAGCCCTTGCAAATCCCCATATATTGTATTGTTATCTTCATGACTCCAGGAACCATGTCTCTCACACCTGCGATGCAAACCTCATATAACAGACCATATTAAATGACTACACTTTTCATATATCAGATGCCGTTGCACAAGAAGTAGTGGCGACTGTGGAGGGTAGGTGCATATTAGTTGCGGGCGTACTGGGTAATGAACCCCTATTGCTGGTTAATATCTATGCCCCGAATGTGGATTCTACAGAGTTCTTCCCCAAGATAGCTGCACACATTGCAAGATTAGACATTGATAATACATTAATGGGGGTGACTTTAACCTGACTCTGGATCCCGTGATAGACACTACTGGAGCAGGGCATATCACCAAACCAGATGCGGTACAGACACTTACCTCCCTGCTGGACACCACGCTCCTTAAAAACCCCTGGGGGACTTGGCACCCCACAGGTCACAACTATTCATTTTACTCAGCCCCATTCGGCACTTGTTCAAGAATTGACCACTGGTACCTCACGCCCGGCTCTTTCTGGCCATCCAGACTATTGACTTTATGCCACGTAAATTATCGAATCACTCACCCATTCTCCTCACGCAGGAGATGGCCAATATACAACATCCGCAGTCTGTCTGCAGATTTCCCGCTGATGCAGTGTTAGACTCAGTCTTTCATAGTGAGGCGGGAGATGCCATCTGAGAGTACTTTCAACTAAATGAGGGCACAGTGCAGAGACAGTCCAGGCTATGGGACGCATTTAAGGCCCACATTAGAGGGGTATGTACAGCTAAGCAAGCATGAGTGCTAGGGTCCATACATAAGGACCTAGAACAGGTAGAGAAGAAACTCTGAGATATGAATATAACCACGCAGACACCTGACCTCCCTCGCTCCATGCCCGAGCAACACTATTAACAGAATTTAATGAGCTAGTGGTGCATGAGGTAAACTACTTGGGCAAATTCGCTAGAGCACGAACAAATGGCGAAGGCGAACAGCCAAGTAGGACACTTGCCAAAATGCTTTGTCGCCAATATCAATCAATGTATATCACACAAATTGATTTAGATGGTGGGGTGATACTACTCTGTAAGGAAGCAAAATTACTGAGGCATTTTTAGCGTACTATGCCAAACTCTACTCCTCCTGTGATCCCCCGATTGGACAAGCTCTTACAGACTACTTAGAAGAGATAGCCATGGTCTGGATAGACAAAGACCAGCATGAATTTCTTGCTGCCCCATTGATGAGGATGAAAATAAACTGGTAATTGAGAGCCTTGCTGGACACCGAGCCCCCAGTTCGAATGGCATAATGGGTGAGTTTTACAAAACTTACAAGACCCTGTTGGCCCCTCAACTGGCGGAGGTGTATGAAGAAGCCCTACAGGAGGGCGTAGTCCCCCCACTATGAGCATAGCCATTATCACGCTTCTACTAAAGCCAGGTAAAACTCCCCTGCTGTTGTGCATGATACAGACCGCTGTCACTTCTTAATCAAGATTTCAAAATATTAGCTAATATCCTAGCCACCCGCCTCTCTCTATTAATTGACAAGATAATTTGCCCCCTCCAGGCAGGGTTCATTCCAAACCAATCGTCCACAGTAAATCTGCGAGCAATCTTTGCTGTCATGGACCAGCTGGATCCTACACTCCCAGTGGCTGCTATATTATTAGATGCCAAAAAGGCATTCAAATCTTTGGAATGGCCTTTTCTATACATGGTATTGCAGAAACTGGGTATCCCAATCGGCTTCACCAGATTGATTCGGCTTCTATACTCTAACCCTACAGCCCGCCTCAAACTGAATGGTGAGATCTCCCCCCAATTCACACTCATGCGAGGCACCAGGCAGGGTTGCCCACTCTCACCCCTGCTTTTCATTATTGCTATGGACCCTCTGGTGAGGCAAATCCAAGAGAAGCATATCCAACTCAGGTTGAGATTCCATTGTGGGCCGCTAGTGGGTTTGTTTTATGCCGACGATGTGATACTGTTTATAAGAGAGCCCAGTGTTAATCTCTCTCCAACACTGCGTGAAGTAGTACGATTTGGAGTATGATCTGGACTCATAATCAACTGGAATAAGTCAGAAATGTTTTCATTGACCCCTGCCACTGTACAGGTGGATGTAGATTTACCATTGCAGTTGTGAACGGACCTCCCCCCCAAGTATCTAGGCATCTTTCTACATTGTAGTGCTCCTGAGGTGATTCGCCTAAACTATGGGCCGGGAATCGATAAGCTCCCAAAGCAAGTTGAGCACAGGATCAACCTCCCTCTTTTGATTGCTGGTAGAATTGGCATTATGAAAATGGTGGTGCTTCCATGTTTTTGTATCTCTTTTTAAATATTCCCATTGCGCTTCCTGCAAAATTCTTTGACACATTGTGTGCCCTGCTCATTTGATGTATTTGGCCAGGTAAACAGCCTCGCATTGGGTGGAACACACTAGTTATGCCTTATCGGCTTGGAGGGTTCGAAGTCCCTGATTTCCATTTGTATTATCTGATCGCTCAAATTCATTTCACGTATTACTGGTACCACATAGATGGCAGGCTGCAGTATCTTAAGCCAGAGAGCTCTCAGGTCCACTCGAACCCACTTTCAGTCATCCTACCACAGGGGCTGCTGCGGAACCCTGATGAGATTCAGACATTGCCTACTGCATGCTGGGCATGGTCCAAGCTACAGAGATACTTACATGCCGAATTACTGCATTCCCCCCATATACCATTAGCTAATAATCCTTGGCTACCCCCGACAACTAAAGCACTTACCAAGCGCACTCTAGCTTGATATGGATTGCATACTGTGGGTGATTTCTTCAATGTGTCTCAGTTACGCACGGTGGGAGATCTGACTTTGAATGGGGATGCGTCATATATGGATAGGTTTGTCCTGCACAGAGTAGATTGATCCCTCAGTGGAGTACTCCCAAACATGGTGACGGAACCAGCCGATTTCTTACTGCTTACTCTGACTATTTCTGCATCAGACAGGGCACATTTGGTGTCATGACTCTATCACACAGCCCTGGCCCTTCGTCCAGCTGTCGGAGGCAAGGTACGTCAAGCCTGGGAACAGGATCTGGGATTCCCTCTGACAGATCAAATATGGTCATATTGTCGTGAGCCAACAAGATACATATCCAATAATCACCGGCATAAACTACTACCACTTTAAGTACCTACACCGGGCATACATCACGCCGTGGTTGCTGGCCAAGATGGATCCCAACATACCACACTTATGTCCCAGATGTGCTGCTGACCAGTGGCATTCGTGCACCTGGCCTAGAGCTGCGGACCATATTAACATACTGGGGGGGGGGGTAGGCTTTTTTCCCTGTTGATGGAAACCACCATACAACCGACACCACTGATGGCCTTACTGGGTTATGTTAAACATTTACAGAAAGGAGCTCGTCGGTTCGCTGCCATTGCCTTACTAGTGGTGAAGTGTCAGATCTCATTGGAATGAGGTAGTGCCCGGGTTTCCGACAACAAAGGCCTGGATACGTGACCTGATATACTGTGATACCACCAGTGACATATATGCCACAATGCAACTGTCGGCCGCGCGCTCTAAAGACATATGGCACCCATTGAGGACTTATCTACAGGCACATCATTTGGAGATGGATTAGGGACACTATGTGTGCTATGGCCCACATGGCCCTCTTTTGGGGGAGCGGGGGATAAACTGCTTGCTACCCCCCCAATAACACTGGAGTAACACACTTGCCAGAAAGAGGGGGATGGTTTGCGCACATTGGATGCAAAATGTTTACGAGCCTATGGTGTGCTTCTTGGAGGGAGGATGGCTAAGTGTGGGGTGTGATCTGCATTGCCTATCTCACCGAACTGTAAATGCTCTAAGGAATATACATATGATAAATGATTGTTCAAGACTGATACTCATGGATGTAATGTATATCAGGGCAAACAGCTGTGATAACAGTTTTTCAAATTGAAGGGGAGCTCTGTATCGAGTTTGATGTTTCATTTACGTTGTTTTTGTTATTACATTCTGAGATGTTCAAGATTATATTTTGACGAGCATTGATATTGTACCTGTACGCAATACAAAAATCTCAATAAAAAATAAAATAAAAAAAGATGCCTATGCATAATCACATGACTTCAAATGATCTCTCTAGTGACCTCACATATCACCTTACGATCAACAAATTGCATGACCAACTATGGGCTGTGGATGTAGTATGTGCTCTTTGTTTTTATATGCAATGTAATTTAAATCAACTGGGTGAAGCCTTCAGATTTATTGATTACATACTGTGTTATACATTTAGTTAGGTGTGTGAGTTATGGTTTTCACATCATGTGTGGGAGATATGCTTTGCTTAACTAACCATTGTAAGGAAATGCTTCTTTTTACATGCTCACCCCCACATTTGTGGACTGATGCTGCTGGCCTTTCAACTATGAGATTGCACTGAGGTCTGCTAACCAGACCCCAGTGCCAGTGTTCTAACCCTATATCAAGTTATGTTGAATTGGATGCACCCAATTGGCAAGTGCTTGTTTACTTATAAGTCCCTAGAATATGGTACCCCAGGTACCCAGAATATGCAAGACGGAGTGTTCACTGAGGGCTGCAGCACTGCTTGTGCCACCCTGCCTGTGAAAGAGATTAAATAGACCCCAGCCTGCCACTACAGCCTGACAGGGTTGTAGGTGATACTTCCAGTTTGACTTTGCCCTTATACCTAATGGCAAAACCACCACTTACCTTAAGTAATATATGTAAGTCTACCCTAAGGAAGGCCTATATAGTCGTATGGCAGGGAGCTGCATATTACTAAGTAAGACATATGATTTTCTATATGTCTTACCAGCAATACTTCCAAGCTGTACTTTTGCTGTGGAAATGTTAGGAGCCCCATTGGCTAACAGTGGCTTACCGACTGGCACCCCAGCCAAGCTAACTTCTGAATGGTACCACCTAACAAAGTCAAGTAAGGTATCAAATTAATTATGCTCAGCACTTGCACACAATTTTGACATAACAGGATTTCTGTTGGACTGAGTGGGAAAGCCATCCTTTATGTAAGAGGATGCCTCACACACATAATAGTATCATGCTTCATCATGGGCATCCTCTCCCCCACCCTTGTAAGTTACTACCACCAGGGTGGACTCAACCTCCTCGAAGACATGATGGTAGGAGGGAGTATTTGAATAAAGCTACTGGATAAAGCGGGATACAGAAAATCTAAAAATACTTTAGAGTTCCTCGGTTATCACCTTTATTAGTGAGGACTTCAGGTATATCTAAAAACACTATATCAGGTGGGTAAACAGAGAACAATGGCTCAAAACTGCCTCATACTAGCCAACATGTTTCTGTCCACAGTATCTAGCCTATCTGGTATCGGGCATTCATCAGGTCTCTAGGATTCCTAAATCAAAAAAATAGGCTCAATCTGCCCTATGTGGCAATGCGCCAACATTACCAAAAAAAAACAAGGTTAATCATACCTGAGTTTTAAATTGACTCAATAGGTCAACCCCAAATTTTAGGGGATATGGGTAATCTAGTCAGGGAGGGGGTGGGTCCTTCATAGTCACACATCCGTCAAAAAATCGACCACGCCCGGGGGACTAGTTGTTACCGCTCCTTGTCACTGGTTCAAAATTCGAGTAGAGTTTTAGAAACCATCGCTGGTTTAAGAATAGAGTTCTATGAGACACCTGTACAGGTCAGACAGCCAAATGATTTAGCCTTAGATACAGAGAAGATGGATCTAATAGACACAGTGGTATCCCAGAAGGTAGTAAAAGGGGCTTTGGTTCGGGTTACTGGTGTAGAGGAGAAAAAGGGTTTTGTGAGTACAGTTTTTCTAGTGAAGAAGAAGGACAAAGGTTGGTATCCTGTCATAAATATAAGGGACTTGAAAAGATTTCTGGTCTACAGGCACTTCAAGATGGAAGGGATACTTCTATTAAGAGACATTTTGCAGTCAAAAGATTGGTTGGTAATGTTAGACCTGAATGACGCATACTTCATGATACCTATGGCAAGGGACAGTCAGAGATACTTACGCTTCATATGGAGGGGTGCTCTCTACCAGTTCCTCTGTCTCCCTTTTGCGCTGTCCTTGATGCACACAGTGGTAGCTTCCTCAGAGAGAGGGGTGTCAGTTTAATAGTTTATTTGACAGATAGTTTGATATTGTCCCAGGACAGGTTAGAGCTTCTGAAACACTTGGCTTGAACAATCAAACTCATAGAGAGTTTATGTTTCATAGTAAATGCAGAAATATCTGTCTAGAACACCTGGGATTTTAGGTAGATACTCTATTATCCCAATTGTTTCTCCCACAGAAGAAGGTGTCAAAGATAAGGGAGAAGATAGGAGCAGTATTGTCAAATGAGGTGATCACCTTAAGACATTGCAAGAGTTTTGGGACTAATGTCATCATCCATTTAGGCCATCTTCCCGTGTCCTTTACATTACAGGGGCCTTCAGAGACTGAAAGCTTTGGGTCTGAGAAAAGACATTTGGTATCAGGACTCTTTTCCTCCGTCAGTGGATACTCGAGAGGATCTGGAATGGTGGTTGAAAATTCTAGAGGCTTGAAATGGCAAGGACATCTTTGGTTATGTTCCCAAACTGGTGCTGGCATTGGATCTCAGCAATTTAAGTTTGGGAAGCTCATTCGAACAGCTCAGAAACAAGTGGAAAATGGCTCAGGGAGGAACAGCTGCTTCACATAAATTGTTTAGAAATGTTGGCGCTCCTGAATGCCTTGAAGAGCTTCAACGATTTGTTGACGAACACTGTGACACTGATTTCTTTAGACAATTTTACAGCAGTATCGTATATAAACTGCTTGGGCGGATCAAAATTAAGTCTCTGGAAGACCTGGAAAAACAAATTTGGTATTGTTGTCAGTATCCAAAGATTTTGCTGAGAGCAGAATATCTCCCAGTTCTTCAAAATGTAAGAGGGGGATTCAAATTCCAAGTACCTCAGGGACTTCAGCGATCGGAAATTGAATCTAAAAGTTTTCAGTCTGATTCAGAGGCTATGAGGTCCTGTTCAAGTAGACTTGTTTGCAAGCAGACTAACTTATCAGGTATTGCAGTTGGAGGCTGGATCCAGAGGCATTGGCAGTAGGCACATTTCTGCAGGATTGGGGGAGATAGGGAGGCTATTCCTTTCCCCCTCTCTACATTCCAGAGAGTATTGATAAAAGTAAGGTCAGAAGGTTACAGCACTATTATGGTGACTCACTTTTGAAGGTGGCAAGTTTTGTTTCCTGGGGTTATGGAGCTCACAGTAGGTATATCCTGGCTGGGTGCGGTATCTTTGAGTCTTCTGATGGATTCAGAAGGAGAAGAGCGGCCCTTGGTTTCAGAAGGGAAAATGAACCTTCTTGTTTAAAGAATTTCAGGGGTACTAGCAGATATTCAGGAAAGGCTAAAGAGCTATTGGATGAATCTTGGGCCCCGGGAACTAGGAAGAGATACAAAGGTGAATTCTACAAATGGAAAGGAACGTCAATGTATACGCTATGGTATCCAATCTATTATTGTTTTTCGAGAATCAAATCCATAGGCAAACTTGTTTCATATTTGTTTTCCATTTATTAATTCAAAGGAAAATCATAGCTCCAAAATTTAACAATATCCAATCGTCAGCCTACGCGTTTCATCCTCACTTGGACGTCATCAGGGCTCCAATGTATCTCCTAAGCGTTTATCCATACAATTCTTCAGCTCTTCATTAGCTCAACCCACACAAGTGGAAAAGGTTGTCCTCTTGCTAGAGTGTCTTATACTCTGGTTTTCCTTTCACGGACTGGCCTGATAAATCCCGCCATCAATAGTGTCATTCTTATAGGACTTCGTGATTTGCAAAATAAGACTTTGAATTGCTCACCAGTGCGCTTCGTTATTGTGCCCCCATCGCCTACAGGAAAGACACATAGAGATACAAAGGTGTTTGAAAGAAGTTGTGTAGTTGGTGCATAGAGAGAGGTTTTTATCCCATGGAAGCTCCTGTAGCTGAGGTAGCTAATTACCTAGTGGATTTGTACAATTCACGGTTTACATATAGGACTATTAACAATTATAGATCGGCTGTTTCTGCTAGTCATGCTTAAGTAAATAATTTTGCATTTGGGAGTGACCCTTTGCTAAGAAGGGTAAGAAGGGTAATGGCATAAGATTAAGGAGACCTCCTAAGGCTTGTTATGAGTCTCTCTGGGACGTCAGCTTAATTTTCAAGCTATTTACTTCATGGCCAGGTAATAACTACCTCTCTCTTCGACAAATATCCTTGAAGCTGGTTACTTTGCTTAGCTTGATTTGGTTTCGAAGGGTTTCTGATATTAAGGAGATAGAAATTTTAAATAGATTATATTCTCCTGAAGGGGTACACTGTTACATTTGGAAAAGGACAAAAACCATGTCTGTGTCAATTTTTATCCTTATTTTCATGTACGTGAAAAGCTATGTGTGGTGAATTGTATGACAGCCTATGAGAGCAAAATCTTGGAATAAAGAGTGCATGGGGAAGAGCAACTGTTACTGTCTAATGTTAAACCTTATATGGCAGTCGCTACAGCTATGTTAGCTAGATGGGTGCGAGTAGTTATGAATGAAGCAGTTGTAGATTTTATCAGATTTGATGTCCACTCTTCCGGAGGTGCCATGGCTAGTAAGGTTTTCTGGGCAGCAGGTTTTCTTCCAGAGGTCAGACCTGGAAACAAAGCCAGCTGAGCAGGACTACAAATTTAATTGGTAAGACCAAAGTGTATGACCATCATGCTTGTTGGTCATGTAATCTAGGTTATGGAATAGTTCAGCCACAGTCATTTACTTTGAATCATGAGTGACATAAAGGCCGTTGTTGTGAATTGCCTGGAGTAGTATCTGCTTGGAGGATACCACTGTGGGCATCTTTGAATGGTCTGCTGTTTCTTTAACCAAAATTATCAGGTTCGAAAACACTGGACTTTGTTTAACCAGGTATAAATCTTACCCTTTACAACCACAGGTGAAAAAAGACAGGGGCCACGGTCCTAGGTGCTGCTCAATCTCTACCACCTCCTCCAGCATATCAGATGAGGTAGACCATGCTTCCTGGTAAGGCCACTGTCCGCCTTCACCCATATACCCTCCCTATGCCCTCCCCAATACCTTCAATGCTCTAATTTACCTTCTGCTTAGCGTAGGTGGTAAATATCAGGGGAAAGTCCCCCAGAATCAGCAACAATATGCATATTGTACCTGTTATTTCTGGTTCAATTTATTTATTCCCCATTTGAGGGACTAAGCTAGTAATGGCCAGATTGAGATGTGGGGATACACACAATGAGAGATTCTGGGCATTTGGTATCCATGCACTTATATACAGCCAACACGTAAGGAGGGCTTTGATGTCAATGATAAAAATATGCTATTGTGAAACTCTTCTTATCTGATTTATTGCAAATATGATTTGTATCTGGGTATTAAATATTTCACTGTGACAACATTTTCTGATGAACATGTACTGCATATTGTTTTGCATTCTAATTATCTCTTTAATAAGCTTTTTGCACTTTAGTCTTCTTTGTGGCTGTTCTAAGCTCTTTTGCACATTAGTATCAGACTTTGTTTTTTTTTACATTGGAATGAGGAAATTGATTTGAAAAATGTGTTTTTATTTTATTTTGACTATTGTCAACCCACATGGTTAAACACATGATTTTCATATGATTGTTCATCTGCTGCAAAATCAACTGTTAGCCCTTAGTAACAATAGAATTTGGTCAGTGCTTTTTACAAATAAATAAACATAACAATACTCCAGAGGGTTCACACCACAGAACCAAAACTTGACTATGCTACTACAAGGTAACCAAGGTAATCTAACAGTAACATTCAGCTGTGTCTCCTTAAAGAACTCACACCCACTACACCTTCAAGAGACCTATAGCTATTTATCTATGCTTTGGTTCCCTCACTCATAGATGTTGTCATTGCTCTCCTTAGCGGTCTGCCTAAATCTGCTTTGACCCTATTGAAAGCTCTTCTCTATACAGCAGCAAGCTTTGTCAAAGGTTCGAAAACATCAGATCACATCACTTCCATTATAAAAGATGTTTTCTTGCTTTATCTTAAAGCCAGAATTTAAGAAATTGGAATAATAGTTGAAGGGGATTAGAACTCACTTCAGATGATATTACAATCCTTGTCAGGGTCAACCACTGAAGTTGCTAAACTTGTGCTTAACTGTTTTTTAGCTTTGCAGAAAGTAGTCAGGCTTAACTAAGAGGACAGTACATAAAGTATTTGTGCAGCACTCAAACAGCAATAAAGTGAAAATACAACACAAGACCAAATTCAAAACAATTTAGAAAGATAGAGAAAATCTTAATAAATTACATACCACCGCAACAATAAAAAATCCAATATGTAGAACCGTAGATATCTATTTTTATAGTTAGTTTGAATTAAAATTAGCACCAAAAAGCATAAAGTGCCATCCTCGGATATCTGAGTGCTAGAGCAGGTCAAAGTCAAAATTGATGGATCGCTGGACAGCTACAGGGACCAGGTGTGTCTCAGTAGAAAATGTACCCTGTGACTTAGAAATTTGTTTAGAGGAAAGCAGTCATCAATGAGTTGTTGGTGTGCCAACCTGCAAGCTGGATCTGATGCGGGGCTTGATGATGGTGGGCTGCTGAAGAGCGGAATCCCAGTATGGCCGTTGATGAAGGCGGTGTCAGTCTCGGGAAAGCCCTCTACATTCGGAATTAGAAGCTTGATGGATCGCTGGACAGCTACAGGGACCAGGTTTGTCTCAGTAGAAAATGTTACCCTCTGACTTAGAAATTTGTTTAGAGAAAAGCAGTCATCAACGAGCCGTTGGTGTGCCAACCTGCAAGCTGGATCTGATGCAGGGCTCAATGATGATGGGCTGCTGAAGAGCGGAATCCCAGTATGGCCGTTGATGAAGGCGGTGTCAGCCTCAGAAAAGCCCTCTATATTAGGACTTAGAATCTTGTCTAGAAGTTGGATCTCCTTCAGTGGGGCAAACCAGCAAGTTAAGACTAACAAGAGATTGGCCATTTATGGCTGTGGCTTCAGTGACCCCAGTTCTCTACTGTTCTCCAGGAAGAATTTTGGCAAAAAGTTTCTAAGTCTCACTTTTTGCAACTTTGGGCAGGAGGAAATACACTCTAACACCAGCCAAGGGTCCAGGACCAGAGAGAAATGACATGGGGATTAGAACTCCAGCAGCGGCCTGCTGCAGGATTCAGGGCATGTTCTGTTGGGAGTGGACAGCTGGGCAGTTGCAGGAATAGAGGCCTCTGAAACCTTTTTGTGTCCCTGATGCTTAAGGAAGAGGTCAGCCAACTGGCCCTTGGAGTAATTTCAAGGGTCATGGGCTCAAGGCAAGCAGGTCCAGTCTTTCTTCAGGTTCTTCAGACAGCAATGTAGTCCTCCTGATTCTTCACAGGTCCAAGTGTGTTCTGAGGCGAGGTTTGTGGGGTCCTCATTTATACCCAGCACCAGTCTGTGAGTGGAGGGCAATCCTTTGTCCACCTCCTAAACCAGTTCTAGTGAGTTCCTCCCATTCCTCTGGCTTTGGAGCCAGTCTAACTAAAGAGGCAAAAGGGAGGCTGGCCAAGGTATGAGCTTCATCTGCCAGTGACAGGGTATGTATCCTATGAAGCACAGGAGGGGGCTGGGCGCATCACCAGGCTATCCTGTCAAGGGAGGAGACCCCATGCTCAAACTCACCTTTGTCCACTCTCTGGGAGCAATACTCATCTCAAACACAGGGAAGCCATCAGGGGTCAGGTGACAGCTGGACACTAGCAGAAAATCCCTTAGAATTTATGCAAGAAAATGTCTACTCTCTAAAAGCGTAATTTCCGAATAGTAATATAAAATCTGGCTTGAAGATTATGCTGGATTTTAAATTACAGTTAAAATTAGTCCTTGAAATAATCTTCTTGCTATTCTTAAACTGAATTGGCACTTTGTAAACCAATGTTATCCTATGAGAGAGCCAGCATTGTCAAGGGGAAAACATGTCTTTTGGAGGATTTTTACTGCTAGGACATGCAAAACAATAAATATACATGTCCTACTTTTAAGTACTATGCACACTGCCTTATGGACATTAAGGCCTACCTTAGGGGTGACTTATGAATATTAAAAAAGAAGGTCTAAGCATGGCAAAATATTTTTTGCCAGGTCAAAATGGCAGTTTAAGCTGCACACCCAGGCTGCAGTTGAAAGCCTTGATATGTGTTGTTTATGTGCTTCTGTAGTGGATTGCATGATGAGGGCTGCAGTCCATGGGTAACATTTAGTTTACAGGTCCTGGGTTCATATAGTACGATATATTAGGGTTTACAAGTAAGCTGGTTTGCCAATCAGGGTTTTACTAATTTTAATAGGTTTAAAATGGGGAACATAAGCACTTTACCAATGGTTAGCAAGAGGGAAGTGAACAGCGGTCTACAGTAAACACAAATAAAGGTTCGGTAAAAATGCAAAAATCCTGTGAGACCCTGCAGGAAGGGCAAATTTCCAACACAGACCTAAAGTCAGAACCTCATGCATCATGCATGAATTGGTCTGCCCATTTGCCTTAAAGACAGACTGCACATTGCTCAGTCTACTTGGAATTCTGAAAGTCAGAAAATCAAATGATTCAAATCACACCAAACACTAAGGATATGGATTCTCATTCTCAAAGAATGCAGGCTTAATCCAAACTTACTATCCTTCTAGAAATTCACCTTCTGAGACATGAAGGTTACATGAGGTGCAGTTAACCCTTCAATTATAAAAATTGCGTATATAAAGTATTTTGTGTTTGGCACAGGCTTTCTAAACATAACTGTTCATAGTGCTTTTAAAGTTTTAACTGTTGTTCATTGTGGGGTGGTGCTATGCATGGCATTAGGAATCCTCAGAGGTTTCAGGATTCTGTTCACTAAATATGGTGAGAAACCGGGGTGGATGATCATTGCATTTTAGTTGCGAATGAACAGTGATGAGAAGGACTTAGTTGTTCCAAAGCTTGATCAAAGGTTTTACCCATGTCACGTGGCAGATCTTACAAGTGGAAATCTCATTGAAGGCCCCTGGAACGAGAAGACAGCTGGACCATACATTTGTCAACAGGGAATTCATGGAGCTATAGCACTGAAGGGTAAGAGAAACAGCCTTAATCCTCAAGGACCAACACAAAAAATAGAGACAAACGTGTGGAACTATTTCTGTGCCCGTCTGATCCAGAAGGGTTGATCCGCAATAGTCCAAGGATCCCATGTTGGGGGCTGTGCTCTGCCACCGCATGAACATTATCTCATTGATTATCTGATATGTAAATAGCTATCTGAATTTAGAGTTGGAAATAGTTCATGGTAAAGTTATTCACATGTTGAATGCTATGCCGTCTGAAGAAAATGTTGGTTTTAAATTTCATCACTGGGTGACTGTTTCACTTCTTCATAAACCAGAAGGCTCTGAGGAGATCTGTTGAAAGCAGACAGGTGCCTTTGTCCACCCAGAGAATATTTAACTGACAGTGTGGAGATACTATACTGAAGCCATCATATGAGTTTCACCTGTCCATTTTTATGCCCTTGCTTGTAGGCTTGAGTTGGGGGACTCTGTGGAAGTGCAGCAAAATGTCAGGAATTCAAGACGATTGATTTCAGACGATAAACAGTCCTGTAAATAAAATCCCCATCTCCACTGCGGAGGTCTCTGTGGCCACTGGTAGTCCCAAGTTGGTTGTACAATGAACTGAAGACCCACCTCTTACAATTCTTAGTAACTAATGCTTCACCTGATAGCACATCCTACCCTAATTCTCGTATTCTTTGTGTTTACTATTGTATGTTCGTGTTATGCATAAAGGACTTTGCCAGCCATGTGACTGAGTTGGTCCTATACAAGTAATGTCAAGGATAGTAACACTAAAATGAGTACTATTACTATTACTACTACTACTACAAATAATAAAAATAAGAAGACACAAGGACTCACAAAACATCTCTGTGAACCAGTCCCCAAGTCTGTTTCAGTGCCGCACTGTCTGCAACAGTGCATGCGTTGCCACTTGAGGCATTTTGAGAAATCTAAAAAGAAGTACTACTTCCTGATAGGGTCCTTGGTTCCTTGGCACAGATCGCCTTAGCCGGGGAGCCATGTTCAACGTGCACCCATCCTCGCATCAGTCTACAAATTGCATGAATGTTTCCCTGTTCGGCGTACTGGAATGTTTTTACACTGTAACATGTGCCAGTGGTAGGGTATATTATTTGGATGTGACCGTGTGATTGGCCTACCACAAAAAGGCAAAAGAGTAAAAAATTCAGAAGTGACTTCAATGTTACATTTGACCACATGGATCTTCTGTAACTTGTTGGAGATTACAAACACGAACATGACCTTTTCTGCAGTCGCGAAATTCCGCTCATCGGTAACCATATTTTTGGTGCCAATTTTTGCTCCCATCACAACTGATGTAAACAGACCAAAGGTTATTATGTACAAGATAGTGCTAAGCTGTTCACAAAGGGTAAGATTTACTAACCTTTCACACAATGCAGTGCAGCAAGGCAACGCATTGCACTGCGTTGCGTGAAAGGGAGAGAGCAGATATGCGCCATCTTCTAAGATATGGCGCTCGTCTGCTCTCTCTTAGCGCTGGCGCACTTCAGGAAGTCTAGCATCAAAGCAGGAACCCCTGCACCATCGTGCAAGGTTGCCTGCATTCCAAGGAGAATTGCGTGTGTGCAGGAAACAATACCTACTCGCACAAAACCAATCCCTGAGTCATTTTCCGCTTGCTATGTGTGCTGCAGCATCAGATAACGTCCCCCTCTCTGTCCGTCTTTCTCTCGCTCCCCCTCTCTGTCCGTCTTTCTCTCACTCAATCCCTCTCTTTCTCCCTCTCTCTCCTTTGCTCTCTCTCTGTCCTTTGATGTGCGCAAGACACACCTTCTCATCATGATTTTTGTCTTGCAGGCTGTGACCTATGGATTGTCCCGAGGGAAGCCGCCATGTGTCTTCATTTCTGTTCTGTGTTTCTTTGAAAGAAAATTCATTTGTTACATCGAAGGTGAATGTGTGATGCTCATTTTTGTGACGACACATGCATGTCACCAAATGTGATTGTGCGACATCAGGAGGATTATTTGGTACATAATTCCGTGTAGTTGATGTGTCATGTCTTTGGTCGGGGGGGTGCCCGGGGAGGGGGGTACTGGGGTGGTGACGGTGGGTGTTGTGGTCCTGTTGGGGCTCCGAGCTGCATGATCAGTGGGTCCATGACACCTGTTGCCCTTCAGGTGTGGCTCTGGGCTGGGCTCCATTTTGTGGTGCAGGCTGTGGTCCGACTTTGCACCAGGTCAGAGCAGGTGTTAATTTCCTGCAGCTAATGCGCTTTATCACCTATTTTGTGGTCTTATCGCCGATGTGGCTGGTCGTTGAGAATGTTGCGGAGTGGTGTTTTCACAGCTTTTTGCGCGGGAACACCTACTCTGCATCTCATTATCAATAGTTGCGGGGGGTCATCTGTGGCGATGTTTTTTACGGCTGCTATCCTGGGTAAACTGGTGTTATGGGCTGTTAACACCAGCTTGTGAATGGGGCGATAAATTTATCGCAACTTTGGCTGCAATAAATTGCCATTAACTCGGCGATAGCTCCTTGACAATATGCCCCTCAGTGTTTCAGAATTCACCTGCAAGGTTTTTGATGTCTTCTCGGCATTATGTTTTTTTGTACTTTGAACTACAATCTAAGGAAACAGACTGGCCAAAGAACTTAGGGGGCACCAAATGAGCTGAGACCTCTTTATTAAACAATTCTTCAATGCCTCTTTCTAACTGCACAAAGCCTGCAACCAGCCAAGCTTTTATATGGAAAGGGATTTTGTGGAATATTTCAGCTACCACAATTAGCAGCATAACATTTTGAATTATTGACATGCATTATCCATTGCCCTCAGCAGCCCTGCATGACTGAATACTGCCTATTCAACCCAAAGAATAGGCGCTGAGCATTGACCTTCCAGAGGAAAATCTAATAAATAGCTAGACGCCTGCTCACCCTTTCAGCGGACAATATTCCTTATTTCATCTTCTTGTAAAGCTTTCTTGAAAAATTAGAGTAGATTCAGTAATAATGTACACTTTTATCACATATAAATGTTACAAGAAGAACTCCAAATGTGAACAGTATTTACATAAGGCCTTTGATATTCAGATTTCCAAGAAGCAGAAGGTTCAATTGCAAAAAGTGGATTTGCGCATTTCACACGTGCAAATCATTATGTATTTGTAGTACAATAAATTATGTTCAGTTGCATTTATAGAGCGCTTTGAGCCACTTAGGAAGCGTCGACGCCCATTAGCAGGCAGGGAGCACCTTATATCTTAGGTTTTGCTTGGAAGTGTGTTGGATTGCAGTGCGACTTATGTTGGAAGTGTTTTGATGTTAGGAGTGATAACCAGAAGGGTGCTCTGATTCTGTGATCTTTGATCTGTGATTGGGTACGTAGTTGAGTGAAGAGGAAAGAGAGAAGGAAAACTTGAGCTTTATGTTATGTCTGTGTCTGATTGGATATGGTTCAGAGGATGACATTTGTGGGGAGTCTTTTAGTGACCCGTATGATATTAGCGGGTTGCACTTCTCATTTTTCTGCAATTAAGTATCTGAACTTAAACATGGAGTGGAAAGAAGTAGAGTGAAAAGTAGCTGCACATGTGGTCATGCCTAACATAGGTCCTGATTCATGCATAGTGCCTTGAGTCAGCTCATGTTGGGATTCTATTTGACAGCAAGCTGTCTTTCAAAGAACATATCAATCAAAATACCTCCTCATCCTTCTATCTACCAAAGCTGAAGAACAGATCAATCAAATTACCTCCTCTTCCTTCCATCTACTAAGGCTGCTCAGAAAAGTCCTCCCATACATCCCACAGGAGCTACTGAAAACTGCAATATCTGGTCTTATCGCTTCCAAACCCAACTATTGTAACACTCTTTTAACCAACTTCCAGAAGAGATTTCTAAACAAGCTACAGACTATCCAGAATGCCACAGCCCATCTGCTTCTTGGCATTGTGAAACACAAATTTGGATCCAAGCTTCAGCACAACTTCATTGGCTTCCTGTTAGGAGGCGCATTGACTTCAAGGCACTTTGTAATGCCTTCAAGTCCTTGCACAATATAAGTCCTGAATATCTCAAGCAACAATTACAGCATTATACCCCAGATAGATCTCTTTGATCAGCCTCTGCCTACAACCTAGTGATTCCTAAATTTAAGAGATCAACTTGGGGTGACAGGCACTCTGCAGAGTTGGGGGGGCAGGCAGTTCTAGGGCTGCAATGTAGGAAAGCAGGGAGGGTTGTTCATTCTTAGTCTTTTTGACATTGTACCTAGTGGCCAGATCAGGACGGGGGACCTGGGGGGGCATGTTAGTTTGCTCCATTTGTTTGGTTCAGTTGACTGAATGGCAGCAAGTATTTGACATCGCCTCTATGCTACCTACTACTCCCATCTCTATTTCCCCGTGGGCACAGCTACTGCAGAAGACTCCTGCACACCTTTAGCTGATATATGGCTCCAACCCTCTCGAGGACACAATACTCATGGAAAGTGAGCCTACTGAGGATGAGGTTGCCCAAGCGATACGCGACTTAAGATTGGGCAAAGCAATGGGCCCTAACAGCCTACCAATAGAGCTCTACAAACTCGCAGCAATCACCATAACGGCGTATCTGTTATGGATGTGCATGGAGAGCCAGCAATGGGGCACACTTCCCAAAGACTAGCAACTAGCCCTCCTTGTGGTTCTTCACAAGGAGGGTAGGCCATCAGAGAGTTGTGTCTCATACCGACCTCTATCGTTCCTAAACGCAGAAGTCAAAATTCTTGCTAAGCTTCTAGCATGCGGGCGTATTTGAATTATCTCTAAACTAGTACGCTCCGATCAGTTCCGCTTCATGCCTGGATGCAATACGGCTCTCAACCTACAGAGGCTTCATGGAGGGCTGGGTAGAGTTGGTGGAGTCCGAGAGGGTGCAGTAGACCTCTTCCTGGATGCCCGCATGGCCTTTGATATGGTTGAATGGCCATACCTTTTTGAAGCATTGAAGCACATGAGCTTTGGCCCCAAGTTTTTGTCCTGGCTGAGACTTCTCTACACTGAGCCCCTAGCCCAAATCATAGACAATGGGAGGGCATCCTGTGTATTTACCTTCCAGCGCAGAGCTAGGCAAGGCTGCCTGCTCTCATCACTTCTCTTCACCATTGTGCTTGAACCTTTGGTGGCCCATGTTTGAATGGTTCCACTGATCCATCTTTATGATGATGATGTCCTGTTGTACATAGCAAACCCACAATTCTCCCTTCATAGAATATCAAACATTTTCACTATCTATCTGTTCAGAGTACACAATCAACTGGTCCAAATCCATCATATATGTCCTGTACAGTTGGATGCCCTGCCTTCCTGCGAAGTGTGAGGTCCGAATAGTGACAGACGGGTTCTGATACCTTGGCATATATGCCACAGCAAACACTGTCCTGAGCTGCATCAAAAACCTACATAGTCCATTGACGCTCCTTAAGAGTGACATCCAACACTGGAGATCATTACCACTCTCACTGCTCAGGAGAACAGTGCTGTTAAAAAAAATGGCCATACCACGTTTCCTTTACGTGATAAAGAACATGCAGTTCCCAGTTCCTGCTGCTTACTTAAAGGCCATAGGTGAAGTCAGAACACTGCTCTGTGTGGGGGGGGGGCCCTTATGAATAGCTAATGCCAAATTAAAAAGGGGTTGGTACAATGGGGGGATAGCCCTGCCCGACATTCAAAAATACTATGGGGCAGCTCAACTAGTGGTCATTAGCCAAAGGGTTTACCACCCGAAGATGAGCCTGAGTACCATATGGACCATCATGTTCTGAACCCTGGGGGATAACTGTGAGCTCTCTACACCAACCTGAGGTACATGCCCCTCCAAGGGCCCACAGTACTCACTGTCCAACTCTGGCACATGACACTCAAAACATTGGGCTGGGGGGACAGGATTTCCCAAGCTACACCACTGTGGGACTCTGAGAGGTTGGGCACTCTAGGGACTCAATCTGTCTTCGACAAATCAGGTCTTATAGGTCTCTCTAAAGTGGGGGACCTCTGGGCCCAAGGCGGGGTGGTCCCTTTTCCTGATCTGCAGAGGGATTACGAGCTGGCAACATCGGTGACCTTCCGATACCTCCAGATACGTCACACTCTCCAAGCGGTTATTCCACGGGGGCTGACCTCCCAGAATCAATGTCCCTTGAGGATAGATTACTCTATGATCACATGATCCGCAAAATCTCCCTTACATACAGGAAGCTGATCAATAACTCACCAGACATACTCCTTCGCCTGCGGGAACAATGGGATCATGACCTGGAAGGCCTAGCAGATGATAAATGGCCGGAGGCCTTGTCAGGGCGATGTTCTGATTGGTGCAGCTTAGAATACTCTATAGATCTTACCTCTCTTGCATCACAATGGTCAAAATGGGCTGAGTGTCAGATGTGAGCTGTTGCAGGCAGTGTGGCCAGGAAGGGACCATCTTTCACATAATTTGGGGTTGTCCAGCAGTTCGACCCTTCTGGGAATCAGTGGTGGCATGCATGAATGACATATGTTCAAGTGACATGCCGATCTCCTCCAAAATGGTGTCTTCTCAGTGTGTGGGATGCAACAGATTTGAACCACATGGAACAGATTTGGAGAACCTTGGGCATGGTGATTGCCAAATGCAACATAGAACGCCTATGGGGGGCAGCATCTGCACCACTCCTGAGGGACTGGAAAAGGGACATGGATTGGTGCATGGTAGCTGAGAAAGTGTTTTACGAAAATCGGCACTGCCCCAGAAAGTGGGAGAGAGTGTGGGGCAAGTGGAATGTTTGCTGAGGAAGCCCTTGTTTTGCCCCATTTCAGTTACTTCTGCAGCCACCTTTTTCTGAGGCAGCATCCCCGGCGTGTGGGGGGCAGAGGGAGGAAGGAGGGTGGGGAGTGAGATCATTAACAATTGGAATGCAGTTTGGTTACCCCTCATCTGCATGCATGACTATTTGTGGTGTATTTGTTTCTTTAATGCTTGCTGTAAACTTAATAAAAAGATTTTTTTTAAATAGTTTTATTTTAAATATGAATGTGAATTCATTTGCCTTACTTTACATTTAGACCAAAAGCAAAAAATGCCACAGCAGTATAAAATTAATTTTGAATAATTAGTGAAATATATTACATTTAATTAAATCTATTTTCCTGAAGTTTAAATAAAAAAATAAACTCTCACCTAAAGAAAAAAATGAATGTGTATTAATACTTAGTGAAAGTGATGCATGAAATTAATTCAAATTAATTTAATTATGTCTCACTAAATCAATTGTTCAATTATTTCTTAAATTTAAAATAGGTTATTAAAATATTTTACTAGTATGCATTGTTTTTATATATATATTTTAACAAAAATCTATTTGTTACACTATTTTAAATAATGTAATTCATTTAACATTATTTTTCTGCTGGGTTTTCTTTTAAGTCCATGCCTCCATTATTTTCTATGTGAGGGTGTTGCAGTACTAAAGGCCGGCCATGTGTAGTGCTGGACACACTACTGTTTTGTTTAAAGTAATATCTTACACTTGGAGCTTGTGAATACCGAAAAGTAGTCAACGTACTCAAAGTGTAATTTACTCAAAAGTGTAAGTTACTTTTGTGAATCAGGCACTAAGGCTCAACAAGGAAGGGGTTACATTACATTACTGCAGCTGAGTTTGCAGAACATCCTAACTTACTGAGACAAGTCTAATTTTGAACATGCTTTATTAGCCCACAGTCAGCAGAGGTAGCGCTAATATCCCTCCCAGGGTACCTTTTTGACTGCTATCCCTTCAATTAATCATCAGAGGACCTTATTCACCTGGAAGTGCCCTTGCAAATCAGAAACTGAACCCCAGCACCTTCAGGTTTCAAACTAATCCAGGTTTTAAAAACTACATATTCCATTAGTTGAATGATCTGTTTTGTGATAATGTTGACAAAAATGATCTGCTTAATGTCCTTCATTCAGATTATAATGGATTCACTCCCTATAACATCAGCAAACTGTAGCTCAGTATTAATCAAGACCCCTGGTGGTACATTTCATTAACTGTTTGCTTTGGCACTATGCTTCATGCAACTGACAGGTAAACATGCTTCCCCCAAATTTGTTGAGATGGCCACTCTCAATCTTTGTTAGTGGTCAATGTTTGAGAAAGATCCTGTGAAGCAATGTATGAAAGGTGACCATAATATGAGGATTGTGAGTTTAGCAAGGATGAAAGGAAATACAGACATTGACAATGAAGTATTTGATCTAAGGTACCTTGAGCATTTTATTCCTTATGATAGCTCTTCCCTTATACCCTGGGTCGCATCGCGTCCCCAAACCGCACTCATAGAAAACTTAATCTTCCAAACATTTTCTTTGTTGTCAAGTTCAATTTATTGTTTCTACTCGTTAATTTTTCATTTGAATTAGATCCATCATAAGGATTTAAATTACCTCATACTCAGGAGTATTTACCATCCTGCATCACCTACTTGGATTAAAGATTCAACATTGTGTACAAAACAGAGTGCGCAGTCCTACCTAAGGGCCACAAAACCTTGAGGATTTTACTCATATTGTGAAAGGCCCAATTAAGCTTAGGCATAGACTTTTAAGTTTGACTGCACATCGTAAAAAGGAAGAACCTCTCTGAACTCTCAGAAAACTGTTAAGCATCGGAAAGCCATCGAAACAACTTTAGAGGGAAAATTGTAAAATAAACACATGTGAGGACTCTTTAGGATTGTTGGAGCTCACCATCTTTTGTGTGGGCTTCTCCCAGATGTTTGCCTTCTTTTGCTGAACCGTTTTTTGCTGGCCACAGGACTCTGTGTACTCTATCCTTGCCAACCAGAGATAAGTGCTTGTGCTCTCCGTTCTAAACTTAATTAAATTGTCACACCCCTATTTGGCACAATTAATTTATTTATATGTGCCTAGTATATGGCAAACTACATATACCCAGGGCCTGTAAATTAAATGCTACAAGTGGGCTGCAGCACTAATTGTGCCACCCAATACAGTAACACTGTAAAACATGCCTCCAGGCGTGCCCCTGCAGCCTGTGTGTGCAGCGTTAAACTGTCAGTTCAACCTAGAAAAATAAACATTTTGCCAGGCATAAGTCTTACTTTTTGAATATATAGAAGTCACCCCTAAGGTAGACCCTAATTGCCACTAGATTGCATGGTATTAAAAATGTAGGACATGCATGTTTATTGCTTTACATATTCTGGCAGTGAAAAACCTCCAAAGTAGTTATTAATGTGGAAGGATGGCACTCCAATAGGAAAATAATTGGTTACATTATAATTATTTTTAAAGCGCAACTTTGCTTTGGGCGCAGCTAGACCCATGATTCAAGGACACATTGGGCACTCTAGGGAAAAGGCTTTGCTGTGGAGCAATGTTTTTCTTCCTTGAGCAGGATGGCCTGTGTCGTTGTGCCCAGCTTCCACCTGAGCTTCAAAGGGTGTCTACCGTTTCATTGGCTCATACCCCGGCCGGACTCCTTTTGTCTTCCTAGTCAGGTTGGCTCCAAACCTAGTGGGGGGTTGAAGCTGCACCAAATCTGGCTTGGAATGACCACACTGGAGGGTTTGCCCATTATTATGGCCACACCTATGGGTGGGCACAGGGAACTCTGACTTGGGGAAGAAAGTGGGATAGTATTCAGTAAAACACACCGTGTTGCTAAAGTGGGTATGGTTACCTCTGGGAACTTTTATTACATTGGTTTGAAGAAGTCAGGAATTTCCCCTACCCACAGGCTAGCACTGGGCATAAATGTAGTGTTCCTAGTACTGTCCTGAGATCATGTCTGGGCCTGTGGAAGAACAGAAGAGAACTGGGCCTTCTGGCAATGGCCTGAGAAGAGCCTTGAAGACTGGACCTGCTCTCCTTATCGTACCCAGGACAAAGAAGTGGATTACAAGGGTCCTTCTGGCCTTTACTAGAGTGAGTCTTAAACCCCAAGTGCTGTCCCCAAAGGTCCTGGACCTTTGGCTGTTGTCAAAGTGTTCTCCTCCTGAAGTTTCCTGAAACGTTTTGCCAACATTTTGCTCTGAGAAGCGATGGGGGGATCACTGACATAATATCGACTACAAAAATATAGACTTACAAAAATATCGATGCCAAAATATAGAATGCCAAAATATCGAAGTCCTATCTCCAAACAGGAAATTACAAAAATATCGAATCCAAAATATCGTTGTAAATAATATAGTTAGTCAAAATATCGAATTTTTTAAATGTTTTAAAAGTAATGTTAAATAAATGAAATAATACATATAATTAACTGACACATACTTATAAATACTTAAATAACAGTAAACTTAATGAATAATTAAAGTAAGTAAAAAAAAAAAATTAATACATATATCTTAACGTGATATTAATTAAAAATATTCAATATTTTCTGTGTAGGATAGCGGGCGCGTAAAATTTACTATTACCACTCCAGTAAGTGCAATAGTAGGGAAAGCGTTGGATAGCGGGAGGGTAAAAATTACTATTCCCACTCCAGAGAATGCAACAGTAGGGAAAGCGTTGGATAGCGGGAGGGTAAAAATGACTATTCCCACTCCAGAGAGTGCAATAATAGGGAAAACATTGGATAGCGTAGGGGTAAAAATTACTATTCCCACTCCAGAGAGTGCAACAGTAGGGAAAGCATTGGATAGCGGGAGGGTAACATTTACTATTCCCACTCCAGTGAGTGCAACAGTAGGGAAAGCGTTGGATAGCGTAGGGGTAAAAATTACTATTCCCACTCCAGAGAGTGCAACAGTAGGGAAAGCATTGGATAGCGGGAGGGTAACATTTACTATTCCCACTCCAGTGAGTGCAACAGTAGGGAAAGCGTTGGATAGCGTAGGGGTAAAAATAACTATTCCCACTCCAGAGAGTGCAACAGTAGGGAAAGCGTTGGATAGCGGGAGGGTAAAAATTACTATTCCCACTCCAGAGAGTGCAATAATAGGGAAAACATTGGATAGCGTAGGGGTAAAAATTACAAATCCTACTCCAGAGAGTGCAACAGTAGGGAAAGCGTTGGATAGCGGGAGGGTAACATTTACTATTCCCACTCCAGTGAGTGCAACAGTAGGGAAAGCGTTGGATAGCGTAGGGGTAAAAATTACTATTCCCACTCCAGAGAGTGCAACAGTAGGGAAAACGTTGGATAGCGGGAGGGTAACATTTACTATTCCCACTCCAGTGAGTGCAACAGTAGGGAAAGCGTTGGATAGCGCAGGGGTAAAAATTACTATTCCCACTCCAGAGAGTGCAACAGTAGGGAAAGCGTTGGATAGCGGGAGGGTAAAAATTACTATTCCCACTCCAGTGAGTGCAACAGTAGGGAAAGCGTTGGATAGCGGGAGGGTAAAAATTACTATTCACACTCCAGAGAGTGCAATAATAGGGAAAGCATTGGATAGCGTAGGGGTAAAAATTACTATTCCCACTCAAGTAAGTGCAATAGTAGAGAAAATAATAAATGTATTTTTATTTTTAAATTAATTAATTATTAATACAAAAACAAGTATTACAATTAATTACCAATCACAAAAGAATTGATTATTTATAAATACCAATACATTTTTGTTTAATTAATTAACAATTAATAATTAATTAACAAACAATTGTTTTTCAATAACAAACATTAATAAATGCAAATAATACCAATTAATAATTAATTTATAATATATTAATTAAGGATATACACAAATTATTTAAATAATTATTTTTTTCCAATTATATTACTTCCCACCATATTCCCGTATAAACACAATACCCGCTACAAATATTAATTGAATACAATTAACATAATTATCAATTTACCTATTAATACTAATTAATTACCAATTAATACTAATTATTTACAAATTAATAATTAATCAACAACCAATTAATTTGCAATACCAATTAATAATTAACTAATAACAATTAAATTACTTCCCACCCTATTCCCCTATAAACCCACAACCCGCTACAGAAGTAAAATGCAAAATTAAATTAAAGATATATTAATTAACAATATACACAAATAAATTAAATAATTATTTATTTACAATTATATTACTTGCCACCATATTCCCCGATAAACACACTGCCCGCTACAAATATTAAATGAATACAATTAACATAATTATCAATTAAACAATTAATACAAATTAATTACCAATTAATACTAATTATTTACCAATTAATAATTAATCAACAACCAATTAATTTGCAATACCAATTAATAATTAACTAATAACAATTAAATTACTTTCCACCCTATTCCCCTATAAACCCACAACCCGTTACAGAAGTAAAACGCAAAATTAAATTAAAAATAATTAATAATTCCTATAAATTATTATTTAATAATCTATAATTAAATTACTTCCCACCCTATTCCCCTATAAACCCACAACCCGCTACAGAAGTAAAACGCAAAATTAAATTAAAAATAATTAATAATTCCTATAAATTATTATTTAATGTACTATAATTAAATTACTTCCCACCCTACTCCCCTATAAACCCACAACCCGCTACGGAATTAAATTACAAAAAAATAAAAAAACATAAAATTCAATAATTTAAAAATATTCTAACATACATTCCAATATTAATACATACTTTTAACACATATACTAACACTTAAAACACTATAAAAAATTCGATATTTTTAACAACTATATTATGACTGTCGATATTACTTACTTCTATATTATTGCAATCGATATTTCTTACCTGTTTTTCGATATTCTTCACCACTATATTTTTGCAAGTCGATATTCTGTCCATTCGATATTAAAAACTCGATATTCTTGCTACTCGATATTTTTTTTTCGATATTATGTCTAGTTACCGCGATGGGGGAATGGGACCAACCACCAAGCCGATCCAACAAAGGTTCATTGACACTGAGTATAAGATCCTGATTGCTTTTGCTATGTTCCTCTATGAAGCAGCAAATCCGATTCAGAGGGATCTCATGGAGAATGTGTCCATCCTTGTGGAACCCTCTGCGGCCACAGCCTGCTGCCATGCCTATCTCTTGATTTCTGACTTCTATTCCAGAGACCAAGTTCGAAGGTAAGACTTTAACTGAGAGGAACCTGATTACTATAGCTAAAAATAGCGTTCTACCATGGTTGGCCTTAGCTTTTGACTTTGTCACAGTCAACCACAACTAGATGCCGGTTGTTTGCACTTAATGGTTTTTGCTGCTATTTTAAACCTTAAACTTTGAAAATTCATAACTCCGATTTTACTGATTGGATAGTCATCGTTTTGGTGTCATTCTATTTATTAAAATGTACTCTAACTTTTTAATTGGTTTAGGATTGTTCTTGTGTTGTGTTTTCACTTTATTACTGTTTGAGTACTGCATAAATACTTTTCACATTACCTTTAACCGAAGACTGACTGCTTGGTGTCAAATGCCCAAAGGGTTAAGCACAGGTTTATTTTAGTGACGTTTAATGGTTCACCCTGACAAGGCTTGTGAATATTATTTGAAATGGGTTCTCTGCAGCATCAACCAATACCCCAATCTTCTACAAGGATCATGTTAAAATTCACCCACGGTCAACTGAATTGAATAGGCAGATTAACCACTGCAAGCAAACAGAATGGTGTAAGAACACGAAAGCAGAAAATAGAAACTACAGGAAAAACATGCTAAAGGTAAAATATTATGATGAGCATACCTATAAGCATTTCACTTAATAAGTAACCATTCCAAAATGTAACTGATATTAAAAAATTAAAAAGCGACTTTTTTTCCAGATTTTAGGCCAGTTAATGAAAAGGGATGTTCTATATCCATTGACGCCCATGTGGACCGGTGGTCTCTTGCAGGCAAAAATTGCTCAGTTAATTTTAAGGAACACTATGCATCTTACAAACTAAATAAGCATTGGAAAAGTCAAAATCTCACCTTTGAAACCTATTAGTTCTGCCAATGCCTTTTTGTTCATGCTACAGCATGACCAAATGTTTAAACAAAAAGGCACAGTGATGTGGCCGCTGGCAACCGTGTCATATTTTAGGTGCACATGTATGTGTTAGGACATATGACATAGGACATGAGTGCCATATTTTTTTATTTATTGAATAACAAAAATATCAAATGAAGTAGTACATGTATTTAAAAAGTGGAAGGGCCAGCAGCAAGTTACTGCCAGGACCTCCCAAAAACAGAAGTTTTTATAGGACTGTGGGGGTGGGGACAATGGAGTAGCATGTGGGGGGGAAGCAATAAGGAGTGGGCGAGGAAGGGTAAAAGCAGCACAGGACAGATAGCAACACGGGGATGTGGAGACACATTCAAGAAAGAGACAGCAATACAGAGCATGGGTGGAAAGACAGAAGTACGCAAGGGGGGTGTGGCCAAGCCGCCAACCGTGATAGCCACGTAGGCTTGGAGCTCCGCCGCTGTTTCCCATTGTTGGCCACATCATGGCGGCGTACATGGTGAACCGAAACTCCGACGACACCGTGTGAGGTGCAGGAGACATAGGTGCGGCTCATGCTGAGGGGAGACAGGCTGAGTGAGGCTCGCGGCGCAGATCGGCACCAACCCGCCTGAACTGACTCTGTGTGGCCTACCACCACGAGGGAAGCCGGGGCCTCGAGTCGCGAGTCGGCCGGAACACGGAACTGTGAGACCGTTGGGAGCTGTGGCCGTGTGGCGGGCATGTTGCGATGAGCGGTTGTGTTGGGGGGTTGGAGGCTTGTTCCACCTGCAGCGGGGGCACTAGCATTCCCCAGAAGCCCCGCGGCAACAGGGGCCGCGGGCGGACTTGTGGATCTGCTGCCTGCCTGTGTACTGTGCTGCCTGCACTTGCCCTCTCACCGCGGCTGCGGCTGTCCTGCCTGTCTCCTGCCTTGGCATTGGGGTACCGTGGCCCCCCCCTCCATCTCCTCTCTCCGAGTCCCAGCGCATCGTCTGGCCGTGTTAACGGGCCGGGCCCATCTGAGCTGAGGGGCATCCTACCAAGGCAGTGTACTGTGAGTGGGGGCCCTCATATGTACCGACTGCGCCCCAACCTGCACCAGGGGTGCCACCCCAAGACCTGATCTTGCAATTACAGTGCCTGCTCGCGATGACTGCCTAGATGTGGGTAGCTGATTCCTCCTGGACCTCTCTGACCCCCACACTGTAGTGAATGCCCAGTCTTGATCTGCAACACGTCTGGGACAGCTGTTGGGCACTGTTGTCAGTGTGAATGCACTAGCTGTTGGGATACAGCTACATTTACGTTATTGTTGGATATGCCTACTGGAGTGTATGTGCTGCGGCCCGCGAAGCGCTAGACAGTGGTGCGTCTTATCTACGCTTGGGGTGCCACTCCTCACTGATCACTGGCTCTACTCCGCAGGGCTTCTGATGCGCCTGGGATTGCAGCACATCGACAACATGGGGAATGGGGCGCAAGGAGCTCAAGCAAAGCACCCTCTCCCTCAAGCCACCTGGCCCTAGCACTGCTGCGCAGCAGCCCACCATGGCGGAGGTAGATGAGTCACATGCCACTGAGGTGACTGGGCCCGACAGCTTGCTGGTGGAACTGAGGGCTGCTTTCAGAGCCTTGGACATCCGGTTTGATGCTCTTGACAGAAGATTGGATTCAATGGGGGCCAGGCTGGACTCACAGGAAGGGCGTCTGACTGTTGCGGAGGGTAGAATCTCAGATCTGGAGGACGGCGTGGCCCAGACAGCTAAGAAGTATGAGAGGATGGAGAAGCTCCTTAATTCTGTTGCTATCAAGAATGAAGATTTAGAAGCTCGTGGGTGGAGGAACAACATCCGTATAATGGGGGTGCCCGTATCCACCAACACGGGGTGCCTGAACCGTTTTGTGGAAACGTTTTTGACGGATATGCTTGGCTTTCAATCCTTTACCACCACCTTTGTCGTTGAGCGTGCACACCGTATTTTGGGGCCACAACCCAACCCAGGGTGCCCACCAAGACAGATCATAGACTGACTCCTGAATTTTAGGGTTAGAGATACTGCCTTATGGCTGGCACGTGAGAAGGGCCAGCTTGAGTGGCAGGGCTCCAGCATATTCCTGTACCTGGACTTTACTGCAATGGTCCAGGATGCATGTAGAAAATACACAGGGGTGAAGGCAGCCCTGTGGAAGATGGGACTACGATATGGGATGTTGTACCCAGCACGGCTGAAGGTGGATGTTGATGGTCAGTCCGAGTGTTCGACTCCCCCCATGATGACCAAGAGTTCTGTCAGAAGTACTCCAACGCTGCGAGGAAGAAAGGCACGGCATCAATACAGCATACCCAGGACATACCGGACTCCGGTGCCAGTGCGAACCTTTTTTCCGCTAATTAGTCACACTACACCTGTTTTAAAAATTGCAGTAGTATGAAGCTACGTTCCCTCTGTTTGTGCTGCACCACTGTTGACTCATGCCTGTGGCACATTATTATGCCGCCATATATGCATCGCATGCAATAATGCAGGCACCCTATGCCAATAATAGGGGAAGCGGCGGGGTGTTGCCACCCCCCCAGTCCAGTTGCACATGTCGCAGTTTGTGCAGGTTCACAGTATACTTTGTTTTGTTTGCATGATTCTTTCATCATGGTTCTAAGGGATTGGGTCTTCCCTCCAGAGTTAGGTGTGAGGGGTGGGTGGTGGGATGGGGGGACTGGGGATTGTTGGTGAGTATTTGTAGCTCGCTATTATTGTAGATATCAGTTGCAGTGTTGCGTACATAACCCTGATACCAGTAAGTTAGGAAGACAGGATATAGGTTATGGTTAATAAGGTTATTGCATAGGCCACTGTGGTGCTAATGTCTTGGAATGTTAGGGGTTTAAATAATGCCCGTAAGGTGACCAACTACATGCAACGATATCAAGTGGACATTGCATTTTTACAAGAGACTCACCTTGCGGCAAATGTTAGGACGTCATTGGCATCGGTTAGGGGAGCACATAAATACTTTGCTTGATATCATTTTTATGCCAGAGGGTTGCAGTGTTGATAGACAAACGGGTGCCATTTCGGGAGGTGGAGGTCTATCGGGATTCGGGGGTCGTTATTTATTGGTTAAATGTTTCATGCTGGAGCACTCTGTGCTACTTGTTCACATATATGCCCCGAATGTTGACGACCCAGAGTTTTTTGAGGCACATAGTTCACATGGGGGCAGATTGTATTTATATGGGAGGGGATTTCAATTTGTTGCTTGACCCTGGACGAGATAGCACACCACACACATTAGCCACAAAACTGAGGGCGAGGTGCGTGGTGCTGGACACTATTGAACAGCTTGGGTTGGTGGATGCGTGGAGATATCACTGCACGGGGTATACTCATTATTCATGTCTGCTGGGGTGGCAGTATGGGTTGACGTGGTTACTCATCTCCTGCGTATCGTATCACTCTCCTGTGATGGTAAACCTGCATGTCCCTAGAGCAGGGGGGTGGAGCGACTGTGGCGATTCCCGGATATGGCCTTCAGGGATACTGTCTCTGCCACAGAACTTGGGGAAGTGATAGTTGAATACTTTGCGATTAATGTTGGGTCGGTGGAATCTAAGGCTACCCTGTGGGAGGCCTTCAAGGCCTATGCAAGGGGTGGGTGTATCTCAAAGAACGCTGGGGTACTTGGGACCCTGTGCCGCAAGCTTGCGCAGATAGAGGCAGAGCTTGTGGAGCTAGATCGTGGTGCAGTTCATACCGATCCCCCATCTTTCAAAGTCATGCGGCACTCTTGGCAGAATTCCGCGAAGCTGCGGAATGGAAGACACATTTTCTAGGTAAATACGCAGTCGCTCGGCAGTATGGGGAGGGTGAAAGGCCTGGTAGGACGCTAGCCAGACTGATGCAACAAACCCATAGGCCCACCTTCATAGCAGAACTGAGTGGGGAAGATGGTGAACGGATCACGGGTAACGTAGGGGTATTGAGAGAGGTACTTAAGTATCATATAACCTTATATACCACCAGAACTGCAGACCTCCCTTCAGCCTATAGTGACTACCCCAACGAGATTTCACTTGTCTGGATGGATAAGGCCCACCAGGAGTCCTTTTCAGAGGATGAGGTAACAGAAGCCATCAATACGCCGGTTGGCTCTAAAGCGCCAGTGCTGGATGGATTCACAGGTTGTTTTTATATAAAAATATATGAGCCTACTTGTGTCCCATCTTATTGATATGTATCAGGAAGCCATCAAACTTGGAATGCTTCCACCCACTTTGAGAGAAGCTGTTATAATTTTGTTACCCAAGCCTGGAAAGGACGTATTAAAATGTAGCTCATATCGTCCCCTGTCGCTCCTAAACTTTGATAAAATCTTAGCCAAAATGCTGGCGACTAGACTTGCTTTGATTGTGGAGAAACTGATCTCACCAGCGCAATTGGGGATTATTCCCCATTAATCCACAGTCCTCAACACTTGCACGCAGTTTGCTACGCTAAATAGGATTTCGCCAACTGTCTCTGCGGCTGCCGTCCTCCTTGACGCTGAGAAAGCGTTTGATTCGCTTGAGTGGCCCTTTTTATATGCTACCATGGAGACACTGGGGATGCAAGAGCGGTTCTTGGCAGTGGTTCGGCTGTTGTATACATCGCCCACTGCGCATATTCGTTTGAATGGCACATTGACTAAAGCGTTTCCACTTACACGGGGAACGCGACAGGGAGGCCCTCTATCCCCCCCTACTGCTTGTAGTTGCACATAGATCCACTGGTGCGCCAGTTGCTAGAAAGGCATAGTCATAGAGGGTTGCCGTTTAACGCCAGGCCCTTGTTAATCACGCTCTACGCCGATGATATTATTCTTTATGTAGCTCACCTGGATGACAACCTAACACCGTTGCTCTGGGAAGTGACGAGATATGGCACAAAATTGGGTCTTCATATAAATTGGGAGAAATCGAAGGTGCTCCAACTGACAGAGGCAGCCTACACTAGAACGGTAGATTATCCACTGACCTGGTGTGATGGCTCTGTGAAATACATAGGAGTCCACATCCATAAGGACAAGGATCGTGTCCTACAGCTGAACTATGGCCCGGTAGTCAAGAAACTGGAGCACAACATTGAACGATGGTTGCAACTGCCCCTTTTGATGGCCGGAAGGATAGCTATAATTAAGATGGTGGTACTGCCACAATTCTTGTATCTCTTTTTAAACATCCCCATACCGCTCTATAATAGCTTTTTTCTAACCTACGCATGATGTTAACGTGACTGGTATGGGGTGGTAAATGGGCCCGTATTGGCTGTGACACTTTAATTCTCCCGTATGAGAGGGGTGGGTTTGGTGTGCCGAATCAGCAGATTTACTACCTGGAGGCACAGGCGAGCTTTGCCCGACATTGGTATTGTACGGATCTTTGGATTCTGTACCATAGACCCAAGGCTGACTTGGTTCTTCCATCTACACTCAACTCCCTGTTGCCGCGGGGGTTCCCTCGGGACCCAGAAGACATCCAGACAGTGTCCACAACCAGCTGGGCATGGCATAAGCTGCAGCGTGTGACAGGGGCTCGTGTATTATATTCCCCCGCGCTGCCACTTGCAGGAAATGGTTGGGTTCCCATCCTGCAGGAGACCCTAGTGAAGCGTACATTGGCCAAGT
This sequence comes from Triturus cristatus, assembly GCF_964204655.1. NCBI lineage: Eukaryota > Metazoa > Chordata > Amphibia > Caudata > Salamandridae > Triturus > Triturus cristatus. The sequence goes on from NC_140595.1 coordinate 494,035,628, forward strand.
TTCAGATGACCAAGTTTGGTGACTTTTTTCCAGGAGGGCACATTTTTTCTCGCACAGAAGACCTCCGTCTTCGAACTGCGACTATGATGGATCAATTTGTGCTGCTGAGAGAGTCTAGAGGGCATTGCGCGCGTGCATGGATAGTTACCCTATGGAGCCTCCTGACTTCACTATTTTAACTCGGGTTATTAAGGGTGGGGATGGGAGCCACTTGGTGGCCTGGATGTACAAGGCAGCGGGGGCACTGCTCCCATGCCATGATATGAGTGTGCTGGCAGCGTGGGAGCGTGTTCTTGGGTACCCTCTGACAGATGTGCAGAGGGGTCGATGTTGTATTCAAACGCGTCGTGTATGGACCCCTCTAGTCTGCACACGTGCCCGCGGTATTGCTCCCCGGAGGCGGACTTTGCGCACATGACGTGGACCTGCATTAGAATAGAGGACTATTGGACGTTGATTTTTGGGGAACTGTCTAGGATGGTGGAGGTTGAAGTTGCGCCATCACCTTTGCTAGCGCTGCTGGGACATGTTCATGATCTCCTCAAATCCAAGCGCCGTTTTGTTGCTATAGCGCTTCTTCTCACTAAGCATGAAATAGCTGTCAAGTGGGCCTGCTCACTGGCTCCCACACTCACTGCATGGCTTCATAGTATAACATACTGCAATACCACCAGCGGCACATATGCGCAGCTGCAACCACCAGCTTCTCAGCCTATGGACATCTGGCAACCGTTTCAAACTTACCTATTGGCAGCGCAGGATAGTAATGACCCCCCCACTCAGGATCTGCCTAGCCCCACTGGACCTGCAATTGAGTAAAGTCATAAATGGTACATGTCTTACCCCTTTGTTTCAAAATGAATGTATTTAATAATTGGTTCTCCTGTAGGGAATATTAGACTGCGAATCTATACCTGGAGTTATATGGGTTTTTTTGCCAAATCTGTACTTGGACACGCTGTCATGCACGATGTTGTCATATGCTTTTCTCGTATTGCTAAACGGTAATGCTAGGATCTTCATGATTTATTTTTCTTTGTTCATTGTCATTTGGAAAATGTAATTATAAAACATAAAAAATAAAAAAGTACGCAAGGGAGATATCTGAAAAACATATGCATTCTCTTGGAGTGCAAAGGCAAAAAGAGAAAGTTCTTCCTAAAAGTCCTCACGAAGTGAGCAGTAAAAGGACACAAATTAAGATTATATGCTCCAGGGAAGGGTAAAACATAAAATGGACAAGGCAAGCCATTGAGTAAGAAGCAAGTAATTGAAAGCAATAATAAAGCCAACAAATTGGTGGGCTTTAAGCCCCCAGTAAGTTCCTTGATAAGCTGACAATATGCAATTGTTGTGCGCTCTCACTGATAGTGCAGATCTAAAAACATAGATGAGTTGAGGACTTTATTTAATTTTTACTTGAACTTGGAACCTAATGGTATACATTCAAAGGATATTGATTTAATTTTTCGGTGAAGCCTACTAGACAGCACATACACAGGCTTTTGTGATATGTTTTGTGACTAACCAAGAGCATAGAGGGGCTTCAAGCCCAACCCATTTCTTACCATTAGTTGACTTTCCTTGTCACTCTCATTTGCCTGCTTCTTATTCATGCCCCAGGTTGCCAGTCCTGGGTTTGTCCATCCCATGTAGCATTGACTCTTTACAACCTCTTTGCTTGGTTGGCATTGCTGCTTCCACTCCTTGCTATTCAAGCACTACATTTGTCTTTTGTGTGAAGCACTCCATTAGAGTGTGTGTGTTTTTGATCCATCTCCCTCATGAATGTCTCTCCCAGCACTCCATGTTGCTCACTGCTGCCTGACCACTTCTCCCTGACCCCTTCCCTCTTGCCTTTGTTCTTCTACCCACTTGCACCCTCCGTGTTGCTTTCTGCCAAGCCTGTGTTGCTTTTGTTTCTACCTTCCCCTGTTGCTTTTGCATTCCCTACTTTGTTGCTTTGGCAATCCCATTCTCTCCCCATTTCTTCGCCGTTCAGCCTCATCATCTCATGATGTTTTGCCATCCGACCCACACTCTTCTGTGTTGTTTTTGCACCCCTGCCTGCCGACTTTAAAAAAAATGCTTTTGTGCATTTTGTAAGGCATGGCATCCTTGGCATGGTCCTCCCTCTACTTTTTGCCTTCAACACTCCTGTTTTGCTGACTTTTTTTTTGCTGCCCTTAGGACTGTGCACTTTACCACTGCTAACTAGTGCTAAAGTACTTGTGCCCTCTCCTCAAAACATGTTAGAATTGTTTATTATCAAATTGCCATATTTAATTTATTTGTAAGTCCCCAGTAAAGTGGTACTACATGCACCCAAGGCCTGTAAATTAAATGCTACTAGTGGGCCTGCAGCCCTGATTGTGCCACCCACTTAAGTAGCCCTTTAAACATGGCTCAGGCCTGCCATTTTGTGCAGTTTTAAACTGCCATGTTGACCTGGCAAACTAAACATATTGCCAGGCCCAAACCTTTCTTTTAAATATATATTAGCCACCCCTCGGTTCGGTCCTGAACAACTTAGAGGGCCTGGTGTAGCATACCTAAAAAGTAGGTCATGCACTTTTAAGTTTTACATGTCCTGGTAGTAAAAAGCTGCAAAATTCATTTTTCACTACTGCGAGGCCTAATTCTCCCAAAAGGACAACATTGGATTTACCTTATTGCATTAAATAAGCTGTAACTTCCTATTGGGAGCAGGTGAGTGATTGAGTTTGGTGTCTAAATAGTTGTAATTAAAAGCCCTCTTTAATGGTATAGTCAGATTTTTTTTATCACAATTCTGAAAATGCCACTTTTAGAAAATTAAAGAATATATGATGACAGCTGTAGTGCACACAATGTATTCGAGTTATCAATTTAACATCAAGTGCATTAAAGTTCTGAGGTTGGTGTGCTCGCTTTGAGGTGGTTCCACCCGACCACCGATTCAAAAGGAGTTAATAAACCAGGACCTAGTAGTTCTGGACAAAGAGAGCACTATCGGGGGTACTCAATCTTGATTCAGAAGAAAGTTCGTAAACTGGTGGAGAGGTTTCAATTAGAGGATTTCAAATGCTTGACATGGTTATACGTTTTAACTCACATCACACCCTCGTTACCACACAAAGATGGCCGCATAGTTTTCCTTTTGACAACTATCAGTCTTATTTCCATATCAACTACGTCCGACGCTGAGTGTTAAACCGCCGTTTTTATGAGTTACATGCATCAACACCGTCGCGTAATGAACATTGCTAATGTCGCCAGCGCGCTCACTGAGGCTAATGACATTGGATTCCTACGATTCTACACCAGTAAGTGCATTTTATCTGTAGAGTAACCATCATTTCCTGCGCACACATAGTTAATTTATATCACACAGAAACCTTTCTCTTATTTTTTCATCATCATCATTTTTTTTAGTACAACACTTTATGATTGGTGTCATTAATTTAAGTGTAATACTGGTTTTCACTGCTTAGACTATTGAATGAACAATTTGTGAACATTCAAGATTGAGTACCCCTGGTAGTGCTCTCTTTGTCCAGAACTACTAGGTCCTGGTTTATTAACTACTTTTAGAAAATTGGCATTTTCCTGTCCTAACCATTAGGTGCCTGCAGCCTGATCTTGGGTCACATGACTAAGTGTAGATGGCAGTTGGTCTTTGTGTATTGCTTCCAGACAGTGAGACAAAGGGGAGATATGTGTTGGCAGGATGGACCACTCTGACTAAACAAGGAGATAAGCTGTCACCTACCACACTTGCATATCACAATGGCTCTGCCTGAGCACTCTCACAAAGGGTTTGTCACTAGTCTTTTGTGTCCCAGAAAAGCTGTTACCAGGACAGGGAGGAACTGGATGCTTCACACCTCAAGTGGATTGAAACCTCTAGAAGCTACCTCCACTTCAAAGTGGTCACCAGGTATAACTGTTGGACCCTTAGACCCCACTATTCAGTACACCTCTGAACCTGTGGACTCTGCAGGAAGAAGGGCTGCTGTGCTGCTTAAAGAACTACCACTCTGCTGGACTGCTGCTTTGAAGGGCTGTAGCCCTGCTGTTCTGCCCTGCTGCCCTCTTGCCTGGATGAGAAGGATTGGACCTGCATCTCTAAACCCAGAACCCCAGAGTGACTCCAAGAGCTAGTTGGCTTGACTCCTGAGAAGATGCTAGGACATAACAAGCTTCCAACAATCTTGAACCCAGCAACTGGACTCTGCCATCTGTGAGTCTTACCCTGCCAAGTGGTGCCACCCTAGTCTTGGACCCTTGGAAGTGGCCCTAAAGGTATTTTGCCACCCTATATGTGGATCCATCCTAATTGACGCCTCTCCTCTGCTGTGCGGCACAACCCCGAGCAGAACCAACCCAGCACCTCTGCTGCGTAGACTTTCCCGGCACAAGGACTCCGTATCCCCCTTGCAGCCTTCAGCCTCAGAATCACTGCTGCGTGATGCATCTCAATGCAGGCCCTTAAATTGCAAGCCTCTTGTTGGCAGCTTCCTTTGACGATGACACAAGACCTCACATCTCAGCTTTGCAGCTCCTTGGAACCTTTGCTGCTCGATGCATCTCTGACTTGGACCTCTCATCCCCTCGGGTGTGGGAGGCATCCTTGACGTTGGACTCCACAACTGTTTGCAACCAGGATTTAAGGTACTCTTCTTCAGTGGACCTTACTGGGTCCCTATAGTTGGCCTGCGCTCCATTGCGGTCGGCCTATACTTGGGACTTTTTCCCAGTCTAGCGTGACCAGATATCCACGACTATTTCTTTGTGCTTTTTGGCTCTATTTTCACTTACATTTTTAAACTTGCATATCTCAAGTTCTACTGATTGTATTTTTTTTTGGGTCTTGATTCATGTTTTAAAGTTTACTCCATTTTCTAAACTGGTGTGGGATTTTTCTTGTGCTGCATAAATACTTTACACATTGCCTCCAAGTTAAGCGTCACTGCTTTTGTTTCAAGCTACCAGAGGGTTGAGCACTGTTTAATTTGAGGTTTGCTTGTGCCTCACACTGACAAGTATTGTGGTTACTGTTTAAGTAGAGTTTCACCCCCTTAACCAGTAACCCAATTTCTTACACTTTCAATTTGTTTATCCAAGTTGGATCGGTAACTAAAGAGAAAAAAAAGACTTTATTTTGTAGATGTGCGCATGAGTGGTTTGCGCCTACAAAATGATGCATATGGACATGTCAAAGCCTACTCTTTTTTTTTTACTTAAGCCATGCAGCATAGAATCCTGGATAATGTGCAGTCTGGCTAAAAAACATTGGCAAAAACCAATAGGTCACAGAAGTAAAATCTATTGGTTTGCCAATGATTGGTTATACACTCCCTTACATATTTTTTGCACATTCACCTTGATAATTTTTAATAACAGTCCATAGATGCAGTATAGATGTTGTCCATGTTGATTTCTGTGTGAAGAGATGACTCCAATATGGTATCAGTTTGCTATCGGTTTAAAATCTAAAGACATCATTGATGCACAAGGAATTAACTGTCTTACTTTTACAATGATGACTAATGCAGGATATGAATGATGATAGGGTGGCTCATAGACCACAACTCAAGGGTCAATTGGGTTACGATACTTAGAATATTTAAATTTGGAAACTAATTAGTTTAGCTATTTTCAAATGGGCACTATTGCATCCTGCATTTTCATGTATACATTTATTTGATTTTTAGCACCTGTACCAAAGATATATTTCTCTTTAAGATAGGACATGTTAGCAATTTATAGATTTTATTACCTATTGTCTTTAATGCTGTAAGATAGCAACAGCTTTATATTGAATGTGTGCATTAATGTTTATTGTAAAAATGTTCTAAAGTTTGCATGAATATAGATTTGTGTAAGTATTCATGGATTTGACACATATAAAATTGACAAATGTCAATCAAACAGATTAAAATATCATTCATTCTGATCCTTTAGGTCAGGCATTAGCCACAAGATATAGATTTTTTTTGTTTTACTAAAATTATATATATAGTTCAGCGGATGTGTTTCAGGGTGATTCAGCAAGCAGGGGATGAGAAAAAAAGGTGGGTCCCAAAACACTTTTTCCTCATGCAATTTCCCATAGGTATTTTGAACACGACTACAGCCCGAAATGCTGAACAGAATGACACCAAATTTAGCTAAAAGCTAGCTCTTGGTCCACAAAGGACCCTTTTTATGATTTGGTGTAAATACTTTCATTAGTTTTTGAGTTATTAAAGAAAAAAAACTAACTTGCATATCTAGGGACGCGAATCCTCAGTGGATCCAGTGGCTGCTAACACCTCAACCAAGAAGTATTGGCAGCAACTTTGGTACTTGGACTCAGCCTAGTCACAATAACAAGTTTTAAAAAAGAGAGGGGGGCAGTGTAGCAATACCCTGGCCCCCTAGGCCTTATGGTGGGGTCCCACAGAGACTCCGCTAGGAGCCAAAAACATTATTGTTTTCAATTTTGCTGTGAAATCACAGCAGATCCATTAACTCAAGGAAAACTGGAAAAAAAAAACAAGCGCAGTCTCCTGTGCATTTTTATAGATGAGCTCCTGGGTGGACTAAGTCCGGGGGGCAAATTTGATTGTTAATTTTGAGAAGAGGGGGCACACATGGCCCTCCTCACCATAGCTGACATTGGGCTTGGGGACTGCAACCTCCCTGGGTTCAGGCCAATGTTACTTATGTCTGTGCATGTTTTTGTAATCAATCGTCCTATCTTTTTCTCATACTGAAACCCTCACCTTCTGATCACTTTTATTGTAACATTTGCCTGTGATTACCGCTGTAACTTTTTTTTTCATCCTGTGCTTAGATTGTTAATCCCCTTTATGTATCTACACTGATACTCCCACCCCTCTTCCTCCTAAGCACTGACCTCCTTCTCTTCATATGCTGTCTCTGATTGTTTATCTTTCTCTTAGTCTCTTACCTCACTCACCCACCTGCCCAGCTCTGACCTCCCTCTCTTCCTGTGCCTACTCTGATTGTTAACTTCCTCTCTATTCTCTTACCTGACTCTCCCACTGACTTAACTCACTTACTCCTTCCCCTCTCCCCTTCTAAGCTTTTCCCTCCCCCTTGCCCCTCCTTGTTACATACCTCCCCGAACTCTGTCTTCCCTCTCCTACCCTTCTTCCACGGATTCCTCACCCCCTTACTTCATCCTATCTCGCTATTTACCCCTAATACTGACCTCCCATTACCACCCTGTCTAACACAGTCCTCCCTCTCCTAATCCTCTCCCACAGATTCCTCACACCCCCTACCTCACCCTATCTCACTATTTACCCCCTTAATACTGACCTCCTGATTCTTTCTCCTCTCCCCGAGAGGTTCCACCTCCCCTCGCCTCACCCCTCCACATTCCGCCGCCCATCACACTCCTCCCCCTCCCTCCGCTACTTTATCGTGCTAACATGCCACCCCTCAATCACCCCCCCACCCCCCACAACTCTACCCTCATCAGACATGGCCCAAACTCATGGAACATTCTTTACCCTTCTAATCTCTTCAAAAAAGCAAAGAAAAATTTAAAACATAGATTACTGACTCGGCACCCGGGACTTAATTGTCGCTAACTACCGGAGCCTCTCCTCCCCTATAAAAACAACTACATCTTCTACTCTAAACGCCCCTCCAAATGGAAAATAATCTTCCTTCGCCACCTAACAGTATCCAAATCAAGCAAAATTCTGTATGGATTTAAACTGTCTAATACCCCTTCCCCAGCCTTTCTCGGTGAAATAGACATCCCCATATTCAAAACTGGTAATATTCTCATCCAAGCCTCTGAACACTACCTCTCCATCTTTGAGCACCATTTCAATACCTTGTCCTTCCTACTATCCAAACCTTCTCCTAACTCCTCATCTTTACAACCTCTTGATGCCCTTTTGCTCTCCCCCTTCATCTTCCCAACCTCTCGATGCCCTTTTTCTCTCCCCTCCCCCTCGACCCCATCCCTCCCTCCCTGAGACATCCCAACTAAGAATGCTGTCTCCCAAAACACGACCTCCAACCACCCAATCTCTCGCGCGTCCCTCCCTCCTCCTGACATCTCAATGCCACACTCCTTCTCCCAGAATCACATGCTCTCCAATGACTCCCTCCCACCCCTGGCCACACTCCTAATGCCTGGCACCCCCCCCCCTGGAACCCTCTAGAGCCCCCCTCCTGGCCCAAATATCTCCCTCTCTGAATGACATTCAACCTCTAAACCCGCTGTTGCCTATCCCAACTCCCCTCATGCCCTCCTACCATCTCAAACCACATCTCCTAACTCTAGGAACGTCCCGTCCTTGTCCCCGGCCCTCCCCTTGTCCCACAGCCTGAGCACCCCTCGTATCCCCCCTTCTGGCCTCTCTCCCCCTCCTCACATCAGACTTCCTCCCCCATCAACACTGAACATACACAATCTCTCACCCCTTTCTTTACCGCACTCCCCCTCACTTTTTCAACCCAGAAACTATCCAACATTGAACGCAATCTCTCAACCATGACAACAGAAATCAGAAGACTGAGAAAAGATTTTAGCTCCCTCAATTCCAGTTCCTTCATTAATCATCCCAACTACCCCGCTCCTGGCTTACAACGCATCGCTAAACCTAAACCTTGGAGTACTATGCGCCTCGACTGCCGTAACAATAGGCCCCACCGCGATTCGAGCTATCTCTCCTCCTCCGACCTCCTTGACCTTTGCAACTTTTACCCTCCAAACTCCCTGATGAACGATCCACCCCCCCAGCAGAACATTCCAGTTATCGTGGGGACCTGTAGAATCTCCTCCTCTCCTGTCTCCCCAGACCCCCACCCCAACTTACCTCCATCCATCCGTGCTCTTCCCCTAAAGACAACCCTAAACCCCTTGCCTGCATGCTTGTAAACTGCCATTCGGCTGTCTGACATGCGATCGAAATATCTGAAAATATCCTTAGTGAAGCTATTGACATCGCCTTCCTCACGGAAACATGGCTCAATGACCACTCCACCGCTAGCCTGGACTTACTCGCTCTCCCAGTTACTCTATCATCAGAAAAGACAGAATTGAGAGAATAGAGGGTGGATTAGCTATAATCTTTAAAAACGAACTTCATCTTTCCTGTGTCAAGAACTCTGACTGCGCAACCTTTGAATACCTTGAAGCCGAACTTAAGCTTCAAGGATCTCCCCCAATTGGACTACATAATATCTACCACCCTCCTGGGGATCCCCTTCCTTTCACTGAGGAACTATCTGAACGTTTTACTCAATCCTCACTTTCTAAATCAAAAAATCTCTTCCTCTGAGATTTTAACCTCCACTGGAATGAGACCAAGGACCCCACAATCAACCTCCTCACCAATCTTCTAGAGATCAGCGACAGAACTTTGCCATTCTCCAACCCACACCAAAGAGGCCACTTTTGATGTCTTCATTGCCAACAATGACTTGGCCTTCCTTTCTAACATCATCCCCATCGACTGGTCTGACCACCACCTCATGTTCTCACTCGCCACCACGGCCCCACCCCACCATCAAAAACATCAAAACTAAGAAATGGACCAGAAACCTGAATCGTATACCACCTAGTGAACTGGAGTTTAAACTCCAAGCAAAACGTCTTCTCACCCATCTCTCCCAAAATGCCACCGAACTCACCTAGTATTGTAACAAATCTGTCATCAATGTCTTAGACCAAATTGCCCTGTCCAAACTAACATCTCAAAGAAATATACCATCCAAATCTTGGTTCAATTCCAATCTCAACAACGAAAGACGCGCACCGAGACTTGCGGAAAGAACGTCAACTCCCCCCATCTTGCCCTTCTCAGATCTGCTAGATCTACATACAAGAAACACATTTTCCCTGAAAAGGCTTCCTTCTTCTGCACACAACTGGATTGGGCCAAAAACAGAGAGCTGTTCAACATAGTTTGAACCCAAACATCCTCTGCCCCACCCATGCTGACGGCCACAAGTGATAGATGCGAAGAAATTGCAAACTTATTTTCTGAAAAAATCGCAAAAATAGAGCAATCCTTCCTTGTACTTCAGATCCCTCCCAACCCCCTCCCTACCGCTGACTCTGCTACTATATCACCCTCCTCACCTACCCCCCTGATTCCTCCTCCCACTTTCGTGCTACTTCAACACCTGATAACAGCCTTCCTAAGCCACAGCTGAAAAATAATGCCTCCTGGCATAATTTCCACCCCATAACTGAGCTCGAAGTCTCTAACATCATTTCCAACCTCAAACCATCCTCACACACTAAAGACCCTCTCCCTTCCAAACTTGTCTTTGAACTTAAGCACATCATCACCCCTTATTAGACCACTATCACCAACTCTTCCCTTACCACGGGATGTGTCCCTGCCTCCCTCTAACTCGGACGAATCACACCCATCCATAAAAACCCAAATGCCGACCCTTTGAAGCCGGGTCTGGTGGCGCAGTGGACAAATGCATCCACTGTAGGGGCCAGTGTTCGACCTCATGGTCACAGGTTCTAATCCCGGCAGGTCCACTCAGCCTTTCATCCATCTGAGGTCGATAAAATGAGTACCATTGAGTTGGGTAACAATATACATCTGTTATTCAGCACCTTGAGACTTTCGGGTGATACGTGCACTATACAAAAGTACATGTTATGTTAATGACCCTAACAGTCTCCGCCCTATCTCCAACCTCCCCCTGCTCTCCAAAGCCCTTAAAAAATGTGCCCTGGTCCAACTAGATAAACACATTGACACTTTTAACCTACTGGATCCCTTACAATCCGGCTTCCGAAAAGGCTGCAGTACTGAAACTGCTATGCTTAATGTTGTGGATGACATCCCCCACTCACTTGATAATGGCGAGACTTGCCTACTTATTCTCCTCGACCTGTCTGCCGGGTTTGATACCGTTAACCACCCTCCCTTACTCAACGCGCTCAAAGTTCGTTTTGGCCTCAATGGTCCTGTCCTCAAATGGTTCTCCTCCTACCTCCAACCCAGAACACAACAAATCAAAATCCTTAACTGCCTCTCAAACCCTACACCGGTCTCCCTGGGTGTCCCTCAGGGATCTATTCTCTCCCCTGCTCTATTTAACCTCTTTATGTAACCCCTTACCCTCATCCTAAAACAAGCTGGAATCAACTACCACCTCTATGCTGAGGACACCCAACTTTACTACAAGATAACATCCCACTCTGATATTCTGCACCTTAACAATACCCTGACCAAAATCCAATCCTGGTTCCACACCAATCATCTCAACCTCAACCCTAAAAAAACAGAAATCATTCTCTCCTCTCCAAAAAACAACCCTCTTCCTATCCAAACATGGATCTCTGACCTTAATGCCCTCAACTGTCTGCTCTCTTTATCCAACTCAGTAAAATCCCTTGGCCTCACCCTTGACAATAGTCTAACCCTTCAGACCCACGTAAAAAACTCAGACAAAGGAGTGCTCTTCATTCTCCGTCATCTCAAGAAACTTAAACCCTTCATTCCAGCTGACGCCTTTAAATTGGTTGTCCAATCTCTGGTCCTCTCGAGAATGGACTACGGTAACGATATCCTCTCCGGAACCCCAAAAGTTCACCTAGCCCCACTCAAATCTGTGCTCAACCTAGCAGCCAGGCCAATCACCAACTGCAAATGTTTTGATCACATCTCCCCAGCCCTTAAGGCCCTTAAATGGCTGCCCATAGAAGGCCGATCTACCTACAAGATTGCATGCGTTACGCACAAAGCCCTTCATCAAAAGACCCCGCTGTATCTCACTTGTAAATTCAACAAAGCAGGCTTCTCCTGACCGTTAAGAAGCACCAACGCTCCCCTCCTTGTCCCACCTCTGACGAAAAAGAAATCCACACAATCCCGCCCTTTCTCCGGAAATGCCCCTAACATCTGGAACACCCTCCCTAAAGACCTTCTTTGCAACCCCTCCAATATCACCTTTAAAAAAGACCTCAAACTGCATCTGCTCAACAAATATTGGGGTCCTTAATCCTTTTTGGTCCCCAATCTTTCTTTCTTTCTCCCTTTCCCCACCTTTGCCCTCCCCACCTCCGCCTTTTTATTACCCTCCTCCCTGCATACTCTCTCCCCTTAGTTACTAACTCCCCTTCCTTTGTCTATTTTCTCTCCCCCTATTCACACCTCCCCACCCACCACCGCCTACCTCCCAGCCTCCCTCCATCTCATATTACTGTATATAATTTGACTACATGTATCCATTTTTATTTATTTTTGCTCTGATACCCCCGGGTCCAGCCAACGCTATATAAAATCTTTTAAATAATAAAATAAATAAATCAGGGGCCAGTTTTTGGCCCTCGGGATGACCACCTCCCCAGGGCAGGCCCTATAAAAATAAAGTCTGGGGGATGCCTGGCCCTTCGTCTTGGAGCCATTAATGGCCCTGGTGACCGCCACACCCAAGGACTGGCTCCCTATGCCCAAGGTGCTCACCCCTGGGGCATAGTTGTTTGCTTTCGCTTGGCAGGAGTTTTGACAGCTCTGCCAAGAGAGAGCAAAGAAGTAAGTTCACTCCCAGAGGGCAGGAGCAGTAAAACTACCCCTTGCCCACTTGGAGTTAAAATTTCATAGGAAAACAGATGAAAGAATTGCTCCGGCATGCAGGGAGCAGCAATGCCGGCTCCCGCTGGAGGCAGGGTGCTGGCGGGGACCGCGTGGGCATTGAGGCTCCCCCTCTGCCCCATTTTTGAGTAAAATGTGGACTCTTGTTGGAAAAGCGGGCAGGTGAGGTGCTGTTCTGACCCTGATGCTAATTTCACAGATATTAAACCTCAACGGGACTCACTTAAAAATATAAGCATAGCAGGTGCCACAGTTGAAGCTCCACTTCTGTAAAGGACACATGATCCTAACTTCTTGGGCGTGATGAAGGCAAACAAGTGTGTTTTATCGGCAATTCCACATTGAAAAACGATTGATAGTCCTTGATGAAGGTGAATGCATGGTTGATCTATTGGAGTGCAACGTGTAGTGACTGTGACAATCAGCTCACCTGTTTATCACATCTACCTCAACCCGTGTAGATTACATTTTCCCTAGACTGGCTGGATGAGATGGGCTGCTTTTGTATAATATGTCAGGCTGCAAGCACATTGCTTGGTGTGCAGTGACAGGCTCGAGCTGGAGCTGTTCTCCCGCTTGCCTGCTAGCTCACTCTCAGCTGCTGGCCATAGACACTGTGCTGCCCTCAGCATGCATTCCACACGGCGATGACCTCCAAGAGTTATAGAGAGGTAGAGTTAGCGTGTTCTATAGTCCATCTGCATGTGATTATCTATACAGTGGTAGTGAGGGGGACACTGCAAGTCACTGTACTGTGTGTCTAGGTGTGATGGTAGCAGGTGACGTTATTTCAGATTGTTTACCTATGTGATGCACACTAAGGAGCGTGTGCAGGGGAGCGCATGCAATAGTTTGTCCTAATTTTAATGGTATGTGAGCTTCCTTCAAGAACATGGGGTTCACTCAAAGGCGCAGTTCAGTGTTTAAATGAAGCACGCAGTTCTGGCCTTTACCCAAAATATAATCAAATGGAAGTGGCGCCTCTCTTGTAGTGAGGTGTGTAAACTAGCCTAGGATGGGCATGACGGACAAAAGGACCCAGACAGAAGGGCTGGCCCTAAAAAGTGAGTGTGTGCATTTTTTGTGCCCACATTGCATGGCTTTTGTGTCCACGGTGTGTTTGCTCATCAGTGGATGGCGCATTACTACTGCAATGTACTGAATGACAAAAGCAGAACCACTGCAGTGGCTGTAGTGTCAGGAGCAGGCATGTAAGCATACAGCCGAAGATTTCACTCAGACGTAGCTCAGAAGAAAAGCATGTATAAAGTAAACAGGTAGTTTGATACTGACAGAAGGAGATAACCAATGAGTAAGAGATATAGTGACAACTGTTATGTATCTAACAGAAACAAAGGTACTTTCAGTCAGTCAGGCAGTATTCAGGCACTCATGTAATCACCCAGCCACTATTCAGGCAGTCATCAAATCATTGATTCATTATCCATGAAATTTTTCAATTACCCAGACACTACACATGTACTCTTGCAATCAGGCAGGCAGAAATGATGTGGTCATTGAACTATGCAGGCACCACCTATACATTCATCTAATCACCTAGGTACTAACTATTGACTTATGCAAGTAGAGCCTGAGTGTTTCAACAGTGCACGCGTGTGCCTCTATATTTCAATGACTGCATGGGTTGTAAGTGGGTGTTTATATGGCTGCATAGGTTCTGCACAAATGTTATAATGATTGTATAGTTACAGCCTTGTACATTTAGTATTAGATTTTTTTTAAAGTGTAGAAGAAGGAGAGATGTAGCGAAACAGAAAGCATGAGTTGGGAGAATAGTTGATAAGGCCTTTGCTTTGGAGAGGAAGCTTTTTCATTTTGATTCTAAATAGAGTGAATAATCTACACAAAATAGTGCTGTGCATGAGGAGACAAACCCAGAGCAAAAGGTTAGTGAATTAGAGTAACTGTTGTACAGTTTTTAGTGGATAATGGACACATACTTCTTGTACAGAGTCTTTCTTTAATGAAGAAAGCTATCTCCAGGATAACAGATTAGTTGATTAAAGAGGGCGATGTTATGAAATGAAGAATGGTAGTCCTATAGCAAAAGAGGTGATAGTACCTATAAATGTAGAAGAAGTTATTGCAGGAAGGCGGAGTCAGAGAACTGAATACTAATGGAATTGTAGTAGTGTTTCTAGTATGAGACAGCAATCCATTGATATAGTAAGAAAAATCCTATGCATCTTTTTAAGGCGAAGTTTAAAACACAAAATAAGTTATACCACTCAACAATGTGAACTTTAGGTTGGAGGATGTATTATGTGAAAGCTCCTGCTTTATGTTTAGGAGAAATTAATAGAGCACTTTTGCATGATAGTGTGGAAGACGTAGAAAAGGTTTGTGGTGATGTGTTTTTTGTTCCTGAGCAGGATTCTAGGGAAAATTAAGGGTTGTTAAGAGGAGGAGTTGCAGAACAAGACACATATATTACAGTTGATAGTTTTAAAGAAGAGATTACAAAATGTAGCACAGTGTTGTCTAAAAAAACAGAGTATGTTTTATATGTTGTCGATGCACTCACTAGAAGATTTAAACACAGACTGTTGACTTATATTTAAAAAGCGAAAAAGTAAATCATGATAACTGGCAAAAGTTACCTGTGTATTTATTTGTAGAGGAACGGTTTGAATTGTGTATACAGCAAGTTATATTTAAGTAGTGTTACAATGAATTAGAAGATAATAAAATGAACAACACATAGATATTAGATACCCATTTTGTAAAATACTAAAATGCCTGCTAATGTAGAAAAAGTATAAAGAGCTCAAAAAAAATAAAAAATAAACATTTGCAGCATTGTAAAGGGCTGTTATGGACTGCTCTCCAGCACTCACTACAACTCTACAATCCATGCAGTATGATGTCATCGGGGAAATCTGTGGGGCCGAATCTTAAAGTTGAGGTTGGACTTTTGAATGGTCTCTCTGCTTCAGTGTTGTTTTGCTGCTATTGAAGTTGAGGGTCCTACAGCTTTGTGTTGTCTTCTTGCTGCTTACTATGAACTCCTCTTCTGAAATGTGGAAAAATATAAAAGGGGGCAAAAAATTACCATGTATGATTGTTGGTAGAATTGCAAACAGCTGTAAAATACTGCTTGCCAACTGTTATAACAACACTACAGTCCATGCAATACATGGCCATTCTTGAAAACTGTGGAACCATATCTGTTGTAGTAGTCTGTACCTCTACTGGCAGGTTATTGTTGCTGCTGCCACTGATATAGATGGTTCTCCAGCTTCCTTCTGCTTGACCAGCAGTTATAGATGTTTTCTAAGATAAGTTTTAAGATGATATAACATTAACTTCGACCCACATGAGTCCAAAAAAAGTCTCCGGCCGAAATCTACCCTCTGCTCACAATAAACTTATGGAAAAGAAGATTCAAGAAGGAGGAGTGGGTGTATACTTCCTATTCATTTTACTGAACAGTATATTATCTAATGATATTCCTTACCTTTACTGTCATGTGATGTTTTCAGATTGTGCATTGCACTAGTGTGGCAACAGTTTTTAATTCCTCATGAGTTTGGGTAACAATGGGTAGTTTGATGGGTATTTGGTAGTTATGTTCTATTTGTGAATTCAGATTTTGAGTTATTTTTTTAAACTGTTCTTTTTTTATAAATGTGTTATTAAAATAAAGTTAAACCACTATGTTACTAAACAGCTAGACTTACACTTTGTGTAAAATATGTCTATATATCTGTTTTCACTTTGTCATTTGTATTTGTGACTACTCATGTCATTGCGACTACTGGTGTTGCTGTGAAGAAGGAAAATACATTTTGCATTTAGTTATGTCAACAAATGAAAACAGAGGGAAAGGTTTAATTAGTATCGTACTAAATAGCTACACTGAAACCTTATGTAAAATATGTCTATAAATGTGTTTTACACTTTGTTAAAAACACCCGGTATTCGCAGTCTGTCCTTGGCAATGGCAGTCATAGAATCATACAGGCAATACCTGTGCAATCTTCAAGGACGTCCTTTCTCCATCACTCTGCAAACGCGCCTCCTGGCATAGTACTTGTTGGGGGATGAAGTCCCCTTGTCTAGTGAAGGTATTTGGAGGCCAAGTATCCCTGTTGTTACCTCTAGCAGGATCCACACAGTCAGTTTGCTAATACGTTTTCGCAGGCCACACACCCTTTCTGCACCACTTTGCAAACATGTCTCCTGGCACACTACTGGTTGGGGAATAAAGTTGTCTTGGATGATAATGGACCTTGAAGACCAAGAAGCCCTCAGGATACTTTCTATAAGTCCTACTCAGCGGTATTTTTGAGAACTGGTCAGAGGCCCTTTCCACACCATTCTGCAAAGACCATTGCTACTTAAAAAAACATGGAAAATCACTAAAAAAACAAAGGTTACAGGCAAGTTAAAGTTTTGAATTAGCATTTAAGAAACCATAGAAATGCACTGAAAAAACGAAAGGTTACAGGGCTGTTATAGTTAGGAAATAGGATTTAAAAAACCTTAGATATTCACTGAAAGAAAAAAAGGTTACAGGGACGTAATAGTTAGGCTGATATTTCACTCGTACAAATCAGAGAAATTCAGCTGTTCTAGTTAGCTGAGCTAACTGTAACGCACACCCCCGCAATGCACTGTTTATGACCTCACATCTTAAATCACTCATGACATGGTCAGAGACATCACTGGTGACATCACCACTGTTACTGCTCCCTTTCCTTTCCCTTGTGTTTGCTGTCTGTACCCACTCCTCCCCGCTCTACTCCATCAACTTACTTCTGCTGGAGTGGAAACAGAGGGATTAAAAATCATGGTTTACCAGCATCAGATGGATCTTTGCTGTTGTTTTAGAGAAGATCAGGAGCTCTGCCTCCACAAACACAATCACTAATCTATTTTCAGTGAATAATGAGAGTTTGGCATGAGTTAAAGTGTTTTATTAATTACATCTTTTATTGGTAATTCTATTCATTAATATACGAACAGAAATGAAAAATCAATATTATTTAATGAGATCATATAATGAATGCATTATGCATTTTTCATAAGGGAAAACATCCCTATTCTAAGAATCAGGTGAAAATGGAGTCAGTCCGAAACCATGAAGAGTTCTAGTTCATGAGAGTGAGATAAGTGTGAAGCTTCAGAATGAATGTCAGCTCAAATAGATAAAAAATATCTCTAAGCAGAACTCCCCATAAGGAAAGGTTCAGGAAACGCATTGGGGTCTCAAAGCAGCATGAATTAAGGTCTGGGTAAATGGGACTGGACAAGTGTCCTGAAAAAAAGTGTGGTGGTCTACTCTAGGAACATGCACTAATATAGACAACACATTTTATTAATGTTTCAGCTTTCGGTCTTCTTCCTCCTTTAGCCAGTAAATCGGCGCTCGACACTTTAATGGGAACAGGATCACTTCTCATTTTCTCGCCAAAATACAATAGTCGACAGACAGAAATGGTAAATTTGCACTTAAGTTGCAACGATTTGAAGTTCAGGTGAGTGATTTTGCCATTCAGATCAATTTTTCGACTTATAGACTAAGGGGCATATTATCAAGAAATGGCGTTAAAATTATCGCCACTTTAGCGGCAGAAAACTGCCTCTAATGTAGCGATAATGGGCTTGATAATATGCCCTTGAGAATTCCCATAGAAGGCCATGTTCTGGTGTGAACATGGGCTTCTATTGGAATTCCCTGCGGCATATTATCAAGCCCATTATCGTCGCTTTAGCGGCAGTTTTCTGCCGCTAAAGCGGCGATAATTTTAACGCTGTGCTTGATAATATGCCCCTACATCTCTAACCTCCAATATCAAGTTTCCTACTAATATTCTATGTAGAAGTTGAAACACTAACATAATGAAAAAGAAAACATTTAACACAACACCCATTTATATTCTTTATAAAGGCTGCATCTTCCTATTTGGGCCTGATTACAACTTTGGTGCAGTTGCACTGGCTCTCCGCCGGCACAGCTGCACCAAAGCAACGCCAGAACCACCAACCTGATTACGTGTTCAACTCATGCAGGCGGACGGTTCTTTTTTCTTTCCCATGGCAGTGCCAGAAAAACAGGCATGGTAGTGGGGACAGCAAAAATGTTCCAGCATGGCATGGAAGGTGACGTCCATCCCGTGCTGGAACTGGGGGTGCAAGCAGACAGGGGGGCACATTTTGTGCCCCCCCTGAATGCATCCCCATGGCAGGGGGAAATGGTGGCCCTGTAGGGCCCCCTTTGTTCCTCCACCACCAGCCTTTTCATGGCAGGGAGCCTGCCATGAAATGGCCGGCGGTGTAGGGAACTCGTAATATGCTCTGCAGGACTGCATCAGTCCCACTTAGCATGTTACTTTGGGCCTCTGCTGCACCAGCGCCAGGGAACGGAGGTTCACTGGCGCAGTCCACCCCCTGTACAACTTTGAAAGCCAGAATTTAGCAGAGTGCGGATCTACACTGCTGTGCTACCTCTTAATCAGACCCTCTAAAGTCTAATCAGTGACCTTTGTGTAGAAACATTCTGTGGAAATATGTGAAAACATTTACACACCTTTTATTTATTATGAAAAACGTGTTCATGGAAAGGGGAAAAAAATAAACATTTTATGCGGATTTAGCTTTCTAAGTCAACTCAGCTTGTAAAGCAATTTTGCTTTAGCCATTTGAGGCCAGATACCAGTAAATGTTAGTGCCTACTACTATTTATGCATTTTTAACTACATTATTTTAATTAATGCTTACACATTAATTCTGCACATTATTATAAACTCAATTATTTTCTTATTTTTAAAAATCGTGCCTACACTTCCCAGTTTCAAATTTCCATATTTATTGAATAGGCAATTGCGCAAGTACCAGAAACACTTTGGCGCTAACGGAATGTATTTCTTTTTTCACATTCGATGCAGAAAATGAACTGCACAAAATAAATGAAAACCATGAGAGATGAGGTTTTGCTTTAAGCTCTGCCCTCATCTTCTTGACAAACAATTTTCCATAGAGCATTGACACTCTGCATTGAGAGGAAAGGATGTGGTGTGATGGGCAGAGCTGCCAACTTTGGAACTGAGGAACCAGCTTGGAATGTTGGCATCAGCTCATCATCCTGTGATTCTCGGCAAATCACTTAGGGGCAGATTTATAAGCCCTGTGCATCACTTTTGCGCCATGCTGCGGCAGATTTACAACGTGACGCATCTAGGGAGATGCGTCACGTTGTAAAGCTTGCACCACATGTGGGCGTACCTTCACAGGGGGGGGGCGTTCCGGCGCAGGAACGCCTCCAAAAAGTGGCTGAGTGAAATCTACAAGATTTCACTCAGTCACTTTTCCGGCCATGCTGCGTCAAATCCCTGCGACTGCCTGAAGCAGGCGTAAGGATTGACGCAGCATTGTACCGATAGGGCACCCCCGAGCCTTGCTGGAGCTGCGTCGCGCTTGCGACACAACTCCAGCAATGCGCCGCCCTTCCGCCATCAGATGCGTCACGCATCTGTTTATCCTTGCGCCACGATGCGCTGAATTGTAAATGCGGCGCATCTATTGTGGCGCAAGGGTAAACTTGCGTGATGCATCTTCCCTGGCGCATCCATGCTGATTTGCAGGGATGCGCCAGGGAACATAAATCTGCCCCACAGAGTCTGGTTATGATCTTGGTGGATGGAATGCCTGATCACAAACTGATGAATATCCCGTCCACCATATTTCAAGTTCCAAAGGATTTAATGGACTTGTAATACGGCGTACGGGATATTGGTCACATTTGTAACGGAGTAACCCTGTCCACTAAGAGAGTAATGCAGCCCTTAATCGCCCCATGCTTAAAAACAAAAAATGAATGTGTCCTTGTGTATTTTAACTTTCGCTCATGTAAAGGGCTCCAATACCTGATGCTCTGGTCGACTTCGTGCTAAATGAAACTGCAAAAAAAATAATCCTTGTCTGTTTTTTAATTTTCTATCTCTGGCAGTTCAAGCAGTAACTGCAAGGCATGCAAATGCCTTTTATTAACTTAAATACGTTTTGAAGTGTACTTGATTTTTAGTGACGTTAAATGGGCTTTCATTTCCTGCAATAAGAAAAAGGTCAGCCCTTATGGCCTCACACATCCAACACATTTCTGCATCCCAGCTCATGTATGGCCATGGAGAATTTGATTTTTAGAAATGCTGATTGTGGGCTCAGTGATGTAATGAGTTCACCCCAGAACCTGGATCCCTGTTAGAGGCCTCTTTCTGGATCTGTAACAGCAGAGAGTCCTAGGCCTTCAGCTACAAGAAACCAGAGGGGCGAACAAAGATGAGCAACATGAAGAAAAAAAGGACAAGCATTGGCACAATCAATAGGTTTATGCGTACCTATTGGCATTGTCAATGTTTTTCGACATGTTTCAGAGCAACGCGGGCTGCTGTGCAACATTCCATAAAGTGAGCAAAAAAAGCACCATAGCACATCATTTTTATTTACTTTAAGACATATTGCACAGCACCCCTGCCTGCTCTGCAAGATATCAAGAAAAAAACATTGACAACGTCAATAGGTCTTGCATAGAAGAAACCTATTGGCTTTGCCAAATGCTTGCTTATTTATATTGGCAAGGGTCCAGCGGCTACCCAAATCCTAACATTTTACAAAAGCAATGACGAAACTAAGAGCATTACAAAGGCAAACGTCTGGAAGCCAAAGCCGGAGATATTGGCTTTATCAATGCTTGTTTTATCATCTGGCCCAGGTGTTGTGGTGCCATTAACTGGCAAACTAACAGTGTGTATTATATCTCCTAACACGTTATTTAACACAGTTTTATTTCTGTTGGCCTGGCAGTTACAAATATTATTTTCTTTGGCGATTAGTGAATTGTATTAGAGAGGCTCTTTCCCTGTAGCAAACATGCCTCTTTCTTACACGTATACGGATATATATATATATAGTCACGTTCAAGATTTGCTGCGACCGTGAAGTAAGGCTTCTGGGTATTGTACCAGACCATGAAGTGCAGAAATACGTATGACGTCATCTGTCAACAGTCTGCAAAAAGCATGCGTAAATACCCATATTTGCATACATACAAGCACACATAGATGCAAATAAATTACTTGGACCCAAGTTTGTAGCCTGGCACCACAAATGCCCCCAGGGCCGGCTTTAGGGCAGTGCGACTAGAGCAGCCGCACTGGGAGCTGACCTGTGGAGGGGGCGCCGACCTCAGGGGGGGCTCTGTGTTTAGCAATAACTTATGATTGAAGAGATGAGGGGCACTTATGCCCGGTGGTAGTGAGAGAATCCGGGGAGGCGGTTATGGGGTCTGGAGGCACCAAAAATGATTGTCGCACCAGGCACCTCCAGCGCTAAAGCCGGCCCTGAATGCCCCTATAGATCGCAGGACTCAATAGTTTTGCTCCCTTGGTCAATGGAATATAGCGCTGCAAATAGAACATTATTCAGAACTGCTTTTAGCTCCCAGTCCGCTTATAACTTGATTTCCTAAGTGGCAAATTTGCTAATGTTCCCTTACCACTAACCGAGAGATTATGTAAATGTAAAATTTGTTCAAAAAGATTTGCAAATGCGTTGCGATCATGTAAAATGCTTTAGTATCGATACACTTAAAATAAGAAGGGCTGGGGGCACCTGGGTCTATTTTTGAAATAAAAGTATTAATTTTAGAGAAGCGCTTTGGAAAAGTAAAGAAAATTGTGAGATGAAGGTGAAAGTTAATACTATATTTGGGAGACGGATAATGTAAATATTCTTAAAACATGTATGTTCCGAGGATCTGATATATTTTCACTTGCCTGCTCTGTCCAATCGGAAAATAGAATCTACTTTTTCATATAAATTATTTTGGGACTTTCTATGGTGATTAGGGAAAAACACTATAAGCCAGATTATGATGTTGGGCGGACCGCCACCGACAGGCCGTCGGTGGTGGTTCGCCCGACAGACAGGCCATTGATCCAGACTGCTGAGGCCGGGAGGAAAGACCACTGCCTCGGACAGGATCGAAGATCACTTCAGGGCACTGTTGGGAATAGATTCCCTTCCATGGTGGCGGTGCATGCGCAGGCACCACTGTAGGGATTACGATGTCCCTTTCAAACCACCATGAAAACACTGTCAGAAATGGACTTTGGGGGCCTGAAGCAGGGCCTCCATTCCCAATGGGCCACTGTAAAGTGGGCCTGGAGGCACAAGTAGGGCCCCCATGCTCACCCATGCACCTTGTACCAGGCACCACATGGTGAATGGACACGGTGCATAGATGTGCACAAAGTGCTCTTTTACACTGTGGCTTGTGCTATGGTCCTTTTCCACCTGCCAGCAGACTGCTTGTCACTGAGTCTCCTGATAGCTGCGATAGTGGTCTTCAGTCCAGGCATGATGCCCTATGTTTATTGGGATTTATTGGTGACAGACACACATAATTAATATGGTATACCTTGTAAGAGAAATATTAAAACAAAAAGGTGGGTTAACGTGAATTCAGCCTAATAATTTAGTCTAAAGGTTTATCATTGTGCCAATTCAAATAAACTTTATTTCTAGATTGAGAATATATCACCAGTAATAACATTTTGATGCAAGTTTATAAGGTTAATGGTATGATAGGTCAAGCATCACTTCAGTAAATTGGGCTACCAAAGCTGGAGTTTTTCCATAAATGTATCAACCTTTGAGGTAACCTAATAAATATAATTTGATCAAGGTCAACCTTTAAGATGGGAAGGGAAGCAAAAAAGTCCCATGAACCCAACCACCTAGCAGAAGACACATTTGCTGGCAGCGTTGAATTGTGGTGCAAATAAGTCACTATGTACTATGAGATAATTGCCAAAGATGTATGACAGGTTGCAAACAAGACGATGTTGGGGACATTTGTGAATGATGATCTAAAAAACAGGAGAAACAATCCACTTTGACTACGAGTCAGATCTTCATCTCTGAAGTATTATGAAATGGCAAGATGGACTGCACATCATTAATCCAGAGTCGTTCCCCATTGTGACCTATTAAAACACATGGTGAAGTTTCTAGTTTCGCTAATACACCCTCACTGAAGGACAAGTTTAGACCACTAACATCTCAGAAAGGAGATAGCAGCAAACAAAAAACAATTGTTGGCAACCTACTTGCCAATCCACAGTAGTGAACAGTTCACTGACCAGGAAGAGAAAATACTTTTAGGTGAGCTTCATATGTCATAGAACTAGAGCTCAAAATATTAAAAAGAAAAGAATCAAGAGACAGAAATAGTAACACTAACAAGAAGACTTACAGAAAGCAAGCAGAGAACACATTAGAAACTTATCTCATCATCAATGGCATTGGAAGCTAGCCATCAACTTTACTCTTGACTACAACCGTGTGGTGCAATTTTAATGGTTTGATCAGAGTGAGAGTTTTGGAATAAAAAACGTGCTACAGATGAGCTCAAATGAAGTATGGGTGAAAACGACATTGTTGCGCAATTTGAAGTAAATACAAATACAAAATGATTAATGGATAGAAAGAGGGTTTAAAAGAAAGAAGGAAAGGGAAGAAAAGAAGAGATTTGTAAAGTACAGACAAGCCAAGGAGACAGGGTGAGTGGCAAGAAAATAAGAGAAGTGAAAATGAAGGGAGCGGCTGGAAGGGGAGAGAAGAGCAGAGAACAAATGAGGGAAGGTAAGAGGAGTAGAAAGAAGAGACAAGGAGGGGAGGTGGAAAGGAGAAGAGAGCAGTGCAGGGACTGAAGAAGAAGAGAGGAGAAAAGAAAAAAGAGAAGAGGGGAGAGGGAGGAGAGAGGAGATGAGCAGAGACGAGAGAAGAGGAGAGGAGAGGAGAGGAGAGGAGAGAAGAGGAGAGAAGAGGAAAGGAGAGGCAAGGCCTGGAAAGGAGAGGTGAGATGAAACAAGGGAATGAAAAGTGTAAAGACCAAAGAAGATTTGGTAGTTTGTCAGCTTTCCCTATTTAGGATTCGCATTCTGTGACATATGAGGACCAGACAAATTGTGGATCTGGTAACAGATATTTGCTGTAATCAACAGGGTACCCTTGATGACTGTGTCACTGTAGAGGCATGTCCCCCTGGTCTTATGTCGCAGAATGCAATTCCTAAATTCCTAAATAAGCAAACAAAATGTCTCCCAAGTGACAGCGTATATGCGTCTTAGGCGAGACCTAGAGTATAGGGTGTAACATGGGGAGGGATGGGTCAAACTGTCAAAGAGGCGAAGGTGCCCGCCAAACATACTGAAGGGCATAAAACAACAAACAGTGTCCCCAAAACATGAATGTTCTGTCTGAAGGGAGACAGACTTTACCTCGCAGCCTTTACTACGCAAGACCTTTACCACACAGTCTTTACCACGCAGGTAAATACCACACAGTTAAGTATTTGTACGTTTACCGCTCAGCACTTTACTTGAGGTGAGCGTGACTGGAGGGTTGGGGGTGGGTAGAGGTAAAGGGAGGTGAGGGTGACTTGAGGGTTTGGGGGTGGGTAGAGGTAAAGGGAGGTGAGGGTGTATAAGGGTTCATAGGTGGTTAGAGGTATAAAAGGGTAAGAGTGGCTTAAGGGTTCAGGGGTGGGTAGAGGTAAAGGGAGTTGAGGGTGACTTTAGGATTTGTAGAGGTAAAGGGAGGTAAGGGTGAGTTGAGGGTTCCCGAGGTGGGCAGAGGTAAAAGGAGATGAGTGTAACTTGATTTGATAGTATGATCTGGACTATGGAAATGCCCTATACGCCGGATTCTGCAAACTCCAGACAATACAGAACACCGCCGCCAGACTCGTCTTCGTCATCCCCTGACACGAACACCTCAGCCAACACCTACAAAGTCTCCACTGGCTCCCCATGGAGAAAAGAGTCACTTTCAAAATCCTCACTCACGCCTACAAATGCCTACACAACAACGGACCCAAATACCTCAAAGAAGAATCAACTTCCACGTACCCAAAAGAAACCTCCGATCTTCCAACCTCACACTGTCCGAAACCCCGCACATCCACAGAGCCACAGCAGGCGGAAGATCCTTCTCTCACATTGCAGCCAAGACCTGGAACGAGCAACCTGCAGACATCAGAGGCGCCCCCTCCCTGAACACCTTCAGGAAGACCCTCAAGACCTGGCTCTTCGGCTAAACAGATCTACGGACCCTCCTTCTCAGTGCCTTGAGACCCTCACGGGTGAGTAGCACGCTTACAATTCCCTGACTGATTGATTGATTGATTATGATGTGGTACAGCCTGTGGTTGTATAGTATAGTATGGTATGGGCTGACCTGTCATTTTATAGTATGGTATGGCATGGGCTGTTATTGTATGGTATGTTATAGTATGGCCTGTTATTATACAGTATGGTATAATATAGTATGAACTGTCATTCTATTGTATGGTCTGGTATGGTATGACCTCACATTGTATAGTATGAAATGGTATTTTATCGTATGGTAGGGTTTATTATTGTATATAATGGTATGTTATGGTCTGTCATGCATGTCCTGTTACTGTGTAGTATATTATGGTATGAGTATGGTATAACGTGTTATTGAGGTGTACAACCTATGAATTGCTAACAGCAGACATACACATGCATTTAGGCAAGCACCACTATCACTAGTTGGTACAATTTGGCTTTACCAAATTGGATAGGAAGGCAGTATAACATAGAATAGGACCCAAAAGCACCCTTAATGAATGCTGCAACATCTAACTTTATTAAAATTTATAAAACTATGTTGCTCACAAAATACTGACTCAACACATGTTGAAAAATCTGGAAAGCAAACAACAAGTAAGGAGAGAAGAGAGCCCAAGCTGAGAAAAACAAAAACAAAGAGGCATAAAAGGAGCTAAAAACATGAGATAGAGGGGCATAGGAGCTTTCAAAAAGAACATACAAACAAACAATACTCACTCACACATATCCAATACCACAATCCAAGAGCTAACAGAACGTAAGAATGCTAATCAATATATCAATCAGTACTTGGTCATTGCTCCATATGAATAAATATATTGAATATTTAAACATTTGCATATTTATTATTTATATTTAAAATTATGTAATCACTTTTCTAGTTTCTCATGATTTTGCAGCTTTTCCGTTGAGGGTGTTCTTATGTAGAACAGGTACTTTCTTTTCAGTTGAATGAAAAAAAATCATAAGTTTCACTTTAAATGTTAATTTGTTGTTAGTTTGTAGGCGTTTAGTTTGGTAGGTTTATTTTTGCTTGCTGTTTGGGCGAATTTATTAGTTTGTAGTAATTTATGTATAATTACTTTCTTATATCTTTTTGATGGTTTTTGATAGCTGTTATTTTATTCAGTTTATCGCTTCTTCTAGGTGTGGCTTTTTCTTTTAGGAAGTCTATGTAAAGAGATCAAAGTTGGATGGTATTGTATTAATTATTTGCAATTTAACATTTTTACGTTTAATAAAAATAACATTTTAGTGCAAATATAAGTTTTTCCTACTTGGTTTGGTAGTTGTTTAAATGTGTATCTATGTTTTTGGTAATGGATTAGTGAGAAAATCCAGTAGAGCTTCCTCATCTTTCAGCGTTTACTATTTTTTGAAGTAGTTAGATGTTTAATTTAGCGTGCCATGTATATTGCTGATTTAATCGTTTGTTTGATGTTATTGGTAAAGTTGTTTATAGTTTCATTTCAATGGTTGGTTTAGTTTTAGTATGACTTTTTTCAATTCGCTTTGTCCTTTTATGGTAAATGCTACTTTAGGTACTATTTTTGATGTATAATATATACTTTGCTACTTTTGAATATAGGTTTACATTTATACATTTAATAATTTTTAGGTTGTAGTTTAAATGGTTTTAGTTCATGCGTATATTTTTTTTATGGCTGTATTGTTATAATATTTGTGATATATTTTTGGGGGTTGAAAAGAAAATTTAATTTGTTTTTGTTTAACTTAAGTATGTGTATAAAACATTTTAGTTTTATTTTGAGTAACTGTTTTATGTAAAAGTGTTCTTTTTAAATATTTATTAGACAATATTTTTGATTTTCATATAGTGAAAAATCAATATTTTTAACAACAATATTTTTGTTCTCAATATTTGTAGTTTACTAGTTAAGTATAGGAAGTCGATATTTATGTGATCAATATTTTATTTCCGATATTTTTATGTTTCGATCAATATTATGTCAGTGATCCCCAATGAGGGTAAAGAGAATTTTAGGATATAGGACACAGCATCGCTAATGCTTATCACAACAAGGTATCCTATAACCTATCACCAACACATTTATTTGTTGGAATTAAGAAAGAAAGAATGAAATGCAACCTACAGGAAACCTATTTAGGCTTTTAAATGACCCTCTCCCACTCTATTAGTGGAATGCTTCAACATTAATTCGCTTCATGGTCCTTAAAAACCAGGGTTGGGCTTGACCATCTTCCAGGAAGCACTTTAAAATATCTTTTTTTGTCAGGGTCTATGGTAAATTAAAAATACTTAGTGAACATCAAGGTATCCCTTTAACCCCTTCGCTGCGGCGCGAATTCCGCCGCAGCGCTGGGGGGGTCAGGGGTGAGCGCGGCGTCGCCATGCTCATGACGGAACCACGCCGTCATGAGTCACGGGCGAGCTGTGCTCATGACGGCGTGGTTCCGTCATGACTCCACCCACTTGCGCTGATCGCCCGCACAGGCGGGGTAACAGCGCTGCGTGGGCGGAGCGGCCGCCAACAGCCGCAGCATGACGGAACCACGCCGTCATGAGCACACGCCGCCCGTGGCTCATGACGGCGTGGTTCCGTCATGAGCGCACAAGGGGTTAATAGCAAGCATCCACGCTATATATAAAAACAAAGTTAGGCTGTATGTTGGGGTATAATGGCCCTACACCCTTGCTAGTGTCGACATGTTTCAGTATCTACTCTATGGCTAACTATGGGTCCAAGGCTTTCATCAGGGCTAGAATAAGTAGCTACAGAAATAGCAGTGGTGTAGTAATCACCGTCTATCGGCCTTTCCTTTTTGTTACTGGGTAAACAACAAATGATATCGAACATGCAGCTTGTCTACTCACCCTTCACTGTTTTCAGTTATTCCTGTAAAACATATCACAGAAATTACTTGTGAGACGATATCATCCTTACCACCATAGATTCCATGTATATAGCACAACACACTAACATGCAAGGAAATGCAGTGTTATATCTCAATAGATTATACATGCATTTCATATGTAACAACATATACACATACATTGTGAGCACTGGTTGTGTTTCATTGCACACATCACAGCAAGTAGTGAAGGTGGAAAACACTTTCAGACATTTTTGTCTTACTCTACTTTAGGACCCTTTGACTGACATAAGAAGAAGGGCACGCAAGTAGAATCCTTTTGGGAATTTCAGCTCTTATTGGATTAAAATTCTGCTTGAAGTTAGAAGGGTTGTGCTTAACGCCCGCTGAAATTCTGGATTTGTACAGGTCATTACTGGTTTGACGTTGATTGCCGTGTTGCAATGGGTTGGCAGCATGGAAGTCTTTTTTATTTTTCTGCGTTTTTTCAATTAGCCTTTTTTTTTAATTCTTTACGCTTCAAGGCAAGTTTAGGTAACAGAGCTTTATTAGCCAATGACCCCATTCACTGCTTCCTCCACCAACCATCCCATCACGGAACTCCCGCTTTGAATCCCTCCAACATTCCATCCCGAACAGAACAATTCAAGGCCCACACTTTCTTTTTCTCCTTTGATTTTTGATGTAATACCTCTTTTTTCATCAAGCCCTGCTTGAACTGATGGAAATTGAGGAGCACTCTTTTGTGTTTCATAGACATAGGAAAGAAGAGGAAAGAAAAGGCCAATTGCTGCAATGTTTGCTCTTCCCACACTCCTGATGTTTCTGAAGATAGTGCGTGCAAAGAAAATTATAGTCTCAGAATTCTCTTTCTTAAGTTTTTAGTACTCTTTAAATATAGTCTTCCTGCTTTGAACGCTACATTTTTCCTGCTAAGATTCCTAAATCTTTTCTCTGTTTCTGTATATCTTGCTCACAAATCATAGGTTGCTGGATCAATCACAATCTGGGGACAATGCCCAGATGTGGAATAGAGCCCTAATATTTTTTCTGCAAAATTAGAACGTCCCAAAGGTACAGTAGAATTGATGATGGGTCACGTTCCCCGTCAGTCTTGTAATAGTTATTTTAGGAGAATTCATTTTTGCACTGTTTCACTCACTGGGCATCTTCCTGAACACTATCTCCATGGGCACATTTCCTCCATTACTGATCTAGCTTGTGACCAATTTTGCCTAATTTAATTTGGGAAAGAATTAAAGGAGAGCCCACATGACGAGATCCTTTCTCCATTTGTACCAGCAATTGGTGTTTGTCTTTTAACAAAATGGTCAGATTGCAAACTTTCTTGATGGTCATTATAAATTAAATAGATTAGGAGTCAAACAGAAAGTTATACTAAAGCATCCGTTTATATGCTTTATGTGAAACAATTATTCATTACTCCTTTTGTTGTTATGGCAACCACTTTTTTAGGTCGAGCCTAACACAGCGCGCATGCGCTGCCCTAGGAGAGGGCCTCTTGAAATCACTCCAGACATTCAGAAAGCTTTCAGAAAGCTTATGCGTCTGGTTGTTACATTCTATTGGCCTTTGCGTCTGGCTTTCAAAAAATAAAAGCACGCAATTGGCCAAAGACGTGTCTTTGTCCCACCTTTCGACTAAATGTTCCCTCCCATAGCGTTTTGGTGTCGGGAGCGAGCAGCAGCGCACATTGTGGCATCTGCATTTTTCCCTTTCCCTTGAATCATGTTACTAATGACAGCACGGTCGCTTTCACTTTGGTGGCCGCGTTATTTTTTCGTTTCTAAGTTGCATTTTTTTTTCGTTTCTAAGTTTCAAGCTGCATTCCTAGTGGGCTATTTAAATCATTTGCTTGTGTGGTGTGATGCTTATAATGGCGCCGCTCCCTTCTGTCTTTTTTTTTTTACAGCTCTCATGCCTGGCCTCCCTTCCCTATCCCTTCTCGGCTCTCAGCCCAAAGCTGGTCTTCGGCAACAAGGAGTCAAGCCCTGCACGCCCTTCCTTCCCTATCCCGTGTCATCTCTCAGAATCACCAGCGGCTGCACTAGGCTACAACCCACCCCCACTCATGATTGTGGGAGAACACTTTTTTTGTTTTAATTGATGCTTTCTGGAGCCGCACACGGTGCCATCTCAGCCCACAGAAGGAGGCGCGCGCCCTGTTTTATTTAATAAACACGGTGCACGGCGCAGGGGGAGTGCATCGTTGGGGGCACTTGGGACAATTAAGAATTTGAAAGCAGATTTTTCTTAAATGACCAGATGTGCAGATAAAACGAGTACCAATTAAAAGTACTGCGGAGGAGCAGGTACGGTAATAGCTTGTCTGTGTTAGTTACTTACACGGGTCATCCGTGAATTAACCTCGGATCAGGTTTGTCTTCTGTTGTTGCTCATTTAAGGGATGTCATTTGTCAATAACATTAGCGCTTCCGGATTGTGTTTGTAAGGTAGGCCGCGCGCATTTCTTTTTTCTGCACGGCATCTTGAAACTGAATGTCTGTTTCCGTCACCGCTGCGAAACACCATGATGGTGTCGCTTCCTGCAAATAAACAATCCTTAAGTAATGGCGATTTGCTACTTCTATGTGTGCTACAGAATGCAGCACACAAAGAAGTAACAAATCGCCATAACTGATTGTTTATATGGAGGAAGGGACACCTTACTGCACATAAACAATTATTCCCTGCAATGCAGGCACCCTTGCACTATGGCGCGAAGGTGTCTGCATTGGTGCTAGGTAGTTAACACAGGCGAGTACCATATTGTTGTAAATATGGTGCATCCCAGCATTTTGAAAATGGCAGAGCGTGGTGCTGCAAAATTTGCCACAGCTCCGCGCTCCGTCACTTCCTTGTAAATATGCCCCTATGTGTACTGCTGCAGGGCAAAGGGCAGGGAGTTATTCAAAGCCTGGAGCAGAAAACGTTTGTAAACTTGACAAATCAAAAGCAATGTGTTAACATGCAGGAAAGAGTAACAGTTCCTTTGTTTCAAGTGTGTTGAATCTTTGTATCTGTTATGTGGCCCATATCACAAATCCCAGATCATACTTAAACATAAAAAATAATTCAAGGAAACACCTAGGGACACACCATACATATAAGATGAGGGAACCCTCTCAAGACCCTCCAGAGCACTCCACTAAGCAGCACCTCAAAGTTCAGCTCCCTCCACGTCCACTACCTAGGCAGCACCAAGAGACTGTCTTCCTCTCCTTTTGTCTCCCATGTTCCTTTCTGGGTACCAACAGCTGGATGATAAATGCAATCAACCCTTCTACCCCTCACCTCTAATGGCTTCCTTTCAGTCTCCTTCTGTTAAGGTTCCAATGTGGAAGGACTCAGCTAAGCTATGGCAGACTGACAGTGGACTATATCGGGCTGTAGTGGATGATGGACACAAGCCGCAACCTTTTCCACATTCATGCCAGCCATGATACTGCCATTGGTGTGGCCCTTGACAAGATGTCAGTCATGGTAGGCACTCCTACTGTCAGGTACCTGGAAATTAGAAATTTGCAGCAGGCATTTTGTTCTCAGGTAGTTTCCGGTGCTAGACAGTCCGAGGCTTGAGGGTGTGCACCGAGACCAGTATGAAAACAAGGTGTGGTGGGCCATCAGCACAAATGGCATCTTCAATGGCGATCAAGAATGCTCCAACAGTGTCATTGACCAAAGACCTTCCTTCAGCATTTAATTTCTCAGGGATTCCCAAAGTGAAATTTTAGGTGTCAAAGCCTTCCTTGAAGAGTTTGTTTTTAGCGCTCATATATATATAAGCATACACACACATATATACACAGACATACACACACACATATATACATATACAAAGACACAGTGCTTAATTTGAACGGGTGATTATATGTATGGTCCACTAGCACTCATTTTTGGAGACCAGGACTTATTTTACATTCATGAGACTAACCCAGAACAAGATAGAGAAAGTCAGAAAACTGGGAAAGCAGGTGGTAGAGAATGACGTAAAAACATTGAAAAAGGGAAAAAGCAGGGATGGAATAATAACCAGCAGGAGGGAAATAAAATGGCAGGGAGTGTAGGGTGGGGGAAGAAAGAGGCATGAGATGGCGTCAACACTAAACAGCATTGGCATTTGGCAACTCAAGCATTCAGTAGCACTGACAGCGGGCTTCTGAGAAAACCTTTGGGTACCAGAACTTATCATTTTACAAATTAAGCTCTGAATATGTATATACATATACAACTATATTTCAGTTCCCATTACATGTAAGGACTCCCCAAGTCTGTCAAACTGCATCCTAAATACTGATCATATGTGCGTCTTTTGCTATTGACGAGATTTTTCTTTCCTTAAAAACTGGATCGTCCATGAATAAACACTCCTCAGAAAGAGGTAAGAAGCACACAGCATTATTTCTGGACTTCATCAAAAATTGCATAAATATTACGTTGAATTTTCCAGAAGGGATATGACTAGTCTGTGTTTCCCATAGCAATTCACAAACAAAGGACTAGTGGGTACCTCATATAATATCTTAATTGTTGCATCCAGGGCAGGATGTATGTTTAAGGTGCAGAAATCACTGAAAACATATGAAACCTGCATAGTACCTCATAGCAGCTGACTAATGTAAACTGCGTGCACTCTGTCACGTTAGTCTTTCCTCTATCTCGCTGTTAAGCACCATGACCTAAGACAATAAGAGCACCACTCTGGTCACTCACGCACCACACCCAGGGACGGACTGGGAACCAAAACCGGCCCTGGCAAAGTGCTCTGCCGCCGAGCTCTTTGCCATGGCTATGTTGCAAAAACGGCCCTGTAACAAAAACGGCCCCCAGGGGCCCAAAACCAGCCCCCAGTGGTGCGGCCCACCTGTGGATTGCCCGGTGCCCGCTACGTCCAGTCCAGCCCTGACCACACCTGTTGCATACGCCTCATTTCAAATATAATGCTTTTCCAATCAAGCACTCCCCACAATGAAGCGTGCTCTGCATCTCACCACCTCTAAGGAGCTATACCATATTCTCAAAGAATTTACAACAACTACAAATGCATCTGTAGCACCCGTCTCCCAAATATGGACGGACTCCCTCTGACTTTTTCGAGGCCAAAATCATGAATATCCATAGTACTTTTCCGTCGGCCCCTGCACACATAGACACAGACCTGGTAGTACTCTCACAGTCTCCTTTGATCTCAGATGATTATCTACAGAATTTTAAGGAATGTGACCTTAAGTCGGTCACCGAGGCCATCACAAAAATTAAATCTGGCTCCCCTGATGACCCCTTCCCTCCTAAAATATTCCCTTCGCTGGCCCCCACAGTCCTAACTAGACTAGTTGAAATCTTCAATAAGTCCTTAGCAAAAGCAGACTTTCCACTGTGTTGGAAAAAAGCCAGAATCAGGCCTATTCTAAAAAAAACTTCAGCGGATCCAGATATATTCTCGAATTATCGGCCAATCTCCCTGCTACCATATTTTGGAAAAATATTGGAGTCTCTAGTAAATAGGCAGCTTGTAAGTCATCTTGAGAGCCATGAGCTTTTAGATCCCTCTCAATCCGGTTTCCGTGCGGCACACAGCACAGAGACAGCACTGATTGAGATCACGGATAATATTAGATTAGCCTCGGATAAGCAGCAGTCAGCCATCCTTGTTCTGCTTGATTTGTCGGCGGCCTTCGACACCATCTCCCATCACATACTTGAACGTCGACTTTGGGAGATGGGGGTCAGGGGGTTGGCCCTAAACTGGTTCAGCTGCTATCTGAGAGATCGCAAAACCGTGGTCCAGATGGGCAACATCACGTCTAGTGAACAAACAGTAAAGATGGGTGTTCTTCAGGGCTCTATATTGAGCCCCACCCTTTTTAATCTCTATATGACTCCACTGGCCGCTGTGATCAGACAATATGGCTTTGATGTCATATCTTACGCTGATGATACTCAGATTCTAATCACCTTGGGCCCTGACCCAGAGGAAACTAGACAGCGTTTTAAAAACTGTCTGATCCAAGTGGATGAATGGATGTCATCAAATCATCTCCAATTAAATGGAACCAAAACAGAGATCATGCTGTTCGGCAAAGCTGCTGATCATTGGACGCATGATTGGTGGCCGTCCAAGCTCGGGCCTTGCCCCACATATAAGAACGTGGTCCGAAACTTGGGCTTTCACATTGACAATAATTTGTCTATGAGTGGCCACGTAAAGCATGTGATCAGCACTTGCTATGGTGTTATGCGGAGCCTGCGTAAAGTGTTTAAGTGGCTTCCTTTAGAGGCCCGTAGACCTCTAATACAAGGCCTTATTATGAACAGAGTAGATTATGGCAATTCGCTTCTGCATGCCATTAATTCAGATCTTTTAGCTAAACTCCAAGTCCTTCAAAATACGGCCACCAGGCTTGTCCTGGATTGCCCATATAGGACCTCGGCCCGCCTCTGCTTAAACTCCCTTCATTGGCTCCCAATAAGGAAACGAACCCTGTTTAAAATACTATGCTTAACTCATAAGCAAATGTATGGAAACGGTCCCAAGTATTGGCTGCCAAAGCTCCGTTGGTACCAACCCTATAGAGCCCTGCGATCCAGTGACGCTGCCCTGCTCATCCCCCGCAGGATTCACACTGCTAGGCAGGGAGGCCGTGCCTTCTCCTATTTGGCCCCCTCTTCATGGAACAAAATGCCTTATCATCTCCGTAACTTGCCCGATCACGGTGACTTCCGTAAAAAGTTAAAGACCTGGCTTTTCGGCAATTAATCTGTGGTCCTCTTTTCTTTTCGGAGTTTCTGCAAGCGCCATGAGACTCTCTTAGTGATATGTGCGCGATATAAATATCTCTGACTTGACTTGACTTGACTTTATAGCTTCTTGCAATGGTGCTATACAGATGCAACTAAATCACAATACAACTAGGGAGTGCCAACGGCGGAAGCCTAAGAAAAACGGCTGAATGTGATTTCAGAGAAAAACTATTTTAATGGAACACCATTACTGAGAAACCCTTTCATCTTAACAGTGTAAAATAAACTTTTAGGATGAATGGCATTTACCATTTCATGGAGAAAAAAAAGTCTCGAAATTGGCTTCTACGTACTTCTTTTTCAAGGTATAAATTAAATGGTTGCGGGTCAAACTCTCAGAAACATTTTTGTCGAAGGTATTTATTTCAATCTTACATGTGCAGCGCATGTGCTGCCTCTCCGAGGCATCAAGTACTCAGTATTCGTGGTGAAACTCCACCCATTGCGTTTCTATTTGTTTTGTCGCTTGCCATTGGTTACATCTGGCATCGCTCTTCTTATCTCGCTCATTGATTTGCTGGTGCTTCTGTTTTGCAGGAAGCAGCACCGACTAACTACAGTTTAGTTCCGCTGCTGGGCTGTTATCTTTTTATTTAGGGACTACTTCCTTGTTTTCTATCCCATCAGCTGTGCGCTGCACTCACTGCTGGTTTATAAGGCACCCGGATTTCATCATTAGCATGCCCGCTGGCTTCGCTCTCAGCCACGCACATGTTTTATGCCGATCCACTTCCTACCATTGCACACACATATGTTTTATATAGGGGGTGCCGCACTTTGTTTTAGCGCAGAACCCACTTTCAGTCAATCTCTTGCGGTTCCCCTTCAAAAACAAAAGAGCGGCGCTGCCAAGCCAGTTCCTGCCACTGCACACACATATGTTTCATGTACGTGGGCGCCGTGTTCACCGTTATTTATTTATTTATTTGAATCGCTATGGCGCACGCTTCACACGTTGCCACGTGCATACGTTTAATATGCAGAGGCGCCATGCGCCCGCTTTCATTATTATTACTATGTTGGCCGCTTCAGGGGCCGCCATGCATCTAATGTTTATGAAAACAGGCGCCGTGCTTTCTTTCACTTTTAGCCCTTCTCCTTCTCTGCGTCGGGTAGGAGGCTGCCATTTACTGTTGCTGTGGTAGTTGAGTTGGTTGACTGGTGCAGGAACCTTGGTGGCGGATGTTTGTACATTTCTCCACATTTACATATTTCAGGAATTATTTTGGCCGCGCCGAGGGAGGTAGCTG
Organism: Triturus cristatus; assembly: GCF_964204655.1. NCBI lineage: Eukaryota > Metazoa > Chordata > Amphibia > Caudata > Salamandridae > Triturus > Triturus cristatus. The sequence goes on from NC_140595.1 coordinate 494,072,315, forward strand.
CTGCCTCCTGTGTCCGTAGGAATCAGTACTTTTTTTTTTTGCAGAGTTTTATATAGCACGAACTAGACCCGAATCCAATCAGGTATCAGGTTTTTGTTAGGCACGGGGAGATTAAGTGATTTGCCCAGAATCACAGGATGTTCGGCGTCATTACCGAGACTCAAACCAAGTTCCCCAGGTCCGAGGTCGAGCACCCTAGCTGTTAGGCCAACTCCTCTCCCCAAGTACTTCCCGAAGCTACCCTGAATCCTGCAGCTGTATTTAGGGGTTTGGGGTGGTGTATGTTGCTCAATGCTGCCATGCAAGTCCCAGCCCTCTGGTCGCTTTGTACTCTCACTTCCTACTAGAGATTTTACTGCCATTCTCTTTGCCTGAAGTGCCTTTCACTCTCACGCGCCCATGAATTTTTTGCGTTTTATGCTTGACTTTGGTTGCCTTGTAATGTCCCCTGATTCCGAGTATTTTCGGATTTCCCTCTGGGCTTTGGGTGTTTTGTAGATTTGCCACCTCCTTTACTTAATCAAAATAGCCCTCGGTGCCCGCGATGCTTGATTGAGAGATTGCCTATCGCTGCCCTTGCCTAATGCCATGTGAGCTGGCTGTCCCCCTCCTGCTCTGCTCCCTGAGCTGGGAAGCTGCTGCCCTCCTGCCCTCCTCCCCCTGGCAGAGGAACAGGACCCCTCCAGCGCCACGCTCTCGAACCGTTTGGTGTGTGTTTCCGGCATTTATCATTTTACCCTGGATAGCCCCCATGGCTGGGCACGTATGGGACTGGTTCCAGAGTAAGGAGCTGATTGGACAGATAACATGTTTTCTCTAGGACCTGTTTCTCATTCCTCATCTTCTGTGCTGTTATGTGGGCTATGCTACCCCCAGTAACAGCTAGCTATGACTGCAGTCACCGAGTACGGATAAGATCACAACCACATTGCTGAAAATGATCTCCCACAAAGCACGCCAGTTGCAGTGGCGCATGTGTGGATTGTATTACATTAATTTTATTTGATTTGTTTGTATGTGTGTTGCTTTTATTACGTCCCTGCATCCATCAAACTATAGGATGGGGACGTGTTGAGGGGGCTTGGTGTTGGATGCGGCACAAGACTCAGATGTTTTACGCTTGTTTTTTCTGAGTGTTTGTTACTGTTGACTATTTTGACGTTTTTTGTGGGCTGATTCAAGCAGTATGTGGTTGATGATTTTTCTGTGCTACTCACAGAGGCTGTGGTGCATTGAACAGCGAACACCTCCATCAGAGGCAGCAAAACAGCGTATGTTGGTCTTAACACCCCTTTGGCGCACTCTGGCAGTCCTGGTGTGTGAGAGAGAGTGTAGCCAATCAGGAGGGCTCGCTGAAGTTCAGCAAGCGTTTTAGCACACGCAGTCTCAGCTGGGTTGTCTTTCACTCATATTAGTATCATTGATTCGGAAGAGAAATGTCGCAGCTTGAACTGCCTCTCAATCCAAAAGCACTCATTCCAGAACATGGCTGGCATGATGTGACAGATAACTTCTTTTTTTTTTTTTGTCCTCATCTGCCAGACAAGTTTCAATATGCAATCTTGTAAGTTTACACACATTATGCTGCCTCAGTTGCTGAGACTGGTTGGGGCAGTAATAGAACGGAAAACTCACCCCTCAGCAACGTGTTTCAACCAGCAATGATCACTAATTTATTACCAGACAGGCAATTGCTAAAATCCAGCCAGGGTACTAAACTTAGCACCATGAAACAAGTAACCCCCAGAATGAGGTTGATGGCATAATCATTGGACCTGGGGAAAAAAAAAAGGAAAAAAAACAGATATTCAATGAACCCAATTCAGGAGATGCCAGAAAGATCTTGTATCTGGATTACCAGTTCTAGCCAGGTCCATCTTAGAGACCAGCAGAGTAGAAGCATACCAGTCATTAATAGAAGGAGATGAAGAATCCTTCCATTTCCTGCATATCTCCCTCCTTGCTAGCAGGATGGCATAAAAAATAAGCTTTTTTGCCAAGGAGGGTACCCCTTGGTAGCAACCAAAAATTACTGAAGTTAAGTCTAGGGTAATGTTAACTCCAACAGAAAGTGAAAGAGTCTTACTAATGGCTTCCCAAAATGGGGACAAATGCGGGCAGTCACATGTGAATGTCAGAAGCAGCCACCAAACCACACTTCGCACAGGCCACACTACTCCCCTTGGTAAATTTAGAGAGACGGAGGTGTGAGTAGTATGCTCGATGAATGGTGAAAAGATGGTTCCTGCGTAACCATGCAGGTTTGACAATATCCCACATCATCGTACAAGACGAATTCCAAAGATGTTGTAAATCGGAATTGATGACGTGTAGAGACCCCAGATCCTCTGGCAGTGAAAAAGTTCCGTCCATTTCCTCCAAGATTAAATTGTACCACAGTGAAATTTCCTTCTTGGCAGACGGCTTATCTGCCAAAAGCGTTATGAGATGACTATATGCACCCTAGGGATATTTAACACCGTGTGGAGGTTGAACAGAGTATGCACGAGACCAGCTCGACATCTGAAGATACTTAAGCCTGGAGAAGTGTGGACCAATTTTAGTGCAAAGATAATCCCAGGGTAACAAGTCCCCGTCAACAAATAGGTTACCTCACTCCTCCAGACCAGCCTCTCTCATAGGTATAGCTAGTGCATCCCCTAACCATGTTGGACCATCAGGAAGGTCCCACAGCGGTGTCCTACTTCCATAGTACCCAACTTTAATAGCTTTAGACATCTTAGCCCATATTCTAGCCATACCCCTTAAAATTTTCAGCTTAATTTTTTTGAAAAACTTGGGGTTTCCAAATTTAAAAAGAAACCCTGACTGACTTACACCTTCTACGTCCAATAACATTGAATAGAGGGACCACACTCCATACCCTACTGGTCTCTTTAATAGAATCCTGGCATGTGAAAGCTGGAAAGCCCAGGCATAAGCCTGAAAATCAGAGGCAGCAAGCCCTCCTTTTTCCCTAAGCCTCCTGATTTTTTTCCGGGAGATTCTTGGCAGATGTTTATTCCAAATAAAGGTACTAATGTCAGACTGCAATTTTCTGATAGAGGTGGGATCAAAATATAAGGGTGTCGTATTAAACAAAAAAGAAACCTTAGGAAAGATGGACATTTTGACAAGGCTGACCCTACCCAGTAGGGAGAGTGGAAGATGGGCCCAGGTCTGGAGCAACCTGCGACAATCCTTTGCAACTTTTGAGAAATTAGTAGTAGTAATCTGATCGAGGTCAGCTACGATATCCAAACCTAAATATCTCATCCGACTCGCCGGCCGGATTTCCGAATCGAAAGTACTTTGATCGATATTCCATGTCATCATCTCAGTCTTTAGAGCATTAAACTCATATCCAGAGACCATCCCAAACTCCGAAGCCAACCTGAATATTACTGGGAGGGCCTCATGCAGATCAGAGGTAAATATGAGAATATGGTCGGCGTAAAGGGCCACCTTTCTCTACCAGCCCCTGAACGCGAATGCCTTAATGTTAACACTATCCCTCAAAATCTGGGCAAAGGGTTCAGCATATAAATCGAACAGGAGCGGGGAGAGAGGGCAGCCCTGTCTGGTACCCCTCGAGATGTCAAATGAGTCGGAGAGTATACCATTAACCAAGACACGGCACTAGGGTTACGGTAGAGAAGGCTAATCGCCCGACGAAATCTACCCCCACGCCAAACTTTGCCAAGGCCTCCGACAGATACAACCAATTAACTCTGTCGAAGGACTTGGTGGCGTCCAGCGTGAGAACCGCCAAGGGCAAAGACTTCAAACATGCCATATCTATTGAACCAATCAAATTAAAAGTCAGTTCAAAAAGCTGTCGCCCCTTAATAAATCCCTTCTGATCGGTATGTAAAATGGAAGGAGCGACCAAGGCCAATCTCTTTGCAAGAATGGAGGCAAAGATCTTATAGTCTCCATTCAAAACAGAGATTGGCCTATAGGAGCCATAGGCAATTGGAGACTTCCCTGGTTTCAAGATAACAGTTATGGATGCGTTATCCCATGACACAGGTGGTCGTACTCCATCCAGCAGAATCTGATTGAACAATGTAACCAGGAAAGGAACAAGTTCCTGCTCCAAAGATTTATATATTTCAGCAGGCAGCCCATCAGGCCCAGAGGCCTTGCCTTTCCTGGCCTCCCGGATGGCTTTCCTTACCTCCTCTTCAGAGATTTTACTATCTAGCATTGCTGACTGATCAACAGAAAGTTTTGGTAGATCTATTTTCCCAAGCCAATCATTGATCATAACAGTATCCAATTTCTTATCTTCGTGATAAATATCTTGATAGTAATCTCTAAATGCTGCTCTAATATCTGCACCAGAAGAAAGAGAGACATTATTGACATAGATCTGGTTGATGTTGTTACGAACCTGATCAGTTTTTACTTTCCATGCCAATAATTTACCAGCACATTCTCCATACTGAAAATGTGCGATTTTACTGGCCTCCCATCTTTCCTGAAGCTTCCGGTTAAGGATCGAGGTCAGTTGGCCTCCTAGGGTCAATAATTTAACCCGCAAAGGTGTTAAGACACCATCTGTGGAAGCCAAGTTGGCATCGATATCAGCCTGTGCTTTAGTCAGATTCGCCTCAACTAAGGCAATAGCCTCTCTGTATTCCCTCCTTCTATATGACATCTTACCTGTAATAAGACCCCTCAAAGAGGCTTTAAGTGAGTCCCAGACCACACCAGGTCCAGCAGAACCCACATTCACCTCTAGGAAAGACCTCACTTCAGTTTTTAAAAAAGTGACATCTTCAGGGTGGGAAAGTAAAGTACGGTCAAAAGACCAAGTCCTTACTACATCAGAGGTAGATACCATAAGTTCCAGGAAAACAGCAGAATGGTCAGATAGATGTAACGGGAGATAACAAATGTCCTTAACTGCGTCGGATAAACTATGGTTAATTAATATAAAATCTATCCTGGACTGGTGATTATATTTATAATTTCTAAAAGACACCCCCTGCTGCTGCTCGGCCCTTAGTCTCCAAATATCAACATATCCGTATTGTTTCATCTCATTCAACAAGAAAGATCTTGATTTCGAAGGGACACGGGATCTGCTATTATGAGACTTATCCAGGACTGGATCAAAAACAATGTTGAAGTCACCAGCTAATATAACTGGTTCCGGGAAGGACAAAAGGTGTGAAAAAATCACTTCCAAAGATGTAGGGTCGTCAAGATTGGGACCATAGTATCCAACAACAGTAAAACAGGCACCCATAATTACCAAAGAGGCAATAACCCACACTGCACTGAGTTGGGCTCCCGTTTCCCCGTTTTCCCCGTCTGAGCCACTGATGGCGGATACTAACTCAACTTTCTGAACTTTTTACCTGTGTTTGTGTTTGTGCTTGAGCCTTCAGTTTGGTGGTTTTTTCTGGGTCTCCCTGGTTCCCTCGGTGTGCGGCGTGCAGTGGTCTGCGGACTGCTGGCTGCCTGTCATCCGAGCGGTGCGAATTCCTTCCTCCTTCCTCCCTTCGGTGCGGGTCTGTCTTCTCTCTCTATGATTTGCTGCTTCAGTGGCAGAGTCCTTGCTGGTGACGCCCTTGGTGCTCCTGGAGGTGCGGTTGATACTCCCGGTTGCCGCGGTTCTTCCATTTCCATCGGCTGTCCACTGGTTCGGTGGTCGTGGTCTTCAGCCACCCTGGAGCTGCGGCGCGGCAGGAGAGCGCGCAGTTTGGTGCGTGCTGTGTGTGTTGGTGACAGCCTTGCTCACCATTTGGGAGAGTCTTCTCAGGCTACAGCTGAGAATACAGAAACTGTCACGACGGAAACGGATGGACACAGCGACACGAGGGCACAGGAGTCAGCCTCGGATTTACCTCAGTGTGGGGTATTAAAAGATTTAGAAGGTTTGCACCAACACTATCAAGCGCCCAGAGGTAAGGGGAGAGGTGGGAAATCTGATAGAGGACGAGGTAAGGAGCAGGCTAGAGTGCCTACGAGGGGGGTTGTTACCGGTTCTAATTCATCCGGTGCCGTTATTCCGCCCCAAATTGGTAAGAGAACCTCTTCCTATTTATCCAAGGAGGTGAAATCTAAGGGAGCTAGAGGGAAAGCAACACGTAATCTCATTGCTGGAGCCGAGGTTGCATCTAAAATTACACCATCTCTTCGGTCATATTTCAAAGTTGTCCCACAGGTCCTGCGCCTTGTGGAATCTAAGGCAATGACCACATCAAAGGATTCTGCTCAACTGATTCCCCCTACTTTAACTCTATCTCTTACAACCCCCCCCCTTTAGTTGTTGTGCCAGCCCTTTTGGCTCTTGGTGACTCTGGGATGACTGTAAGGGTGTTAGCGCCAGCTGTCTCAGATGCTCCTGGAGCCTCAGTACCTTCCCCACTTACAATTATACCCAAGAATGGAGTTTTGTCTAGTGAAGTGATGGGAGGCTGGGCAACACCTATTAGTTCTGACGTGAGGGGCGACTCAGCAGAAGCTAGCGAGGGTGGTCTTAGTCACTCCGATTCCTGTGCTCTTGAATTTATCACGCAGGATTCTGGGGGGGCTACTGTATTGGAGCCGTCTGTCGAGCTATCCTTGGCAGTATCTGTCCCTGCCCCTGTACCTCCTACTCCATCTTGTGAAGAAGCAGCACCAGAAAACATCTCGGCAGCCACTTTATTTGCGATGCTTACTGCCTTGTCTCAGGACATAAAAAGAGGGTTCGAGCAATCCTCACTTATGCAGAAGGAGATTCGCGATTACTGCCAGTCATTGGATAATAAGATCGATGGGCTGTCAACAAGGACAGAAGTCTTGGAGGAAAAACTAGCTATAATGTCGGTACATCTAGATAAGACAGAAGAGGACATTACTAAACTTAAAAGAGACGATCAGGCCTTGTTAGACAGGATGGCGGTATTAGAAAATAACGCAAGAAGATGTAACATTCTTATTCTTAATGTTCCAGAGGGATCTGAGGGGGCAATGTTAAGCAGTTTATTGTTTGCCTGCTGAAGGAAGGTTTATGTTTGGATCATACCCTGGAGCAGCTAGCAACCGATATTCAGAGGGTCCATAGGGAACCCTTTAGACAGAACCCGCAAAGGCAAAAACCGCGTAAAATCCTTGTTAATTTTCTTACATACACTCTCAAAGAGCAGATCCTGAATGCAGCTCTTAAACAGAAGTCCTTACCTGGTAAGGGGTTTAGTTTCCTCATCAGGTCTGATCTATCTAGGGTCACACTCGAGAAGCAATGGGAGTTTGGTAGGCGGCTGGAGGCCTTTAGGAAGTTGGGCGCTTCTGCTCAATTGGTGTTCCCGGCCTCTCTGAAGGTCATGTATAATAATAAAATGGTAAACATTAGGTCAATCCAAGCTGCCGATGAATTCCTTTTGGATATAGGCAATAAGTCATCTGGTAATAGCACTTAACTCTTTTTGTTTTCTTGGAGTTTAGGTCTTTTCTACAGCCTTATGGTCGCTCACAGGGATTGAATCATATTAAAAGAAAAAGAAAAAGGAAGGAAAAAAAGAAAAAAAAAAAATTTTATTGTTCCAAATGGAAAACAAGGAAAAGAAAGAGGGGAAAAAAAAGGAGGGATGTTTTTCTCTTTCATTCACTTGTTTTTTTTTTTTTTTGACACTATCTAAAGTGGGATCACTTCCCTTTTTCCTCACTTTACCTTTTAGCTGTTGGTTTCGGGGGGGGGGGGGGTGTAACGGGAGCCTGAGGTAGGGGTGCCATCTACTGGACTTGATCCGGTTAGGTACACCACGGGTTCTCCATGGGGAGGGTGAAGGGTGGGTGGGGGATGTTCACGGGCAAAATTTAAAAATTCCTCATCAGCCATCTTTTTTATTTTTGTAGGTTTTTTTAGTTTTTCATGTTGTACTGCGGGTTTTCTCATGGAGGTGGATCAGTTTATATTTGGTTGTATTATAAAGGCAAGGCTGGTTGTGCTCTGGTTCAGTGGGGATGGCTAGTTTAAAGATCATGTCTTGGAACGTCAATGGGCTCCGTACTAAACCCAGGGCTAGAATATTGATGCAGTATCTCCGGGACTCTGATGCCCAGGTCATCATCCTCCAAGAGACACATTTGGTCCAGTCTGAAATTGATACCTTGGTTAAAAGGAATAAATGGATTGATTTTATAATATCGACCTCTCAATCTATGACTTCCCGAGGCGTGTCACTGATTTTCAAAAAGCAGCTTAGGGCCAGGGTATTAGAGTTTAAAGTTGACCCTGCGGGAAGACAGATAACTTCAAATGCAACAGCTTGTGTGCTGCTTCACTTTGTTTCAAACAAACACATAATTTAACTGCTAATAGTTGACCAGATGGCTCTGTGACACATGAATGCCGTTTTTCCATTCTTGGACTTTGATTTTACATCAGAGCATTCTCGGAGTTGGTCTACTCTTAGTACATTTTATTTGAGTTCATTGGACCAGTCAGTACATGTGACAACAATGATATGTAAAAGCAAAGTTGTGTTTCGGGGATGTGGAGCACCTAGCATAACATACAGATTTTGGCACTTTCCACATCAGAACACCATATCCTGTTATTTACAGGGCATTTTTTTCCAGGTAAATCGTGCCAGTTTTGACTTAACAAAATATACCTGGGAGAAGTGCGGTGGGTGTAGTGCTTGTCTCACAACTTGTCATTGCCATCTGTGCTGTAATTAAGTAAAGACTAGCCCACGTGATTTGACTCAGCCGTCTTCAGAGTAGTCGCTACAAAAATAGCTAATTAAAACTGGTTTCACAATCAATGTATGCTGCTATTCAGCAAAGCCCAGAGGTCACAGGCAGACAAACAGTACTGCTGGCCGGGTAAGAGGGGCGGAAGTATTTTCCGTGGGTGCTGAAGAGGCCCGAGACAAGTGTAACTTTAGCATTATGTTCCTATAAAAAAGCCTATTTTTCCTGCTCCCCAGGCAAGGAAGAGCCTCAGTGTAATTAATATCAGTCACTGCTCAGAAGCGAGCATTTAATGTCGTGTTGTTCTGTGTTTCTGACAGAGATTGAAGAAATGACCAGTATTTGCTTACTTTCCTTAAATGAGGCGCATGACTTATATGTGGTAACTAATTACCTCAAAAATAACTGCAAAAGACTATTTCGTTTGTTGTGTATGCTCTGGAAATGTTATTAGTGACAAAAACAAATCTAATATGCCTGGAAAAACTTTGTGTCGATGGCCAAGGCCAGCAGAAGATCCTATTTACAAAGTATCAATAAAGGACATATTGTGTTCACAGCCGCTGGAATTAAACAGCCATAGAGGACCCAAAATGGGGCAGCGTTGACTAAATTGTGCTGCGAGACAAGTTATGTGACACATTCTGTGGCCATGTTATTGCACCATTTTGTGGTGTTATTACACTAGTAAGGGAATTAGGCAACAATTTTCACCTCGGTGGTACCAGTTTAAAAGTTAAAACTGGACTAAGCAACGAACAATTGAAAGGCAACTAGTTACCTAGGTATAGGGTATGTTGCCACTGTGCAGCACTGTGTGGCATTGTTTTAGTGATTTTTTTAATCCATTTGAGTAAGAAACCTTTTTTTGTAAAAACAGCAAATTATGTATCAAATGCCAGATTTTAATGTGCCAAGTCTGGTAAATCTATATTTATGAGGTAAGTGCCACAGTCAGTGAATCGTATGATTCTAGTGGCCTTGACTATGTGAACTTTGAACACGAGGAAGGTCTGAGAGGAACAGTGGAAAGGACCATGGACAGTGTAAAAGGAAGTACTCTGACTTTAAGGCTCAGGTTGTAAATACAGTCACAAAGGGGTGCTGCACTTGTTTACATATGTTGGTATTTTACGGTGTCTTACAGACTTTAAAAACAGTAGAAATATGTAAAAACAGTAGAAATATGTGTAGAAATTTGTCTTCCAAGGGATTGTTTGGTATAAGTTGATGCAAGGCTCTAAACCGCCAGAGCTGAGCGGGTTAGATGAAATTGCTTTGAATTGTGGGAAGCATAATGAAAATTCATTAGCCAAAGATGCAGTAAGGCTTCTGATTGTGTCAATATTTTCTTATGGTTGCCATGACCTAGAGTAAGAATGATCGTATCTTCTTTTACACTCTCCACTGTAACTTTTCCTAATTTCTTCATACATAATTCTGAGCTCGTCCCTTCCTGAAGGAACCATATCTTGATCACCCAGCCTCCTAACTGCACCTCCTGCTCACTCTTGCTTCTCTCACTCTTTCGCGGCTCTCTTGTTATCCTGATTTTTGCTCCCTACTCTCCCCCTTTAATTAGCTTTTAGGTCGAGCCTGGCCAGCACATGTGCTGCTCTGCGAGGCATGCTGTATTAGAGTATGGATTTGAAGCCCCGCCCACTCTCCGCCAATATTTGTCATTGGCTTGTGTCATTGTCCTTCGTAAATGCTGGCTTCGGATTCTTAATAGGCTTGTTAGTCCCTCCTTAGTACCGCCTTCTCTTGATTTGTAACCTCCCATGAGGACTGGCCTTTTTACTTTGGTTGTTACATGCTACGTCTTATTTAGTCTGTAAGCACTTTTTTCTTTAATGAGTGTCTCCTTCTGCAGGCCCGACATGCTTTCCTGCCGCATTGAGGCGCCATGCCCGCTTTCATTCTCCAAGCAATAGGTCTCCATTTATAAGAGATTGAGCTATTGGCATTGTAAATGATGATGCCTTTTATTTATGTGTTAGTTATCAAGACAGATAAATAAAAGGCATTGTCATTTACAATACCAATAGCTTAAACTCTTACTAATGCGAGCCTTTTGCATTGGAAATGCTTGTTTCAGTAGGTGCTGTTACCAATTACATTTAAATGCAGGTACCTATGGGAGGCTGATTTGGAACCAACACAGATTGAATGTCGCAGTCTGGACTGGTGAATAGTGTTCAGACTTGCCAAATAGAGTGACCTTGGGGAAGGCAGGATACTTGGCAGACATCTTTCATGGAGCTTTCAGCACCTGGCAATAGGTGGAAATTGGCTGTTGAAAACAAGCATTGCACAAAACCGGATCTTGTTTTTATTGTCGCTTCCTCATTTGTTCTTCCAAACATTGCACACCCTTGTGTTAATCAAACCCGGATTCTTATTATATAGAATGTTTAATAGAGATTTTTTTTTAATATAAACGGCAAACACTCGTGAGCACCTAACACGAGTAACGCTTTCCCCGTGGAAACTTTTCAAATTGGAAATATTCTGTTTATTTAATGCTGGGACACATTTTACTTCAAACATCCTGTTTGGCAGCAGTAATGCTGCCAGTAAAAAGCAAATCCTCCTTGTGTGCGTCTCCTTCCTGCAGTTCTGTTACATGAAGGCCTTACATGTTGCCACGCTTTTTTTTTTTTACATATAATGTGCTTTGTCGGGCGTTTTCCATTCTATAACCAGTTCATGAACATGACAAAACTGCAATTGGGGAATGTTGCCAGCACTGGAATAAATTACAATATCCATATTTTATTAATGAACCGTGTCATTTTCGACGCTGCATCAGACCTCTGGACGGACATCTTGATGTCCAGCTGAAATCAGAGCCAGTGGTTATCAACAAGCACTGACAAATGTTCTTGGCTTTTGTGTAGTCAGAGGTCTTTAGTGTCACGGTAACGATGTCTTAGTAAAGTCCAATGAATATTTTACAAACAAGTGGGTGGAAAATTTTGAACATATTTACTAGGGGTATGATAAGAAAAAATCCTACCCACAGCTTCAGGCAGTGAATCTGTCTGAAGGTTGGCACAGGCGCCCTCGCCAACTATCAGACAGATTGTCCAGACCTGGCAAAGTTCCTCCTATTTCTGCGATCTCAGGGGGCTGACACACCCAGGTGTGTAAGAAGTAGGTGCTGTTTGTCTATAGTCTAGTTTAGCTATAGTTGCCAAGATTTGCCAAAAGTCCCTCTAGGTTCTAGTCCGCTCCATACCTTAGAATGAGTGAGGTTGGAATCTCTTTCCGAGTCTTGATCTCTCACACCCGGCAAGGGGAGTCAGAAACACTGGAGCTGGATTCTCTGCGAGGAGGATGACTGCATCTGGTCAGTGCGTCAGGCGGGGACTTGACTTCCTTCCGAACTTGCCATGGCGAGCCACGTCGTGCAAGTAGGCAGCCAAACCGTGGTTTGCCATGGTAAGTGAATGTATATTTATACCTTGAAGGTGTTTAGGAATTCCAGTATTGACGTAAAAGTCGGGCAGAAAAATGTCATGAATGAACCCCTAAGGAATAGATGTTCATGCATAATAAATGAGTTCTTGTAGAAATGAATATCCAAGCAAGGGGAAGTCCTAAAGGCTTAAGAGTCTGGTTTTCCAAGAACTCGTTGTGACATAGATGAACGGATGTAGGTGGCCATGCCTGTATTTCGTTAGCATGGATAATGCCTAAATAAGAGTAGGATTTCTATGCCTAAATATGAGCAATGCGAATTGTTCCTATATAAGGACATAAGTCGGGAAACCTATATACGGTATCTAAATCGACACACAACACCTCAACTTCTCCCTCACACCACAGATGACCTCACTGCCCACTATAGCTCAGGAATGACAGATGTTCTTGAAAAGTAACCCGCTCAAACTAATGAGATCTAGAAAAACCCAATATAGATCCTGGTTCAACTCAGACCTTAACAAAGAGAGGCGACAACTATGACTTACCAAAAGGTAATGGAAAGAGAACCCTTCACTTGTGACTCCAACAAGAAACACATCTTTAGGGAAAAAGCTACTTTCTTTCACAATCAACTCGACCATGTGGAGAAAAGACAGAGGGAGCTCTTCAACATAATAAAAAAAAGCTTCCCTGAAATCCCAACATGAAACAATAGCCACCAATGAAAGACGTGAAGAAATAGCTAACTTCTACAATGACAAAGTTTAAAAATGTGAACAATCCATTATCCTTGACACAAGTCTGACTTCCCAGCCAACCTGCCCCTTTGGCACCCAAACCACCACATTAACCCCCCCCAGGACTCAACTAAGGAAAGGAGTGCCCCAAGAAAAATTAAAAACACTAATAATCTCCTACAACTGGAAAACATTGCTAAGTGTACTGAATTCAAACTGCTGACAGAAGAAGTCTTCAAAATAATCGCAAACCTGAAGCCCACATCCCACACTTCTGACCCCCTCCCCTCCAGACTAGTACAGAACCTTAATCACATCATCTCTCCATTTACGACCAAATTCATTAATGCCTCCCTCTCGTCAGGCCGTGTACCCAACTCCCTCAAACTAGGCTAAATCACACCCATTCTCAAAAAACTAGGGGCGGACCCAAACAACGTCAATAACCTCATACCCATCACCAACCTTCCCTTCCTAGCTAAGACTATTGAGAAGTGTGTCCTACTACAACTCAACCAACACATAGAGGAATTCAACCCCCACAACACATTCCAATCAGGATTCAGGAAAGGCTGTGGCACTGACACTGCTATGCTCAATATATCAGATGAGATTCACAGATCCTTAGATGAAGGCAACTCCTGCCTCCTAATCCTACTCAACCTATTGGCGGCATTTGATGCAGTAAATCATCAAGCTTTACTTGTAATACTCAAGAACCACACTGGTATCAATGGCACAGTTCTAGGATAATTCGCCTCCAATCTGTAACAAATTAAAATCAGCCCTACTTATTCTGTTCATGGAACTCCTCACAGTTATTCTAAACAAATCAGGGGTTAAATATCAACTAAATGCTGATGACACACATCTCTGCTACAAAATAACATCACCCAGAGACATCTGTCATCTAAATTCTACACTAAATAAAATATAAACTGGCTAAAGTACAACCACCTTAAGCTGAACCCCAACAAGACGGAGCAACTACTCCTCTTCCCAAAAAATAAACCTCTACCAATCCAAGAACAGGTCAAGAATTTGAATGCACTAAACTGCTCACTTTCACTTTTGGACTGAGTAAAGTCCTTAGGTATCACCCTGGACAAAACATGTCAATGAAGGAACACATTAATAACTCAGCCTAACGAGCGCTCTACATACTAGAACATCTCAAGAACATTAAATGATTTATTCCCCTTGATGTTCTCAAGACAGTAGTAAAATTCCTAGTCATCTCACAGCTTGACTACAGCAACGCTATCATCACAGGAACTCCGAAAAGTCACCTTCGCACCTAAGAGCAATTCTCAATGCAGCTGCCAGGCTCCTCACAAGGATCAAATGGTTTGATCACATCTCCCTTGCCCTCAAAATTCTCAATTGGCTTCCCATTGAAGGGAGATGCACCTTCAAAGCAGCTTGCATCACACACAAAGCCCTTAATACAAAGATCTCTAAATATCTAGAAGATAAACTATTAAGAGCAGGTAGAGGTCAGGTCTTGAGAAGCTCCAGCTCACTTTTGCTCATACCTCCAAAGCTGAAGAAGAAATCATCCCAGGTGCTTTCTTTCTCAGGAAATGCTCCTAGAATTTGGAACTCACTACATAAGGATCTCGGCTGCAACGCCTCCTTCTCTTGCTTCAGATGAGACCTAAATCTCTACTGCTTAACAGTGCTCACCCACCCACTTACTGTCTACACGGAGACGGAAGAGAAAAGGCGTGGTCACAGAGCAGCAGAGCGGCAGAGCAGGGCGGAGCAGAGCGGCAGCGGTACCATTCGGCTTCACTCGCTTCTCAATCGCTTCTCCACCATCACAGCATCGCCGCGCCATCGCTACCACTGCCTCCCGTGGTCTAGCAGCTTGACAACGAGAAAAGTAAGGTTGTGGTTGCAGATGGGGAGCGTGAGAGCATGAGAGCATGAAAATTACTGCCGGCACTGGTGTTGGCGTTCCTGAGTTCCCGAGCTCCTGAGGCAAGCGTGGCCGCCTTAGTCGGAGGCCGCAGCGAGTGTGTGCCCTCGGTAGAGCGCGGAGGGGCCTGAATATATCGAGTGCAGCCCGCGACTCTACCGTGTGCCCCACTTGTCCTCCATCTACTGGCCGCCCTGTGCTCACTCTCAGATACGACGAGAGTGGTTGTAACGCAGCGGAGCAGGAGCCAGAGTCAAAGCCAGGTGGAAACAGGCCGCTCTGGGGGGGCGAATTAGGTCTCCTCTCATGCCTACCATCACGCCTATCATCACTACACGGGTGCCTAGAAGGAGCTGAACAAGGTGCCTAGAGGGGTGTGAACACCACAGATAACTGAAGTGAGCCGCAGAGAACTGCAGAGAACCACAGAGAAATTAAAAAAAAAAACATTCAGGAATACCAGGAAAACCAGTTAAACATCACTCCAATCAATTTATAAAATCAAATCAAGTAATCAATGCCAAGTAACCAACCACTCGAGTAGGCAAGCAAGCAAGCAATTTCGACCAAACCGCTTGGGGGGGGGGCATAACTACAACTACAACTACAACTGCAACCTCTTGAGAGCGCTATGAGGTCAGGGAATGTCAGGAAAGCGACTAACAACGTCCCGGCAAGAAGGTGCGGCAATAGCAAGCCCAAGGCACCAAACGAAACAAATAACTTGGTGGTGCAGGAGCTATCTCCATCAGAAAACCTGATCTATGAAGAGGCAGACTCAGATATCCTGAGCAGACCGGCAACTAAGGGTTATCAACCAAAAATGTATACAATCTTCTCATTCTTGAAAGATCCTGACTCGTTCCTAAACACTTCAATTAGCAATCTCAAGGGACTCCCTTCCCCCATGGAACCCGAGGGGAGTGCTCAAAACACTGCCCCTGGAGGTGAAAAAAGTGAAAACACCGAAAATATAACACAAGACATAATGAGACATGCGAGAGGCATAAGGGCTGGACGGGGGCAAGATCAAGGAAGCGGGATCGAGGGCAAGGCTGAGGGTGAATTGAGAACACACACATCCAAGGAAAGCTCCATCCAAGCAGAAATGACTGCCACTGTCATCGGCCACTGCAGGGAAAATTATAACATTAATAATAGCACCTCTAACGATAGGGGCTACCCGCTTGAGCCAAAGATAGCAATCCTGCCATCTTTGTAGCCATCAATTACAGAAACAGGGGTTGAGCAAAACAATCAAGAACTTACCAACAACAGAAAATCAGATTCAAATTCATTCAGAAATTCTGAGCCACAAACCCTAAGGCAGCCATCAACCAAGGACCCTAACGCTTTGGATCAAATAGGAGCAAACCTAGGATCCAACATTAGCAAACTAGTGACAGTTACCGCCACAGACCAGGCCCCAGTCCAGATGACTCAATTAGACCATGTTCCAGAGGGAGATGGGAGAGAGCCAGGAAAAACTGTGAAAAGAGAGGAGACAGAAGAAACTGAAGAGATAGAAGAGATAGAAGAAACAGAGATAGAGCATGACCAAACGGATACTTCTAAACTAGAAAATACCCCTCAGCTTACAACAGAAGAGTGGGAGAGGCTAGTAGCATCATACGCCCCAGTCATCCCACAGGAGGAAGACAGCAAACGAAAACCCGATATAAACCCAATCACAGAAGAGCTTCCAAAGGCACCGGAAACACTATGGTCATCCTTGCTAAACACATTACAGCTATCAATAAAGGCCATGCAGTACCACTAGGAAAAAATGGATATGCAATTATCCCTCCTAAACTTTTTAGCCAGACATGTAGCCAATATCGACAACAAGCTGGCAGACATGAATGGCATGATCAAGAGGGTGCAAGCAGAAACAAAAATAATGCAGCCGAGCTGTGCATGCTACACAATTGTGGACAAACTCACAACAATTCCAACATTACTGGGGGGTATCCTGTCTGACTTAAAAAAGACAACTGACAACGCAAAAGATGAAGCAAACTCAGGCATTGCGAATGTAGCAACAAATCCACATTTCGACCAGTCAAGAGAACAGCTCGGGAGCTTAAATCTGCTGAACTCTGCACATGATCCCCCCAGTAGCCTTAGTAGCAACAAAAGAGACATAGACGGAAAGGACATAAGTCCATTCCAACAACCAGGAGGTGACAGGCAGCAAAAAAAAGAGATACGGAATTTACTCAATATATCAAATCCCAAAAACAAGAATGGGCATGTGGCTCAAACCCCCAAAGGGGGTGAGCCAAACAGCCCAAACACCTTGTAGAAAATCAAAGACAAAACTTACGCCGCAGTTACAGGGAAAGCCCCAAAGCTGCCTGCAGAAACACAACAAAAGGTATTGTCTGAGCAATCGATCACACAACCCAGCCATACGCAGGGGAAACAGGGGAAGGATTCAGAAGTCATCATTCATCAAAGTCCGCATGGCCAAAGCATGGGGAAAGAAAACCCGGAAAAATCCAGGAAACAAAATAAAAGAGGACAAAAACAAAAAAGGAAGGGGAGAAAAAAGACCAGCAATATAAAAGCATTGTTTAAAGTTGTGAACTCGACCCCAGAAGAAGAAGATGAAGCAGAAATAGATAGGTCGACTGCGGCCATAACAACATCACCAGCCAAGGAGACTGTACAAACTGCACAAATTCAGAACTTCAACTATACAGGTAAAAGCACAAATTGCAAGCGCCAAACAGAAACCATTCACCGAAAAATATAAGCCCACCAACTGGACAAAGAGGGCAGACAGTCCTGATCCCTCAAAAACCCAAAGGCTGGAAACATCGCAAGCTGGCAGCAAGGGAGCCCCCCTGACACAGGACCCAACGTCGGTAGAAGACACGAAGGTAACAGATGCGCGGGCAGAAGAGTCGCTACTCGGAAAGAGAGCCGACTGGACACAGGTCAAACCAGTCACAGAAGAACTTAAATAATGGGACCACAGCCAGGAGGGAGCCGAAAGCGGCATAATATTATTCACCCCAGAGTAAAACTCTAGAGGCAGAGGGGATATCCTCAACCAAGGCAACATTTTACGCTTACTATCTACCATCAGCAAAGTGACGGATAAAAGTACTAATGACCTGGAATCTGTGGAGTTTGCACACTATTACTACCTGTCAGATCAAGAGGTCATTAAAACAACATGGGCCACGCAGAAAATTGCAGAGAGAATCATGTAGATGGAAACGCGCTTCCATGCATGGGGGATACGCCTAAAAATACAGGAAAAAACGGGGTATCCAGAACCACTATGTCAGGCTCAGAAAGAGACAGATGATTGCAGCTTCCCAAACAAACAACAAATAGTGAAAACGGAAAGTGTCCTGAAGGGGGCCCGAAGTTCATCAATCTCACAGATGGACACCAACTCATGGAGCCCAAGGCAAGCTCAAGGATCACTTGGACAAAATGACTGGAATTGGATAGCAAGGACCATTAATACAAGGGCCTTGAAGACATGACAAAATAAGCAACAAAATACTGCAACAAAACATCAATTAAAAATATGTTCTTGGAACATAAATGGCCTAGGGAATAAAGCCGATGATACTTCGCTCCTAATTTACCTCCAAAAATTCGATATAACTGCCCTTCAAGAGACCTGGTCAGATCAACCATATCAAATACAGGGCTTTAAAGCATATCATCTACCAGCAATAAGAAATGCCAAATATGGCCCTTTAAAAGGAGGCCAAACAATATACACGTCAATCAAAAGAATAAATGAAATAAAGAACAAAGACACTAAACAGTCAGGTAACAATAGCATTAAAAAAATAGAGCTGGATCTAGGGGGAAAAGAACAAAACCAACAGCTAATACTGCTAAATGTATACTTACACCCTCGTGAGAAAAAAGCTGGGATGAAACTACTGATTGCAGAAGTGACAAAAACACTGTCAGAGGAGGTAACACCTAACCTCATTGTAACAGGGGACTTCAACATGTATTTTGGAGAGCCCCAGACAAGGGATCCACTTCTGGAAGAGCAGTTTCTGGCATGGGGCATACCACAACAGGAGGCAAGTAAATGGGGTAAACAAAACAGGCTGGCAAGAGACAGCTTAAAGGATTTAGAACATCTTAATCTTGTAGCTCTAAATAGCTGCTTCCCAAATGACAGCATCTCGGCTGCCACTTTTCATAACTCGACCGCAAGTACAACCATAGACTTTACATTCACATCTCTACAACTTTTCGGCAAAGTCTTGGATTTCCGAATAGGAATGATGACAGCCAGCGACCACTTACCGCAAGAGATCACACTTAACATCCACGGGGTAGCGGTAACTTTGCCAGCAGTAAACATGGGAGCTTCACTTTCGGTCACACAAAAAAGAATAAATTGCAATACGCATTACTTGGAAGGCTTTGAAAAGGAAGCGAAAGAATTGTGGGGAAAAAAGTACTGTGACTCAGACAGGCAACTTAAGTCGATGGGTGCTATTCACCAGCAGCCTTGGGACTGCATACACAAGGAAAAAAAAGGTCCATACAATAATGGAAGTCCAGAATCAAAAAAGCCCCATAAAGTGTCCTCATAGCATAGAAGGTCACGACAAAGTACCTTAAGAGAAATATTAATAAATTACTGCAGCACCTACACCAAGAAGGGCCGGACAAGGCTGTTCAAAAAGAGCTGCAAAAACTAAAAAACACCAAAAAGAAAATAATTTGGCATTTAAGAAGGGAAGCAGAGGAAGAGCTATGGGCTAAGTTGCTCCACGACGCAAAAGGAAATAACACCAGTGGAAGATTCTGGAAAATGGTGAATAACCTCCAGAACTCGAGAAGACCCAGCATTAATTCTCACCTCACTGAAGAAGCTTGGTCCGATTACCTTTTGCTCCACTTTAATACAGCACCAAGGAACATCATAACGGGGCCATCAGAACCCGACAGTAAAGTCCTAGATTGTGCCCTACTAACGGAGACAACTATATTGGCCTTCACGGAAAAGCAAATTATAAGTAGACTAACGAAAGGAAAAACAGAGGGGGTGCCGGGCCCCAACGGACTCCCCCCCATTATGTACAAACGATACCCGGAATATTGGGCAGCGGTGTTATTACCACTGTACAAACAGATTATAGAAACTGAAACAATTCCTGAATCATGGAAAGGCTCAATAATAGCTCCAATTCACAAGAAAGGCAGCATAAACTAACCAAAAAACTATAGACTCGTTGCCTTAATCGACAATGAGGCCAAATACTATGCTGGCCTTATACTAGAGGAGCTCATGGAATGGGTGAACGAAAATGCTGTGATTCCCATCACCCAGACAGGTTTTCGGAAACAAATGGGAACAATGACAAATATTCTGGCTTTAACACTCCTAATTGATGCTGCCAAACTTGCCAACTATCCTCTCTACGTATGTTTCATCGATTTCACTTCAGCTTTCGATACCATCAACAGAAATCTATTATGGGAGAAGCTGGTCAACAGAAATATACCATCAACCTTGCTATCACAACTGATGTTATTACATACGGACACGTGGGTACAAATTAAGCTGGGTTCAGGCGACTGCCTGTCGAGGAAAATACAGACGACCAAGGGTCTTAAACAAGGGTGTGTGCCAGCTCCGACCCTTTTCAACATCTTTATGTCCGATCTCTCATTGAAACTAGATGAATGTAACTCTCATGCCCCGAACCTAGGAGGACTCAATCTCTCGAACTTGATGTATGCGGATGATATTGTGCTTATTAGCCGCACGCCGATAGGGCTACAACATCTAATCGACACAACATATAAATATTCGGCAACGAATGGCCGCAGCATAAACCTCTCAAAAAGCCATGAGAATAAACGCGAAGACGTTCACACCCAAGTTTTGCTGGCAAATGGGAGGATTAACAATGGAAACTGTGGATAAATACATATATTTGGGTGTGATAGTAGATAGAAAAGGGTCATTTCAACCACAGAAAAGATGCAATAATAAGGAGAGGAATCACAATAGCGGTCGCACTGAGGAATCTTAAAACGAAAGTAGCTGGCCGCAGCTTTACCCCATTACTACATGTGATCCAAGCAAACTAAAACCGGCCATCTCTTATGGAAGCAAATGCCTCCGAGGGAAGGATGCGCAGACATTGGAAAACATAACAGCCAGGGCAATGCGAATGATATTCAACCTTCCTAAGTATACCTCGCAGGCACAATTAAGGCTTGAATTTGGCCTGAGGAATCAAAGAATAGAAAGAATGGGCGCCTATGCCAAAAGTTGACATAAAATACATGGAGCGGAAGTTTCAAGCTTGGATCACCATCTCTGGAAGGAGTTATAAAGGAAAAATAGGAGTGCAGCTGCAAGCTAATTAAAGCATTCAATAGACTCCTTGGAACTACAAGATGCCTGGAAGAGCATCGGATCTCATAACACGTTCAAACAACTAGTAAATAAATCTGTAAGGATCATTTCGCTAGTTGAGGACAAAGCAATATTAGCCAACAGGGCTCACGGCTGGACCGTCATCCAAACTTATACCAGCAGCTCCTGTCAAGGCTACCTAGGAGTCGGTTACACACGGATTACGAAGGAGAAGTTCATACGATTACGGCTGGGCATTCTTCCATTACAATACCATCTTGCCCCGTGGAAACGGCCCCAAAGGATAACAAATTGCCATCTATGTGGGGACCCAAAAGAGGATATACTTCACTTAATATGCATTTGCAAAGGACTGGAAAAGGAGTGCAGATATCATTTAAAACCAATCCTAAATAAACTGGGAATAAGAACATGCCAGCAGGCGGTCAAAGCATGCTTTGACGGCAAAAACACCCAATTAGCAAGTCATCTTGTCAAATTTCTGGATATAGCGGAAAAAAAGCAGAACGCCAGAAGGGAGAGATTGGACGAAGCAAGCTCATACGGCATTTAAGCCCAACTGCCCCACTTGGCAAAGATAAGGAACAACCACCTCACTGTCAAACCTTGCATATGCAAAAACTTTGGACCCTTCTAACTTTTATGCTGGCACAAAGGAGGCTCAAGAAAACGGCATTCGTCATTAAATAATACAAGCTGCGCGCCAATACATTCTGGCTGCGCCCATCTTTATTACAAAATATTACATTTTTTCTTTCTTAAACAAGCCAGTACACTTCCGTTCTATGGATCGGTCACTACGTCACAAAACTGCAGAAGCTGTTTGCAACCAGCCAACACGCTCTTCCAAAGGTTCATCTTTTGACTGTCACACCCTCCTGATGGTGCCGCTCAAAATTGCTTCAAGAACCTGCAGTCGTATGGATTTTAATATAGACACTTTGGGCCACATAACGACTCATTTTTATTCTAGTTTATTGAAAGCGCTAATAATCCCAAAGTTTTATATGCACTTTTTAGCCTCATGAAATGTTTGCAATGTTTCAAAGCAATTTTAACAAATTTCATTTATAAAAAGGGCTGTACTAGATACATTTGTATTTTAAGTTTGTTTATATGTATTAGCTCATGTAACTAATTGCAATGGTTTTAATTAACTGAGCAATAAAGAATTACTTACGTACTGCTTAACAACTACCACAACATGCTCCCAAACTGAACTATGCCAACCCCCATCAACTGGACACTTTGATGCGGTTGCCTGACTAGCTCTGTCTCTAATCTGGCATTAACGCTGTTACCTTAGTGCTGGAGTGTTATATACCTTTGTGACTGTTTTGTATACCTAAATACTGTATTGTTCTATACTGCTTTCTGGGCTGTTTTGATCCACACAAATTCTTGCATGTACTTCAAGTAAACTTATTCACCTAACATGTAAAGCGCTGTGATACCCTTGGGTCTAGCTATCGCTATATAAACCCCAAAATAAATAAATAGACAAATGTCGGATTTTGAGTCACAATTCTCAAAACGCCAGTTTCAGAAAGTTGTAATTTTATTGCCTTAACCGTTTGGTGCCTGCTGCCAGTGTCCTTCATCACATGACTGTGAATAGCTTAGCTGTTGGCCTTTGTATATTCCTGTATATTCCTCCCAGATAGTGAGACAAAGGGGGAGTTGGTGTTGATAGGAAAGTTAGGGCAGAGCTGCTTCTTGCCCCACTTACATTTATAAAGGCTGTCTCCATCACACACACAAAGGAACCTGACACTAGCTCCTTTTCTCCCCAGACATCTTGGAACTTTGGCAGAGTAAGGGATGAGCAATTAAGAACCAGATATGGGGGTACCCAGGATGTCCCATGACTTCAAAGGATGGCACCTGGTATAAATATTGGACCTCCTGAGCCACCCTTCAATACACTTCTGGACCTGTGGAAGACTTCAGAAGGCCCAGAGGACTTTCCTGGCTGCTTAAGATCTGACTTGCTCTCTAAAGGACGTCCCTGTTGCTAGAGGATTCCGTTGCCGCTTCAACCCAGGACTAACAGACTGACTCCAAGGGCTTGTTGGCTAGCCTCCTGTGGGAGCTACAGGGACATAACACACTCCAGAGACTTTGAAGCAGATCTCTGTTGGAGTAGGCCCTAACCCCCCAAGTGGTACCCCCCCCCCCGAACCTGGACCACTGGAAGTGGTGTCGGAGGTACTGCTCCTGCCTAACCCTAAAAGTTGGGACTTACAAAAATGTTCACCAAAAAGCGCCAGAAGAACTAACAGAAGACCGGAACCTTCCTGCCAGTCGATCAGCCCAAGCTGCATCACCAGTTGGTCTGACTTTGCGGTAGCTACTGCTACATTTTTTTCCGCAGAATGAATCCTGTTCAACTGGACCTCCCGACAATGGCACCGGTCTTATAGAGCCCTCTTCAACTATGGCTAGTCCCACTGGAGGTTTTTGTCTAAGTCTGAAGGTAAAAATCTTCACCGGGTCTGACATCGACAGGCTTTCCATCCATGTTGATGACCTCCTCTGTCTGGAAATCCAGTTTCTCCTGCTCAGAGCTTTTTCCCACCATCTTGATGGCTTCACTGAGACGTCGTCCGGCTGCTCCCTGACTACCAACACACCTCCTTGGTTACAGCCTGCTGTTATACCCCGCTGGACTTTTCTTTAGAATTTTTTCTAAGCCTGAAGGTAAGCTAAGACCATTCCCAATCCACTTTGTGTATCCTACCTGTGCTTCATTGCAGTCAGCCTTAACTTTTCTCTTTGCCGGGTCTCCCTTGACCAGATACTCACAGTTGGCGCTTTGATCATTTACGTGTGAGATTTCACTAAAAACGTAAAAAAATCATAACTCCAGTTCTACTGATTTGATTTAAATTTGTTTTGGTGTCATTTTCTTCATTACGTTTTTCTCACTTTTTCTAAATTAGTGTAGGATTTGTCTTGTGTCGTGTTTTCACTTTATTATTGTTTGAGTTCTGCATAAATACTTAACACAGTGTCTCTAAGTTGAGTCTGACTGCTTTTGTGCCAAGCTACCAGAAGGTTAAGCACAGCTTACGTTAGTGTCACTCACCCAGACAAGAATTGTGGTTCTTGTTTGAGGAGAGTGTACACCCCCCTCAATCAATAAACCAATTTCTACCAGCCATTTATAGTTGCTGAATCAGAACTCCTGCCTCCAAGTGGGCCAAGCTAACTATAGAGGTTTGGAGTTCAAAAGAGACCTGGCTGGAGAAAGACTTGGTGCAGAGAAGTCTGCCCTGCACTACTTACCAGGAGGAAATTTCCCAGCACTTGGATTTTTTTTTAACTGAGTATTTTTTTAACCACCGGAGAAATAGCAGTGCTGAGGCTTGTCATGAAAAACGCATCCAAGGTGGACAAGAGAACTAGGTTTGTCATGCTCTGAGATTTTTGCCTTGCTAAAAACTGCTTAAGGGGGACCTTCTGATGATTTTATTTAGACTCATGGAGGCCTTTCAAGCTATTGCATCCTGCCATGACCAAATGGAAGACTTTGACGTCCAATAAGGTGACTTAGTGCAAAGATCAAAGTTTGAACCAAGGCGAGGAGGTAAATCTATCTGATTTGCAAAGTGACTCTGGCAGCTACAAAATCTATGCTTGTTCTACTTGGATTTTTGGGTGCCAAATCCAACGTCTTCGGTGGTAACTTGCTGACTACATATGCAACACTGAGGCACCCTCGCTGGCTACAGCCTTGTACTTTGCCTTTCTGGAATATTTTAACTTCCATTCGAGATACTTAGGAGCTTACTTAGGGGAAGATTGTCGTGTTGGGCAGCTCAGCAAGTCACCTTGCTGCGCTGCCCTGTGTCACAGGGAAAGGGTAGGAATGCACCGAAATTAAGGCATACGCTGCATTCCTGTACTCTCCCCCTGCACTGGCATCTATTTGGCAGAATAACTCCAACGCAAGCACCCTTGCACCATGGTGCAATGGTGCCTTGGTTGCATTGGGGGCACCTTCTTGCACAAAAACAATCCTAGAGGCATATTCCTCTGTCCAGGTGTGCTGAATAATGCAGCACACATAGAAAGAGGACGTAACAAGGAGATATTTTTCCATGCTATGCCTCTCTTGGGGAGGGGTATCTTATTGGTGCAATCCCAGGTTTAACAGGTTTAGTAAATCTGGAAATGCATCAAAAACCATGGGAGTTGAGTGGGAATACCAACGCAAAGACCATTGAATGCCTCCCTTGCGAAGAGTAATGCAAAGCACTGATTTGCCCTGCGTTGCATTACTCCAAATTTATGAAGCCATTCAAAGCCACGCAAAGTGGCTTTGCGTGGCTTCATGAATATGACTTAGAGGTTTGTGTCACACATGTACCATGTTGCGTGGTGGAAGCATGACACTAACCTCTGTTAAGTCTGAAGGTAAAACTGTGACGAGGACGACCTGCTTGATGTATCCAATCTCTACTTCATCAGAGAAATCACACATAGTCCTGGACAACTATTACTTTTGATTGCTATTTTACTTTTTATTGGTGCTTTTTACTCTACAACCTTAGTCTTGGTGCAGATATTTTAAAAGTCTTTGCCCAAAAAGTGATCAAAAATGACGCACTGACTTTTTGCAAATAGTCTTTGATTTTATTAAGCAAATTATGTGCTAATAGGTCACATCACAATATTACCATTCCCAAGGAGTCACTGAAGGAACTGCATAATGAATATTAATTAGACAGATTGCAATTTGTGATACTACTGTGATTTGCTAAAAACACAAGAATGGTGTCCTGCAAAAGACAGAATACAACCATCCCCGTGGTGGCATCCCCAAATGGAAAATGTTAAAAAATACATACGCAGCCCGTATTGCATAAAGGATCACCTGCTGTTTTAGAAACATTTAAGATTTTCATTTGGGGAAAAATTCCTCAGACCACTGCGTATTCCCCTTCAGGCTGCAAACACAATTCCCAAAGGAGAAGGGTCCCAGTGGACCGAAATTGCAGCCTTAAACCATAGATGCATTGCACACATAATCACAATTTAGGGGCAGATTTACAACAAAGTAACGCAGCACGGTGCAGCAAGTCATTTTGCGGCGCCGTGCTGCGTTAGTTTGGAAAGCACAGAGATACAACATATTTTCAAGAATATGTCGCATCTCTGTGCTTCCCCTGCGCTGGCGCACAAACTGCAGCCATGCGCCGGCGCAGGCACCCAGGATGCCTGCGTCATGGGGAGATTGTTTTTGTGCAGGAAGGGACACCTTCCTGCACAAAAACAATCACAGGAGGCTTTTTCCTCTTTCAATTCGTGCTATAGAATGCAGCATGCATTGAAAGAGGAAACAACGAGGAGAAATCAAAACATTTCTCCTCGTTGCGCCTTCCTACGCCACCTCTAGGATTTCTCGTAAATCTGGAGATGTGTCTTGTTCCATGGGTGTTGCATGGGAACACCCACAGCAATACCCATGGAACGCCCCTTCCACGCACAGTGCTGCTTGTGAAGGGGCCATATTTACGAGGAGATGAAAAGTCACGCAGGGTGGCTTTTCCTCTCCTTGTAAATATGGAGGAGCCCCCTGCGTCACCAGTACGTCACGAAAAGTGACGTAGTGGTGGCGCAGGGGGCTTGTAAATCTGCCCCTTAGAACGGATGTCGCAAAACCCATTTTACGAGTTTGAAAAGCCTTTCTGATTCCTAAACTGTGCCTTAGAAATGTATTTTGCAGTTACAAACCCAGTGATTTTGCACAAGATCCGTGTTTACATTTGGCCCACGGTTTCTTTTGTTCATTACATGTTTCTCTATGTTTCTAAATTGCTTGGGGAAATTTATTGTGTTGTGTTCTATCTTTGAAATTGTTGGTAGAGACTGAACTTAACACACAATTCTCTGGGCATTGCAGTGTTTTTTTGAGTTGCCAAATGTATAACCCCATTCTGAACAGCGGGCTCAGGTCTTTTTCTTTGCATTGGAAGTAAGCCAAAGAAGCCTGTCACCATAGAGAAGTAACCCTGTTGATCAATTCCCGTTGCTAAGGTTGTGGCAATGGAATAACAATCGAAAATGCTGAGCTACTCTTTCTCTTGAAATTATATCTACTTTTAAAGACCTCAGGCCCTATTTTCAAATTAGGAAACTGAACTTTATTTGTTGATCGAATTCCTGCGAGCCAATTGCACTCGTAATTCACACTATCATATAAACAGTGCAGACGGCTATATTTTCTATCAAGTCTTAGCGTATTTATTATAAGTTGTTTTTTCTTTTCATGGGAATGATCAGAGGCATCGCATGGAGCGGTGGCGTTGCTGAAACTGTAACCCAATCTCTGCAGAGCTTGCCCACATATAAATATGTTGTCTAAAGCACATACAAAGCAGCAGAAACGTTTGCTGTTATTTGGGAGAGAAACAAGTCAATAAAGCTGAACATTAAAAGTTTTTCTGAATGTGTTGCTTTTTAGGAGACCATGGCCTTGTTAGGTAGTCCTAAAAAAAGACATATGGTGTTGTAGCTGATTTAGTGAACTTAAATGTTGACTTCACTTGAAGGAAACATTTCTTGTTACTCTGAGCAATTCATTTAATTTCCTATACTTGGAAAGATGTGTGAAATGCACTACAAACTGTGGGGCATATTATCAAGACAGGCAATAAAATTATCGCCGCTTTGGCGGCAGAAAACTGCGCCTAAAACGTCGATAATGGGCTTGATAATATGCTCTATGGAATTCCTATTGAAGCTCAGGTTAGATGTCCTTCACATCTAACATGGGCTTCAATTGGAATTCCATAGAGCATATTATCAAGCCCATTATCGCCGTTTTAGCGGCGGTTTTCTGCCGCTAAAGCCGCGATAATTTTATCGCCTGTCTTGATAATATGCCCCTATGTTTGTATTTTCTAAAAGGAGGTAACATGCCGAAAGTAAGAAAAAGTATGATACAGATTGCATGTGTTCATCCCTTTCCATACTGAATTCCCATTTGTGTAATCCACTATCAAACAAGTACTTTGTTCTACTGAATGGTTCAGCTACAGGAAAAACACCCAAAACAAAGGGGCATATTAACAAGGAACAGGGTAAATTAACGCTAAGGGCGCTTAGCGTTAATTTTTTTAACGCCCGCTATCGCTGGATAATATCGCCTGGTTATCGCGTTATTAACCACGCTAACCGCCTAGGCAATAAAAAATCCAGCGATAGCACCATTTTGGGAGGTTATAGCTGGTAATGCAGCGATAAAACTTCAAGGGTAGGGATATCCTTATTGATAGCCCATGGTGGATTTAGCCATGTAATCCACCTCCCATTGGATTACATGGCTAAGTTTGAAAATTAGCAGACGTAAAAAAGCAGCGTTAACCGTGGTTAGCGCTGCTTTTTTGTCTCTAACAGGGTTAGCGTGAAGCTTGATAATAGGAGAAATGTCGCTTAGCGACATTTCTCCTAATATTTTGCTCTGGAACGCCCACTTTGCATCTCATTAGAGATGCAAAGGGAAGCGCCGTGAAAAAGGGTGCTAACATGCGATTTTGCATGTTAGCACCCTGTTGTTGATAGGGCGATATTTTTATCTCCGCTTCTTTGGCTTTTAAAGACAAAAAAGCGGAGATAAAGCCCTTGTTAATATGCCCCAAAGTGATGCAGACCTATGGGCTTTACTTAGGAACTGCTGGGCTATTAATGATATGCCCCAGAGCGCCCTGCACAGGAGATTCAACAAAGGTCACAGACATATAAAGGCAAGTCTAGAACCATTGTTTCTTTCTGGGCCTTTTTCTGTGTTATTTACAAATAAGGTGGTGTCTGTTTCTGAGTATAACGATGTTGTGTCTCACAGTATAAGCTATGTGGGCTTAGGTAAAGGTGTCTGAAAAAGCAATTGCCTGCTTTTTGTACTGAAATCATTGCATAGAAAAGCAATGGCAACAATATTTTTTTTACTTTTCTTCTCTAAAAATATGCATGTAGATCCATGTTTAGCCAACTTTTTTTGCTAGACTTGGATTTGCCATGCCATTAAACACAACCCAAGATCCACAAGAAATGAGTAGTGTGTCTGGATGCACAAGCGAGGGGCAAAGTGCCTGATGAATTATTCTGGGACTTTCGTTCGATCATTGTATTAGCACAGCGGATAATCCATTACAGTGCAAAAATGACCATTAAATGACAGAATACAGATGGCCAGTTAAATTGTATTCCTGTTTACACAAGGGTTCAATGAAGATTACACCCGTCATTAATTTTCGGTAGGTCAAACCTGAGAAATTTGTAATATATTCCAAAAATTTGAGAAAAGTGATAATCACAGCGATAAATTCCAAATACCTCGTTGTCAGATTTTGTCAGGTGCAATAGGGACCACCCAGGGCCTGTGTAGTATTAGTAAAATCCTACCCAGCGAATATTAATGAAGCTGTCTTCTGTAACAAAAAGGCCAGGAATAGAGAATGGAGACTGTGAGGGACTGCAGACCTTCATCCATGCATTCACATTCACAAATGCTGTTTCTTTTAAATTGCAGAACCCGTCATGCAAAGGGACATATGATGTAATAGGACATAGCATGCTACAAAGAGCTATTGGCGGACATTGCCGTGGTCCTCTAGACTGTTGTTGGTTCCCCTCCATGCCCGAACCCACATTCACATGGAAGCTGACATACATGGATAGCTTGCACTATGAGCAGCTTGTACATTGTGAATGCCATACCATTCACACCGAGTAGTTAATAAAGTCATCAATTGTTTGTAATTGGTGATGAGGTGTGATGCCTCCTTAAAATTTCAAATTACAAGGAGTTGGAATGTGCACATACAACTGCCGGAATCATTTGTGGCACCTAGTGTACCATATGTACTTTGCAAAGTAGGGTTTTGTGTTTGCAAACAGTGCGAGCAGATGTCATAAGACTAGAGTCCTGCTTACTACTGTTTGTCGGCAGATCTGGTAACACACACTACCACACAAACTGCCACAAAGAGATAAGCCTGCTTAGAACTTGCTACTTGAACTTGTCCTTAGCAAAATGTAATGTAACACAATTAAAGTGATTATGGGCCTTATTTAAAGCTTGGTGGCCGATAAAGTCTGTCTCAACGTGGCTTTTTGGGTATAATGTACTAGTAATAAGGGAATCTCTGCAATATTTGTGACAGAGTATCTCATCTGACAAAATTTAAATAAAGCCCTATATATTTGTAACTATTGGTAACTATATTTATGACTGTTGTTCTGTAAAACGGTCTGACATCCATCTGGTTTAGCCACGCTATATAAATCAGCAATTTTTGTGATTCTGTTAATCGCAGACTCTGTGGTCTAGAAATCCTCTCATACATCAGGCCCTTAGTCAGATTTCATAGCATAGGTTGCAGCCAAAGTGGCTTACTTGACTTTGTGATTTCCCTACAGAGTGTAAATGTGGGAAGGGTGTGTTGTGGAAATTAATATGAGAGAGGGGCGAGAAAAAGAGAGAGAGAGAGAGAAAGATAGAGCGATATATGTATATATATATTCACTGAAAAAAACACAGGCTTCAGGGATGTTATAGTTAGGGATTAGCATTTAAAAAACCTTATAAATTCATTGAAAAACCCACAGGTTTCAGGGACGTTATAGTTAGTTGTACATTTCACTCGTATGAAACCAGAGAAATTCAGCCATTATAGTTTGTAGACCTAACTATAACTCACGTCCCCGCAATGCACTGCTGATGAAGTCACATATTACATCACTCGTGACATGGTCAGTGACATCACTGATGACATAACTGATGACATCTCAAATGACATGTCAAATGACATCACTGATTACATCATCCAGTGACTGAGTGTTTCTAAAAAGTTCAAGAATGTTATCTATATATATGCCAAGGTGTATTAAAGAATGAGTGGGTGTATGAGTTTCTG